>NC_137470.1:6977329-9377329 GCF_964235325.1 Thermobia domestica
AAACGAATATTTTCTACAGGGTTTGAACATATAAACTTCTGATTGACAGACTAGTCACCCAAACCGCTCGACCAGTTCGTATGCCTTCAATAACCTCTTTTGACTTTTGTGTAAAGTGGTTTCCTGCTCCACACTTTCTTTTATTTTGTTTGTTTGTTTATGTCGATACAACTATAAGTTTGTGGTGAATATTTGGACGTTACAGGTCTTGCAATGCATAAAAGGGTTTTTCGTATAAATTACATTCAATTTTATGTCCTAATAACTTATATACAACAGGTTGAATCTGTGAAATGATTGGGGTTGGAGAGATCGTAAATATTTTCATAGTTAGGAGCCTGGATATGCAAACCCGCTTAGCGTGGGGATTTACTTATGTGAAATTTGGTACAAGTATATGTTTCAAAATATTATTACAAAAGAAAAAAACATAAAAGAAAAAGAAGACGTCACATATAAGTACCTATTACAGTATTAACTAAAATAATCAAAAAGAATATTGCAATATGCACAGTTATACAAACATTTTTTCTACAATACATAATGCTTTACAATTTATAATTACAAATAAGTTACTATCAATTTCATTTCCACCTTGCTTCTATAACTGAAACTTCTTACTTGCACTCCAGCAAATTTTAGATATATTTAGCTAGATATGTATCAAAAATAAAAAGAAAACTTTTATGCAATATTAACAGCAAGTAAAATCTAAACTACTTCTTTAATTTTTGATACACATACTTCAAATGGTAAAGAAAAATCAATATTTGAGTTACGTTGTACCTCATTATGTTTTTTACTAAGCCTTATGACAGGTGAAAATTGGTGAAAATTAGAGCGTGAAATACCATAATAAAAGGGTAACCTAATACGCAATACACCTTTCTTTACATTAAAACAAAGTGAACCCAGAAAGTCGGGATTATTAATAACACCATTAACAATTTTATACAAAATGATATGTTGACTTATTTCTCTTCTGGTATATAACGAAGTTACAACAAATTCTTCGAGTAAAGATTTATAAGAAATCCTTTCAAAATACGAGGATTTATTGTATTTTTTATAATAAAGAAATCGTAGAAACTTATTTTGTACACGTTCAATGTTCTCTATATTCTTTCTAGTGTAAGAAAACCATATCAGGCTAGCATATTCTAACTTACTTCATTAGTCAAAGCAAATGCATTTTTCATCACCTGAGCATTTCTAAACATAAATCCAAGTAATTTGAAAGCCTCATTACACATTTTGTTAATATGAAATTCAAAGGTTAATTTATCATCCAATGTGACTCCAAGATCATTTACAACATTACATCTTTTTAAACTTTTTCCAGACAATTGATAATCGTAACATAATGCTTTTCTCTTTCTAGAAAAAGATATAACACAGCATTTATTTGAGTTAAAATATAGCTTATTGTCTAAACTCCATTTGTATGCCCTTGATAAATCAGAATTTAATTCATTGCAGTCAGTGAGTGTTTTTATCTCTTTAAATAATTTGACATCATCAGCAAATAACAAACACCTGGAGTATTTGAAGATATCTGGTAAGTCATTAATGAATAATAAAAATAATAAAGGTCCCAAATTGGAACCTTGTGGTACCCCAGAATTTACCTTATATATGTAAGAATTTGTATGTCTATATGTTACGAATTGTTATCGGTCACTCAGATAAGAAGAAAGCAGTTTTAAAAAATCATCACAAGAACCAAATTTAGACAATTTATATAGAAGAATATCATGATCCAGAGTATCAAAAGCTTTTGAAAAATCCAAATAAACGGTGTCAACCATGTTTCCATTATTAAAGGAATTAAATATATATTGAACAAAATTAACCAAATTTGTTACAGTGGACTTTCCTTGACAAAAACCATATTGATTAATAGATATATATGGTTTAACATGATTATATATTCTTCTGTATAATATATTTTCAAGTATTTTTGATATGGCTGAAATAACTGAAATGGGTCTGTAATTTCCTATCTCTAAAGGATTACCTGATTTATGGATTGGACAGACTCTTGAATTTTTCCAGAGCTTAGGATATATTTGTGTTTTTAAAATTAAATTATAAATATGACATAACGGAATTTTCAACACTGAACAGCAACCTTTAAAAATGTACGCTGGAATCAAGTCAGGTCCACTAGATTTTGAGGGTTTTAATTTTTTTACAGCTTCATTGTATTCCGAATAAGTAATTGGATATAGAGAAAGACATTGAGAAACTATCGTGTCAACTGAATCAAATTTACTATATGTGGAAGGGGAAGGAGAATACACACTTTTAAAGTAATCTGCAAAGACATTAGATATCGATTCATTTGACATCAATAGGCCTACTTCATTTTTTATAGTCATACAGCAATTTGACTTTTTTATTTTTTATAAATGCCCAAAGTGGTTTTGTATCTTTAACAAGAGTAGACTCTATCTGAGAGATATATATAATTTATATGATGAATCAATCTTACTTTTTAATTTCATTCTCAATTCAACAAATTTATTATGATAATAAACCGAGTATTTCTGCCGTTTTCTACAAAAATCCTTTTCCTTTATACATTTAATGATTGAGGAAGAAAACCAGGGAGGATAACGATGTCTTGCATTTACCATCTTCTACCGGCACGTTTTTATTAATAATATTAACAATGTCGTAAATTTTTTTAATGCACTCTCAGGATTATAACTCATTATTACTACATCCCAATTTTCATCTCTTAAGGAAGTATAAATATTAACAAAGTCAGCTTTGCTATAATTAAGCATTGTCACCTGACTCTGTTTTGCATAAGTTATTTTTCCTGTTACTAATATTTGTATTAGCAAAGATGGATGATGATCATCCTCTTTTAATAGTCCACAAGCATTTTTAGCAATACTACAATTTGTACTTTGATTAACAGAAATCAGGTCCAATGTCCTTCCATTTTAATTTTTAATATCATTTACCAATTTTAGATCACAAAGAGATAAAAAATTCGCAAGAGCAATACAAATGTTACCATTGTGTAGTAGGTCCGTATTGTTATCTTTAACTTCAGGGATATTAAAGTCACCAGCAATCACTACCTGATACTGGTTAGAAATAATAAAATTTTCCATTAATCGGTAATATTCAACATACTTATCTAATTTAGACTTTGGTGGAAAATAAACCGTTGAAATAGCAAAAGTATTTATCCCGCAAGAAATTTTGTCAGTGTCTTCTCTCGCGCTAAACGGAAAACATCTCCCGAGAGTACAGTGTTGTCGGATTGGCGTCAAATTCCGTTTTGTTAATTACTTTTTGTTGCGTTATATTTTCGTTGTTACTATTCGTGTTACTGTTACCGTTTTAGAATAATTGGTACACTGATTATTGTTGTGCTGTGTTATTATTAGTAATTTTTAAATGCTTTGTTAAATACTTATTTACTATCTCTTCAAAGTTTGGCAACATTGTTGATGAATTTCAGATGTTTGACGTTTCCCCAAGTGTGCGTTCGGGAAGCGGCTCCACGAATTGTACCGAAGTTTTCCGATGTGTTGGAGCTCAAGCAAAATATTTCTATGATTGGTTTAGAGCCCAAGCATCAAGATTCGGCGCGAGTTAAGGGGGCAGACTACTAAATATTTTTGAAAAACTAATAATATTTCATTTGCCCGTTTTTCGTAAGTGGAAAGACGTTATAAAATGTAACTTACCACAATAATAGATAATGTTATTCTACACCCGAAAATACGAATCGGTAGAATTTTCAGTGTTGCAATCCATAGAAATTACAGTGTGACCAGACTTTGAATTACTCAAAAATCTAGGTAAAGTCAGCAACTAGAAAAATGAACTCAACGGTAATTGATGACTTATCATGCTGTCTATGTTCCTTGTTTACCACTTTTTAAATGATGTTTCTATTTATTTTGTAATGACTTATTTATTTTGTAATAATTTATGTAAGGTTTATAAAATAAATAGAAATATTATTTAAAAAGTAGTAAACAAGGAACATAGACAGCATGATAAGTCATCAATTACCGTTGAGTTCATTTTTCTAGTTGCTGCCTTAACTTAGATTTTTGAGTAATTCAAATTCTGGTCACTTTGTAATTTCTATGGATTGCAACACTGAAAATTCTTCCGATTCGTATTTTTGGGTGTAGAATAACATTATCTATTACTGTGGTAAGTTACATTTTATTATGTCTTTCCACTTACGAAAAACGGGCAAAAGAAAAAATATTACTTTTTCAAAAATATTTAGTAGTCTGCAGCCTTAACTAAAATATTTGTTCATTTGTCGGTAAGAAAGAAAACTTTGGAAAATTGTTTAAAACGTATACATTGGGTTCCTCACAAGATAAGAACTTAGGCCCTCTTGTATCAACAAGGCGTTCTTAGTGATGTTTCATCTTGGGAAGTGCATCTATTTATTGAAAGAGCTCTCTCATCTGGTACGTATTCATGGAAGTTTTATATTGTCTCGTCTTTTGGACAACCCCATATATACACGTACAACTGCGGTAGTCAGAGTTGTTTATTTCATCGAGTTTTCATATTAAATAGTTAACTTTTATAAAGAACATAGACCACAGTAAAGACTTCTGCGGGTTAACTCTGGCCTTTCAGTAACCCACTCTGTATAATAACTCTTTCATCTGGACACCTTTGCAACATACGATATACTCAATTGCTGAAGAAAAATATATATACAGGTATACAAAAATATAATAATTTTGCACAATTTACATGTCCATATTTACCTCAGATTGTGTCATTAAAAACATATTCACAAAACGAAAATTAATAAATTGACCCCAATAAGTTTTAATTCATTCATGCTGTGATATCGCGAACACAGAATATTACAAAGTATATTTAGTTACAAATGGAGGTACTTATCAATTTAATTGGAAAACCTGGAGTTGGAACCATGGGAAAAGTCTGGGTTGACTGCAGCGTTGGCTGTTCGTAGTGGTGTATTATGGCAAATTCCGTATTACGTAAGGAAGAGTAGAATGTCAGTCTGCAGGAACTGAGCACCCGGTGATAGTGAAAAATGGACGACTTCTTTGACTTCCGAACAGAGAAAATGTTTGACGTTCGGTTATTTAGCCTGAGCGTGACGGAAGTGGCAAATGTATTGAGTGTGCTATGAAGGACAGTATCCAAAGTGGAGATGGCCTACAAAACTCACTGTAAAACAACTTTGGCGAAGATGAATAGTGGTCGGAAGAAAAAACCCTCAGTGATAGGACTCGCCGAGCATTAAGGCGGATTGTCACTCAGAACTGCCATGTGACTGAGGTGCTAGTGACAGAGAAACTTAAGCAGCACCCACAGTAGCCTTTGTCGACAATCACTTTCTACCGCGAATTACATGCCATGGGCACACGAGGTCGCGTTGCACTGGTGAAACCGCTGATAAGGAACCATAAAGCTTTAGCACGACTCCAATAATGTTATGATCATGCAAGATGGACCGCTAAAAACGAAACGTGTGATATTGTCGGATGGGTAATCGCTCACTTTATTTCAAACCACGGGCCATGTTTACATGTGGCAGATATACAAACAAGTTTATGATTCGCAACGCCTCCGACCAAGTGTGAAATATTGCAGTGGATTTATAATGCTATGATCTGCAATATGTTAGTTTCTAGTGAGTCCTGTGATGACGCTTACCGATCACGTGATTCTCCTTGATTATGTTGCCATTTTAGGGTACTATATGCATTCTATGGTCTAGGTGTTGTTTACGGGCAATGACAACATTACAGAAGTGTGGTGACAGACGACTTACAAAGGAACACAACAAGGACTGTTACATCATACGGATCATTCTGGTGACAGATTAAGCCCGGCCTTCCTGAGTTAGTCTTCCATCACATCTCCGACCTGTACTTTAAAGATATTTGCTTGCCCTGATAATTTATTTATTTTTTTTTAAAAATTAACATACCACAGTAATGCCCTTTATGATAAATGAGCGGATGATTAAAGGAAGATTAAAAATTTAGTGGAACAACAACGTGGCAGGAAATTGGAGAATCCTCCCACCAAAACAGAAACATCATACTCGAATTTGTCCACCAGTATCCGCCTAGAAGCATCCAATGGGTAAGAATATGCAGTATAAGGATTCGGGTAGATCTAACTTGCAGGATGATGAAAGCACTAGTGTTATGAATTTACTAACGTTAACCAATGAGAATGGTGATATTTACAGCCCTTGTGTTCTTTTGCGATTGTGGATAACGCCATTAGCAATAGGGGGAGGAGTAAGGATCGCGTTTAGTCTTACCGCTGTACAGAACATACATAGGCCGATCACTAAGGATGTTTTTCAGTGTAGGTTAATGGTAGTAGCACAATATATGTAGGTGCACTGGAACTTTCCGTCCGAATGCCATGTCTTCACAGCAGATATTTCTTCTAGTGGTATGGTTTGACAGCTTCAAAAGACGTTAACGTGTTTCAGTGGACACTATTTTTTAGCCAGTTTGTGAAGATTGTAAAACAACAGTTGGATGTGATTCTCTGTAAGCTGTTACAGTGTTGCACACATCTGGATTTCATGTTGTAAAATAAGCAAATGTACAGCAATCAAGATGGCGGACTACTCTACATCTGGCGAGCTGGCAGACATGCACGTCATTTATGGAGAAGAACGAGGTAACGTCGGAATTCAAAGCGCCTGTATAGTAAATGGTTTCGCAGTCAGAGTTTACTGTCACTCAAAATTTTTTCAATAATTTGATATTCGCCTTCGAGAAAGACCTGATTCATTTTACCACTTCGATTGGAACATGGATGAGTGTACAGTGCAAGCGGATCGGGCCATAGCAACATGTTCTGATGCTAGTGCTGTGCTATAAGATGGGTGAAAAACACTCACTATGCCAATATTTGACACATCCAAAATAAGAAAGAGATGCATCCATTCAAATTATGTACAATGCATTATTTACTGCAGCAAGACCTCCATCATCAATTACTTTGTCAATGGTTTCTATAGCAAACTGTTACTGTATAAGACTTTTCAAATCTGGTTTGCGGACCAATGTAGCATTATTTACGAGGACAGACATATTTAACAGGCTCAACAGTCATGTGTGGGAAGTTGAAATTTGTATGCTACTCTTATGCAACACCATCACCACAGGTTTTTATTAAATACTAGTTGAAATACCCATTCTTCGCATGGGTCAGATAAAATGTCTATGTAAACAAACTGAACAACGAAAGAAAAAATATCGGTCATTTTCTATTACTTTTACATATCCCGTTAAAAGCCACCTGAGACCTCCTGGTTCGAATGTTAAAAAAACGCCTCTGACACACAGCCGATGATTGCTGTATTTGGAAGTCAACGCCTATGGGTGTATCGACATTCCTCTCAGCGACAGCAAAAACTATGGATTTGACACTAATATATGCCATTTTGGATTATTTGTACATGTCTCGATGACCCTTCTATTATGATCCCCGTTCCTTAGCTGATGGGTGCTAAATTTCAAAGTAAATGCGAACTTGAGTTTCATCATTGAGCTCAGCGACCCCGAAAACTATGAATTTGACACTAATATTACTCATTTTGAATTATTTTTACATATCTCGGAATCCCCACCCCGGAGTGACCCTGACCCGCAGCAGAATGGGGTGAATGCGATCGGAGTTTCACCACTGATCTCAGCGACTGCGAAAAATATGAATTCTGCACTAACATTTTTCATTTTCTACTACGTTTACGTCCCGGTAAACGCCCCCCCCCTGAGACCTCCTTGGTTCGAATTAAAAAAAAACACTTCTTCTTGGTCTGGGGCCCGGGCCAAGGTACCAGCGACCAAAATTTGGTAACTCACGGTCCACTCATCTGGTCCGCAGGCCTCACACAGACAGACAGACAAACACTCAAACTCTTTCTCTTATTTATATGAGATATGATGTGCTGTGGATCCGATTGGTGGTTATTTGTCGCCTACCTATCTTTGTAGAAGCGATTGTTTTACGTCTCTACGTGACGTTGTCGGAAATTCTAGGGAATGCGTTACCAGCAATTAGACAGCAAATGTGGTTCCAACACGACGGCGCACCTGCGCATTTTGACGTAGATGTCAGGAAGTTTCAAAATCAAATATTTACATAGCGTTAGATTTGGAGTAGTGACCTGTGCCTTGGAAACCGCAATTGCCTGACAGAATTCCGGATGATTTCTTCTCGTGGGGAGATAAAACCACATAGCTAGCGGAACATGCGAGAATATTGTTGCCATTGTAATTGCAGCTGCTGCGGTAATCTCATAAATTTGATTATACCAAGTAATACCAGGTTCGTCGATGCCATTGGCATAATGGGTAACAATGGCGGGCAGTTTCAACACATTCTCTGAAGCATTCTTCATTCCACCTCTATCCTACAGATATGGAACTTTACAAGATCATTCACGGACCTTTACAGAGTACAGCCAAAAGGAGTAGACACTAGTCAGGGGGACTTAATTTGCACGTCCGGTTTTTGCATATTAAAACAATCTATGTTGTGTTCCTTTGTGGACCATCTGTCGCTGCACTTCTATAGTATTGTTTTTGCCATAATCCGTGTGGAAAGTTCATTTACCCACACTTCTCGAGATATCTAGCCCCTTAACACATTCTTTGTAACTTTTTGTTACATAATCACTTTTTTCTGTTTTCATGTGTCATCCCCTCCCATACGATGGCAATAATATTTTGTCTGCTACTGAGAAGGGGTTAAAAATATGTGCATGATGAGTCAGTCTAGGGCGTTCATCTTTACCGCAAGATTTTCCACTTTCGATTCCAGGTTAAGTGGGTTTGTGGGGAGATCATAGTGTCCGTTTTTTTTTTAGAGGGATACTCCCATTTCCTCTCACATCGTAATTGAGATATTTTTTATAAAATCATAAATATCATAAATAACTCTCTCTTTTAGCTCCTAGCGTGTGATCATCAGACTTGAAGATTTTATTTAATTTGATTTTATCAACCACAATAATTCTCTTCAGTAGATATGCAACCACGTATATCACACCAAAAACTTTCACCACTTTTATACTGTTCAAGATATCGATGTTCTATTGACCAATTTTTGTTACTTGCTGACACGTCGTTTTAAAAGTTATGCATAGGACCCGGCTATCTGAACGGAATATCTGAGAATCCCTGTCTTGCTGTGTAGAATACTCGTATCTTGCGCCGTCATTTAAAGATTCTGAATTACCCATTTTTGGACAGAGCAGATTACAAGTCTCAGACAGCAACGTGAAGCCTCAGCTCAATGGCTAGAAGTTTTGGAGATATTCATCATTTCATTTTTCCATTCTTTTTGCAATCTGTAACTCTGAAACTGAGCGATTCCGAGTTCATGTTTACTGGATTTTTTTTCTTGTATTTATGAGTAGATTCACCACCCAAACGTTGGCAATCGTGTACATTAACGCTCTGTGTATATATACAAGTTAAAATGCCCTTCTTAACAAAAGTAAAATAGGTGTATGGGAAATATTTGAATTCCCTTTCCCCTTAGGATATAAATTTCAAGGAAAATGTAATGACAAGGATCAATAAGATAATCTACTTTTGGCATAAATTTTGAAACACATCTTCTCACATAGAGTACGAACCTTAACCAAAGTGACATGGTAAAAAACCTATCTAGAGATGAACATAGTGTTTCAAGAGTTATTTTAAACAGGTCAGCCCTTTTCCTAACTCTGAAAACTGTGAATTCAACATTCTTCTTGGTTATTTAGGACATTTTATTTTTCACCCCTTCTTATCTACCATGCTAATGGGTGCTGAACGTGGTGGACATTAAGAGTGTCAGTATTCATCACAGCGACTTCGAAATGTATGGATTCGACACTAATATAGGCTATTTTGATTTTTTTTACATGTTTCCCATTTCCCATAATACGGGTGTCTTACCCTCACAAGGGGATGAACTTGAACTTAATGGCGTCGGAAGTGTCGGTATTCATATCAGTAACCCCGGAAACTATCAATTTCACAATTATATTGTAATATCTCACGTGCTTGTATTTATAAGCAACGACCACGTGCACTTTACTATAGAGTACTATAGTTGCAGACGACGGAGACAACAGCGACACCATCAGTCATATGACGACGAAGGAACAGCAGCCCCACAGCCTCACCTGGAACGCCTATATAACCGAGAGAATTTCAAGGATAGCTGTAAGCTTCGTCTGGTCAACCCCTCCTCTAGCTTGCTCTGGAGTTCTAGGAGATACCTAAACGTGTTCCTATTTATAAATAACAATCACGTGCACTTTACTATGGAGTACTATAGTTGCAGACAACGGAGACAACAGCGACACCATCAGTCATATGACGACGAAGGAACAGCAGCCCCACAGCCTCACCTGGAACGCCTATATAACCAAGAGGATTTCAACGACAGCCATCAGTCTCAACTGGTCAACCCAGTGTTGTCAGATGGCGGGAAATTTCCCGCAAAATTGGAAATTTTTAGCATTGGCGGGAATGCGGGAAATTCGTGTTAAAAATGGGAAATTCTGTCAACATTTCTGCTTTTCGTCACTTTCTAACTCCTTGTGTACATGGAATATGTCAAAAGATCAAAAGAACCAGAACAGCAAGAAATGTTTATAAACCGAATCAAATTGAACTGATAATAAACGCGCCAATATCCATTTTCTGCAAGGGAGAGAGGGTTTATGGTCCTTTGCTTACTATATTTGATGTGGCTAGTCATTCACGGAATATTAAGATGAAGTGAAGAAGAGGAGGGAAGAATATAATGCTTGGAAGTAGCGCACACACACACGTGTATATTTCTCTCTATACCAAATAAACTACAGATAAAAATATGTTCCTATAATAGATTTCTTCTCCCGCAGGAAAAAAAATGTACTTCTGATTCATTGTTCATTGTCATTTGATTTTAATTTGAAATTATTAACATAATGATTAATTAGGTTAATATTCTTTCTTGGCGGGAAATTTTGAGAGCGATCGGGAAATTTCAGGGCTTTGAGCGGGAAGTCTGTTATTCTGAATCTGACAACACTGCGTCAACCCCTCCTCTAACTTTCCCTGGAGCTCTAGGAGATACGTAAACCAAAGCATCTAGTTTACTTCGGAACTCTAGGCTTTCTCTCTTCCCGCTTAGCTTGCTTCGGAGCTCTGTTGAAATCCTGTTCTGGGCTGCTTGAACCTTGGGTCGCCTTTCTCTATCTTATATTAGAGAAGTTACATTACTGTAATATTTCTGTAAAATATTGCCGATGGAGGATATTATAATAAAAACTGGTACTGGGTAACGATTCCGGACTGTAATTTGCTTTATCTACTCCTGCACAAACAAAACTTTACAAAATATATGCATTCACTTTCAATTATTATTGCATGTCAATTTTTTTTAAACCCTTTTTTTACTCTACAGCATTTTTTCTCAGATTGTAAATAATGTGTACCAAGTTTGGATGAAATTGCTCCAGGCATTTTAGAGTTATGGAGGAACATGCATCCATCCATCAACCCATCCTTTTAGGTATATAGATACGAGTAACGCGTTTGGCGTTGTCCTGGTTAATTCTAGTCCAACTGACATTCGTAATTGCATTTGGCGTTGCCTTTATCACAAAATAAGGATCAGAGTAGAATAATTAACGACAAGCAACGCCGAAGTGAAATCTGCTTCTCTATCAAAACTAAAGAATGTAGTAAAATAAATAACCACGAGGAACATCTTCGGTGTCGCCCTTGTAAATTTCCGAACCTGCTGACATCCCCGTTCTTTTCTAAATTGGAGCTTTAATGTCATTGGCATCGGCACCTAACAACTTAGCAACACCGAAAACTATAGATTCGACAGTAATCGGAGTCATCTTAGACATTTTATTTTTTACTCTTTCTTACGCCCCCTATGTCTATTGGAGCTAAATTTGGACTTTGACGGCATTTGGAGAGTCATTATTCATCTCAGCGACCCCACAAACTATGGATTTGACACTAGTATAGATTATATTTTTTATTTTCTTAACACGTTCCCTCTTTCCACACACCTCTAGGGGCGGTAGGGAGATTTAGTTCCCACTGGAGGCAGAACTTGTATTTAAACGGCATCAGGAGTGTCACCAATTAACTTAGCGATTTCGTAAACTATTAATTCGAAACTAATATCGGTATTTTTAAATTATTTTACATATTAAGCCCCCAGAGATGCTGTTGGTGGCTAAACTTGGATTTAAACAGCATACTGAGTTTCAGTTTTTATCTCAGAAATCATTTTTATAAGTTGCTCTTTCATTCCCCCTAGGTACACTAGGGGGTAATATCCTACAGAATTCTTTCCCAGATTGTAGATAATATGCGTACGAACTTTGGTTGAAATCGCTCCAGGCGTTGCAGAGTTATGCTGAAACATACATACGTACATTCTTAGATCGTTACTGCATTGTATCTTGTCATTTGATAGAACTAGTGTTATGGGTAATTAATAAAACCTGAACACTTACCTTTCCAGCATAAACAATGACAGATTTGCGGGTAAAAAATTCTTCAGGCAAAGCACGTTTACATGCCATACCATCATCCTTGCCTGGAAAATAAAAGGCCAATTAGTTTAACAGTTTTCTTCAAATAGGAATGAAATCTCTGAAGACTGGATTGTGAAACAATGACCAAGAAAAAAAAATAGAAAAGAGCAAGTCTTAGTGTATTTATTTCTCTATTTTGTATTTGAATGATTACACTTGAATTCGTTCATCAAAAAGGGCTTCAGTCACCAAAATGGCGAAATTGAGTTAACAATAGGACTTTTGTTCCTATTGGATACACCTATGTTTCTATGCATAAAGAACTCCAGTTTCATTGATCTAACATTTTATAAACAGATTAGCCTTTGGCTTGCTGGGGGCTCCGCCCCCAGACCCTCGAGTTTGCTCGGCCTACGATCTCGCATTTCTTATCTATCAGCCTTTGCATCAACAGTGAATTTCGTAAGCTTGCTCTTCATATTTCCTGAATCTGCCCATCCGGGGGCTTCGACCCCACGCACTGTCTTTACTCGCACTACAGCCTCACACCTCTTGAATCCACAATTCTATCGTTTCTTTGCCTATTTAACTATCTAAAAGATAAGATTTTGTATCCCAAGAAAACGCCCATTTAAATAGCATGGGAATTTTTTTATCCCTCTTTGGACCCCTAAAAAATTAAAAATATTCATTTTTCGCAATTTTCCTGTCGGTTAGTCCTGGAAGGCAACAATCATGCCAAATTTCATCATTCTAATCTTGCCGGAAGTGCCTAAACATTTTGCCTAAGCCTAAGCCTAAGCATACCGAATTTCAGGAATTTATCCCAATTCTAAGTACCTAAAAGCGAGATTATAGGTCCAAGAAAAGGTCCATTTAAATAACATGTGGAAATTCTTCATCCCCTCTTTAGACCTCCTAAAAAATTAAAAATATTCACTTTTGCCAATTTTCCTGTGGATTAGTTCTGGAAAGCTAGAATCATGCGAATTTAATCATTGTAGTCCTACAGAAAGTGCTCAATAATTTATGTCAGCTCATGTAGTTTTATATATAGTTAGGATGTCAATTTCGATTATTCTAGGCAGCATGGGCTTGAGTCAGTGACTGAAACCTTTTCTGCGTGGAGAACTGCACGTATATTTGTCTTATGTTAGTGACAATAGCTATTGATTTCGTCCCATTCCGTTGGTTGACCTACAACATCTGGAACGTGCCAAAAGAGGTCTTAACACAATTTTGTTTTAAAAAAGAGCAAAAAATTATAAGTAAATAAAATTACATCTATACAGGGCTTCGGTCTGTAATTTACATACCAGAAGAACTTCAGTCCACATCGAAGACCATTTTTTTTACAATGGCAGTCAGCATGCAAATAAGTTTTTTTTTAAATACAGGATTGAATTAATATAATTTGTATCTACAAAGGAAAAAAAAGTTCATTTTCATCTTATAGTTTCAAAACTGCAATATTTTTCTTATTTTTCCTCAAAACTAAGTTTGTTGGACTGAAGCCCTTTTTGCATTAACTGATTCACTTGTTTCATGCGTGTGTGAGTAATATGACGCAACGAATTATTCAAGGAGGGACACAAGCTTGTAGTTTTCAGTAAGGGTATTGTAATACTTTGATCATACCGTAAAACGACGTTACTTTGCACCAGATTTAAGGAATTTTAAAGAAAATTCCATGTAATTAACAAACGTAATGATTTAGAACACTGTATTTTAAACATATACCGCCTCATACAGAATCGTTTTGACGTACGATTAGCATCATACTAAAGGTCTGACTACTGCAGGAAACAAATGTTAGTCGAACTCTTTAGCATGGTACTAATCACGCGTCAGAAAGACTCTGCATTTGGCCCATAATAACTACAGAGTGTTTCATACCAACACCGACAACGTTTGGGAGGTGATTTCTGACACCAAGATAAGACAAAAGTATAGACCAACCTGGGTGTACAAATGCTTCCTTTCGGAGTTATAGGCTGCCCAAACACGAAAAAAAAAATTAACTTTAAAGGTCCATAGCTCCAAAACTATGGGACCTACCGTAGTCGGGTCAACACTTAGGAACTAGTATCTACCCTATCCAAATATCCATGTTTCAGAACCCTGCGATACTCCCGCAACAAGTTTTATGGAGGCAGTTTGAGAGTACTTCAAATTATATGACCGTAGCCAAACTCCCTCTATAAAAATTGCTTCGTGAGCACCTTGGGATTCTGAAACTTGGATATTTGGATAGAGCACATACTAGTTCCTAAGTGAAGTCTTGACCCGACTAGGGCAGGTCCCATAGTTTTGAAGCTCTGGACCTTTAGTTTATTTTTTCATGTTTTCGGCAGCATGTAACTCCGAAAAGAAGCATTTGTGCACCCAGGATGGTCTATACTTTTCGTCTTATCTTGGTGCCAGGAATCACTTCCCAAACATAGTCGGTGTTGTTTTGAAACACCCTGTATAAGGTAAATATTCGTCCAAGTGCATTAGTTAACATTCAGTATGACCATAGTTATTGAAATATAAACTTTGCTGCAGTTACCCCATAGGTGAGGATACTTTGCAACAACATACAAAAACGTATGTTCAACATACGTTTCTGTGCAATCTTTTCCTTTTAGTATTTATACATTTCACTTCCTACGCAAGACTGCATGCAGTCTAAAAATATTGATATTAGAATGATGCTACCAGTATCAGCACTTAGTATGAATTATCGATATTTGAAAAGAAAATTATGTATTTTCGGGTACTGGCACAGGAACCACATTCTGATAGTTTAGAATATGCCCCACAAAAATACCAAGTCAGGAACAGAAAAGAATCCCCGTGAACTGATTTGCCTTGGTTGCTCTTTATATCCAAGAATATCATCACAAACGTAATCAGTGGAATATTTGCGGGGTTTGGGTCTATCAGGCAGAAGCCCACCCAAATTGCATTATTATTATTATTATTATTATTATTATTATTATTATTATTATTATTATTATTATTATTATTATTATTATTATTATTAAATCTAATGTTAGCCATTGGTATGAGTATAAGCTTGAAGCCTCTACAAAAGTCTAGTAATTTCTAAAAAAAAACAACAACAACAAAAAAAAACAGCTTTTCTGAGTGAAGCCCCTCTCAAACTAATTTTCTGGATCCGCCATTGTTCGTAATTTATTTTTCAACAAGGAATCCATTCCGGCATCTATTTAAATAGGAAATTTACCTAAAATTAGAAGGCAGGAGATACCAGCAATAGTAATTTCCTATCTAAGATGTTACTTTAGACAGGTGCAAAGTAACCCCGATTACAGGCTGAAACTGCCTTCTCCCAGTTTTATCTTTTCATGACTTTAAAACGTTTCACATTGCAATTTCAACTATTGCATCAAAGTCCGATTATTCTACGAAACTGACTTAACTTTGACGAAAATTCTTGTAGGTGACATCTTTCAAATTTAGTCGGCCGTTACAGTGATTACTTTCCATAACTCTACAACAAACTCTTCCGGTAATTAGAACTGACCCAGAACAGAACCCTGCGGTACCCCATATTTCACTTCTAAGATGTTTGAATGCATGTTGTTAACACTGACTATCTGTTTACGTTCATTTAAATAGGATTTTGCAAAGTTTAAACTGCTGCTATGGAATCCGTAATACGCTAACTTATCACATAGGATTTTATGATCTACACAATCAAATGCTTTACTTAAATCGAAGAATGTAGCTAGAGCAAAACCCTTATTTTCAAAAACTTCATATATTTTTTTCGTTAGTGATTCTACTGCATCAATTGTGGATTTCCCAGATCTGAATCCAAATTGAGCTTCTAGAATTATGTTTTGCTCAGTCATATATTTATATAGCTGATCTTTAACAATAGTTTCCACAATTTTAGAAAAACTGGAATAAGAGATATTGGACGGTAATTAGACGAACACGATCGATCTCCCGTTTTGTATATAGGTATAACTTTTGCTATTTTAAGCGCTTTAGGAAAATACCTTGAGAGAAACATTTATTGAAGCATATTGCAGGGGGTTGCGCAACGTGATTAATGATAGCTTTTATAAGGTTGTTCCATATGTCAAATATATCCATACTGTCAGAAGTTTTCATTTTTTTTACTACTTTTATGACATCATCAGGGCTAACATGGTTAATAACAAAAGAGCTATTAAATGGACTATGTTGACTTAAATACTGATACATATTTACATTAGTATCTGCATTGTTTTTTCTTGATTTCCTCTACGGAAGTAACAAAATACGTGTTAAGAGTATCAGGCGATAGCGTAACATTATTGTTGTTATTATTATTACTATTGCTTATCTTGTTGATTATCTTCCATGCAGTTTTGCATTTATTTGATGATAATTCAATGAAACTTTCATTGTATTTTGCTTTCGCTACCTTTATTGCAGATTTATATTTACTCCTTTGAGACTTATAAATATCACTGGATTCACTAGTCATTTTATTCTGATATATATATTATAATACTGCATTACTTTAGCTTTCATAGCAGAGAGTTCTGGGGTATACCACGTTCTTTTACCTAACTTGGTTTTCTTTGATGAATTATATCGGACCACCCTTTTAGGCACACACATTTCAGAAATATTTAGAAACTTAGTTGAGAAAAGATCAAATGTATTGCTGGCATTTAAATTATCATACTTAATGTTTACTTCCCAGTTTATACACGATAATAGTTGAATGAAACTTTGCAAATTAATTTCTGTGATGGGCCTAGTTGCTATAAGTTCGGTGGTGGGAAAACTAAAATTGCAGGATTCTACTTTTGTTGTACTTAGATTGACTAATAGGGCATCATGATCTGAGAAAAGAAATTGACATACATTACTGGTTCAATATTCCGTTTTTACATTGGTAAATGCATTATCTAAGCACGCTGTGCCTCTGGTCGGTTTACGGTTAACCACTTGAAGATTATGTTGTCTGAGTAGATTAAGTAACTCATGGACAGTTCGTTTGTCAGTAGTCACATCAAAATGTGCATTTACATCGCCCCCTATTACTATCTCATAATTATGTCAGTTGCTGAGAAATGCCAATAACTTCTCCAATTTTTCTAAAAGTATATTTGGATTACTACCAGGAGTTCTATAAACAGATACAATTATTAACTTGTACTGATCCAGAAAAATTGCAGTTGATTCAAATTCACGTTCAGTATTAAGAAAGGTTATATCTAATTGACGATATTCTATTTGGCTATTAACATAGATAGCGACCCCACCATGTATGTATATACTCCTACTGTAACTATTTGCCATAGAAAAACCATCTATATTGTTGTATTGGAGTTCAATGCCTGTACTTCAATGTTCACTCACACAGAAAATATCTCGAATATAAGAACAATATACTAACCAAATATGACTGCACGTGGTTAAGTGCTCGGAGAAGACTGCAGAGCCTTAACTTCGCCACGTAAAAGAAGTCATAAATAAATAATAAATAAATAAATAAATAAACTAAGAGCAAAGTTACCGGTCACTACCGCTTTTAATGTTAAAGATTGTTGTTATTTCCATTACTGCTAACCATGAAATTGATGAATTTCTTTTCACACAATTCCTGTTTCAGCATTATGAAACCTACTACACTTTTATTGATACATGAAACCACTCCACGAAACTTTAAGCCAGGTTGTCATAGAATCTTATAGCTATCATAAAAAAAAACAGTTGAGAATGCTCCAAGAGCATTGCAAGAACGAACTTAAAAAGAACGGAGAGATGGAGCAGGAAGGTTAACTGTCACTGTTCCTAGATGAAAAAGTAAATCTTTTTATCCGCATCTTCTCTTTCTCGCAAAAATTAGCAAAATATCATCTCTCTATGACTTACATTTCTCGAGATATCGCTGCTTAAGTATCTAGAAATTCGAACTTTTTTGGTTAATATATGGGGAACGGAGGCCAGTTGGCCAGTAGCCAGTTAATCAGTGGCCACCGGTTACTATTTGGTACCAGAATGTTCACCATCCTCTTACGTATTGATCAACACCAATGTCATCTCTGTGTGACTTACGGTTCCCGACATTTGGCTCCTTAAATCTCCCGAAATCGGAATGATCTTTTGGCCAATATCACAAGAGCGGTAAGTAATAGAGAAATGGTATTGGTGTTAATCAATCCCTAATAGAATGTTAAACATTTTCATACCGATATTAATAGATGGCCACTATCCAACTGTCCACTGGCCAAACCAGTGGCCAGTTGGACAGTGGTCACTGGTTACTATTTGGTACCAAAATATTTACCAACCTCTTCGGTATTGATCAACAACAATACTATCTCCCTACAACTTAAGGTTTCCGAGCTATGGCTCCTTAAATATCTAGAAATTGGCCATTTTTGGCCAATAACACGGGAACGGTAAGTTATAGAGAGATGATATTGGTGTTAATCAATACCTAAGAGGATGGTAAACACTATGGTACCGATATTAATTGGTGGCCACTGTTCAGCTGGCCATTGGCCAGTTGGACAGTGGCTACCAGTTACTATTTGGTACCAAAATATTTATTATCCTTTTAGATATTGATCAAGGCCAATATGATTTCTCTATGACTTACGGTTCCCGAGATATGGCTCCTTAAATCTCTGGAAGTCGGTCATTTTTTTGGCCAATATCTCGGGAACGGTAAGAGTGACGCGAAAAATTGTATAACTTTTTCTTATAGTTTTTGATGCTCTATCGAATGCAGGGTTCAAAAGTGAAAAAAAAACGCAAATAACAGACAGACGGACAGACAGACACACAGACATAGAGAATTCAGTAACGAACTTTTTAAGTTCGTTGAAAATCTTGCAACCCTATTATATTTCTTCATGTAAACACAGTCTTGAAAGGGATATACAACATTTTTTTTTCATCCTGCAAGGAGTCAAACCATGTGCAACTTTCTGGGTCGTCTTGCTTGCTATCTGTTATCGACCTCCCGCTAACAAAGAAAAAAAAAGTTTCGCCGCTTCCGAAACAACGGATTCTTTTGGAAAGGGAGGAGAAGCGCGCCAAAATACAGTAGGAAGTCGAAAATCCGAACTAATGGGGAGCACAGATAGTTCAGATTTTCAAAAATGGCTAAGAAAGTCCCATTTAGGCTTAAATATACTGTACGGTATGCTGTTTTATCGATACAGTGGTTATACAGTACATACAGTAATTACAATACCGTACGTAAGGCTACTTACATTTAATGTTAATGAAGAACATGCACGACGTACACTAAATTATATTGTTCTTGTAACCCATATTAAAAACTTAACTTGTATAGGTCTAAGGGAAAATAAAAATAAAAATATGTACGATAAACAATTACATAAGGATGAGCTTTTGTAAAAAAACTGACTTCACAAAATGCCGACGGACAACCCTATTTGTTTATCACTAGTACTAAGACAAAATGTGAAAAGCTTCTAGGGACCGCGTTCGGATTTTTGATGTTCGGATTATTGACGTCCTACTGTCAGTGTTCGAAGTGGAAAAGCAGAGGCGGTATGTTTTATTACGATTTTGACTCGACATACCGGCTATCTAAATGTTGAAATGCAATGAGAGTATGTTGCCTAGAAGATTACATTTCTATTTACATAATGACTGAAAACCATTCAAGAGTTTCTCTGTAGTAACGGGGGGAGGATATGGAGTTGATATGGAGAGACTTTGATCCCCCGCCAACAACTTTCTGAAAAATATCCCCGTATGTTTTATTATAGAGGATTATACACGAACATGCTAAAAAACGAATGAGGATATTAACAATTTCCTGCGGGAAAACTTGTGGTTCCCCCACTCGGCTGTGGGGTATTCCAAACTCCTGGAACGTCCGCCTCATCAGCAGATAACCCGTAAATAAGACCATGCTCAAAACACGGCATTTATATGCAATAAGGCAAAGAAACATAACAAAGAAACAATTCAATATGGCACATCAAAATATAAACTAGGCGAGCTTCTTTGAAGGCACCTCATTTTAAAAAGAAAAGGTAGGAAAAAGATAAAAATGTCCGTGTTGTCAACTTAGAAATTATTTCTACATAAGAAATAAAATCTTTGACGTGCACAGCTATTCGTTAATTACTGTGTATAAAAAGGATTTATTAAAGATATTTAGCATCTACTTTCCAGTGAAGGTATGTTTTAATCATTAAAAAACCAGAGACGGTATGCATTCATCACTGAAAAACCAGAGACGTACCACCGCATACCGTCTCACTTCGACCACTGCCTATTGTACACTCATGTCCAAAATTATTGTCGCATGTATATAAATATGTTATTGTAGGAATATAATTTGATAACAAATTCTCCCGGCATTTCTTATAACGTTAGTATGTGTATAATCGGCAAAGGCATGCATGTGGAAAATTTCATGTCAAAAGAGCACTAAATAAGAACAATAGAACAAAAATAAAACTTTTTTGTCCATTTAGCAACATTTTGTTTTACTAATTTTAATTTTCATATTTATAATTATTTTCCTATGAAATTTACCACAAATACACATTTCCCGATTATATACATAGTATCAGTATTAAAAGTGCCCTGCAAAATCATTATCAAATTATATTCTTACAAGAAGACAGTTATAGATATGCGACAATCATTTTGGACATGAGTGTACATGTTTTTAATGAGGAGGTTCACTATTTGTTCACTAGAGTGCAGTGCTGCATGGATGAAGAAATCTTTATTGCTTTCAGAATATTGTGTTGTGTAAACAGTAAATAAAAAGATCGGGTTGCAAGATTTTTTTAACGACAGCTACAAGATTCTTGAAACGTGACTACCTAGCTTTACTGCATGTTTTCTTCGATTTATTTTTTGCACCATGACTCACGGAAATAAAATTCTAGATGCATTCCTCAGCCTGAATCGTCAATAGCTTCATAGTAGAGCATTGATGTACGTCTACATTATGAAAGGATGTCAACGGAAACCTCAATATTAAAGCTCTTTGTCCATGGAAGACGATGAAAGACTATGTTGTTACTTCCTAACAAATGCTTAACTCTGACACTTTTGTGTTATGCCATTCTTTTGCATTTGCTCTTCTCGCACTAACTTCACCCTGCAGTTCCTTCTACTTGTCTTCTCAAGTTTAAGTCACTTGGCTATGCATATCCAGATTACTTCGGTACATCTCAGATTTTGTAGCATTGTTAAGTAGAAAATATAATCTCGAAGCTTATTTGATTTCAAAAAATTCCATGGTGTCTATAACAAGTTCATGTATTTAAAAGCAGATTTTTATTTTATTTTTTTAAATGAAAAGATCCAACATATTTCAATCAAAAATTTTCTTGTAAGCCTTATATGTGTAGAACTACATATAGTGTAGCGAAACCCAGTGGCGCAAATCCAGGGGGGATGAGGGGGACATGTCCCCTCCAATCTTGGAACTGGGGGGACTGTCCCCCCAATAATCTGATTTGAAATGTGTTTCTGGGGAGAAATGTGATGATTTGTGTTCAATCACCACAAAGGAAAGTAAGATGAAATTGATTTCTCCCCAGAATAAGCCTCAAATCTGCCCGGTTCCAAATGTTGAAGACGACTCTGCTCCCCTGGTCCTCCACAGCATTGGTTTTCAACTTCATAAATATTTTGAACATCGCTTTAAAAAATTATGGGAACGGTCTTACACGTCCCCTCTGCCCCCCCTTTATTAAAAAAAAAAGATTTGCGCCGCTGGCCAAACCCAAACTATCAGTTAACTCAGTACGATGTGCTTATTCCGTAAAAAATACGAAAGCTCAATTTAGGGGCCGTTCAAAAATTTTGTGTTCCCTGATCCAAAAAGTAATTACTGGCAAAGATCAGAATCTTTTAATCCATTTTTAGTTTTTTTAATTCTTGTTTAAAATTTTATTTATTTATTTATTTTTAGTTTTTCACGTGTAGGGCCTACGCTTTTCCTCATATGAAAGGTTGCCTTCTTGCTCATAATTGAACAAGAACTTATTGCGACTACCCGAATCTTCATAATATAATATGATAAGAATCTAATATTTGTCATAATTGTCACACATATGTCACATGGCCAATCTGACAAATGATAAAAACATTAGTTGAAGGAATTGGTTCAAATGATAAAAACAATAGGTACCCTTGGCTGACAGGAAAACCAATACACATTTGTGGATATAAGACAATACACATATTTCGCAGTAACAAATTTTTAATTATCCTCTATAAAGTAATTATCTCGATGTAGTGTTTCCAAAGAATTGTAAGATAAACGACAAAACTAGGTTTAACGGAAATCTTGGATGTGTGAAAGAGGATACCTTTCTTTTATTTTTTCTTTTTCCTTCTCTTTTCTTTCTTTTCTTTTATTTTTTGCTCTGTCTTCCAGGAACTAATTTTTCAGAACTGATCCTTCTTACATACGCGTTCTTTTGTTGAAGGAATTGAATTCAATTAGAAGATAAGCTTCCAGAATTTCGAATGTTATTCGCTCTTGAACTCTAGAACACAATCATATTGCGGAGTACACCTGCTGTCAGGAGGGAATGAGTCACTAGTCGAGCAGCAAATGTAGGCACCACTTTTAGTACGAAATTTTGCCTAAAATGATTGTCGCATAAGAGTGTTTCATGAGTTGGTAAACTGGAAGCAGAATTTTTGATCCTTACCACATAAGTAACTCATTGCAGCTTCACACTCCTAGCTTACGTATGTAACCATGAAAACATGGATTCTCATGGTAACATTTTATTCTTCCATACTAATACACTAGTCGGATCAATATAACATCAGACCTAAAACAAATTCCAACAAAAGGTCTGTGAACGGTTTTTGTTTCTACCATGTATACTGATCAACAGAAGAAAAAAATTAACAAAATTTGAGGTAAGAATAAAAGATTAGGCCCCAAATGTTCCTTTAATCCTCTATTGAAATCGAGAATGACAGAAAATAAGCTGTTTTTGATTTTAATATTTATCGCCATACAACAAAAGCGGTAATGGATAGCGACAGCGGATTTCAGCAAATTGATTTAACGTCTCAAGAGAAGACACCATTACCATCATCAACACTCTACCAAAACACCACTGGAAGTGGTTGAAATTTACTAGTACTTCCGGTTTCAATACTTATTTCTGTAGAGCAAAAACAGGTTTATATCTTATTTCTATAGATAAGGAATATCAAAAACCGGTTTTTGACACAGCGCCCAAAGAATGAGGTTTGTCTCGACTTTTGTCTACCTGTTGAAGGCTGAAAATCTACGTTTATGTTGTTACAACACTAATCTCATAACGGATAAAACTGAAATAATTAGCTTCAAAAAGATTTTTTTTTTTAAAATTTGGATTCAGTGTAAGGATATATTTTATCTCTGATTTTATTATTTTTACTTCAACCACAAGTGATAGATACCAATTGCCACGTTCAGTTTTAATGTTTGATTTTGATATTCAGTATAGCGTTCCTTTGAGAAGCGAGGGTATGTGAGACGTAGCGATGTGGACATGGGATCTGAACCACATGAACTAACACCGGGAGCTGAACCAAAGTCCCCCACGCCCAAGATGCGTACGCTAACCGTTTAGCCACGAGGGAACTCCAGTTTTAAAGTTAACCCTAGAAAGGCCGTGCTCGCATCTGTTACATGAAAGACCAAGGGGGAGGGGTCAAATTTGCCGCGCTGGTTTTAAGTACCTTTGAGAGTATATTTGTTCAATTTGAGTTAACGTGTTGAACTAAATTTCATAAAAAAAGAAGTTTTTCAAGAAATTGTGCTTTTTATTTGTAAAAAAAGAAATGCGAAATACAGTGCGTAAAACTGCTTAAATATTATACCAAATTTCTTATAATACTAGGAATGCAATGGATATACCCGATTGCAATGAAATGAGCTGAGCGAGCTTAAACTACGTAATCATGACTTTTTCCCTATGTTAAGTCTATGGAAGCGTTTTTCGGTGATTATTCCTCGATGGTACATCGGAGTTTTGATTTCGACCTATGTTCTCACTCAGCACGACATACTCTATCAGCGTGCTAAGTTTGGTTGAGATCGCCCAAACGGTCTAGGAGGAGTTCGCGGACAACCAAACGGCTAACCCGAGTATAAGAGCTTCGCTTCGCTCAGCTCAACTATGCAGAAGAACCAGTATTATAACTAACACTTGACGTGTTCTATGAAAGCCTAAGTGTTTATAACGGAGAAAAGTAACATTTGAAATAGTAACAAAAGTTTTAGATATAAAAAGAATGAAAGGAATTTTGGAAAGAACAAAGATGGGTAGCACCTATGACCAAGGGGGATCAAATCGGCCCGTACATTTTTTTTTACAAGAAAAAACAATGCAGTATATTCAAGTTGAAAAAAAAGCGAAAATAAACCTTTGATCAAAACGAACAATAATAATAATAATAAAAAAACAGAATCCTCGCGGGCAAAATTGGCCTCTCCTCTTGATCTTTCTACGGTTAATCTGTACAGGACGAAAACCAGTAACACAATAACAGTAAGCTAGCGAATAATGACTTTTTGATATGGATTAAGCGTCTGAGGAAAAGGTTCTATCTTCCATTTTCTTACTCTATTGCAACCTTTAGTTTCAGATGTACTGCTTCAAATTTGAATATTGAATTCGCATACTTTGGAAGTCTACGGTAGTTTCACACCGTGAAACGAGACTCACTTCGACGGCTTAGTGTCAAAGGAACGTAGCTACAAAAATTGTTTTTCTGAGATACGAACATTTCTGACATCATCGGAGCTAAATATTTCTTTCTGTGAAATGATTATAAGTCAAACTTCCTTGTAAAATATGGTTGATCAAATAAAACGCATTTTGGATTATCAAAAACTAAAATAAACTACGAAGAAACAATTTCTTTTCGCAATTCTGAAAAACTAACTTTTTGTAGATAAGTTCCTTAACATTAAGCCCTCGATTTGTTAACCAAATTTAGTCGCAACTCACGGGGTCATTGATAATCTCTTGCTCTTGTGAGTTACATACTTAGTGCAGTTTATGTTTTAGCTCATGCTTATTACAATACAATATTAGTGTAGGTATATGTCTTACCATATGTTAGATCTTTTGAAACACCCAGAAAAACAACTGTTTTGTGTTCCAAAAATTTATTAGTATCTATTTTGTATTATAATAAAATTTTGTAATAAAATTAATACTAAAAAAATCCAAACAATAATTAGCTCTCTGCCTATGCTCTACCAACACCTGCACAAACAGAACTTTACCATATCTACTTGCACCACTTATACCGATATATATTATTCTAAACTAAAAAGCACACACCGTTATTTAATGCATAGTTATTGTTAGTGAATAATCAATTAAGATTTTAGAATAAAGTTTGAAGTAATGTGGATCATCTTATTTACCTGTTATTTCCATCACATCTTTCTCCTGCTCATTCTTCATTGGTGCTGCTACTTTCTTAGGGTGACCAGAGTCTGAGAAGCGAAAAGTAGGACAACAAATATATTAGTATATGATAGCCTACTGCGTCGGTAATACGCTTGTCCTTATTTCATTTAACGTTAAGTTAACCCTTTGCGTTCCAGGTGTCATTTTCCTATGTTTGTGCCGTAATACCGGTTTCATTTACTGTTAAAAAACTGTTTAGGCATTATATAGAGCACAGTTATTGTGCGGGCCTGAGAAGAGCATTCACACTACTGATAAAAACAATTATTTGCATTGTGGAACATTTCGACTGAAAAAGGGAAATTCTGATGCTCTGAAGGAATTTGATGCTACTTCAGGTTGGCAACACTGACCGGAGATCGAAGAGAAAGGTTTTTCCTTTTCCGATCTCGAAACAGATCTCAAAGTTGCTAATTGTTTATCGTCAAAACAAATAAATGTGTGTTTTAATTGAATGCTGCCATCTACTGAGACTTTTTTTTTGCTTTTCTCGTCAGTAAGGTGCCGTCAACAAAGAAAAAATAGTAGAGCTAAGTCTTGCCTTGCATCCACTAACAAATTTCATCATCTCCAGGATTAATACAACCCTTAATAAAGGATACGTTTTCATGACATCCAGATGGATATCACTGGTACGCTAGTCATCTAAGGAGAAATAGTAGAACTAAGTGTTGCCTTGCATCCACTAACAAATTTCATCATCTCCAGGATTAATACAACCCTTAATAAAGGATACGTTTTCATGACATCCAGATGGATATCACTGGTACGCTAGTCATCTAAGGAGAAATAGTAGAACTAAGACTTGCCTTGCATCCACTAACAAATTTTATCATCTCCAGGATTAATACGACCCTTAATAAAGGATACGTTTTCATGACATCCAGATGGATATCACTGGTACGCTAGTCATCTAAGTAGATATAGTAGAACTAAGTCTTGCCTTGCATCCACTAACAAATTTCATCATCTCCAGGATTAATACGACCCTTAATAAAGGATTCGTTTTCATGACATCCAGATGGATATCACTGGTACGCTAGTCATCTAAGGAGAAATAGTAGAACTAAGTGTTGCCTTGCATCCACTAACAAATTTCATCATCTCCAGGATTAATACGACCCTTAATAAAGGATACGTTTTCATGACATCCAGATGGATATCACTGGTACGCTAGTCATCTAAGGAGAAATAGTAGAACTAAGTCTTGCCTTGCATCCACTAACAAATTTCATCATCTCCAAGATTAATACAACCCTTAATAAAGGATACGTTTTCATGACATCCAGATGGATATCACTGGTACGCTAGTCATCTAAGGAGAAATAGTAGAACTAAGTGTTGCCTTGCATCCACTAACAAATTTCATCATCTCCAGGATTAATACAACCCTTAATAAAGGATACGTTTTCATGACATCCAGATGGATATCACTGGTACGCTAGTCATCTAAGGAGAAATAGTAGAACTAAGTGTTGCCTTGCATCCACTAACAAATTTCATCATCTCCAAGATTAATACAACCCTTAATAAAGGATACGTTTTCATGACATCCAGATGGATATCACTGGTACGCTAGTCATCTAAGGAGAAATAGTAGAACTAAGTGTTGCCTTGCATCCACTAACAAATTTCATCATCTCCAGGATTAATACAACCCTTAATAAAGGATACGTTTTCATGACATCCAGATGGATATCACTGGTACGCTAGTCATCTAAGGAGAAATAGTAGAACTAAGTGTTGCCTTGCATCCACTAACAAATTTCATCATCTCCAGGATTAATACGACCCTTAATAAAGGATACGTTTTCATGACATCCAGATGGATATCACTGGTACGCTAGTCATCTAAGGAGAAAGAGTAGAACTAAGTGTTGCCTTGCATCCACTAACAAATTTCATCATCTCCAGGATTAATACAACCCTTAATAAAGGATACGTTTTCATGACATCCAGATGGATATCACTGGTACGCTAGCCATCTAAGGAGAAATAGTAGAACTAAGTGTTGCCTTGCATACACTAACAAATTTCATCATCTCCAGGATTAATACGACCCTTAATAAAGGATACGTTTTCATGACATCCAGATGGATATCACTGGTACGCTAGTCATCTAAGGAGAAATAGTAGAACTAAGTGTTGCCTTGCATACACTAACAAATTTCATCATCTCCAGGATTAATACGACCCTTAATAAAGGATACGTTTTCATGACATCCAGATGGATATCACTGGTACGCTAGTCATCTAAGGAGAAATAGTAGAACTAAGTCTTGCCTTGCATCCACTAACAAATTTCATCATCTCCAGGATTAATACGACCCTTAATAAAGGATACGTTTTCATGACATCCAGATGGATATCACTGGTACGCTAGTCATCTAAGGAGAAATAGTAGAACTAAGTGTTGCCTTGCATCCACTAACAAATTTCATCATCTCCAGGATTAATACGACCCTTAATAAAGGATACGTTATCATGACATCCAGATGGATATCACTGGTACGCTAGTCATATAAGGAGAAATAGTAGAACTAAGTGTTGCCTTGCATCCACTAACAAATTTCATCATCTCCAGGATTAATAAGACCCTAAATAAAAGATACGTTTTCATGACATCCAGATGGATATCACTGGTACGCTAGTCATCTAAGGAGAAATAGTAGAACTAAGTCTTGGCTTGCATCCACTAACAAATTTCATCATCTCCAGGATTAATACGACCCTTAATAAGGGATACGTTTTCATGACATCCAGATGGATATCACTGGTACGCTAGTCATCTAAGGAGAAATAGTAGAACTAAGTGTTGCCTTGCATCCACTAACAAATTTCATCATCTCCAGGATTAATACAACCCTTAATAAAGGATACGTTTTCATGACATCCAGATGGATATCACTGGTACGCTAGTCATCTAAGGAGAAATAGTAGAACTAAGTGTTGCCTTGCATCCACTAACAAATTTCATCATCTCCAAGATTAATACAACCCTTAATAAAGGATACGTTTTCATGACATCCAGATGGATATCACTGGTACGCTAGTCATCTAAGGAGAAATAGTAGAACTAAGTGTTGCCTTGCATCCACTAACAAATTTCATCATCTCCAGGATTAATACAACCCTTAATAAAGGATACGTTTTCATGACATCCAGATGGATATCACTGGTACGCTAGTCATCTAAGGAGAAATAGTAGAACTAAGTGTTGCCTTGCATCCACTAACAAATTTCATCATCTCCAGGATTAATACGACCCTTAATAAAGGATACGTTTTCATGACATCCAGATGGATATCACTGGTACGCTAGTCATCTAAGGAGAAATAGTAGAACTAAGTGTTGCCTTGCATCCACTAACAAATTTCATCATCTCCAGGATTAATACAACCCTTAATAAAGGATACGTTTTCATGACATCCAGATGGATATCACTGGTACGCTAGTCATCTAAGGAGAAATAGTAGAACTAAGTGTTGCCTTGCATACACTAACAAATTTCATCATCTCCAGGATTAATACGACCCTTAATAAAGGATACGTTTTCATGACATCCAGATGGATATCACTGGTACGCTAGTCATCTAAGGAGAAATAGTAGAACTAAGTGTTGCCTTGCATACACTAACAAATTTCATCATCTCCAGGATTAATACGACCCTTAATAAAGGATACGTTTTCATGACATCCAGATGGATATCACTGGTACGCTAGTCATCTAAGGAGAAATAGTAGAACTAAGTCTTGCCTTGCATCCACTAACAAATTTCATCATCTCCAGGATTAATACGACCCTTAATAAAGGATACGTTTTCATGACATCCAGATGGATATCACTGGTACGCTAGTCATCTAAGGAGAAATAGTAGAACTAAGTGTTGCCTTGCATCCACTAACAAATTTCATCATCTCCAGGATTAATACGACCCTTAATAAAGGATACGTTATCATGACATCCAGATGGATATCACTGGTACGCTAGTCATATAAGGAGAAATAGTAGAACTAAGTGTTGCCTTGCATCCACTAACAAATTTCATCATCTCCAGGATTAATAAGACCCTAAATAAAAGATACGTTTTCATGACATCCAGATGGATATCACTGGTACGCTAGTCATCTAAGGAGAAATAGTAGAACTAAGTCTTGGCTTGCATCCACTAACAAATTTCATCATCTCCAGGATTAATACGACCCTTAATAAGGGATACGTTTTCATGACATCCAGATGGATATCACTGGTACGCTAGTCATCTAAGGAGAAATAGTAGAACTAAGTGTTGCCTTGGATCCACTAACAAATTTCATCATCTCCAGGATTAATACGACCCTTAATAAAGGATACGTTATCATGACATCCAGATGGATATCACTGGTACGCTAGTCATCTAAGGAGAAATAGTAGAACTAAGTGTTGCCTTGCATCCACTAACAAATTTCATCATCTCCAGGATTAATACGACCCTTAATAAGGGATACGTTTTCATGACATCCAGATGGATATCACTGGTACGCTAGTCATCTAAGGAGAAATAGTAGAACTAAGTGTTGCCTTGGATCCACTAACAAATTTCATCATCTCCAGGATTAATACGACCCTTAATAAAGGATACGTTATCATGACATCCAGATGGATATCACTGGTACGCTAGTCATCTAAGGAGAAATAGTAGAACTAAGTGTTGCCTTGCATCCACTAACAAATTTCATCATCTCCAGGATTAATACGACCCTTAATAAGGGATACGTTTTCATGACATCCAGATGGATATCACTGGTACGCTAGTCATCTAAGGAGAAATAGTAGAACTAAGTCTTGCCTTGCATCCACTAACAAATTTCGTCATCTCCAGGATTAATAGAACCCTTAATAAGGGATAATTTTTCTTGACATCTACATGAATGTCAATGGTACGCAAGGGGTTAATGATTAATTTTTATTTTAAAAAGAAGGCAATGAACAAACATATTGAAGAAATCTAACCCAACTCCAAATACTTTAATGAATGCAAATACAAGATTGATGAAACAATTCAAACAATTTGATTGAGTGACATAAAGAAGTCATTTTAATGAAAAAAGTATGTTGAAGCATAAAATTGTAATAAAACACAAAAATGCGGTTCGTCTTGACAGTTATTTATCCATTACCTTGCAAACTTTTCCCAAAGATGTTAACAAATTATTTTCATTGATATTTGATATCTGTTTACCAAATAAACTTCAGTACGGTGCTTGGTGACATATTTTTCTTTTGAATGTACAGTGTACAGTAACTTGCTATTTTGCAAAATCATTGTCATGGATTTTACTACAGGTACAATTATATTTACATTTGGTTATTATTAGATGTTTAATTTCAGTTTTGAACTGGCAATGAACGGACATGAACGTGTCATCCGGACATCCAAATCAAACCTAGTCCATTCGATAAACATAACAAAGATATGTTCATGCACAAAAACTTAGGTGCCATGGACAACGGAGTAAGTCCTTCGGGCCCATTAACCCTGTTAGTATAAAGAAAATCGTAGACTCGCAGTGAAATAGCTATTCCATCAATACTGTTCATTGGAAAGTCATGGTTTATAGCTTATTCTCTTCAGCATGGAACAAGCTTTCCACAGGTGCTATGTATTGGCACTCATCATGTACTTAAACAGGGAAAATTGGGAAAATATCAGGGAAATTCCCTTCAAAAATCCCTCCAATCAACTTTGGCCCAACTCTGGCATATCTCCGGGTAAAAGCACACAATCCAAGTGTATCTCGAAAATTACTATAGGGGCTAAGAAATAGGCGTACTCTCTTTCATAGACGGAATAGGAATGAACGGAAATGTTGTATAACAACATGCACTTTACATACAAAACCGAACCTATGATCTGACCTATAAAGGGAACAAACTAATATATAGAAATATACACGCAGTTACTATTTATCCTGACATCAAGAATTGTACGACATTCTCTGTAGAATGAAGCGAGCGTTTCAGTAGTTATCACGCATATTGTTCCGTGATATGTGAAGAGGGAAATTGGGGATAAGTCTCAAAAATATCTTCCAAGATAGCTCTATTGTGAAGTTGTACGTCCTCTGAAATGACATGAGTCGGTAGGTCAGTATGCGAGTTAAAGGACACTTTACACAGGGGATACAGTGAACACCCGAGAAATTCAACACGGGGAAGTCCAAAACTTATGGGAGACATCCAGTTCTTCAGAGAGGATTTCCCCTCATACCCACTGGTAAGTTGCACACTGGTAGGAGCACGCAATTAAAATGTACCTTGAAAAACACTAGGAGATAAACGCATAGGAGATATATCCTTAAAAGAAGGGAGAAGATATAGTATGACACCGTAAGAACGGAATAGAGAACAAAAAGGCATGGGTGGGGCTGTTGGTGGATGTGGATTTATAACCATACAACTGTAGCGCAGTTGCTGTTAAAAAGTTTTACAGAGAATGTGGTACAAAACTTGACATGAATATAAATATTACTGCTTTTATATTTTTTATATTATGTTCTCTTTATAGGTTATGTCATAGGTTCGGTTTCGTATGTACAGAGCGTATCGGTATACAATCTTTTCCCTCATACCTATGCCGTCTATCAAAAAGAAACTTGCTACACCCATTTCCTAACTCCTATAGTATTTTTCGAGTTCCATTTGGATTTTGTACTTTTACTGCAGAGGGAGTCAAAGTTGATAGGAGGGATTTTTGGAGAGAATTTTCCTGACATTATCCCGATTTTCCTTATTCAGGTGCGTTATGGACGCCAATACATAACACCTCTGAAAGCATGTTTCATGTTGAAGAGCTTTAAGCTGCTCTGGACACTATTTCATTCAACTACTAAGTTAAGTCTTGTTCAATTCAAAATGTTAATATCTGCAAGATGTGTGGACCACTGCTATACTCAACACAAATTGAATAAAATGAACACACATATTTATTAAAATTCGATGCACATACATACTACAACATTTTCTTCAAAATCTTTTTGTTTTGACTGAACTACGAGAGGGAGAAAAACAGAGTTATATTTGTCAATCAATTTTGCATTTGTGGCTCGGATCTCACATTAAGCTGTAGGTGCACGTCTCATAGCCTCGCTGCTGAAAGGAATGGTAAACTCAAAACGAATGCTATACCTTCAACTACTCATATCGAAACACACTGTCCTTCAAGAAAATGTTCAAAAACTGATGCCTGGCTCTGGATAAAATAGTCATATTTCAGACAAAGGAGCATTGAAAAACATTTCCATGACTGTGAGACACTTCGCTTGTGATAGAAAATACGATTTTAAGGCTGGATAAAATTTAATTATTGATCCAAATTTTGGAAATACGTTGTTTTATGCACTCTTTCACACTGAAGAATAAATACAAAAATAGTGGATTACACACAAAAAGTGTCTGCAACGTTTCACCCGTGTACCTGACAAAAACACTAAGCAAAATACTGACAACGTTCTATGAGTATAATATAGTTGCACTTGTGTTTCCGTGTAATGGAGGAACATAAAAAAATCTCTAATAGTGATTCTGATGTCACAGTAAAGAAAATGGTTTTATCACGTTGCTTGCTGTTACGGAAAATAATTACTGTTTTAAACTGTAAATGTTCCTTCTGAAGAATTATCAAGAAATACATTTCTACTGGTTCTGCAGAAAAAAAAAAAAAAAAAAACGGAATGCTTTCTAGAGCACGTGTAATGTTTTAAATGAAAATAATAAAGTTTTCTTCTTGTTTTGTTAAAGATTCTACTTCATTCTACATATGTTCCGCATACAACAAAATGAGGCGTAAATAATACAAAGTACGAGGAACGTTCCCAAAGTGATTTTCGTCATTTGTTTTCACCATAACAATCACCATAAGACACCACACCAGTTGCTAGTTCAATGACGGAAGGAGCGTCGGCGGAGGTGGAATGACGCATGTGCAGAGCGCCGAAGAAGAGAGAGTAGCAGCAGATCGGTGTGCCCGAGGTTATTCAAGTAGAAATCACGATGGCAGACAAATATGAGCCGACAACGTGGTCGCCAAAGGAAGATCATGTTGTTATCTGGTATGAATGGGCACGTGGGACTAGTGTGCTCATCATCCATGAATGCCTGCAGATTGTGCAGGGTGAGAAGGTCATATCTTGTCAAATGGCTGGTCGCTGGTGTTGCATGTTCAGTGAAGGTGTTGTGTTCTCGGACGGCAACGCAAAACCACACACACAGTAAGGTTCACACAAGATCAGATTCGTCGCTTGGGGTGGGAGAAATTGGATCACCCTACCTACAGCTCGACCTTTTCCCATTGGAAATTGACCTGTTCCCTGCATTGAAAGCTACGCTCTTGGGACGTCACTTCCAAAACAATGCTGACGTGGAGTAGGTTGTGCGCCAATTCCTTTCATCACAAGTAGGGATGCACGCGAGACGAGACGAGACGAGAAATGGAAAAGTCTCGTCTCGTCTCGCAGCCTCAAATGTTGGTCTCGTCTCGCTTCTCGTCTCGTCTCGCAAATGTGAAGTCTCGTCTCGCGTCTCGCATAAAAATTTGAGTCTCATCTCGCGTCTCGCGCGAGACTTTCTCGCATGGTCTCGCAGTCTCGCATATATCCTGGTCAAAATTTTGCAATGTGTTATTCTATGGCTGTTAATGAATGATGATGTGATATTCTGTCCGAAGGCAGGTATTTGACCTAAAAGTCCCTTGGCAAGCTGAATCCTTGGTGGTTGGCCATTGCTTTCCATGGGATGAATGTTCATAACATCCTAAAGGGACGGAACCTAGAGTTCAACATGGTATCCGAACTTGTGTCCCCTCCGCTCCAAATTAAAAGAAAAGTTGTGCTGGAATTTGATTCCTGGACCATTAATTTTCGTCAAATTAACCCTCTCCGGTACCCGGATTTTTGAGCTATTTTTTAGACTTTCAGTCAAGCAGCTACTGCGTCGTCACTATTTATCCTAGGATCATGATCTCTTCAGAATGAAGCTCGCTTTCAAATGGTATCACTTGCATGCTCATACCATATATCAGGAGCGGGAAAAATGATGTCAAAGGGAAAATTACGGAGGGAATTTTTTTCTCTCACTTTGGGCCCCTCTGGAGCGGCCCTGTGTGAATGTAGCCATCTAAAAAAATATGATAAATAGTACTTGGTATACTAAATGTGTGTACCAAATTTCAAGTTTCTATCTTGAATAGTAAGGGCGGGAGAAATTTTATCAGGAATTCCCACCATGCCCCAAATTACCGTAAAACACCATGATCTCAGGTAAAAAATTTCCTGAGACATCCCTAATTACCCTAGGGTCATGTTTCGCCCATCATTCTCTTCAGCTTAGAACTGCCTTTCAGGCGGTGTGACTCACGTGTCTCCATCATGTATCTAAGGCGGGAAAATCGCGAAGAAAGGGATTTTTTGGTAAAATATCCCTTTTCTCAACTTTTTGCCCCTCTGGATTCCCCCCCCCTGTTTTAACGCAGAAATCTTAAAAAAAAATTCGTAAATACTCCTCGGTGAACTGAATGTTTGTGCACAATTTCAATCTTCTAGGTGCAAAAATAAGCCCGCAAAAAATAATACCGAAAATGTCCAAAATTCACCTATACAGAAGTATATTTTCATAAAAATTCCCTGACACTTCCCTAATTACCCTAGGGTCATGTGTCGCACATCATTCTCTTCAGAATAGAATTGACTTTCTGGCGGTACCATTCACTTGTCTCCATCGTGTATTCAAGGCGGGAAAATCGCGAAGAAAGGGATTTTTTGGTAAAATATCCATTTTTCAACTTTTTGCCCCTCTGGACCCCCCCCCCTGTTTTAACGCAGAAATCTGGAAAAAAAATCTGGTAAATACTACTCGGTGGACTAAATGTTTGTGCAAAATTTCAATCTTCTACGTGTAAAAATAAGCCCGCCAAAAAATAATGAACATAGACCGGCCCTACAATATTAAAAGAAAATAGACCCTATATATTTTAGAATTATGACGTCATCACCTCGTATGTCTCGACGCAGGAAGGTGTGAAACCATACGTAAGGTCTTCTAAAATGCCTCTGGACTTGAAAAACAAAAACAAAAACAAAACAAAACAAAACAAAAAAAAAACGGACGTAAAAGCTCAAATAGGAGAGTTATAACGCAATGTACCATGAAACGCCCCGTATGGTACAGATTGTACCATGGGATCCCCAAAGGATTAATAGCATAATTTACAGCAACACCAGCATAAATTGTTGCTGGATCCAACATTGTTTTCCAGCTTAGAGTTCTCCAGCAATATTTGGCTCTTCTAAAATACCGTCGCCACTATCAACATTTACACGTTTTGGTCGTTTCCTTGAAGGGTGATTTTCCATTATAAAGATATTCTTATACCACCAAAAGCGCTTGTAGACAACAAAAGAACTCCTCACAACACAATTCGACCCAATTCTTTTGGTTCGTTCGCGCTTTTAGCAATGTTGCATTATCGCATTTTATCAACTTTCGCGTTCAACTTATATAGTGTTGCCAGATCTAGAAAATAAAATTACTGACAGATATAGGGCCATTCCTACCATCTCGCATCAAACCTATAGGGCCATTATACCAAACCAGTATTTGAATTAAGCTTCCGAACTAGAGGGGGATGTTTTTGATAAATATATAGAAAGAAAATTCTTATTCCATGTAAAAATATCATGTTATTTCTGCGAGCCGGACCCGGGATAAACTTTGACGAGAGGGGATTTCCCCGCCATCCCCCAATATAAATCGCTAGTAGTAATGTGAAAAAGACAGAAACAACAGAAATATCACATTTTGCAGCAATAGGGAGTCTTATTCGCTTTTCAGACCAAAAAACAGAAGTTCACGTATTCGTGCGCGCCCGCGTGTATGTGTTTGTGTCGCAAAATAAAGTCCTAAATTGATGTTGTAATAAATTTCCAATTTACAAAGCCTTTCTTTTTTAATGATGTTTAGAAACTAAAGAAGGCTTTAATTCTTTTTTAATGATGTTTAGAAACTAAAGAAAGCTTTAATTCTGAAAATCAACCTTGAATAATAATAAATCTCATAAAATGTCTATTGCCCCAATCACTTTTTTGTTCCTGGAGGTAATAACGCTCAACTTAGAAAATTCAATAAATGTAAAATCACTAAATATATAATTACATGTAATTCATAAATGTTGCGAGACTGCGAGAAGTCTCGCGAGACTTCTCGTGCGAGACTTAACTGAGTCTTGTCTCGCGTCTCGTCTCGCATGGTTTAGTCTCGTCTCGCGTCTCGCATAAAATTTTCAGTCCCGTCTCGTGTCTCGTCTCGCAAATGCGAGACAAGACGCGAGACGAGACGAGACTTCTCGCGTCTCGCGTGCATCCCTAATCACAAGGCACCGAATTTTACCAGAGTGGTTTCTTAAAACTGATTGCTCGCTACAACAAATGTCTCAGTGTCGGTGGCGACTGTGTCGAGAAATGGTGCAATGTGTATAGTTCATGACGCCATGGTGTATTTGTGTTTGACAATAAAGTTCCCGTGTGAAAAAAATGACGAAACTTGCTTTTGAAACGTCCCTCATATTTAGTAAGCAATTAATATATTAACCATATTTAGTAAGATATAGTTAGTCAGCCGTTAATAGCTATAGTAATTAATATATTTACCATTATCTTGATTCAAATTTACAAAAGAGCAACGTGATGTTCCAGGCTCGTAACCTTGAAAAATAACTGTATTTGGTGGACGCCAAGTTCGGGAACTGCAAATTGATGTAACTGCTTCGGGTCTTGGTGGTGAAGAAACTGGAGAAGCGTTCTTCTGATCTAGAAAAATAAACACAAATAAATTAATACTGGCTTACTCTAATTTGTGTCTACTTCAAATTTTGTATACCGGAAGAAAGTTTGCAGAAATCACATAAAATTATGTGGTTTAGATAATCATTTCACAAGATCTACATTCTGACGCTTAGCACAAAGAATTCTATTAAACTTATGTTGTTAAATGTAACGAGCATCTCAAGTTATGTTTATTCAAATTTGCTTGAGAAAATTGTTTATCCAGAAAAAAATTGCAACGTCAACCAACAGACGTTATAGTGCAGTACAGTTTCTACAAAGCTAACGCCATGGCTACACTGGAATACCACTTTTCGTGAGATCTGCTAAGTCAATCACTGCCGAGTCTGGTCAGGTGAAAGATGGGTGATCCCTTGTAGTCGCCAGATAATGTTCGCATTACAGAGTCCATCCAGCGTCGTCAGTCCAGTGATTGAACATAACACCAGGCCACTTTGGTCATGGCTTTTGCCCGGGTCAACCGAGTCTGTGATTTCTGGTGCTTCTCAAACCCAGTCTGTCTCGGTTACCCGGACAGACTAGGGAACAAAGATGCAAAAGGTTACCCGGACAGATCTGCTAGCCAGACACACCTGATGACTCGGACAAATCTGATACCCAGATACACCTGTTGATTCGGACAGATCTGATAGCCAGACATACCTGGTGACTCGGACAGATCTGATAGCCAGACATGCCTGGTGACTCGGACAGATCCGATAGACAGACGGACCTGCTGACTCGGACAAATTCAGAAACATCCAATATATTAGCTGTGGAGCATTACTGTAAAATTTTATAGTCAACTAATGATTCATTACTCGAGCTCGAACATTCATTTGTTTGATTTCCGATGTAGCGTTTCCTAATCCAGTTACCGTGTCTTGATTATTTTAAATATAATTTATATTTAGTGATCTTCCCATACTGAAAAATGAAAAAGTGGTTTTTGAACATAGAATATACAAAAAGATCTAACAAAACATTGTTTGTGCTCAATGGCATCTTTTAGATTCTTAACGACAAGTTTGACAGATTTGCACGTTTAAACTTTGACGATCCCGCATAAGAGAACATGTACTTCTTATCTTTTCTGTAATTCTCATGCGTTTGTACTCTTTTAATCTTGTAGTTATCTTCGAGTGTAAGGCTGTGACACACATAGACGCACAGAACAAGCGAAAAAGAAAATTGGAGAGCTACTGAGAAGGCTGAGAGAGAGAGAGAGAGAGAGAGAGAGAGAGAGAGAGAGAGATAATAAGATCATGTTAGAATTACATTACCAGCCTCACAAATACTTCCCATGTGTATGACAACGTTTCGTCGTTTCCGGACCACCAACTCACTCCACGTCATGTATCTATCCGTGTTACAGAGTCTGATCGATCATAAGCCTGATTGCATCCGAGTCTTCTGGGTCACAGGTCATGAAGTTCGTGACCCGTTCGATCAGTGGTCGTGCAAACAATTGGGGGAAGGAAAGAAGTAGGAACTTTGGTCTAGAAAACCAGCATTAATGGCGAGGGAAGCTATATGCTGACGACGCATTATCCTAAGGGTATGGGGAGGCATTATCACAAGCCAGCTGGTAGGCCCTGGTCCCTAAGGGCTCTTTTGCACCTGGAGTTTATTTTCAGAGTCTATAATTCGGTGTCAAATATTGAAGTAAGAGGGGAGAAAATAGAACAGGTGACTAGTTTTTGACACCTGGATAGTATTGTTAGTGATGATATGAAGTGTGAACGTGAAATAAGAGCAAGTATAGGAATGGCGAAAGAAGCCTTTAAGAGGAAGAAATGTCTATTTTGTGGGACCTTGAATAAAGAATTGAGAAAAAGACTCATAAAATGTTTCGTGTGGAATATTGTGTTGTATGAGGCAGAAACATGGACTTACACAAAAGTGATGAAAAACAACTGAAAGCTTTCGAAATGTGGGTGTGGAGAAGAATGGAGAGATTTGGGTCGAGCGGAAAACGAATGAGATGTTGTTAGAAATGATGGATGAGAAAAGAATAATTTTAGAAACTATTGAAAAGAGGAAGAGAAACTGGTTAGGACATTGGCTAAGAAGTCCTATGATGATGAATAAGTGTACTACAATTATTTAAACGTATTTCATTTTTCGTGACCAATAGTGCTCTAGTTGCTCCTAAAGTATCTCCCACTTTCTGCTCGTATTATGTATTGCTTGCTTGGTTGTATTGAAATTTAACGTTCCTTTCAGCATGAAAACTACAAGAGACGTAAACCTACAGCTTAACGTGGGCTCGAATTCATATGATTTCCTACCTGCATTCAGAGCAAAGTTTCTCGCGAAGTCCAAAGGCAAGTACGTTAATAATATAGCGGCCACCAGAGATCTTTTGTTCGTATTATAGTACATTTTGTCCGAGTGCTTGGTTAAGAAAACGAGTGTTATGCTAACAAGGGACATCACCCAATTGTCCGGCTCCGATTTCAATGAAATTTTTATTGCTGATAGAGGACATGTATTCATTACTTGTGATGACAGAAATTTTTGCCATGGTGCATGTTTTCTATTTTTTAATAATTTTTAAAGGTTGTGATGTGGTTAATAGAGATTACTGCAGAAGTCCCTTACTACCCTTTGTAAACGAAGTGTTAACGAAAAAACAACCATGTAGATACATATGAGGCCTAGGGGAAAGTCGTCTGGTAAGTATGACCTTGACGGCAGCCATCTTGAAATCCACCATTTTGAATTAAAATCAAGTTTTTTAATGGGAATAGCCTAATATGATACATAATTTCGGGCTAGAATTTAATCAGGAAGACAATGGTGAAGTTAGTTTTAAGATACGCCCATTTGGGGAAAAGTTATAGGCATATTAATTGTTTATACTTACTATGTGCCTAAGTCCCTTACCTCCGCTTCTAACCCGCGTATTAATGATAATAAGTGGATAAAATTTTCGGTAATACATATTAAGCCTAGAGGGAAGTGATACGATAAGGGTATTGCGATTTGTCAGTTTATGAATAGTGTTGGGATAAGCATCCAGCCATCTTTCTGAATTTTGAAGACTTGCCACGTATTTATTAATTTCCTAGGCAGTGTAATTATTTATTTTAACCCAGAGTACACGAGGAACCTATGGACCTATGTGACGTAAAGAAATACAAATGAAATTATAACAAATTGGTATTTTACGAACACAAAATTATCAGGAAATGTAGCCTACATGTTGCGCAAACGACAAACAATAAAATGTTTTTAATAAATACAACTTTAAAGGAACAGCAGCAATGATAGAAAATATCAAAGAGACATAATATGACTTTTCCTAACACGCTGTTTGTACCATGAAAAAAATATTAAAACAGGTAACTTGTTTAAGGGGATGTCTACCCACTTGCAAGTGTTTCAGGATCCCTATAAGATAACACGTAGATATTTCTATGTGAATATTTAACAAGATATTGCACTTACCGTCTCAAAATTTTCCATGATATTTTCCAACAGCAATACCAATATGTTCATGGTTTCTGTTTTTGATTTAATGCCCCAGATCAATTTAGATTAATTATAATGTATACTTCCGTTTACACTTGGCAACGTAGAGGATAGAATTTCTCCAGGAATTGAGAGCTCTCTGCTGAACCTCTAGCCCTAATAGTCTTCGCGTCACGTGGTAGTGATTTATGAGCGCTTCTGGCTAAAAACATATGTTGTCTCTGTTTCTTCCTTTTTTTTTTTGTCAAAAACTTGTTTTGGGCAGCTTTGTCCTCAGTTTTGTCCACTGCCTCTATCGAGATAGCAGTTATACAATGGAGATCGTTTGCAGATCTCACAGCAGATAATGTAACATTCTTTGAAGAAACTCGAAGACTGACATACGAACCGCGTGACAATTTGGGTAGGGAATCTGGAGCGTTGCAATTTTATGTTCTGAAGTCCGCCTTATCACACAAGACGAAATGACCATAAACAAGAGACTTGTGAAGGAAGAAGGAAAATGTTCTTAGTAATTGTATCCAATTGTTTCCACATTTTTCACCTTTCCCCCCGAAAGATCCCTTCGAAAAGGGAAAGAGGGGAGGGTGATTTTGTGACCCTTGAGTTTTAGAATAGTCTTATTTTAAATTTTGAAATTTTAAAATTATTATTATTATTATTATTATTATTATTATTATTATTATTATTATTATTATTATTATTATTATTATTATTATTATTATTATTATTATTATTATTAAGTATTCTGCCTTTTGGCCGGTCCTGGGACTGATGAGATTTTTTTCGTTTCTTCTTAATTTTCAGTTTGGACCTTGAAATATTTCTTCCATGTTTCTCGATTTTCAGCTTCTTCTTAATAATAATTAATTATTAATGCTTAATAATAATTAGGCATAACAATGTTAGAAAACTGAAATATTTTAACAGAGCAGTTGATTTCCACGAATGTCTAATAACAAATTTTACCACCCAAGTGAGATTTATACCACTTGACACTATGGTTCGGAACTCATGACTATCATATTTGTGTTACAAGGTTATTTTCTAAAGACAGCTGTTTATTAGTCTAAAATCTAAACTCAGCAATACAGCCCATAGGGGCCTGGACATGCCAGCTGGTAAACATTCACAACCTAGAAGATCGTGATCAGTGCAATGACATCAAACAATCCTTTCGTCTTTCTTGGCCAGAGATCGCTACCACTTTATTCGGATAGTTCTCCATTTCTTTCACGATGTTGACTCAACTTCGGAAGTTGTGAGCTTACACTGGCAATCGAATCCTATTCTACGTACAATGGAGACACAATATAACGAGATTCAGCTAAGGAAAAATTCTTAAATAGTCATTAGTAGGAAAAGAAGCTGAGTACTATTCAGGAATGAATTGTTGATCATCTCTTAGGGGGAGGATATTTTCGAGAAAATGTACGCATGGAAAATAATAATAATAATAATAATAATAATAATAATAATAATAATAATAATAATAATAATAATAATAATAATAATAATAATAATAATAATAATAATAACACAGCTACACAAAAAGAATAAAAGTTCTGTGCACCAGACCCCAGGGTATGGATTCAAAATATTTTGGTACCCAGAATCCAAATTTCGAAACCCCAGGACGATTGACCGTGATATTTTTTTTAAATGGGCGATAAACATAAGCAAACGTAAAACAGCACTTACGTTCTTCGCCCATAAAACAAAGTTGACACGGTCAAATCGTCCTGGAGTTTCGAAATTTGGGTTCTGGGTACCAAAATACATCGAATCAATACCCTGGGGTCCAGTGCACAGAACTTTTATTTATTTTGTGTGGTTGTGTAATAATAATAATACTGTATAAGGAAAAGGAATGAAGACGTACTAAAGGAAGCTAATGAAGGACGACAGATCATGAAGATAATAGGGAAAAAAAGAAACAGCATGCTTGGACATCTTATTCGGCACACCGATTGGATCACCATGTTGATAGGGGAAAAGGCAGAAGAAAAATCAGGAAGTGGAAGATCAAGGATAGAAAAATCTATAAGTTTTACGTCCCACAGTTATGCCTGGTAGGTTAAAGGAGCTAGTGATGTTGTGAAAAGAAGGAAATGCTGGAATGCAGAAAGTGGAAGAAAACGGGAGAACCCCGAGAAAACCCCCACACATGGTGTTTGTCCTCCACAAAGTTCACTTGGTGCGAGCTGAGATCGAACTAAGGACGCTCTACCACTGACCCACCGCGGCCCGATCAGGGATAGATGCAGTTACGAAGAAGAGACCTTATCAAATTATAAAACAGCTCTCCCAGGGGAGAGAAAAGTTTTAAAATTTCCTTCTTGCGCATCAACCTATGATTGAAGTGAGAAAGATTATTATTATTATTATTATTATTATTATTATTATTATTATTATTATTATTATTATTATTATTATTATTATTATTATTATTATTATTATTATATCGAGGATGTACTTCTGGGTTTCCTCCTTAAAAAATACACACACTATTTCCAATTATGGTTATCCTACTTTTTACAAATTTGTCTTTTTTTTCCTCTGTCTTTCATTCCCATCATGCGATGGGTGGGCCATAGAAGGTGACGCCTTTTCTGTGGCCAGAGTGATCAAATTTGTCTAATTCAATATTGGTTTAAATAGTATTAGTTTTCAAGCTACATATATGAGTTCTTTGACTAACTGAATAGTGCACGCCCCTTCTGGCTCACTCGCCACTATTTAACATTAAATTTCAGATGCCTCGATATACTTGCATAAGTTTATTATTTCTAAAATAAACATTACGTAAAAGGTTATTCAAACTGATATCAAGTTTTTCTGACATTTGTATATTACGCATATCTTTCTTAATTTGCATTACTCACATTACCCCAGAGAACGAACAAATTTTAGAGTTCTGGTTTGAACTTCTCTTACAATAATAAGCAAATATACGAGGAACAAATTTACCATTATTGACGATGCGGAGGGGAGGAGATTTTCTGGACTAGGAAGGAATGTGTGCGGGTGCAGAGCAGAGGTCTGCACGGGCCGGAATTTTCAGCCCGGGCCCGGCCTGTGAATTTACAATGTGAGGCCCGACCCGAGTCCAAAATGTGTCTTAGCATTTAGGCCCTAGCCCGGACTGAGCTCTGTGATAATCAAATGAGCCCGAAATAAGCCCGAATTGCAGAAACTTAATTATTAATGCAAAATTGTATTTTTATTTACAGCAATTCGAGGTTTGATTTTGCAGTTGTGTTTTAAAAGTCCTCCAGAAAGAACGGTGCAATTTGTATCGTTTTACACTATATTTACAAAGTTAGGCCCGAAAAAGTCCGAGAAATATGGTTGTATATTTAAAAATTCACAGCCCGAACCCAGGGGCGTCATTTAGGAGGACAGGGAGAGGCATTTGCCCCCTCCCGAGTTTGAGATTTATATAATTTTATCAATAGCATAGTAGTAAATCAGTGAAAAACGCGAAATTTTACATATATCAAGGGGTCTTGGCCCCCCAAGCCAAATCTGAAATGACGCTTCTGCCCGAACCCCTCCCGGGCCCGAAGTGATACATTCTTTGTAGGCCCGAGCACGTGCAGACCTCTAGTGCAGAGGCGTTTCAAGTGGTGGGCGACTGCCCACGGCCTTGCATCTTGAGGGACCTCGCAAAGACCAACGAGCCTAAATCGATTTAGCACTCACTTTTGTCGATGCAACAATAGAAACAAATATGAATTCGGACTTAATTACAGAAAAACAATACGCTTCAAACTAACTTTTCATCTATTCGTATATATTAGATCGCTAGCATACGCGACAGGCGGCGAGTTTATTTTAAAATTGCAATAATGAATGTGTATAAGTCTTTATCGTAGAGATGAATTGTTTTCGATAAATTTTATTATAATTAGCAATTTTTAAAAAAGGGGGCAGGAAGGACTCGTAAACCTTATTCGCCTTGCTGTGCAGATGTTATGGTCAAAATCAATACTGGATAATGAAAGTGTAAGTGTAAAGGCTAATATGGAACAGAGAAACAAAAGGGAACTTCTTCAGAAGGGAATTGGGAGGGGAGGGGATGAGAGTACAATGCTGTGACACTTAAAATGCGTCTTGATTTGTATACTTCAACAAACTTTTCTTATTAGATTACGCAATTTCTAGTTTCTTACTCCGATTATTCAAAGTATTCAAATGTTCTCGGAGGGAGTGACCGCCCCTCCCTTTAATCCGTCCGTGGTGTCATTCAGTTTGGCTTTTCGCTACTAATTCAAAGTGCTTTCCGAAACAAGTTGTCTTCTTGTGACAGCAGGGGGTGGAAGAAACAAACAAACCGTGAAAGGAAGAAAGAAGAGGTTTTGGGCTCTTCCAGTCCAGACCATTCTAACCACTGAGAAGTGAGAATCACAACGTTATTTTTCTGGTAAGAGCGTCCTTTTAAAAGCAGCTAACAAGCAAACAGATGGTCAGCCCTCTCCCTTCTGCAGCATACTTTTTATTCTCTGTTGCCAAACTTACTGAAGAATATATTGCAATTAATCTAACGCATGTAACGTAAATTGGAGACCGTGGTTGGATTTATATGGGTCTTGTGTATTTGTATTAAAAATTTCAAGTTATTACCTGCAATACTTTGTTAGAAATTACCATATTAAATTTTACATGTTATCAAATGGAGAGTTAGAAACCTAAGCGGAGATGGTAGAAGATCCCCTTAAGAGGGTAACTTAATCGAGTTCCCGATCAATACTGATTATAAATCTTACAAATATGAACCATTGACAACAATCGCTAGAAAACGAATGACTAGCTTAAATATTGCCATAGAAAATAAATAAATATAAAACAAAACAAAAGACCATTGATTTACACAACAATCATATTTCGTTTTCTTTTTTGAAGTGAATTTTCATTTGATTTCTCGTCTCATCTAATATCCATTACAAGCTACGTCTTCGGTATTACTTGAGTGCAAAGTTGGAGTTGTTTCGTTGTGCGATGATTCATGTCAGTAAACGAGTTTTTGAAGGGCAGGTATAGGAAATACATAATCACATTGCCTAGGAAATTAATAATTACATGGCAAGTCTTCAAAATTCAGAAAGATTGCTGGATGCTTATCCAAACACTATTCATGAACTGACAAATGGCAACTCTTAAAAAATGTAATAAATTTAGAAAACATGAGCCAGGCAACAATTGCAAAGTGGCAGTTGGAATCTTGTGAAAATTAGGAGTGTTGCCAATTTGAAAGGTCGAATAATGTACATTTGGTGCACATTAGAAGAGTCCTAAATTCATACTGGTTAACTATAGAACAAAAATAAGCATACCATTGGCTTTTGGGGAAAATTTACTATTAAAATTAGGTGCCACATGCCATGGTTTTCATTTTTCAAAACTTCACTTTAATTCAAAATGGTGGATTTCAAGATGGCTGCCGTCAATGATACCCTTATCGTATCACTTCCCTCTAGGCTTAATATGTATTACCGAAAACTTTATCCACTTATTATCATTAATACGCGGGTTAGAAGCGGAGGTAAGGGACTTAGGCACATAGTAAGTATAAGCAATTAATATGCCTATAACTTTTCCCCAAATGGGCGTATCTTAAAACTAACTTCACCATTGTCTTCCTGATTAAATTCTAGCCCGAAATTATGTATCATATTAGGCTATTCCCATTTAAAAAACTTGACTTTAATTCAAAATGGTGGATTTCAAGATGGCTGCCGTCAAGGCCATACGTACCAGACGACTTCCCCCTAGGCCTCATATGTATCTACATGGTTGCTTTTTCATTAACATTTCGTTTAGAAAGGGTAGTAAGGGATTTCTGCAGTAATCTCTATTAACCATATCACAACCTTCAAAAATTATTTAAAAAAATAGAAAATATGCACCATGGCAAAAATTTCTGTCATCACAAGTAATGAACATATGTCCTCTATCAGCAATAAAAATTTCATTGAAATCGGAGCCGGACAATTGGGTGATGTCCCTTGTAAGAAACAAAAAAAAAAAAAAAAAAAAAATGTTTCTATATAAACAAAGTTTGAGGCCATCCAGAAGCTACTCTGAGGAAATTACAGAATAAAGATTGCTGCAATATATGGTGTGGTAGAAGTAGCGATAGAAGACTGTTGTCGCAGTGGAACAAAATAAAAGAGTTCTATCTTCAGCAGTCTTCTGAATATTCAATGCAGAGTTTAAAAGCAGCACACAATTGAAACATTTAAATTTCGTTTCACAGTGTGGAACTATGGTAAACTTCTAAACTATGAGAATTTAATACTCAAACTTTAAGGCTGTGTCCAACACCCGAAATGCATTGGGATTTCCCTATATAATAACATGGCATATTTCTTTCCAAAATATTATGAAAACTATTTATTTTATACGTTTCAAAATTCGTTCGAATATTTGTTAGTATTAATATTGTACGTTCACTTTTACTTTTTCTTGCTAAGGTAATATTAGAGCGCACTAATTAAAAATTAATTTTCTTCCATATAAAAGTTGTTTAATATATGGCCCCACATTTTGCAACAACGCAGAACAGAGGATGGGAGGCTAACCAGGTAGGTTTCTTTCATTCTCTGTCCCCCGCTAGGTCACGTGCGTGAAATTTGGGTTGTTCCCGCAGATAAAGAAACCAATGGAATGCAGATTGACAGCAGACAAGAGCAAAGTCTGTTTTCTCTCTCTTCATAGATCTTAAAGATTTCATTTATTCTAAAATATCTCCGCGAATAGTTAACTCTAGAGGCATATTGGAACTAACGACGTACGAAAGTTTCAGAAAATCTGCATATGTTGGTTTCAAGTAAGGGAAGTGTTCATCTTATAAAAGTAGTTTCGAACTGTGTAGTGTAGAGTAAACTCGCTTATTTGTCGCATCAACTGACAAAAGTTTACAAAGAGATCAAAGAGGATTTACCCTGTTGTTATGTATAGCGAACTGGAAAAGGGTTAATATGTGTGTAAGAAGAAAACGATCGAGAACTGCTTTTCGATATATATCGCATCGTTTTTGCGCTATGAAAATCAACATTGAAACCGGAAATAGTATTAAATTTCTACCAGTTCCGATTTTCAATAGAGAGATAGAGATGAAAAGGTATATTTTCTAGAGTCGTTGAATCAATTCCCTAAAACTCTCGTCGCTAGCTGTTATAGTTTTTGATTTATGGCCCGTAAGTGGTCGATCTCTATCACTTCCGATTTATATAGAAGACTGACGGAGGATATGGAACCTATTCTTAGCACGCTAGATAGATTCTGGAAAACCCTTCGCGATATCTCTTACTAACAAGAATGATATCTATTTCGTTCAGATATTGTTCCCCATGAGACGAGAAGTAAGATTTTCTCGTCTCGTCTCCTAAATTTAATAGGTTTCGTCTCGTCTCGATTCTCGAAGACTTCTTTCACTCTTGTCTCGAAATTTTATTGTTCCGTTTATGTAAAAAAAAAAAAAAAAAAAAGATGCCCTATTTTTTTCCTTAATTTCATCTTGAAGTTACCACAACCGTTTCGTGTCACGATTGGTCCACAAATAGCGTGATGTAACATCATTTAAAGCATACTTATTATTGGAGTAAATTGTGTAATGACTTGCATATTTTAAACGTAAATAAATGCTCTTCATTGCTTTTGTCCCATCATTTTACCACTTTGTAGTTTTTTTTTTTTTTTTTTTTTTTTTTTTTTTTTAACATATGGATCACGTAACACTGAAACAGTGTTTGAGGTCCAAGACTTGGGTGAATTTGTGCTGCCCACAGGACTCGGGAAATTTCTCGTCTCGAAAACGAGACGATAATTGTTGTGTTTCTTGTCTCGAATTTAGAAAGTTACTTCTCGTGTGGTTTTCAAGATTACAATCAAGACGAGACGAAAATTTTCTGGTCTCGTGGACACCACTACGTTCAGAATAAGATGAATTAATGGACCTGCGCGGGGGTGCGTCTGTAGGGAGCGGGTGAGTTAGCAACGGTGGGTCTGAGCGTAAACTAGAAGTTTATCCAACCATTATGTGAACTAGAAATAACAAAATATACATTTCGAATTTCTAAAATTTAAATACATTTCGAATATCTATAAATATCCAATTTCTATTTTTCTTACGCCATAGTAAAATATATTCCAGTATAAACTGCCAAGGCACTTGTAGAGATGTTAGTTTCAAATGCGAATTACTTGTACAAGTATCTTTGACACTTTCAAGAGGTCAATCCTTTAAGAGTTCGTCAAACAATACGACCACAGTTACTAACATCTTACGTGTTTTTATTTCTGTGATAATTCAGGTTTGAACTTCCTATAAAGTATTATTACTTATAATATTGATTCAAATGTTATCAAAACCAGTGGCGTATTTAGGATCTTGTTTCGGAGGGGGAGGCTTGAGAACCAGTAAGAAGCATTTGCGTTGTACGTGTAATGCGAAAAAATAATAATGAAATTATTTCGGGGGGAGGGGCTTGAGTCCAATAGCCTCCTAATGCGTCATTGATCAAAACATATTTGTTATAATTATTAATGCATAAATGTAAATTGCCCTTCATAACATTACTAAATACTTAGGTTCATTGCATTATTTACATAGAATAATATCATGGTGATGGAGCAAACTTTAGAATGCTGTATCTCACAAGTAAACCTTACGTTTGGGTGAATCGAGTTGCTGATTGAGACATATATGAGAAAGTAGTACTAAATGTGGTCAGTATTTCAGTGAAGTTGTAGGTGCGCAGCTCCAGGGGTTTAGGAGATACAGCTACCAGAACATCACATGGAAGTACAGAATAGTCTTCATACAGTTGGAGGTAAAAACCCTGTAAGACCTCTTGTAACGACAAAAGGTGAATAACAAATATATGGGTACATATTAGGACTAAAGGGAAGTCATATAGAAAGGGTATACCTGACGGTGGCCATCTTGAAATCCGCCATTTTGAATTAAGGTTAAGTTTTTAAAATAGGAATAGGGTCATGTGATACATGATTTAAGCCTCAAATTTAATCAGAAGAACAATAGTAACGTTAATTTTGATTTACGCGCAATTGGTAAAAAGTTACAGGGAAATTAAATATTGTTGCAGCATATGTATTAGTCCTTATTTGCTATTAATAAGGTGTCAATGTTATGCGTTTTGTTTAAAACTTTTGTCTGATTCAAAGTGGCGGATTTGAACATGGCCGTCATCAAGGCAACTCTTACTATAGACCTAAAATTTATCCACCTGCTTTTTATTTAATTATTATCATTAACACAAAATTTTCAAGGGGGTGTAAAGGATTCTGTTGATTATTATGTTCAGAACAACTAACTTTAACCCTTTTAGGATTTCCATTTTTTAAGGTAAATTTTAAACTTCCACTCAAACAGTTACTGCTTCCTTACTATTTATCGTAAGATCATGGTTCATACCTCGCTTTTTTCAGAATAGAGACTACTTTACAATGGTACCACTCGCTTGTCCGTATTATACAAAAGAAATGGGAAAATTGAAAAAAACGGGGAATTTTTTGAAAAAAAAATGAAATTTTTGCGCAGGGCCTTGGTTCACGTAGGGGTCTGATTTTTTTTACACGTGTTGTTATGTACATAATACGTATGCAAAATTTCAATCTTGTATCTTCAGAACAAAGGGCGGGAAAATTGTTGAAAACCTGAATTTAGGCCCTATCTATATTATAAAATTGAAAGTGCTATGTTTGTGACTCGTAATCTCTTGAACCGCCCGACAGATCTCGATCAAATTTTCAATGTAGATGCGGTTCTGGCCTGGAAGTGAACAGTGGCATTTCCGATCCCGTTTAAATCTAAAATCAGCCCGCCACTTGGGGGAGAGGAAGAAAGAGATATATAAAAATGATCGAAAATGGCCACTATCAGTGTCGAATTTATAGTTTTCTGGATCCCTTAGATGAACAGTGGTACTTTCGATCCCGTTTAAATCCAAATTCAAACCCACAACTTGGGGGAGGGGGAGTAAAAGATATTTAAAAATCATCGAAAATGACCTATATTAGTGCTGAATCCACATTTTTTGAGGTCGCTGAGATGAACGTTGACACTTCCGATGCCATGGCCCGCAATATGTGGTGGGGGAAATATATATAAATGGTAAAAAAATGACAGATACTACAGTTGAATCTATAGTTCTTGCGGTCGCCGAAATGAACAGTGACACTTCTGATGCTGTTTTAAGTCCATTTTCAGCCCTGACACTTGGGGGATGAGGAGGGATGACATACATTAAAATGATCCAAAATGAGCAATATTAGCGTGCATTTAAATTATTTATTTCAACCCAGCGAAGCGGGTAATATATGTTAGTATTCCGTAAATCTTAAATCGGTTAAAATGCATGTATCAATTTTAGAGATACTGGTAAGTTTTATTTCATCTACAGTTCGTGTTTTCTCATTTTGTTAGTTGTAGCATAATGTTTCTCTATTTTCTGTATTTTGAATTTTGCAGTTTTTATTATTATTATTATTATTATTATTATTATTATTATTATTATTATTATTATTATTATTATTATATAACTAGTTTAGCAGAATAATAATAATTTGCCGTTTCTTCCATCGCAATATGGCATTTTAGTCAGTGTTACATTATAAGAAAATGTTCACTATAGCTGTGAAGTAAGAATTTATTCTTGCATCTACATAAAACAACTTAAAAAGTGCAATATCCTATCCTAACTATATATAAAACTTCATGAACTGACATAAAATAAAGGGGATACTACCGGTTAACGTTGAAAGTTCATATTTGGCATGATTGTCGCTTTCCAGGACTAACCCACAGGAAAATTGCCAAAAGTGAATATATTTAATTTTTAGGGGATCTAAAGGGGCGATGAAGAAATTCCCTATGTTATTTAAATGGGCCTTTTTTTGAACTTATAATCTCATGTTTTAGGAACTTGGTACCGGAATAAAAACTTGAAATTCGGTATACGTTTTTGTTAGCGTTACCTATCTAAATAAGTAAAAGTAAATTACAACTTTAGAGTGGTTTCATAGGGAACTGAAAAATCTTCTCCATGTTATTTATATGGGACATTTTCTACACCCCAAAATGTTTAGGCACTTCTGGCAGGATTAGAATGATTGTAGCCTTCCAGGACTAACCGACAGAAAAATTGCCAAAAGTGAATATTTTTAATTTTTAAGGTGTCTAAACGGGATGAAGAAATTAACATGTTATTTAAATGGGAGTTTTCTTCGGATACAAAAACTTATCTTTTAGATAGTTGAAATACGAAAAGAAACTTGTTAGATTTGTGGGTTTAAGAGGTGCGAGGATGTAGGCCGAGTAAACGCGGGGTCAGGGGGCGAAGCCCCCAGTTCGGCCAAATTCAGGATATGTAGTTAAAGAGCAAATGCACGAAATTCACTCTTGATGGAAAGGCTGGTACATCTACTTGCGTTTATAAAGTTAGCGAAACACATCGAATTTCCAATAAAGTAACTGTCCACATGAAAGGATAAAACAGCTCTATTATTATCAAGCTACAGTTCTAAACACTTATGATGATTGGAGAAAATTAGAATGTGCAATAATAATAATAATAATAATAATAATAATAATAATAATAATAATAATAATAATAATAATATTTGTTGTTGTTGTAGGGAAATTGAAATAACAAGAATATTATATATATATATATATATATATATATATATATATATATATATATATATATATATTCAAAATTTTGGACCTAAAAGTTAACGCGTTACTTGCGTTACTTTCGAAGTGGGATAACAGTTACTTCTCTAGGGCGAGTACGCGTTAGTAACGCGTTACATTTTAAAGGAAAGTAAAGTAACGTGTAACGGGTTACCTTTTTACAATTAACTTACCCAATACTGTAATAGATTAAGATCAAAAATAGAAGCTGTTCTTCGGACGCTAAATCCATATGAAAAAGCCATTACTCGCTGCTTTTGTTCCATGATGATAAAGATTGAAACAGGAAATCATTAGTTTGAATCACTTCCGGATTGAATAGATGGCTAAGGGAGGATAGAACCTACTCTTTGAGTAGCTGAATCAATTAAAAAAAAATGCGTAGTGATATGTCTTGCCGTTTTTGTTGTGCGGAAATCAGTATAGATACTGGAAGTAGTAGTAAATTTCAACCACTTCCGGTTTTGGTATAGTGTTTCGGGTTGTATTCTCTTGACACCTTGAATCAATTGTAAATAAGAGCTTGTAGCTAAATATAAGTTTTGTTCTATGGCGATAAATGTTAAAACCGAAAATGGTTAATTTTAACCACTTCTGGTTTAAATAGAAGATGGAATCTGTTGTTGGGACAATGAATCGATTGAAGAAAACCACAGCTTGATATCTCTTATCTTTTTTGCTTTGTGAAAATCAGTATTGAAACTGGAAATATTAAATTTCAACCACTTTCCGTTTTCGTAGAGTGTTCGAGATAGCCATGATACGTTGTCTTGAGACGCTGACTCGTTTTCAAGAAAGAAAAAAAAACTTCTCGCTATCTGTTACTGCTTTTGTTCTATGGCGATAAACGTTGAATCCGGAAATGCCTTTTTTGAGTCACTGCCGGTTTAAGTATAGAGTTAAGGGAGAAGTTGAACCTATGCTTTCAACATTCAATCGATTGCAGGAAGCGGTATTTTTATCTCTCTCACCGTTTTTGCTCTGATAATTGATCGGTCACTTTGCTGAACATTGTTCGACGCAGTGCCTACGAACGAACTACGAAAGAAGTTGGGAAATTGTTAACTGACCAACATAGACTCTAAATTATGTTGGACCAACCTATTTTATAACTTTATTTTTACTTTCAAACGACGAAAGAAAAGAAGAAAGTATGGTGATCTTGAAAAAATAAATCGAATTCGAGATTTCAAGAAATTTGCACGTTCATGGCTCATACAATCCGAAACTTGATTTCTTATCTCTCTGTCTGTCAGTCCTGATGTACACTTACATAGAGGCCATATTGTTCAACGTATCTCAACCAAATCTTCAACTTAAGGTTTTCACGTGATCCTCTAGTGGGGGAAGGGGGTTCCAAATTTCTTCCTACCCCTAAAAATAAGGATAGTTTTCTTAAGGGTAAAAATCAAAATATCGATTTTTCAAAAACGGTTCCAACGAGTTTGTTTATATTTCATACATCGATGTTTCATCGTGTAGTATGCCATTTCTCTGGAAATTTCGAGAAGGGTGGTTTGTTCTTGGGGCTGAGTTTTCTTTCGGGCGATTTTCTCAGAAACGACTCAGCCTATTTTTGTCGTAGTATTTCATAAATGAATATTTCATTATTATTCTTATAATGTTGCATCAATGGCGTAACTACAATGGAGCGAGTGGAGCAGTTATTCCAGGGCGCACAGTAAAAGGGCGCAAGGGCGAAAAAAGAACACGGAAAACTATTCTTTATGCAAAACATTTTAAAATATACGCTATGACTATTAGCACTTAATTGGCAACACCCGATACCGGGGCGGATCCAGGAATTTTTGAGGGTGGGCGCAGGTCTGAAAAATAAACTTCAGACATTTTTGATATTTGGTTCGCTAACTAAAAATGTGGACTGCAGTGCCTCATAATACGTATTTATCTCCACCCTTCTGGAGGCGGCTTGAGGAAAGCCATGTTGTTCATCACAAGAGAATCCATGATTACCATGAACTGGAAACGCATACATTATCTGCAATGAGTGGAGAACGCACTCAGAATCTTCCTTTTGAGATAAATTTTAAACCTTTTTTTTCCAAAGCCTTTGAATAAGCGCTTCATTAGGAACCAATTTATATATTTTACTCCTCACGGAGGGGCGCGCGAGATCCGCGCCCCCTTTCTGGATCCCCATTGGGCGCTACCCAGACAATAGTCACTGCAATGTTTGTCTAGCTAGCTGCCTAGTGAAAGTTTTGCATAATGAGTCATTGCAATCAGTGCACCGCGCCCACTCCTGGATTCCATCCCTACCCGGGAATAAAACGAAAGTTCGACCTGTTTGAAACCTAGTTGACACTTATAAAACTATTCTGTACTCCCTACTCATATTAAGAATTATAAGCAATGATATCATTCTACCTTTAAAGTATAAAAGTACACAGCAAAAAATGAGGTGTTGAAACAACACAAAATGACTACCACTTTAGCGTGTTACTTGTGTGTCAATTCAACATCAATATTTTTTTATCATTTTTTTTAACGTTTACCCGTTTAAAGGGTTGCGCCCTTTCTTCTGGAAGAGGTTGAACGGTATAGGAGCATTAATTGTATCATGGTGTTGTTTAGTCATTATTTAACATTTTTTTCAAGTTACTCAGAAGGACGAGCATCAATTAATTGAGGGCAATTTTCTTGTGCCATGGATGCTAAGGAAGATCGTCTGGCTGACATATAAGTCGTAGTAGTCGTTCTTGAACTGCGGTGCCTGAAATGAAGTGAGAATGCCAAAACACAGTGCGGTGACTCAGGTTCATCAGGAGCTATAAAATATAGGGTTCAATCACAGGAATAGACGGCAGTTAAGACAGGAGGAGTGGTAGCTGTCATGAGAGTGAAGTGCTACGACGCCACAAAACATGGGTGTTATTAGTAAGACGAATGCTGTTAGCTTCTGTTCCTGGGACGACTCAGGAACTAATGAAGACAAAGGCAGTCCTGTTAGTAGGTGGTTTACTATGCATGAGATCAACACCAAGACATCGCCTTCACGGCATATAAAAAATACCTCGTTACTGGCTGTGAGTATTTGCATCGTTTTTTACTGTTCGGTATGAGTAAAACTTTGCGAAATACACTTCGCATTTATGGCAAGTGACTAGTAACATTCTGTTTTCTGTAATCGGTCACAATAATATTGTTGTAAGCCTGTTAATCATCTGACAACAGTTACACAGATAGCAGTGCTTCCATCTATTTTCTTTATTTGTTATTCTTGTGTCTTAGCACGTATGAACAGAAGATGGCAAACCTGTTGCTTATGTAACTGTTGTCAGACGAATCACAGGTTTACTTACAACAATATTATTGTGATCGATAACAGGAAACATATAACATTATTCGTTACTTGGCACAAGTGCTAAACATATTTCGCAATCCTTTGCTCATATTAAACGATAAATATCAATACAAATTCTCTCAGGTAGTAACGAGTTATTTCTGATAAACTCGGAAGGCGATGTGCTTGGTGCTTGGAACTGGCCACCTGGAATCTCTAACCAGGTAAAAAAAAATAGGGTATCCGTAGCTGGCGGAGAAAAATAAGCAAGTCATTTAGTGTGTCCACCCCCATTGATTGATTCGCGAACTTCATTAATACGGTTGGATTACTTACCTCTCTGAGGATTAAGGAAACAACCGTCGAATTGGTTTGAAGCCTCCACGGACGCTAAACACACCTGATTGATTTTTACTGTTGACGAACTTGCTATTCTCTTGGGTTAACGATTTGTTTTTGATATTCTCCTCTTCGGAGGCTGATATCACCGAAGCTAGTTGACGACTTTGGCACCTTCACTGGATAACGATTTATATCAGTGCTTCCTCTTCGGAGGAGTAGGCACGCTAATCAACTTCAAACTTAGAGCTCTGCTCTAAGAACACACTATATACAAGGAGCGTCACTACCCTCCATTGTGGTAAGCTGGCGCCGTCTCCTACTTTAACAATAAAGATGGCTTCTCAGAAGACACCAGTTAAATCTGAGAAGAAGGTACAATCAACCAAGAATCTAGTATCAGGGGCAAAATAACACGAGCAACTTATAAACCTGAAGACTTTCTTCTGCCTTTAGGTAAAACCAAGCAAACGACCGTTCCATCGAAGTTAAAATTGAAAATTCCTACACTTAAACAGACAAGTGCATCGCAACCATCAACGTCGAATAACGCTGAAGATATGGACTTCACAGTAGTGGGAACACTAAAACGACGTAGGTCCTCTTTGGATAATCTCAACAAGGCAGAAAAACTAATCAATAAAACCCCAGAATTTCCACCTCTTCCCACTAGTAACAAGTTCGATGTTCTGTCATCGGAACAAATGGATAATCCTAGTTCCAGTAACAACACTCCACCGACTAACAAGCCCTCCAGTTTCAAGCCACCTCCGATTTTCATATACGGGATTACCAACACGTATACCTTTATAAAGACCCTGTCACGTGCATTGAAGGAGCCTCCCTTAGCACAGCCCAACAAAGAGCGCATTCGACTTCAGGCGGCTAACAAAGACGATTATAACTCTATTAAGACTTATTGCGAACAAACGAAGACTCAATATGCCACAGGAGTAGCAAAAACTGAAAGGCCCATTAAGGTAGTTGTCCGAAAACTGCCTATTGATACAGAATTAGATGACCTGAAAGAAGATCTTATCAGATTGGGCTACAAACCGACAAGCATCCATCAAATGTCCCGCAAAAGTAAGACGGATGGCCAGAAAATACTAATGCCATTATTCTTGGTTGCTTTGGAGAGAACTGCAGCTGTTAAAGAGATCTATGCAATTAACAACTTACTACATTACAAGGTCCAAATCGAACCCTATAAGCCTCCCTCAGTGCTACAATGTTATAGGTGCCAACGTTTGGGGCATTCGCAAGATACCTGCCAAGCCCACCCGCGGTGTCTCAAATGTGGGCAACTGCATTTCACACAGTCTTGCAGTAAACCAGATACATCCACACCTGCCACTTGTGCAAACTGTCAGGGGGATCACCCGGCAAATTACCGCGGTTGCCCGGTATTTAAATCTTACTCTGAGGCTCTAAAATTGCCGACACAGCAGCCGAAGAAACATCCAGATAAAACCAAGAAAAGTTCCCAAGATCCATCAAATCAGGAAATTTCCATTCCCACTATTGTCAATGTCCAACCTGTGGCTACGGTTGGTGACGATGCTAAAGCTTCCACTTCATCCCACCCCGATTCAGCTTCTACTCAACAACAGGAGAGCCCTAACGAAGACCTGGATATAAAGTCCGTTCTTTCATTCCTCAAGGGCTTGCATTTCCGCAAAATAATAACACACATAAAACGTGGTATTACACGTTTCCGACAAGCTGCAGACTCAGCTTCCAAGGCTGCAGCAGTCATCGAAACAATAGCGGAAATGTTTGACGATGGCTGTTTCTAACTCCAGCGTCCTACAACACACACTTGTCCTCGCTACGTGGAATGCAGATAGTCTCGAGGGGCAGAAACAAATGCTGATTAGATTTCTCACACAACACAGAGTTGATGTCATGTTTATACAAGAAACACACTTTACAGCTCGGATCACTACTTGGAGACTACCAAATTACATTGTGTACCGACAAGATAGGGTGGGCAGACAGAAAGGAGGATTACTACTTATCATCAAAAAGGCATTCCCAGTCAAGTTGATTACAATACCACCCCTACTTACTTTGGAGGCACTTGCTGTTCAATTAATAACTCCAGGTGTTCCATTAATATTGGTTACCGGGTACAGGTCCCCGGCCACACAACTAGAGCCCACAGACTTCGATGTCATTTCTAACTTAGGGCCAAAAGTCATATTAGCTGGAGATCTCAATGCTAAACATGGAGAATGGAACTCGATTACTCCAAACACTGCTGGAGATGATTTACATGAATATCTACTTACCTCCAACTTCATCATCAGTGCTCCACCTGACCCAACTCATTATCCAAAATTCGGCGGACAACCCGATGTTCTTGACGTTGCTCTTTGCAAAGATGTATCATTTAGTGTTCATCCTTATGTCATTTCGGATTTAGATTCTGACCACGATCCAGTCATTTTTCACGTCTCGCACCGCAGCATCGCTCATTCTGCCCCTATCTTCAAGCAAATAGAAACTGACTGGCATCTTTTCAAACAAGAACTAAACACTATGATCGATCTGCGAGATCGGCCCGCCACCATTGAGGACATCGACCAAGCGGTCTCTCACGTCACGTTAGCACTTCGCACAGCAGAGGCAGCGAGCTCCACTTCCATAATCTTTCCAACGCAAACCAGTCAATGTGACAGTTTCCACCTACAACTCTATATTCATCTAAAACGTTGGGCTAGACGTCGATGGCAGCATACACTACATCCAGCATAGAAAACGCTGTGGAACAAACTGCGTGCAAAGCTCAAGTTGCTGACAACGCGACAATATCAACAATATTGGAAAAACACTTTTCAAAATGTCACAGTAAATGACCGTAAAATTTGGACATACTGCAAATCATTCCAACGTGCTACAAATGCTTCCAAAGCAAGAGTCATACAAGGACCTCAAGGACTGACACAAGATCCTCAGTCGCAAGCGAACATTTTCGCTGACTCTCTGAAAGAACAGTTCCAGCCTAACAGAGCACGCCTCGATCCCTACCTCAAACAGCAACATCCGAACCACACTATATAGCATAAGGACACAAAACCCAACACATGACATCACCATAGTAACACCTCGGGAAATAGAAAGACACCTAAAATGTCTGCCAGGAAAGACAGCATCTGGGCCTGATGGGATTCGATCTGAGATCCTAAAACATCCAACTAGAAAACTACTGGTCTTTTTAACCTATTTATTTAACGCCATATTTCAATTATGTTACTACCCCAAGACCTGGAAGGAAGCTCGTGTCATCACCATCCCCAAACCTGGAAAGAATCAACTGCTCCCGGAGAAATATAGACCGATCAGTCTTCTGTCGCACTTAAGTAAACTCTTTGAACGTGTGTTACTCTCGAGGCTGAAAGAACATGTAGTTAATAGAGACCTCCTACCTTTCCATCAGTTTGGGTTTCGTGCCCAACATAGTACTACTACACAACTCGTACGAGTGGTGGACCACTTAACAGCGGCTTTTAACAGGAAACAACACACTCTTGGAGTCTACCTAGATGTCTCAAAAGCCTTTGATAAAGTCTGGTTATCAGGACTATTATATAAGATATACACTCAAGGTTTTCCGGATCGTCTTCTACTCTTACTTCATTCATATCTCATTGGCAGAAAATTTCATGTGTCTGTTGACGGTGTCAAATCCACGTCTAGATCTATCAAAGCAGGCGTTCCACAGGGCGCTGTACTTTCACCGCTCTTATATAATCTATACACGGCAGATCTCCCGACCTTACCGCATTTCTTTCTCGCAATATATGCTGATGATACTGCCTTTTTCACGACCAGCAGCTAACTTGTGCAATGTTACATCTACATGCAACGACAACTAAACAGTTTTCAGGAATGGGCAAAACGTTGGAGGATTAAAATCAATGCAGGCAAAAGCTGTGCTGTCATTCACAGTAAGAGACGCATCCGTGCTCCACGAAATTTAACCTATGAGAACGCTCGTATTCCTCACGCTATGCACGCCAAATATTTGGGTGTAACCTTAGTCCGTGGTTTAACGTTCGCCGCTCACATCAGGGACATAAAACAAAGGGCCTTACGAAAAATTTCAGCGTTATACCCCATCTTTCGCAGCAGTTCACTTTCCCATGAGGTTCGAGTTCACATCTCCAAGATGATAGTTCTGTCTACAATCTCTTATGCATGCCCTGCCTGGCAACATGCTTCACCCAGTCATATACAAACACTCGAAAGTGTACAAACTCGAGCTGGTCGTATAATCACTGGTCACGACAGATACACACGAAACAGTCAGATTCTGGAAGATTTAGAGTTACCCACTGTTAGACAAGTTCTACGGCATTTGCACAGTAAGTTCTGGCGTACTTTACCCAGACATATTAATCCAGCCATAGCTAACATCGGCACTAAATGCACTCTCCGGAACGTCCATCGCATGCCACGTCTTTAATACCTTTCCAGAGCTCGTAATGAAACCATAATCAGCTACTCTGCGACAGTTGCAGATGTAGACTTGCATCCATCACAAAACAATAGTAATTTCCAACTAACTATCAACACATCTTTATATATATATATATATATATATATATATATATATATATATATATATATATATATATATATATATATATATATATATATATATATATATTTTCTACAGTCCTACTCATGGAGTCAGGGGCTGCGGCCCGATCCTCTATACAAAACTACAGCATTACCGTGACCGTGTTGGTGTTGAATTAACACACAAAACACGCTAAAGTGATAGTCATTTTGTGTTGTTTCAACACCTCATTTTTTACAGTGTAGCAGTTTGGATGAAGCACAGTAAACCATTTTTGATTATCCTATTAACATAATTCATATTAAGTATGTAGTGATAACTTAGGAAAAAGATAAGTAAAAACTTAAGGTTTCTTAATAAAAATAACTTTGTATACTGTATCTTGTATCTTGTACTAGCGTATATTACCCGCTTCGCTAGGTTGAAATGAAAATTTAAATGCACAACTCTGTATCTCACGTATTTAGTATCCGTGAAATATGCTGTTTTCGTTTTTTAATGGCATCGATTTAAACAGCATCGGAAACATCATTGATCATCTCGGCGACCCCGAAAACCATGGATTCGACACTTATATTGGTCATTTTCAATCATTTACATACATATATGTATTTCCCCCTCCCCCATGTTGCGGGCCATGACATCGAAAGTGTTACCGTTCATCTCAGCGACCACAAAAAATGTGGATTCAGCACTAATATCAGTCATTTTGGAACATTAAAAAAAATCTCTCTTCCTCCCCCTCCCAAAGTTGCGGGGCTGAATTTTAATTTAAATTGGATCGAAAGTATCACTGTTCATCTAAGCGACCCAAAAAACTATAAATTCCACTCTGATAGTGGCTATTTTCGATCATTTTTATATATATCACATTCTCCCCTTCTCCCAAGTGGCGGGTCTGATTTTGGATTTAAACCGGATCGGAAATGTCACTGTTCATCTGAATGACCCCGAAAACTATGGATTAGACACTTATATTGGTCATTTTCGATCATTATTATATATAGCTCCCCCTACCCCTCCTCCATGCTGCGGGACACGCCATCAGAATTGTCACTGTTAATCTTAGCTATTCCTGGAACTATGGATTCGATACTAATATTAGTCATTATCGATCATTTTTAAATGTTTATCCCCTACCCCTACGTTGTACCCTCCTCCTTCCCAACTATCAGGGCTCAATTTGGATTGAAACAGCATCAGAAGTGTCACTGTTTCTCTCATCGACCCCGAAAACTATGGATTCAATACTAATATCGGTCATTTTTGATCATTTTAAAATTTTTCTCCCCCTCCCCCAACACTACGTTCCATCGTGAAAGTGAACAGCCTAAAGCAATCCCTTCCCCTAAACTCACGTATGTTGAAAATTTGATCGAGATCGGTCGGGTGGTTCAAGAATGATGAAGTCACAAAAGGCAGTCATATACTTTTATTTTTACATATATCTCCCCCTCCCTCTCCCCTAGGTTGGCTCGTCAAAGTGAAACAACAGAAAACACCCATGATCCAACCATCATATATGTTGAAAATTTGATCGAGATTGATTGGGTGGTTCAAAAGTTATTAGGTTTCATTAGTTTTTATTTATACGTCCCCCTCCGTCTCCCATAATAGCTACCGTTAAAATGAAACTACAAAAATGTTTCCAGATCCAGACCTCACATATCTTGAAGATTTGATTGAGATCGGTCGAATAGTTCCAGAGTTATTAAGTTACAAAAATAGTAACTTTCAGTGTTATATAAATTGATTTTTATATATCTCCTCTCCTTCTCCTCCCCTTCGTTGCTCCGTCAAATTTAAGTCATATAGCAATCCCAGGTCTGAACCGCATCTATGTTGAAAATTTGATCGAGATCGGTCGGGCGGTTCAGGAGATTTAGAGTCACAAACATAGTGATTTTCAATTATATATATATATATATATATATATATATATATATATATATATATAACGGAGCATTTGAAATGCGTGGGCTGGTATGAGTAGTAAATCGATGATCGATCGATCCAGGATGCAATAAAACTAGTTACGCCACTGTTTTTTGTATGAATTTTCTTTCGGTGAGGTTTTCCCAAAATGCCCTATAATTTTGTTGGTGTTTCGTAACATAATATGTCATTAATAACTGCAGCACTACAGGATTTTGTTTAAGGAATAGGAGCAAGAAAATTTAGTGTGGTTGTCCGTATGTATTATTAAAATACAAATTCCATTCCATTCTAACCGTTGTACTAGGAAGGGCAAACGAAGTTTGCTGTTAAGATATATCTTTGTTAGGTTTCCGAATTTTCTATTCCTAATTTCTGGCGAATTCGGTTTACCGAGAACCCCTTTATACTTTGTCTGTCCGACTGGAAAACACAGGATCTCAAGAACAATAGATCACCATCAACTTTAGTCAGGATGTAGGCGGTGAAAACTTACGAATCAGGTTCATTAATGTAGCACATCAATCCGCCAAAAGTGTTAGAAATAAAAAATGCAAAGCTTTAACGTTGATCGTCATAGGTAAAAATGGCAATATATTGCGAGAAATGGTTAATTGTAATCAATTAAGCGTCCCAACAATATCTATATTCTGCTTCCACTGTAATCTCTGAACTAAAACAAGAAGTGGTAGAAATCGACTACACTTTGTTTCATTGTTATTTCTAATTGACAACATATCACGACATACAAACCAAACTCGTTCTCGTGGAACACACCAGGCAATTGTTAAAAATATAGGCCTACATGAGCTTATGAAAATATGGTTAATTTTAACAAGTTATCGCTTTTGTCCCTCAGATGATAATGCTTTGGTAGTGCACAAATAACGTTTTAGACTTCGAAATTATGCTATGTCGGTAGCCTTATAGAACGGCTTTCTCCGTCCCTTCTTCTCTCGGCAGGTATTATAGCAAAAGCGATAACAAATATCGAGATGTGTGTTTTTTTAATCGATTCAGCATCGAAAGAATAGCTTCTATCTTCTTCATTAACTCTCTATTCTAAACAGAAGTGGTTCAAATTAGTCATTTCCGGTTTCAACGTTTATCGTCATAGAAAAAGAAAAAACGATAAGAAAAACGAAAAACGATTTTTCTTTTTCTTTTCTTTTCTTTTCGTTTTTTTTTTTTTGCAAACATTTTAGCGTCTCAAGGCAACTCATCATGACTATCCCGAACATTCTACCAAAACCAAAAGTGGTTCAAATTTAATATACCTTCCGGTTTCAATAATGATTTCCACAGAGCGAAAACGGTAAGAGACATCGAGATAGGTTTTCTGTAATCAATTCATTGACCTAGGATTAGGTTCCATTTTCTTCATAAACCGTCTATTCAAACTGGAAATGCTTCAAATTGGCCATTTCTGGGTTTTAACAATTATCGCCATAGATCCAAAATGGTAATACAGAGTGGCCCAAAAGTAGGTATACAATCCCGCACTGATCAGCTCATGGGATTTTATATTATTTACTTATTATCCACACAGCTATTGACTTAGTTTCTTCATTATTTGTTCTTAATTCCTTTTCAGTTATATCTTAAAACTCGGAACAGACCGAAGCAAATAAATTCATTACCTTGATAAATTAAAATGTCATACTTGATCAATGTAGGTCTGTATATCTACTTTTGGGCCACCCTGTAATTTCTTATTGTTACCAAATAGGTAGACCGAGTTTCTTTATTATTTGTTCTTAACGTCTTTTTACTTATAATTTAAGCCCGGAACAGTCGAAACAAATAAATCCATAAACTAGAATATTATACTTGATGAATGGAGGGGTGTATAGACCTACCTACTTTTGGGCCACCCTGTAGATAGCGGCAAACGGTTTTCTGTAATCGATTCAGTGTCTCAAGAGAATATATCACCACAGCCCACAGCACTCTACCAATACGGAAATTGCTTCAAATGTACTACTACACTAAGAAAAATCCGTTCTCTGGACAGCGGTATATTGTACAAATATACGGAATCCTCTTGCTTACTACAGAAATCAGTACGGAGCACACGTTATCCGTATGCTACACAGGCACTGCCCTTACTGCCCTGCTAAGCGAAAAGGTCTTATCTCCATTTCACATACTTTCGAGAACATAAGCAAAACGTGTTTTGGCTTAGGCTGTACGCTCAAATTTGTTGTATTTCAGTAACACTTTATTAAATATATTTTCACGATCTAAAATTTGTGTGGTAATACAGTTAAATATTTTTGATTATGAATTGCCACTTAAGGTCTTTTTGTTTACTTTCAGTTACTGTTTGGAACATAAGGTAAACACTCATGACGTCATTAACCTATTGGTCAAACCACGTCAATTTCAATTTAGATAGATGCAGAATTGTACTACGAACATTCCCATACAAATATCTCGATTTTCGAGAAATGTGGAGTTAAGGTCTTTTCGCTTAGGACAGCAGCTTAGATGTTACATCATGGCGTTGCAGGATGTCTGACATCTAACAGTTTTCCGTATATCACATGCGTATACTTATGTTACCTTCGTCAGCTATATGTTATATACGTCCATTTGTATGAGATCCTGGCTGTCTATATTGTTTCATACGGAAAGTACGTATAGATGGAACACTTATACAGAAAGTATTATAAAACATGCATTTTCAGTTATACGTTTGCTGTACGTTAAGTCCAAAAACTACACGAATTACGCATGTAACCTACCTTTTTAAGTACGCCACCTACAATTTTTTCTCAGTGTATTTATGAAATGATTTCAATATTGATTTCCGAAAAGCAAAATCGATATCAAGATGAACTTTTTTGCAATCGATTCAGCTTCCCAGGAGTAGGTTTTATCTCCTCCTTTAACCATCTATTCAATTCAGGATTGGTTAAAATTAACAATTTCCGGTTTCAACCTTTATTGTCGTAGAATAAAAACAAGTAAGGCATAGCAAGTAATACTCTTTTTTATATGGATTCAGCGTCCAAGGAACACGTAAAAAGTAAGATATAGCGAGTAATGGCTTTTTGATATGGATTCAGCGTCCGAGGAACAGGTTTAAAAGTAAGAGATAGCGAGTAATGGCTTTTTGATATGGATTCAGCGTCTAAGGAACACGTAAAAAGTAAGAGATAGCGAGTAATGGATTTTTGATATTTATTCAGCGTCCAAGGAACACGTAAAAAGTAAGAGATAGCGAGTAATGGCTTTTTGATATGGATTCAGCGTCCGAGGAGCATGTGAAAAAGTAAGAGATAGCGAGTAATAGCTTTTTGATATAGATTCAGCGTCCGAGGAACATGTGAAAAAGTAAGAGATAGCGAGTAATGGCTTTTTGATATGGATTCAACGTCCGAGGAACATGTGAAAAAGTAAGAGATAGCGAGTAATGGCTTTTTGATATGGATTCAGCGTCCGAGGAACATGTGAAAAAGTAAGAGATAGCGAGTAATGGCTTTTTGATATGGATTCAGCGTCCGAGGAACATGTGAAAAAGTAAGAGATAGCGAGTAATGGCTTTTTGATATGGATTCAGCGTCTGAGAAACAGGTTCTATCTTTGATCATAATCTATTCCAACTAGTAGTTTTAGATGTACTACTTGAAGTTTGAATATTAAATTCCCATAGTTTGGGAGTTTACCGTAGTTTCACACTGTGAAACGAAATTCATTTCTTATTACAGTTAGTAACATTACTATGAAACTTGCTCCCTTTACAGAGCTGTTCACTGTACTTTTTCCATGCCATGTTGGGTTGCATATGTACCAGGAAAAGAACAAAACCTGTAATGGATTTGTTTCAACAAGAAAATAAAATACTTGTTCGTCGCCAATTGTGAAATTGCTACGAATTAAATTGCAAATAATAGCAATTCAGTTGATTAGGCTAAGTACAATGTAAACAGAAACTTTTGTAGAGTTTGTAGATTTTTTGCAAATTTTCCTCCATATTCTGTTATTTTTTACTTACGTGTTTACAAATATTCTCCGAAAATAATTCATTTGTAATTGGTATATATTGTGATTTTACGAATTAGAATTCCTTAAAATGTATATGTACAAAGGAACTCAGCGTTTGTAACACATGAAGAAAAATGAAATCTTTAAGTTTTACGTCCCACAGTTATGCCGGTTAGGCTAAAGGACACGGTGAAAATGAGAAATGAATGAAATGAAGAAAGTGGGAGGAAACGGGAGAACCCCGAGAAAACCCACGAGCACGGTGTTTGTCCACCACAAAGTCCACACGGCGTGAGCTGGGATCGAACCAGGGAGGTGAACGCTCTAACACTGAGCCACCGCGCCCCCCCCCCACTCACATGAAGAAAGCATAGATTTTAGCCTAGTAATTTCAGTCTTGCTCACAATAAATATTTTTGATTATAATTAGACATACTTTGAATCCAATTCCTGTTTAAAAGATTTCAAAATTCCACAGTTTTTGTGTTGGGGAAACTATTTCTGGACTTCTATTTATTTTTAATTTGTAAACCCGGCAGCTTTGCTTGACTTAGAATCACTAACAAAGATCAACTTAAACAGTACAAATACACTACGTTGGTAGAACCCTCACTTCTGGTGTGAGGGATACTTTATTCGGTTCCGAAAATAAGAGAGTCTATGGTGGACATCATGTCCGTAGATTTTCTCGAGTTTCTCCCACATTTTCATTTCACGAATGCCACCATAAACTCACGTTAATGTGTGTGGTCTACAAACACAATTAGATAATGTTTCTCAAAGTACATAACCATGATCTGTATTCTGCGCGTGCTGAAGGAGGACGCACAAGATTTCCGTCTATTTGTGTCTGTACGGATTGATTAAGCAGCAAACTTGTAGGCAGCCTCTTGTGCGTGATACAAAATCGTACTAAAGCCAAGGGCATCGGTCGAAATAGCCGAGATAGATCAGCAGTGTCTGCTCGCTTTGAGCTCTGGCACTGAAACAACTTCAAATGTGACACCAGGGTTTGCATATTCAGAGACCAGCGTGTCTTCCCGTTATTCTCATATCCACAATGCCCGAGGGGCCCATCCGTTACCGGAGATACGCGCCCGCACAAGTAAACAATTCGTGTTTCTGGGCCGGTTCTCATCACTTCTTGTGAGGATTCTGCTGGATCTGTTGGTTTCATGGGTAGTGTGCGGCATAGAATTACACAAGAGTCAGGGTGTGAGGGTAGACCCAAAGATCTCCACCGGAAGCTTCTCCAGTGGCGCACGGTGACCCGAGAATTACCGGGACACTCGATCGGTTTTTCGACTCCTGTTCGAACATACCTCACTTGGGACATCGAAACCAATGTATTCGTAACATACAGATGCTATTGGTTTTCTACATACCCACATGTCCCTGGTACTCGCCGGTCAAGAAAGTAGGGAGTCAACAATGCATTGTACAATTAAATGAATTAAATGCACATGCCCGTTCGATTCTTAAAAGTAAGTTTTTTTTAGTGCACATACTTAACTATAGGTAATTTAATATTACAGCTCCCGCAGATTTAGCTCGTTGCCCTATGCAGGCCCGCAGAACGTATTTCGAATTCTAGCACTCCCTATTCGGACCGCATGTTAATGTGGAAATGAAATCAAGTGAAATTTTTGAGTTTAACGTCTCACGATTATGCCCTTTAAGCTAAGGGAGACGAATGATTAAGTCAATGATGATGAAAAATCGGTGGAATGAGAATGAGGGAGAAAATGGGAGTGCCCGGAGAAAATCCAGAAGCACGATGTTGTCCATCACAAACTTACTCGACGGGAGGTCGAACCAGGGACCCCACGCATCAGAGGTAACAGTTCTACCACTGAACCACTGCGCACGTTAATGTGTAGACTCATGAAGCGTTAGTGAGAAGAGACGTTAATGTGTAGACTCATGAAGCGTTAGTGAGAAGAGACGTTAATGTGTAGACTCATGAAGCGTTAGTGAGAAGGGACGTTAATGTGTAGACTCATGAAGCGTTAGTGAGAAGAGACGTTAATGTGTAGACTCATGAAGCGTTAGTGAGAAGAGACGTTAATGTTTAGACTCATGAAGCGTTAGTGAGAAGGGACGTTAATGTGTAGACTCATGAAGCGTTAGTGAGAAGAGACGTTAATGTGTAGACTCATGAAGCGTTAGTGAGAAGAGACGTTAATGTTTAGACTCATGAAGCGTTAGTGAGAAGGGACGTTAATGTGTAGACTCATGAAGCGTTAGTGAGAAGAGACGTTAATGTGTAGACTCATGAAGCGTTAGTGAGAAGAGACGTTAATGTGTAGACTCATGAAGCGTTAGTGAGAAGAGACGTTAATGTGTAGACTCATGAAGCGTTAGTGAGAAGGGACGTTAATGTGTAGACTCATGAAGCGTTAGTGAGAAGAGACGTTAATGTGTAGACTCATGAAGCGTTAGTGAGAAGAGACGTTAATGTGTAGACTCATGAAGCGTTAGTGAGAAGGGACGTTAATGTGTAGACTCATGAAGCGTTAGTGAGAAGAGACGTTAATGTGTAGACTCATGAAGCGTTAGTGAGAAGGGACGTTAATGTGTAGATTAATGAAGCGTTAGTGAGAAAAGACGTTAATGAGTAGGTTCACGAAGTCTTAGTGATAAAAGACATTAAAGAAAGAAGAAAAATGAAGTAGCAAGCTCCGGAATGTTAACTAAAGAGAGCATAGTTGTTCAGTAGTAGAGTCCTTATTTCCTCCCCTCACTATTGTAATTACATTGTTTATTTGCTTCTTTCTCTTCTTTCGTTGAACATTTCATTTCTCCAGAGAATCGCTCATGTTTCACAGTTCATAAGAAACACTTTACATGTAGTTTGTGCGTAAAAGGAAGAGATGTGTCACCGTTAGGAAACCGTCTGCTACTTAACGGCAGGTTTTGTTACGTATATGGTACACAAATAACCATTTCTTCCAGTAAAATTTTTAAAAAAACTGACAGTAATTGTTGGCAATGACAACATATTTTTTTAGCAGAACAAAAGTTTTTTTTCTTTCTTGAAAACTACTCATGAAAATTTCCCTTCAGACATGTAATTTTCTTCAGCTCAATGTGACCTATCAACTGATATGTCTTATCTTTGGACAAAATATTAGTTAAATTAAAGTGTAAGAAAAACAAGCCGAGGAGAACAAACTCTCAAGCTCTCGCCGTGCAAAGCTATGGATCAAGTTCTTAGCTGAGTCTGTCCCTGAACAAGCCCGGCCACCAAGTACAGCAATTTTTAGATCCTAGCCTCCTGAGACCCTGCGTATTGCATACAATACGTTTTTCGAACGCCCATCATGGCTACGAATATTTAAGAACATGCCCGAATCTCGGTTATTGTATTCGGGAAGTGTCGCAATTATTGCAGAAAAGGCAGCTGGTTTTTGTTTTTACCTACAGGTGGCTCTATTGTCTGCTGAAGGCGGGAAGAAGACAATTGGGGTTATGGACGCATCTGATCCAGGTAAATTGATTGAATATTTTCTCAGAAAATAAAACATACTGCAGTAAATTTCAAGTTTAATGATTTACATATTTTATGCCTATATTAAGAAGGGAAATATACAATTTTCCTTGTGTATTGTATGCAATACATAGCAATTTGAGACCCAAAGTACTGCATACAACTCGACCCATTACCGATCAATAGGAAAGCAGTATGACAAAATGGGTTTTAAATATGTACTATCGGGTCTATTGTTACCTAATGTACAAAATTTCACCAAACGTTCTTGACAAATAAATGCTCGGGTCTCAGGAGGCTAGGTGATGGGCTATTTGGTCACTGAATTTCGTTCAGATGTAGCCAGTAGTTACCGAGAAGCACTATGTGCAAGGCGAGCCGAGCTCAGATACCAAGTTTTTTATTCGTTAAGCCATGAGCTATTTGCGCACCAAATTTGGTTTAGGTTTGGCCAGTAGTTACCGCGGTACCACACACACACATCTACATCTGGACCTGTATGCTCACGCAAGGAAGTAATGATAACTTTAAGCTGTATTTCATGAACAATAGTATGCACTGTCATACTGAAGAGTTTAATGAGAGCGAATGACAGTATCAGTTACATTTCAATAAAAGACACGGTCATCGCACCGCATCAATTTTTAGTTAAAAAAAAACACCATGCACTCGAAAATTACGCGTAACCTATCGTATACACGCACATACTATCTTGCTCAGAAATAAAATTCATCAATTGGTAGATGTCTCTCCTTTCGAAACTTTTCTAAGAATACTGCAGAATAACAAACCTAAGTATGAATTGGTAAATTTCGGATAATTTCTGCAATAGCTTCAGATAATTTTGTATTATTTTGCTGTGCAACTATACTATTTACAAATGGGCTAGAACCTGTTGAGGTCCAACTTTCCAAAAAGACACTCAAATTATGATGCTATGAACACAGGGATTTATGGCCGTGTATTATAAAATCTTTCAGTTTAACGTCCCACGATTATGCCCTTTAGGCTAAGGGAGACAGATTAAGACAAGTGAATGATGGAGGAACTCGCGGAATGAAGTGTGGGAGGAAACGGAAGTACCCCGAGAAAACCAACGGACACGATGTTGATCACGACAAACTTACTCGGCCGGGGGATCCTACGCACCAGAGATGAGCACTCTACCCTGACAGTGCCACCGTGCCCCCGTCAAGATTTTTTTTTTCAGAATTACCCATAAAAATTTAATCTGAAGCATGTCATTAACTTGCCGTCATCTATTGACTGATATATCGACTCTCGACATTATTTCAGCGAAAATTTTATAAAGTTTCAAACGTTTAAGAGTTAATAAAAAATTGGTTATATTTCATTAACCATAGTATGTGCTGTCATGTTTTAAGTATCCTAAAGAAGAACTTTACGATAGTACTAGTTTCATTTTTAGGTAGAGTCATTCTCTTCGAGCATCATTAGATTTATGTACACTCATGTCCAACATGATTGTCGCATATCTATCTATAACTGTCTTCTTGTAAGAATATAGTTTGATAATGATATTTCAGGGTACTTTTAATACTAATAATATGTCTATAATCGGGAAATGTATATTTGTGGTAAATTTCATAGGAAATGAATTATAAATACGAAAATTAGAATAAGTAAAACAAAATGTTGTTAAATGGACAAAAAAAGTTTTATTTTCGTTTTATTGTTCTTATTTACTGCTCTTTTGACATGAAATTTGCCACAGACATGTCTCTGCCGATTATACACATACTAACATTATAAGAAATACCGGGCGAGTTCGTTATCAAATTATATTCTTACAACATCATATTTATAGACATGCCACAATAATTTTGGACATGAGTGTACAATTTCATTTCTATCCGTTTTCTGTACGTAAAAAATTTTACATTTCATTCAGTGTAACTGAATCTGTTGATTGGCATGTTTAGACATGTTTCTTTCGGTAATTGCTAATAATAGTGCACATTTTTTCCCCAGAGAATTAGACATAAAGTTTATAAGAAATAATTTATATTATTTCTATGTTATATACTTATATGGATACCTGGCATTTTTATTGCTATGGCGCGTCTCCTCTTGTTTATATTTTTCCGTAGTGTAAAGCACATCCATTCACTGTCAACACCATATACTGTGTGACATCAAATCATTTATACATCACATTAAGAACAATAGGCCATTGAAAGGATACGTGGTGGCGCTGCGTACTTGCGAGTGTCAGAGTAAACACCAGTTATACGTTAATAATGGCATACCATTCCGCAGATATCTGAGAAATGTTTCGGATATCTCGATTGGCTAATAGTTTGTTTCAGCTTTCTTCATTGGTCATTCTCGATTGAAGAGTCACTTTGCATTACTCATGCAACTTCAATTTACCCTGGTGACTGTTTCTAACAAATGGACTTTGAGCGTAATACGAGCAATGTATACGACACACACTTAACTAGCGTTCCCAGTAATCTCGAGAATATATTGTAACTATATATAAGAACTACATATAAAACTACATGAACTCACTCACTCACTGACATAAAATGACTCATACTTCCGGTTGACGTGGAAAGTTGAAATTTTACATGATTGTAGCTGTCGGGACCAACCCACAGGAAAATTGCCAAAAGTGAATATACCTGACCCATGACTTGCAAAAGGCTAGAAATAAATAAACAGTAACCTTTGAAAATGAGACTCCAATATCATCATCATACAATAAGTCGATACATTGTGAATGACAGAACAAAGGCTACTGTAAAAATAAGTTGTGAGTGGAGAAGCAAAGGCTTATACATATGAGATCCGAGGACATAGACCGAGCAAACGTGGGAGTCCGGAGGCGAGGCCCCCAGCTGGCCAAAGGCTAGTATATATATAAAATAAAAGCACTCAGAAAGTGCAGACGTCGGCCAAAGAAATCGAAGGAAAAAAAAAACGACCCGCATAGTCTAAATAAATCAGGGGAGACCTGGTATGCAGACTTTGAAATTTATATATTTTCTGCACAATGTCAGTGATAGAAAATAAAAGAAAAAAAGAAGACAAAGCCCATCAGAAGCGTAACTTCCTTGGTGGAAGTAAAAGTAATAATAGCAATGACAGAAGTAATTAAAGATAATAATAATGAATAAGGATCTGATACAATTTTCAATTAAAAATTAGAAGATTTTTAAATATAAATAAATTAGAAGTATATAAAACCAAACTTGTTTAATTTCGATAAATACGTAAAATGTTATGTTATGATTTATTGCTTTTTATACTTTGAATTACATATATACGGGGGCATCAAAATCTTTTAGGTGATTAGTGCCATCTAAGACTCTTAATCTGGCCCTTGCTACATTTATGCTCTTATTACCAAATGCCCCCACGTGTTACTGGGGACATTTTGCGTTCTTTGCATATTTCACATAGAATTCGTCTGAATTCAAAGTCTAGCATAAAATTCGGACGTCTTGTATGGTTATCTTGAGGAAGCGTCCCACCCTTTTTACTTCCATTTTTGGTTAAACATCTAAAGATGTTGAATCACATGTTTAATTATCTTAGATGAAAAGTCTAAATACCAAATTTTATTTCTCTAATCTTAAGGAATTCCAACATAATTATGGATATTTTATTATAATACAACGTCCATTCAATAAATAGCCGAAACGTTGTATAAAAAGTACAAAACTTCGACAAAGTTTGTGCTTCTTTGTTATTTTTTGGTGGTGCCTTAGAACTAGTATCAGATGGACCCGGCACACATGCCTCACGAATGGGATGCTGGGAATCAGTGTGAAGCAAAATATCGGCACCATTGCAGGTTTGCATTAACGTGGAACAGCGGGGTGTCATTAGATTTCTGTTGTCTGAAGGGTTGAAATCAATCGAAATTCACCGTCGGATGGCAATGCAATATGGTGAAAGTTATTTGAGACGAACACAAGCGTTCGAGTGCGCAAATAAATTCAAACGGGGTGTAACAAGTGTTGAACATTCACCACGTCCAGTAGCTCTGTCTGTGCAGTCACGGAGAAAAACATTGCAAGAGTTGTTACGGAAAAACAGGAGGATGAATGTGTAGGAAATATTTCATTCCTTTTGTCCTTAGAATATCTATTTTAATGAAAGTTAATGATAAAAATAGAGAAGATACTCTACTTTTCAGATAAATGTTGAAACACCCTCTCCCACAAAATACGCCTTTAATCAAATTGATATGAATAAAAATCCCAGACTGAAGTGGCTACTAACTATCTTCCAAAAGTCATTTCAAACGGGTCAGATGTTTTCTCGGCCCCCAAAACTATTAATTTGACACAAATTTAAGTTATTTTTGACATCTCCCTCTACCACACATCCTCTGCCAACGGGAAAGGACTTGGACTTAAACGCTATTGGGAGAGTGAATATTCATTTCTGCTAGACTGAAAATTATGGATTATATACTAACATAACCCGTTTTGCATTATTTTTACATGTCACTCCTTCCAATATATATATATATATATATATATATATATATATATATATATATATATATATATATATATATATATATATATATCAGATTGAAAGTCACATGATTGCCAAGTTCGGTTTAAATTGCTCCAGACGTTCCGGAATTACGCTGGAATATACATTCATACACATACATCCAAATATAAATTAGACCCTTCTGCACTGCCCCGTCTAACCCAGCTGACATGCTCGTTCATGCCTAAACTTGGGATTAAATGTGGTCGCGATTTTTGTAATTTAATAGCTTGACGAACACAAGCTATGGATTCGACACTAATTTCACAAGGAACGGACATGAACATGTCATCCGGACATCCGAATCTAGTTTGATACATTCGATAAACATAACAAAGATATGTTCATGCACAAAAATTTAGGTGCCATGGACAACGAAGTAAGTTCCTGGGGCCCATTAACCCTGTTAGAATAAAGAAAATCGTAGACTCGCAGTGAAGTAACTATTTCATCAACACTGTTCATTGGAAAGTCATGGTTTATAATTCATTCTCTTCAGCATGATACAAGTATAGCTGGTATGTATTAGCACCCATAACGTACTTGGACAGGGAAAATTGGGAGAACGTAGGAAAAATTCCCTCCAAAATCCCTCCCATCAACTTTGGCCCGTTATGGAATAGCCCCGGAAAAAGCTAACAATTCAAATGTATCTCGAAAAATATTATGAAGGTTAACAAATGGGTATACCAAGTTTTGTACTGATAGATAGAACAGGTATGAGAAAAAATGGTGTATACCAATACGCTCTGTACATACGAAATCGAACCTATGACCTGATCTATAAAGAGAACATAATATTAAAATTTCAACGTAGTACTATTTATCCTGATATCAAAATTTGTACTGTATTCTCTATAGAATGAAGCAAGCGTTTCAATAGTTATCACACATATTGTTAAGTGATAGGGAAATTGGAGATAAGTTGCAAAAATGTCTTGCAAAATAGCCTTATTGTGAAGTTCTGCGTCCTCTGAAGTGACACATGAGCCGGTAGGAGTCAGTGTGCGAATTAAAGGGCGTTTTACAGACGGATAAAGTGCACATCCGAGAAAATTAACATGGGAAGTTCAAAACTTATGGGAAACATCGGAGGGGGATTTTCCTTTCAATCACTCTGGTAAGTCGCACACTGGTAGGAATACACAATTAAAATATACCTTCAAAAATACTGTGAGGTATAGGGATATCAGGTATATCCTTAAAACAAAAGAGAAGATATAGAATGACACAGTAAGAGCAGAATGGAGAACAAAAGAGCATGGGTGGGGGTGTTGGTGGATAACGTGGGTTTGTTCCAATACAACTGTAGCACAGTTGCTGTTTGAAACGCTTGTTTCATTCTACAGAGAATGTGGTACAAATGTTGATATCGGATAAATAGCTGCGTTTATATTTTTTATATTATGTTCTTTTTATAGGTCAGGTCATAGGGTTGGTTTTGTACGTACAGAGCGTATTGGTGTACAGCCTTTCCCCTCATACCTATTCCGTCTATCAAAACGAAACTTGGTACATCCATTTCCTAACCCTTATATTATTTTTCAAGATATATTTGGATTGTGTGCTTTAATCCGGGGCCACTCAAAAGGGGGGGGGGGGCAAAGTTGAAGGGAGGAATTTTTGGAGGGAATTTTCCCGACATTCTCCCAATTTTGCCTGTTCAGGTACGTTATGGGTGCCAATACATAGTACTTCAGGAAAGCTTGTTCCATACTGAAGAGAATGAGCTACAAATCATGACTTTCCAATGAACAGTGTTGATGCAATAACTATTTCACTGCGACTCTACGATTTTCTGTATACAAACAGGGTTAATGGGCTCCAGGGACTTAGTACGTTGTCCATGGCACCTAATTTTTTTGTGCATGAACTTATCTTTGTTATGTTTATCGAATGGACTATGTTTGATTCGGATGTCCGGATGACACGTTCATGTCCGTCCTTGTCAGTTATTTGGGACATTTTATTTTTCATCCCTTCTCGTCCCCCTTGCCGATAGGGTCTGAACTTGGACTTTAACGCTATCGGAATTGTAATTATTAATCTCAACGATATCAAGAGCTACGAATTCAACACTAACACCGGTCGTTTTGTTCTTTATTATTTTTACATGTCAACTCCTTCCCACTACCCCATGCATGTCAATGTGAGTTAAATGTAGACTTAAACGATATAGGGAGTGTCGACAATCAACTTAAGGACCCCGAAAAATATGAATTAGATACTAATATCAGTCGTTTTTTTATTATTATTTTCATGTTACCATCCTCCTCGCCCGAGGTACTGATGAGGCTGATATTGGACTTAAATGACAGCGAAAGTTTTTCTGTTCATCTCAGCAACTCCGAAAACTATGGATTCAACACTAATATAGATCCGTTTATGATTATTTTATATGTTACTCTCTTTCACTGTCCCTAGATGTGCTAGGGGATCTTACCCCTACTGGAGGATGAATTAAGCTTAGAGTTCATCGGAACTACGCAATCAACTTACGGATACCGAAAGCTATTTTAAAATAATTGTTGTCTTCTTCTCCCACACCCTCTAGAAGGGCTTAAGGGTTCTGGCCACCACTGGAGGCTAAACTTGGACTTAAACGGCATCACAATTGCCATCAATTAACCTAGCGAAACTGGAAACTAATGATTCGATACTAATATCGGTTGATTTCAATATTTTCAAATGTCACTATTTCACATCCGGATGTTAACGGAAGCTTAAATCGGAGTTAAATTACATCAGATAGTCAATATTCATATAAGTGACCACGGAAACTATGGATTCAACACTGATACCGGTCGCTTTCGTTCTTTTTTATATGTCTTTCCCTAGGAGTGGTAGGGCGGGTCTTAATCTAACTGGCAGTACACTTTGAACCTAGGGGACATTAGAACTGTCACAATCAGCTCATGGACCTCAAAAACTGTGGATTCGATACTAATACGGCCATTATCAATTATGTTTACATGCACCATCCCCTTCAAGAATATTAATGGGGGTTGAATTTGTATTTAAACGACATCGTAAATGACACTGTTCATCTCAGCGAGTATGAAAATTACAGATTCAAACCCAATATCGGCAATTTTCGATCATTTTTATATGTCACTCCTCCTACTCACTCTATATGTGCTAAAGGGGAGGGAATATTCTTCTGCCTCCCTCCTGAGATCCTAAGGAATAAAGTAAACAGGCCTTCCAAAAAGATTCGTGCTATTGAAGGCGAAAATGAAAACATCATGACAGTCGTTTGACGGGTCTCTGCAACAACTAACATAAAAGGTAAGGCTCTTGGTTGCCACATAGGTTGACCCCAGCTAACAAGGACCACGGTCTGAAAATGTGAAATTTTCTGAGTGTACGGAATAACCAGAAAAGTTTGTCACTTCTGATGAAAATGGATCTCCACGACAATCGTAAAAGTTCAGAACAGTTTTTGGATCGTAATCAATGTCCAGGATGGATTCCAAAAATATCCCTCCAACTGCAGTATGTTTTGTTGCTACTATTGAAATCTATGAAAGCATCTTGTCTTTTTCATTCGAAGTGAAACATTCACTGCGCATCGTTAGAATGTTGAATTCCGTGAAATACACTGCTAGCCTGTCCGCAAGCAACCAGTAATGATGATCGATAGACATAGTGTTCTAAGGTTCACTTCATTGCACGCAAAGTACTTCATGATTTACAGCACAAGAGAGTCTACCGATTAATCTGAGACTACTGACTAACACGGTATTGTAGTTTTCATTTTTTCACATTTGAAAGTGACACTTGTCAGTTGGACATTTCAGTCGCACCGACACTATCTTAATAATGTATCGTCCTAACACTGTTTTCGTTTGTTTGACTAATTTGATTTTGTTTGTTTAACACTCCTTTTTTGCGCCGACATCACATCTAAACCTCAACACAGAACTAACATACATTAACTCTCACTGAGTTAAACCGAGACCATGTACTTAAGCTGCTTGGCCACAAAAAGGCACATGGGATTTTTCGTTTCGTTTTGTTAGCAATATTGCGAATAGGCGTAAACTTTATAAATATGTTTAAAGAAAGGATACACACTGGTTAGGTAGATAAGTTGATATTCCGCTAATCCAAGAAATTTAATGAAATATTGTTAATATGATCTCGTGCTAGGAAGAAAAGGTTGCTTACGCATTTTTGTTGTAGTCTTTAAGATCAGTATCTCACTCTCCTGTCTGTTTTAGAATGGCATGGTTTTGGTTCATATTTATGCTATTCTTTCGAAGTACTCGTACTTCACGGATCTTGACGTACGTTATTTATTTATTTATTTATTTATTTATAGATTAACTTTTAAATCTCTTCTTCAGCTACTTCATTCCACCATTTCACTCATCTCTCATCATCACCGTCTACTTTAGTCTAACCGGCATAACCATGGGACGTAAAACTTAAAGTTTTCATTTCATTTCATTTTCTTCTTCAGTTAGACTATGGTGTGAAAAGTCTCGGCAAGCAGATAGAAAAGCAAAAAATCTACAGCGATAGAAAATGTATTTAATTAGGAATAAAAATTAGAAAATAAAATTAAAAAATACTTAAAAAATCATACTTTCCTTAATAAATGAAACAAATTGTACTAAAAGTATTAAAATAATACAATTCTTTAAAATAAAAAGGGAAAAATAATTCAGTGTCAAGAATATTGCTTTAAAAAATATTCATACATAAGTAAAAAGTAGGCAGACAATTTATAAAATTTCCAATATTCAAATAATATTATATACAAGTATAATGTACTTCAATTTATATCAATAATAAAAAAGAATGTTATAACACTATTATGCAATATATTAAGATATGTACGTATCTATATACCAAAAATTAAACAAACCCAATAATATGATACTGTGTTATGTTCCAATATTCTAAAATTTAATATCTATATTATAAAATTGAAAGTGACTATGTTTGTGACTCTTAATCTCTTGAACCGCCCGACAAGATGCGGTTCTGGCCTGGGAGTGCTTTTAGCTATTTACTTTGACGGTACAACTTAGGGGAGGGGGAGGTGGGGGACGTAGAAAAAATAAATAAAACTTAATAATTCTTGAACCACAAGACCGATCTTGATAAAATTTCCAATGTAGATGAAGTTCGGGACTGAGATGATTTTTATAATTTCACTTTGACGGAGCAACGTAGGGAAAGGGTTGAAGGGGGAGATATGCAAAAATCAATAAGTATAAAAATAAAAGTGACTATGTTCGTGAATTAATTACTTTTGAACCACCAAAACGATCTCAATCAAATTTTCAACATATATGAAGTTCAAACCTGGAAAGTTTTTTTTTATCATTTCAGTTTGAGAGTAGATCTTAGGGGAGAGGGAGTGGAGGAGGGGAAATATATTAAAATGAATAAAACTTAATAACTCTTGAACCACCCAACTGATCTCGATCAAACTTTCAACATATAGATAAGGTTCGGGCTTGGAATGTTTTCTTCATTTCACTTTTACAGTGCAACGAAGGGGAGGGGGAGGGGGAAATATATGTAAAAGAATAAAAATAAAAGTGACTCTCTTTTTGACTTCATCACAGGACCGATCTTAATCAAATTTTCAATAAGGATGAAGTTCGGACCTGGGTTGGTTATTATCACTTTGACGGTAGACCTTATGGTAAGGGAAGAGAGGGGACAGATTTATAAAAATAAATAAAACTTAATAACTCTTACCCACCCAACAGATTTCGATCAAATTTTCAACGTAGATGACGTTCGGGCTTGGGATAATTTTTATCATTTAACTTTGACGGTGCAAAATAGGGGAGGAGACTGGGAGATATATGTAAAAAAATAAAAATGAAAGTGGTCGTCTATGTGACTTCACTCTTGAACCACCTGACTGATCTCGATCAAATTTTCAACATAAATGAGGTTTGGGTCTGGGATGGTATTTATCTATTCACTTTTACGATAGAACTTAGGGGAGGAAGTAGGAGGGGGAGATATATAAAAATAAATAAAACTTAATAACTCTTACCCACCCAACAGATTTCGATCAAATTTTCAACCTAGATGAAGTTCAAACATGAGATGATTTTTGTCATATCACTTTGACGATGCAACTTAAAGGAGGGGAAAGACATTTACAAATGATCGAAAATGACCGATATTATTGTCGAGTCTATCGTTTTTGAGGTCTCTGAGATGAACAGTGACACTTCTGATGCCGTGGCTCGCAGCATGGGGAGGAGAAGGGATATAAAAAAATCATCGAAGATGACCAATATCAAGGAGCTCTTTAGTAATAGTAAAAAGTGACTGACTAACGAAACACATTACTATTTTTCTTAATTTAACCCAGCGAAGCGGGTAATTAATGCTAATTTCATATATAAGGAGTTATAGGACAAATGAAATAAATATATATAATGAAGAGTGTTATTTCATACTATGAATGCTATATATAGTTACAATATATTATAATACTGCGAACATGTATTATTATATTACTAATAAAAATAACATTATATTATACTATTAGGTGACATTTGAGGTATTTATAAATTGATTGTATAAAGGTAACCAAGAAAGTTCTGTCGCTTTTTGTGGTGGTCTGTGTTCAATTGGCCCTCACAACGCGAGTTGAATGCAAATGGAGGTAAGGCGAAATCCAGTTGTTGCTGTGGGTATATCCAACATACTATCTGGTTGTGGCAGTTCAGTTACACCGTGAACTTGCGTAAGAACAGAGTGAACATGGGACTTCCACAGAGCGTCATAAGGGCGTGTATGCTGTACGAGTTCAAACTGGAGTCAAACACCGCTGCAAAGGAGCGGAAGATATGTCAGGCCTTTGGTGAGGGTGTCGTGACTACGCGGACAGTGTAGCGGTGGTTTAGCAAGTTAAAGACGGTGACGAAACAATCGAAGAGCACCACGTGCCGGAAGACCAACACATGTACAAAATGAAAATCTTCAGACAGCAATTTAGACAAAAAGTGGCCAGACATGTGAAGAACTGGGACTACAATTGAGTGTGAGTGGGGAAACCATTCGGCAGCACCTCCATCAACTTTGGAAGCACTACAAGTTGGGTCAATAAGTCCCACATGATTTGACTCCGGGCCAGAAGACAACGCGAGCAGACACCTGTGTTTCTTTGCTGTCTCGTCTGAGGAAGGAGCCATTTTTGGACAGGGTGTGGACATGTGATGAGAAATGAGTCCTGTACGAAGCTTCACGGCGCCGTCATCATTGGTTAGCATCCCACGAACCGGCTCCAAAACAGCCGAAACCAGCACTGCACCAGAAGAACTCCTGTGTGTTTGGTAGACTGCTCACGGCATCGTGCATCGGGAACTGCTACCAGCTGGTCAGAGCATCAATGCAACTGTGTACTGTCACCAGTTAGCCGTGCTTAAGAAAAACTCAAAACTCTGGAGCCAGCACTTCTGAATCTCAAGGGGATCCTCCTATCACAGGACAACGCTAAGCCCCACGTGGCTAGGATAAACCGGGACACCATTGTACGCCTTGAATGGGAAACACTATTGCATCCGGCATACTCCCCGGACATTGCATCTTTCGATTATCACCTGTTCTATTCCTTGGACAATCACCTTAGAGAGCGCCAGTTCAAATTCCTAGTAGATGTGCAAAATGCTCTTGATAACTTCTTCGCTTCACGTCCCAGCTCGTTCAACCGCGGTGGAATCCATGGCCTTCCAGAACTTTGTCAGAAAGTCGTCGATGCCGATGGGAACCAGGGTGCGAAATCATTTGAAAATGGTGGGGGGGAAGAAGTTCAGCGATCCATACTAGTTGAAATTTTAGTGTATTATTATTATTATTATTATTATTATTTTATTATTATTATTATTATTATTATTATTATTATTATTATTATTATTATTATTATTATTATTATTATTATTATTATAATTAATGTTCAAACTAGTCGACATTATTATTTAAAAATACTTTAATGTTATTTATTCATTTAACAAAAATTGATAACATATCTACTGCATTTAATATACACTTCGGTGCGTATGGTCCAGGGTTAGAGTCCCGTGGGACCACAGTACCCTTGTGTTTACCATCATATTAAAGACTGCATTCACGAAAATGCGGTAGAGATCTATAAGTCAGAAATAATAGTCCCTGAGAATCGATGTCCTAACCAAGCATTAGAACTACTAACTTGAAGCGCTTCACCTGGCCAGCCACAGTTCCCCATGAGCAGTAGAGTCAGAGCATACTTTTTTATTATTTATGAAATTCCCGTTTCTTCGCTAAGTATTTAGTATTTCAGTTTGGTCGCTCAGATATCCGGTCACTTATGTAAGTCTAAATAATACTATGTATTTATATTGTATTATTAGCAAGAATATGTAGCTAGAATGGAAGAAAGTAGAAACGCTTTCAAAGTCTTGACTGGTAGACCCATAGGAAAACGACCATTAGGAAGACCTAGGCGCAGATTGGAGGATAATATTAAGATGGATCTCGCAGAGATAGGAATACAAAGTAGAAACTGGATGCAATTAGCTAAGGATAGAAGTCAATGGAGAGCTTTTGTGAACGCGGCACTGAACCTCCGGGTTCCATAGGCCATAGAGTTAGTTAGTTAGTTAGTTATTATTAGCAAGAATATACTATTATAAATAACAGATATGATTCCAATACAAATACTTGATAGACAACAAAAAGCCGTGCTGCCTCAGTGGTTGAGCGCTCACCTCAGGTGCGTGGAATCCCTGGCTGGATCCTAGCTCGCGCCAAATTCTGCTTGTGGTATACAAACAATTGTGTGTGGGTTTTCTCGGGGTCCTCCCGCCTCCTTCCACTATCTTAATCCACCATTATTATCTATCTCATCAAGACCGTCTTCCTTAGTTTTACTGAATATTCGTAGGACATTAAACCTTAGAAAATGAAAGCACAAATACAACAATACGATTGATTTGCTCATTTAAATTTAGTGTCCCTTTTCAGCAGCGAAGCTATGAGATGTGGACTTACAGTTTAAGGTGGAATCCGGACCACGGTAATCGTTCAAATTTTCCAAATTTGGAATCCAAAATGGTCGGATTCCATTATAATCAGTAGGTCCACGTCTCCTTTAGCCTAGCAGGCATAACCGTGGGACGTTAAACTAAATCAAACCAAGCCATTTTAACACTGCAGTATCAGGATTTAATCCAAACTATTGAGCTTCTTTATATGCGTCTACGTTACCGTATAAACCACTCATGTTATTACGATCTTTATTTTCAAACACTGAAAAGCACTTTAGGACATCATTAGAAGGAAACCTTCTTTCCACTTCTTCTACTAAACCCTGGATTACCTGCCCCCTTATTTGATCAAACTCACTATCATCACTCCCTGTATCAGACGCTTGTCTGCAGTGCACTAATACAAAGACTTTGGTAGACATCATCTTTCATACGCATTTCTCTCAGAGCTTGGATTAAAGATTCAATTCTTGCTCTATTTCATTGTACGAAACTGGTTCCTTTTGCATCGTTTTACTAATATTAGACTGAATGGACGCAATATCCAGAAGAAAACCGAGCAATAGAATGTTCTTTTTCCCCAACAGATTTTTTTTTTGGTAAATACCACTCAGTTTAAAACTATCTCTGTTGAAATGGTCGGCATTTTCATACTCCAAAAGTAGGAATTACATTATACAAGAAAAATATGTAAAGACTGCAAATAATACATGCTCCTCATTTGAAATCCAACGTATGTGAAACAATCTTTTGAGTTTTAGCAGTCCTGCGGTATCTGTGACTGTCGTGATACTTTTAAGTTTTGCAGCTGTATGAAGTTCGCCTAACAAATATTCAAAGTTGTGAACAGCATTCACAACATCAAAAACTCTTTCAGATACAAGATCATTCTATGTGCCATGTAGTGTACGCTAATTAGGCACTGGTCGACATTTCTTCTAATTTGGGCAGCAACACCTTGTTTCTCCCAGTAAACACTACATCCCCGTCCGAACCAAATCTAACAAGCTTTTCTTTAAGATTAAAAATATGCCATCTTCGGAAAACGCTTGAATAATTTTCTCTTCAAGGAATTTTGCATCGGCATTTTCTACAGGCACTAATTTATAAAAACAACAATGGTTATTTTCTTCGTCCACATATGTTACATATAAAAGCAAGTGCTTATCCGCAAACCTGTTTGTAGATTCGTCAACTGTTTAAGAAATCTTACCAATTTTGCACGCAACTGGTACACTAGAGAATAAAGGTCTCCATCTCGTCACAACGAAACAGCCGACAAAGTTAAACACCTGATACCTTTACAACTAAACTACGGTTTTGAAAAACAGGCATGCATTCAAATTTATTGTTTGTTTGAAAATTATCATTATAGACCTACTTATATTTTCATGTTAAGGTGTCCCCCCTTACATATTTTGGTGGGGGGGAAACGCAAGTATAAAATTTTTGGTGGGGGGGAAATCCCTCCCGTCCCCCCCGGGATTTCGCACCCTGATGGGAACTATTTATGATCTTGCACATACGTCGTAGGTGACATATCAATGTTCGAAAGGTGAGTGAAAAAGCAACAAAACTTTCTTGGTTAGTTTTATATATAGCTTGAGGGCAGTACTTACGAAGATTTTTCTGCTTCTTTTCATAAGAAGATTTACCTCTCGAAGTTTGTCGGCTGATTTTTTGACACCTCATATATTATGTCCATTTACAGTCTAATGATATGGTTAATGTTTCATTTTCCACAATTTAAACAAAAGAAAATATACAAATATTGAATAGTCTGTTTTGAGTGTTCAATGTATACCTAAATTTATTATCAGATGAGTATGCACAGATTCAACAAATCAAGTAACTACCAGAATTTTCTGCTCACACACACACACACACACACACACACACACACAAAAAAAAATCTATTCACGTAATAAAGGAAAGAACTGTAGAAAATTGTAAGTGTCTAAAGTACGTCTTAGGTGACATATCGATGTTCGAGGATGGTGGGTAAAAAAGCGGCAGAAATTTTTTGGTTTCCTTTATATATATGAGACCTCTTCCCATAGTTTTCTTTTTATTCATACACAAGTGGATTTTAAGTGATTCTGTTGACAGAATTATTTTTTTATTTTTTATTACGATTTGTATTTTTCTACTTTTAGTATAACTTGTTTAATTTATAAGAAAGGTTCTTTAGTTTTTTATTTTATTCTTTTCATGGGACAGATAAAATATCTATGTAAACAAACTGAACGAAGAAAATATGGGTCATTTTCTACCACTTTTACATATCCCGGTAAACTGTCATGAGACCCCCTGGCTCGATTTTTTTTTTTTTAAAAAAAAGACGCCTCTGGCTTCCAGAGAATGAGGGCTGTATTTGGAAGTCAATACCTATGGGAGTATCAGCATTGATCTCAGCGACCGCGAAAACTATGAATTCGACACTAATATCGGTCATTTTCTACTACTTTTACATGTCATGGTAAACGCCCCCCTGAGACCCTTCCCCTGGTTTGAATTTTGACAAATGCGCTTCGCCTTGGTCTGGGGCCTGGACCAAGGTGCCCATGACCAAAATTTCGTAACTCTCGGTCCCCAGGCCGCACACAGACAGGCAGACAAACAAACACACAAATAAACTTTTTATTTATATTAGATAGATTATGACCCATCTCCGTACGGTTCAACTTAAAATGACTGAGTTAAAAATATATAAATATATAAAAATATACGAATGTAACAATGAAATATTGTAATGTCACCTTACCTCCGCCACTGCTAAATTTCATCAGTGTGATAAACGTCATCATAAGTTAAAATGACGTCGGAAAATGAGTTGAAGTAAGATTAGAAGATTTGATCTTTCAATTGAACCATTGTGAGTTAAAGGAAAGAATGGAATAAAAAATCGAATTCGATATTTCAACGGATTTACGAGTTTTATGGCCCCAACCGAAAACGTGATATTTCGATGTATGTTTCTGTGTCCTGGTCATGTGTACTTTTGTCTAGAGGCCATACCATTGAATGTATCTATAACTAACTAACTAACTCTATGGCCTATGGAACCTGGAGGTTCAATGCCGCGTTCACAAAAGCTCTCCACTGACTTCTATCCTTAGCTAACTGCATCCAGTTTCTACTTTGTATTCCAATCTCTGCGAGATCCATCTCAATATTGTCCTCCCATCTGCGCCTAGGTCTTCCTAATGGTCGCTTTTCGATTTGTCTTCCAGTCAAGACTTTGAAAGCGTTTCTACTTTCTTCCATTCTAGCTACATGACCTGCCCACCTAAGCCTCCTAGACTTGACGAGCCTAACAATGTTGGGTAAACCGTATAAATTATGTAGTTCCTCGTTATGAAGTTTCCGCCATTCCCCATTCCCGTTCCTCTTGGGTCCGAATATTCGTGTCATAATCTTGTTCTCAAATACTTTCCGTCTATGTTCTTCCCGCAAAGTAAGCGACCAATTGAACGTATCTACACTAAAGTTTAAACTTAAGGCTTTTATAAAATTCTCCAGGGGATTTATTTCGAATTTTCTTCCTATACCTGAAAGTAAGGATAGTTTACTCAGGGGTGAAATTTAATATATATATATATATATATATATATATATATATATATATATATATATATATATATATATATATATATATTACGATTTTCTCGAAAACGACTATAACGATTTTGTTTATTTTTCATAAATTGATACTTCGTTAAAGGTCCAATAATATAGTAGAAGTCGTTTCTCTAGAAAAAAATCCAAAAGTAGTTTACACTTGGGGGCGATTTCTTCATGGACGATTTTCTCGAAAGAGTTTCAAGCAATTTTATCCACATGTCATAAATATCCATTTCACTAATAACTCTATAATATGGCATAATCCGTTAATGATCAAAAAGTTCACAGGGAAAAGTTCTATCTTGGGGTGAGTTCTTTTCAGACACGATTTTCTCAAAACATATTCAGTTGATTTTGTTCATATTTCGTAATAACTCCAGCAGGACATAATTCAATTTGAGAAGTGAAAGCGAGAAAGTTTAGTGAGGAGATGTGTACTTTTTATTATGAAAAGTAATGTCAATTATATTTACATACTATATTTCATGACATTCTTAAAATACTTTTGCTCCTTGCACCTTTCTCTTCCACCGGGCTATAGAATATTGTCCAGTAGAATTAGCTGACAAACAAAGTGTCAAAACGTCCAGGAAAGCAAACCATTTCAAAAGTGGATTAAACACCTAGTAAAGACAAAAAGTTTTATATTGATACTGATTACTAGGTTTTACAGGCAAGAAAAAGAAAACGAAATTACAATATATACATTTATTACCTTTAGTATACTTCAAACTGTCAAACTCGTTCAGTCATATTACTCTGGGTACACCTCAATGACAACAGTAACAGTGTAATAAAAACTTCAGTCACTGCTTGCTCCGGAGTACTTGCCACTACCAAATTAGACCACAGAACTTAATCCAGGGGTTGAGGTCAGGCTACCACCCGGCCATTCGTCAAATTAAACGTTATATATGTACCATTCTCCTTGGTTTTTCCCATTCATACCAGGCAAATGCCGGGATGGTACCTAACATATAGGTCCGAGGCTGCTTCCTTCCTCACCCAAACCTTTCTCCCTTCCCTTTCCTCGGATAGTGTGATCCCGGAGGGACGTCATTCCTCATACACGACGGGCTAACAAGGCTATAGCTGCCGAAAGCCCAGAAATCTAAATCCTAAATCCTCAATTTATATGAATAATAATAATAATAATAATAATAAAATATGATCATAGTATTATGCAATATATTAAGGTATAAATCTATAAATTATTTTATATACCAAAAATTAAATAAGTTCAATAATATACAGTGTTATATTATAAATACAATAGACTAAAATTTAATATTTCATTTATTATGAATTATAAAGAAGTAGAAAATATGTAATATAGTGCAGAATGTTGTTTCATAATATGAAATGATGCATGGAGTTGCAGTATGTTATAATATTGTGTACATATTATGTATTAATAATAAAAATAACATTATATTATAGTATTGAAAATTTTATAACTTGATTATTCCTATAAGAGCACTTCTTATACTTTTTTAAATAATGCATATATAGAAATTTTTAAGTAATTTTCTTGACAAGAGAATTAACTTTTACCTTTCTTTTATTACAATTTGCATTATTTTTTTACTTTTTATTTCTTAAGGAAAGCATACTTTTAAAAATGTATTTATTAGTATTTTTGAAAATGCGAACAATTACTTTTTAACAAACGTATAGTTTTTTCTTTGGTTATTGTGGTAATTGAGATTAAAAGAAATCCAGACTCCATGTGTGTGTATACTTTGGAGCCACGTGAAGTGTTTCCTTGTAGCCTGCGTGGGAATGAGGAAGATAAGTTTTTTTTACTCGTTTAACTGCACTGACGACAAGTTGGCTTGCATCTGCATGAGATCGGAAGAAGAAAGAGAAAATTACTGCCACGAGACAGACCTCAATTCAATCGGCCATTATCTTGATGTAATGTCTTTCAGGAAGAAGAGGGACAATCTATTTGTGAATTACGCCATGTTTATTTTGGGCTTTCTATTCTTCTTTGATGTTTGTGCCATGAAAGCGTCTCCGTTACGACAAATGGATCATTTGCTGAGTACACTCTGACTCCACAAATGGTGAGGTCATGCTCCGAAGAGTCACCGGAGTGTTCAACATACCCTCGTTGACATCTGTTAGTTGACCATAACGTCGACGTCTAGACGATCGCGACAACATACTGTTCGGACTTTCATTATCGCTTCACAGATTGAAGAGCAAGGAAAGGAGATTTAGACCCTCTACAACTTCCGCCTTCCTAAGATTTCCATTTTTTATTTTTTTTTTTAATTTTATCACGCACAACATTCTATGATGCGATTTACTTGTTCGTTTTCCTACCTAAGCACTCCTAAAGTGCATCGCTGCAGAAGCAAGACTTCGTCATTTGTTAATTTCGTCTATAAAGCAAATTCAGTAACGATAATTTTTACCCATCTAACAAGGAAAGAGAGGAAGATTATATATCGAAGTAGAAGATGGTTTATACACCAATCGAAAGCACTAAGGACGCCTGTTAAGAAACTATTATAAAATTTTTCCGAATGCATATATTGTGCGAGTTATATGAATATACAGGGTGTCCAGGAAGTTCGTAGAAACACCTAAAAATCGCAAACGGTGAGACAGACGAAAAAACAGGGAAACGCGTGTTTGATCATTTTAAACGTACAACGTACCAAAACAAAAAGTGTTGTACCAGGGCCACCCGCAGGGTCCCAGGCGGGGTACCACTGAAAAATTTCAAATAGTAAGAGGGTCAAGTAGAATATCGTTGGAAAGCTGTTGTTAAATGAAAACAGATGGAAGAAGTTCGGACGCCCTACGATAACACTGTGCAAACATCTTGTCTATTAATTCTTCTTTCTGTAGTCGGGTTTCAGTTTGTTTTCACTTTAATTCGTAAAGAAAGGAAATTCCGCTACTTTGAGATTCTGCTCTTTGGGTCCAGTAATGTGTAAAGAAAGAAAGAAAGAACGAAAGTAAAAAGAAAAGAAACGACAGGAACAGAAAAGCCACAAGAGACGGAGATTATACATCAAAGTGCAAGATGGTTTATACACCAATCGAAAGTACTAATTATGCTCATTAAGAAACTGTAATATTATTGTTCCACTTGCATGTACTGTGCGAGTCATATGCATTTCTAATTGTAAGGTTTCCTATTTTACCGACTATCGCATCAGATTGTATCGGAAATGGTTTGAATATTTGTATAGTCTGAAACTGATTTCCTAGAGATTTCCGTTTGACAAAAGTGCATAATGTTATCGTAAGTGATATTTGCACAGCGTTATCGTATAGTGTCCAGACTTATTCCATCTGCTTTCATTTTCCAACAGCTTTCCAACGATATCCTACTTGACCCCCTTACTATTGGAAATTTTTGAGTTGGACCCCACCTGGGACCCTACGGTTGGACCTGGGGCAACACTTTTTGATTTGATACGTTGTACGTTTAAAATGATGAAACACGTGATTTCCTGTTTTGGCATTTGTCTCACCGTTTGCGATTTCAAGGGGTTTCATCGAAATTTCTGGACACCCTGTATATTCATATAACTCGTACAGAATATGCATTCGGAAAAAAAATATTACAGTTTCTTAATAGGCGTCCTTGGAGGTTTCGATTGGTGTATAAATCATCTTCCACTTTGATATATAATCTCCATCTCTTCCCTTGTAAGATGTTTATTTCTATTTCTCTTTTTCACCGTTTGGGGGCCGCGGTGACTCAGTGGAACGCTCGCCCTTGGTGTATGGGGTCCCTGGTTTGATCCTAGCCCGTGCCAAGTGAACTTAGTAGTGAACAAACACCGTTCGCGTGGGTTTTTTCGTGGTTTTCCCGCTTCCCCCTACTTCTTTCATCCCACCATTTCATTCATTTCTCATCATCACCGTCTCCTTTACCCTAGCCGGCACAACCATGGGACATACAACTGAAAGATTTTTCGGACTCAGCTCGTGGCAAGTGGGTTTTGTGGTGGACAAATCCGTCTGCCTGGTGTTCCTCGAGGCTCTACGATTTTCTCCAACTTTCTTCATTTCTACATTTTTATTTATTTCTAATCATCACTGTCTCCTTTAGTCTATAGATACATGGCATAATCGTGGGACGTAACACAACAGATTTCATTTCAGTTCGTTTTTCGTTCACTGGAGGTCCAACTAGAATAAAATACAGCCCGCTGGAACAACCGACGTTATATTATAACAAAAGGACACGTTTTTGCTAACAGGTGGAGGGAATATTTGTCGAATTCCTGTACTTAGTCCCACAAACATAATAATATCGTTATACCTTATCTAGTGTTCATGACACAGATTTCTCTTAAAGGTAACCAATGTTGCCCATGGGACGATACGAGATAAGATATGCTGTATATATATAAGGTATTCTCGCCTCGTCTCCTAAATTTTATAGAAGTCTCGTCTCGATTCTCGGAAATCATTTGTTGTCTCCTAGAAAATTATATCGTATGATTTTATAAATTTATATACGAAATTTATACCTGATATTTTTCTTAATTTAAGAGTCTTCATCCGGGCGAAATTAAAATACCGCTAATTTTACATTAATTATGTGATATCTTCAAATAGATAAAAGATAATTGAAATATGGAACAAGAGCGCCCTAAACAATATTATTTTGCGTGAGGTATCGTTATCACAAGTCACCTAGTGGCTTTATGTTTTCAGCTGTTTAGAAACGCGAAAATAAATGCCGATTTTCAAAATGGCTCGAAATCGAAAGCAGATAAGTGAGTCGTGATAACGGTTTCTCATGTAAAATGATATTGTCTAGGGCGCTCTGGTTCCACATTTCGATTATCTTTTATCTATTTGAAGATATCACATAATTAATGTAAAATTAGCGGTATTTTAATTTCGCCGGGATGAAGACTCTTAATGCAGTAGTAGAAAGAATCCTTCCGCGGCTCCAAAGGTCCACGAGGGGTGTCATGTAACAGCATTTAAACCATATTTATTATTGGAGTGTATTGTGTAATGACTTCTGTATTTTTAAACGTTGTTAAATGATTTTCATTGTGTTCGTACAGTGGCTTTATCAATTTATGGTTTTTATACTACGCATGGTGTAACACTAAAACAGTGTTTGAGATCTAAACAATTGGTGAGCTTGTGTTACCCAAGAGACTAGAGAAATTCTTCGCTTCACTTCGAAAACGAAAAGAGAATAATTCTGTTTCTTGTCTGGTCTCGAATTTAAAAAGGAACTTCTTGTCTCGTGGACATCACTAGAAGTAACATTTGAAAATGTAGGGGAATCGTTTGAAATCCTAAAATTTCAGTAATATCGAACGTATCATGGGTCTCTAGGCAAAAATGTAACTGCATATACAGCACAATATGTCCCGCAAATCCCTTGCCTGTCCCGGAGCATTCTGGTTAACTATAGAAATTTTAAGAATAATGGAAATGTCCACGGGATTTTCCTTGAATTTTCATGAGAATGTCCAAATCTCGGCTGTGATTATCCCGGAAAATGTCTAAAAGTGTCTCACAGTAGTCCCGCAGAAAGTGTACGAGACGTAAGCATAAGTCTGAGTTTCCACAAAATAAAAGTAGAACGACTTGTGAACATCCCGATAACACCAGGAATGTTCAGAGGGTACATTTATGGTATTTGGGTGCATTAATTTTGTTAGCGTAGTGCAAATTAACCTCTGGAAAAAAGCCTGAATTCAACATTCATTTCTCTCTCTCTCTCTCTCTCTCTCTCTTATATATAAAAATGAAAATAATTATGTGACTCTTGAAGCACCCAACCGATCTCGATCAAATTTTCAACGTAGATCAGTTTTGGCCTCGAATAGTCTTTCTTTCATTTTGAAGGTACAATGTACGGCAGGGGAGAGGGAGATATAAAAAAATATATAAAACTTAATAACTCTTGAACCACATGACCGATCTCGAACAAATTTGCAACATAGATGAGGTGTTTTTTATCAATTCACTTTGACGATGCAGCTTAGGGGAGGGGAAGGTATAGAGGGTGTTTCAAAATAACACCAACAACGTTTGGGAGGTGATTACTGGCACCAAGATAAGACGAAAACTATAGACCAACCTGGGTGCTCAAATTATTCCTTTCGCAGTTATAGGCTTCCGAAAACATAACAAAAAAAAAAAAAAAACTCAAGTTTAAAGATCCATAGTTCTAAAGCTATGGGACCTACCTTAGTCGGATCAAGACTTTACTTAGGAACTTATATGTGCGCTATCAAAAAATACATGTTTCATAATCCTGCGGTACTTCCGCAACAACTTTTATAGACAGTTCGGCTAAAGACATAAAATTTGAAGTAGTTATCAACTACCTCTATAAAAATTGTTGTGGAATTACCGCAGGATTCTGAAACATCGACATTTGGATAGGGCACATACTAGTTCCTAAATAAAGTTTTGACCCAATTACGGTAGACCCTATAATACTGGAACTACGACCTTTAAAGTTTTTTTTTTTTTTTCATGTTTTCGGGAGACTATAACTCGGAAACGAAGATTTTGTGCACACAGGTTGGTCTATACTTTTCATTTTGTGTGTGTGTGTCAGGAATCACCTCCGAAACGTTGTTGGTGTTGTTTTGAAACACCCTATATATAATACCAATGACCGAAATTGAACGATATTAGTGAGGAATCCACAGTTTTCGGGGTCAGTGAGATGAATAGTTACAGTTCCGATATCATTTAAATCCATAGCCCTTTATGTTCAAAATGAAAGGTATTTTCCCGTGCGAAGAACGGGTATTCTGCTAGTATGTTATAAATCAACATTTCATTGACAACCGTATGTTATTGACTCAAGTGATGATCTAAAAAAATATCTTTAGTCCTTTTGTAATAAAAACTCTTAGCAAATAACGTACCAACTATATTATATATACTATTAAGTATATAATATGATAACCAAATCTACGTTTAACGATTGCAAGACATTGTTTCAGAAAATGCCAAACTTTTAATTTTGAAAAAAGCTAACCTTATATTGTATTGACGATGTTGAAGATGTATTAATTACAGCAACAGAGTAATACTTCCACACTTCCTCCACTTTCGACAGAAGAAATGCATTGTGCTCTTGTAACAAATGTCAATAAAATTCACGTTTTATAAAAACCTAATAACTACTAACTAAGTAAATCTATGGCCTATGGAACCCGGAGGTTCCATGCCGCGTTCACAAAAGCTCTCCGCTGACTTCTGTCCTTAGCCAAGTGGATCCAGTTACTACTTTGTATACCTATTTGTACGAGATCCTTTTTAATATTGTCCTCTCATGTGTGCCTAGGTCTTCCTAATGGTCTTCTTTCGATTGGATTTCCAGTCTAAGGTTTGAAAGCGTTTCTACTTTCATTCTGGATACATGATCTCGCCACCCGAGCCTCTTAATAAAAATCGAATATCTTTTCTAAAATTGTTTTCCCAACCATTTTCCCTCCAAGAGTGATTTCAAATATTATTTTAGTTTTAGGAGCAGAAACTTGTTTTGTAATCTGTTTCTCATTGTATTTAATGGCGCGGGAGACCCGGGTTCGATTCCCGGCGGGAGCTCATGTGGTTCGGATTCCACGTTAATCAGTAGGTCCACGTCTCATATAGCCTCGCTGCTGAACGGGACGTAAAACTCAAAATCAATCAATCAATCAATCATTGTATTTAATGCGGAAACTAACAATTTTACAACAGTTTTTTTTTTTTTTACAATAGGAACTTTGTTGTGTACAATACGAGTGTTAGAATCAACAAACCAGAGATACAGTCCGCAGCAAAAAACCTGCAACATGAGTATGTAAGTTTATTGTGAAACGACAAAGTCTTTTGCTCCAAAATAAGTGTGCAGGGGAGGACGCTGAGGTTGCACCTGGCGAGATTCTTGTCACTTAGACATTATGTTGATTCCTTGCGCTGTTAGGCCTAGTTTCACAATAAACTTAGATGCTCATGTTGCGGACTGTACAATTCTGAGAATTCATTCTCAAAGAATAATCAGGGGGCATGATGGCTCAGTCAGTAGTAGAGCGATTACCTCTCGTGCGTGAGCTCCCTTGGTTCGGCACCAGCCAAGTAAGTTTATGGTAAACAACATCGTGTCCGTGAATTTTCGGGGGTTCTCCCATTTCCTTTCACATTATCGTCCCATCAAATTGTTTCATCATCATTCACTTGCGTTAATCATCCCTCTCTCTTAGCCTAAATGGTATAATCGTGGGACGTTAGGCTGAAAGATTCATTCAAACAATAATCATAATAATCTAACGAGGCTGTTTAAGAGTTTCTATCAGTTCTTTGTAATTCCTAAAATGTAAAACGAATGTAATCTGATTAAATTCCGGGTACCTCTGAAATAAACTCTACTAAAGAGACTAAAATGGATCAGTCCTAGAAGTTTTATTTTCGTCCGGCAGATGTCGACTGTCAGAGGATGTTTTTGCCACCTAACGGCGCGATGTGTAACTTCTAGCATTCTATAATTATACATCTTTCTTTCAATACTCAAAAATGGGCTATGGATAGCCAGAATTACAGTCACTGTTACCCAAAATGTTAACCAATTGACTATTAACAAATTCTGTCGAGGTAATTGTTCTTGGTAGCTTTTGTAAAAAGCAGACCGAAACTCGCTTCCGTTTAAGAGTCGTCGTGTGGAGTAACAGACGGACGGGCGGAGTATTAGCATTACAATATAAGCCTCACTAGCTTTATCCTCATAAGAGTTAGTGAGAGCTACACATTCCTTTATTATAGGCAACCAACATTTCGTTGTTACTGTGCAGGTTGCATAGAAGCTACTTAATATTTATATTTTAAATATTGGTGTGAGGAATCCCTGGATTGATCCTAGCTGTCGAATTGTGCTTCGTGGAGGACAAGCACCGTTTGCGTTGATTTTCTCAATGTTTTCTCGTTTCCCCCACTTTCATCATCCCAACATCTTTCATTACACTTTGTCTCCCTTAGTCTAGGTAAGTAATCGTGGGATGTTAAATTAAACAAAATACATTATTAATTCAACGTACCTCGGTAATGCCCTGTAGGTTAATGCAGAGAAATAATAATTAAAAATTAATGAAAATGGAAGAATTAATGCTATTAAGATAATGGGAGGATATGGGAAAATCCCGATAAACTTACAAACACGTTTCCATCACGAACTTGTAAGGTTATCGAATAGGATATGCTTATCATTAGAGGTGAGTTCCTTATAGCTGGGCTACCGTACATTCTGTATGTATATTTTATGAATTGGTATATAATATTCTTGTTGCATTCTTGTTGCGAGACTTTCTTTGTCTCGGATTTTTTTTTAAGTCAAAATGGTAGGGCATTGTCCTTCGGTTTGCGGGGTCCTAAGTTTGGTCCTCAGATGGATGTAAATGGGATTATGAACGACGTACCTAGCCAACTAATATCAAGTATATACATTCATTTGCTTATCATGTGAATAAAAAAAAAGACTGAATATTTGAACCAAACGAAATATGGTATTCACACCACATTTGTAACAGAAAATAATATTATTAATAAGATACATACTAGGGATGGCCAGACGGATCCGGATCTCGGATATCCGGATCCTACAAGATCCGGATGCGGATCCTATAAGATCCGGATCCCGGATCCGGATATCCGGTTCCTGGATCCGGATCCGAAATTTCGGATCTTGGATCCGGATCCGGAATTTCGGATCTTGGATCCGGATCCGGTTCCTGGATCCGGATCCGAAGTTTCGGATCTTGGATCCGGATCCGAAGTTTCGGATCTTGGATCCGGATCCGAAGTTTCGGATCTTGGATCCGGATCCGAAGTTTCGGATCTTGGATCCGGATCCGAAGTTTCGGATCTTGGATCCGGATCCGGAATTTCGGATCTTGGATCCGGATCCGGAATTTCGGATCTTGGATCCGGATCCGAAATTTTGTATCTTGGATCCGGATCCGAAGTTTTGAATATTGGATCCGGATCCGGATATCCGGTTCCTGGATCCACACCCGAAATTTCGAAGTTCAGATTCATACTCCTGTTTTGAATATTTTAGGCCTTAGATTGAGACCCAGAACTAAAATATCCATATGTATAAAATTGACTAGGTGAATTTTATCTAACTCAGTGGGAAGACAATTCAATTTAAATGACAAAAGATTACATCAAAATCTCATTTTCACATTTTTCGGGTTAGACCATTGTTCCGCACACCCCATCATTTAGTCTTTAGTATATCTTTAAACGTACTACAAGTATGCCACTTTCATCTGAAGTCAGTAGTTGTATAGATCTGCCTTTTGTTTTATATTAATCGAGTTAGGATTAAAATTCGATTGTTTGTGAGACCTATGATAATATTTTCAGAATGAGTTATAACGTTGAAAAACTGCATAGTAATGCTGCATATTTTCTTTGTGCCACATTGGAATTTAATGTAGTCTATCTTATACAATCGGCTCTTATGATTAATTCAATGATCTGAACTCCTGCAGCATTACGCTAAAATCATGGATGTCTTTGAATTTTCGTCATCATTTCTATTTTTTTTTATTACGAGCAAAATAAATATCATAAGCGGTATTTTACATAATACATATAGACGCAGATCAGTCAGTTGATTGCTTAAAGTTTATAGCAAAGCTATTACATTTCTAAGACACTGGCGGCCTTAGGACAAAATCCATGGCTTTCCCATAAAATCTTAAATATCTCTATATAAAAAGGGCAAAGTCCTGAGTGACTGAGTGAGTGAGTGAGTGACAGATCACCGTACAGACCAAATCGCTTAAGCTACAAACTTGAAATTTGGACAGTTTATAGGGTTTGTGACGTAGGATACCACTAAGGAAGGACTTTGGGAAATTCGACGAGGAAGGGGGGAAATGGGGTGGAAAATATTGATGATTCTTGACATTAGATACTTCAAATTTGGTATTTGGGTTTCTCATTGAAAATAATTTGATACTTGTTAAAGTGCTTTTTGATATTTAAATTAGAAGGGGCAGGGAAGATGTAGAAAGTAAAAGAACGGGTGGTAATTGCAATTATTGCAATTAGTATAATAATATGCCTATATCTCGGAAACTTAAAGGGTTAGAAACATGGAATTTGGTATTTGGACTTCTCACTTAAAATAATTAGATACGTATTTCAACGTTTTTTTTTATGTGTGGCCCAGAAGGGAAGAAAAGGGGCGAGAAAAAAATTAAGTGGGGATTACAATTATTGTATTAATATGTTATATCTTTTAAGGTTAGAGACTTGAAATTTGGTATTTGCACTTCTCATTGAAAATAATTTGACATGTGTTTCAGTGTTTTTTGACGTTTTAGTAAAAAGGAAAAGAAAAGAGATGGAAAGGAAAGAGGGTGGGGATTGTAATTATTATAATAACATGTCGATATCTGGGAACCTCTGAAGGTTAGGAGCATAGAATTTGGTATTTGGACTTTACATTTGAAATAATTAGGTATGTACTTAAGCGTTTTTTTTATGTATGTCTTAGAGGGGAAGTAAAGGGGCGGGGAGAAAAGACTTTTATATCTCGGAATCCTGGAATGTTAGAGAAATGAAACTTGTTATTTGAACAAAAATTCGTTATCTTGTGAAATAAAATGCTTGTGTTTTACATCCCACGTTTATGCCGGTTAGGCTAAAGGAGACGGTGATTATGAGAAATAAATGAAATGAAGAAAGTAGGAGGAAACGGGAAAACCCCGAGAAAACCCACGAGCACGGTGTTTGTCCACCACAAAGTCCACACGGTGCAAGCTGGGATCGAAACAGTGACCCCAAGCACCGGAGGTGAACGCTCTACCACTGAGCCACCGCGGCCCCTTAAAAATTCGTTATGTTTGCAGGCGTATGATGTGCGAGGCCGTAGACCGAGCAAATGTGTGGGCTGGGGGGAAAGCCCCCATGTACTCGCACTGAAATTCGGTATGTCTCGGGATACCGGAATGTTATTACATACAATTTGATATTTGAACTGAGATTCGGTATGGTTGTAGGTTTACGAGGTACGAGGTCATAGGCCGATTAAATGAGATATCAGAGGGTCTAAGGGCAAATCCCCAGACATTTCTTTTTAAATTGATTATGATTAGAGGCTTTTGTGGTGCGAGGCCCTAGTAACGGGGGTCTAGTGGCGAAGCCCCCAACTAGCCGAGGTCTATTAAGTATATAAATGTATTTGCGTAATGACTGGAAATTGCATGTATGCCTGTGGACAAAATTGCATAAGTAGCCACGAGAAATGACAATCCTTTAAGATAAAAATTTTAAAAAGCTACCAAAATGTACTCTTGAATGAGTTGTATAAAATTATGTTTGCGCAGGGGCGAATCCAGAACGGACTCTTGGAGGGGGCGGATGGATTCTTAGGGGGCGGTTGGGGATGCTAGCAGTGAAAAATTACTTAGATGATCTGAAATTGCCACAAATTACTACTAAAGTACACTGTTAATGGTGGCGCTGGGTAGGGGCAAACGACTTTTCGCCCTCCCCCTGCATCCGCCTATGTGTTTACATGAATGATATAGCTCCTTATACAACCTATGCAGAGTTAATAGTAGTGGATTACTAATTACAAAGATACGTGTTACTGCTCGAGGCTCCATATGGTATTTTGTATACACATACAGTACATTAATACATTGATTTTGATACATTAATTGCCATTTAGAACTTCATCTACTACAATTCTTAATTCTAACTGGAGTGGTACGGTCACAGAGAAACGTATTTTTAAAGAAAGAAAAAAATGCTCATCAAGAGCAAGAAAAGGAAGTTGCTCCTTAATTTGATTTGATCTATATTTTATGGGCTGTTCTATTAGCAATGGCCTAGCCCATCACGACTAGGAAATGGCCTCATTCAGTGACCACAATAACTCGGAAAGAATTAGAAAAGTAAGCAGCCAGAGTCTAATGAAAAAGCTTGGGCTTGAGACTAAGGTTTCATCCCAGCATTTGACTAGTGTTACAGAAAACAAAGGACAAATTTCCACCAGGACGACAGCTTTAAAAAAGATTTACTACCTTTTCGGTCAAGTATTTCCACTAGAATCTAATCTGACAATGAGATTGCTCTCACCTAACTCGACAGTTTTACTCAATCAAATTTGGAGTAATTGTGACATATTAAGGCACGAAAACCAAATATCAACAGAATGAAGGGAACGCAAGGCTGTCACACGATCATATACCAAAAGTGTCTTAAAATCTTATTTTAAGCATAGGAATGAAAATCACTTTGTCAATAATTTCGAAAATTTTGCTGATTCGGAACACCCGAATTTTCTGACACGGAGTTTCGAATCCGGATCCAAGATCCGAAATTTCGGATCCGGATCTAAGATCCGAAATTTCGGATCCGGATCTAAGATCCGAAATTTCGGATCCGGATCCAAGATCCGAAATTTCGGATCCGGATCCAAGATCCGAAATTTCGGATCCGGATCCAAGATCCGGATTTTCGGATCCGGATCCAAGATCCGTTTTTTTCGGATCCGGATCCAAGATCCGTTTTTTCGAATCCGGATCCAAGATCCGGATTTTCGGATCCGGATCCAAGATCCGAAATCTCGGATCCGGATCCAGTGTCCGGATATCCGGATACCGGATATCCGGACCCAAGTGGATCCGGATATCCGGATCCAAAAATATCCGGATCTGGCCATCCCTAATACATACATTAATGATCTAATTAGTGTCATAGTTTTGCATTGTTATAACATACTGGACGTTGTTAGTGAGACGCGTACATTTGATACATGCAATATGCGCTCTCTGGAAGCTGCCTTTCTCACCGGAGGTTTGGCAACATCGCGCTGCGGACTCATTGGTTGACGTCATACGCCAGTTCGGCTGACGCGGACTATAGTACGCAAGCATACAACAGCAAATATGCATAGCTTGAAACAATTGCTCAATGATATTTAATTCGTTGAATAGTGTATTATTGCCTCTCTTCCTATGTTCAAGTAATTGTCTAACACCGTGTGTTATGTAATTTTCCTATGTCTCATGTAATACTTTTCTCGCATGCTTTGACTTACTGTATTGTCAATTAGACAACAAGAAGCATATGATATCGTATGACAGGTAAATACCTGTAGTTCATTTAAATAATCTCATACAAACAGGTAGAAGAATTTCATTACTGCATTTCTTATGGGAAGTAGATTTGTATTATATTAATTGACGAGAAGGAAACCAATAAAATGTTAGATTGGTAGATTCCAGACATTAAATGGAGTTCGGGACTAACTTTTGCTCTGCTTTATCAGAACTACAGAAGTAAAAAAAAAAAAAAAATGCCGATATTGTTAATTTTCTAATCTCATAAAAGCTCGAGAATACTCGGGTTTTTAATTTGATATAAAATATAAAATAGCGAGTTTACTCCGGTTAACTTCTGTTTACCCACACATATTTTTAAAAGGACGGTTATACTTATTTTCCTATGTTTCCGCCAGATAGTGCTGCTGAACTTGTTTAAGTGTCTTTCGGTAGATGTCACTATGATCTTCTCAATTCAGCATTATAGGTTGTTTTCGTCGTTGGAATAAAGTTAATTTTGGCGTCTCCGTTTTCTTCCGTGTTTCTTGATGGTATTCTTCTTGTTTCCAATGGCGGAAATACAAGACAAAAATCAGGGGAAAGGGCAGCCAGAACCCAGACTATGATGGGTGTATCATAATAAACTTACAAAAATATGTAAATAATACCTTCAATTATTTTTGTCATTCAAAAAAAAAAAAAAAAAAAAAAAGACTGGGATTGCTAGGTCCCCGACCCTGGGCCAAATTCTCCACTGCTTGTTTTGGGACAATGTGAGTGATGAAGAGCTTGATATTGAGGTTATATTCAGAATTTTATTTTAAGGGCTTTTGACATGCATGTATCTCATTGTTATCAACAATCAATATTATCATTACTATTTATAATGTTCTTAAGTGATTATTTCAATTGAGTAATTAAAACAAGAATTTTAGGCAGTGTTGGTATTCTAATTTTTTAACAACCAGTTCTCTCTCTCTCTCTCTAAATATATACTGTATATATATATTTCAAAACAAAATCGACAATTTTCGAGAGGTGATTCCTGACACCAAGATAAGACAAAAAGTATAGACCAATATGGGTACACATATGCTTCGTTCCGGAAATATAAGCTGCCGAAAACATGAAAAAATGAACTTTAAAGGTCCATATCTCCAAAAGTATGGGAACTACCGTAGTTGGGTCATGACTTCACTTAGAAACTAGTATCAAAATATCAAAGTTTCACAATCCTGCTGAACTTCCGCAACAAGTTTTATAGAGGTAGTTGTTGAATACTTCAAATTATATACACGTAGCCAAACTTCCTCTATAAAAATTGTTGTGTGAGTACCTTAAGATTCTGAAACATGTATTTTTGGAAACCGCACATATTAGTTTCCAAATGAAGTCTTGACCCGACCGCGTAGGTCTCATACTTTTGGAGTTATGGACCTTTAAAGGTAATTTTTTTCTTGCATTCGGCAGCCTATAACTCCAAAAGGAAGCATTTGTGCACCCAGATTGGTCTATATATATATATATATATATATATGTTTTGTCTTGGTGTCAGGAATCACCTCCCAAACGTTGTCGGTGTTGTTTTGAAACACTCTGCATATGAGAAAGAAACTAAATGAAATATTTGAGTTTTATGTCCCACGATTATGCCGGCCAGGTTAAAGGAGACGGTGATGATGAGAAATGAATGAAATGGTGGAACGAAGAAAATGGGAGAAAACGGGAGAACCCCAAGTAAACCCACGCACACGGTGTTTGTTCACCACAAAGTACACTTGGCGCGAGCTGGAACCGAACCAGGGACCCCATGCAACAGAGGTGAACGTTATACAACTGAGCCACTGCGGCCCGTACATAAGAGAGAGAGATAGTAGATGAATAGGTAGATAGATGATTCTCTTAGGAAACAAATCATACAAGGTAGAAAAACTTTTTTTTTTTTATTATTCGATACCACAAGTAACAAATAGCGATATATACAGCATCCTAATACAAGGTGATGTGAGGAAATTATCTTGCACTGAGAATATATTGAAAACGAATTGTCCAAGATAGATGGTTGTAAAAAATGTATTGGAAAGACCTCTATCCAGCAATGGATCATTAATTGACAATAATGGTAGATATGTGTTTCAAATATAAATTACCCTCGCCACATGACTCATAGGCCTATAGCCCGAATCATTCTTGATATATTAGGAATAAACGCTTATACCTTGTCCTGAGAGATCATATGTTTAATCCTATAGCAATAAAAAATTCTGAAACCAAAGATAAAATAAAATTTACCATTCCCTCAACCCACCAGTAATATTCTGATATGTACAGAGCAAAGCAAGGTTTTTTAAAAATAGGTCATTTGTTTTGGGCTGTGAAAAATTTGTGTCCAAAAACTTCTCCGTTTCAGCTGCCTGTGTGTGGGTGTGAGTTTTACCCGGTATAACAAACGGTTCTGCGAACTCGAAATATTTTAACAACCGGTTCTAACGAACCGGTGCGAACCGGCTAGATAACACCACTAATTTTAGGAATGATTAAAAAATGGATCAGAAGATTGCGATCTTGGCCAAGAATTTTAGGGATGGTCCAAAAAATGCATCAAAAGATTTCGATCTTGGCCAATAATTAGTTTTTGGATCAGAGGCCACAAAATTTTTTAAGGCCCCTAAATCGAGTTTTCGTATTTTCTACAGAATAAGCACATCATACTCAGTTAAGTGATAGTTTGTGTTTGGCTACACTATATGTAGTTCTTTAGATATAAGGCCTACAAGAAAATTTTTGCCTGAAATATACTGGATCTTTGACTCAAAAATATATTAAAATCGAAACACCTTCGAGCTCCTTCGTGGCTAAGAGGTTAGCATACGCGCCTACGGCGTGGGAGACCCGGGTTCGATTCCCGGCGGGAGCTCATGTGGTTCGGATTCCACGTTAATCAGTAGGTCCACGTCTCATCTCTTCTGAAACCGGAATTGGTGTAGCTCAACTACCACTTTAGATTTTATGCAATATAAACCAAATTCCTTCACGTGGTGTACACGTGACACTGTTACTTGTTAGGATTGCAAACAAATTCATTTGTCTTGATTTTCTCAAAAAACAATATATATCTACGTAAGTCAAAATATTATGAGCAACCACTATTTTTTGAATGAAGTCACTGGGCTGGTAGAAGAAGCACGACCACAGAGGAACCACTCACCAGACGCTGACAAGGATCTCGCTGGATCTGTCAGTATGATGCTTATGCGTAGAAATAGGAAAGTCCGATGATATATCCGACTTTGGTAGCTCCTAGATTGTGATGGACAGACGACTGAGAAAGACCATCTTGGAAACAGCGTGACTTATTGGGTGTTTGCGTTTTTCTGTGGTTAGTGTCAGTGTTCGAAGTGATGAAAGAGCAGAGGCGGTAGGTTTTATTACGATTTTGACTCGACATACCGGCTATCTAAATTATGAGATGCAGTGAGGGTATGTTTCCTAAAAGATTGCCTTTCTATTTACATAATGACTCAAAACCATTGAACAGCTTCTCCTTAGTAACGGGGGAGGGGTATGGAAAGACTGATCTCCGCCAACAACTTTCTGAAAAAATAAAATATCCACTTATATTGTATTATAGAGAATTATACACGAAAATGCTCAAAAACCGATTGAGAATATTAACAATTTCCTGCGGGTAAACTCCAGATCCGTCACTCGACTGTGGGGTATTCCCAACCCCTGGAAGCCGCACAGAAGACAATCACTAAATCCGATCATGCTGAAAACACATTTACATATTAAGGCAAGAAGGCACACACACACATACATAACAAAGAAACAATTCAATATGGCACCTCAAAATATAAACTAGGTGAACTTATTCCAAGACACCTCATTTAAAAAACAAATGGTAGGGAAAAGATAACAAAAATGTTGGTATTGTCAACTTAGTAACTATTTTTACGTAAGAAACAAAATATTTTTACGTGCAAAGATATTCGTCAATTACTGTGTATATAAATGGATTCGTTAAAGTATTTAGCACCTACTTTCCAGTGACGGTATGTTTTAATCATTGAAAAACCAGAGACAGTATGCTTTCATTACTAAAAAACCAGAGGCGGTATGGCATACCAACGCATACCGTCTCACATCGACCACTGGTTAGTGTCTTTCAAATGAGGAAGAAAGCTTCATTAAAGATTTTGGCGCCGTAGATCGTCAAGTTTTATACAGCAAGATAAGCCACAAACTGTGGCACAATTAACAACATAATTCAACAGACTTTAACAGTGGAGAAAAGAAAAGTGTGTGAGCAGATATTTCACCGTACACTTCTTGTTATGGGACTTCACAGTTGACATGTGTACCAATGTTAACCATACGGCTTCATCAATAACGATTGGAATGGGCAGATACCCATCGTCATTGGACCATCGACCAATGGCATAACGTTGCATGGTCCGATTAATCACGATACTGACTTTATCACATCAATGGAAGGGTCAGAATCCGTCGTCTTCCATAGGAACAGCTGCTAGAGACGTGCACAACAGATGGTGCTATTTGATTTGGCGAATTTTTAATACGATCTAGTATGAGCCCGGTTGTATGTATGGAGTGCGAGATGACGGCTCTTAGCTACTGGCAGGTCATTCTTGATCATGTACACCATTCATGTGGGCGATATTTCCAGCTAGGAATGACATATTTGAGCATGACAAGTTTCTTTATCCCAAGGTCAAGATTGTGCTGCAATGCTTTGAGGAGCACAATGGTGAATTTTAATTGCTTCAATAGCGCACGAATTCACCCAATCTTAACTTAATTGAATATCTTTGGGACGGGATGCCATTGAACATCAGTTCCGAGATCATTGTCCCCCTTCCCCCTGGCGAAATTTATAGGAATAAAGTGACTTATGTATGCAGATTTAGTACGCCATCCCTCTAACCACATACCAAGGGTTCACTGCTTCCATACTAAACCATACTGATACTTTCCTGCTAGCTAAAGGTGGATATATCACATATTAGATTGGTGGTCATAATAATTTGGCTGGTCAGTGTATAATTTTGTTCAGATTATTGAGATCTATTGATTGGTATGTCTCATGTCCGGACAATTTTCCTTACGATTGGGTTAAATTCTAATATTATAGAATTTTAATGCATTACTGTTAGTACATTGTTCTCTTTACTCAAGAAAAGTGATTCATCCATTGACGCTACGCCCCGTTATGAACAATTATAGGACAACAGTAACAGACCTTCCTTTTTGACTTTTTTTAAAAGTGAATATATATGTAAACCGTTTTCGCACGACTACTACTAGGGATATGATGTAATTGTTATATAAAATTTAACCTGGATATCGCTAAAACGTGACCCCATTCTCGAAATCTCCATCAATATTTACATGTTTTTTAATCATTTGGCAATTTTTTTCAGAGTTGTTGTAAGTTAAGATCGGCTAGTTTCTGTGTCATTTGGAACTGATACGCATTTGTTCTAATTTTGTTTCTCTAGACATCAACAGCTTTCTTGGCACGGCGCAAGTATATTATTAAATAGTAAAATTAACGACATCCTTATGAAGTATTTAGGACAACATGCAAGCCTTTATAACTCTGAATTAAGTATTCAAGATGAATGGATTTCCAATACGTACGTGTAAAGATTTATTAGAATCACGCTAGTTAACCATATAAGATTGTAATGTTAATACTCTTTCCGTCCTTCCGTTGCTCCACACGATATCTCAGAACGAAAGCGAATTTTTAATATTTTCACTGGTAACGGTGATTCTATCGGTGGCTATCCATATCTCCTTTAAAATATAAACATTTCCTGGTTTCTGTGCAGTAGCAAAGACATGTTGGTTGCTTATAATAAAAGGATAGGTCTATGTAGCTAACAATATTCTGTTAAATATCTATAACATTCCCTAGCTTCTATGCAACCTGCAAAGTTCCTATGAAATGTTGGTTGCCTATAATTAAACAGTATGTAGCTTTCCTTACTACAAAATATTCACTAACTCTTATTTGGATAACGCTAGTGAGCGAAAAAAAGATGTGCATAGAACAAAAACGAAAAGAGATACCGACACGCGTTTTTTTTTTTTAAATTAATTTAGCATTCTAAGAATGGGTACCATCTCTCTAAAATCTCTATTCAAACCGGAAGTGGTTGAAATCAACCACTTTTGGTTTAACGTTGATCGTTATAAAGTAAAATGAAATGAAATGAAATCTTTTAGTTTTACGTCCCTCGGTTATGCTGGCTAGGCTAAAGGATACGGTGATGATGAGAAATGAATAAAATAGTGGAATGAGTAAAGTGGGAGGAAACGGGAGAACCCCTAGAAAATACATGCACACTGTGTTTGTCCACCAGAAAGCTTATTTGGCGCGAGTAGAGATCGAACCAGAGACCTGACGAACAGAAGTGAACGATCTACCATTGAACAACCGAGATCTCCCGCTATACAGTAATACCGGTAATAGATAGCAAGGAGCTGTTTTCTGCAGTCAATTAAGCGCTCTAACAATATATTTCATCTCCACTCTAAATCTACAACCACTTCCGGTTTCAACATCAACTAGGAAAATATTACGCTATACAAACTCCTTCACGGAGTGTACATGTGATACTGTTACTTTTTATTATATACAAAAATGAAATGAAATCTTTAAGTTTTACGTCCCACGATTATGCCAGTTAGGCTAAAGTAGACGGTGATTTTGAGAAATGAATGAAATGGTGGAATGAAGAAAGTGGGAGGAAACGGGAGAACCCGAGGAAACCCACGAGCACGGTGTTTGTCCACCACAAATTTTTATTATATACGGTGCATAACTAAATGAATTAATTGCTCCAGGAGAATAAAAACTATTTATTATTATTGGCAAGAAGTTACATACCTTTCAGCACTTCAATTCTTTTTTCGAAATCCTTGAAAACTTCCCATCCATGAGTGTTCGCCCTCAATCACGCCATTTATTGCTGATATAGTATGCCTCATCTTTTCAACATGACAGTTATACAAAAACTAAATAGAGTTAATCATGGCTTCGAGCTATAGCTGATCAAACATACTGCATTCCTAGCTAGTATCAATGACAGTCTAGAGATAAATCAAATCAGTAAAAATCAGACGTCTATCACTTCAAGCCAAGGGAACAAAATGTACATTCATGTCCAAAATGATTGTCGCACATCTATAACTGTCTTCTTGTAAGAATATAATATGATAATGATTTTTCAGGATACTTTTAATACTGATACTATGTGTATAATCGGGAAACGTCTATTTGTGGTAAATTTCATAGGAAAAGAATTATAATTACGAAAATTAGAATGAGTAAAACAAAATGTTACTAAATGGACTACAAAGTTTTATTTTCGTTTTATTGTTCTTATTTACTACTCTTTCGACATAAAATTTTCCACACACATGTCTTTGCCGATTATACACATACTAACATTATAAGAAATACCGGACGAATTCCTTATCAAATTATATTCTTACAACAACATATTTATAGACATGCGACAATAATTTTGGGCATGAGTGTACCTACAGTTGTAGTTCTTGTACACAGTGTGGTCCGTAAGTTCCCGGACTGTTTTTTTTCTTTTTACCGCTTTCCTACCAACGTTATTCTTTGGGCAACGATTGAATTACTTAGTACTGTACCTACTTAACAAGAGTGAAAATTGGTGTTAAAGTAGTTGGGGTAGTTTACAAGACAGGACGTGTGATTCACACCGCTGTTGTTAGTCTGTGTCAAAGTGTGAAATGGATTAGAAAGAGGAACAACGTGTAGCAATTAAATTCTGTTGTAAAGCCGATATGTCTGCAGTAGACACGCTAAAAATGATTCAGAAAGCTTCGGTGATGCAGAAATAAGCAGAGCAACAGTTTTTCAGTAGCACAAACGGTTTCGAGAGGTTAGGGAGTCAGTGAAGGATGAAGAGTGCAGTGGTCGGCCCACAACAACCCGAACCGATGACAGCATTGCAACCATCGGCAAATTGGCCAAAGAAGATCAAAAAGTGATGTCTCTGTTAATACCAGAAACACTCAATGTACCGCAGACTTCGGTTTTAGCGAAGGCTTGAGGAAAGGAAAAGTATGCGCAACATTTGTTTCGCAGTTTATGGCTCAAAAGAACACCGTAACCTTGCAACAGTACCCTTACTCTCTAGTTCTGCCTCTGTACAATTGTTGTCTGTTTCCGACGGTAAGATTGCAACTCGATACCATCAAAAAGATTCAAAAAGCTATGACTGAGCAGCTGAACAAGATTCCCACAAAGTAGTTTTCCAAGGCCACGAAAAAGTTCAAAATAGCAGTGTATTTCTTCAAATGGAGCCTTTATAATAAACAAAGTAAACAATAATACCAGTCTTCTTATTTTTTGTTCCAATGATCCTACTCCAAGAACTTATGGACCGCACTGTGTATACGATAAGCAGTCGAAAGTTCCAGGAATTCTGTTGTAGCTCTTTATTACCGCAATATAGCTACATATTTACTTAATCGCCTTTAAAATCGGTTCCTTCGGAACACACACCCACCAAGGCCTGTAGCCAGCTCAAAAATATAGGGGGGCGGCCCGATCCAACCATATTATAGTTCATTTGCAAGCCTACCGTGAAAATTTTAGGAGGAGCCAGCAAAAATTTAGGGGGATCTGCCCCCCCAAGATCCCCCCCTGGATACGGGCCTGCACACACCCACAGTTGTTCCACCGTTCCTGCGATTGGCGGACACACCGCCGAAAGGCCTCCTTTGGTATGTTCCGAAGTTCAGCCATCGCGTTAATTTTTATCTGTTCTATGTTGGTAAAACGGAAAAGGCCCATTTTTAGCTTTGGGGAAGATCCAAACATTCGGTGCTGCTAAACTGTTTTTAAGGCTATCAGACTTTCTGAATCAAATTTTCCGCAATTTGCACATGAGTTTGATGTGTACGCGTTGCTCGATCTGTAAAATTGCGCTAACTGATTCACCACACACTCCTCCGTTCAGATACACTACTCGTACATTGCCTGTTAAGTCGTGTTCACATTTGTTTAATTCAGAATTAGCCAACCTAGGAATTACATTGCCAAGATTCATTGTCATTGCATCACAAGCGCCAGAACTACAACATTCCGGGAACTTCTTGATTGACCCTCATATAACAATTTAGTTAATCCTTTAATTCTTGATTGAGAGACACCACTGTTAGTGCCGTAGTTAAAAGTTTGATAAAGTAGACTCCAGTATCAATTTCATCTTAATAATGTGACCTTGTTATTCTGCACCATTAGTTTTTAGGTTTACAAAAAAAAAAAAAAAAAAAAAAAAAAAACTGTTGCAATTTTCTGAAAAATTATGCATCAGCGATATCCTATTGTTCAGTTTAATGAGACCTATTGATTGGTATGTGCCTCACTCTGGACAGTTTGCACAAGTAATTTGTAGAATTAAAAAATTTTGCAACGTTATGAAATTGTGATTAATTTGCAAGAATTGTGATGCATTTCCGAGTGTGATTAACATCCTTCGATAATAAAGCTAGAAAAGGGTGCTAACGTTACTATAATATACTACTTCCAATAGAACAGACTATTTCATTCTTCTATGGCAATTAAGTCGTTAATATGAGGAATATCTTAACTGCAGCATTCAATCTGTTGTTGTATCTTTGCGGAACAGCGCTTCAGAGAAAGAAACTCCATTTATAGAAAGTGACTTTCGTGCATTTTGGATGCGCTCATCAACCAAAATTCTCGATTCAAGAAGAAAAAAAGCATATTAAAGTGCTCTTAAGACTTAAAAAGTGGAAATCAGGGCTGGGATCAATGGAAACAAACCGTGGCTTTGTTCCTTGGCTGGTTAAAATGCAGACGCGAAACTGCAAACGCGTGAATCGAGGGGACTTCGTATCGCTCAGTTGAAGTTCTGAATGATAGGGGAATTGCCTGGGCTATAACTTCGCGTATAACTTTGGTCCTGCAGGAAGATTGTATCATAGGTCATTTACGCCGCACATCTCTCCTCATCGCTTTCTGTGTGTGAGTGAGTGAGAGAGACAGAGACTCATGTAAATGTGATTGTGTGTGAGAGTGAAGTTTCTGTTTCAAAAGAGCAGTCAGGATTAGACAGTGCACTTTAGTAGATGCAAGAGCGAACACGCTTGCAGTTGCTTCGTTGCTATGGATACGCGGATGCTGTGGTATACCTTGGCGCTCTTGTGGTTGAGCTCTGCGTCAAGAGGAATTGCAACAAACAAGGTGAGCTCACAAAACAACGTGCAACAGAATTAATTTTACTCTGTTGATAAATCAACAATTCATATATTTTTTTAAACGTACGGTGTTAAACATTTATATACATTTCTGAACTTTATGTCCAGTGGAAACATAATGAATCAACGATATCTGTTGAAGTATGTTGGGTCGCAGGTTCCACCCCATGCATATGCCTTTGTGGTGGACGATAAAAATGATACGTGGTTTTGGGATTTCTACCATTCTAACATTTTGGGTACTTAAACTCATTTTCACTTATCATTGTTTCACTCCTTCCCTTTCGACAACCAACTAGCCTTAGGATTATATTTCAAGTTTGTGAAAGCTCAACCTATATATATAAAAGAAAATGACTAGGTTTGTCACTTAATAACTCTTGAACCATCCGACCGATTTCGACCAAATTTTCAACATAGATGAGCTTTAGGCCTCGGATGGTTTTTATTATTTCACTTTGACGGTACAACATAGGGAAGGGAGAAGATATATAAAAGTAATTTTTAAAATGACCGATATTAGCGTGGAATCCATAGGTTTTGGGGTCTCTGAGATGAGCAGTGACACTTCCGATGCCTTTTAAATCCAAATTTAGCCCACAATAGTAACATTTAATTTTTATTTGTATAGATTACTTATTATTTTCTGGTTTTTCATTATATTTGGTTTGTTTCTATTGATTTTAGTGCCCTTTGTAATAGTAAAAAGTGACTGACTAACGGAATATTACTATATTTTTTTATATCAACCCAGCAAAGTGGGTAATTGACACTGTTCTTTTCTAAATGGTTAGCACCTTCCCTTTGCTGTGGGAGGTGTGGGTGTTGTTCTCGGTGGAAATTAAGTTAGTTGATTTAGAGAACACCTTAAGCTGTACACTCATGACATACATGAGAAACCTTAATTGCTGGTGAAGTGGCTAAGGAACGTGGTGTTGGTGCACGACATCCTGGGTTCGATTCCCATACTCAAAGACACCATAAACTGTAATTCTCAGCGTATATAGCCTCGCTGCCAACAAAAAATCCATTAATTTTGTATGAAAAGCTTATTTTCAATATCTAAAATGCGCTTTATATTTTGAGAAATGCAAAAACTTCTGCTTCTAAAAAGTCTTCAATTGAGAGCATTCATATATATATATATATATATATATATATATATATATATATATATATATATATATATATATATATATATGATATTACGATAGTATTCATCAATATAGTGGGCTTTGATTATTGTAAAGAACAGCTTAGTTATTTTCAAAGCAATTTTTAATGTATTAAACAATAGTTGTTTTTCAACCTCATAAACAAGCAAAGAACAAGGAGGAACGGAACGGTTGCTCACTGGTGTGTGGCGTCCGTGCTTCGATCCCCGGTTAAGCAAGTTTATGGTTGACAATGTCATGTCCGTGAGATTTCTCGGGGTACTCCTGTTTTCTCCCACAATTTCATTCCGGCAATTTTTCCATCATCATTCACTTGCCTTAATCATCCGTCTCCCTCAACCTAAAATTGCGTAAGTGTGGGACGTTAAACTTCATTTCAAACAAAGAAGAATCGAGTTTTGATTAAACTATTGTTTCCGGCACTTTTGCTACAAGTTAAATAAATCACTGACTACAATATGCCTCATTTTAAGTGCTGTTCTTGTCGAATCCAGGTTTCCTTTCACGGAAAGATATTCTCAAACAATTTTTTTAACTTTCGTAACTACGGGGTATGTTATAAATCTACAAAGAAGACCAGTAAGTGTTCTCCCGTTGTATCGTTGCTAAATCACAGGGTAGCACAAAGATATTTTTATTATTTAAACAATACCGATTTGATATTAAAATTTCAATTATTAGTAATAACAATTAGAAAAAGTTTTACGGTCAGTTCAGGGTTATAGACCTTGTGCACAATCTGGAGTTTAATTCCAGAGCTATAACCTTTGCGGCAGACAGTATCGTCTTCTTAGGTTTTCCCAAAGTTTTTTCTGTTTCTTTCAAATCTCTTTTCCGTCTATTAATTGTCGTGTTTCACCATTTATCGTTCTTTATCCTTTAGCTTACACAGCCATCATCCTTGGTCTAGTGGTTAGTTCATATGTTTTTGGTGCACGATTCCTGATAAGGGAACATCAAGTGTACTGCGGTAGTTCACATCCAAGTTTGAACGATAATATATGGTTTCGATGCTGGCATAGGACATAAATAGGGACATTGGTGGATCTGTGGTGGAGGGCTCATCTCTAGTGTGTGGTAGCCTTGGTTTGATCCCAGCTCACGCCAAGTGAGCTTTATAGTGGATGAACACCATGTACGTGGGTTTTCTCGGGGTTCTCCCATTTCTTTCCATTTTCTTCATTGGGGACACGGTGGCTCAGTGGTAGAGCGAATAACTCGGGCGCGTGGGGTCCCTGGTGCGCAGGGCCAAGTAAATTTGTGGTGGACAACATCGTGTCCGTTGGTTTTCTCGGGGTACGTCCGTTTCCTCCCACTTTGTCATACCACCAATTATTCAATGACCATTTACTTGCCTTAATCATCCGTCTCCCTTAGCCCATAATCGTGGGACGTTAAACTGAATTTTTTCTATTTCACTATTGTTAATTCCACAGCCACACCCACACACACAAAAATGGAAGTTCTGTGCACGGGACTCTAAGATATGGATTCAATCTATTTTGTTACACAGAATCGAAATTTCGAAACCCCAGAAAAATCGACCATGTCAATTTTTTGCTATGGGCGATAAACTTGAGTGATTTTGGATAGGCAGGACACACAGTTTTCGCCCATAAAACAAAATTGACACAGCCAATGTTCCTGGGATTTTGAAATTTGCACTCTGTGTGACGAAATACATCGAATCCATAACGTGGAGTTCGGTGCACAGATCTATTTTTTGTGGGTGGCTGAGTAATCATCAAGGTCTCCCTAATCTTCGAAGCATAATCGTAAAACGTTAAGCTAAGAAAGAAATGCGGAAAAGAACGAAAATACGAGTCGACTTTTGGCCTACAATGAATATGCGTAGTATGAAAAATCAGTGTTGCGTACGGGAGAAAAATTGAAGATAAGACATCTCAAAAAGTTTCACGAAGGTGATGTCCCGTCTTTGGATGTGTATCTGTTTCTGTTAGAAGAGCCTCTGTCTTGTATCACGTCACGAAAATTCTGTGACTGCTCTACTAGTGCAGCCTACGAGATGAGAGATACATTTTCAAATTCGAGACGAGGCGAGAGAGATTAATATTGTTTTGTTTTCGAGATGAGAATGAAGATGAGACGGGGTAATTCTCGAGTCTTGTGGATATCACTAGTTCACTCAAGCCTTAGCTGTAAACATTGTTTTATTGTTACACGATTCGTAGTATAAAAACTATAAATGTATAAAGTGATTATACAAACACAATAATAATCATTTATCAACGTTTAAAGATACGAAGTTAATGCACAATATATTCCAATAATAAATGTGTCACACACTTTGTGGGCCTTCCATGCACTGAGAAAAAATTTGTATGTGGCGTACGTAAAATCGTATGTTACATTTGTAAATCTTATAGTTTTTTGACTTAAGGTTCAGCAACCGTATAACTGAAAACGCTTGTTTTATAATACTTTCCATATAAGTGTTCCATCTATAGTTACTTTCCGTATGAAACAATATAGGCGGTCAGGATCTCACATACAAATGGACGTATAACATATAGCTGACAAATGTAACATAAGTATATGCAGGGGGCGCTCTGGCTCAGTGGTAGAGCGTTCACCTCCGGTGCTTGGGGTCCCTGGTTCGATCCCAGCTCGCGCCGTGTAGACTTTGTTGTGGACAAGCACCGTGCTTGTGGGTTTTCTCTGGGCTCTCCCGTTTCCTCCCTCTTTCTTCATTTCATTCATTTCTCATAATCATCGTCTCCTTTAGCCTAACCGGCATAATCGTAGGACGTAATACTCAAACATTTCATTTCATTTTTTCATAAGTATATGCATGTGATATACGGAAAACTGTTAGATACCAGACATCCTACAACGGCAAGATCTAAGGTCAGTGCCTATGTAGCATATGGATAACGTATGCTTCGTACTGATTTCTGTAGTAAGCAAGAGGATTCCGTATATTTGTACAATATACCGCTTTCCGGAGAACGGATTTTCTTAGTGTGGTGCGAAAGGATTCTGACAACTTCTAGATGAGGTTAAGAAAAAAACAGAGAAAGATTTTGTACATGAGTTTACAAAATGCGATTGGAAAAAATTATGAGGAAAGCTTTCGGGAATCGAGAGGAGTTGATAAAACCTTGTTTCTCATCTCGCCTCGTCTCGTGTGCAACATTGAACCAAACACAGTTTTTTTTTTTTTTTTTTTTTTACTTAATTTCAGAGTCAGTTAAAACCCTTGCTCAATATAGAGTAGGACACTATTCGAGTTTTGAGACCAAATCGATCATTACGGAGTCTCCCTTATAGCCAATTGTGGCCTTTCGTGTGAGAATTCTGGGTTCGATTCCCAGTGAGAGTTCACATAGTTTGGATTCCGCCTTAAGCTGTAGGTTCAGACAACCTCGACGCTAAAGAAGAGTGTTTGCCTCCTAATAACTTCTATCGATCATAATATAAATAACGCAAATGTCCAAGCATATTTCTTAATGTTTAGATATTATTTGAATATCAGAAGATTGTTGAAGATGAATGAATTTTTACATTTCAGAAATGAATTTTTGCATTTCTCGCACCATATTCCAGGATAATATTACTACGGCATTCAAGTTAGCATTTTCGACGTAGATATAACACAATGATATGCAGTAAGTACGCCAGAATTTTTAACTTGGGGCGGTGTTCAACATAAAAGGAGGGGTGTGCTCTCAGAATAGTGATATATATTTTAAACAAACTCAAACAAGAAATCAGTATATTTTGTTACGCAACTATTGCAATTCTATTATTATTATTATTATTATTATTATTATTATTATTATTAATAATAATAATAATAATAATAATAATATCAGATCTTCGCAGTGGTAGGTTCAATAAAGTAAGTTCACACATTTGAACATTTATTATTATTATTAAACTAAGTAATACAGTGAAACCTCTCAAAACGGACATCGGTGGAACCGATTATTTGTCCGTAAATGAGAGTTGTCCCTAAAAGGAAGGGTTCTCTCTCATAACACCACACCACATATATTTATGGAATGGAAGAATAAGAAAGTTTGTCCTCGTATGAAGATGTCCACTATTGAGAGATGCCCGTTAAGAGAGGTTTCACTGTATTAGGAATTAACCACAATTATTTTACCCAGTAATTACATGTAAATTGATTACGTACGAATTATTGTAATTATTTTGCAAAATTCTGCTATTATTTCAATTTATTCACCCCCAGCAAGTTTTAGTGGGTGATTTTTTTTAAATATTAATTGGGAAAAAATTCCCTAGTCCCATGCTGAAATCACATTCGTTTAGTAATTAATACTGTACATAGTTCCAATTTCATTATTTTAATATTCTAACTCTGTTGTTAACGTTAATTGTTGTAATAGTATTTGATCTCTTAATATCCGTTCCTGTCCCTTCCTGGCTACGTTATTGTCTCTGAATATCTTTCATTAAAAAATTATTCATTGATTTAGTTGTTTTCCAGAAATCCAGTTTTTCAATTTACAAATATTTTGTACCTTTCTGTTTTGTCTTCTTTAATATATCCTAATTTTAATAATCCCACGGCTCATAGTGGTCTGGTCTCTAATAAATAGTTGAAAAGTGACGAAAAATGGCCAAAAGCACACGAAAAAGAGACAAAATCTCATCATACCCCTTTTTCCCTTTGTCAATTTCTCCATCACCTCTCTGTTTGTTTGTTGTTTTGCTTCTTCTTTACTTCTTCTTTTTGAGCTTCCTCCTTTCTTAGGTTTTCAGAGTAAGCTTGGTAGTTACGGTAAGCAGACTTAGCAGATGTAAAAAGCTTCTGAGTAAGTGGAACCAGTTCTGGCCTATTTCCGAATTTCTTCATCCCAGACATTATATTTAACTTCGCATTAAGAGTTCTCAAAAAGTGAAATATTCAAATTCATCACCTACTCTTAAGAAGAATATACAAGAAGAATAACACAAGACGAACATGATGAACCACCAAACACATACGCACAACGTTGAATGGAGCGTTGACTATTACGAGAGAAAACTAAAGGATTATTATGATAGAAGAAAGAATAGACACAGAAGGGTTCTCAATCCCACCTTGAGAGCTTAAGCATCCACCAACCGTCCTTCTGCTTTAGAAAGAATAAAAGCTGAAGTTAGAATAAAGCTGACTGTTTCACATGTGGCAGCAAGTACTGAAGCTTTCAGAGGAGTAATGAGTAACAAATTTCTGCCTTTTTCCATTTATATTTTTCTTAGAAAACTGCCAATGCAAAACATAAATCACACGAAAAAGTCACTTTACCTCTCAAAAAAGTAACTTTTAGTGCCAAATTAAAAAAAAAGTAACTTTTAGTGACCAACTTGAAGAAAAGTAAATTTTAGTTAAAAAAGTGACTCGCTATGAGCCCTGTTCCGCTCAATGAATTTACGTGAATAAAAATATACTTTACAAAAAATTAAGCTAGCGCCAAATGCGTTCCTGTATAACTAGACTCAGTCTAAAATATATATATAATTTTACTTCGATCGATCTCTTCATTTCTAAAAACGTTTTGACTACATCTTTCTAACGTCCGACCGTTGGTACACCACTTGCAGAGTAGGCTAGAAACCAGCCACAGAGCTTTGGGGGCCCATGAATATATTAGGAGCGGCCAAATCATTAAAAATTCTCTTACAAATATCTAAATTGTGCATTTTGTATTGAGGTCTGGAGGGGACATGAAAAATTTAGGGAGGGCCAGGCCCTCGCTAGCCCTCCTCTGGTTGCGAGCCTGTTGCAGAGTAGCACTTACCAACTAATTCTGGTATAGGCTTCTTACTATATTGTCACATTTTTCCTTATTGAGGAGGAGGTAGGTGAATGGCCGCTCAAGACGTTGCCAACTTCAGTCATCTGCATCTGTTCATCAATCTCTTTTCTCGGAAACGACCGCGGAACCCAGGAGGGTAGGCATCAGCGGTCTGTTTTGTCAATTGTTTCGATCGAAACCGCCCGAAACAATGAGGTCATGTGGTTCTCGAAGCCGTACATGAGAACGAGGTCGCTTCGTATTTTGAAGTGAAATAAATAAATAAGAATATAGCCTTCCTTCCTAAACGCTACAACTTTTTTAACTTGATGTAATAAATAACCTATATGATACTGATTGACACAATTGGATTTGGCGGAGTATTCCTTTTCCATCGAGGGGTGTGTGTAAAAAAAATTGGAGGGGTGTTAGGGGGGCGTTGGGGGGGTGTAGATTACTCCCTGATGATATGACAATGATAATGTTTTCAAATTATTTCAGTTTAACGTTCCACGTTATGTACTTTTAGGCTAAGGAAGACTATGACGATGGAAGAATTGGTGGAATGCGAATCTGAAAATATTTAAGGTTTACGTCCCACGTTTATGCCGGCTAACCTAAAGGAGACGGTGAAAATGAGAAACGAATGAAATGGTGGAATGAAGAAAGTGACAGGAAACGGAGAACCCGAGAAAACCCACAAACACTGTGTTTCTCCACCACAAAGTTCACTTGGCGCGAGCTGGAATCGAGTCAAGGACCCCGGAGGTGAACGCTCTACCACTGACCCGCCGTACCCCCATATAATGTTTTAATAAAACATGTAGACATAGAAGCGCTAATTTTTAATTTATTTATATGTTTACAAACCGTGCCCTATGCACTAAAACTAGTCCTCCTCGTTCGTCTACTAGCTATCATGAGTGTCTTTGGTGAAAGAGGGTTGGGGTTGGATGCCCAGTGACTGCAATTACAGAGGTTGGGATCCTACTTTGATCCACACGTCCCGTTCAGTAGAGGCTACCTGCTAACAAAGTCGTAAATTCAAATCAACTAAGCATGAATATACTCTTCTGAATACAATAAAGATGATCACACCGTGAAAGGATACCCACCGTTAAAGACACTGTTACCCCTGAAAATATTAAGGGATTGACTCCATTAACGTACTCGGCTGAGATAATGCAGATACAAAAGTACATATCCTTTTGTTATAGGCAACCATCATTTCTTTGTTACTGTGCAGGTTGCATAGAAGCTAGGGAATATTTATATTTTAAATGGAATATAGTTAGCCAGCATTATTCACCGTTACCCGTGAAGATGTTAGCGGATTGACTCCATTAACGAATTGAATGCAAATAATCACTCTAACTATTTATTGTATAAAACAATGCGAAAATTTTTCTTCGTTCAAGTTATCGTGTGGAGTAACGGACGGACGGAGGGAGCAACATCACAATCTTATAAGACCTAGTATCTTGGATCAAATAATTAAATTCCTTTTGCTTCTCTCTTCTGTCGAAACCTACATGCTATAGAATAAACACATATATATAACTAACGTCAATTAGCTACTTCGGTAGGTTCAAATAAGTAAAATTAGTAATACTGTCATGAAGATAATAGGAGAAACAGCATACTTTGGTCATCTTATTCGACACTCTAATTGAATCACTGTGCTGATAGATGGAAAGGCAGAAGGAAAACCAGAAAGAGGAAGACCAAGGATAGAATATCTAGATGCAGTTACGAAGAAGAGGCCTTATCAAAGTATAAAACTGCTCTCCCAAGCGAGAGAAATGTTTTGAAATTTCCATTTTGCTCACTAACCTATGGTTGAGGTGAACAAGAAGAAGTATATTATGTTAGTCAGTCACTTTTTCCTATTACTGAGGCACTCTTAAATATCGGCCATTTTCGATCATTTATGTATAGTCTATATATATATCCCTTCCCGCAAGTTAGGGGCTGAATTTGAATTTAAACGGCTTCAGAAGTGCCACTGTTTATCTCAACGACCCTAAAACTATGGATTTGACACTAATATAGGTAATTTTCGATCACTTTTATATATCTTCCACTCCCCCACCCCTAAGGTGCACCGTCAAAGTAAAATGATAAAAAAAACATTCCAGGCCCAAACCTTGTCTCTGTTGAAAATTTGGTCCAGATCGGTCTGGTGGTTCAAGAGTTATTAAGTCACAAACGTAGTCGCTTTCATTGTTGTAGAGAAAAGAGTTTTAAACTGAAATAACAAACAGATATAACGTTAATTACATTAGAACAATTTAAAATGTATTTATCAATAACGATGTTTATTGTAATATCAGTCTTATATGTCAGTTTACTATTAATTGTAATTGAACACTGCATGGACAGAAGACCTTACAATTTTGCGAGATTTTTCAACTTTCGAAAATATTTCAACTGAAACAGAAGACAAAAAATATGAAACGAAATAGTGTTATTAGCCTTGATTTAAGTTTATGATATTTGACTCACGTTACACATACTTTACTACTCCAAAAGTTTCGACTAAGCCCGAAATTACTGCTGAAGTTGAATGAAAATTGTGATGTTTATTGTTTGTCTCACAAACGTGCCGATGTGGTTCTGATTTGACGTTAGGTTGTAGGTTAACGTCTCATATAGCCTTGCCGCTCAAACAGACGCTTAACTCAAAATCAATCACAAATATGCCGACATTAACACAACAGTGAGCGCATTCAATGGACATGCGCCGGTTCTTGGGCTAATTTTATGGATATGAGTCACTGTTCGACGAAGACTGCGACAATTTTATGGATGTAGACAGGTTTCTACACAGATTGAAACACTTTTATGGATACGGATCGCTCTTAGACAGAGAGTGACGCAATTTTACGAACATGAGTCGGCCTTCGGCAATCAGTGAACTGATTTTATGGATACTAGGTGCTCCGCCCACTGTACACTATAGGATATAATCGAACTTAATTAGAATCTCTTCTACATTTATCTGTTTTTGGTGTTTTCTCGCTAACCAGAAGCCTCATAGGACTTCGCTATACAGGCAAACAATACCGCAAGCTGTGACATCTATTACCGTGACTGTTTAGCATTAGCACAAGAGTGACACACAGACTGACAAGTAAACCTTACGTTTGGGTGAATCGAGTTGCTGACTGAGACACATATGAGAAAGTAGTACTAAATATGATCAGTATTTCAGTGAAGTTGTAGGTGCGAAGCTCCAGGGGTTTACGAGATACAGCTACCAGAACATCACATGGAAGTACAGAATAGTCTTCATACAGTTGGAGGTAAAAGCTCTGTAAGACGTCTTGTAACGACAAAAGGTGAATAATAAATATATGGGTATATATTAGGACTAGGGGGAAGTCATATAGTAAGGGTATACCTGACGGCGGTCATCTTGAAATCCGCCATTTTGAATTAAGGTTAAGTTTTTAAAATAGGAATAGGGTCATGTGATACATGATTTAAGGCCCAAATTTAATCAGAAGAACAACGATCACGTTAATTTTGAGTTACGCACAATTGGTAAAAAGTTACAGGAAAATTAAATATTGTTGCAGCATATTAGTCCTTTACCCCACCTTGTAAATTTTGTTTTAATGATAATAATTAAATAAAAAGCAGGTGGATAAATATTAGGTCTATGGTAAGAGTTGTCTTGATGGCGGCCATGTTCAAATCCGCCATTTTGAAGCAGACAAAAGTTTTAAACAAAACGCATAACAGTGATACCTTATTAATAGCAAATTTTACCATAAATCCAACGGTATAACCATTTTTGCTTTATCATTAACCATCATTTATTATCACATAAACAAGTTGCTAATTTAAGGAAAAATGACCAAAGGGGAATTGAGTCATAATTGAACTTGGGTTTTTCTTCCAGAAAAGTCCTCAATTAATACAATCAATATGTAGTTCAGAAAAGAGTGCATGACTTGCACAAATGCTCTGCTTACAGTGAGCACACCTGACAAAGGCAATCGAGTTACACATGACACATCTGTCGTTAACAATTCCGTCAAAGCAGTAGTCGTAAGGAGCGATCCATTTAATTTTGTGCTGGTTAATGATAAAGCAAAAATGGTTATACCGTTGGAGTTATGGTAAAATTTGCTATTAATAAGGTATCACTGTTAAGCGTTTTGTTTAAAACTTTTGTCTGCTTCAAAATGGCGGATTTGAACATGGCCGCCATCAAGGCAACTCTTACCATAGACCTAATATTTATCCACCTGCTTTTTATTTAATTATTATCATTAAAACAAAATTTACAAGGTGGGGTAAAGGACTAATACATATGCTGCAACAATATTTAATTTCCCTGTAACTTTTTACCAATTATGCGTAACTCAAAATTAACGTGATCATTGTTCTTCTGATTAAATTTGCGCCTTAAATCATGTATCACGTGACCCTATTCCTATTTTAAAAACTTAACCTTAATTTAAAATGGCGGATTTCAAGATGGCCGCCGTCAGGTATACCCTTACTATATGACTTCCCCCTAGTCCTAATATATACCCATATATTTGTTATTCACCCTTTGTCGTCACAAGACGTCTTACAGAGCTTTTACCTCCAACTGTATGAAGAATATTCTGTACTTCCATGTGATGTTCTGGTAGTTGTATCTCGTAAACCCCTGGAGCTTCGCACCTACAACTTCACTGAAATACTGACCACATTTAGTACTACTTTCTCATATGTGTCTCAGTCAGCAACTCGATTCACCCAAACGTAAGGTTTACTTGTGAGACATCTACCGTTTATCTAGGTTGAGTTGGTCTTTGACAATAAGTGATCTAATATTATATGGGTGCGAGTTGGTCTTTGGCCAACAGCAAGCTGTTTTTAGGGATATGAGTCAATCTTTGACCGATAATTTCGGTGGCTAATTGTTTACGGGATAAGAATTAAAGAATAGTAATATTTTTTCTTACAATTGTTCTCACATTAGACTAACAAATAATGACAAAAATATTAGCCTTCGTGTTGAAAAATGAAAACAATATATTCTTTCTTAATAAAACTCCAACTGACCAAAGTAGTATATATATATATATATATATATATATATATATATTAAGATTATATATATGTGTTACAGTTTCGGCTATGTAACACACATATATATAATCTTAAAATATATATACTACTTTGGTCAGTTGGAGTTTTCTTAGCAATCTTAAATCTTCCAAAGCTGTAATGAATAATTTACAAATATATTCGTTATATTAACGCCAAGTGTGCCTAAATTTTGTATATACACGGGAAGTGAAAGAACACGTGTGCAATTACTAGCTTAAAATTAAGTATAATGGTGTAAAGGTTTTGAAGGTTATTACCCCAACCAGTACATTAGGGAAAAGTGTAGCCCAATGAAGAGTTTCTCCATAGAGTGACGGCCTAGTTACATGGTCTTTTCTATAATCTCGGTTGTAAGTGAAACCACAGGTGCGCAACGCTTTCTTTTTATTTCACATTATCATACCGAATTCAATAGTTCTGAAATCGAATTTGTCCCTAGCATCCCATAAGTCGATACAGCAATATAAACAATGAAGTTTTTAAGTTTTACGTCCCACGTTAATGCCGGTTAGGCCTCAAGAGACGGTGGTGTGAGAAATGAATGGAATGGCGGAATGAAGAAAGCGGGAGGAAACGGGAGAACCCTTAGAAAACCCACGAGCACGGTGTTTGTCCACCACAATTTTTTATTATATACAGTACGTAAATAAATGAATTAATTGCTCCAAGAGAAAACTATAAATTATTATTGGCAATAAGTTGCATATCTTTCAGTACTCTTCAATTCTTTTTTCGAAATCCTTCAAAGCTTCCCATCCATGAGTGTTCGCCGTCAATCACGGGTCAATCCATGCAAAATGATCGAGAAAAAGAAACATTTCCGTTCGACCTTTTCAAAAAAATCTAATTTTTTCATGAATATTTATCCTATATCCGGGTACTTCAAAACCACAATTAATTATTTTCTACAACATCCCATGGCGGCAGCCATTTTGCGTTTTTTCGATTTTAGGCGTTTACGTTGTTTTGAATATTTCAGCATGTATTTGTCCTAACAATTTGAAAATTGCTGGACGTCTCCAACTCGTGCAAAGCTAAAACTTTGGTCTCTTAACATTTTTGCCTAAAACCATTTGAAGGGAGTGAAATCAGGGCAATGCAATTATCCTCTCACCATATCAACTACAAATTAAACACTCTGGGTTGTAACCAGTGGCGGATTTTCAGCGAAGTCTCATCGGAAAGCTTCTCTCATGTACTAATTTTCGTATGCACTTTTCTGAAGCTTTCTGTCCTTATTTTTATCTTTTTAACTGATATGCCTTTTCTCAAGACCCGTTATTGGTTATAGCATAGTAAAAATCAAATAAAAATCTTTGAGTTCAACGTCCCACGATTATGCTCTTTGGGCTAAGGAAGACGATGACTAAGGCAAGTGAATGATGATGGAAGAATTGGTGGAATGAGAAAGTAAGTGGGAGGAAACGGAAGTATCCCCGAGAAAATCCACGGACACGATGTTGTCCACCACAAACTTACTTGGCCGGGATCGAACCACGAACCCCACACACCAGAGATAAGTGCTCTTCCACTGAGCCACCGTGCCCCCTGACGTCACAGTGAACTTGTGCCAATCAATGATGAAGTTGCATCTTGCATTTTATTCGTTCATTTAATAACTTCAAGACAATAAACGTCAGAGTCAGTTTACATTGGAACTAACAAGAAGGGTCGGAACTTTTTAAAAAGGTACTATTCCAACATTCGCTCGATGAAATTTAGAAAAAAAAACCTTTAAAAATATTAATTAGGATAGCCGAACACCGAATTCGAACTCGGAAACTTCCTGTACCGAAGCACGCTAACTACTAACATACGGTAAGTATTTTAATTTTACGTTGCAAAGTTCTGAATGTCCTGCAAATTTGAACAAATAGCCTCAAAATAGAACATTTTATGTAAAATCGCTTTTGATTGAGCTCAGGAAGTAAAAAAAAAAAAAAAAAAAAAGTGGAAAATTCCTTTTTTTCACTTTCCAGTAAGTACTAGTTCTCCCAAAGCTTTCAGTTCGTTCTGCAAGTTGTATGGACTCTAGTGACACCTGTTGGTATGAGGTAGAAGCCAACGCAGCTAGCGACAACTATTAGTCTGTCTGTGAACTATTGGGAATTAAACTGAAACATCTTGTGTCTATAATAAGGATTACGCATAGCTAAATATTTTCGCTTAGAAGTTTGTGTAGCACGTAACTCGTAAATGTTTTGAAGTTTCCATACTAACGTTACTCACTGACTGAGATGTTTTTGCATTAAACGTAGGATAATTTCATTGTCAAATTAATATCTTAAAATTTATGGAAAATCCAACTGTATGTCCTTGCACAAAGATATGCTTAGTACAAGGGCTGAAAATTCCGTATGAAACGAGATAGTTAATCCATATTCTAGGCACATACAAACAGGCCATTGTATGAAGTTATATTTAGCACAAAGGCTTTGCATGTCATATGTGTCTGGTTACACTTAGACCGCGAACGTTATACACAGAGGAAAGAGGGAGGGGAGGAAATTCATGTCTCATAATTAAGCCAGTTGAGAATGCCCGAAGAGCATTGCCAGAACGAACAAAAAAAGAATTAATTTTTTAAATACCAACACCAGATGTTGACTCAATAGGTGTAACATTAGTTATTGACTCAATATGAATCAATTACTCATGACACAGTAATTATTGAGTCAATAACTCATGACACATAACTATTGAGTCAATAACTGATATTAAACATAGTGTGAAGTTAGCCAAGAGGATAAGATAGAATGACTTCGCTAGGAAGTGGGGCACAGTGACGGCAAGCATTTACCAGGACGCATTTACAACGCGCTTTTTGTTAAAATATGTTGATGCTGTGCTGGGTCGGCCACTGCGTTCCTCATTGGTGATCTTTTCTCTACCAGCCGCAAACTTCCGACGCTGTTCTGCGACATGCTGATGATACATTACAATCTCTTTGTAAACATCTACCAGGTACCGATGAATTTCAGCCGCAGTTATATGTTACGCCCAGAGAAATCGAATAACTGAGAGGACTTCTTTGCGAGACCTGTTTTCCAAACGAGCCGCTATTTGTGTTTACCTACAACTATAAATATACCACATTGACTTGATCCCTAGTCTTCCATTGCAAGCGCTGCTAACGGCTGAAGGAATTCCACTCGCTTTCTCTCGCTTAGCAACAGCTGAACCCTTATTGGCTCAACGCGTGGGTGTGTGAGGGTGTGAGCTTTAGTTCGCATTTTTGCCACGGCTCAAGACATTTTGGCAGCACAATAGCGTAGTTGTTGGCGAGTACCTGAAACTCTGCACAGTTGCCAACTCCATGTATTACAATTACCGCATATTCCTCATTCCTCTAAAACAGACGAAACTCCAGAAATATCGTTCTGGTAACCTTAGTTTCTGATTCTTCCTCGTATAATTATTGCTTTGATAGACGACCAATAGACAGACGGAGAGACACAATTGTTCTAAAAGAAAAATGAAACGAAATTTCTAGTTTTGTGTCCCACGACTGTATCCTTCAGACTATAGGAGACAGATGATTAAAGAAAGAAAATGATTGTGAAACAACTGGAAAACAAGAATGTGAAAAAAATAGGAGAATTGCAAGAAACCTACGAACACTATGTTGTCCGCCACAAACTCTCATTGGCGGGATCGAACCAGGGACCTTCATTCGCACATGAGGTAGAAGTCCACCCTTTATTCCATAATATTTCCCACTCTTACGTAGTGCACAGTGTATGGAAGTCTAGCTACGACATTGGTAGAAGCTTTTGAAGTTTTGATCTCAAGAAGGAATCAAATGGAGGAAATGACCCTCAGATATTTTAAAGTTACGAAACATAGATACTCTTAATTTAAGGAAAACGAAAAGATGACGGAAATAAAGATAAACAATTTTCTCGCGTAATGTCTGCAGTATTAACACAGCTATTTAACAAACAGAATTACATTTCATTAATATACTCTAGTTATCAAATTGTATCCCTATCATATATGCAGAGTTCAAAAGGTGACAGAAAAGTAGGTTATACATATTAATTTTGTTTCATTGATAACCGTGGGATTATTGCACCATGTTTGTTCATAGAATACAAGAAGTTTTGTTAATAAGTCTGCTTTAATTATGTTAAGTTTATTAAACAATATCCTAATTTTAATCTATCACTTTCTTGTTATGTCACGTTTTCTATTCATTGGTATATCGAAACCTTTCTCTCACAAACTGATAAAACATTGTAGAAATTTTAAGTTTCATCTTTGGTTATTTCCCACAGTAGATATTTCCTGTTGTGGAAAAATTCTTTTCTAAGCAAAATGCAAAAAAAAATATAACGTTTGCATACAATAATTTTAGTTTTTGCAACAATGTGAGCGTATATTTTGAGAAAATTGAATAATAATAATAATAATAATAATAATAATAATAATAATAATAATAATAATAATAATAATAATAATAATAATGGTTTATTTATAGTAGTAGGAACAATGATCTACCAAATATGGCACTTTATCAAATTCAAACATTAGTACATCCAGAGGTATAAATATTTGAAAATAAAGAATGTAGAAAATACAATGTTCGCTTGCTTACTACAGCTTTGAATCAATCCTAATTATGTACAAAACTACATGAACTGACATAAAATAAAGGGGTACTTCCGGTTGATATGGAAAGTTGAAATTTGGCATGATTGTAGCTTTCCGGGACTAACCCACAGGAAACTTGCCGAAAGTGAATATTCTTAATTTTTAGGGGGAGGAAGAATTTCCCCATGTTATTTAAATGGGCCGTTTTCTGTACATATAATTACTGGTACTGTTTTAAGTACTTGAAATCAGAATATAAATTTGAAATTAGGTATGATTGTACGTTTTCGTTAGCGTTACCTAAATTTGCAACTTTAGAGTGGTTTTATGGGGAAATGAAAAATCTTAGTATTAAGTATTCTACCTTTTGACAGGTCCTAGGAGTAATGAGAAGTTTTTTTTTTTTAATCAAAAGATCCAATATATTTCAGGCAATTTTTTTTCTTCTAGGCCTTATATCTCGAGAACTACATGTAGTGTAGCCAAACGCAAACTATCACTTAACTTAGTATGATGTGCTTATACAGCAAAAAATACAAAAACTTGGTTTAAGGGCCGTTCAAAAATTTTGTGGCACCTGATCCACAAAATTCAATACATTTCATTCAATCAAACAGTTTCTGTACGCCCCATATTTTCAGAGCTACATACTGTGTAGCCAAAGCAAAACTAACATTTTACTCAGTATGATGTGCTTATTCCGTAAAAAACATGAAAACTCGATTTAGGGGCCGTTCAAGAAGTATATGGGCCCCTGATGCAAAAAAAAAAATCAATATATTTCATTCGATCAAACACTTTTGTACGCCCCATATTTTCAGAACTACATATAGTGTAGCCAAACCAAAATTAACAATTTACTCAGTATGATGTGCTTATTCCGAAAAAAACAACAACCGAAAAGTCGATTTAGGAGCCGTTCCAAACTTTTGTGGCCCCTGATCCAAAAACTAATTATTGGCCAAGATCGCAATCTTTTGATCCATTTTGGATCATTAATAAAGTTATTGTTCCAATTTTAGATTTGGGCCTGGAAATGTTTCTTCCACGTTTCTCGATTTCAGCTTTCTCTTTTAACTTCCAATATTTTCTTCAATTTTTCAAACCATCGATCATCTGTGTTCTTCTTCCTATTCCTCGCTTCCCTTCCATCTTTCCTTCTATACAGGTGTGAAGAAGACAATTTCTTCGCAAGATGTGTGTAATCCAATTGGCCTTCCTACGAAGGATGTTGGCTATAAGTGTCCTCTTCTCTCCTATCCATTTTAACATCTTCATTCAAAAATCTTGCGCATGTTATTTATATGGGACGTCTTCTACATCCTAAATGTTTAGGCACTTCCAGCAGGATTAGAATGATGAAATTTGGCACGATTGTAGCCTTCTGGGACTAACCTACAGGAAAATTGCTAAAAGTGAACATTTGTAATTTTTGAGCGTCTAAAGGGGGATAAAGAAATTCCCATGTTATTTAAATAGGCGTTTTCTTCGGAAACAAAATCATATCTTTTAGATAGCTGAAATAGGAAAAGAAACATGAAATTTGGTAGAATTGTGTATTTAAGAGGTGTGAGGCCATAGGCCGAACTAGTGATGGGCAGTGTGAATATTCCCGGTGGGAACGAATTTAAAAACTGGGAATATTCCCGGGTTTTTTCCCTGGCTTATAACTTCCCGGGAAGGAATTTATTTCCATTTCTTTACTTTATCTTCCAAATTATAAGAACCATATGGCTAATTACTTTATTTTAATATATTATGATTTAATTCTAGATTTTAAAGAATTTGGAGGTTTAAAAATTAAAATTATTTGACTGTTCTTTATATAACTAATAATATGATTTTTTAAGTTCCATTTCCATTTACACTAAAAAGTAGGGTAATTGTTTAGTATTGGGGGGCCAAAATTAGTAAAAAGTAGGATGATTTACGGAAGAAATGAGTTGATAGTGGTATTGAAGTAGTCAAGAAAGTACTAATTTACAAATGATGAAAAAGAACCATTTTTCAAAGTAATTTAGTATTATGTAGAAATAGAGATGAACTACTATTAATAAACCCTGAACCATCGTTAGTAATACACGTCGGTCTGTCTCCTCGAATTTCTGAAGAGGTACTCGGACTTCTTTTACATGTGAATTAACGCATGAAATTTCGAGAAATGGGCAGGAAGAAATGTCGTGTGTGGCAATATTACATGCAAAATTATAAAGATAGGAAAGTATCTTGCAAATATTGTCAACATACATATTTATGCGCACATTTTGACAAAATGGTGGGACATGTGTCTTCTGGCAGTTACCCAACCTAATTTGTTTATAACATTTAAACATTTAATATTTTATAATATCAGTAGTAGAGTCAAGTTTAGAAAATCCACTTACATGTAAATTTAAACTCTTTAGCGGTTTAAAAGTATGTGGACTTACTATACCATTTTTTAAACATATTTACTTTCTTAGAACATATTGTAAATAAATATCAATTTATGCGCACTCTCTAAATATAATAAAATATTAATAAAATAACACAAAATCGTTCAGAATATACAATTTAAAGACTCCTCTGGGGACAACAGTAATAATATACTGTGATATAAAAACGAATTTAATTTTGAAATTATAATATAGTAATAGAATGCAATTTTCTTTGTGATTGTACATAAATTCCCGGAAAATTCCCATTTTGGGGAATCTTCCCGGGAATTTACCCATCACTAGGCCGAACAAACGCGGGGGTCTGGGGGCGGAGCTGGGGGTCAAAAGCTAGTCTTAAATATACAGCTGGATATCCTACCGTTATTTTAATAAAAACTTGGGAATGCAGTTACCGTAATATTTTTCGTTGTTAATTTTCCTGTTTATTTTTTTCATTAAACTTTCTTAACATCCTACCTAAATAGAGCTATTACGAGGTCAGTCCCAAAAGTACCCGAGCTAAAAACGAAAAAAAAAGAGAGAGAGAGAAAGAGAAACTTCTCAACATAGTCTTGTTTTAGCTCGATTCACTTTTACCAGCAATGTTAAATAGCTTCGATACCGAAACCTCGATAGCTCACAAAAACGAAATTAGAAGTATACTTTTAAATGCGAGCGGGGGCAATATTACTTCAACTAAGTTTTAGATCTTAAATAATGTTTCAGTTTTACATGAATCATGTAATAATGCAGTAGTTCTCAAAGTGGGGTCCGCGACGCCTAGAAATTGAAATCGGTGACATACAAGGTATGAATGTGTCTAACACAGAACAAGAACAGCTATTGGAACTATCATACGATACTTCACGAAAAAACGTTTTCAAAAAAAAATAACATTGTAGCTTTTGGTTGCATGTGCGCTGTGAGTATGAAGAGTTGTCTAAGAAGGCATTACAACATTTGGTGCCTTTCCCTAGCACTTACTTACGTGAGAAGACCTTTTCTGCTCTTTGCAGTATTACATTCTTAATGTGAAATGGTCTTAATGTGGAATTGGGTCTAAGATTGATGGTGACAAAACTTATTCCAGATTTCAATGCAATTATGGAAAAACCCAAAGAATTTCATTCCTCACATCAGTGACCCCACATTTGAGAACATTCTTTATCAAGTCTATTTCAAAAAAAAAAAAAAAAAAAAAAAAAAGACTGATTTTCAGTCTTGGAAGTTGCTGTATTTTCAACTGAAATTTCGTTCACTAGGAAATAATCATGTACCTTTAGAATAAATTACTTATTGCAATATTTTTCTTGATCTTTTTCTTCTCAGTGGTAATTGTAATTAGTATATTTTTAATTTACGTTACAGGGTTTTTCGTTCACAAACGAATATTACCAGCAATTAAACGGGTTGAATTTGTTACTGACAGACTTTCTTTTATTACTCTCAAGGGACGGTGGTGTGATATTATTGTTTTAAATGTACATGCTCCAACTGAAGATAAGGGTGACGATATAAAAGATAGTTTTTACGAAGAAGTGGAACGGATATTTGACCAACTCCCGCGATACCATATGAAGATTCTATTAGGGGATTTCAATGCGAAGGTAGGACGAGAGGATATTTTCAAACCGATTATAGGAAACGAAAGTTTGCATAAGGAAAGTAATGACAACGGTGTTAGACTCGTGAACTTTGCAACATCCAAAAACCTAATCGTGAAGAGTACAAAATTCCCACATCGCGACGTTCATAAATACACTTGGACATCACCAGACGGAAAAACACATAATCAAATTGATCACGTTTTAGTAGATAGAAGAAGGCAATCTAGCATAATTGACGTCCGGTCGTTTAGAGGGGCTGATTGTGACACTGATCACTACCTGGTAGTAGCGATAATACGGGAGAGATTATCGTTCAATAAAGGTAATATTCAATGTCCGAAAACGGAGAGATTTAATTTAAAGAAATTAGAAGAGAGCCAGGTAAGAGAGGAATACCAGATTGAAGTTTCGAATAGATTCTCGGTTTTAGAAGACTCGGAGTGCACTAGTGTTGAGGATACTTGGATTGAAATTAGAGATAGCATTAAAAGTTCAGCAATAGAAAAATTGGGACACGCGGAAATACGTAGGAACAAACAATGGTTCGACCAAGAATGCATTAAACTAGTAGAGAAGAGAAAACAGGCAAAATTACGGTGGCTACAAAATCCGAATGAAATAACTACACAAAATTTCGCAGATATCAGGCGGGAAACTTCCAAAACTTTTAGAACAAAGAAACGCGATTTTTTGAAAGCTAAAATTAAGGAACTTGAAGATAATAGTAAAAATAAAAATATTCGGGACATGTATAAGGGGATCAGCGAATTTAAGAAAGGCTATCAACCTCGTGCTTATATGTTAAAGAAAGCTGACGGAACAGTTCTCACTGATACGGATAGCCTCTTAAATAGATGGAAAGATTTCTTTGACGATTTGCTGAACACGCAGCCAAAAACTAATGTGCGTGGAGAAAAGGAGATACACACCGCAGAACCGTATATTCCAGAACCCAATCGAATAGAAATAGAAGCCGCTATAAAGAAATTAAAGAAACACAAATCTCCGGGTGTAGATGAAATTCCGGCTGAGTTAATTTTAGCTGGAGGCGAAAAATTGTGGAACAAGATACACAAACTCATTCTCCTTATCTGGAACAAGGAAGAATTGCCACAAGAGTGGAAAGAATCAATCATTGTTCCAATTCACAAGAAAGGCGACAAAACTGACTGTAATAATTATCGAGGCATTTCTCTTCTGTCAACATCCTATAAAATCCTTTCAAATATTCTATTAGCAAGATTGATCCCATACGCAGATGAAATTATTGGAGATTATCAGTGCGGATTTAGACGAAATCGATCAACTATCGACCAAATATTTACCATTCGCCAAATACTCGAAAAGAAGTGGGAATACAATACCCCGGTACATCAACTATTTATTGATTTTAGAAAGGCTTACGACTCGGTTAGGAGAGAAACATTATACAACGTTCTTACAGAACTTGGAATACCGAGAAAGCTAATTAGATTAATTAAGATATGTTTAAGTGAATCCCAAAGTAAAGTCCGGGTAGGAAAATTTTTGTCCACGAGCTTTCACGTCGAAAATGGCCTGAAACAAGGAGATGCGTTGTCGCCATTATTATTTAACTTTGTGCTGGAATACGCCATAAGGAAAATCAAAGATAGCAACCAGGGCCTACAGTTGAACGGTATTCACCAGTTATGGCATATGCTGATGATGTAAATTTAATAGGGGATGATAGGAGAAAAGTAGAAATAAATGCAGAGATCTTATTAAACGCTTGCAGGAACATGGGTTTAGAAGTAAATGCAGAGAAAACTAAATACATGGAAGTGCGTCGGGACCGTAATACGGCAAATTGTGGAGGCGTTAAAATATTAAATAATACTTTTGATAAAGTGAATACTTTCAAATATTTAGGATCAATATTAACAGACGAAAATCATATTCACGAAGAAATTAAATGTCGACTAAAAGCAGGGAATTCGTGTTACTATTCGGTTCAAAATCTTTTGTCGTCGCGAATTCTGTCGAAGAATTTGAAGCTTAGAATATATAAAACGATAATCATGCCTGTTGTTCTGTATGGTTGCGAAACATGGTCGCTTACTCTGAGGGAAGAACATAGACTGAAAGTATTTGAGAACAGGATCCTGAGAAGAATATTCGGACCCAAGAGGAACGAGAATGGGGAATGGCGGAAACTTCATAACGAGGAACTACATAGTTTATACGGTTTACCCAACATTGTTAGGGTCGTCAAGTCTAGGAGGCTTAGGTGGGCAGGTCATGTAGCCAGAATGGAAGAAAGTAGAAATGCTTTCAAAGTCTTGACTGGAAGACCCATAGGAAAACGACCATTAGGAAGACCTAGGCGCAGATGGGAGGATAATATTAAGATGGATCTCGAAGAGATAGGAATACAAAGTAGAAACTGGATCCAATTAGCTAAGGATAGAAGTCAGTGGAGAGCTTTTGTGAACGCGGCACTGAACCTCCGGGTTCCATAGGCCATAGAGTTAGTTAGTTAGTTATATTTTTAATACCATGTGAAATTTGGGATACAATTGCAAGGAGGTCCGCAGATGACTTTCCAATGAACAGGGGGTCCCCGTTATCAGAAAGTTTGGTAACTACTGCTATAAAGGATATAAATTGATAACATGTTTGTACAAACACAATGAAGAATATTTATCAACCATTACAGGTACACATGTCATTATACAACATACTCCAATAAATGTTGTCATATCACATCCTTTGTGGATCTACCGTGACGAGGAAGAATTCGGATAACTTCTAGATAAAATTATGAAAAAATCAAGGCATAAATTTTGTACTTAAATTTACATACCAGGACGAGACAAGCTTTCCGTATATGCAAAATTGTGACGAAAATTTCTCGTCTCTTGGGAAAAACTAATGTCGCTTTCAATGTATGTGTCTGTGCTGCCAAGTTCAACTTGGTGTATCATTTTGAAGTTGCGAAGTTCCTCATATTTGACATTTCTATACTATCTTCCACATCCTAGCAAATAAATTTGGTTTCTATCTCTTTTTCTTAATTTATCGTTTAACAGACATACATAGTTTCATTATACTCTGAAAGGAAACATATCTTGAATATACTTAGGTTGATTGTAGCCAGTAACGTGTGATATCCAGAATTGGATATCGAAAATCGATATTGAAATATCGAAACTATCAAAATATCGATGGAAACTAAGTTCATTTTTCTAGAAGGGGCCGCGGTGGCTCAGTGGTAGAGCGTTCACCTCTGGTGTTTGGGATCACGGGATCAAACCCTGCTCCCGCCAAGTGAACTTTGTGGTGGACAAACACCGTGTGCGTGGGTTTTCTCGGGGTTCTCCCATTTCCTCCCACTTTCTTCATTCCACCATTTCATTCATCTCTCATCATCACCGTCTCCTTCAGCCTAACCGGTATAACCGTGGGACGTAAAACTCAAAAATTTCATTTCATTTTTCTAGAAGTCTAAATACGAAATAATAATAGAGATAGGAAAAGAAAAACAGAGGAGGATGTTTCTCTCTCTCTTTTGAGTAGAGAAAGAAACAAATACATAAAGCTCATCTTGCATTTTGCAACTGCGACCAAGCAAAGAGTACCTGATGATCTTGTGTGTATTTTTTCTTGTAAGTAAACTTTTTGTAAACTTTTAATCAAACTTTCGAATGAAATATGCCATATTATTATATGGAGAGGTTTTATTCTTTCCCAGGTATTAGACAGTCTTTTAAGTAGTGTAAATCCGAAAAGATAAATCTTCCTGAATAGGAGAGTTACTACTGCTATTATCACCAAAGCAGACTTCTATAGAAATTGCTCTTTTCTTCCTATATTGGCAGATTTGTCTGCTAACACTAAAAAGGGAGGGCTATCATTCAGTGCTAAAATTAGGTCATCGAAAACAATCTTCTTGCAGAGATTTCTTAGTTCATTTAGAATTTGAACTGAAATGTGTTCATTGTTTCCGCTGCATGTTTTGAGGTGAGTTTTTAACAGATTATACACCTGCATCGACTCTAAACTCGACAAGATCATGGAGGATGCCAGATGTGGGAATAACGACGGAGTCTATCCAATGAATATGGGTATTTTTTCTGATAACAGATGATACCTGTAAAATACTAATAACACTGAATGAAGACAATTAACGTTGTCATTACGAAATGATCAAATAATTATAGACTCGAGAAGATGATTTCAAACCAGACAGCCAGTTAAGTAGCTTTTTCTTAACGTGTAGCGAGTTCCCTCGTGGCTAAACGGTTAGCGTAGTGTGGGAGACTCGGCTTCGATTCCCGCCGTGAGCTCATGTGGTTCGGTTAATCAGTAGGTTCATGTCTCATATAGCTTCGCTGCTGAAAGGGACACTAAACTGAAATCAAAATCAAATCTTAAAGTGTAGTCCTTAGAAACACCATAATCCCAAAATTTTACATTTTATTTTAAGACTGAAAATCGTAACTGGCTGGACAGCCGAATTATCACATTATCAAGAGTCTACGAGAAAAATAATATAGACTAACTAACTAACTAACTGTATGACCAGGATGTTGTTGACAGAAGAGAAATGCTTCGATAATTATTACATTCACTTTTGTCGCCTTTCTTCTGAATTGGAACAATGATTGATTCTTTCCACTCTCATGGCAATTCCTCCTTGTTCCAGATAAGAAGAATGAGTGCGTGTATCTTGTTCCACACTTTCTCGCCTCCAGCTAAAATTAACTCAGCCGGAATTTCGTCTACACCCGGAGATTTGCGTTTCTTTAATTTCTTTATGGCGGTTTCTTCTTCTGTTGGGTAGGCTCTGCAATATGTGGTTCAGGTATGTGCATTTCCCTTTCCCCACGAACATTAGTTTTTGGCTGCGTGTTAATCAAATCGCCGAAGAAACGTTTCCGTCTATTTAAGATGCTATCTGTATCACAGCCATTCCGTTCTAACGGACAGAACATTCTGGCCTATAATTCTGCGGTACATTCAATAAAAATTGTTGATAGTTGTTAACATTTAGTTCCGATAGCTCAGAGTAATCACCAAAGATATTTTGCAGCTACAGCGTTATTACTATTAATAACGGAAATATTTTAACATTTATAATGATCAGTGATTAATCTTACGGACGGGACATTTTTTGACATGCATTTTATTACACACAGATTGTAGCTTAATTTTCTGCGAGTTGTAAAATCGTAGTAGGCAAATTTTATTTTATGATTTGAGGGACATGTTTCCCTACATCTTGGCCTATTTTTAACTAAAAAAGAAAATACTTTCACTAAATTAATCTTAAGGACGGGACAAAAAAATAAATCTTACGGACGAGACAAAAGAATTGAATGCATAAGATCTCCTTTAACATGATCTTTATTGCATTTATCTTAACTGTTATCCTAAAAGTAAGTAAAAGTACATTTATATTTCCAAAATTAAATTACAAAAATTACATTAAACAGTCGAAAATTCTGAAAAAATTGGGTCACATCATTTGCATGTGACATTACACTTGCAGTAACTCTGTAACTTCTAATGACCACTTCTAGTGTTACCTTGCTTAACATGTTGTACAATTCCACCTTCTTCTTAAGAATCCGAATAAACATCACTAAACCTCACCCGCCCTGTTTGAAGGTGATCGTCAATGGAGTCTGAATCTGATGATACTTCCTTGCTGTGCTTCCACACGGTGCACTGATGTTTCTCAGAGTGAACAGTTCTCCCGGTTTCAATTTGACGTTCATCAACAGGGCGAAAGTAATGTCGAGACTGAACTTGCGGAATAGAACAAACATTGATCCATCTTTTTTCTAGTATTTTCCGGTGTTCACTCACAGTTTCGTCACCAACAAAGAAGAGTTGAATTCCTTGAGGTTTACAAAGTTCACTGAAACATTTATAAAAATCTCTTGCTGTGGAAACATCCATTTGCCGTGTCCTTACTCTTTCCCAGAACATTCTCTTCAGTGTACCACCTACCGCGTCGACGGCTCCTTTCCCGTGTGAGGTTGCCAAAAAACATCATTCACCAGTTACTCCAAAGTCGGTTTCTATCAGACACAGGTTTGGGAGAGTGAACTTGTTTTTAAACTCTTTAGCACATCCATCTGAAAAAAAAAATGTTATATGGTCAACTTTGTGCCGTGATTTTAAATCACCAATGGTTGTTTTCAGGAAAACACATACACAAAACTTATCGTGGTTCGTGTTGTCACTAATAATTGCGTAACATTGCTTTAAATTCTCTATCCATGTCACAGGATTAAAAATTGTCACAAGAGTGTTGTTCCAGTGCGCACTCTATATTTCGTCTTGTGCCACACAGGAATAATTTTCTGCAAACTCGACTTGCACAACAACTTCACCATACTTTAAATTGTCTCTTTTCACGTGAAAGTACGATTCTTGAGCTGTCTTAACAAAACAGTGAACTTTAAATTTATCCAAATTTTCTGTAATTGTATTTATTCCATCTGCAATAGTGCCATGGACAGTCCTACGAATAGAATGATCATTCACATCAATCCATTCTTTCCACGAAATTGCTTTACTGATGTTACACTCATCACCAATAAAAGTCGAGGAGAGGTCCGTTTTACATAATTGCAGATTCCTGTCATGCAGTTTTCATTTGTGAAATCATAGCAAAGTCTTTTAAGAAGATCTTTGCCCGTTTCAGGAAAACCTTGGATAACCTTGTGCAGTTCATGCACAATAAAATTGAAGTTTGCGTGACGTTTGCGGACACAAACATTATGTGGCATATTAGAACTGAGCATGATATGCTTTGGTCGCAACTCGTAGAACTTGGTTTTATTTTTATTTAAGGGTTCTCAGTAATAAACAAAGCAAAAGTTTATTTTACTGTGATTAATAGGTGTCGCTTTTGTTTTTGTTCCTTACCATTATCAGTTTTAACACTCTTGTAATCGCGCTTTCCAGGAGCTGTCTGTTTATATAATCACGGGCATAGAAATCTTGAACCATTTTTATGGTATCACTACTTAGAGCTGTAGCACCTGAAGTAGTTACGCTTTCGTACAAATGTGAGCAACTGGGTGGTAACGCTTCATCTGCTAACTTTCGTACTACTGCCATCTTTTTCGTTGGACTTGACGGCAGGGGAACAGGTCAAAACTCCCACAGTCAAAACCCCCACACTGGTAATTGGTCATAACCTCCAACGGTCATAACTCCCACACAAATGGACAAAACTCCCACACATAGCAACGGTCACAATCCCCACATAAATGGATAAAAACCCCACACAATCGGACAAATCCCCCACACTCTGAAATGATCCTGGTTGCATGTCTTGCCCTTGTACTTTTAATAACATTTTTTATTCCAGTTAAACTGATGTTGCAACTACTCTTCTTGCACTGTTTTCTAATGACGGAAACACTAAAGTGGGCGTCATAAAGAGCCGCAACAAAGACGTGCAATCACAATTATTTCAGAGTGTGGGGGATTTGTCGGATTGTGTGGGGGTTTTGTTAATTTGTGTGGCAATTGTGACCATTTCTGCACGTGGGAGTTTTGACCATTTGTGTGGGAGTTTTGTCCACTTATGTGGGGATTATGACCGTTGCTATGTGTGGCTGTTTTGTCCATTTGTGTGGGAGTTATGACCGATTGTGTGGGCGTTTTGACATTTCTTGAGTGTGGGAGTTTTGGCTGTGGGGGTTTTGACCTAGACCTAACGGCAGGACTGACTTTACCCTTGCTAAAGCCCTCCCAAATGATTGTTTGATGAGTAAGAACCAAGCGGACCTGTTTTCATAGCATCACCTCTCTTTTGTCCCTCTAATTGCATCTTTTTCTTTAACCTGTATTTTCTTTTGCGCTCGCTCTCAGCCTTCCGTTTTAATTGTAGTTCTCTCTTACCTGAAGCAATCCCTGTTGATAGTTTTCGAAGCAGATCTTTTTTCTTGTTACGCGACTCCGTCTTCCTTTCTGCATCAGCTCTCAGATATTTTTGCCATGCATCATTATCTTCTTTTTTCTTCTGCCTAAAAACCCTCACGTAGTTTCTGTTTCTTTCCTTTGATTCCTTGTCCATTTCGCTTATCTGTAATTAAGTTTAAAAAATTGGCGCACATCAAATTTTAACTTATTAAGGCTATTAATAAGGCTTCAAAGCAGTTCCTTTTACTAATGGATAGCAGCTGGATCCTGCCTATCTTTACCATGTATTTTTATCGATCCACAAAAAATCAAAATTGCTCTTAAAATTTTGACCTAGTGTGTTCAAACTTTTACCCTTTGGAGGACTTGACTGTTCACATGTTTTGACTTTGTACTTGTTTCGTTGTTGAAATAGCTTACTTGTTTCACTGAACAAGTAAACCTTCAAAATTAAAAAAAAAATAAAAGAAAATAAAATTAACAAATCGGTACGATCGGCTTTGAAGTTCTTCTCTGAAAGTCTGAACTCTGTTGGTCAAAATTTATAAGAGCAATTTTGATTTTTCGTAGACACAAAAGAAAACATGAGAAAAATAGGGAGATTTTTCTGCCATCTATTGGTAAAAGCAACTACTTTCAAGTCATTTTTATTACATTTGGTTTTTGAAGTTTGAAGTAAAGGCACTAAAACTAAAAGCCAAACCTCTTGCAGCAAATACAAATGCGATCAAACAGCAATTCTAATAGTGCCAGGTAGTACTTACGGAAGGGAAACACCAAATCTTATGGACGGGACACAATTTCAAAAACATTTTATTTGTTAAGTACGACCAACTGGTAAATTAAACTTCTAATTTAAATTGATATTACGTTATTTGCTTTGCTTACATGTTTTCGGAGTGATATAATTATTATATAATATGTAAAATGAAGTTTCTTACCTTTTTCCTTACGGACGGGACAACAAATGGAGCGACAAGTTCGAAGTTATTTCTACGGGAACCACAAGCGTTTATCTTGCGAACAACAGTGTCTGGCAATAGAACAGATAATGGATGTTTTCCTCCAAAACGGACAGTTTCAAGTCCAGTCACGTGACTCAACAACAATGTTCCAAACTAAAGTCCCTTATTTGTCACAGAAGAAGTTCGTTAGACTTGATAGAAGGTGTAACATTCAGAAAACAAAAAATAAGCGGAGTTTTGTTCTATTTCAATAATTAGAATATTTATCGTCCTTATCAGGCATTTTTAAATTAATACGAACAAAATTAAAATTTCACTTAAATGTTTACTTTGGCGCGGAATGGCTGATCAGTGATAAAATAATATAAAATAAAATGAGTAGTGTGACACACTGTACGACAACGTCAATTTAAAAAAAAAAAAGATATAATAGTAATAACAAATTCAGATTTCAGAAAATAATGGAGTAGAATCTGACAACATATAAGCACTAGTGCTCCGTAAGACCAATTTGAAATATCAACGCCAAGATTGTCAGATGAACCACAGTTTGATTCTTGATTGTTGAAGTGAATTCTGAGCGCAGAGAAAAGTGGCGGCCGACTTCAAAAAGGGACGTCTGGGAAGGAGAATAACAAACAACACAATTGAAAGAACCACAAAATAAAACAAGTTAATGGTAATTTACATTGTGGTAGACGGTCGGCAGATATATAGCTATCCCAACTGTACTATTTTCCCTCATTTTTTTCGGAGCCTCTAATTGGGAAACTATATCACACTGACCAGCTCGCATAAATACCAATGTATGGCATTAACGCATTTCTTGTTAGTAGAAATGTTAAAACTGTTGCAATAAACATTTTAAATGTTTTATATTTCTATTTTCAGCAATACTTATTAATATTTAAAGAGGGCCGTTATCAAATACCGGTGCGAGTGAATGTTGACCTAGTGAGGAGAACAGCTCTAGTCACACCACCGAACAAAACGCTGTTTGGGGACTTTCGAACATTCTACGACTTCAAAACGGTAAGTACACAATGTAGCTATTCAGCTAAAATAAAGAATGGTGTTTTCTTTTTATTACATGTTACGATTAAGTAATACTAATTACAAAGACAAAATTGATGGAACACAATTAACTGGATTATAAAATACTACAATAAATGTAATTTCCTATTTTCCATTCTACATTTCGTCCTGCCTATTATGCAATCTAAACGTGAGAATGTAAGATGGGTTGCTTGCTCAAAAGGATACACACATAATTTTATTTATCAGGTAATCTAAAAAGTAGTTATCCTTTTGCATAGGAGATGGACTTGGTGTCCCAAATCTCAGGGCATATGAGTTGCAGCGGGTCAGGCCTAACGTCATTTGACAGCTGACAATTGAAGCTAGTAGACATGCAAAACGTGTTGGAATTTTTACAATCAAAAGTAAAGTAGTTGTGTCGTGAACTTTCTCTAAAACTGCGCCACCTTTTACAATTTTATTCCTTTAAAGACGCAAATGCTGCACAGCCCCGTGAAGAAATTGGTGTTGTTTGTGGGTAAGATACGTTATCAAAAGCAACAGCCAGCAGTAGGCGAAAGTCAGAGTAAAAGTGAATGATATTATGGCAAAAATCGAGCAAGACTAGCGTGTAAGAAGTCACGGCATTGCCAATGAATTAAAGATCCCTTTCTAAAAGTGATAAACTATTTGGAGAAAGCTGACTACAAAAAGAAGCTCGACGTTCGGCTGCCACATGGTCTGACTCAAAAACATTTACTCGATCGAATTTCTATCTGCGAATCTATGAAACGTGACGAATTTGAGCCATTTTTGAAGCAGTTATTCACAAGTGATGAAAGTGGATAACCTATGACAACGATGTGCGATGAGATCGTGATCAAAACAAGAAGCTCCACAGTCTGTGGCAAAGCCTACTCTGATGTCCAGTAAGGTAATGGTGTGCATTCGGTAGAACTGGAAGGGCACCGCGTATTACAATCTGCTGCCGCTGAGCAGAACGATACACTTGGACCTGTACTGTCGGCAATAGAGTGCACGTACCAATTCAAAAGAAACGTCATGAACTAATCAACAGAGAGGGTGTCGTATACTATGGTAACAACGCCAGACCGCATACATCTTTAATGACCCGTCAATAGACGTACCTTATAGCCCAAATTTAGCACGGTCAGACTACCATTTGAGAACCTGCAGAATTCTCTGAATGGTTTGGATTTGATTTTAACGTCCCTTTCAGCAACGAGGCTATGTGAGACGTGGAGCTACTAATTAACGTGGAATCCGAACCACATGAGCTCCCGCCGGGAATCAAATCTGGGTCTCCCACGCCAAATGCGCGTATACTGTTAAAAATACTTTCCTAAATCTGAGAACCGGTTTCTTATCTGTGCACCGAGAAGATTTTTTCTTAGAAATAAGAGTTTGAAATTGTCGTTAATGAGAAATGAAGAAAAGTAGAAGAGGGTGTATAAAGCGGAACGAGACATCACATTATTGCCTTTTCTTTAATGAATGAGAATTGCTAAATCTCATTTCTAAGAAAATATTGTCTTGGCGCACAAATAACAAATGGTTTCTTAAGTTTAAGTTTAAGAAAGAAATTATTTTTTACAGTGTACGCTAACCACTTAGCCGCGCAGGAGCTCTCTCTGAATCGTGTTGAGTTAGCTTCAGAAGAGGCGTGTGGAGACCCTGCGTCACAATTTTTGGACCGAAAACCACAAAAGTTCTTTATATTCAAGGAATTAATATTGGAATATTGTTGCTTTGTTCCAACGAAAATTCTTCATAAGACAGATCGAATAGCTATAACTGTTCTACTACATTAAGAACAACTATGTGGGTCCGAAATTATATACGGAAAAAAATGCAGTTTTAAACCTGAGTGTTCTTATGCCTATGTTTCTTAAAGACTTATGTAAACACTCGCAGGCTATCAATATTTTTGGTATCTCTGGTAATTAACTAAAAGTGTAAGTGGTTCAAGGGTCTTGAAAGCTCTGCTATCTCAGTATCGACCAAAAAATATACGCTAATAGTTTTTCTTTGCCTAGGCTTCACAATCTATCTACTTCTCTCGTTCCACAATTATCTGTACACTAATTGATGTAGATTAATTTCTTTTGTGTAACTAACAGATTACGGTAAAAGGTCTTTGCCCTCCATAAATCTCTAAATGCGCTATTTCTATCAAAGCAAAAATGCAAGAAAAACGCGAAGCCCTCTCTTCCAGCGTCTCCAGTTACAAACACGGCTCCAAGCATCAGAACAGAACTTGCTAAGTGGAGACGATGCTAAAAATTCGGAGCTACAATGAATGTGTTGTTGCGGAACGCTTTCTGATCAGTGATAAGTAGATCCACCCACTTTGTTCTTCCCTTCTGCAACCTCGAAGCCAACAGAATTGTCTCCCAGGCCTTGCGTACAATCCAACCATTGATTCAGCTAACCATGCATCAAAGTCAAGTACAAATGTATGGAATCAAATTCGCCAGATCTGACCACTGTCAAGAGGTCAATAGCATTGCCTGTCTGCTTCCGTCTGTGTTCCTTCATTTGTGATCCATTTTCCTGGAGGAAGGGCAACCACTGTTACGCGTAAGACGTCTGTTACGTCGCCATGAGAAATTAGATACACTGCATCGCGTTGTTTCCTTATCATTCGTGGAAGTTTTAATGATTATGGCGTCGGGCTCCAATACTAGGCATAGTGGTGGTTAATTGATGCTCGGAATAATAATGAGAATTCTAACTAGCATTATTGGATGGGTAACAAACAGATACTCATGTTTGAATAAGCTTATTTTGATAGAGCTAGACTGCAGGGCCAGCCCTAGGTAATTTTCTGCCCCGTAAATGACATCATTTGCTGCCCTCCTTCTCCAGAAAGAACAATTCTTAAAAGCCACAATTTTAAGTATGCTACCCCATCATGAGCACCAAAGGGGAGGGAAAGTACACTCGCACTCAGAAAGGCCTAAACACTACAAATACAATCTTCTTGTATCTGTTTCTTTTTTCTTTAAACAATAATCTATTATGTTCGTGAAAGATAAAGCACACACACTTGCAGAAGAAAGGTGGTAATCCTGTTTATAGAATTCAATATCGAGCTTCAGTCTCAATATATCAGTTTGCAACTCCAGTGTAACTAGCTCTTTTATCTGCATTTCTGCATTTTTCTTCTGCATCTGTTATTTTTTTTAAAAAAAAAACTTGCTTCCACCTTCAATGATAAGAAACTTGTTTGTGACAAAGACAAAACTAGTTTTCATATAAAAATTGTGATAACTATAATTAGATGGAACAGATGTTCGCTACTGTTTGGGAATTGAGTTCTTATGTTTAACAACAATCAAGCAATTCATGCTGGGATTTGTTTGATTATTTGCTTTAGCACTGTCTATGTAATTTAAATCAATGTGACCTAAACATGATTTATGAATGTAGTACCGTATTCAAGTAGGTCAGCTTAGTAAATTTAACTACCATCATCATGAAGTCTGTTTCCAACAAGAAATATTTATTATAGATAACATAGTTATGACAGATTTTGCCGCACCTCGAAATTTGCTGCTCCATGCAAATGCACGTGTTGCACATATGGTAGAGCCAGCCCTGCTACAGTGAACATTTTTGTATTCCTACTCTCATTAAGGTTGTAGCCACTATTTTCAAAGTAAGACTAGCTGTAACTGCTCGCTTTATGCTAATATGTAAAGTTTAGTTAGTCTTTCTTTTATGTCTGTTAGACACTATCACACTTTCCACCTGCTTCTGTTGATTCAGACATTAAAATAGTTTGTATCTTGATTATAGTTGGGATAGGATGATTATCCTTTAAAAAATCTCTGGAATAGCAACGCTTTTGATTACTAAATCACATCCCACAAATATTCGAATCTGTTCCGTTGTTTCTGGCGTACTTTAGTGCCACTTCTAATTCTAATAATTTTCCATGTAAATTTTGTAGTGTTTCATTTTCATTTTTCTATAAATAAAGAAATAAGGCTACGAAACACATTAAATTAGAAGATAATTTGGATTAAACATAGTTCGGTGTTTTTTTAGTGTATTTTGTATGATATTCTCCCAAAATTGTATAGTAAGTTGTACTTCTATTTGATTGGTTAGCAACAATTACAATTTCTCATCTGATAGTTTCCTTAAAAGTGTCTCCTACTAGGTGTCTTTAATAACAGTACATTAGTATTGTGTTCATTACTCCATTTACTCGAAATAAAATCACAGGGATCTCTTCACTTGAAAGTTGTACCACTGTTCGTACCAAATTTTTTAAGTATACACATTTTCTATAATAAAACACCCTCAAAACTCTACACACCTTATCTAGTAGTCTTCTTCCAAACACCCTTATACAGCGTGGCACGCACAACTGGGAGATTTTGAATCGCACAGTACATGGTCACTGTAAAATATAACAACCCTGTGAGGCCACAATAATGTAGCATATACGATACCATTTCAGTTGCCACGGAGCAATGGTCTGGGGAGCAACGCGCTTTTGCGGTAAAAGCATATTACAAAAACAATGATAATAGTAAAGCTGCATGGCGTGAATTTCGGCGTCATTTTCAACTGCGCTGTCATGATATAGTTCCGTTGGGCCACGTTGTGAAGAAATAGGGGAAAAGATTTGAAGCAACGAAAACAACATTGAACTTGAAACATGTAGGATCCAGGAAAAGTGCAGAGACTATCCAAGCAATAAATGCAGGAATCGATCAAAATCCACAAGGTTTTGTACGACGACATATCAGGTCATTAGGACTAAAACATTGGAGTCCGGGTAGAATATTGCATGAAGACTTAAAACTATATCAACATAAGCTCTAGGTGGGGCTATTTAAAGGATCGTGTGTTTGCTACTCGTCCTCATACACTGGATGAGATAAAAAGCTCCGATATGTGAAGGGATTTGATCCATTACTGCAGACGTAGTACAGAAAGTTATGAGAAATGTCCATTCACGAATGCAGAAATGTTTATGTCAGAAAGGGACACCATTTAGAGAACATTACTTTTAAAACGTGAGTTACCTTCAACGAACTTAAAAAGTTCGTTACTGAATTCTCTATACGTCTGTTTGTGTTTGTGTCTGTTATTTGCGATTTTTTTTCTTTTTTGAGCCCCCCATTCGATAGAGCCTCAAAAACTATCTGAGAAAGTGATGGAAGTTTTCGCGTCAGTTGTACCGTTTCCAAGATATTGGCCCCAAAATTGCCGATTTCCGGAAATTCGCCGATTTGCCGATTTTTAGTGTTGTTTTGAAACACCCTGTATATCTAAAAAATACTATAAGGAATAAGAAATAGGTGTACCAAGTTTTGTACTGCTAGACAGAATAGGTATGAGGAGAAATCGTGTATTGGTATACAAGCTTTTCCCTCATATCTACTCCGTCCATCAATACAAAACTTGGTATACACATTCCTTATCCTTTATACTATCTTGTGATATACATCCAGATTGTGTGCTTTTACCCGGGGCCACTCCAGAGGAGACCAAAGTTGATGGGAGGGATTTCTGAAGGGGATTTTCCCGACATTCTCCCAGTTTTCCCTGTTCAAGTACGTTAGGAGCCCCAATACATAGCACCTCTGGAAAGTTTGTTTCATGCTGAAGAAAATGAACTATAAACCATGACTTTCCAATGAACAGTGTTGATGCAATAGCTATTTTACTGCGAATCTATGATTTTCTTCATACTAACAGGGTCAATGGGCCTCAGGGTCTTAGTCCGTTGTCCACGGCACCTAATTCTTTGTGCATATATATATATATATATATATATATATATATATATATATATATATATATATATATATATATATATATATATATATATATATATATATAAGTTTATAAGTTTGCTGGTATAATGGTATTTGAACAAAAGAGAAATAATGCCTTCGAAGGTAACAAGAGAAGAATGAACCGTAAAATATTCTGACTAATAAAAAAGTGGTCCCCCAATTAAAAAATGTCTGAGAAACACATTTCGAGAGACCACTGACCTCCAGAAGTATTTTACACTGATGATGACATAAGAGAACTTTTAAAAGAACTGCACGTCTTCTGTTTCATGAACTGCAAGTAGTTCATGTTAATTCAGTACATAATTGAAGCATCAAAAACGTTTTCGAAGTGAATAAAAAAAAATCTTATATATTTTAAGTAAGGGGTACTGAAGTATTTATCACTTAAAAGGTTTCTATGATCTCACACTTGAGAATAAATGTTGACGTAAGGACGCCTGTTATAAATAGATCACTGGAATAGTAGATGCACTTCGTCTGCACACATGCTCAAGTGCATTGACTGTTGCATCGCTCTGGTTCTTTCATTCTATTCTTTCGGAAGAAGTATCAACTGAAACGTCGGATACTCTTTCCTGTTTTTGTCGAGGTTACATTTGCAATCTTCATCTGCTCATTCAAGGAGTGGGTAGGGTACTAATTGGTATGGCTCAGTGTAGCCAGATCCACATAGAATTTACAATCTCAACTAATTTTCACTCATCATACTCAGAGCTCACTTCAGAGTTGCAATTTTTGGCGAAATAACGAAACGTTTTTATATATTACTAGCATATGATAATGCGCATAATGAGCATATAATCTATAACTCGCTTCGCTGTTTTTTCTTTTCTTTTTTTTTATGTAATATGTTCCGTTACTCAGTCACATTTACTACTACTAAAGCGCTCTCCAATATCGATCATTTTCGATCATTTTTATACTTCCCTCCCTTCCTTCTCCTCCACATTGCGTGGCTGAATTTAGATTTAAGCGGCATCGGAAGTGTCACTGTTCATCACAGCAACTTCTAAAACTATGGATTGGGTACAAATATAGGTCATTTTCGATTATTTTTATACATCTTCACTCTCCCCTCCCCCATTTTGTGAGGCACGACTTCGAAAGCGTCACTGCTCATCTCAGCAAGCTGTAGAACTATGGATTCGACACTGATATTGGTCATTTTCGACCATTTATATATATGTATCCTAACTATTGTAAAACTACATGAGTTGACAAATTATTTAGCACTTTTTGTAGGGCTAAAATGATTAAGTTTGGCGTGATTTGTAGCTTTCCGGAACTAACCGAGAGGAAAATTACTAAAAGTGAATATTTTTAATTTTTAATGGGTCTAAAGAGGGGATGAAGAATTTCGCTATGTTATTTAAATCGGCTTTTTTGAACTTATAGAAACTTGAAATTCGGTATGCTTGTACGTTTTCGTAAGGACTAGCTAAGTAAATCAGTAAAGATAAAAAAAAATCCAACTTTAGAGTGGTTTTAAGGGGAACTGAAAAATCTTTCCCATGTTATTTATATGGCGCATCTTCTACACCTCAAAACTATTGGGCACCTCCAGTAGGGCTGCAATGATTAAATTTTACATTATTTTAGCTTTTCTTGAATAACCGATAGAAAAATTGCCAAAAGTGAATATTTTTAATTTTTAGGGAGACTAAAGGGAGAATGAAGAATTTCCCCATGTTATTTAAAGGGATCTTTTTGGACCTATAATCTCATATTTTAGGTACTTGGAATTGGAATAGAAGTTTAAAATTCGGCATGCTTGTACAGTCCGCAGCAAAAAACCTGCAACATGAGCATGTAAGTTTATTGTGAAACGACGAAGTCTTTTGCTCCAAAAATAAGTGTGCAGGGGAGGACGCCGAGGTTTTTTCTGGCGTGATTCGTGCCACTAAGACGTTATGGTGATTCGCTGCGCTGTTAGGCGTAATTTCACAATAAACTTACATGCTCATGTTGCAGGTTTTTTGCTCCGGATTGTAGGTCTTCTTTAGCGTTACCTACGTAAATCACTAAATGTAAAAATTTCCAATTTTAGAGTAGTTTTATGGAGAACTGAAAAATCTTTTCAATGTTAATTATATGGGACGTCTTCTACACACTAAAATGTTTAGACATTTCCGGCAGGATTAGTATGATGAAATTTGACACGATTGTAGCCTTTCAGGACCAACCGACAGGTAAATTGACAAAAGTGAGTATTTTTAATTTTTTAAGGGTCTAAAGGGGATGAATAAATTCTCATGCTATTGAAATGGGCGTTTTCTTGGGATACAAAATCTTATCTTTTAGATAGTTCAAATAGGAAAAAAAACGATAGAACTGTGGGTTTAAGAGGTGCGAGGCCGTAGGCCGAGCAAAGACAGTGTGTGGGGGCCAAGCGCCCGGATGGGCAGATTCAGGAAATATGAAGAGCAAGTTCACGAAATTCACTGTTGATGCAAAGGCCGATAGATAAGAAATGCGAGGCCGTAGGCCGAGCAGACTTGGGGGTCTGTCGGCGGAGCCCCCAGCTAGTCTATATATATATATATATATATATATATATATATATATATATATATATATATATATATAAAATTGAAAATCACTATGTTTGTGACTCTAAATCTTCTGAACCACCCGACCAATCTCGATCAAGTTTGCAACATGGATGAGGTTCGAGGCTGGGCTAGTTTTAGGCTATTCACTTTGATGGTAGAACTGAGGGGTTTGGGGAGGGGGTATAAAAATAAATAAAACTTAATAACTCCTGTACTACTCGACAGATCTTGATCAAGTTTTACACATAGATGAAGCTCAGGCCTGGGATCGTTTTTGTGATTTAAATTTGACGGAGCAACATAGGGGAGGAGAAGGAGGGGAAGATATATAAAAATCAATTTATATAAGACTGAAAGTGACTATTTTTGTAACTTAATAACTCTTGGACTATCCGACCGATCTCAATCAAATTTTTAAGATACATGAGCTTCGGATTTCGAAACATTTTTATAATTTCACTTTAGCGGTAGATCCTAGGGTAGGGGAAGGGTAGGGGGACGTATAAATAAAAACTAATAAAACCTAATAACTTTTGAGCCACTTCAATCATGTCAAATTTAATCATTATAGCCCTACAGGAAGTGCCCAACAATTTTGAGGTGTAAAAGGTGTTTCATATAAATAACATGGGAAAGATTTTTCAGTTCCCCATAAAACCACTCTAAAGTTGGAAAATTTTATTTTTACTGATTTACTTTGGTAGTGCTAACGAAGACGTACAAGCATACCGAATTTCAACGTTTTATTCTAACTAAAGGTACGTAAAACATAAGATTATAAGTCGAAAAAGATCAATTTAATTAACATGGGGAAATTCTTCATCCCCCCTTTAGATCCCGTAAAAATAATCCAGTTGAGAATGCTCCGAGAGCATTGCCAGAACGTACTTTAAAACAATGGAGAGATGGAGCGGGAAGGATAACTTTGATTGCCCCTACATCTAAAAGTAAATATTTTTGTCCGCACCTTGGTGTGTTTCTTGCAAAAAATCGCTAAATATCATCTCTCTATGACTTACAGTTCCCGCGATATGGCTCCTGAAATCTCCCGAAATTCGAACTTTTTTTTGTCAATATCTGGGGAACGGTGGCCAGTTGCCAGTTGATCAGTGGCCACCGGTTACTGTTTGGAACCAAAATGTTCACCATTCTCTTAGGTATTGATCAACACCAGTATCATCTCTGTATGACTTATGGTTCCCGAGCTATGGTTCCTAAAATCTCTATAAATCGGCCATTTTTGACCAATATCTCGTGAACGTTAAGAGTGACGCGAAAAATGTAATCACTTTGTCAGATAGTTTTTGATGCTCTATCGAATGCAGGGTTCAAAATTGAGAAAATCGCAAATAACAGACAGACGGACAGACAGACATAGAGAATTCAGTAAACGAACTTTTTAAGTTTGTTGAACATATTCACTTTTGGCAATTTTCCTGTCGGTTAGTTCCGAAAAGTTACAATCATACCAAATTTCATCTTTCCACGTCAACCGAAAGTACTCCTTTATGTCAGTTCAATTAGTTTTATATATAGTTAATTAATTAGTCCTGTTTGTAGTGTTGGTCACGAGACGAGACTAGGTAAGAAGTAAGGTTATCTGTCTCGACTCTAAATTTTGTGTCGCCTCGGTTCTCAGAAAGATTTTGTCGTCTCTTCGCGTTTTGTAAACTTATGTAAAATATCTACAAAATATATAAAAGTTAATTATGCATGTTGTGCTATATGGTAGAGAAAGACATAGTCACTTACTCTGCGAGGGAAGAACGGAGACTGAAAGTATTTGAGAAAAAAAATCCTGAGACGAATATTCGAACTCAAGAGGTACGGGAATGGGGAATGGTGGAAACTACATACTTTATATCGTTTACCAAACATTGTTAGGGTCATTAAGTCTAGGAGGCTCAGATGTACAGATCATGTAGCCATAATGGAAGAAAGTAGTAACGCTTTCAAAGTTTTAACTGAAAGTTCAATCGGAACACAGCCATTACGAAGACCTAGGCGTAGATGGGAGGATAAAATTAAGAAGGATCTCGCAGAAATATATTAGGAATACAAAGTAGAAACTGGATCTAATTGGCTAAGGATAGAAGTCAATGGAGAGCTTTTGCGAACGCGGCATTGAACCTCCAGGTTACATGTGGCCATAGAGCTAGTTAGTATATAAAATATCTATGTTCTGCTTCTTTTTACCGAATTTCATCTAGAAAGAATTAGAATTTTTCTGCATTGTGAAAAGTCCACGAAGGGTGTAATATAATTACATATAAACCATATTTATTAGCGGAGTATATTGTGTAATGATATGCGTCTCTTTAAACGTTGATAAATGCTTTTCATTGTGCCCGTAAAATCAATTTACCAATTATTAATCAACGAACTTAAAAAGTTCGTTACTGAATTCTCTATGTCTGTGTGTGTGTGTGTGTGTGTGTCTGTCTGTCCGTCCGTCCGTCTGTCTGTTATTTGCGACTTTTTCAATCATGGGCCCTCCATTCGATACAGCATCAAAAACTAACTGACAAAGTGATAGAATTTTTTTTGCGTCACTTTTACCGTTCCCGAGATATTGACTAAAAAATGGCCGATATCCGGAGATTTAAGGAGCCATATCTCAGGAACCATAAGTTACAGAGAGATTATATTGGTGTTGGTCAATACCTAAGAGGATGGTAAATATTTTGGCACATAATACTAACCGATAGCCACTAGACAACTGGCTACTGGCCAAGTGGACACCGTTCCCCAGATATTGCCAAAAAAGTTCGAATTTCGGTAGATTTAAGGAGCCATGTCTCTGCAACCGTAAGTCATAGAGAGAAGATATTTTGCGAATTATTGCGAGAAAGAGAAGGTGCCGGTAAAAAGATTCACTTTTACATGTAGGAACAATCACAGTTACCCTTCCCGCTCCATCTCTCCGTTCATTTCAGTTCGTTCTAGCAGTGCTCTTGAAGCATTCTCAACTGGTTTTTATATTAGAATCATGTAACATTAAAATAGCGAAGTTTAAGACTTGAGTGCTGCCCAGGAGACTCGATAAATTTCTCATGCCGTTTCGATTTTAATGTTTCTTATCTCGAATTTGCAAATACGAGGCGCATCCAGAAAGTAAGCGACTACGTGTACGTGAGAGAGTAAGGTCCTAGCATGGCACATGCACTAGCGGAACTTCCCTAGTGCTCTCAGTAGCATCGTGGCAGTGGTTGAAGATAGACGTTCCTATTCCAGCTCCCGCCGCGTGTGAAGTGCGAGCAGTGATAAAGTTTTTGAATTCACAGGGCATAGCACCAATCGAAATCCATCGTTAGCTGTGCCAGATCCATGGGCCTAACGGCATGAGCAAGCAGTTCCTGCAGATTTTCCGCTCCTTATTGCACACCAGTGTCACGGAGTGCCTGTTGATCAAGAAGTTTTATATTGAAGGAACTGAGCACAAAGCAAGGTGCACGGGGTCAGCATTGACATTTTTTCAACGATACAGCTGACGATGGATTTCAATCGGTGCTATGCCCTGTACATTTAAAAACTTTATCACTGCTCGCACTTCAGACCCCCCGAGTTTGCTCGGCCTACAGCCTCGCATTTCTTATATATCGCCCTTAGCATTAACAGTGAATTTCGTGAACTTACTTTTCATATTTCCTGAGTCTGCACATCTGGAGGCTTCGCCCACACGCACTGTCTTTACTCGGCCTACCGCCTCGCATCTGTTTAACCCACAATTCTATCGTTTCTTTTCCTATTTCAACTACCTAAAAGATAAGATTTTGTATCCCAAGAAAACGCCCATTTAAATAACATGGGAATTACTTCATTCCCCTTTAGACCCCTAAAAAATATTCACTTTTAGCAATTTTCCTGTCGGTTAGTCCTGAAAGGCTACAATCATGCCAAATTTCATCACTCTAATCATACCGGAAGTGCCTAAACATTTTGGGGTGTAGAAGATGTCCCATATAAATAATATGACAAGATTTTTCAGTGCCTATAAAACCACTCTAATGTTGGATTTTTTATTTTTACTGATTTACTTAGGTAGTGCTAACAAAAACGTACAAGCATACCGAATTTCAAGTTTTTATTCCAATTCTAAGTACCTGAAACATGAGATTATAGGTTTAAAAAAGTCCATTTAAATAAGATGGAGAATTTTTTTTAATCTCCTCTTTAGACACCCTAAAAATTAAAAATATTCACTTTTGGCAATTTTCCTGTCGATTAGTCTCGGAAAACTACAATCATACAAAATTTAATCATTGTAGCCCTACACGAAGTGCTCAATAATTCAAGTCAGCTCATGTAGTTTTATATATAGTTAAGATAGGATATTTTAGATCGCGTAATTATGTATTGCTATACCAAATTAAGTCATATTTATACTTATTTATAAAATACTCGTATGTGTGTCTGTGTGTGTTTGTGTGTCTGTGTCATCAGACTTTTGCATAGAAAGAAGTCACCTCAAGCCAGCAAACGGTCCAGACATACATAGATCTAATCACATACAAAGCATTTTCCCCAATTTTTGAGTCGGGTGGTAAGATTTTGGGGATGAAATTGTATGCATAAAGGGAGAGGATAAATACCCGAGACGATAAATACGCATTAGAGCTGGTACATTGGAATTTAGCGTCCCTTTCGGCAGCAAGGCTATATGAGACGTGCGCCTACAGCTTAACGGGAGATTCGAATTATATGAGATGTAACGGGGAATCCAACCCGTGCAAAGGCGCGTACTTTAATCATATAGTCACATGGGAGCTCTCGACGGACGCTAGTGTCAAATCTATAGAATCCGGAGTCACTGAGATGAATAGTGACACTCCAGCCGCTGTTCAACTCCAACTTTGCCCCATCGTCATCGGGGAGGGATGAATAATATATCCAACATTACCGATATTAGTGTTCAGTGTATAGTTTGCGGGGATCGCTAAGCTAATTGGTGACAGTTTTGATGATATTCAAGCACAAGTTTAGGCAAGAAAGGACATGTCAGTTGACCTGAGAATTGACAAGGACAATCCCGAAAGGGCTCCGATTTCTTATTTGTTTGTTTCACTCAGTTTCTTACATTCAAATATAATATATTGCATAAACCCCGTGCAAAGAAAAGGGTATTTCAGCTAGTATACAAATAAAGAAGGCATGCTATAGTTTCTTTGGTATCGTTTTCTGATGAAATGTTCACATAACCAATAGTGCTTTTCCTTTTAGGCACACATTAACCTCATTCTCTGGAATTTGCCAAGTTGGTGAGCAATTTTTTTTTATTGTACTCTTCAGGAAACTTTCCCTTAATTTTGGGGCTAGGAAGAAATTCGAAACACGCCCCTAGAGAATATTATAAACATCTAAAGTTTAAAATTTGATCTTGATACGTTGAACGGCGAGCAAACATCTTTACATCTGGACGAACGGACGGACGCACGAACAGACGTCTAAAAGTACGTTGTTCTTTTTTCACATAGAGGCAGTGCTTAAAGCGACATCAGATGAGGTGGCGGTATGGAACAAATATGATCATATTATATATATATATATATATATATATATATATATATATATATATATATATATATATATAGAGAGAGAGAGAGAGAGAGAGAGAGAGAGAGAGAGAGAGAGAGAGAACTAATATGTAAATGTTTCATGCTCCACTATCATCAGTGGCGTATAAACTGGTTTGCTGGCTTGGGGTACTTGCTAGGGAGCCTAGTTTCCTTCCAGTTACACCTATGCTTTGGATAGGTTGTAACACTACTCACCAGACTAAATGGGAGTTGTGTTAGCAATGAAGAACGTTGAAAGAGGAGATTAGCCAATGGAGGCGGCTCAGTCTGTAAGAGCCTTCGCATCGTAACGCAAATAATGAAACAAGTAATTATAAAGCTCTGCCAATTCTCGTAAAATACTGTCAAACACAAAATTTGAGTTGCGTTTAAGCAAACCATTACGGAACGAGGCTCCAGGGACCCCAAAATGCACTGTCATTACTCGTATAACTTTCTTTTACTCTTCGCTCATGCCCAAGAAACCGATTTCTCTAGAGGCAACTGGTCCTACCTGGCAGGCCGTTCGTACTCTGCGGATGTAGATGGAGCGAAGGGTAATGTGCTCATTAGCTACTCGATTCTTGCTGCAGAGAGGAAAATTTGTGAAACATACTTTGACCTCACACCCGCCATCCCTCTTATAGAGGAACACTTCCCTTTGGTTTGGGGAAAGAAGTGAATTTCTTCGGCTATGTCGCCAATTTGTCATTCAGTCGTGTGATCTTGGCGAGTGAAGATCGTAGACTACCTAGAATGGTTAACCAGTCGGTGCATAGCGAAGCCCGTGAAATAATTAAATGTACCAATCCTGTCCGCATCCAACAAATGAAGGGTCTCGGCTACATCAACTTATCTCGCCTCTTTCGAGGGAGGTACGGGAAAGCACATACTATTGACAGCAGCACCATAAGGTTCACACTCGAAATTAAAAAGCTCTATTTCCGGCAAGGAACTGAATTCCCCTTCACTAAACTGAATGAACTTAAAAACTTTTGAATATCAAAATATAAAAGTGTAAAAGGTAAACGGCTTGCAAGGCTTAGGCTCTCTATTGTTGAACTAGCCTTTAGACTTCTGTCTCCAAACTGATTGTTGAGCAATAGTGATTACGAAGTGAGGAAAGAAGCAGAGGCGGTATGCTTTCGTAAAAATTTTGCTTGACAATATCGGTGATCTAAATGTGGAAGAACACGGATGGTACGTTTACTTAAACATCGTATTTACAATAACATAGTGATCCAACGCGACCTTTAAGTGGATTAAAACAAGAAAACACATATATGTTCATATGTTTTTTCGTCTCGTTTGCAAGGCTTTGTAGGCAATCTCGTCTCGTCTCTAGTATCTAATACTTAATGATTCTTTCCAATTTCATTTCCATTTTCAAAAACTTCTTCTGGTCTCGTCTCGTCTCGTACTCAACACTAATTTTCTTATATAGTTGTAAACACAGAACTCCAGACAAAATGAAAAGAATAGTTTTGAATTTAAAAAAAGAGTCCTGCCAATACCAGAGACGGATCCAGGTTAAACATTTTAGGCGGGCAGTACGGTAGTTAGAATTGTTTGAGGGGGATGGAATCGCTTTCACAAATGTTGAAAAAAATCAAGAGCGCAAATTCTGCCATTGAATAGGATGATAGGGAACTATTATTAACTTTTCAAAGCAGCAGCAACGAATCTTTGATAGTACAAATATAGTTGTTTACTCAATGCTAACATCGTACTATGTGTATTTTTTTTTGTTTTGTTTCTACATGCAAATTACAATTTAAATATGTTATTTTTACCGGTATGCCATACCGGCCGATTTTCTAACTTTCGGATGCATAACCGGCTCATACCGGCTCACTTTAAGCACTGCATAGAGGCCATGTAAATCGATTTAAATCTTGAGTTCCTTTTTTTTTCTTTTTTTTTTTTACGATCACAATACTTTCTTCTCTCCTATCCTTGTACACTCCGCGGCAAAAAACCTGCAACATGAGCATATAAGTTTATTGTGAAATGACGAAATCTTTTGCTCCAAAATAAGTGTGCACGGGAGGAGGCCGAGGTTTATCCTGGCGTGATTCGTTCCACTTAGACGTTATGTTCATTCCCTGTGCTGTTAGGCGTAGTTTCACAATAAACTTACATCCTCATGTTGCAGGTTTTTTGCCGCGGATTGTACAAAAGTAATAATGTTAATACTCGTAGAATACTTTACACAGCTTTATTCTATTATCTTTATTTAACATTATGTTTCAACTCAGTACAACTAACTATTATTGCAACCAGGTGGAGCTACGGTGTTTATGTTGTATTTATAATTTTATATTTAGGTGTCCTGGAAGTCCAAAATTTAAATGGACAGCCTTCCGTTTAGAAACCTGGCTACCTGTTTCTTTTGAAAAACCTTCTACTGTTATCCATAGATGGCATTAAATTAAATAAATGTTGCCAATTAAAATGACGACTTAAAGCAACACTCCCTGCTTATTGTCAAAATAATATGACCTTTTAAAAACAGGTGAGTGACAAGTTCTTTTGTAGGAGACTGTCTATTTACTTATAACATAGTTTAGTTAAAATCAACTGTTTTCGTGCAGTCGAGTAGTTGCGGATTTGATTGCCGAAGGGACAGAGCATTTTCGGTGCTAACACAGCATCGAGAGTCAATTGCACAGCACCATTTTATTTTAAAGTTTGCAAACTCCAGCTACAAACGCAGATATAATCTGAAAATCACACAACAAACTATTGAAAACTGTGTGGCAGGTCATAGTTCTTTGCGAGTTGATTTTCTTCTATCATATTCTTTACAAATCTGGTGTATATATGTTTATTTGCCTGGCAACGTTGCTATAAGCTTGTAAATGACGTCAATGATCAAAGGTCAGGAAGAACGTTTGTCATTTGTTTTTCTTTGCTCTGATACACGAATGAGGAAGTGAATGAAGAAGGAATTTCTTTTTGCACCCAGTGTTTACGATGGTCAGCTGTTTTCGTTGGCAGAATCATTGAACTCGCTACTATTTATTATGTCAGTCACCTCAGCTGTCAAACTCGATGTTCATGGATGTAACAGGCTGTAAATTATTGCCTCATTTTAACTGCAACGCCATGAAGTCCTAGAATGATGCACCCGCACAGGATCTTCTTCTTCTTTGTTTTAATTGCTGTAACTGATCTTTCTCTAGACAGTACTAAGCTTATTTCATGATCTACAGATCTTAGAATCCTATTACTTACAGGGGAAAGCAGGAATCTAAGTTTCTGTACTGAGAAAAAACTCTTTACTTCCCTTTTCCTGTTTGTCAGGATGTCTTGATACATTGGCGGCGATTGGACGTTAAAAGTGGGGGAGGGGGAAACATGATCTGAATATTTTTGTATCAATGGTAGTTTCCCTGGTTGTTTCTAACACTTTAACGAAAGGTTGTATAACTAATAGGATACTATATTTTTTCAGTTAAAATACCGTATATTGTATTTCATATTTTATTAAGTAAATTGACAAGAAGAACGCGAGTAGGTCGGTAGTAGCCCTTTATACTCGTAAACAACGAAGGTGTAAGAAGAGATTTGATTTCTTACTCATGAACATCTTAAAATTCTGTCTGGAAAATTGTGTGATCAGATTTTTGCAAAACAAATAAATGTAGAGGATAATATTAATCATAGTAATGAATAATGGGGCTTGTTTTGCAAGTTATATTGAAACTGGGGATTAATGAAACAGCTTATATTTTTAATACCACACATGCTATTAAATGTACTGTATGTTATTACTTTTAGAAAGACAGTAAATACTACAAGCATATGCTACGACATTTAAAGAAATATTTGCTTTTGCAACTTCTTGAAATATGTTCGTTGCCATTAGGTGCAGTTTTCACTTTCTTGGAACACATCAAAACACAACAATACTTAGAATCAATCCACACTTCAGTTATACAAAATAATCCCAACACCTAGAATTATGTTCAATTTACTAAATTTTATTGTATATACACTCGTACATCCTTAAACACAACACTTCACTCGTACCGTATATTACACTACAAAACAATGGAAAAGGTAGAAGTTGTTTCTTATCACGCTCTTTTTAATCGATATTCCTTACTTTAGAAAGAAGAAAAGACATTTTAGGAACTGTCAATTTTTGTGCAATTAAAGAATAAATTGTGAAAGACTTCTTTTTTTCGAAATGTTCTTTCAATCAGTTTCAAAGCGACTGACTAACATATCAAGCCCTTGTAAGAAGAAATGAAAGTATGCTGGAGTTGTTGCGCTCCAATGGGTTAATTTTTGGTACACTTTTCGTGGCAGCTAAAATGCAATTCCTATAGTTTTCTTAACTCCACGGGAAGAAAATCAATACGTACTCACGCAACGGCAAATATTATAGGGCACCATTTTTTCTACGAACCAGTAATACACACAAAAACTTTACATTTCCAAATGAAACTATATACATTAATGGGTCACTTCAAAAAAGTGGGGGCAACTGCCCCCCTTTGCCCCCCCTAATAGCCGCCCATGTCTTGATACATTGTATATTGAGAGCCAAAGGGGCTACTGAATATCAAGTTCGTATTCAATGATTTACTCGACCATTTCCAATGCCATTTCCTGTTTCTCAGTAATCTATTTGAGATAGAGGTTTCGACTGCATCTCAGAAACGAATAACTATTAAAAAATGGTCTTCAGATCGGAATCAACAGCCACCATTTCTTATTCTTCTTCCTCTAATCCTTTCCCCAGTAGCTGGGTCATCATTTCGGATCACTGTTCTCCACCTGTTTCTATCTTGTGTTATATCCACTGTGACAACCCTTACGTTTTAGATGCCATTACATGTCCATCACTAATTTATCTGCAGGAGGGGTCACGGTGGTTCACCGGTAAAGCGCTTACCTTTGGTGCGTAAAGTCCCTGGTTCGATTCCTGAACAAGTAAGTTTGTGGTGGATAACATTGTGTCGATGAGTTGTCTCGGAATACTCCCGTTTCCTGCCACATTCTCATTTCCCTAATTGTTCAGTCATCATTGATTTGCCTTAAGAGTCTTCATTCCGGCGAAATTAAAATACCGCTAATTTTACAGTAATTATGTGATATCTTCAAATAGATAAAATATAATCGAAATGTGGAACAAGAGCGCCCTGGACAATATCATTTTACATAAGAAACCGTTATCACGACTCACTTATCTGCTTTCGATTTCGAGCCATTTTGAAAATCGGCATTTATTTTCGCGTTTCTAAATAGCTGAAAACGGAAAACCACTAGGCGACTTGCGATAACGGTACCTCACGCAAAATAATACTGTCTAGGGCGCTCTTGTTCCATATTTCAATTATCTTTTATCTATTTGAAGATATCACATAATTACTGTAAAATTACCGGTATTTTAATTTCGTCGGGATGAAGACTCTTAATCATCCCTCTTACTCAGTGTCAAGGGCATAACCGTTGGACTTTAAACTGAAAAGACTTTCTTGAAAGGTTGGAGAACAGTCTCAATCACTTCATCAATGCGAAGTTTTTGTTCTGTGACATGCTCCTTCAAATTTCAGGGCCAAGCGAAGCCAAGTGTGGACTGTAAGACGTGCGTAGTTGTACTCCAATGCAACTGCCACAGTCATACTGGCCTTCTGTAGTCTCGTGTTCTCACATTGGAGAAATACATAACAAGCATGTACGTTTCTACTGTTTGGTTTGTCGAACCTTATAAGAAAATAGCGCAAAAAACTTTGTGTTAACAGTTTTTCTCCTTTCAAAAAATCCAGACATGCAATAACCTTTTGTATAATTGCACCGATACTGTCTTTGTTTCATTCGAGTAGTGGTTCATCCATGACTCTTCTCTTGTAGCGATGTATTGCAGAAATCGTAACTTCATGTTTTTACCGCTGCTCTCGACAAATTACAACTCTATCAGATTTTAAATTATTTTAGTTCTTCCGGTGCTATCGACAGATAAGTTTATGAAAAGTGAATTAACCTCTGACGATAATATCGAAGAAGAGTTAACGATCCTTATTTTGCATACAGGAGGAGCTCGCTGTAGCGCTTCAAAATCACATGTTTGATACGGTATGGTTTCACTTGCAATTACACTTTTTGACAGACTGTCACGAGTGTCACTCACCATAGATTCAGGATCTTCACTAAAGCTTCTGCAAACCAGATGATCGCGCTACAGTCTGTTCTCGAAACATCACAGTCAACGATGAATTTAAGCACGTTTTGGATTTTCTTTCAGTAGAAATTTCATTGATCATATGCTTAGTAAACTGGTCTGATGGTAGCCTTTTAAAAAGCGTCAAAAAAGAAGAAAATAGGTGGTAATTGTAACTTTCACCATTAATCGTCAGCCATGTACTGTTGACTTTCAAATAGTTATTAACGAAGTTCCCTGTTTGACTGTCTGGACAAAACCTGGATGCTCATTTATGCTCCTTGTATTTTTGAATGATCGTAATGTATTCATTTAATGATAAGAACTCAAATAAGAATAAAAAGATTTCTTGAAAATTTAACCAACTTTATGTTACAACTGCATTAAATACTTTATTCATGTCGCTCACTTATAACGTTAGGCTTACTAGTTAGGCCTAACGACATATAAATTTTCCCACATATATAACATCACACTAAAACCAATCATTATCAAATTGTAAATACAAATGTGTACTTTTATACAATCTATAACTCCATTAGAAACTGATACAAACAAAAACATATTTATAAAATATAGAACCATGAACAAATACTCGATACATTTCAACAAAAACTATATAATCTGAATCTAAAAAATCCACATAATACACTATCCTTTTTTCTTCTTTTAAACATCTTTTCACTTTTGCTATGTGCAGATACTTGTTACGGCACTTATATCCCAACACTTTAAAAACGCTAAAAAAAACAGTAAGTGTTTTTTTTTCTAAAAAGTGCTAAAATAGTTTAAAAAAAATTAAAAGGCGCTAAATAACAGAAAATTTTGAAGACTGTACCATAATGCTTATTATAATCTCAGTGGTAATTCTATGATACATTAATTTCCTTGGCTTGGCACAAACTAAAATTTTCCGCTCTTTACACATTTAGCATTTTTATTATTACTAGCTGAACCTGCGCTGTCTACTCAGCGCATCGTTCTGTTATGACCATAAATCTCCTTCCCACTGTGCATATCTCTTTACTCACACAAGTAAAGGATAGGAGACTTACAAAGGAAGTGAATTGCTAGGTATAGATGTTGGAGTAAGTTTGCAGGAAATTTGTAGAAGTAACACGATGTCAAGTGGATTTTTTTCTAATAAATCCATATCCGTCTGGGTTCGCCTTATTGCATCTGTTGAGGCCTTTGAAGTTTCCAGCTTGCAATAGGTTTTGCCATTCAGATTTAAGCAAAGCGCCTGCAACGTCCGTCAACCCGCCATACGTGACTTCTCTACTGGTTGCCTAACACGTAGTTTCGGCCTGCAACAATATTAATCTTATGGGTTCAAAACGGCCCTTAAAATGTTGAATAGAACAGTAACGACACGGTTTTTGTAAATTTGAATGAGAACTGCACAATCTAGGCAAAATTTGGAATCAACCAGTGAAAATGACACGTTTCTAGCACTTGTGGTTTTCGAGATCTCATTGTCGAAAAGATTGCGCAAAAACATATAAACCTAACCTTCTAATAGATAGACTAGCTGAACCTGCGCTCTCTACACAGCGCATCATTCTCATATGAGCATAAATCTCCTTCTCATTCCTCACAACATATGTACATGTCCCTTTACAGACACAAGTAAGAGACGTCTTGATTTAAAAAAAAAATCGGCAAGGGGTATCATAAAGGGGAGATTTTTTCGATTATTTTTTCTCAATATCTCGCACCGTTTGCAAGATTTGAGCCTACTTCCGTTTGGAGTTTCTAATTCATGTATGACCAGTGTTTTCTTTCTTCTTGCATGCAGTATGTAATAAGCAAATACATTGCATATACAATTAATTATAATGTCAATTATATATGGTGTTCATTGGGCAAAACACTCAAAAAATAAAGATTTATCTTATACTCGAGAAATGGTTATCCTTTATTTTTCACTATTATTTGGTCATTCAACAAACGCCTGAGACATATACAACCCCAATATACAACGTTGTGGTGTTGGAATGTATAACGCATAGGATATGATGCTTGAGTTTTTTTTTTTTTAATTTCAACGCTTCCAGTGTACCCTAAAAAATGTAATAAAGAAATAATGGCCATGTATTTTTTTAATATTCAATTAGAACTGGACAATTTACGCAAAATTTCCAATCGATCAGTGAAAACGTCATCTTTCTAGAGCCTGTAGTTTCAGAGATCTCATTGTCGAAAGGATTGACCACAAACATATAAACATAGTTTAAAAGAACTCGGAAGATGGAAGCACAATTCACATGCATTGATTTTAGAGAAGGCTTATTAAAATACAAAGGCTTTGAACAACAATTTTATATTGTAAACTTTATGAAAAAGATATAGTTAACTAATTTAGACTATTTAAAGTACAAATACTTAAAATGTTTGTCTCTGTTAAACGTGAAATCACACATAACCGTAAATAAAAGATTTGAAAGCCAAAGTTATAGGTTGGAGCTCAGGCGTTTTTAAACAAACCATTCTCACCAGCTGTGACGTACCATACGTCAAACCAGCTGATTTTTGAAATCCTTTCCACAATCCTGGGACTTGCTCGTCAGATATTCGCTGAGCAACAGCTATCAGACTTATCTCAGCCAAGGGTAGCTCGTTGCGACACGTATAAACTGGGGCATTTCCTCACCTAAGCCACTATTCGAATGGGTGGCTTCTACCTGCTTACCATACCTCATTAGTTGTTTTGTGTGCTCATTATCATGGCTACTGGGCCTCACGCTTCTAATCTTTCCTTGGGCCCCTCCGCTCCGTCTGCATCTGCCGACAAGCGAAGGGAGAGCTCTAAACGCACAACACGTAATGAAGTTCATCCGAATCATCCTCAGTCACCTAAACCAAAACGCCATCACACACTCAGCGAATCATCTACTGCATCTGATTCATCTCATCACATGGACGCTCAAACTTCTTTCACTTCTGTTAAACCAGCCATTTCTACATTTCTTCTTACCAACTATGATCCTCAGTATCTTGATCTCAAGAAGTTGTATCATCGAATTGTCAAATACATACCTCGCACGAACATCGCACAAATCATTTACACCCAGAAAGGCATAATTATTAAAACGCCAGACGACCAATTTGCATCTACCCTCCGCAATACTTATTCCTTTGAAATATTTGGTAAAAACGCTTCTATCTCTAAACTCAACACTCCATCAGCCAAGCAACCACCGCCACCACGCAAACAACCTGCTTTGTCAGTTGTCATCCGAGGTGTTGATCCGTCCTTTACAGATGAAGAAATCAGTCAGGAACTTCAGCTTGATGGACATTCTATCATTAAATGTATCCGTATCAAAAACGCACAAGGAAACACCTACATGGTCCGTGTCTTAACCAATTCTCACGACACCATAGACTCTCTTCTCTCGAATGGCGCCTTCATTTACCGCAAACGTCATCGTGTCGAGCCTTCTCGTTCTCCTGCTCCACTTCCTATGCGGTGTGAAAAGTGCCAAGTATATAACGATCATCCGACCGGCGCATGTCCAAACCAACTCAAATGTGGATTCTGCACTGGCCCTCATAGCACCCGCAATTGTTCTAACCTGAAAGAAACTCCTAAATGTTCCACCTGTAATGAAACTGGACATCCTACTTACAGTTACAAATGCAAGGCTAAACCTACTGCGGATCCATTCAAGCCCGAATTAACGGTACCATTAAAACCGCATATCACTCAATCAGCTTCTGTTCCTCAAGATATCTGTCAACCAATTACAATCACCCAATTCTTGTCTTTTCTTACTGTTACTCTCCAAAACATTCATCCGCTACTTCGCAACCATATTCTTTGCCAAGTCCAACAAACTGCCAAAGCCATACTTAACATCAACTTCACTGCTACTTACTCTGGCCAAACTGTTTACTTTCATTCAGATCCGTTGCAAACAGAAGTTTAAGTCACTCTCCGACAACATCTGGTTTCTTCACATCATTATGGACATTACTTTTCTGTTTTTGAACATTCGTTCTTTACCTCAACATAAAATCTTATTTGAACAGCTCCTCTTTGAAAAACATGTTGCGTGTTTCGTTTTGAACGAGACACATCTTAAGGCCCACACCCACGTACAGCTGCCAAATTATACTATGCTTCGACATGATAACTTGATACCAGCGAGGAGGGCAAGTGGTGGGGTCGCCATAGGATTTTCACCATCTCTTCCTTTTCGCCGCACTACTCTTCCCATAACTCCACTCCCCGAGCATCTAGTTACTACTTTATACTTCAAACAGCTCAACATCACTGTTGCGACCATCTACATCCGTCCTGGACATCCTCTTCCTTATCCGTTCATTCAGTACATTTCAGATAACTATCGTACTTACATCATTCTAGCGGATCTGAATTTTCACAGTCGCACTCCTCGCCAGCAACAGGATTTCCGCAATTACCTTCTAACGCATACTTCAGGACACTTTCTTCCGATACCTAAGCCTACAAGACCTTGTAGTAATACAACACCAGATGTTGTTATCACTTCTCTCAACCTACAGACTCGGTGCACCTTAGATGTCCTGGATCCTCTTGGCAGTGACCATGTGCCAATTCTTCTGACCATTACAAATCCACGTTCTGCTTCTCGCACTACTCCTCCACCCCCACGCTCTTATCTTCTGTTCGACAAAGCAAACTGGAACGGTTACCGCACCTTACTTCAAAACCAATTAGCAAATGTCCCGGATCCCGAAACAGAAGATGACCTTTATATCGCATTAGATACTATTACAGCTTCCATCCACACTGCCTCAGCCCAACATATTCCACATCGGACCGCACATGTTTATAAACCAGCTCTTCCTCCTCAGTATCTTACACTTATCAAACGTTCCCGGGCACATTATCGAGACTTCACTCACACTGGTAACCTTGAGTCCCTTCGTCTCCACCGTCAGTATCAACGCACTGTTCACAACTACCTCGTTGCTTATAAACGTCGTCGTTGGATCACTAGCTGCAATGATCTTTCCACCATCACCCATCCTACCAGGTACTGGAAGCGATTCCACCAACTCACTGGCCGATCATCTCGTACACCGTACCCTCTCTTAGCTGGAGACGAAGCTCTCGCTGACGATACTGCTAAAGCAAATGCTTTTGCCGATTATCTTCAAGGCATTTTCACTCCTCTTGCACCTGTCCCATCAATACGCCGTCATCCAGCAGAAAATCTCAATCTTTCTTCACCCGATCTCCAACCCAATTCCAACCACCATTTACCTGCAAATAATTATCTTACTGCCCCTATTACGGTCGAAGATATCCGCAGTACAGTCGCCAGAAAACGTCAGTCGGCTCCAGGCGCTGATCGTATCTCTTACCGACATATCAAAGAGGCTCCCTATGTTCTTCTCCATTTACTTTCAGTTATTTACACATTTATTTTGCGTACGGCCTACATTCCGACTCACTGGAAATCATCGATCACTCTAATGTTTCCCAAACCAAACAAACCTCCACATGATGTCTCTTCTTACCGGCCTATTCAGCTCACTCTTGTATTCAGCAAAATTCTGGAACGCATCCTTGTCACACGTCTACATCGTCATCTTTCCGATCATAATCTTCTTCCTCTTCCACAAGCTGGCTTTCGACCTTCTTATAGTATCAATGATCAGCTTCTGCGCCTTACCACCCATATCACAATGCAGTTCAACACATCCAAACCTTCCTGCCTTGTCTTATTCGATTTGGAAAAAGCTTTTGATAAGGTGTGGCATCTTGGTCTTGTGTACAAACTCTTCTCTTACCGCCTTCCTCTGTGTTACATCCGTTTCATCTTCCACTTTCTTTCTTGCCGCCTTAGTTATATATCTATCAACAATCACCTCTCGCACCCTATATTTCTCCATTCTGGTGTTCCTCAAGGTTCCTCACTATCTCCGTTATTATATCTGTTATATGTGGCCGACTTTCCTATTTTGCCTAGAAATATCAGTTTATATCAATTTGCGGATGACACAGCCTTTCTCGCCATAGCCAATACTATCCAAGAGATAAACCGAACTCTGCAGATTGCTATTGACACATTTCTCTCATGGTGCAATCACTGGCGACTGACCCTAAATGCTGCTAAAACACAAACCATTATCTTTCTTCCTCCAAACAAACGCTCTCGCGTGTACCGCAACCCTGCTAACTTTCATGTTCATGTCGACAACGTTCCTCTTCAGCCTCAAAACACCGTCACTTATCTTGGTATAGTTTTTGACAGACATCTTAAATGGACTGCTCATCTCAGGTCCATCTGCGTCAAAGCCTATAATCGCCTCAACCTTTTACGCCGTATCACTGGTACTACCTGGGGATTGAACACACATACCTTATTAACCACCTACAAAGTTTTTCTCCGCCCAGTTCTCACCTTCGGTTTTACAGCCTGGATAGCCGCAGCTCCCTCATTTTATACCAGACTTCAAATTCTTGAACGGCACGCCCTCCGATTAGCTTTCCGTATCCGCCTTCCCAGCCCAACTCATGAACTCTATGATCGCACCCCATTTCCCCACATACTCTATCACCTTGAAACCCTACGCCTCCGCTACATTTCAACTCGCTTTCAAACTCATCATCCCCTCCTACTAGACACGATGCATCACTTTGCTTTACACCCGACCGATGTCCTTCTCCGTCATACCCCTCTTTCGCTCCTATTTACCTTGTACCACTTCTCCTTACCACCTGACAGTCCTGACCATCTTTTCATCACAGACTACATCACTGACACGGCATCACCTTGCATTATTCCATCTTATGCACAGTAGTCCTCTTGTTTAACTGGGCTTCCCCTGTCTCCATCAGATCCGGAGTTGCCCCCGGATCAGAAGATAACACACATCTGTCTTGCTAACAAAACCCGTTGCTGTGACGTCTTGTGCACCTCATTACCATTCATTCCCATCCACCTTCAACTATGATTATGGTTAACGGCCATAATGTCCAACCCTTCTCATACTATATGATATACTAGTCTGATCTGAAAATGCTCCAATATATTTATGATGATGTAAAATAAAATGTTGAAATAAAGTTTAATAAATCTACGAGTACCCATCCACAATTTTCCAATCCCCATCATTCCTTTACTCCACTTCCCGATATAAAGGGCGGTACCCTTTGGGCGGGAGCTAGTCGTCTACGACTAGCAAAAAAAAAAAAAAAAAAAGCGTTTTTAATTGCTATTGTAGCATTTTAATAGATAGATTATTTTCGTGTTTTAACGTTCTTAAAAGTTGATTTTTTTAGGTTTATATTTTTTGCGTTGTGTTGTTTTGAAGTGGGTTACTTTTCTTTTCAAGGTTGTTTAATTATTACACTATTTTCTCATACCTCCGCTTGTTACCACGGATAATGCTCTTTTCGACCACTGTTTGAATATTTTAAAATTTTCAGTTTGGACATTTCTGGACCTTAAACTTGTAGTTACGACTCACAATCTGTCATCGGTAAAAAAAAAAAAAAAAAAAGTGTTTAAAACTTACAATTCATTATTAAAACCGATTGACATTGTGGAGTGCAGGGGAGGAAAAGAGAAATCTCCGTATGGAAATCATATGCAAACTTCTCTCTTCCTACCCCTTTACTTACAGGAATGTTGTATCATACTGATTTAAGATAAAATTAATAAAATGCCAAATAAAATTATAGTGATTAGTAAACTTTAGATAAAATCCATAGAGCTAAAATATAATTTCACATAATTTCCAATCACATTCATATAAGTGTGAGTTTCTTATTTAAAGTCCTGTAGTCCCTTTCGGACTGACTTTGATATGTGGACTTACGCACGAGTTATCTGCCACCTTAGTTTATCAAAATAATAGATGTGTGATTATCTTCGGGTAAGTTGAACATCTGACATCAGAAAGGATGGAACCCAGAAGACCGGCAAGAGAACAGAATTAGTACATTGGTACTTACTATACCTGTTGAAACTCAACTTAGAAGAACACAACTCCAAGATAATTGAGTTAAAGCACATTTATTCCGTTTACTCACTATTACTGAACGTCACTAGTAAAACATAACTATGCACAGATATTTACATTTCACGAATAAAAAATATCCTGGCATTCTCTCACATGTCTTAATTATAAAGACTTAACGAAATTAATATGGTAAAAAATAATCACTTTCTGATATGCATTTATTCAACAGTCCTCTTCTTGATCTTCCGGAGAAGTCTCTTTGTTATTCCACTTCTTTTGTTTTCGTAGATGATATCCTTTGCTATCATGGGGAAGAAATATCCCTTCTTCTTATTAGTAGCATTTAGGCTACATTAACATCTTTCTTGCCTGAGAATGACGGTAACGCCACTAACTGAAATATGCATTTGTATCTCTTAGAGTATAAATAAAAAAACAAGAATTTTAGGAATGATCCGAAAATGGATCAAAAGATTGCGGTCTTGCCCAAGAATTTTAGGAATGATCCAAAAAAATGGATCAAAAGATTGCGATCTTGACAGACATTTGTACACTTTCTTAATAAAACTATATTTTCTTTAACAGTGAAATTATTAATCTGGCTTAAAGATTTGAACTTACACTTTATCTGTATTTTTTCTTTTATTATAAATAGAATCTAGTTCTTTTTTTTCTGTGAATATAGGTAAAATAGGGGAAGTCGTGCTTCCCAGATAGTTATGTACCAGGGGACATAGCATCTACAGCTCTCCTGAATTTTGTACCAATTTTGCCTTCCTATCACTGAATTAAGTTTTCTATATTTCATTTGGGTAACATAAAATAATTTCATATAGAGAGAAACAACTAAAGTGGGAGGCAAAATTTGCTATTCGTTTATCAAAGTATTTCTTTTTTCTTGCTGACATTTTGACAGTATTTCTTGCTTTCGCATAAGTGGAAGTAACAAGTGGAAGTAATATATTTAAGATACCTATGTGTTGCTTCTACATTCTGATCACTTTAATTTATTATGCACTTTTTTCGTTAAATTTACTTTAATTTATAAATAGGGCGATCCAAGTACCAAGGAACACGAATTTTCATGTACCAAGGGACAATACATTGCATATGATAGCTATTTGATGTAGCCTTAATTAACTTATGGATTTGTTTTTTTTTTTTTTTTTTTTTAAAGAAAAACAATATGCCTAGTCAAATACTTATTGCATGCTATTTCAGCAAACAATGTAATAAAACCACAATATTATTTATTTTATATTGCATTATATTCCTTGTATTTAGAAGGTTGCTTGACAATGCAAAAATTCCCATTCTATTGAGAATGTGGAAATAAGCTATGGTTTCTGTATTGTACTTATAATTGTTTAATTTAACAAACAAATTAGTTGGCAATAATCGATTATCATCAGGGTTGTGGTTGTCTCTAGGTACACTCCGAATCAAAAAAAATTGCGACAGCTAACGCCGTGCAGCTGGCCACCCAATATACACATCCTTATCTCATAATCGTGTCTGGTAAAGAGACTTCCTCTCTCTTCTCCTTTCTTCTCTCCCATACTAAAATTAGCCAACAACATGAACGCAATTCTAATTTCAAACTACACATGTATTAGTATCGATAAAATGGAACAACAAAACCGAGACGAAACAAGATTCATAAGTTAATTTAGGGAGAAACTGAAACACACACAATGAGAAATGGAAACCAATGGATGTCTATTACACACAGGTTCAGAAATGAGACAGAGAGAGAGAGAGAGAAAGAGAGAGAGAAGACGAGAGAACAAGAAAAAGAAAAGGGAGAACAGATAAAAATGTGGAATTTTAAACTTCCAAATGGAACAATCTAGATATATCCTTTCTTCTTTTCAGTTTTAACCGCCTAACGGGTTTTGGTAACGGAAGTCTCATATTATTGTTTACATTAAACATATTGATTGATTATTTTTATAATTATGCTTGATTGCCATCTCACACTAATGTATGATAAACTCCAATTATTATTTCTTATTATTAGTTTCAATTATAAAAACGGCCTCTCCGCAGAGCTGACAGAGACAGAGAACGTCAGAAACAACAAATACGTGGTAATAAGTTTTAAAAATATACACGTCTATGACATATTTCACAATTAAGAGCCTTGTTAGGTCAAACACAGAATCCTGAACACTTATTTCAGATTTCAACTATTTTACAAAGCAAATTACTTCCATCGGAAACGAAGAACGAATATCACAACTGTAAGTTGTTTGAGGTATCTATGCTCTTGTTAGAATTTCATCATCAATGAGATGAATTATATTGGCAGGAAACAAAAAGGAAAATTTGGATACTGTATCACGCATAGATGTATAAATATGAATTTAGTATGTCAAATAGTTTAACATATATGCGCTAATTCTAAAGTTTGATTTACTGTTACTGAGACGACTATCTTCACACAACTCATCGAAATATCATTTGATCTTTTGAATTGTTTGTATCTAAATGATGTCTGAACATTCCACTTTTCACACAGTTTAATTGCTTCTTCCTTCAGAAATAGCCGAAAAAAGGGGAGGGTGGCAGAACATTGCGACTAATACAAAACTGAAAAGCATGTTGATTCGACCTATTAGGAGGCTAGGGTGAAGCCTCCCTAGGAAATGCCGCCCCCTCCTCGTCATAGTACATAGTACATGACGCCCCTTTACATGACTTAAATAAGCGGTTAAAGAGAACACTGAATTATGGTACGAAAACGTACCGTGGATCGTAAAAGGGTTAAGTACTATACAGAGTGGTCCGACAGTAGGTATACAGACCTACATCGATCAAATATGACATTTTAATTGATTAAGTTAATGAATTTATTTGCTTCGATTTTTTTCGAGCCTAAGATGCAAGTGAAAATAAATTAAGAACAAATAATAAAGAAACTAAGCTAATCTGTATGGATAAAAATAAGTAAATGATATAAAATTCCATGAACCGATTAGTACGCGACTGTACATCTACTTTTGGGCCACTCTGTATTAAGTGAGAGCAATTTAGTGTATTTTGACATTTACTTCCAACAACTGAACACCCATCAAAAATCCAAGTGGGTGCAACTGCCCCCTGACTCCTGTGGGTGACCATGACAAGTCGTTTTTTTATTTTATTTTTTACTAACTGAATATACCCATTCTTCGCATGGGGGCTGTATTTGGAAGTCAACGCCTCTGGGAGTACCACCATTCATTTCAGCGACCGCGAAAACTATGGATTTGACACTAATATCGGTCATTTTGGATTACTTTTACATGTCTCGGTATCCCTCCCTTCCCCTCCCCCGGGGTGAGCCCCGGCTCGCAGTCGAATAGGATGAATTTGGAAGTTAATATGATCGGAGCTTCACCATTGATCTCAGCGACCGTGAAAACTATGAATTCGACACTAATATCGGTCATTTTCTACTACTTTTACATGTCCCTGTAAACGCCACCCTGAGACCCCCTGGTTCGAATTTTGACAAAAACGTTTAACTCTGGTCTGGAACCTGAACCAAGGTATTCGTGACTAAAATTTGGTAACTCTCGGTCAATTTTTTTGGTTCCCAAGCCGGTTCCGGTAAACACCCCCTGAGACCCCCTGGTTCGAAATTTAAAAAGGGGCTTCGTCTTGATCTGGGGCCTAGGCCAAGGTACCCCTGACCCAAATTTGGTAACTCGGTCCAATCGTCTGGTCCCCAGGCCGCACACAGACAGACAGCAAACACGCAAACTTTTTATTTTATTTATATTAGGTTTATTTATTTTTGTAACCTTGTTAAATACTGGATGAACATAATTTGTCTATGCTTCCTCCTCAATCTTGTCAATGTATCAACAATCCTTTCTTCAGTTGCTTCTAGGGAAGCCTTTTCTTTTCTTTTTATTTTTTGTCAAAATGTTGTCACATGAAAACAATCACTGGAAAAATAACTTTAGTATAGCATGCTTCGTACTAAAGTGAAAGAAAAATTCCATTGACCTTTCACCTGTTTCTACTAGAAAATCACATCCTATTTAGAAATTTTATATGTAGTTCCGACTGTTCCGTCTTGTGTTTTGATATTGTATTTGCAACAATAACTTTTCAATAATAGCTACCAGCAGTTATAATGATTACAATCGGTTTGGAAACTCTTCAATTAGTTGCTCTGAAAGTATTGGAATCTGACTTTTTACATTGTAAATTAAGTCTGACTTTAAGATAGTTTGATCCCGTTTCGCAACAATGATCTGCTTGTAACAATGGTCATAACGAAAAAATATCGAAACTCTATCTATTCAGTTCTGTAGATACATTTGTAGTGAGTTGTATTACAAAGTTTAGTTGATTTCTGTGTAAACACAATCGAATTATAATTATTTGTTTCATAAACAATGTTAACTCCAACAATGACAAGATCAACAAGATGAAAAATTGATGTCATTCTTTAGTTATTAGTCTGTTCATTTTATTTAGTTCGTTTTCGCTAAATTCTATATTTCTTCACAATTTTTTGACCGACTTTTATTAACATTGGTCACGGTAGCACCATCCATTCAGCTATAAACTAACTATTTGAATTTCCAAAATAACCCGTTTGGCAACTATGAGCAGCTTTCAACAATGCTCCCAAGGGAACTGTGTGAACTCTTCCCTCGATATGTTTACTGGGAATAGTAGTTAAAAATTTAGATCTCTCTACGAGAAAATGAGCGATACTTAGTTCTGTTTGATTGTTAGTTTCTTTCAACATGTATTTGATTGCTATCTTTTCCATTTCTAGAAATTCACCGCTTACAAAGATGTACGGAATTCCAAATGCTACCTGGAACGTATGAAAGAGACTTCTGGAGATTTGAGGCAGCAACTGGCTCTTCTGGAATCTTTACAGCGATCTGTGATTACTGATGCACCCAAGACGTTATATGTGTCCAATATCAGTCTTTCTGCTATTGAGGTAAGTGCTACGCTAATATATGTGGGAAACCGAAAAATGCAAATGTGGTTTCCGAATGAAGGATTCAAATTGCATCTAAAGTGAAGAAGTTTCACTTTTGCTACTCTTTCTTCATGTTTTTGAAGTATAACGAATAATTGAAATATATTATTAATCTGGTGGCTACTCAAATGTCTACAACTATTCGAACATAGGTAGAGCAAAATATACACGGGAATGTTTCTCCCACTACCGAATTTTTATGAAAATCTACTTATAAATGGTGTAATACAAAATCACTCTAACATAAATAATTCACTAACTGGGTAAAGAAAGGCCCAACACCCGAGCATCCGAGGAAGGGATCTCCTCAGAGCTCTGAGCAAGCTAGGTGGAGTGGATTTAGGATCCCTAATGCTCCACGCAAGCAGAGAGGGATTTGAAACGCACAAAGCTTCACGCAAGCTGGGTGGCTGAGGTTAGGAGTCTCACAGAGATCCGAGCAAACTAAGTGGGCAGGAAAGAAGGCCTAGAGCTCAAGTAAGCCAAAGGCTTTGGGTTAGGTTGCTCCTAGAGCACCAAGCAAGCTAAAGGAGTGGAGGTGACCAGCGAAAGACTAATAGTAGTTGCCATAGACTAATAGTCGTCCTGGTTTTGTAGTTGCTCCAGTGTGGCGGTGGCGCTGGTGTTCCTTGTCTTACACTGTAGTAATTCATAGTAGGAGGTACAAGGTTGATGTTTATAAATACGAGAACGTGTTGGTTGTTAGTAAACAAAGCCATGTGCGGAATATTACAATATAAAATGTGCTAAATGCAACTATTATTTCATTCGAGAGCATTTTCTAAGTATTCAGTTGCCTACTTCTCAAAATCCTCATGTTGTTTGTTCATTACTGAATTATTTATTAAAAAGAGTGGCATAAAGTGTAATTGAAGTCCCTTGAACGGATTCAGTTGATATATAATGGGTAAAATGTGTGGTGATCAACTTTGAAACAGGAAGTGCTTGATTTATACCAGTTACCATTTGAATAGACGGCGAATGGAGATGAAATCTATTCTTCAGACGCTGAATTGGCTCTAAGACAATTTTTTCTGGCTCTATCTTACGGTTTATGCCCTGATACTTGTCGACAAGTGGAGATGATGGAAATAGCCGAACTACCTCGTGGCTATATGTTTAGCGTACGCGCCTTCGGCCTCGGAGACCCAGATTCGATTCCCTGTAGAAGCTTATGTGGTTCAGATTCCACGTTCAACTGTAGGTCCGCGTCTCATATAGCCTCGGGGCTGAGCAGGACGCTAAACTTTAAATCAACTAACCAACCAGCCGTTCTATAAGACTTTCTACACTTATGCATAGCATAGATTGCAAATCAAAGAGAAACTACTGAAAATGTATAGCACGCCATTTATCTGCGAAACCCTCGTAATTACTCTAAGATATCAATGAAACTTGGATCACTAAAATAATATTGTCGATTTTGTTTCAGGTCTATCGCCTTGCAGGACGAAGAATTGCAGAATTTTGCCGTCACATGCCAACTAATGTATTGCAAACTGTTCAGCCCCAGCCATCCCATAATGAACTTCCTGGTGATGTACTTTCTACAAAAAAGAATGCCCTTCTGGAGTTACAGAAGAACAAACGTTAGTATCCAGTTGTAAATTACGCGTCTATTTCCATCCCATGTTTATGCTCTTATATTCAAGTCTTGGCTTACCCCTAATGAGCACGTTAATGAGATGGCAACATTGTATCTACAAAGTTTGGCAACAGTGTAACAGGTCTTGCTGTCCTGACATAAGTAATGCTTGTAACGAAGGATATGTAGGTTTCGTTTGGGTTTATCCGTATGATTATGCTGATTAGCCTCAAAAGTTAGGAGAAACCGTCCCATTATTCCCGTATAAATTGAAAAACAGATTAACAGGAGATTAAATAAAAAACATTGATTATAATCATCATATAAAAATTTGTAAAACATCCAATCTAAAACCCTTAAGAGAATATACTCGTACAAAATTGTATAAAAAAACGGTATTCTTGAATTAACGGACGTAATTAAAAAATTTTGAGATACAGCTTTTAAAACATATAAAATAGATACAACATGGTGTTTCACCAGTCCAAGATTTTTTTTAGATGCGATGTTAAACATGATAAACAAAAATTAGAATTATTAACCGATTACGACAAATTGCCCTTTATAGAAAAAAGATATAAGAGTAAAAAATTCTCAATGTTCAAATCAATATACTGTAACAAAAAACAAGTATTTAGAAAATTGTTATCCTGATAAGAAAAAATTGTACATGTACATGGATGCGAATAATGAATATGGATGGTCCGTGAATCATAACATGCCTTATGGAGATTTTCAATGGATATTTTTTATATATTTACTATAAAATTGAGAAATATTGGATAAACAAAATACTACTGACAAAAGACGATTCCAGGATTGGACATATTTTAGAAGATTTAAAATATCCAAAATAACCTTATAATAAATATTCAGACTTATCATTAGCTCCAGAAGATCCTGTAAATATAAGGAACTTCCAAAATTATTAACAATACTTTATGATAAAAAGGATTATATATTACATTATCAAAATTTATCGCAAGGTATCAAAAAAATAATTAGATATTAGCATTCAAATAATCAGCGTGGTTAACGAAATATATGAACTTAATATAGAACTTCGATCATAAGCAAAGAATTTGAAAAATATTTTTATATAAGAGCTAACAATGCTGTGTTTGGTAAACCTATGAAAAACATAATTACAAATAGATATAAGACTTGCGCATAATAAAGAGTTAGAGAAAAAATAATTGCCAAACCTTCTTGTAAAAACAGAATATTTTGTAAAAATCTTTCTGCTATTCATATGTATAAAACTAAAAGTACTTTTAACAAACCTATGTAAGTTGGAATATCTGTTATACATATGTCTAAAATCTGTTTATATTTCTATTACAATGATTTGAAGAAAAAATGAAATTGTTGAAATTGTTTATGAGTGATATCGATTCTATTATAGCGCATATAGAAACAGAAGAAAAAATAATGTATTCTCAGTGGAAGAAAATATATTAGCATTAAACACGTACGATGATAAAAGATGTATTAGAAAATGGAATATATATCCTAGCTTGTTGATATTACAAAATAGATTTGAATAAAGAAGAATTAATAACGAAACTAGGACAATTAGCTCATTATTATAACAGAATTTTTTTAAAAAAACAGAATAGATTTAAAAGAATATGGTTAGGTTTAAGTTTAGATGTAAGTAAATTGACACAAAATGTTTTTTTTTTTAATAAATATGTCCATAAAAGCTTATAAATTTTATCCTCCCCAAATACTATATTTTTCATTTTTATATAGAAAAAGTTAGTCCGAAAATCTTATATCATTCATAATTTAATAATAGAGACTTTATCGCAATATTTTCCGTAATATGTGTTATATCAATTTCATATATCAAATACTTTAAAAAAGGGTGAGCTGAAAATGTTAATAATACATCTACTGGTGCTTAAAAAGGAAATGACTGTCTGTATTTAACTTGTTTGACCATGTAGTTTAAAATTTAGTTCCCGTTGCGATTTATATTACCAGTTAACAGAATTTGGAAGTTTATAATAGAATATAGTAGTAAGAATATGCATGACTTCCTATTGTACACTTTCCAGAAAGAGTTCATACCCACCTCTTAAATGTTTCTCTGTCAATATCTTAGAAACTGTTGTACCGGTGTAGTTAAACAATTTTTTCCTGAAGTAGAAGGAATGAAATACTCTGTATGTTACCGGAAATTGTATTCAAATTATATTGTATTGGAAGTTATTGGCAAAGGAATTCCCAAGGTTAGGGAAAGCATTTTTATTAAGGTTTGGGAGTTAGATTTTGTTATATTAGACCAGATGCGGTTTTAACCTAAAGTCACATTGCTAGAAACTCAACTGGATAAACTGAACGATTACTGCTATGTATTGAGCTTTATAACTTTTTCCTCTTTATTTTCAGTTCGCTCCAAGAGGCAAGCAAACTACAGAACTTACAGACGCTTCAGAGGACAAACTCAGTCCCAATATTTATCATACAAAAATGGTGGAAATGGAGGATCCGCAGATGCAGTAGCACAACCAGATCTTTCTCAGAGTAGAGTCAGTAAGTAAAAATATCTTCTTGCCTATTGAAATGTAGGAATAGACAAAATTAGCAGAGTTAAATGGAAAATCATTAAACAATTTCAGGAATTGTAGGTCTGCAAAGAACAATATTGTAGTTAGTAACGAAAAAAGAGGACAAGAACCATATCAGGACAAGTTTGAAAAAAATATATGCTGAAGGATGCAATAGAAGCCCAGATAATCCTGACGACCAGACTTAAAAGGCCTTATGCAGAGTCGTTTTGACGTAGGCCTATGATTAGTGTCGTACTAAAGACCTGACTACTGCAGGAAACATATGTTAGTCAAACTCTTTAGTATGGTACCAATCACGAGTCAGAACGACTCTGCACAAAGCACAGAATGTTTTCTAGAACTACCTACAGGTGACGTTAGTGTAAACACAAAGCAATAGCAGTTATTAATTGGAGATACGGACGAAAAAGTTAGCTTATTCTTCAAAATGTAATTATTTCAATAGTTTTAAAAGCGTGTTTATCACAGTGATACTATTTGAGAAATGTTAGTTTCACATAAGCGTAACTTCTAAAACAATTTACCTATTAATATGTAACTATAAATTGCAATTATTCTGTTTCTAAAAATTATCTTATTTGGAATAAATCACTGGTTTCCCCTTGTGCTCTAGGTCAATCACATTATCAAGGAAACAAAAACATATATCTGAAAGACTGTTAAGAATATGAGATGAACATAAATGTTAGAAAGACAAAAGCCTTGTTGAATGGAAAGAACGGTCGGTATCAAATATAGAAGTAGGGGGAGAGGGGGAAAATAGAACAGGTGACTACTTTTTGATATCTGAATAATATTATTATTGATGATATAAAGTTCACACGTGAAATAAAAGCAAGGATAGGAATGGCGAAAGAAGTATATACAAGGTGTAGCATTCCTGTCAAACCAAGGGTACACTGCAACTCCCCCAGTGATTACGGAAGACAAGCTTTGTATCAAAGAGTAGTTTAAATCTTCTATTGCAGAAATCAATTTCAACAATAATGAGCAATTTATTATAATAATAAGTCAAAGAAATAACAATTAACAAATCCTAATATGCTGAATTGCTTCCATGATTTAAATGGTTTCTTATAATACAGAATTTCTGATGGAGAAGTTTTACTACTAATAAAGTTGCAAAATAGGATTTAAATTTCAATATAAATTTCAATTCAACTTTTTGATAAATTACTATATATACGAATTAGGTCAGATGCCGAAATTCACCTAATTTAACATTAATTGTAATAAAATGGCAATGACTCATATCCAAGTAAAGTGTCCAATACAACGTAACTTGAGGTTACATCAAAGAAATAATATAAAAAAATAAAGGTTACAATCTAGTTTACGTGCATTAAGTACCTATTTAGATATGTTCCTGTATCCTTATTCTGGACCTCGGGTGTATAAGACGATAAACCACAGTTTCCTTATTTTTGGATAAATGGAGTTAAATGTTTAAGTACGCTGCATGTACTTAATCTGCTGCAGAAAAGTACTTAGTTGACACTTTCACCAAAAACGTGTATCTCTTGTTCTTATTCTATCAATTTAGCATTCGAATTATAAATGAAACAAAATGCAAATTAAAATAGTTTGATTCTAACTATTGATGGTTATCACCATTTACGTGCATATGCATTGCTAGGTATCATTTTCTACAAGAAATATACAGTTATTGACTTTCAATTCGAATGTTTATTTAACGTCTGTAAGCACATGTGGTACAGACCGGGATAGAGAGGGGAAGGAATCAGCCCTGATCTATTTGAAGGTCCATCCCAGCATTTACTTGGTGTGACCAACAAAAAAAAATAGTGTTATGAATACTGCGCATTACATTGTTTTGTACGTTTGATGTCAAAGCAATGGTTTAGTTTCCGATTGAAGAATTAGATTCTCACGTTTGTACATGATTCAGAATAACAAAAATCTAATACTTTTATATGTGAATAACTGAGACTATATATTCTGCATGTACAAAGAGATAACCAACAGAGTTTGTGCATGTACAATGTGATAATCTACATTATATAAGATTTTTCAATAACATTATATAAGGTTTTACTGAATTCGTTTGAGATGATGCTGAGAATTCCGCTTCCACACCGCTAATAACGCTTAAAATGTCCATCATATCGGCAATTTCTACTTAGAGCACGACGCCATATTGCACTACAGGCTGTCACCCTATACCAGCGTTTCCCAACCTTTTTCAACTTGCGGCACACTACAGGTGTTACTTGGATTCTCGCGGCACACTTATAGATATTATTATTTGTATATATAAAAAACAGTCATATTTTTTCTGAGATTATTGATCTCCTTGTCACAGAGAAGAAAGCTCTATCACTGGATTTTCCCCGTGGTAAATCATTACGCTTATTTTACATTCTAATTTAAAAATAGAAAACAATTGCAATAAATATTGAACTCAGGTTTTTAAAAATACGCTTTCTTTTTAAAAACTGTATCCAACCTTAGATCACTAAATAACGAATGAACAAACAAATATCTTTTACTTTTAAAAAACAAATGTAGGTAATTTGTCGAAAGGATTGAATGATATTTTAAATTTTCAGGTTGCGAAATAGTCTGCAACAATAAAGAAGCACTAATCGTCATAACAATGATAGCAAATACTTTTTTCAATATTAGAAATGTACAGAACAGTAACTCGGTATGAAACTTAAAATTGTAGATTCGTAGTAGAGGTTCATAGTAATGTGAAATATAAATATACGTTTTCCCTACGTTTTGCAATTTGATTGCTATAAAATTAATAATTTTGTTTCAATTCCTCGCGGCACACCAGCGGCCCATTCACGGCACACCGGTTGGGAAACGCTGCGTTAACCTCGCCAGAGTGGCAAATAACCGTGCCTTTCCCTGCCATCTATATATGCAAATCAAAAATATTTCACCTTGAACAGACGAAGAAGAGGCTTGTCGCCTTGTTCATTCATAGAACTAAAATTTTCGTGATTTGTGGGTTATCACCTTTTACACCCAAGGTCTAGATATACAAACCCAACACATTTACTTTTAATCATTATACATCATACTTAATATGTTTATTTATGATGATCATTTATCTATTACATATCTTATCAATGTGTATTATAGGTCTAATATATTTTTTTCTTCATTTCCCCATACATCAAAATATCTGAATTCATAAATTCTTTGGATGATTCTGTTATCTATTTTAATTAGTAGATTACTTTGCAGCTTTCCATCTTTTATTGTAAATTTAGTTTTGTTTGTTAATAATTCTAATCTATATAAACAAAAATGAAAATGAGTATGTTTGTGACTTAATATCTGTTGAACCACTCGACCGTTCTCGATCAAATTTTCAACATAGATGAGATTCAGGTCTGGAATGTTTTCTATCATTTCCCTTTGACAGTGCAACTTAGGAGAGGGGAGATAGTTAAAAATGATCGAAAATGACCGATATTAGTGCTCAATCCATAGCTTTCGGGGTTGCTGAGATGAACAGTGACACTTCCGATGCCATTTAAATCCAAATTCAGCCCCACAACTTGATATATATGATGGAAAATGATCGATATCAGAGAGTGCTTCAGTAATAATAAAAAGTAACTGATTAACGGAACATATTGCTATTTTTTCTTATTTTAATTCGGCGAGGTGGGTAATGGATGGTAGTTTGTTATGTATGGATGAAGCTAATCCCAAAAGTAGGGTCTTGAAAGCACTGGAGTCTCAGGGAAACAGTTCATGTGGCTCTTGGCAACACTGTTGTGTTTGTTGTCTTCCCCACTCCCAAATAAGCTTATGGGCATTTCACTCAGTCTTGGCTTGGCAGCCGTTTGCAAAGGAATTTCCAGTTGGGCCTACCGCTAGGTAGAAAGTTTTTGAACACACAAAGGTATTAAATCGATTGGAATGTATCGCCAATTGACAGAAGTGTATGGTGAGTCATGCATGGTTGAAAACGTCAGAAGTTGTGTAGGAAGTTTGCAGCTGGTCGTACTGCAATTCACGACGAAGAAAGAAAGCAGTGGGAGGTCGTCAATTTCCGACGATATTGTCGCAAAGGTTCAGCAAGCAGTGACTACCATCTGTTTCCTAAGTTGAAGGAACATTTGGCCGGAAGGCGCTCAGCACCTACCACAAGGTAAAATTACGAGGTTCAACGTCTCCTCGAAAACAAGGTGGCAAGCTGGTAGAAGATGGACATACAAAAATTACCACAGAGCCTACAAACTTGCAACGATCGGAATAGCAATTATATAGAAAAATAGATACAAGCTTTAAAATTATGTAAACACTATTGAAAATAAACGTTACCTTGTATTTCTAAAAATAATAGACCTTACTTTTAGGACAAGACCTGTATAATATGTATTGACAACACCCGTATAAGTTATACTTTATAAAGTATAACTGAATGTACAGAATCATTCGATATAGAACCTTATTCAGTGATAAAATTTTAACATTCTGTAAACTGATAAAGGTTAATTTTTTTCAGTAACATTAATAAAAGTTTTCTTTTCTCAAATATGTGCGTTCTACTAGGAATACTTCATTGATTTACATCATCCAATATGTATACTTACAATCTTTAATACGGCATTTTATATACCAGTGGCGCACCCAGGGGGTGATCGCCCCTCCCAGAAGAGGAAAGTTTTTTTTTATTATATATATCGCCATCCCAGAGTTTGGAGCTCTTAAAGTAGCTCTAAGTAGCAGTATTACAAACAGCCCAGAAGTCTGTCCTGGATCCGCCCCTGCTATATACTTATATTACTTTTTGTCAGTACTAAATGTGTTTTGACAATATAATGCCAACTAGAACATGTAACTATTAGAAATAATGTAGAATGGGTCAAATCTTGATGGTTTTGTTGTTTCATTAAAGGTGGTTCTAATGGAATGGGCCAAGCACAAAGTCAGTCCGGAGACCCTGGTTGTGAAGGCTGCTTTGGTCCTGGTGGAGCAGTTGATGCTGCTGCTATTTTAGCGGGAAGAGGAGTTGTACCACCCACCGGTGTTGGTGTACCTGGTGTGAGGCCTGGTGTTGGAATTCAGCCTGGAGTAGGATATCCCGGAGTTGGCCCTGGCGTTGGAATTCCTGGTGTTAGACCAGGAGTAGGTGTGCAACCCGGAGTTGGAGTTCCTGGAGTAGGAATCCCTGGGGCACAACCTGGTGTAGGAATTCCTAGTGCGCAACCTGGAGTTCGTACGCCAGGAGTAGGAATTCCCGGTGTGCAACCTGGAGTTGGAGTACCTGGAGTAGGAATTCCTGGCGTGCAACCTGGAGTTGGAGCACCTGGGGTAGGTATTCCCGGAGTACAACCCGGTGTTGGATTACCTGGAGTGCGACCTGGTGTTGGAATTCCCGGAGTACAACCTGGTGTTGGAATTCCCGGTGTGCAACCTGGAGTTGGGATACCAGGAGTGCGGCCTGGCGTCGGAATCCCCGGTTTGCAACCTGGAGTTGGAATACCTGGGGTAGGAATTCCTGGAGTGCAACCAGGAGCTGGAATCCCTGGACTGAGACCTGGTGTGCAACCTGGAGTAGGAATTCCCGGAGTGCAGCCTGGGGTAGGAGCTATTGGAGTACAGCCCGGAGTAGGAATACCTGGAGTAGGATATCCTGGCCTGCAACCTGGTGTACAGCCCGGAGTAGGAGTTCCTGGAGTGCAACCTGGAGTAGGAATACCTGGGGCACAAGTTGGTGTGGGTATTCCTGGCGTTCAACCTGGAGTAGGAATACCTGGTATTCAACCTGGGGTGGGATTTCCAGGTGTTCAACCTGGTGTGGGAATTCCCGGTGTGCAACCTGGTGTTGGTATTCCAGGTGTTCATCCAGGAGTTGGAGTTCAGCCTGGTGTTGGTATTCCAGGTGTTCAACCTGGAATTGGAGTTCAACCAGGTGTTGGTGTTCCAGGTGTTCAACCTGGAGTTGGAGTGCAACCAGGGGTTGGCATCCCAGGTGTTCAACCTGGAATCGGAGTTCAACCAGGTGTTGGTATTCCAGGTGTTCAACCTGGAGTTGGTGTACAACCAGGTGTTGGTATCCTAGGTGTTCAACCTGGAGTTGGAGTTCAACCAGGTGTTGGTATCCCAGGTGTTCAACCTGGAGTTGGTGTTCAACCAGGTGTTGGTATCCCAGGTGTTCAACCTGGAGTTGGTGTTCAACCAGGCGTTGGTATCCCAGGTGTTCAACCTGGAGTTGGAGTTCAACCAGGTGTTGGTATCCCAGGTGTTCAACCTGGAATTGGAATTCAGCCAGGTGTTGGTATTCCAGGTGTAGGTGTGCAACCAGGAATTGGTGTTCAGCCGGGAGTAGGTTATCAACCAGGAGTAGGGATTCAACCAGGAGTGGGGATTCAACCAGGTGTAGGAGTTCAACCAGGAGTAGGCGTTCAACCGGGAGTGGGAGTTCAACCAGGTGTGGGTGTTCAAACAGGTGTAGGAGTTCAACCAGGGGTAGGCGTTCAACCAGGAGTGGGGATCCAACCGGGCGGAGGAGTTCAACCAGGAGTGGGTGTACAGCCAGGTGTCTATCCAATTCCACCAGGAGCGCAAGTTTATCCTGGTATACCGGGCTATCCTCCTGGATATTATCCATCTGCAGGAGCGCAAATTCCCACTGGAGATGCACAATCACAAAGCTCAGTACAAGTTGAAGATTCAGAGACACGAGCTGGGGCATCTGCTCAAGGACGATATGGAGAAGGGAGTGCTCAGGCTCAAGTAACTGGTACTTACGAGGGAACAGGGTCATTTTCTGCTCAAGCTCAAACAAGCGACCGGGGACGCTCAGCTCAAAGTCAGGTTGTGGGCGGACGTGAAGGAGCAACTAGCACCGCTGGTGCTCAAGCAGGAGGTGGCCAAAGCCAATCTCAAGTTCAGCTCGGTTCGAAAAGTGGCGCTACGCTTGCTGAAGCTCAAACAGGTTTTCTTAATGGAGGAACATCCACACAAGTTCAAGCAGGAACAAGGGGTGGGTCTGCTGATGCACAAGCAAAAGGCCCAGGTAGTACATCTAGTCAAGCTCAAGTAGGATTTGCACCATATCAAAATGGGAAGAACGGAAATGGACAGAAGTCCCCTTTCAGAGGAGGGGGAACAGCTTCAGCACAGAGTGGCTCGTATGCTGGAAGATCTCAAAGTCAAATTCAAGGATCTTATAGATATGGTATATCCTACACGGGAGCAGCTCAGGCTGGAACTGGAGGTCATACGTCAGGTGGAAGTGTCGGTCTGGGTAGAGGAAGCCAAACAGGTTCCGGTGTAAGTGGCTCAGGCGCACAGCAGGGACAGACAAGTCCAGGACAGCTCCTCCAGCCTTCTGCCGGTATATTTGGTCAAAATGGTGGTAGTAGGCCATCTTCTTTGGGAACAAGCTATCGAAATGGGGGTAACGGACACACATCGCAGACTGGATTAGGAATCCATGGTGAAACGAGTGGAGCTCCTGGAAACGGAATCAGAGGACAGAATGGTGTAGGAGCTGGTATAATGCAAAATGGCTTAACAGGGTATGGTAGAAACGGAAGATCAGATATTAGTGGACAAGACAGTATTGTGGGAAGGAATGGTGTTTCTTCTCACGGTGCACAGAACGGCGGATACAGAAACGGACAACTTGGAGTCGGTGTTAGCCCTGGTGCTTTTCCTTCACAAAATGGTGACACATCAATAAGAAATGGAAAGGTGTCTGCCGGCAATGGTGGCCCCGATCAAGCTCAAGGAATTTATCTAGGGTCTTTGGACCAACAAGGTGCTCACATTTCTCAAGCTGCAGAAGGTGAAGGTATTTCTGTTGGTGATGTATACGAAGCAGGTCAGAGAGTACCTGGTGTACCTGGATATACTATTCCTCCTGGATTTAGAGGTCGAGTTGTACCAGATGGTGCAGGGATTCCTGATGCAGGTGTTCGTCCAGTTATTGCTACTGCAGGAGGGCCAGGAAGAACGTCTGCCAGTGCTCCCCATGGGGGTCGCGCTCAGTCACAATCAGTTGTATTGACTCCTGGTGCAAGAAATATCTCATATACCGGTCCTACCACTTCAATTACTGACGATCAAAACGGACGCGGACAAGATCTGTATCCTGGGAGAAATGGTCAAAATGGACATGGACAAGATCTCTATCCTGGGAGAAATGGTCAAAATGGACATGGACAAGATCTCTATCCTGGAAGAAATGGTCAAAATGGACATGGACAAGATCTCTATCCTGGGAGAAATGGTCAAAATGGACATGGACAAGATCTGTATCTTGGAAGAAATGGTCAAAATGGGCACGGGCAAGACCATTATCCAGGAAGGAATGGTCAAAACGGTGTTGTAAATGGTGGAGGAACATACATCACAAATGGAAGGAACGGATATGGAACACAAAATGGAAGAAATGGTCATTATATCGGACAAAATGGTAGAAACGGAAGAAACGGACAAAATGGTGATCGAAACGGAGATAGTGGTGCTGGACCGTATGCACAACGAGGTGGAAACGGTCGAAATGGAAGGAATGGATATGGTAGAAATGGTCATGGTTACGGAGAGGATGATTACGACACGAGTGAAACTCCTGCACCAGATAGTTTTGTGACTGTGACCAAAAGTGTAACTGGAGAACTTCCTAAAACGAACGGGAAAGGAAACGGGAAATACGCTCACACATATTACACAAAATCTTCTACCTGCGGCTATTTTACTTTCTCATGTAACTTAGTTTTTGGGTCGAATGGGAGAGCTAAAATATGTAAACCAAAACCTCCTAAAAATGGAGCTGACTGCTGTTGTTAGTAATTTCTTAAAGAAATATATGTGCTTGAGTAAAATAAGTATTCCTCAGTAAATGCTCGAGTAAATTGATTGAAAAACTGCCCTAATTGTAAGGACAAATATGTCCCTATAGACTAAGTACGCTTATTGTAAAGTGTGCCTTAAGTTTCTAACTAGTGAGTTTGTGGAAAATGTACGAACATTTAATGAAGGTATGTATGCAAAAATATTTTAGGTACTTTTTGTCTTAGAAATAAATGAAACTTGTTTAGTGTGTGTGGTTTCTCTAAGTGTATTTATTTCTGGTTTTTGTTGATAAGTCAATGCTACTGAAAAGACTTTGCTTTGGATTTTTCTTATCATTGTAAGTAAACAATGGAAACATTGTCTAACATCATTGTATCCATCATATTTTGATTTGTGATATACAATCATATTTTCATACAGTTTCAACAAGAGAAAAAATTGAAAATACAATGTACAGTAATACGTACAAAACATTTTATGTTCCAAGCACGTCTTGTATTTACCTTTTAGTATAATAACTTTCAAAGTTGTGGAATAAATTAAGATCTGTACATGAACATCTATAATGACTAGTAACAGTTATATCAAAGGACAGATAGATGTCGAAAATGGTATTTCAAGCCGCTGAAATTCAGTTCCTCATTAGATTCCACAGCACATATTTGTTTCTATAGTAGAAACTTAAGTTTGTGAATGTTTGTATGATGTTTACGTTACAGTTAGTGATAATTATGACCAATATAAAATAGTGTGATATGTACGATATGTAGTGTTCATATATATTGTTTACATGTATTTTCGCATTCATTGAATTTGATTTTTTAATTTAGAGTTCAAGCAGATCTTACGTGTGAAGACAATTTTAATAAAGTTTGTTATTAATAACAATATATTTCATAAATAGATAATAATAAATGTTTCATTTTATGTCATATATACTTCAGAGATGGATGTTTCTTTGTATTAATTTCGTGTGTTGTGAAACTGTAGTGTGTCTCTTCATACCTCATCTCATTTTACGGTGTGCTTCTTGAAGTTTTATGTCTTCCTTCAATCATTTCATAATGTATTAAATACAACATCGACTGAATATAATTTGTGGTATATTTTATCTAATGTTTATAATTTTTGTACCTTCTTTATTAAATTAAAGTCAAAATGTGATTTTAAAAAAGGTGTTTCATTAAAATATCAGTCTATTGTAAAGTTCTCCATATGTAAGAGTAAGTAGAGTTTGATGTAGTAAGTTATAGTCCGGAATCGTCCATCACTACCGGTCCTCCCACTACGGTTTTTATTATTAAAAATATATTTATTATTATTATTATTATTATTATTATTATTAAGTATTCTGCCGTTTGGGAGGTCCTGGATCTAATGAGGTTTTTTTTTTCCTAATTTTCTGCTTCTTAATTTTCAGTTTGGGCCTGCAAATGTTTCTTCCGTGTTTCTCAATTTTCAGCTTCCTAAAAGTATCCTCTATATACAGTATTTTACAGAAATACTACAATAATGTAACTGTTCTAATACAAGGTAGAGAAGGGTGAACGAAGGCCCGGGCAGACTATGACAGGATCTCCACAGAGCTCCGAAGCAAGCTAGGTGGAGTGTATTAGGAATCCCCAATGCTCCGAAGCAAGCACAGGAGGGTTAAGAGTCACTGAGCTCCAAGCAAGCTTAGCGGGAAGAAGGAAAACCCAGAGTTTCGAAGCAAACTAGATGTTTTGGGTTACACATCTAGAGCTCCAGAGCAAGCTAGAGGAGGGGTTGACCAGACGAAGCTGACAGCTATCGTTGAAATTCTCTCAGTTATATAAGCGCTCCAGTTGAGGTGTCTGTTGTTCCCTCGTCACCATGTGACTGGTTGTCGCTGTTGTCTGCATCGTCTGCAGCTGTAGTACTCCATAGTAAGGTGCACGTGATTGTTATTTATAAATAGGAACACGTTTAGAATGATTGTAAACACAAGTACATGTTGGGTATTTGTAAACACAATCACGTGGAACATTACAATATAAACAGTGGTGCTAGTTCGAACACGTAGAAAAAGTTCAAATCAATATTCAATTACCAACGAAAATTTCATATCAGTACAAACATTTTCATTAGAGGTATCGGGTTCTGCCTAATTGTACACCCAAAGGCGTCTTTCAAGAACCATTTTTAAACTATCTGCAGTCGAATAAGTGATACCTTTTCAGGATTTGATGTAGAAAGTCTATCTCGCGAACTACGGGGCACTTTTCCGGAATCTTCTCTTAATATCAAGCAGATATAAGAGGCCAGTTTTGAGAGAGGAAGAATTTGCAGCAGATGAATCAGGAGCGTAATTTCAAAATCATTTTTGATCCTATGGTTATTTTTAGTTATGTATTTTATGTTATTTTTATTATTTTTAATTTCCAAGCAATATTTCAGATTGATTCTCACTTTCAGGGTGTTATTTCTACCTAAAAGTCTTTCAAGTCCATCTGTTTCATTACTACCTTGATGCACAAGAAATTCTACTGTTATCTTAGTTCAAATGGGACCATTTAATTTTCTGATTGGAGCACCTTAAAATTCGACTCTTGCAAAAACTATAAATTGTGGGATAATTTGACATTCCAAGTGGAAAATAATAATAATAATAATAATAATAATAATAATAATAATAATAATAATAATAATAATAATAATAATAATAAGCATTAATGGAAGTTGGGGATTTCAAGATAGGAGAGTAGATCATTAACAAGATTAGATATGCGGATGATACGGTTATAATAACTAGAGAGGAAGGAGGACTACAGGAAATGACTGGCAAAATAGTTGACATTGGGAAACTATATGGCATGGAAATCAACATCAAAAAATCGAAAGTCATGACAATATCCCATAGAAACGTGCCCTTACGGATCAGAGTAGAACAAAGACATCTTGAAGAGGTCGATAATTTCAAGTATCTGGGAAGTATTTTGACGAGACACGCTTACTGTACCAAAGAGATCAAGTCAAGAATTGCCATAGCTAAAGAAGCATTCAACAAGAAAAGGTCACTCTTCACCAGCAGGCTTAATATTGGACTAAAGATGAAGTTGGTCAAATCAGGCACGTAGCCAGGATTTCGTTAAGGGGGGGGGGGGGTCCGTGACATGAAATACTGTAGTCATTACACCAAGGGCTCGATCATTCTAAACTATTTTACTGGAACATATATTGGTTCGTTTAACCAGGATTTCGTAACGGGAGTAAGAAGGTGACATGAAATTCTGAAGGCCCAGAAGCTCGATCAATCTAAACTACTTTACTATCAACATATGTTGGTTCGTTAGGACAATAAAATGAGGATATGTTGGTAACTATTTTAATTATAAACTATGAAGAAATCCCGAGTAAAATAATAATAAAAAAAACATATTCAAAAAGATTATGCAATATTTACGTCCTTCCTCTGTTTATTCAAATATAACAATTTTCCTTTCATTATGACCTCAACTATTATAAAAAGTACATATTCACTATTATAAAAAGTACATACTCAATAATGTCTTGTAAAATAGTTTATAATATCTGCGTTCCTTTCTCTGTTGAATCAAATGTTAATAGAACTTTCTTTCCACATAAATTTTTGTTTTTATTATTCCGTCAACTAGAGTCTGTTCCAAATGACAGGTTAAAGGAGTAGTAGAAAGTAGTTTTTGAAATAACATGTTTGGTACTGCAAGGATGCGATGAAGAAAAATTGTGATAAAAATGTCCAAGCTGTTACACAAAGGCACTATGCTTTTGGAAGCTTGAAATCTCCCTGACTAGTAGCAGAAATCCTGAGAATTCCGTCACTTTTCTAGAAATTTCAAAATCCCTGACTCTTCCACGATATCTCGCTCACCTCGCCACCATGTATTACAAGTAATACAAATTTCATAGAAAAAGTAACCAAAAGCTTCCTGTAGTTTATTTTTAACGCTGATCCGTCTTTTTCTCATTTGATTTTGTTTCATCCTTCCTTAATTTTATCATTTTTGGTCTCGAAGGGGGGGGGGGGAAGGGTCCTGACCCCCCCCTTGGCTATGTGCCTGGGTCAAGTGCTATATATGGAGCATAGGACTATATAGTTCAGAGACTTGGACATTACGGAAGTTACAGAAGAAATATTTGGAGAGCTTTGAAATGTGGTGCTGGAGGAAGATGGAGAAGATGAAATGGATAGAGAGAGTAACAAACGAAGATGTTTTAAAATAAATAGGAGAGAAGAAGACTCTTCTAGCCAGTATCCTTCGTAGGAAGGCCAATTGGATTGGACACATCTTGCGAAGAAATTGTCTTCATACCGCCATAGAAGGAAAGGTGAAAGGAAAGCGAGGAATAGGAAGAACACAATTGATCAATGATTTGAAAAATAGAAGAAAATATTGAGAGTTAAAAGAGAAAGCTGAAGATCGAGAAGCAGAAGAAACATTTCCAGTTGCAGCAAACCTAAATAATAATAATAATAATAATAATAATAATAATAATAATAATAATAATAATAATAATAATAATAATAATAATATGTACTGAGGAAAAAAATCTTATGTGAGAGCGAATCCCAATTCTCGTTATTGGTGCTGTTATGATTCGAATAATTCCATGGGCATTCTAACAATATTTTTTTTTAATATCAGTCATTCGGATATTCAATCAAAAAAAAAAAAAAAAAATTTGAAATAATAGTCCGAATAAATGAGTGATTGTTTAAATTACTAGTAAGCCTAATTTCTCGAGGGACTGTCCGCAAAACAAACAATTGTGTATAGAATTATTCGAAAACAAATATTGAACAACTGTAAATACAAAGAAAAGGTTTCAATGACTTTGCGCTTAAAATATGTTGACAACTGTTTCGACACCTGTTGTTGCCTTTATCAAATCGAATTCAAGTTCAGAAGTGTGACGTTCTTCCTGTAAATTTTAAGTGTATAGTTATCTATTTAAAAATTTTATAGATCTTATCTTCATGAAAACTCTGTACAATAAGAAGCATAGCTGACTAAGACGTTTTCTTTGTCAATATTTAAGTTTTTAACAGAGAAGACCGTAAAATATTTCTACTGATATTACTACAGGTTTACGGGAACTCTAATTTCAAGTATAAACATCAGTACACAAGTGATTATTTTAAAGCCTACTGGATTTTGGTATATTTTATTAAAATATACACGTATTGGTCAATGAAAATGCAGAAAGAAACAGAAGAAGGAAATTCTTTTCCTGTTGCAAACTCGTCTTTTATTTATTTTTTAAATTAAATCTTTATTGTTAATAGACACTGGATTTACAACATAGCTAATAAACCATGTAGTCACTTAACGTTTAACAAGCTTCTTCCATTTATTTATTCATTTTACGAAAATTTGACGAAGTCCATACTCCAACTTGCATCGGTCCATAAATCGGGAACTAAAGGCTTCTACATGATTGCATTATCAGAAACACCGAAAAACCACCAAATTTTTTAAAGGGTCCTACAACAGTCCCTCATGTTCTTCGAGAAGTACAAAAAACAACAGTGCGTGGTTAACTGACAACGTTAAGCTACTAACAAAATTAAAAAACCGTGCATATCTCAACTTCAAAAAGACAAGAACCGATGTTCTTTGGAATGAATACAAACAACTACGGAACTCTACTACAGCTGTGATACGACAAGAGAAAAGAGCATATTTCACACAGTTTTGCAATAGTAATAATCTGAGCTCCAAGGATGTATGGAATAAATTAAGAACCCTCGGTATTTGTAGTCGAAAAAATTCTCAAACATTACCAGATGATCTTGCAATGAGATTAATGCGCACTTTGGTGAAATTTGTAATGATAGAAATATCGACGAGAATGCAGTTCAAAACCGCATAACTGTATATAATAATACTAAATTCTGTTCAAGTATGAATTCATTCGAACTCCGTAATATAAGCAATTTTGATGTTCAGAATCCTATTCAAATGCAGATGGGCACGAAGGCATTACAGGAAAGATGCTTAGACTTGTTTTACCACACATTATATCACCATTAACACATATAATAAATTATTCCATAACCACATGCTCCTTTCCATTATCCTGGAAAGAAGCAGTTGTAATGCCTATAGCAAAAAAGCAAAATGTATCATCTCTAAACGACCTTAGGCCTATTAGTCTATTACCAATATTGTCCAAAGTCATGGAGAAACTTCTGCATAACCAGCTCAATGATTACGTCATTAATAATAATATCTTACCCCTACACCTCTCAGGCTTTCGCAATTCACATAGCACTGCCACAGCCCTACTTCATATCACTGAGGACATTTTTCGAGCATTAGATAACAACCAGATATCATTCCTGGTATTATTAGATCTTACTAAAGCATTTGATTCAGTTCATCACAACTTACTCCTAGCTAAAATGAAATACTATAACTTTTCCCCCAAAACGATCCAGTGGTTCAGAATATATCCTTCAGATAGGCAACAAAGAGTGGTGCTAAGAGATCCTAAACTTGCAGTATCAAACCGAATCAGTCTTCAAAGAGGTGTGCCACAGGGATTAATACTAGGACCCCTGCTATTTTGTCTATATACAGCAGACGTACCAAAGTTACACTCTAGAATACATCTGTATGCGGATGATACACAACTCTGCTTAGCCACGTCTCCAAAGCACGCCTTACAAAGTACAGCCCTCATCAATGAGGACTTAGAAATATTTAGTGATTGGTGCTTGTCCAATTCCTTGAAAATAAACGCAAGTAAATGCATATTTACAGTCATGGGAGCAAGCGAAAATCTTAGAAAATCGGAAACTGAAGAAATTAGTATTTCCATTCGAGACATGCCGTTAGACTACTCAGCTTCACTAAAAAATCTCGGATTAATACTAGATTATGAGCTAAACTGGAAGCGACATATATCTACTGTATCTAATAACTCAATATCAATTCTGCGATTATTATATAAATATAATGATTTTCTAAATCAGAACACAAAACTGTATTTAGTGAACACGCTTATTTTTCCACTGTTCGACTATTGCGATTCTGTATATGGACTAGCCATTACTAAATCCTTAGCAATATCAATTCAAAAAGTTCAAAATGCCTGCATGAGATTTATCTATAACACGCAAAAATGTGAACATATACTGCCCTTACTAAATCAAAACAATATTCTAACAATGTCAAGGAGGCGTTTCTTGCATCTGTACTGCCAGATACATAAGATCATATACAACAATGGCTCCCTTTATCTTAAAAGTAAGGTGACGCTCCGAAATGAAATCCATCCATACGAAAGAAAACGTTCCCGTACACTTGATATCCCGCGGCATACATTAACAAAAGCAGGAAAATCATTCTCTATTTCAGCTGTGAGAGCCTGGAATTCATTACCTCCCGATATAATCGAGTGCAAAGGATTCTTGACCTTCAAACGTAGGGTAAAGGATCGTCTCTTATATCACAAAAAACTTAGCTCGAGTACCTACACCTTAGACTGCAGCAAGTAAACCAATTTTGTATGCATATTGTAGTATAGAGGACAAGTATTACTGTATATAAACAACTATTATATCTTACTTCATATTGGTTTTAATCATATATATATTAATTTGTAGATAACTAAACGCTATATGCTTATTGTCGTTATATATGTACGTGTAAAATATCTTTATATATATTCCATGTAACATTTCTAATAGTACTTTTGTTAGGTTAGGTGGTAGAGCAGCCCACGGCTGAGCCTCGCCTCATGAATAAAGGCATTTTCAATTCAATTCAACAGTAATAACGCAAGTGACACGGACTGGATAATACACAACTAAAATATTTTAGTACCGAATACTACGGTCATCATAGGGAGTATTTCTAACATGTAAGAAGAAGTAACAGAGAATTGAAAATTTGGTTTTATTTCGAAAGAACTTTACTTCGAAAAACTATTTACGTATGATATCCAATTTACATAGATGGTTTTTGATATACATATAAACCATAATGTTTACAGCAATTTGATATTTCAAACCATTCCGGAGATATGAAAAACATGTTAAGTTTGATATATTGCTTAAAATGATGTATTTATGGGACATTTTTGATTTTTTTTTTACTTACTTTAACATTATAAAATACTTCTGGTAGGTGTAATTATAACAAGTTTCCGGAGTTACATAATTTTAAGCAAGCAGTGTTATAAAGTTTACCACTATTTACCTTATCTCCAGAACGGTTTGAGACAGTGATGTAATTCTAGTTTTTTAACAACCGGTTCTATATATATATATATATATATATATATATATATATCTGAGAAAGATAGTAGATGGATAGAAATAATTTTCTTCGGAAATAAATCATACAAGGTAGACAAAACTGAAGTTCTTACTACATACCACAAGAGGCAAATAGCGACCTACACAGCATCCTAATACAAAGTTGTGAGACGAATTTCTGTAGCACAGCGAATTTCGTTGGAAACGAATTATACAAAATAGATGATTGTCAAGAAGTATTGGAGAGACATTCATCCAGCAATGGATACACAATTGTTGATAATAGTATGTATGTGTTTCAGATATAAATAACGCTCACCACTACACTCTTATAACCCCAGCTTTCATTCTTGATATCTGAGCATTTGAGATTAAGAAATAAACGCTTATACCTTGTTCTGAGATATCATATGTTTAACATTGTAACTGTAAGAATTTCTAAAAACAAAAGAACTTAAAATAAAATTTACAATTCCCCCACCCCGCCATTAATCTTCTATGTACAAAGCAAAGAAAGGTTTTTTAAATAGGTCATTTGTTTTTGACTTTGAAAAATTTGTATCCGACAAGTTCTCCCTTCCAGCTGCCTGTGTGTATATGTGTGTGTGTGTAAGTTTATGACTTGGTATAAAAAACGAACCGGTTCTAGCGAACCGGCTGAATAGCACCAGTGGTTTGAGATATCAAGTTATTGTAAACGACATTATCATCTATCGAAAGCCATCTATGTAATTTGAGGAGGTACTTATCTAAGCAGTTTTTCGAAATAGACTTCTGAAGAGTCAAATTTTCAATCATTTGTATCTTTGTTCTTATTCATTCAAAGTCCGTTCTATCGTTGGTAATCCCCATTGTGTTTCTCGAATCATTCTTGCGTATGATGTGTACGATCGCTAGGTGCGTCAACATTTTGGAAGATAGTGCATTAGAACACCAAACCATAAATGCGATACCAATCCATCGAAACTGCTCAAAGCACTTGATAAATCTTAGTGTTTACCCATTACGCGTGTACTCTGGATATAGATTGCGATTATGTGGCACCCTAAGTGCATTACCAGGGTGTGTACTGCGTGATCACGAAACTCAGATGGTAACAAGGCTGAATCCATTATTGGAAGGAGAGGTCATAGTTCAGTGAGGATGGGTTGAATCCAGACTTGTTTGAAAACATGACCACCTGGTAGTCAGCAGTCCAGGGACGGCATTCACATACCCATTGTGGCCTGAGGCGTTTCTGAGTCAACAGAAGCTGACAAAAAGACACATGTGTCACCAATTCAGTGTTCGGTAAAAAGCGTCGAATCGTTGGCACAGCAAGTCCACAACCATTACACTGGTCCAGCATCAAACTATCACTGGACAGCGCTGTATGGTTGCAAAGGTCATGTGGATACCATGCCTGCCATCCCATGGTGTATTCATATTGCGCAGTACAGTGCCTAATTGTTGTGCGTACAATTCTCTTGTGTTCATTGCTTCCACACACTCATCACTATCGTAGCGCCATGCCGTGTACGCGCTGTAATTTCGCTTCTACAAGAAGGCGCCATGCGGTCCCGTTCGAACGCAGTTATTTGCTTTGACGAGGCATAGCAACGCTTAGAGCCTGTGTATTTCAGGTGTGGCCTCAGAAAATATGCGAAACATACTTCGGCCCAACCCTCTGAAGGAGGAAATCCTCCCTTTGCTTAAGGAAAAGAAGTGAATGACAGCTGTGTTGCCAATTTGTCATTCAGTCGTTTGATCTTGACGAGTAAAGATCGTAGGCAACTTAGAATGGCTAACAAGATAGAGGACAGCGAAGTCTGTGAAATAATTCAATGTGGCAACCTGTCCATATCCAACCATTCAAGGATCTCGGCCACAGCAACTTGTTCTTCCTCTTTCGAGGGAGGTAAGGGGAAAAACACATCGACAGCAGCGCCAGAAGAGGAACAGTTGAAATAGAAAGGTTCTACCCACGTTCCACTACCTGAGTGCTGTGTAAAGTACCCTCTCATAGTTTTGCTCCGAGCGAACGAATCGAAGGCCCTGTTCGGCCAAACACACGATATTTCGCTGCATATGAAATCTTTCGGAAGCCATATCCTGCTGCACATATCCTAGGTTATATGTAGAGCGACATATTAAAATTCAAATACCTCTTTATTGTCGAATGGCTAACGCGCTTGTTGCCGGGTTCGATTTGCGGTGGGGTCCCGGGATACAAACAGAGTAGTTCTTGAGATTCCATTTTAAACTATAGGTTCCATCTGCTATAGCTTCGGTGTTAGAAAGGGTCATTAAACAGACACAGATCATAATTCAAAAAGAATGTAAATTACTTTGTGGATAAAAGACCAACATAAGTATTTATAAGTACAAATAAAAGGAGAGAACTAGGACAACCAACTTTATGCTTTATACAGGTGTATATTATGCTTTATTATGCTTTCTAATAAATTATGCCTTAATATGTTGTTCCCTGAATTATACTTCATTTTTAAGCATTTCTATTAAAATGTATATGAAACTATTGACTTTTCCCACTAAAATTACATCAATAAATACTACATTTTGTGTAGTTTTCCTTAAACGATGTTTCCAAGAAGAAACATATAGGTACACAGTAGACTTCTCATATTTAATGAATTCAGAACAAAGAGTACAAACTAGATTATCGCCTTGTACTTGAAATGGTCAGTTGAGAATTCTCTTACTCTCTGAGATTGCGTAAACTCTTGATTTCGGCATCTTGAAATAAGCACAACCAGCCTCGCCTGCCTTTTAACACAAAGTGAGAAAAGAAAAAAAAATCTTTCTGAGCGGAAGGTGCGAAGAGAGGAGGAATTTGAACTTTCCATTGTTACGCGTAAACGCAATTGGTAGTTGATATCCATCGTTTGCGGCATTGATAACAGCCTTTGTTCATTTTTTCTTTGGCACAAAATATATTAACATATTTTTCTTTGATGTACACATACAGGTTCTGGAATAAAAAGCATTAAGCATTATGCTTTATGTTTTATTTCAGTAAATTATGCTTTATTATGCTTACAAAATTAGCAATATTGGATATGTCATGTAGTCAAAATCACAGATATGATACCAACCATAGGTGAAAACTTCCATTATGCTTTTACTGCTTTATGGTTGCCCTAGAGATAACATATTCGAGATATTGAAGGGTCACACTGAAACTCTGATACTGATTTTTTTTTTTTTTTTTTCAATTTCAATGACTGAGTAACTAAACTCTCCCTGACCCGTGACATCTCGAACACTACCATTTATCCTTAGGTTTAGAAAAAAATATATTTTTAATTGTCCTCCATTATCCCCATAGCTGTCCAACGCTTTCCGTATTTTTTAAATGCAGTGTAAGCTTACTATTGTGCCGGTGCTGTGCCATCAGTTGTAGCTCAGAATACTTACTAAATGAATGCAACAAAATAGGGATGAAACTGATGCACAACACGGTACTTAACTGTAAAATTATGGTTGGATTTAAATGAAATTTAAATGTTTTAATTTTGAAAATGACTAGTTGTGGGAAATATGTGAGAGAGAGAAAGGATATGATTAAGAAATAAAGGAAGAGCACTAGCCTGACATTTTGAATGATGAAAGTTTTTTTTTTTTTTTTTTTTTTGAGGAATCTGGATGTACTGGAGTTAGCCAATAACTGGAATTTAATTTTGCTGGACAGCTAGGGGCGTCGATTTTTTTTTTTTTTGATAATGCGTTTTTACGATATTTTTTTATTTTTTTATGTTATTAATTTTAATTTAAGCTTGATGTATTTGCGGTGATAAATTAATAGAATGGTATTCTTGAGTTATGAAGCTGGCTGTTTTTTAACGGTGTGATCCGCTTCTCTCGTTGATTTTGTACCTATTTTAACCGTGTGTTGAATATTTCCTGTCGATGTGTTTTCCGTGGTTTTGTTTGGCTGTAAAGTGATGAGTTTGGAGTTTAATGAATGAGGAAGTATTAGGCTGTGTGTAAGGTATGCGGAAAATGAAGAAGGAAACTAGTTTTGTTTATTAACAAATATGTGATTATAGAAGCTGTTTGGAAATGTACAATCTTAATAAAAGTTTTGTTCCGATGGATTTTAAAGAGTTTATAGTTTTGTTGTTGGTAAATGTAATTTAATAAAATAATTGAATTTAGCGAATTAAGTTAAGAGTTTACACAATTATCGCATGGTTACTTCACATTTAATATACAGCTACTTCACACTATGTTGCTTTAAATACTTATTATATGTCAAATTTCCTGTAACATAATAAAACACTAACAAAACACAATAATCATACACTATCGGTATCTTTAATATCTCGGCATTCTGAATATCGTAATATCCAGCACATGGTTCTATTTTTAAACATCATTATTTGTTTTTATTTGTAAACAGTATCACGTTCATTTCTATTACAAGCTACTATAAAAAGCAGACGACAGAAATCATCGTCACCACTGGATCATGTGATGGAAGAACAACACCAGCGCCACCACTACCCAGCAGGAGATATAAAATTCCATGCATCTATGCGCCCGACGTCAATTTCGGCTGGTCATTCCTACTCTCTTAGCTTGCAATGGAGCTCTGTTGGGAAATTAACTTTCTTAGTTTGCAATGCAGCTCTAGGAGATTCTTAATCACAAACCACCCAGCTTGCTATGGGCCTTTGCGTGTGTTCTCTTCGCTTATAGTGAAGCACTGAGAATCCTAGCCCTATTTCTTGGCTGCCTGAAACTTGGGACACCTATTTACTCTGCTTACTTACAAGGAGACTTACGGAAATGTCACTCACCGATTTGAATGAAACTTTGCATACTTGTAGAACATGGAAAAATAATCGACACGTATTTTTTTTTTTAAATTTCGGCAATTGTCCGGATTTAAGGGTAGAAACCACCCTTTGAACGTTAAGGGTGGTCTCCAAACATAGACAGAAAACAATCACTTAATTTAGAAGAACACATACTGCTAGGGGGGTTAGGAGAGCTACTTCAGAATCTGACTTCAAAATTACAAAATTCAAAATGGCGGGTCCAATGTGGTGATTACAATTACTAAAAGTCTTCTGGTTTGAAATTTTCTGCAGTTAGCCAAGAACAATTATAGTTGGCAGGGGTTACTACGAGAAGGTTGCAGAGCGATTTGAAACACCTTTCTGTATTTATTTTAACGGGACACTTGATCAAAGTGAGTTTCTGCATTTCTAACTATTCGGGGTGCTTGTTTATAGTAAGTCCCCTCGCCTCTTACTATTCGGAGTGCTTATTTATACTGAGTCCCCTTGTGTGCAGCACATGAGGTTATATACAACGCCACCTAGGTAGAGTTATAGAACGCCATATACCCTAGTTGGCATTGGGTTATGTCTTTAGTTTTCAGGAAGCGACATTTAGCAACACGCCGTTTCCTTATCTTTTAATTCTGCCCATCGCAAAACTTTCACTCACTGAACGAACTAGTGTTGTCCATAAAGCAACGAAAATTGTCTTTCATTACAATACTCAAACAACTGATGGTTATACTTAATCGGTCGTTATATAATCGAGTTGAAATTGTGAACCTTCTTTCAGCCCTTCGGATTTCATGTTAATCAGTAGGTCCCGTCTCATATAGCCTCGCTGCTAAAAGGCACGTTAAACTCGAAATCAACTCAATCTACTTTCAGCCTTACCATTATGTTCAACAATCCATTTTAACGGTAAAGAAAGTAAAGACGAAAATTTCGGGCATCAGAGTTAAAGTACAAATAAATTATATTACCAAAATTAAATCTACTATCCCAATTTAGCGCCTATTGCGTTCTTCAAGGTTTCACACGGGACCCAAATATACTATAAATATGCACCCCGAAAAGTGAGACGCGAGGGGCCACACTTTAAATAAGCACCCCAAATAGTGAGAAATGCTGAGACTCACTTTAATCAAGCATCCCTTTAAAATAAGTACAGAAAGGGATTTCAGATCGGTCAGAAACCCTCTCAAAGTAACCCCTGCCAACAAAAATTGTTCTTGGTTAACTGCAGAGCATTTGCAACCAGAAGACTTTAAGTAATTGTAATCACCATATTGGTTTCGCCATTTTGAATTTTGTGATTTTTAAGTCAGATTCTGAATCAGCTCTGCTACCCCCCCCCCCCCTTGGCAGTATGTTTTCTTCTACATTAAATGGTTGTTTTCTGTTTATGATTGGAGACCACCCCTAAGGTTCAAAGGGTGGTTTCTACCCTTAAACTCGCATCATTACCGAAATTTAAAAAAAAAAAAAAAAAAAAAACGTGTCGATTATTTTTCGATGTTCTACAAGTATGCAAAGTTTCATTCAAATCGGTGAGTGACACTTCCGTAAGTCTCCTAGTTAGAGGAAATTGTATTTATCTGTACTATACTGTTTTCTAACAAAGTTTTATAATAAAACTGGTTGTGGGAGTAAATCGATTCCCGTATCATTTAGTCTCCACCAAACCTACTTTAGCAGAAATTTTACAATATATTTGCCAAAATTTAAAAAAAAAAAATCTGGCCTGTCTTGATTATTTACAAACGTTAATTTTTTTTCTGAAATTTTTACTTAAGGGTCTTCACTACAGCGAAATTAAACTACCGCTAATTTCAGAGTTTTTCTGTAATATCTTCAAAGCAAATAAAAATGTTCGAAAAGCAGAAACGTAGTGAACTAGACAATTCAATTTTGCATGTGATACCTTTACCACAATTCACCTATCTGCTTTTGGTATGCCGCTATTTAGAGAACCCGCAAAAAATGCTAAATATATCTACAGTTGCAAATCGAAAGCAGATAGATGAGTTGTGATAATGGTATCACATACAAAATTGTATTGTCTAGTTCACTACGTTTCTGTTTTTCGAATATTTTTATTTGTTTTGAAGATAATACAGAAAAACTCTAAAATTAGCGGTAGTTTAATTTCGCTGTAGTGAAGACCCTTAATTTGTTTTTCCGAAGCTTCAGGTGCTCTCGACGCCCATCATGCTTTTGTATTTTCTATTTTCAGTCGTCGTCTTATTTGCTTTTTGAATGTGCCTTGATTATTTGAAGTGTTCTTAGTAGCTTGTTAACCTAACTACGAGCGCATTTCCCCTAACTACCAAAAAATTATGAACCCACCACTAACCATTACACTTTAACACAGAAGGAACCAACTAATTATTCAAAGTTACACGGCGCAAAGTATTCCCATAACTACAATGTTAAAGTGAGATCGCATAGGACTTTATGATGTTATAACCATAAAGTTTTAATGATTAGAAAATACATTTACAATTTAAACAATCCTCATTACCACATAAAGACTTGGAGTTAATAAATATAATTCTATAACAATTTCGATTATATTCATTCTGGTATATATGTAATTTTCCATTTTTAATATTTTTTTAAAGATGATCATAGTGCTTTTCATATCTAGATGGTAGTTTTAATAAAGTTTTTTCTTCCTCTTCTTTAGGTGATAAAACAGCATAAATTTCTCCATTAATAATTATATAATCAAAAATATCTTGTAGCCCTTCTAAATGAGTACCTTTAATTATAGTATATTTAAAGTCTGGTTTATTTTTTCTACATTCTATGCATTTTTTAGCATTTACACATCTTGGGTTTATTTTAAATTCTTTTTGACACATTAAACATGTTTTGGGTGGTAATGTTTCATACAGACATTCACGACAAAGAGAATCTTTTTCTATATATCTAAACTGAGCTTTATATTTTTCTTTTTTACATTTCTTACAAATTTTAGTTTTACTATTTTCTTTATGTGTTTTAGTCTTATTATGTTTTTCTATATCTAGTAAGTATTTGTTACATGGTTCACAAAGTGTCTTATTCATGTTTGTAAAATATAATAATTTTTAAATTTAAATTTCATTTTTATATTATCCCTTTGAAACTAATACTAAGTTGCATAACCCAAAGTGAGATCGCATATGCTTTTATGACATTTAAAATCATAAAAACTTACATCTAAAAAACTTACAATTTAAAAATCTTACATCTAAAACTACAACTCTTCTAACTTATAATGCCCCCATGGTAGGGTACTTATCCCATCCTTTAAAACACATCTCTTATCATCCACACAACTTAAAGCTAACTTATTTACTTCTATACTGTACAAATCGTGCTTATAACTTCTAATCAAATTCATCTTCTTATAATATTCTCTTTGGCTAATCAAACAGTCCTTATATTCATTAAATGTAAGTTCTTTATACACAACACTCTTTTTAACACCTTTAGCTTTCTTACAACACTTTTCTTTATCGAACTTACCTTTAAAGTCTTTATCTGTTAAATCTATTTGAGGTGCTTTTATACTGTACATCTTACTTCTTAAACCCACAAACTCTTCTATGATTGTGCCTTTAATTTCATCCTTCATCTTACCAAGTATTTTCTTATTGATTTGTGGTATCTTATATTTGTTATCTTTAGGGTAATCACTCGTGTCGAAGTAATCAATATAATTTTTCATGTCCTCGTACACTTCTGTTTGGATATGGTATATATAACTATCGGTATCTGTATAACATACTTCTATTTTGTCTTGATATTTTGGTTTCATCACATTATAATGGAAATCGTACATTAAATATTTTGACAAATCTAGAATTGACATACCAACATAAATTGGTTTGTTAAATTGCACTTTAACCTTGTTCATGTGAATTGCTACTAAATTTTCCGTAAAAACTGTAGTACTCTTATAATTCGGTTTTGCTACAAGCTTCTCGTATTTTTTCTCATCACTTACAAGTTTAATATTAACTCTCTTTCTAATGTTTTCCATAGTTTTCCCAAATACTGAATTATTCATGAGCTTATAAAAGTCTTTTTCAAAATCATTTGTTGCTTTCGTTCTCATTTGTGTGTTTAAATCAATATATTTATTTAACCAATCTGATTGTTCGAACTCTATTACTCGATGTATCTTGTTAAGTTTTAATCCAAGTGAAAGACATTGTTTTAGGTTTCGATAGTGAATTACATATTTTTCTTTATCATATAGGGTTGTTAATAGCTTCGATTGTTTTGAACCAGGCGGTCATATATTTTGAGGAGCTAATGGGTAGTCTTTGTGATAGTCATGTAATTCTTTAGGATATTCAAGATCAACTTCTAATATATAACCAGTATCAGAATCATCAGTTATACTTGTAAAATCTATTTCTCTTATCTCATCTTCACTTAACCATCTAAATCCCTTATACGGTAGATATTGACTCATCGCCCACCCATACAAGTTATTAGCATCTAGATACATTAAGTAAGAATCTTCTTTATTCTTATCATAATCTTCCATATACTTATTGTTTGCTTTTACATATCTTTTTGAGCATTGACTAATCCCACCTCTTATACCTTTCTCTACCATTAATACCATATCATAATCCCACAACAATTCTAATTTTATATTTGTCATCTTTAACATTGCATCCCAAGCTAAACCTGGTGCCGTCATATACCAAGCTGGATCAAGATCATAAGCTTTAAGACATGTTTCTCTAAAGTTCTCAAACACATCTGCTAACAATAATACATCTGTTTTTAAATATAAATCATGGTATTGTCCGAGATTCTTAATGTCAAATGTTTCCCATACTTTCTTTGCATGTTCATAATCTTCATCACTTATATGTGTGTTCATAAGCTTGTTGAAGAATGCTTCCTTTATCGGTAATTTTCTTTCTCTAAACCTATCCCAATTGTTAACATAATCATATGGGTAAACACCTTTTCTTATTACAAGTTGAAACTGTTCTTGATTAGGATAAAAGTGTTGCGTATGTATCATTTGCTCAGGTTTCAAGTTCGATGACAATTTGTCTAGACTAGAAGCCATAAATCTAAATGAATCTACAAATTTCAATTTAATAGTTCCAACCTTTTTACTGAATGAAATGTATCTTTCTTCATTATTGGGTATTAGATCTATTTCTTCTTTATTACATCCAAGCTCTTTTATAAACAAGTGAGAGTCATATCCTGTTAAGTTATGTATGATCACTGGTACAAACTTTGGTACTTTAACTTTTAAATTGCAGTTATTACATAGTGGTGCTATAAATTTTCCTGTTATATGATCGTGATGCTTAACTTTATAATTTTCTTTAGTATACTCCTGCTTACAGTAATAACAACATTCAGATTCATTGAACTCTTTTTCTCTGACTTTTTGTTAATGGCAATTCGTTATTTTGTTTGTAGATGTTCGATATGTGTTTGGCTTCTTTTGTTAATAGTTTTATAAATTTATTAGCAGTGTTCTTACCTCTATACAAAACAGGATTAGTTTTACTTCCATCGCTCTTTACTACATAATAACAAAATCCAGATGGCTTATGTTGTTGATATTTTTTCGTATATGATTCATTATCCGGATAACATTCTTCACAACCCATAACTTTATGTAGCAAACATTCAAAATCAGCATAAATCACAAATGGCATTTTCATTGTGTATTGGTAGTTTTTAAATTCAACACATTTACCTTTTTCAGGCATTATTATTTTTACTGGATCATTTAACGAACAATCTTGCTCATGTTTATTTAAAGCGTCTTGTGAGTAAAAGTATAACAAACATCTATCACATAAATATTTTCGAGCTCTCCATTTAGTTAACTGTGCACATACTAGTCTGCTTAAATCCTTAATCCAACAATAGTGTGTTTTAACTTGGTCTTCAAATAAATTGACATGATTTTCTTGCTTGTTTTGTGTGTGATGTAGTATATAGATTGAATAGTCTTTATCATATGCATAAACATTTATAGAAATACTAAGTAATTTTTCAGCTCTTGGAATATCACAGTTTTACAGGGAAATGAATATTTTTTAATTTTTCTTGTAAGTATTTAACAGCTTGCTTGTACTTGGAAGGTCGTTGTGGATCTTTATTAACTGGGTATAGTGCAGAACAAATTGAATATAAGAAACATTTTTCATCTTCGTTCTTTACAATTATGATTGCTTGTTTATTTTTAATTTTATCAGGTAGATCTATGTATGTTGATCCTCTATATGGTGTATATTTGACGATTGCTAGTTGTAAAAAGTTAATGTTTATAAGAGCCCAGCCAGAACCTCTAGCTTGGAACTCATCCATTCTTGTTCTTAATCTTTGTTTCATCTTAGTTATTTCTTCTTTTAAATTACTTGATTGATATATTTCTTGGTTTTCAGTGTTAAAATAGAAGTTTTGAGTTTCTTTACCTTTCTTATATGTACAACTTATATAAAGATTAGCTTTCAATGAACTGTGTTTACTTAAGCTAATTTGTAATCTGTTTAATATAGCTTTAGATGTTGCAGTAATATATTGTTCAAGTGGATCTTGTGGTTTGTAATCTGTTGTAAATTCCCATGTTTCTAATCTTGATTTCATTGTCGTTTCTTTAAGTTTTACATCAATTGGTACTGATTCAGATTTTACTTTTGATTCTTCAAATACTTCTTGTTTAAATGGGAATATATCTCTAATCTGTCTTCTGCTTTGTTCATCATCATATTGTTTAAGAAGGTTTATTAGTTCTGCTTTTCTTAATCGGGAATATCTTTTGATTCCCTTTTCTTTACATTGTCGTCTTAACTCTATTACAGTAAATCTATTATAATTAGTCATCTTATTTATTATATAGAAAATTCTACTACTCAATTTTTATCTACACCAAAATTTTTTACTTCATTTTCGTCCATTTTTTTAACACGCAGTTCAAACATCTGCATGTGCCTACATATGTTTAAACTGCGTGTTAGTCTAGAACTTTCATGGGAAGACCCATCAAAGTCACATATACACATATTAAAATTAAATCATTTTTGTAAACTTACTCATCATCATCATCATAATCATCACTGCCATATTTATATTCATCATCACTACTCAAATCAGATGTTTTTTGTTGCATTACTAATAACTCTTTTTCCTTTAACATTATTTGCTTCTCTAGTAGTGCTGCTAAGAGTTTAAGATCATGATGAATAAGTTTAAGTCCATCATGTAATAAATCAAATTCTTTCTCCATATTTGTTATATAGAAAACCAACAAAAATGAAATAAATTTAAAAAATCTAAGAATAAAAAACAAACATGACTAGTGCTAAGGAAATATTATCTTACAAACCTATATTTGATTGTGTATGTAAATATTTAGATATTGGTGGTTATAATGATGAAGACAAAATAAATTTTAGCGTGTCCATAGGTATGTTAGATCATTTGTTCAAGAAAGCCACTAAAGAAAACAACTCATTTCTTATACAAAACATTCTCTATGCAAATGTTATGAATTTGTCTGATGAGATATTAGATTCACTGACTAATGAACAATGGTTATCTATAGGTTATGATGATTATGAGGAGGAATATAACTATGATCACATTACAGAAGATTTCATACGCAAATATCTGCAGAAAGTTAATTTGAGTGAAATATGTTTATGGAAAAAGTTATCGGAAGAGTTTATAAGAGAATTAGCTGATAAAGTTGATTGGGAGATTATTTCAGGAAGCCAAGACTTATCAGAAGACTTTATAAGAGAATTTGCAGATAGAGTTGATTGGAAGGAAGTATCGTATAACCAAAAGCTATCTGAAGAATTTATTAATGAGTTTATAGATAAAGTTGATTTTGATGCTATATCTTATGGAAGCAAACTCTCTGAAGCCTTTATACGAAAACATGCAGATAAAGTTTCTTGGTGGCGCTTATCTGGAACTCAACAATTATCAGAAAACCTTATAAGAGATTACGCTGACAAAGTAGATTGGGAAATAATTTCATTGTTTCAAAATTTAACAGAAGGATTTATTGCAGAGTTTAAAGACAGAGTTCATTGGCATAACATTTCAATTTTTCAACACCTCTCTGTAGAGTTTATATATTTATTTAGACATTATGTAGATTGGAGAGTTATAATAAGAAAATACCGTAATAATCCTGATTTAGGTGGTATATTGAATTTAGCATTCAATGTTACAGAAGATGGTTTGTTTAATGTTTAACTAATTACCTTTTATGACTATTATATCATAAAAGTCGTAACCTTAATTATTAGATATTAACCTTAATTATCTTTTATGATTATTATATCATAAAAGTTGTAACTTTAATTATTTAATATTAACCTTAATTATCAGATAGTAACCTATCATATAAACAATCAATTTCTTTAATCAATTCTTCTTCTGATAGTGGCGTCCAAAACTCATTACCCTTACCTTTTTACACCTATTCATCTTTTAACTCCAATCCTTTTAATTTTTCGATTACTTCATCATCTTGAATTTCTTCTATAACTTCTTTGATCGTGTTAAGTTCACACTTGAAAAATTCACCTTTATATTTAAATTCATCTAATTGTTTATGCACAAGTGACTCTAACTTTTTAGCATCATTTGTCTTATAGGTTTCTTCATAATAAAATAGTTCGAAGTCAAGTCTACATTCATTAAACTGACCTAGGCGTTGTTCAAGGTTTTTTGTATAACCCACTTTATATATATTCTTCTCTTGGTGCTGTTTGGTAGTTGCTATATAAACAAAACCTGAATTATCATTATCTTTTTTCAATTGAGACCATCCTTTTATTTCTTGGAACAAGTCTGGATGAACATATGTACCACTGATTATTGTTATTCTTCCTCCACTAACCACGTAATATATTTTTTGAGATTGATGCTCTTCTTCTAATCTTTTTATTAGTGTTGTTGATTCTTTATTTTTCAGCCAATTATTAAATCTTTTACCACCATCTTGACACAACTTAGTAGCGTTGAAATATCCTGTACTCTTATCTATAATCAATTTAAAGTCACCAAAAATACCATACCAATAATTGTCCTTAATCTGTTCATAACAAATATCATTTAAACTATATGAATTATCCATAGTACTCATATTTATTATATAAAAGGTTGATTTAATCATTTTCGGAGTTTTTACCCACACAAATAAATTCTCATTCACCATCTTATCATATCAAGTATTAACTCTTTCGAAATCGCTACACCCTTACATAATCATCTAACACAGAGAGTAACGATTTGCTAGCCTTTTATGGAATAACCATAAAAGACAACATTTATATTTACACTAAAACATTACTTTTATCTATCCAGCTATTGTGCGAAACATCAAAACCTAGCCATTTAACATATACTTTATCACCTTTCCTTCTTAACACCTTTTCCACCAAGTATTCATCTTTATGTTTCGTCTTTAATAGTTCTGGTTCGTAAAATCTACCTTGTACATCCTCTTCTTCTAAATCTTTAATTCTATATGTAGGTGGATTAGATGGAATAACTTCACTAATAACAAATACTTCTGTTGACCAATTAGGTGTATATCCTTTCTCAAATAACCCTTTCGATTTACTTATACGAACATGATCACCTAATTTGTATTTGGGTTTAACACGAATATATTCTTTTTTATACACTTTTTCCAATATTGTTCGCTCATTCTTCTTATTAACTTCTATAGGTTTTAAACCAATTGTTCTATGTACTCTATTATTATACTCACTAACCAATGTTGGTAATATCTCTATCCATTTATAATTTCCTTGTGTTGTGAACCTTTTCCACATGTTTTGTTTAAGTGTTCTATTAAATCTCTCAACAACAGAAGCTTTTTTACCACTATATGTTGAGTAATGATTGATATTGTTTTTTCCCATCAAATCTTCAAATTCTTTATTATAAAACTCTTTACCTTGATCAGTTTGTAAATTATTAGGTTTTCTAATTTTTAACACTGATTCAAATGCTTCTGTAACATTCTTACCACTTTTATCTTTAACAGGAACAGCAAACGCATATTTAGAGAACACATCTATAATCGTTAGCAAATACTTATAACCTTTATTTAATTTTGAAACACCTTTTAACACACCACTATCCATTTCCACAAGATCCGCTTGCCATAAATCATCTATACCTTTAACAATAACACTTAATCTGTCAAAGTTTTTTCTAGATGGTTTATGAATTTCTTCTATAATATCTTCTCTAATACCTTCACCTTCATATAGTCAATCGGGCTTTTTAACGAATTGAGTTTTAGTAACACCACATACAGAACAAATACCTTTCTTTAGATATCTTCCATTCTTTGTTTGTTCAATTCTAATGGTATCTTTCTCCGTATCTGTTAACTTCTTACACTTAACACAATACATCATCATTATTTATTGTATAGAAAATCAACAAAAAAAATTAAAATTTATCATTACCTAATACTATACTTTTAACATTATCATCATCATCATCATCTCATCACTTGATTCGTTTTCATCTTCTATTTCTACATACATAATAATCAATAATAACTTACCTTCTTTCAATTCAGAATCTTTAGATGGTCTAATTGCTAACTGATCATTTATATTAAAGTGTAATGGAAAACTTTCAACTAAAACGTCATTTAAAAATAAGTCTATAAGATGTTTATTAAAACTCGATTCTATATGCATTAACCTACCTCTATAAAGAAATTTGTAGGCAGCAGCTAAATTATGTACAAAAAAGACTGGTTTCCCAAGATCATCGTCTGCCAATCGACATGGAACTTCAAAGATTTCTTTTCTTGTAAGTAAATTAAACTCTTTTTTCACTGATTCAAGCTGTTCTAATGTTACAACATCTTGTTTATCAATAGCATTAGATACATTACCAAAAATATCCATATTTATTATATAGCAAACGTCTTTAGGAAAGCTCTCTTTCTATGTACATCACAACAAACAATAATTGACCTTCTTCCATAGCCGAATTTTTAGTTGGTTTAATCGTTATTATATCATTCTTCTTAAAACCAAAAGGTATATTTTCAATCAAAGTATCACCTAAATATATATCTAAAAAGTATTTATCCAAACTTAAGTCCATGTGCATTATTTTCCCATTATAGAGAAATTTGTAACCGTTAGAGAGATTAAATATTCTAAAGATTGGCTCCTTAACGTTTTTAGCTCTTAATCGATATAGTAGAGGTAGAGTTTCTTTCTGCATAACCAATTTAGTAGTATCCATCCTAATCTTTTGAAAATCTTCTTTCTTTATGTATGTGTCTTGTAACGTTTCTAATGCATTTTCAAATCGTTTTCTATCGTTCTCTAATTGGGTTTCTATTGATCTAAGTTGACTTACGCTAACAACATCATTTAAATTCTCCAACAATTTTAATTTTTCTTCACTAATATCAACATTATCTTTTCTATCTTTAACATTACCAAATATATCCATACTCATTTATTATACAGAAAATGTCCATCCTAATGTTTCAAAACATTTCTTTAACATCTCTATTTGTATAGATGAATGTTTAAAATCAATATCAACATGAACATCGTGCTTTTTCAACACATAGTACAATACACATTTCAAGTTAATAAACAATACTCTTTTTGGATACTGTTCTTTAAAGGTTTTGTATAAGTTTTCGAAGTCCGTTATAAGTGTTTCTTCCATATGTCGTAAGTTTAATGGTTTTTGATCGTTAAGGTGATAGTGTATTAAATAAACATCATCATAATATTTTGTGTATTTGTTTTTCTTTAATACTTCTAAAACATCTTTTGTTGATATTAAATGTTTTGATATATCTCTAAATTCATCATTTAACACCTTGAACACCTCTTCAGGAATAATTCTATACTGTAAAGCTTGTAAACGAGATAACTGTAACTTAAATCTTTTTATAGTATCATACCATGGTTTTCTTACGCAAGCTCTCATTCCTTCACAAGTACTGTAAACAAAACCATTCGCTACAGAACAATTATCACAAATATATGTACCCCTACCTTTTGTTAATGACTTACTACTACAATTACTGCATTTTAATGGTCTAGAACTATAATTTGACAACAACTCCTTTAAGGTAATTATTGGACGTAACTTTACCAACTCTTCTTCCGTATACAAAAATTTAGGTATTAACATTCTCCAAAAATCAATAACATCATATACATTGTTTTTATCTTTTAAGTCTATCTCGCTAACATACTTAAAATACTGATAAAAATTATATCTATCTAGTGCATCTAGTTCATTCTCATGCTTCTCAAAATAATCTAAAAATCTATTGTGTATAGCTTCCATATTTATCTTAAAACAAAACTTTTATGAATATAAGCCATAAAAGTACTTAAACTTAATAATATTTAATCATTTTTAATCATATACATAGCATCACTAAAAGAATACCCTTGATTTAGAAGATTTAAAACCTTAACACAAAGATGACCACATATAACTGAACTAAAGTCTTGTATTCGTTCGTCATTGTAAAATAAGTTTTCGGTACCAAGATATTGTACTAGTTGTTTAGGAGGAACACCACCATAAGAATCGAACACGTACTTTATGTTGTTATCTTTCCAATAGCATATCCAATGAGTACCAATGTTTTCTGATTTATCAAAGTTAACTACACCACATTCATTTATATAGGGTTTTTGTGGAAGTTCGTCACTCATAAATACGCCTCTAAATTGTTTTATCTTTAATTCTTTAACCAACCTCTCTATATCGAAGTTGGTCAATGGTTTTAGTTTTTTGATTTCTTTGGTTTACCTGCTCCTTGCTTTTCTTCCATAGCCATATTGTGCCTTTTTTGTTCTTCAAGTTCTTGTTTATTCTTCTTAGCATCCAGTACAGTTTTAGTAATCGCTGCTGCACCACCTGCTAATGAACCGACTGCACCTAAAGCTGCTAAAATGGCTGGAATTGTAAAGATAAAACCACCCATATGCTCTTTCTTAATCTTTTTCATTTGTGCAGTAGTTAAAGTTAAATCCATTCCTTTACCTTCTTTAATTTTCTTAGATTTATCGTTAAGTTGTTTCTTTGTTAATACATGATCAATATTTAAATCCTTTAGTTCGTTATAAGGAACACTAAACATACAACCTTTAATAGAACACATCTTCCTATTTATTTAAGAGAAAATCTTAGTTTGTAAAAATACAGTTGTTGTTGCTCCACCAAAATCAATTAAGGAATCATTCTCATCTTTTATCCTTATCTCAAAATTGTCAACCTTGTCTTTGGATATAGGGAAAAATAATGGATAAGTAGGCTCGTAAATAATACTATGTTTGAACTCAGCATCTGTTTTGAATGATGCTAAAATTCCTGTTTCCCTATGTGTATATTCTGTATCTTTAACAAACATGCCATCTGCTATATTACAGTGAACATTTATAGTATCAAACGGATGAAACTTTGGCAACTTACTTCCAATATGTGTTTTGTTCTTTTCTAAAACTTCAAAAACATTAAACCCGAGGACAGTACCTATACTCCCAATTGTAACATCATTACTATCAGTTTCAATTTTAACTCTATTTCTTAAATGATCTTCTGACAATGTTATGTTGATGGATTGAGATTTTAAATATTCATTAAGTGATTTTAAATTATATTGCCCTTCTGGTATAAAAACTTGTCTATCACCATATGAGAAACTGTTTTTTTCTGTTGTTATGTTTGGAGTTAGATATGTACTGTAAAACCCAACTAGTCCTATACTTAAATAGTTGCTACTGTTGTCTAATTCGTAATGGAGTTTCTTCTTTAAAACATAAGTATCACTCGTTAACTTAAATACCTTAGCCATTTATTATATAATAAATGAATGAGTTTGATTTACCTAGAGATATTCCAAGAGAAAAAGTAATCAAGTTAATCGAAGATGTCATTCAAAAGTTAGAATACAGTTTAAAGAAGAAAAAGAGAAAACTACGAATTGTTAAATATGCATACTACACTTTGATCACGTTATCAGTTATACTTTCTGCAACAACTGGATTTATTAATATTTTTATACCTGTAACAATTTACTCAATATTAACAACGTCTCTTGCAACTGGAAGTGCTATAATAAAAGTTTTTTCTTCTAAGTTAAACATAAGCAAAAGAAAAGACGAATATAAAACCATTGTCACTTGTATTAACTCATTTAAAGAACAATTAGAGCTGATAATAACATTAAATGGTGAAATGGATAACGAATATATAAAAGATACGTTGCTTAAGATCAGAGAACAACTTAAAGATATAAGATCATAAAAAAGTCGATTTTCTCTATAATAAATGAGTAAGAAAACAACATTTTAATTGGGATGTAAAAGAGATGATAAAAGAAACAACAGTTAAGAAAAGAAATGGAGAGCTTATACCTGACGATATTCGTTGTCTTATCGTAGGTTCATCGGGGTGTGGTAAGACGTTTTTGTTATTTAATTTTTTATTACAGCCAGGTTGGTTAAACAATAATTACTTCTATATATATTCTAAAAGCATGAATCAGCCAAAGTATGAGCAGTTAAAAGATCGATTTGAAAAGGCAGAACTAAAGTCTAAGAAACAAATAGCAACGTTCTTAAGCGGTAATGACTCTATTGTACCTATTGATGAATGTGAAAAATACTCTGTAGTAGTGTTTGACGATTACATTTTGGAAAATCAAGATACTGTTAGAAATTACTTTACAAGAGGTAGGCATAGACATTTAGACTGTTTCTATCTTGCACAAACATATTCAAAAGTACCTAAACAGCTTATAAGAGATAACGTTAACTTCCTATGCATATTCAGACAAGATGATACTAATCTTAAACATGTGTATAATGAGTTTGTTGGAGATATGTCTTATGATAAATTTAAAGAGATATGTTCAAAATGTTGGCAAGAAGATTATGGTTTTATAGTAATTGATATGACAAGGAAGGTAAACAATGGTAAGTATAGGAACAAGATAAAACACTTCTTAAACGTTTGATGTTTATTGACGTTTATTTATGTTCTTTGACGTTTATTGACGTTTATTTATGTTCTTTGATGTTTATTGACGTTTGTTCGTTTTCTATATAATAAATGGATGAGAAAGATATTAATAAGAATATCAAGTTAAAGGAGTTCTTGATAAAGGGCTTCAAATCTTGGAAGAAAGAAAGAGCAGGTATATATGATAAATTTAAGACACAAGAACAACCTGTAATTAATGCTATTCAAAACTTGGGTAGTGAGATCAAAGAAGTAGCAGAACAAAATAAAAATCTAATAACTGAACTTGTTCCAGTTGTACATAAAACGGTTTCAATAGATCCTAGTCTACTAGAAACACCTAAAAAGATAACTTATGATAGTTCCCCAAGTAGTAGTGATACGCCTATAACGGGAGAAATAAAACAAATGAGAAAACAAATTAAAGACAAAGTTGAAGAAGTAGAGCCTTTAACAACAGCACAATCATTTGGTAAGATTGCAACGAAATATTATAGTAAAAGAAATGATAGTGTGTTTGGAATAAGAACTGTAGAAGAAGATGGAAAAATAATAAATAAGATAGGAAATTCTGAAGTTAAAGTGAATGGTGATGATTTCATAATTAATGGTAAAACTTATAAGGGAACAGAAGGTCTATGGGAATTGTTAACGATGAATACTAATAAAACCATTGAAGATTATGATGATGATGATTTTGAACAGTACAAGGAAATAATAATAGAATCAGATGCTGCCTTCCAAAAATATAATCGAGATAAAAAAGTAGCATCTAATAGAGGTTCTAAGTACATTAATATTATCAAGCCTATTTGGGATAATTATATTAAACCATCTTTACCTCCAACTCCTAAAAGGACTGGTGAAGGAATTAAACAATATACAGAGATACCTAAAGAATATATATGGATGGATGATGTGAGAAAGTTAATTGATCGGTTAATAGTTATAGATGGAGAAGAAAAGGCTGGTAATAATAACTTTTATAATGAGAAAGTAGGTATAGTGAGTATGATTAATAATAAGCTTTCAAAATTTATTCCTAATGATCCAAAAGGTATAGGTTATTTGATTAAGATCTTAAATACATTACCACCACGATTCTGGAACGATGAGAAGCTTGGAAAAGGATTAGTAAATGATTTGATTAATAAACTCCCATTTGAATTACATATTCCAGGATTTTCGTATTGTGGTCCGGGGACTAAACTTCAAGAAAGATTAGAAAGAGGTGATAAAGGTATTAACCCATTAGATGAGGCTTGTAAAGAACATGATATATACTACAGAGACAATAAAGATACAGACTCAAGACATATTGCAGATAAGGAACTAGAAACTAAAGCATGGAAAAGAGCATTTAGTAGTGATGCGTCAATTGGTGAACGATTAGCTGCTTTTGGGGTTGGTACTGCTATGAATGCTAAGGTTAAGTTAGGATGGGGATTATAAGTTTTTAATTGTTATTATGTATGATTCTTTTATGGGTATATCCCATAAAAGCGTTGTTTCAAGATTTTCTTTATAATAAATGGATAGTGTTGAGAGTTACGAGTTACAAAGCTTTAAAGCTAACACAAGAACATTTAATAATTTGAATGAAGCTAACAAAGATATTGAGTTTGATTTCGATGTGGGGGATGGCTTTATACATCCACACAAAGCAGATTGTCATATGACTTTTGAAGTTGTTGGTGCATCAGTTGGAGGAACATTTGGTGCAAATGATACTATAAAACTTGTAGATAACTTCTTACCATTCTTCTTTTCTCAAATTGAGGTTAGAAAGCATGGTGTTGTTATAGACAAGGTTGAGCTACCAGGAATAACATCTACAGCTATCGGAACATTAAAGATTTCCAAACCAGAAGTTGAATATCTAAAACAAGCAGGATTTGAAACAGATGATAAACTTGGTCTAAGAAAGGACTTTAATGTTTTATATCCATTAAGATTAATTCCTGGCTTTTTAAGTGATTATAAAGAGGTTATGTGGAAAGGTGGATTGAGAATAACATTTACAAAAGCTAACAACAATAACGATGTCTTGTATAAATGGACTGGATCAGGAGCAGGTGCAGCAGCTCCTCATGATGGAAAAATAACAATAAAAAGTATGGAGATAAGAATGCCTATTGTTGAATACGAATCTAATTATGAAAACAAGTTAAAGTTGAATATTCTTAAAGAACCTAAAATCATGTTTTCATTCCATACTTATCAATGTGTTCAAAAGACTGTTGTAGGTTCTTTCTTGGAGTTTGATGTTACTACTCAATTTAATTCTAGACAATTTGATATGCCTGATTTCGTAGTTGTAATGTTCCAAACTGATAGAAGTGGCAAACAAACAGCAGATGCAAGTAAGTTTGATCATTGTAAGGTAAAGAATATCTATCTTAAGAATGGAAGGAATGAGGTATTTCCAAAAGAATCAAGAAACTTAGATATTGCTAACAAGGATTATTTTAAGATGTACGAAGATTATACTGCATTTAAGAGAATAACATGTGGCAATACCGAAATGTACTATGATCCTAAAGAGTTTATAGATAACAGACCAATGTATGTGATTAATTGTAGTAAGAGGAAGAATGTATCGGTAAATGAGAGAACAAACATAAAGATTGTAGTAGACTTTGCGGAAGCTGTGGCTGCTAATACTATATGTTATGCGATTTTAATTGGACAAAAAACTTTACATATGACCCTAAGAATGAGAAAGTAGTAGAAGAGTTTTAGATAGTTAAATGTATTAAAGTTTTTCCATAAACAAAATTGATAAAAAATGATTAAATATTTTTTGGTGAAGATAAAAATTGAAGTGTGTTCGTTGATTTTCTATATAATAAATACGATGTCAAGTCATATTGAACTTTTAAATAAACTTGGAAGTCTTGAACAAAAACAGGTTATTGGATTAAGAGAATTAGAATTAAATACAGAATATAAGATTGTGAAAATGGAAAAGATTAAAACTAAGTTTGGAAAGAGCATTTTAGTTGAATGTGAGGAGTTTAAGGTATTTCTTCCACCTAGATTTACAAAACACTTAACAGATAAAATGATTGATGAGATCGTTAAAGATGGAATAAAAATCAAATACACTGGTTTAAAAGATAATTATCCAACTGTTGAGTTCTGTATGTAAAATTTTTATGTAAATTTTTTCTGTATGTAAATTAGGATTGGTTTTATGAATTTCTCATAAAACGAGCATTTTCCTTATAATAAATAAACTATGGCTAATTATTTGAATAAAAAAAATGATGTTAAAGCATTGAGATTCCTTCGCATAGATGAGTTAGAAAAAGGTAAAGCGTACGAGATAACATTATGGAAATTGATTCAAACACAGCGTTATGGTCAAAGAGTTTTAGTACATTTAGATGAGAAATATAAGACGTTATTACCACAAAGATATAATGATGAAACTGAGCAAGTATTGAAAGATTTAAAAAGGTATAAGCTGTTTGTTAAGTATGAGGGTTTGAAAGATTTAGATAATGGTTATAAAATACATCAGTTTTACTTTAGAAATGAATCCAAAAAATAAAACTTGTAATTTTAAGTGTATAAGTGTTTTTATGATTTCATCTATATATATAAAAGAGAACGTACAAAATCCTTTGTCCGCTCATCACGCTAATACGGCTGAACCAATTTCTTTCATTTTTGGGGGGTTGTTAGGATTTGGACCCTAGATGGTGTTTATCATATCACTTTAATTTTCAATTACCAGTGTCTTGAGATAATTGACCATTCAGGTGTCCATACGTACAAATCCTTTGTTATTAGTTCATCATAGGTAAAAATAAACGTTTTTATATGCAACCCGCATGACCGTGTGACTCGGCGGGTTAACATAAATGACAGGCGCTATAATGTTAACATTTACTGCAATTTGAAAGCGAAAAAGTAAAAATTATCTAAGTAACAAAGTTTATTGCGTTCCGGGGTGACCGCAGCGAAGCGGGGTGAACGCTGCTAGTTATCAATATCCGAACTTGTAATTTTAAGTGTTTTTATAGTCTGATACTATAAAAACTAAGACCTTTGGATATACAGAACATGTCATTTAAATTTTAAAGATACATATATAAATAAGGGATTTATTTGAGTTTTTTAAATTATATCCTTAGAGTTATGCAATTTATAAGACATTCAATAGATAGGAAATTTATTTATCAATTGATTGTCGTTTGAATTTTGAAAATCGGTAAATAAACAACGGAGATATAACAAATTCGGAATATTATCCTTAGAGGTATGCAACCCACAATACATTCAAAAAATTTCAATTGGTTTCTCTATCGATTGCCGTTTGAATTTTGAAAATCGGTTAATATTTGACGATGTTGTAGTCAATTCAAAATTTCGGGAATTTTTTACGGGTTTATTTTTGAGTTTTCGGGAAAATGTTATTCTTTAAAAAAGTCTTAAAATTTTATTCTAATTATGGTAGTATTTTTATTTTTTCGATTTGTTGAAATTTTATGGAGATATTGAAAAAGGGAAAAGTATCCTTTGGGTTATGCAGCCATTTATGCATTTTAGAAAATTGGTTATGTTATTAGTATTCATTTACCGTTTGAATTTTTGAAATCGGTTAATTAGGAGCCGAGGAATTAAATAATAACGTTATTTGGGGGTAAAACTATCAGTGTTGCCAACTCATTTTTAACAATTATCATATTTATTAGTAATGGGGTGAATTCATCCCGATATGTTTTAAAGCGATATCTTGAAAAATTAAAATCCTGGAACGTTCCGAAAAAATATATGGAGTTGGATACAGTGACTTTTTCTTTTTTGAACATTAATGTTTTAGCTATATTTACCACCTAGGTGACTATGATCAATAAGTTACTCACTCACTCAGTAGATGGTGTTGCATGTAGTATGTTTCAGAGTAATAAAAGCTAGAGAGTTGCGGACAGATTTTGTATCAAGAATTTTCTTCAAAGTGATGACCGTGAATCGAAAAAAGCGGGACTGACAAGAAGCCGTGACACCTAGGACAGACAGCCTGGACGGACAGTTTTGGTGTTGTTATTATTACATACTCAGAAGAAGGAGAATCGGATTGGACGGTCCTGTTCTGGTACTGGAATCGTTCAAATGAATCAGTGACAGATCACCTATTCCAGTAAATGCTATTTTATTGTACATTCCTTCTCATCGGCTTTTTAAAGCTAATTTTTAACCGATTTTCATGATTCAAGTGTCAAATGAAAGCTTATAAACTGGAGATTAAGATGCAATAAATATATTTTGTGTAGGATTTCATTGTAATATTTTAGATGTAAGTTTTTATGATTTTAAATGTCATAAAAGCTATTCAATCTCACTTTGGGGTAATCCCTCTGTGTTAAAGTACAATGGTCAGGGGTGGGTTCATAATTTTTTTGATAGTTAGGGGAAATGTGCTCGTAGTTAGGTTAACAAGCTACTGTTCTTCATATTCTCGATCGGCAGCTCTAACTATTATTAGCATCGCTTGAGTAACAAGAATTTTCTGAATACTTTCCTGAAATCTGATTGCATTTTTCACTGTCCTCTGAGCAACTATATTATGTTTACGTAAATTTCCTACAATTAAGTGTTTATTAATTCGTCTTTTAAGGCAGTTTTTGTAGCTAATAAGGAACTGGAAGACCTATCTCCATTCTCACCAAAACTCTTGGCAATAATTAGGTAGAAGTGAATGAATCACTTATTTGTATTAAAGCTAATTTTCAATATAACATAAATTACGACCCCAAAAAGTAGTAGTAATATTACATCTACAAGCCGCTACATGTTAAGTTTTTATTATGAACCTTGATGATTGATAAAAAAAAAGTAAAAAAAGAAAAAAAATCCCTAATTCTTCTGAAAAATACAGTAATTCTCCTCACTCTCACCATATTTTGAAGGATTTCCCTGATTTTCATGGTCAGTATATACCCTGATATTGTACATATAACATGTAATATTTCGAATTGAGATTCAACACAGATCAGGGTAACATAGAAATGCATGGTAGTTAACTAGCAGATTTAAAATTGTTTGTTTCTCTGCTATTAAATTTCCGGTCTGCTTCTTTCACCGGTCCCTAAATATGAATAGAATTTGCACGTCGCAATCAACGTGTCATTAATGCTTTACTCACGCACACATTTACACATTTACAATCAACATAGATGAGGTTCGGACCTGGGGTGGTTTTTATCATATCACTTTGACGGTAAAACCTAGGAGAGGGGGAGGGACGGGCGACATATATAAAAATAAATAAAACTTAGTAACTCTTTAACCACCCCACCGATCTCGATCAAATTTTCAACACAGATTACGTTCGGGGCGTGATTTTTTTATATTTTCTCAAACGGTAGAACCTAGGGGAGGGGCAGATATAGAACAGGGTGGCCCAAAAGTAGGTATACTCCCCTGCATTGATTTAGTATAACATTCTAGCTTATAGGTTTATTTACTTCGGCTGTTCCGAGCTAAATATATAAATAAAGACATTAAGAACAAATAACAAAGAAGCTAAATCTACCTGATGGATAACAATAAGAAATGATATAAAAAAAGCAATGAGTTGATCAGTACGGGACTGTATACCTACTTTGCACATTTAGTGCACATTAGGTAGTAGTGCACATTTAAAGTGTTAACATTACAAACTTGGAGAGCGCAATATCCAGAAATAACAGAGAAAAGAGTCTTCTGACTCACCACATATACTGTATGATACGACGCGATAAGTTATCAACTGACGGCATGGTAGAATGAGGAGCATACACGACTCATGTGCTAAGGGTCTCGAGTTCGATTCCCGTTCGAGTTAACTTTTTTTGTTTTCTGCTTTAACTAATAAAGCAGCCATTTGTACCTACAAGTAAATATATTAATTCATCATGTGTTTATAATGCATGAAACAATAGAAATGTTCAAATTAGTTGTAAAATATTTCCGAGTTAACCAGCATCAAAATGTAACCTATTCCGTAAATATATTGATATCACGAATTATATTATGGTTACCACAGTCGTTGTATAAAAAATGTTCTTGACACTTCAACTCTATATCTGATGACAGTGTGCGAATTACAATGGAGATGATCGGGAAATCGTCTTTGGTAATACTGGATGTATGATATAACGAAGAGCGTCATTTCAGACTTTGCTTGGGGGCGGGCGGTAAGAGCACCACCAACATAAGACTTTCACGTTTTGTACTAGTATATTAGTAGACAATCGATTAAAGTATATATGATCCTCAAATTCTTCGAGGGGGCAACTGCCCCTCCTGAATGATGCCCCTGGTTACAAATGTCATAGTTTCCCATGCTATTGTTGTCTGAAGCACAAATCCAACCCCCTTGCAAAAGTCCGGTTAATTCGAGCACTGTCTGTGGTTGCTGTTGGACGATTGTCACGTACGAAAAAAAAATAATAAAAAAAAAACAGTTTACTCAAGCGGGAATCGAACTCGGGACCCTTTGTAGGTGAGTTGTAGATGGTTCTCACTCTGCAACGCCATCACTTGATAGCTTTACGCGTCGAATCATATATGCGGCGAGTCGGAAATTTTAAGACCCTTTTTCTAGGCTATATCTGGCTACTGCGTTCTCCCAATTTGTAATATTAACACTTTAAATGTGCACTACTACTCGCGAAAGATGCCCACGAAGTTCATTTACCAAAGTCTGCTTACCCCTTGTAAGATCCAACGTCATTCCTGCTCAGAATCTACAATTAAAGTACAGTCTGCAGGGAAAAAATCATGTACAACCTGCACATAACATATGCTATGAAAACACATGGTTGGGCAAAAAAAAGAACATAAGAACATGTGAATTAACAATGTATTTTCATTTTTCAACCACCAACTACAACTTCTCTGTACAAAAATACGACGCATTGTTATGTATAAAAACAATTTTACATGGGTGCAACAAGAAATAAATTAAATATAACAAAAACAACAATATAAATATTACTATAAATATTTTTCCAATTTTAGGTTACCGTGACCTTATACAATTGAAAAGTGACGATTTCTGCAGCTCCAAGTAAAAGTAACTCCTACACTATACACCAACATTTTGTAGTTTATTACAAAATTTTGAAGAACTGTATTGATAGTAAGATGTTCTGGGTAATAACACCAAATGTTCGTACCTACAAATATTCACATCGAACACAAGGTATAGCAGGATGCTGTTTTTATGACAGAACTTTTAAAATAATCGAAGGAGGCCAACTTGTTATAAGTTACAGAATAAAACAGAATGGAAAAGGGTTCAAGGAAACTGACGATGTTAAGAATCATCTGTACAGAAACAATTGATTGTGTATATGTGATATCAGACTAGACTTGCAAAATATTTCATCCATTTAACACTTTAAACGCCAAGCTCCAAAATCAGATGTTTTACTCTGGGATCAACAGCGTTCACTGGCCTATTCAATGACATGTGAAGTGTGCGTAACATATGTGCACATGACCCACATTAATAGACCAATCGTGCATAAAATATATGAACACTGCGCTTAAAGTGAAAATTTTCTGAAAGGGAATCGTGTGATAACAGCACTATGCTGTGATGTTCCCTTTATAAGAAAAAAATTACCACCAAAATTCAGGAGGGATTCTTTATATCAAATAAATAATAAATGAAAAAGATACATTCTAATAAACATCGATCGAAAAACGTTTTTCATAACCTTAAGCTGCCGGAATTCGAAAAATCAACTCCTAAAGCGCCTTGGTTTGGAAAAAAGAAACAGCTCTAGCGAACGAGTTTTATCCAAATGTTCTTCATTGCAAAATCGTGTCGTATTTGAATAATAGATTTTAGATGATTAAATAACTACTGAAAATCTTTCCGGAATACATCATGCAAGTACAAACAGGTTCGTAAATATGAATATCTAGACCAGCCATGTGCAACAGCCGGTTCTAAGGTCGCCCCCGGCACACTGAGCCCTTTAATCCGGCCCGCCTGACTCGTTATTGAAAATTAATTTCTTGCGTAATCTCTTAAACTGAGCTGAAAGTGTTTCTTGGACAACTGATGCCAGCCTTGAAAATATCCTCCGTGTTCGAACATCCAGTGTAGAGTATATCACCGAACATTGGCAGACTGGTCAAGTGTTCCACTAAAATGGTAAATAAATAGATTTTTTTGCTTTTCTTCAGTAAGTAAATATTTTGGTTACCGTTATAAATGTTTTTATGTTCCTGTGATATTAGTGTACGACGAACGATTTTATAATTGAATATCGTTATTCAATTCTTGTGAAAATGTACATTATCTCGTACAGCCCTCGACGCCAGTAAGTGCTCTGTGATTGGCCCACTTCCTGTTCCAACTTCCACATGCCTGATTTACAGCAAATTTGCACTTCTTTCTTCATATCCTTACGAATAAATTGAATTAAATTCCATGGCTTCCAAACTAACTCTTAAAAAAACTGATATTTTGAACTTTCGGCAGCTTGGAGGTCTGCAAAGGAGGCATTAATTTATGTTTACCACAACATTCTTCTTTCATCTCGTATAAAAACTCAGCTTCAAAAGTATACTAGCGGTATTGCTTCTAGGTCTGTACGTGAGAATTACATTTCGCATTACATCACTCAGAGGAGTACATGAAAATCAATACGATCCGCTAGAAAGGGAAAAACTTAATGCTGAAACCAAGGTGCGCGAAGTCAATCGTACGACTGTTAGGAATTACAATTGCAAAAGCTAACTTAAACTGAAAAAAATAAGTCTCATATTTTTCCCGCCTTCGAAACGGGAAATCCAGATTTCTACTCCCATGAGTGTTCATACGGTTCGAAATCCACGTTAAAGACGTGTAGTCTGTAGGTGCGTATCATATACATCTTGATGCTATACTAAGACAATCCCCGAAAAACTTGGACAAAACCTTGAATTATTTTAAAATGCTAAAATGTACACTCCTTAAAAATAGGCCCTGTATGCCTGACATTGAGAGACGATTACTTTTTGCTCCCTAAAACACTACTTCACGCTATGGCTGGCTTGGACAAAACTATTCCGGTGTCTACATGTAAGTGGATAAATATTAACGAAGTGTTTTTCCCCAAGAACATCTTACTTTTTTTATATACATTTCTATATTTATATTTTTAAAATATCACCATGAATATATTGTAATACAACAATGTTATATATATATATATATATATATATATATATATATATATATATATATATATATCATAGTTCGCGATTCGAACACAGCGCGTCTCAGTCTGAAAAGTACTATTAAATATTCTGAACATCTACAGTCCCCAAAATTATACTGAAAACTTTGGTATACAAGGGTATTGCACTACAACATATTCGTTGTATTAATAAGTTGGTGTGCTATTATGAGTACAGAATTGGTATTTGGTTGGTATTATGCGTACATAATTCACTCTATATTTATGTTCACTGTAGTACGGTCAAATTTGTGTTTGCTACACTAAACTTCCTTTCTTTGAACAAATATATTACATCACAGCATATACAATACAGTTGTACTGTATAAAATGTATGTTGACACATTGCAAAGTAATTCAGCGGAGTCGCATATAAAATCTCTCATAAATTCAGAAAGGAAACTCATATAAAGAGGACATTTGGTTTGAAATATTAAGTATACACCGTGCTTCAAAAAGAATGACCTGATTTTGGACAGTAATAATTACGGAATATGGGACGTGCCGGCAAGGAAATGAGTATTATTTGAATGGGCGTTGCCTAAATTATTAGAATATCGCCGTTAGATGTCAGTCAATGCGTCTTCTCAGTTTGCAGTCAGTCAGAAGTAAGATGGCGTCCGCTCAACAGAAGGCGTTTTGTTTGCTGTAGTTTGCAAAGAATGAGTCAGTGATTTCGGTCCAGCGTGCTTTTCGTCGGTATTTTGGCACTGATCCACCTGCACCCAAAAACATTCGTCGTTGGTATAGCCCATTTGAAGAGACACGATACTTGTGCAAAGGTAAGAGTCCAGGTCAGCCTCGCACTTGCGATGAAATGGTAGAAACAATTCGGCAAATGTTTGAGCTGCTGAGGGACACATAGAACGTTTGTAATACCATAGCTAAAACTTCAAGATTTTGTAAGTATTTTGCAATTTATTCCATTTTTGTAGTACGTTTTTATCAATACGTATGGACTTTTACAATCAGGTCATTCTTTTTGAAACACCCTGTATTTTCCTATATATTAAAATAAAAACAAAAAGTAAAAATGAATAAAAGGAAAAGAATTAAATGGACCTGATAAAATTAATAGGCATAAACAAAAGTTATCAGGCGCCCACAGGAGTTTTTCTGGCTACCTTCTTATCATTTTGTAGTGAACAATTTGTACGGTATCTCAACTACGTCCACGCTCAGGATTATTTGCATCTACTGTTGGATTCAAGTTCGACCCAAAGGCTTTGAAAAATTACTGAAGTGTTTTGGCACATCTCCGAATCTAGTACAACAAATTATGCCTATATCGACTACTCTCGTTTCCACAATAAACCACTTAACTTGCATAAATGACCACATACTGAATAACAAAAACTATGCCAATATCTCACTGCTTTCGCAAGAAACCCTTGGGTACTTTCATGAAAACATGGCCAATTCATACACGTGGCAAACCCTAAGTAATAAGTACTTTCCTTTTTCCGAATAAAAGTAGTCCTGACGCAACATACGAGGTGTGTTCAAAAAGTATCAAGTCTTATATTTTTCCCCCAGGTAAACCAACGAAGTGCGGGAGACTTTCTTTAGCGTAGATGTAGAGAGGACACATGCGCAGTCGTCATTTTTTTCCCGCCCGCAGGAAGTGTCAGTTGCTGGCACTCGGCCAACGAGTAAAGACGTGTAGTAACAAGTCGTCGGATTTCAATTTTTTTATAAAATGACATAAACTTGAGCAGCGACATTGCATCAACTTTTGCCAAAAGCCCAAGCAGAAACCATTCAATAGGACCGATACATTTAATTTCGAACGAGAATTTGGTCATGAGGAGAGTGTCTGCGAAATTTAATTCAGGCTTTCATCGCCAAACATTCCTGAGTTTCGTCAGGCTCCCTACTCACCTGACATGGCCCCGTGCGACTTTTGGTTATTCCCCAAGCTAAAAATGCCACTTAAGGTTAGTGTAAAGGGACAAATTTTGCCGATAGATGTCACTACAGTCTTTGTATCTCTCCGATGTATTTTTTACCTTTCCCGAATATTTACAATTTCTTTTACAAATTTCAATGTAGAGACTTCAAACTTTTAGAGAAGTAACTTCTTAACCTATTAAAGGGAACAATCCGTGCCGATTTTTTATTTAGAATTTTCTTCATTGTTGAAACAGTTCCATTGTTAAAAGTTTGGATATCCATTTTAACAATCAAGCCATTTCAACAATGAAGAACATTCTAAATAAAAAATCGGCACGGATTATTGCCTTCGATACATTATGAAGTTCTTTCTCAAAAACTTTGAAGTCTGTAGCTTGAAATTTGTAACAGAAATCGTGAATTTTCGTGAAAGGTAAAAAAATACATGGAGGAGATACGAAGATTATACTGCCATCTATCGACAAAACTTGTCCCTTTAAACCAACCTTAAAGGGACTCGATTTGAGTCGAGAGAAAACATCATGCGGAATGCTACGGCACAGTTGCTCACCATTCCAATAACTGTGTTCCAGAAGTGTTTCCGACAATGGCGGGATAGCTGGGAGAAGTGTGTGCATTGCCAAGGAGAATATTTTGAAGGAGACCTAGTTGAGGAACCGTAAAATTATACAATGGTAGATACTTTTGATTTTTTTTTTTTTCCAATTCTGTGTAACTTCTAAATAGTTATGACAGGAAAACTACCTTATTTACGCCTTTCAACTGACAAATTTATAGACTTGAGTACTTAGAAAAGTTTCGGACAAAAAGTTAATACCATATATACTTGATAAAAATCTCTACATTCTAATCAAGCTAATTTGTTGAGAACAATTGTACACTCTAATACCGGAATGCTTTCTTGAAGTATAAATATATATATATCAAAACTATTAAGTAGAAACTATTTGTTAAAAATACAATATCACAAAGATAAGTAAGAACAATTGTTACCAATATTAAAAATCTCACTAACGTAGGATCATTTTCAGAGACTGTGGTTCACCCACACTTAAAACATTCTGTCCTACGCTTCTTCGTCAGAAACCAGTAACTATTTTACGCAACAACAACATATCTAATACATATAAACGAAAGTGCTTTGGAACTAATGGACGGAATAATGATTCATGCACGTGTAGTAATGTTCAACCGTACATGAGATATTTTCTAACAGTATCATTTCTTACGTAATAAAATAAAGATCCCTCATATACGATCGCTTAGGTGTCAAAAAATGTGCATAACAAAATAATTTTCAACAATGCATGGAATGTTTTATTACGCACAAAACTGAAACTGTTCCGAAGCCTCTTCACTTAAAACAAAAGCCAGAGTTAACGGTAATAGGTTTAACACTAGCGTTGATAAAGGTTCTAAGACCTACGTATATATTTCTTGCAAGTAAGCTCAGTTGAACTACAATGTGTGATCAAAATACGCGTGACTGATTTTATATATATATATATATAAACTGCTGACGCTTCAACCATTTGTTGTAATTTTACCGATAGCCTGATCCGTTTAGACAGGCAGCGTCAAGGTGGAACACGTCCTGACTTGTCAGTCAGCGTCCAGAGTCACTAGAATGAGGTGTTTACAGTGTTTGTTGCCCATCAACAACGCGTGAACATTAAGTTCTGATTCAAATTGCAAAAAAAGTGCCAAGAACAGAATAAAACGTGCAAAAAATGGCAAAAATTGTTCACTCAAACAAGCGAATAACTATTCGAGAGCTTTCCAAAGAACTAAACATCTTGTAAGGATCCGTACAAAGCAGTTTAACTACCGATTTGAAATAAGAAGAGTGAGTGCGGAAGTCGTTCCCAGACTTTTTGGCCGCAAAAATATTCCTATCTGCCCACATCCACCGTACTCTCCAGATATAACTTATATGACTTCTGACTCTTCCCCAAAATTAAAATGTGCTGAAAGGAAAAGGTTTTACGACAGAGCACCTAAACCCCCTTCCAAAAGAAGTCTTCTAGAAATGCTTCCAGCCATGGATTCAAAGTTGTGATAAGTACATTGCTAGCCACGGACAGTATTTTGAAGATTAAATCAAATTCCATGGAAGCGTATTATTTTGTTTCTAATAAAATTATACAACGTATTTTTGACCACACCTCGTACTTTTTCCCTATGACCAGGGAAGTTATGTTGCTACGTAAATCAATGTCATTCCCAGACCTACATTAAGTACCTTAATCTCCTGGGGAATACATTGTTATGCTTAATGTATTTATTTCATATACCTGCGTAAAACTGATGCATGTACTTCTTTGTGTGTCTCAGAGTGGAAAGTTGTCTTGTGGTATTTTGTGTGTGTTACAGAGGAACATTCCTTTCTTTTTAGTTTTATGCCCCATTTATGCTCCGAGATTAAGTAGGCGGTGATAATGATAATTAACAAAATGGTCAAATTAAAAAGTGGGAAGGGAGAATCCCGGGAAAACCCACGAAGCAGAAACCTCACGCACCAAAGGTAAGTCTATTGTGGCCCCCAGGTTGGATCGGAGTTTACGGTCCCTCTCAGCACCGCGACCAAATGAAACGGGGACCTACAGTTTACGATGGGACAATGTTTCAAGCACAAACACAAGAACATAAATTGTTATTGGGTTCACGATATGCTAATAAAGTAGCCAGCAGCTAGTCGTAGGAACTAATGATGGATGAATTATTAAAGATTGAAGTATTTGAAACGAAAACAAAATAACGTGAAGTTGGAGGGACCAGCTTTGAAGGTGAAAATTACCGGATATCCAGTCAAGTAAATCTCTCACGAATGCCAGAACACAATTTATCCATTACTTCATGATAAATATCCGAGTTCCTTAGTTACACAAGGGGATTTTTAAATTCATATATTTCTTCCATGTTCAAGAATATTCAATTTCCTGTTGATTCATTGAAGAAACTTACAGTACCAATGTTCAAGTAGCCATTGGTTGTCAAGTGAAATTGAATCAGAAAAAAAAAGTAAAATGTGGGAGTAGATAGAATCAGTACTAAAGGAACAATTATGCTTAAAATACCTACTCGACGAAACATCAAGCAGTAATTACATATGCAAAAAATAAATTATACACGAAAACTGCAAGCGTACATGACGTTTCAGGATTTGTAGTAAAAAATACCAGAAGCAGAACTATATGTGCAAGCAACATCAGAATAGGGAATTAACACGCGCAGAGTTTGCTGCAAAATTGGCTAATCAAAATCCTTTATTAAAATGGTAAAGTCGTTGCTTAGAAATCATTAGTACTTTAATTGCAACTGTGAACGATTAGTTCAGACAAATGAACGAGATATATATTCCATTTTCCTGGGACTTAATCAGTCAGAACTTTTAATTTATTTTATGGATATTCCTCCAAGCATGATGTCACTGAAGACGATGGGCATACCTCGTTACGTTTCCGCCTTCGACGACAGAAGTGGTCCGTATTTTACGAAGCAGCAGCAATAACATAACGCAGAATCATTATCGTCACGCTAATGTTCCCAGGGAACAAATATGAATCAGAGTACAGGATGTCTAAATATACTTGGTTTCAGGAGGAACATTAAGCAGAGAGACTTCTATATAATACACAGTATGGGTAAATTTGGCTTTGTTAGTGATACAGATCTTAAATAACGATTTAACAACTAAGTACAGAACTAAAACATTAACTGACATTCAGTCGACTTTTCTAAAAACTAATTAAAATTAAAATGAGCACGTGCTATACGAGGCTTTCGGAACAGTTTTTAAAACCAAGACAACTAGTTTATTTACAAACGTCTCTAATGTTTTAATCTTTCTCTATATTTATGTCAGTGAAAAAAATGTTACTCCCTGTTTTAAGGCACTTAATTTGACATTGTAAGAAGAAACCAATCAACAACTATACAGTAAACCCTGACTCAGGCAAGGTTAATTACACACGAGTTACACAATACTGAAAATTACTAATAGCCACACTACAGTCATGTTTTAAAAAATGTGCGTGTTTCTCTGTTCTTGGAAAGTATTACGGGTTCTTATCCTTGGCAAAATTATATCTAACATCGATGTACATAATTCTTTCCTTTCCACCAAATTTTCAGGCATAAGTAGCCAGTTTTTTTTTTTTTTTTTTTTTTTAATATGACAATATGACTAAATATTAAATAATATATATAGTCAATTACTGTATATAAAACAGTAATTATTTCTCTCTATATATATAAGAAGTCCTGAGCGAGTAACTAACAGATCAATACCAAGTTCCACTATTTAAGCTAGAAACTTTAAATATTGACAGGATTTGTGACATAAGGCACCGCTAGGGAAGAATTTTTATGTCGGAATCTCTTACGGTTAGAGACATGAAATTTGGTATTTGGACTTACTAAAAATAATAATACGCCTGTTTTTAGCCTGTTCTCTGATATTTGATCTAATAGGAGAAAAAAGGAGGGATTACGAATATAATAAGATGCTCGGAATCTCGATATCTTAACTTTTCCGAGGTCACCGGACCAGCACTCCTATGGAGCTAACTCGCTTCTATTAATGACAATATGTGTCAGTCCAGTTCATTATAATTTAGATGAGATATCAATTTAGAACTTGCAAAATTAATAATAACCGGTTTTTAAACCGAAATCCCGAGGTGTCAGACAGAGCTATATTAAAACAAACGCGGACAAAGAACAACTACACAAGGAAATGGAGCAGCCAAGCCGCGGTCGTGTAGATGTTACAGTACTGTCATCACTTGAAGGAACTCGCTCCAAAGACAGCAGCATGACCACTCCTCTACCAGGATCTGCATAAACCACAGCCACATCAACCACTCCTCCATCTTCCCCACATGATGGCTGAAGCTCACTTGCATTCGAACTCAAGGCGGGAAGCTTCAAGTTTATGTATTCTGACAGTGTATGCCTAGCAGTGACTTCCCAAAGAAATGGCCAAGAACCTGGGTAGCAGATTGTATCCGTCCGTTCACAGAACAAGAAAGGGCTCTGGTTGTAAGCTATGCCTCTGTGTAGTCCCTGGAGAACCAAAGCTAATTTACCAATAAGAGGTACAATAATGGAATATGTAGCGGAACTTATAATACTTGGAAAAGCTACCATTACATCGTATGCACCAATGTTATATGTAAGTGTCTTATTTATTTTCAAAATTCGAATCATAAAAAGCTTCATAAGAATAGTTTTCGCACATTAGATATACCACTCTAATCAAGGAAAGCGTAAGTAGAACAATTTTCACAGATTAGATATATCACTCCAATAACACTTTTTAGATTCCATACTTAGTTTAAATACGATAATCATACACTTGTTTTAACCACAATAGATACTCGACAGTATCATATAACATTTCTAAGGTAACAGAAAGCAAAATGCCTTTGTAACTGTGTAGTCATTTGCAAACGTACATTTTTGCTGGTCGCTGTATCTTACAAAGCACTATGCAAGAAAGTATGTTCGCTTTTCGGCAATGATCAGTCATAATCAGTCCAGCATTAAGTAGTAATCATTTCAAACGGTGAGACATCGTTAAAAACTACGTGCTAACGTAAGTTTATTAGTTATAGAATCTCCAACCCCAAGTTGAACGATTATAGGTAACAGTGTAATTTTCGTATTAGAAATAAACGTTACTAACATCCTGAGCAGCTTTAATCGTGGTACTTCATAAAGTAATGCATTAGAGCTGCAATAAAGATGTGTTTTGCTTTTCCTTTAATTCAAAAAGTGCGAAAAATGATGTTCGACAAATATCTTCTAAGAATCGAGTCCAGTGAACAACATTCTTGGAATCAATACGTATTATATGCAACATATATTCTTACAAAATAGAACAATTCTAGCATTATGCGAAAGTAAAGTAAACGAATTTACATCTATACATTTTCGAAACATGAACAATTTCCTACAATACACATCCTACCAGATCTTATCTGGAGAGACGGTCATATGGTAAAACACAAATCTTAAAAAATGCAGCTTACTTTTGAAATATTTCTAAAAACTAGAAAAAAATTAATACTCATGTCAGAGATTCATTTAACCAGATCAGGATAGTTTCCACAGTAATTCAGTCGAATTTAATTTTATTCTTCTTTAAATTTACGACTCTTTTTAGCCCTCCGTGCCTTGATACTTGAGAGGACCTCGTATGCCTGTTGAATCTCCATAAACTTCTCCTGAGCAATTAACTTCTTTTCTGGATCCTTCACTTTATCCGGATGCCACTCGCGAGACAGACGACGCCATTTTGAAGTTATTTCCTCCTGAGTGGCGGAATCTGGCAAATCCAACACCTACCAATACACAACAACATTATCATTACTTATACAATATTATTAACGTTTAACAGGTGAGACATAACTCTCCTTTCTTTCTTTCTCTGAGAGCGAGAGAGAGAGAGAGAGAGAGAAAAGCAAAAAAGAAAGCAAGCGAGAAAGAAAGAAAGAAATCAAGAAAAAAGAAAACATGTAAGCAAGAAAGAAAAATCAAGCAAATAAAAAACCAAGCAAGAAAGCAAGCAAGCAAGCAAACAAGAAAGAAGAAAGAAATCAAGCGAGCAAAAATTAATCAAGAAATACATAATAAATCAAGAAAGAAAGAAAGCAGTAAGAAAGAAAAATCAAGCTAGAAAGAAAATATCAAGCAAGGGAAGCAAGAAAGAGAGAAAGAAATCAAGCAAGCAAAAAAGAAAGAAAACAATCAATAAACCAATCAATCAAGCACGAAAGAAAGAAAGAAAGAGAAAAAGAAAGGAAGAAAAAGAAAGAAATCAAGGGCGCGCGCGAGAGAAATAAATCAATCAAGCAAGAAAGCAAGCAAGCAAGCAAACAAACAACAAAGACAGACAGAAAGAAAGAAATCAAGCAAGTAAAAATAAGCAAAAAAGAAAGAAAAAAGAATCAAATCAAACAAGCAAAAAGGAAGAAATCAAAGAACCAAGAAAGAGAGAAATAAATAAATCAAGCAAGAAAGAAAGTAAGCAAGCAAACAAGAAAGAAATCAAACAAGCAAAAAAGAAAGAAAGTAAGCAATCAAAAAGAAATAAATCAATTACGCGATCAAGAAAGAAAGAAAGAAAGAAAATAAATGAAGAAAGAAAGTAGCTACAGGATATGCCTATACACCCTAATAAAATGGCTTTATTGTTTTCTTCAATTGTGATGTATTTCTAAACTGTTATCTGTAATTCTTTAATTCTCTGAAATAATATCGTATCTGATTTCTCATACGCATACAACTCAATTAAAATGAGTAGGAGAAAGATGGAGGAACTTTAATGAGTTCTGTGCACACTCATATGGAAAGTTCTGATTATGCTATACCCTTATGAAGCTTCTCGTTACGAGGCTAACAAGACAACAATGCAGAATATGGGTGAATGATATAGCTTAAACATGTGATAAACTAAAACTCGAATTGCTTAATATGATCCAAATATACGACAAATATCAGTCGACAACTGCTGAAATGAAACAATTCAGTGTAACGTCCCACGATCACGCCTTGTAGGCTGAGAGAGATAATGATTAAGGCAAGTTAACTATAATGCAAGAAATGGTGGAATGAGAACGTGGAAGGAAACTGGAGAACCAGAGAAAACCCACAGACACAATGTTGTCTACCATAAACTTACTTGAACAGGGATCGAACTAGGGACCTCACGCACCAGAGGTAAGCGCTCCACCACTGAGTCAACGTGTCCCTCAACAGATGCTATTAAGCAGAACAGAAAATGAGATATCGAAAGTGAATTTTTATGCGTACTTTCGGAGAAAATCAAGATAAACGAATATTTATGGCGCTAATGATTGTAGGGATCTCTCTTAAACCGCCCACGCCATTCAAAACAACAACTTTTCTCATGGTGTTTGCCATAAGCTTGTTGTAGTAGAGCTTATGATTTACTCGCAACTTTGTCAACGTTACCGTAAAATTTCAACATTAATCCTCTTATCCAGATTATTGTGATTCATTTTTAACTAACAATGCAATGTAAACGTATGTTATTTCCTCTGCTATTCCGTGAAGACTCAGTCAACTGTGGCGCATATTCAAAGAGTCAGAGCAAATAAGTGCGAATGATTATGTAACATACTAGCACATTGCTACGTTACGCGTATTCCGAAAATCAAATTGTCACATATTTACCCAATATTATTTGTTCTGCATCGTCTGCTTTTCCCCCCCAAGACAGATTCAATAGTTGGTGATGCCACTAACCCTTTCCCATCGTATGTAGAACGAAATCCCGGTGTCAGAAGACGTCCAGAAATATTTTTTTTTTTTCTCATTTGTGCTCCCGTACAGCTATGGAAGCCTGTTCAACACTTTTCTTCATGCAATACGGACTCTTAACGGATAATGCAGATCATATTCTTTCCTTCTGTACCTCGGTAGGCAACGTGACTTAATATAAACAAGTGATCGTGCGTTGTATTCGCTCGGTTATGCTTGTAGAAAAATGACAGAGAGAAGGTGTATAAACGACGAAGATGAAACAGCATCATGAGTATCACACTCAAAATAAAAGGTACAGTTATTAATATTAACCTCCAAGGAAAACTACCCGTCGTATATTCTTTGAGAACATGTGAGTTATGCCATAGTATCAGATTAATGAAATATTTCTTTATGACATACGAACAAATTCGTCTGAGCCATTTTTTTTAAAAAAATCGTCTGAAAACAAAAAAGACTAAACTATCCCTCCTATATTTCTCCAGAACAAATGAGATGTGTTATATTGTCAGATTATTAATGAAGTATGCATTTAAGAGATATGAACAAAATCGTCTGAGCCGTTTTTCAGAAAATCGTCAGAAAAGAAGTTTACTCCTAAGAATAAACTCGTAGATTTTTCTCAGAAAAACTACATATCAGAGCATAGGGTTGTTACTGAAAAATAAACAAAACCGTTAGAGCAGTTTTCAAGAAAGAAAAAGAAAACAAAACATTTTTCCTCTTTTCTGCAAAATATCCTTAACACATTGATCGCCATGTGTATCACAGGTGATACACACGGCGTCTTCCGCCTACGCTTCGTGTATCATTTCTGATACACAACGAACTTTCTTTGTATCATTACGTGTATATAATCTGATAGACATGCTGGTTTATTTAACACATCTTACCTGTAGTCAGGGCGCCGGAAAATCATATTGCAGCAGTAATTCTGGCGTCAGGTGAATACTTTTCTTTAAGTGTATTCCGCCCACGCTTCGTATATCATTTCTGATACACGTCAACTTGGCGCTGACAGTAAAATTTACAAAACATACACTGGCGATCAATGTGTTAATTTTGGGAGTAGGAAGAAAATTCCAAAAACCCTTCTGGAGAATCTTGTACAAACCTGAAGTTCAAAAGTTGGTGCGGATACGTTGAACGATACAACCTCTTGGAAAGTGAGCACATTTTCATAAGGACGAATGACGAAGACATATCCAAAAATAACTTCTTTCGGCTTATAGGGCCATAAAACGAGTAAATCTGTTGAAATATCAAATTCCATTTTTTTCCTCACCATCACAATGTTTTCTTTTGTCTTATCGTCGCTCGAAAGTCACAATTATAAAAAGATACATTTTAATTATTTTATGTAACGTAAATTAGATAATAAAACCATCAGCTGAGTTCACATTTATGTTGTTGCCTTTCAAAATTGTAGTCCTGTCCAAAATAAATAATAGCGTGGGAGTATACTAGTGCCAGAGTTAAGACAGAAGGTGAACAACTCAGCCCCCCTCTCTTCCACGTGAAAGAAACATACAAAGAATATGGGATGAAGAAGTTACGAAGATAAAAGCGATGGTGGGAATGAAGCTAACTACAATAAATATACAAAGAGGATGGAATATAGTTAAACAGGTGACATGTTTTCACCACCTAGCGTTTCAACCCAAGGAGGAAAATAGTGACCTGAGATAGATATTGGCTTTTCATTTACTTTTGCTTTTTCTACCAATTCCGTTGACGTTTCCAAAAACGACAACTGTTTTTGTCGTCGGAGCTATTTAAATGGTTTTAATGCGATCAGACGACGCAAATGGTTCTAGGTTTTTAAAACGCTAGCAAAATAAATAAACCTGATTAATGGCCGTGTGCACCAACGAAGTTCAACTGTTGAACGAGGGTCATAACCAAGCTCGGTGAAAATGTCTGTTGCACCAACAACGTTCAAGGTTAAGTCTCGGTCAAATGTTGGATAAACTTGCTTTTAGCTTGAACGGCCGAATTTGGGGCTTTAAACTTCGTTGATCCAAGTTAGTCTGTTTACATTCAATAATGTCTTTGTATTTTTCCACTAATGAAATTACATTTCTCGTGTTCGTAAAAAAAAAAAACGTGGTTTCCTTTTTTTTTTTTTTTTTTTTTCATCATCACAATTACGATCACTGAAATTAGAGTATTCACAACTATATGCACACAATCTCGAAAGTCGAAACGACCGGCACACGGTATGCTTTCTTCATTAGTTACTTTGTTAAGCGAAGATTAGAAACAAAAGACGACAGCCAATCAAAGTTGATTTTACAAATTGACCGAAGCTTACTTAAACGATATGTACTGAACTCCGACTTTCAATAATGTAACAAAAGTCCTGGAACCATGTTTAAATTTCAAAGTTTAATGTTAAACGCGTATGAGTGAACGCTCGTTTAAACTTCATTGGTGCACACGGCTGTAAATATCGAAAATCAATTTAGTTGGTTCATGTTTATTTTCATAAAAACTTCGGGAGGAAATAAGAGGCGCGTTCGGAGACTAACCTCTGATTGGTCAGTATACGTGGAGTAGAGGGGGGAGCGCTAACATCTTTGCACAGACGTGCGCGGTACTCGTAGATCAGTCTTCATCTAGCCGTGGTGGAGTACAGGTTGTCTGATCACTAGATCCATTTTGTAGCGTCTCAAAATGTGTGCTGCAACAGAAAACCCCGTCAAGTGAAAGGTGAGAGCTGTTACACGTTTTCTTAACGCAAAACAATATTTGGTAGTAGCTATTCATTGGGAACTTTGTGCCATGTATGGACTAAGTGTGATGAGTGAAGGAGTTGTTCGCAGTGGTCGAAGTGAGACGGTATGCGGTGGTATGCCATACCACCTCTGGTTTTTCAGTAATCAAGACATACCGTTACTGGAAAATGGATGCTAATATATCTTTAAAAAAATCTATTTTCATACACAGTAATTGAAGAATAGCTTTCCATGTCGAAGATTTTATTTCTTATGTAGAAATAATTTCTACGTTGCCAACACAAACATTTTTATTATTTTTCCTTCCTTTCGTTTTTAAAAAGAGGTGTCTACAAAGAAGTTCACCCCTTGTTCCTACGCAAGAAATTGTGTTGATTGTATTGGTTGCAGATAAGGGTCCCATGACAGAAAGGAATGAATCATGGGAAAAATCCAAACAAAAAGTAGTGTATTGAGGCAACTTGTTTAAACTGATATCGGAAAGTATTGTTATATGTTCGTCAAGACTTCTTTTGTCTCTACAATGATAAAGAAATCCATAACTGAGTCCTATATTTACAAGGGAAAAAATATAGTTTATGCAATAAAAAAATCTGTTGTTTTCATTAAAATGTATTTTATGCGTCTTTCTAATAATTTGATAAAACTGTAAATACATGTGCTGTGATTGGGTGCGTGAGTTTATCCCTAATCTTTGTGGTGATTGCTTTTAGATAATTCAATCTGATATTGTTACTTAATGGAAGTTAAATATTTTTAATATGAAGTTTTTAGTAAAAATTGAAAAGCAACTCTTTTACATGCTTCCCCAATAAATTCATTTATCAGCAAGTTAATCTTCATGACATGAATTTTACTCCATTTCCTGATTATCTTACTAGAGCACAATGGGAGACCAAATTCCCTTCCGAGGATCTCAAATACTCCTCAGTCGAGTGGTGGTCCGGGGTGGTCCGCGAAAAACAGTTTTTAAAAAGTTCATATAAAAACTCGGTTTTTGAGGATTTTCGTCTATAATTCTCTATAATACAGGGGATATTTTTAAATTTTTTTCTGGGAGGAGGGAAGCCGAAGCCGCTCCATATCGTTCCTCCGTAACTACGGAGAAGCTCTTCGATGGTTTTGAGCCATTATGTAAATAAAAATGCAATATTTTAGGCAACATATCCTCATTGCATTTCAATATTTAGATAGCCGGTATGTAGAGTCAAAATCGTAATAAAACATACCACCTCTGCTTTTTTCCCCACTTCGAACACTGGTTGTTCGTGAATGAGTTCGTTCATTTAAAAGTTGACGAACACTGATAATGAAGAGACGGGTGGGAAGCCATCAGCCGGTCAATGATGAACTCGTTCAGTAAATTGATGGAAAGGTTCGTGAAAATCGATGTTTCACAATCTCGGAGCTTTCCGATGAAATTCTACAAATTTCCAGGACTCTGCTATAAGACGTAGTGACACACGCTGAAAAGATGCGGTCACAGGCTGGCTTAAAGCACAGGCGGGAGATTTTTATGCTGATGGAATTCCTAAGCCAGTGCAGAGATATGGTAAATGCTTGAATGTTAATGGAACTATGTTCAAAAATTGAGCAAACAAGTAGTTTTCATGTGTATATGATAAATTCTTATTTATTTTGGTGTTTCTTTTTTAACCAATCAAAAGTTACTTTCCGAACGGCTCTCGTTATATAGTAAATTCCTGATTATTCCTGTTGATTATGGGACAGAGTGGCACGAATAAACGAAAACCACGAATAATTGGAAATGTTTATAGATTTGACACAATAATCTAGAACAGTGTTTCCCATCCTTGAGATCTGCCCTTGTGGTTCTTTTAGATTGAACATTACTCCGAAAAAAAATAAATCAAGTGAATTTAGTATCAGAGACTATACTTGAAAATCTCAAACTGTTTCGAAATTACACAAGCAGATGTGTTTAACTTTCTCTCCCAGAACTGATGAAATTCAGCAACAAAAGATGGTACTTGCGGCGAAAAACCAATGTAGGGAGCTGTTAAAAATATTTTTTTTTTTAAATGTTCTGTTTCCTTTACAAAATGTTCTAACTAATAAAAGTGGTTACCACTTGAAGAAATATTGAGAAACACCTAGTTATGCATAAGGAAAAGCATAAACAAATACTACAGATGTTTCGATTGTTTGCATGCGAGCTCAGCTCACACACATTCGAAATTCCTCGTTATTTCAATTTATCGAACACCTTCAGTAACGTAAAATAATAGAAATTCAAAAATTCGCCTACATGTAAGTGATATGATCTATAGATAGTCACTGTTAGTCCCTGTTATCCCTTAATATATTAACTAATTGACTCTATTAAGGGATTCGGCCGAGATAATCCCTCTCGCCATCTGCTGCAAAAATTGATTTTAAAATATTCACGTTCGTTCAAGAGTTATCGTGCTGAGTAATGGACGGACGGACGTACTAACAACACATTATAAGTCTCATTGTGTGATCCTAATAAAAGGGAACAAATTTAAGGAAAATGAAATTAATTTCAAACGCGGAAACAAACAAACAGAAAACTGCACTCTTGTCACCAGGTGTCTGTATACCTACAAATCTAAGTTCATACAAAAAATCCCAATCGAGTATTTGAAAAATAATAATAATTCAAAAATAAAAAAAAAAAAAAAAAATGCGACTGGCCCGAAGTCGAGTGTGGGTCTTCGGCTTATAGTAACAGTAAGTTAACCACTCCATTACCTAACCCTCTTCCCGACTAGCTACACATTCTTCCTCTTAAAGTGTTGTTCAGTCGATAAAAAACAACTCAACTGTAACCAATCAACGTCCATATGAATGAATAAAAAAATTATGATGTGTAATTTGGTATATGGTATGAGAAATGCAAGAAAAAACAACCACTGCTTTCTTACACTACACCTTCTATACGTAGTGACATCTTTTTGTACCTACAGAGGGCACGGAATGAAAAAAAATAACTACTCAATTGAGATTAACCTTTTGCTGGATGATCGCCATCCCACGCAAAAACAAGAACGTAAAGAATGGAAACTCGTGATTGACTGAAAACTGGGAGGAAACATGATTGGTTTAATTTACAAAGACTGCTCACACTAGTTAACAAGGTTTATTTGCAACATAAGAAAAAACACCTGATCTTGAAGGAACTGTGCGCGCCGAATTCGAATATGCATTCAGTTTTTCTCTATCACGTACAGTTTTCCCGCGACAGAGGGACTTTTGGGAAAATCCCTCAAAAATTTATCTTTGTCGCGTATTTCATAACCCTAGCTAATGTCCCCTTACGAATACAAAAATTAAATCAAAGAAACCTTGATTAATACTCAATAAACCCTCCAAGTTTCAGAACAATCGCGTTATTATTTCTAGAGAAATAAAGATATTTATATGTCTATGCTTTCAGCTCTGTTCATTTGGTGGAAAAAACAATTTGCTTCATTACCACAAGCATAGACATAGAATACAATACAATTTGCATGTATCACAATTCACAATAAACAATAATACACATATACAAAAATGTCATGAAAAAGCCATTAAAACTACCAGAATGTATGAAACTTCCATTCGTAAGGGGACAGGAGCTAGGATTATGAAATACGCGAAAATGGGACATTTTTTTTTGAGGAAATTTCCCAAAAATACCTTTGTCGTGGGAAAACTGTACGTGATGGGGAAAAACAGAATGCATTTTCGAATTCAGCGCAAAAAGTTCCTTTAAGATGCGGTGTTTTCTCTCATGTTACAACAAAAAAGTTAAAATTTGTTGACTAGTGTAATATTCAATTAAACAATTTTATCTGCAGAAGTACAGGGTACTTGAATACCAGGGTGGATTGATTTAAATCACTTGATTTTTTAAATAAAAATCAAGTGATTTAAATCAATCCACCCTGGTATTCAAGTACCCTGTACTTCTTAAATAAAAATCGTTGATTTAAATCAAATTCCGAAATAATTTAAAGTGAAAATAAAAATCCGGTTTCTGTTTTGTTATTCCGATTATGGAAGCTGATAATAATACAACGAGACGCAAATGTAATTACAGCATAGTATGAAAACGAGTGTCATATAGAGTATTTATATAATTAGGGAAAATCCAGTTTTGAACGGATAACGGGAGAATCCTTTCTTCTCTTCGTAACATAGGATTTTTAAATCAACTATTCCAACGGGGAAATCACCATGGACATTTAAGACGAAAATTCTTTTGTGTGCGCGTCTGTTTGTTTGTTCCCAGATAATAGGGGCGTATTTAAAGGGTTCCGATCGATTATCCGATTGGTTTTTAAACTTTAGTCGAAATTTATGTATTTTATATGTATTTCGTACCGCAAGTTAGTTCCGATTTTTTTAAGATACGCCCCTGCCAAATATCAGTAACTTTTGTGAAAAAAAAAAAAGTGCAATGTTGATAAACATTGCTGTACTTTTTTCTTAATGCTTAAGAAACATTGTATGGGATCCCAATAAATTAAAGATTGGGGATTAATTCAAAATTCAACCCCAATACTTTTACTTTGATGGCATAATTAACATAAAATACTAATTCCTAAAGTTTTTTTCTTCAGTTCGCGACTTTTATTATACGACGAAAAAGAGTTGATTTAAATCTAAAAGAACGATTTAAATAAAAAATCAACAAACGTGATTTTATTTAAAAAAGAATCATGATTTTTTCCCAGCCTGTTGAATACTATAAAGAACTTCAAACCAATATGATTCTGCTCTGACGCTCATCAACTTACCTTCAATGCATTTAATTCACCATGAGGATCCGATAGGTCAACTATTTGCTTCCAGACTTCTGACCACCCATGATGTTGCGCATACGTCCACACGTCAATTAAGGACTGCTTGAGATCTATCCACCAGGGAGAACTGAAGAAATGACCCATTGCTTCCCGGATAGGGACTTCCTCACCGTCACTATCCACGATTTTGGCATTAAAATAGAGAAAGCTGCACCACAGGGACAGATACAAGGCAGCGCAGAATAATAGGACACTACACCGTCTGAAAGAAATTGAGAATGAAGTTATACAACGCTTTGAAATACTTATAACTACAGCGTAAGGAAATCATTTGCAGGTGAAATAACAGTAAGAAAGTATTACAGTTATCTCACATCAAATTTTCATTCTTGAATATGTTTCTAGGACCTTGTTCGCGGAGAATAAACATAAGAGTCAAAGTAGTACAAACACGTCAAGGAAATAAAAGGAAACTGAACCACAGAGGAGAGGAAACACGGAAGCACTTTGCCTCATGTGTTACTGCAACTTGCTCGTCAAGTGACGGTGTAACTCGCTGTGAAATTCCGAGGTAAGGTTGTGTGCCGTTTTGTTTAGCAAATGCAAGTTCCGCATTTGTCACTAAACCAACCGTCATCTATGGTAAGTCTTGGGTGTTTTAACCAGTCTTTGAGCTTTATTTTTGGCTTCAACTAAACTTCTTGAATCTATAATGTGGTGTTATACTACTTTTAAAGTCTTCGAACAGATCTAAAACTGCTTTGTCGTGTTTGTTTTACAAGTGTATATGGAATTGCATACACATGACTTAAAAGTCATGCAGAAGGCATGGCTTAGAGTGAAGCATACATCCATGTGTCTAAAATAAAGGTGAAAACAAACTATTACTGGTGAACTGTTGCTGGTGTCGCACAGGTGTAGAAGGAAAATATATATATGGTGGCAGTCAAGGTGTTATGTTGTGCAGGCTCACGGTTCCGAGTTATGGGCAGTTGAATTTTGCGTTATAATTTTGAAAACAAAAACCCGTATATATGCTTCGATTGAATTAAGTTTAATGTCCCTTTCAGCAGCGAGAGTATGTGAGACATGAACCTACAACTTAACGTGAAATCCAAACCACACGAGCTCCCGCCGGGAACCAAACACGTGCCTCCTACGCAAAAGATGTGTAGGCTAACTTAAGGGAAACGTACAAGGGAGCTTTCCATATATGCAGGTCATCCGAGCGGGACCAAATTTGCTACGATAGTAGACTCTTATCTGCAATATAAGCGTATGACATATTGTGTTGCGTATGCTTTTGGTTACCGACATATGTGCGGTAGAATTTTGCGTCATGTATTCTATGACAATAATTGATACACTGAACTCATCCAATTGGGATCAGACTTGGATGGTGGTAGTAGACCTTGATTTTGTTCATTAGTGCGTGAATTAATACATTATGCAGGCACTAGATTTCCGAGTTAGGCACAATCGATTTCCTAAATCACTTGAAACAATAAGTACCGGTACCATTTAAATATCAAGTAAGAGTCAGTCTGGACACAAATAATAATAACAATAATAATAATAAAATAAAATCTAATAAAGGACGATATTTTACTACCACTACGCGTAATTTCCTTGTACATTCAATTACACTGGTCTACAGTGGATTTTTTACAGAAACGAAAGTAGCCAATCTTTATAGACTTCGAGGCGCTGAACACGAATATCACACTTAAAATTAGCTTGTAGCTCAGGGTTGCCAGTAAATGTGGAATTTACCTAAAAAATTCATGTTTTTCACATTTATTTTGTTAGGTTTTACTCAGGAATGTATAATTATGTCCCTATTTATCGTTGCGGAATGTGTTATACCTCTTTCTATTCGTCGATGACCGTACTTTCTGAAAATTTAACAATCATTCCGGTAACCGGTACCGTTGGGAAATTATATATTCGAAAATATCCCTTTTTTTTAGAGGAAAATCCGATTTTTTTATTTTTTACTGGCAACCCTGCAATAGTAAAATTATAATTTATATTTGAAAAGTAACCTGTCAATATTGGGAATGTTTTCTGAAAATGTCGTCATGATCGAAGGGAGCAGAACTGTGAAAAAAAATATTATCCCTTCTACCGAAATGTCGAAATTTTCCCTACCTTTACAACATGTACATTAAAAATGTAATATTGACTTCCGTATGCCGAACAGAACTATAGGACAATACATTCAGACAATGTAACTATCATTTCGGTAGTCTATACTGGGGTGGGGGATTTTATGTACTGAAATATTGCACGAAAAATTCCCTTTCTGCAAAATTCCGACTTTTTTCTGCCTACAGCTGGCAATCCTGCAATAAATAACAGCACTGGCAATCTATATATATAAAAGAGAACGCACAAAATCCTTTGTCCGCTCATCACGCTAATACGGGTGAACCGATTTCTTTCATTTTTGGGGGGTTGTTAGGATTTGGACCCTAGATGGTTTTTATCATATCACTTTAATTTTCAATTAGCAGTGTCTTGAGATAATTGACCAATCAGGTGTTCATACGTAGAAAAAATCCTTTGTCCGCTCATCACGCTAATACGGTTGAACCGATTTCTTTCATTTTTGGGGGGTTGTTAGGATTTGGACCCTAGATGTTTTTTATCATATCACTTTAATTTTCAATTACCAGTGTCTTGAGATAATTGACCATTCAGGTGTCCATACGTACAAATCCTTTGTTATTAGTTCATCATATAAAAATAAACGTACTTATATGCAACCCGCATGACCCTGTGACTCGGCGGGTTAACATAAATGACAGGCGCTATAAATCACTTGAAAGTGAAAAAGTAAAAATTATCTAAGTAACAAAGTTTATTGCGTTCCGGGATGACCGCAGCGAAGCGGGGCGGGTTGGGGTGATCGCAGCGAAGCGGGGCGGGTTAACATAAATGACAGGCGATATAATGTTAACATTAGTGCAATCTTCTATGGTTTTTATCATATCACTTGAAAGCGAAAAAGTAAAAATTATCTAAGTAACAAAGTTTATTGCGTTCCGGGATGACCGCAGCGAAGCGGGGCGGGTTGGGGTGACCGCAGCGAAGCGGGGCGGGTTAACATAAATGACAGGCGATATAATGTTAACATTAGTGCAATCTTCTATGGTTTTTATCATATCACTTGAAAGCGAAAAAGTAAAAATTATCTAAGTAACAAAGTTTATTGCGTTCCGGGGTGACCGCAGCGAAGCGGGGTGAACGCTGCTAGTCCTCAAATAAATATAATCATAAAATATACGTTGACACCAACAATTTATATTCTATTCACATCCACACAAAAAAAAAAAAAAAATGTTTTTCCCATGGGATGACCGTATTGTCAAGAAATTTCGAAGGGTTAAATGTCACACGTACTTAGGGAACAGATGAATTGCGTTGTTGTTATAATAGCAATATACAAAGAAGTGTGACAACGGTTTTGCTGCCGTCGTTAAGCAAGTTGTACTTGTTGGATCTGGCAACAATGCGTAAAGCTCACTCATGTGCCCACGATCCAGATAATATTCACCATTAACAGTTTGACTCTATGCAACGAATTCCTGAAGTATAACACCTTTGGAATCGTAAAAACAAATCAACACTTTCTTCTCACGTAACTTTTGAAAACGCAATTTTTTCGCTTTCGGAAAACACAGGGTCTTTCACATAACACTTTGGATTTTGTTTGCGGGTCATACTTGAAGCACCAATTTTCGTCACAAGTTACAATCGATTCCACGAATTTTCTGATCCGTCTGGCTGTTTTAGTCAGTCCTTGCAATGTTCAACATAAGCAAGTTTTGGTCGTCAGTTAAGGTGTGCGGAAAAAATCAAGCACAGACTTTCAGTTTCTTTAAATCCTTCGCCAAAATTACCCGAATCTTTCGTCGTATTTAGTTCCTCCGCCATCATCTCTCAGTCGAATTCGCATCGTGGGCGATCATTTCACGCACTTGTTTCATCAACTCATCACGATTTCCATTTTTTGGTCTGCCTGGCTTTGGGTCGTCTTCCAAGGACTTCCAAGGACCATCCCAAAATCGCGTATTTCACTCGAACACACGTGTACGAGATAAGCACTCATCACCATACATTCGTTTTATCATTTCCAATGTTTCAGTAAGTGTTTTACCGAGCTCGAAACAAAATTTAATATTGGCTATTTGCTCCATCATGTTTTGTGACGAGGTGACATCAGATACATTCACTTTTCTTGCTACAGCTTGACACTCCGTTAATCCGTTCTCATAATTGTGGTCTCGTTTTGTTGAGCAGATATCCAGCTTTCGAATAATATGTTCCTTCAATAGATGGAGCTAGTGATTATCTGTAAAGGAAAAAGTTCCGTTACTTTTCCGACATATTGTTGAGTTGAATTTAGTTTAGCGTCCCTTTCAGCAGCGAGGCTATATGAGACGTGGACCTACTGATTAACGTGGAATCCGAACCACATGAGCTCCCGCCGGGAATCGAACCCGGGTCTCCCACGCCAAAGGTGCGTACGCTAACCGCTTAGCCACGGAGGAGCTCTTTCCGACATATTGTGTTTTAATGAACATCTCGGCGATTTAACTCTACATTACATGAGAAAATCGGAGAAATCAATTGGTTTTTATTGTATCGGATTTCCTGGTGCAAATTCAACATAAATTCAGAATGAAAAATGCGTGACATTGTATTTATAGACGATATGGTACCGGAGATCCACTAATTTTATTAATTGTTTAAAACCTAATCACTTTTCAACCCTCTCGAATTGAACTCTACCTAATTTCATATCTATAGGACATGTAGTTTTAAAAGTTCAGTCAGTCACTAGAAACTTGGGTTTGCAAGGACGTAGTAAAAAATTGTGAATAAAATTTTACAAAACTTGTTATAAGTTACGTATGGTGTTATAAAAGAAGTTCTAAAGCGAAGTATTTGCAGTAGTAGATCTTTCAAAAGCAGAGTTATTTGAACCTAGAAATACACCTTAACAAGGGTTTAAACCTAATCATTTCTCAAATCTTCACACGAAAAAAGTGCACAAAAAATTCTAAGAAGTGTGTCTGTAGCAGAGCGTAAGGGGGGAGGGGACTTGGATGTGAGTTTCCAAGTGATACCGACGAAGGCAACAGCGAGTGTTGAAACAGTTTAGTGCAGTTACATTTGGGACGCAGTAAGTTGTAATATTTCTTTTACAAATATGTTAGTCAACTGTTCCAACAGGAAAATCTCACTTTATAAAAATAATCCGCAGAAAATTCCTTTGTATTGGGACAGCGTACGTAATTTTATATTTCACAATATATATATATATATATATATATATATATATATATATATATATATATAATGCGTGTGTTTATTCTTAAAAGATTATGTCGTATGCTGACAATGAAAATTTAATAGGGGATGATAGGAGGACAATACAAAGAAATGCAGAGGTGTTATTAAATGTTTGTAGGGACATGGATTTAGAAATACGTGCAGAGAAAACTAAATAACTGGAAGTTCGTCGGGATCGTAATACTGCAAATTAAGGATGCGTTAAAATATCAAATAATACTTTCCATAAAGTGGATACTTTCAAATATCTAGGATCAGCATTAACAGACCAAAATCATATCTACGAAGAAATTAAATGTCGACTAAAAGCAGGGACGCAATTAACTGTTATTATTCAGTTCAAAATCTTCTGTTGTCATGAACTATGTTGAGGAATTTTATACTTAAAATAAATAAAACGATGTATGTGTACTGCCCTGTATGGCTGTGAAACATGGTCGCTTACTCTAAGAGAAGAACGCAAACAAAGTATTTGAGAAAAAGATCCTGAGACGAATATTCGGACCCAAGAGAAACGGGAATGGGGAATGGCGAAAACTTGATAATGAGAAACTGTATAATTTATTCCGTTTAACAAACATTGTTAGGGTCTTCAGGTCGAGGAGGCACAGATGGGCAGCTCATGCAGCCAGAATGGAAGTAGGGAAGCTTTCAAAATTTTAACAGGAAATCCAGTCAGAAAACAACCATTAGGAAGACCTAAGCGCAGATGGGAGGATAATATTAAGATGGGTCTCGAAGAAATAGGAATACAAAATAGAAACTGAATCCAATTCACTAAGGATAGAAGTCAATGGAATGAATTTTTGAACGCGATATTGAACCTGCGGGTCCCATAGACCATGAAATTAGTTAGTTTTAAAAATTCCAAAATCATACTATCTGGAATATATTTGCTTGCAAACAGACTCCTTAAAAAATAATATTAACTACTTACTGACACATAGTTCGTTTCTTGATGGGCGTTCTTCTCCATTCCTTTGACAGAGAGTCGAATGCAACAGTAGAAGTAAATGTGGTTAGAGTTAACCAATTGGACTCATCTAAAATATAATAAAAGGGAAACATGGCATATGCCGCTGCTAATGCCCACCATATAGTACCTTGCTCACGACCGATATTACCTACAGTGTACACTCCTGAAAAGGAGAAAAATAAAAAATAATGATCATCACTCAAAAGCAGAAATTAACTTATATTTAATACAGAGTCCGCCAGAAAAATGTTTACACCGTTTAAGAAAGAAAGAAAAAAAAACTATATCATATTTCTTAACTACATTTAATTATTGTTCAAACATGTGTTACAAACCTTGAAGTAAACATATGTTTACATTAAATGTTCAAAATGTTGGCCGTTGCTTGGGACGCTCGATAACCTTCGTCAGAAGATTACAGAGGCATGTGAATCGGTCCCCATTCATACATTGAACGCTCGTCGTTCCACGCGCCTCAAATTTTTCAACAATGCGTTTGATTGTTAGGCGGGTTGGTTGTTCAGTACCAAACTCACCTCTTCACTGACGCTTCACTTCGATGGAATTCCCAAACCTGATAAAACATTTCAAAATGTACTTACGTTGCTCGAACGTCAAGTGTGCTCCTGCCATTTTCTTATCTCACTAACCGTGCTGACAGTACCGACATCTGTTGAGCGAAAACCCGTACTACAACATACTTAAATTTCAGAACAATTGTCAATGCTAGTATCCTCATACAAGATGACAAAGAGTGTATACATTTTTCTGGCGGACCCTGTAATCACGAACACTTTATAAATGCTCCTTCCTCTCATCTTATACAGGAAAACAACTACTATTAATACTTTAAATTAATTTGGTTACGAATTCAAATTATTAAAAGAGGTATTCTTCAACCATTACATACTTTCAAGCATACAGTGAATGCTTTTACTCAATGTTAGAATATTTTAAGGAAGAGTGCATTTCGTTTCATATTACATCACAAGCAAACTACATTAAATTTTGTCCATAGATGTAGTTAGAAAAAACAACGTGTAATCTCCAAGTAAGAGGTGTAGCTCCATTCTTCATTTGAGATACCGGTAAACAGTAGAACATGATACTTTACAGCCATAAGATGTGATATAGGTTTATAGGAGGAATTTTCAAGCCGCGGAGGAAGACAAGAAGACTTACTGAAACTGTCCCGACTTTTTTAAAACCACTTGGACGATATTAGCAGTTAGTTTCCCTAAAAATAGTGCATGAGGATATCTCATAAATACTATTCAAGATACGAATTTCTGAAGTCATCCACTTGATTAACACTTTTGATCCTAGGGGTATTTAAATTGACAAAGTCCTGTGTACTGGAGAAAATAATGGCTATTGACAAAAACCCATACCTTCCGAAGTTTTCTAAACGGTTGAAACTTTCAGAAATGAAAGACAAAGTACCAATCTACTAGATTCTGGTTTCAGTACAAGACATATGTGAATAATCATTGCAAACTTTATTTCTTGCAAAGTAATCATGCTTGAGTGTTGTGAATGATAATGATACACTTTCTAATGCATTCTTGGATCAGCTTTGCCACTCGATAAGTCACAAAGAACTCAAAATTACTTCCTCAAATAAAAGAGCATACAAAATTCATTTTTTTCGGTAGTTTAAATTTTACATGGCCGTGTCGTTCCCGAACGACACTCGGATTTAACGTAAGTTTACAGCCTGTCGTTCTGGAACTACAGTAGGATTGAAAGTGTTAAAAAAACGTACACCGTTTAAGCAATACACGATCTTTCTACAGAAGAATTATTTAAAAAGGCACGTACTTTTCACTTCCCAGCATAAGGATATGGGAAATTACAGAAGTCACTCCAAGTACTTTATTTCTCGGTAACTACTGGCCGGATCCAAACCAAATTTGATAGGGAAGTATCTCATCATCTAAGGAATAATATATCACTATATTTTGTGGACGAGCACAGCTAGGGACAGACTCGGTTTGCGTGTGGTGCTTTATTTTTCGGTAACTGAGGCCGGATCTGATCGAAACTTTATGAACAAGTAGCCCATCGTTTAAGGAACGAAAGTGGCTATATTTGGTTGTCGAGCTCGGGCAGGGACAGGCTACATGACACTTTAGTTTTCTACGGGAATTAATGTTTAAATAGGTGTTCTACAGCTTTGCACACCGGGAGCCTGTGAGTTCGGTTCATTGACTATGTTCCGCTTGTTACATTTAATAGAAACACCCATTCGCACAATTGCGAGTAAAAGTCACACTATGCCTCAGTGGTAAAGGGTTTCCCTCTCGTGCACATGATCTCTGGATTGATACCAGGCAACAACATGTCCATGGGTTTTCTTTTCATTCTCCGCTCTCTGCTATCTTGACTCCACCAATCCTGCGATAATTGAAGACTAGCTGTTGAAAACAATGTTAAGTGCCAGAAACAATAGTTACTATGACAGTAGAGACAAAAAATAGTAAGTTGTGCCCAAGCATCACAAAATAGAAAATAATATTGCTTAGAAATACAATCCAGCATATAACGAAGTGAAGCTATGTGTGAAAATCTAAGGCATAAACGTATTAAAAAAAACAATTGCAAAGTGACACTTACCTTGTTTTTTCTACAGCGAGCCTTCAATTACCCACTTACACGCATTATTTGACTCAATTTGCTTTACGTCGCAATTCATCAAACGAAATATTTTGCCCGCATAAGGTAAAACCACAATAAACAAAATACTGTGGCCAACCCTAAAGAAACACCAAGAATGCGTTATCATTTCCAAGTCATCGAGCACTTGTTCCTTCCTTGGGATGTTAAGCTATATGAAAAACAAGTCACTTAACCCCAAAGACTGTAATTAGAATCTGATAAAACGATATGGAATCCGCGAAAAGATATACTCTTTGAAAATGAGAAAAAAGAACACACAAAATCGGTACATCTATGTTGAACATGTGCATAATCAAGTCGCTTAATTACGATATTAACAGTGTCAGTGATTGAAGGGTTTCATTGTGTAACTCTGAATATTAAATCAACGAAGGGTGACTTCATTTTCAGCAACTGGGATAATTATATTACTTACAACTTATGCTTTATTCAACATATTATATTCCAAACGTTACTTTCTAATCTTTTCGAGACAGGGCCAGGAAACTGGCACACACAGGCGTGCCACTTTCTTAATCCTTTCGTGTCTGAACACTAATTAAGACATCAGGATGACTTCTTCTATGTCAAATATTGGACCATAGTTTATCCTGATAGTATTTTTTCATTTTATGAGTGTCGAATTTAGATCTCAAATTTGAGCCCAAAGTCAAAAATTCGAGAACTTTCGAATTTCCAATTTTGTTTTTAGATTTTTTTTCAGTATAACTTCCTTCGTTTTAGAGATCTACTTAGGACTTGTCAGATATGTACACTCATGTCCAAAATGATTGTCGCATATCTATAACTGTCTTCTTGTAAGAATATAATTTGATAATGATTTTGCAGGGTACTTTTAATATTGATTCTGTGTGTATAATCGGGAAGTATATATTTGTGGTAAATTTCGTAAAAATAGAATTATAAATACGAAAATTAGAATGAGTAAAACAATTTGCTGCTAAATGGATACGAAAGTTTTATTTTCGTTTTATTGTTCTTATTTACTGCTCTTTTGACATGAATTTTTCCACATACATGTCTTTGCCGTTATACACATACTAACATTATAAGAAATACCGGGCGAATTCGTTATCAAATTATATTCCTACAACATATTTATATACATGCGACAAGTTTCCACATGAGTGTACTCATATGGATATCTAATTTTTTGGGGGTCAATTTGGACAAATCACAATCAGTGTTGACAACTAGGTAAATTAATATTTTCCTATTTAAAAAAAAATCCTAAATCTTTTAAGGTTATGTTTATAAATCCGTACCTATACGTACCAACGCAAGTCAACTTACGCCACATATCAGTCCTTACTGAACAAAAGCAAGTACAGATTGTTACAATTGGGTAATTAGGAGGCACATGAAAAATTCAAATTAGATTCTAAACTTTGACTTTTCTTTTACTTTCCTGTTTACTGTAATAGTTTTTTTTTTTTTAATTACAAGCTTCGTTTCTTAGATATCGACATGATACTTCCGTGATATATTACTGGTGTACCAAAGTTTAGTTTAAAGATAGATTGCGTTTATATAGTAGCAGTGTTTCCAGCCACAGAAAATTTCCCTCTATAATCTCCATGCCCATGCCAAAAATGACCCTGTCTCGAAAGAGTTAATTTATTTTTGAATAGTGGGATTAATTTTACATTCTTTTAAAATCTGGGCAGTCTATCCTAAATTAGTGATATTATACTTAACAGTATTTAAATTCAACACTTCTCAAACTTCAATCTAAAGAACTCTTTGTTTCTTTCGAGTTAGCCTGTAGAAAGAGAGATCTTTAGAACAGTAACAAAATCACCATATTCGTCCTATTTACATCTCTAGCCTTCGAAATGAGAAATTTCTACTAACGTTTTAATATAAAGCATATCCATCCCTACATGGATTTTAAAAATTCTTAACTCTAAATTTCTAGTTTATTTTTATCTTCTACTTATTAATTTCAAAATACTAACCTAAGGCACATGAAAAAGGCACAAGAATATTCAACCACGTCCAACTGAGGCCTAACACCTTCTCTTCTGGAATGGCCATCATCAAAACAGATCCCCATAAATACGCTACTATTATACTTCCAACAAAGCGAGTTGTTGTGCGTGGCGGCTGAAATTAAAAATACACCATCATACACTCTTATAAAAAATCTGGATTTTATTTATATATACCAGGAGTTTCACTTACAAGTAACGTATCATATTAGTAGGAATATAAGATAACATTTAATATTTGAGGGTTGGGTAAATGTAAAACCTAAGCTCCTTCGTACACGCCCTTGGTGTGGAAGATCTGGCGGGAGATCATGTGGTTTGGATTCCAGGTTAATCAGTAGGCTCATGTCTCATATAGGCTCGCTGCTGAACGGGAAGATAAACAAACAAAAGAAATCAAATCAAATCAAATGTAAAACCCAGAGTTGGCCGGTTTAAACCAAAAAAAAAAAAAAAAGAACGAAAAATGCTTTAAATCGTGTGAACTTCATAGTTACGTCTCCACATATGAAACCATCTGCATTACGTTTATGTACTTTTCACCTTGTAATCAAGGAGTCCCGTGTTCAATTCTCGGTCGAACCACAACCTATCTTTCAAGTGTAAACCAAGTAGCGATTTGAGGTGTCCCTTTAAGCGAAAGTCTTCTCCGTGATAACCTTGGTATTTCATAAGGATGTTAAGCCTAAACATACGAAACGAAACCAAATTATATATTTCTAATTTCCTGAATGCCTGTTGTTTTATAAAGAAGCCAAGGTTGCTTAATTATATTGATAGAAATTGGCCAAATTTATCAACTGCCTACGCAGCTTCCAACATCAGCTTGGACTTCAACCTTTGTTTTAATTTTATTCAATGATATCTACCAAATTTGTAATTTAATACCTCAGTTTTAGCGTAGTGATTATGATACCTTGACCTTAAAATTTTATATACAAATACATTTAAAGTAATAACAGGATTTTCCCAATGGCTAAGGCGGTAGTTTCCCGATTTATATATAATTGTATAATGTTTTTACTTGTGTAACTGTTTATCTTTTTGTCCTTCTGAAATGACTGGTGACAATTATATTAACAACTAGGTCTATATAAAGATCAGTACAACGTATTTTTATCAGGAGTCCTTCGTGAGTGAGTCAGCAATCGCATTTGTGACCAATTAGTCCCGGTTTCGTGTCGAAATGGACAATTTTTCTTGGAGGAAGCCGAGAAGCGGTATGGATTCCGCTTTAAGCTTATGTGACCCCTTCCAGCATAACCTGGTTGTTGCATAATAACACCAAGGCGAAACAAACTAATTTGTGTCCATATCTAATATAAATACATAGAGTAAATTATTTAAACCAAAAAAAAAATCTGGTTTAAACCAAAAAAAAACTGTTTTTTTGTTGTTTTTTTCAATAAAAACCATGGTTTTTGCCAACCCTGGTAAAACCTATTACCCCAGACCCATGTTTATGCTTTAGGCTGAGGGAGACAGTAACGATGATGATGACGAACAAAATAACGGAATCAAAGTGGGAGGAAACGAGAGAACCCCGATAAAACCCACGAAAGCACTGTTTGTCCACCACAAAGCTCAGTTGCTTCGAGATGATATCGAACCAGGGACCACATGTACTAAAGATGAACGCTCCAACACTGCGCTACCGCGGTCCCCACGCACCGAAGTTTGGCGTTCTACTAGCGAGTCACAACATGTTAGTGAACGCATATTACGATTTTAGTATGGTTTTAAAATGCTATTTTAAAGAGAAAAATAACAAATGGCTGATTATAAGTTTGCATCGTCTCTGATTAGTTTTAACTGTTGGATTTAGTCCAATGAAATTTCACTGTATTAATCAACTGGAATTGATACCTCTATTAATGAACTGATACATAATTGTATTCACTGTGTATTGAAGTTTATGTAGTGAGATGCTTCTATAAGCTCTGATGTGTGTTAAGTGAGCTTGTCGGTTACCTAGTGCCGGTTAGTCGATTTCTTTACACGCTACGCGTTTAGCTTTCATTTAAATTTGTTTTTTTGTCAAGTTTGATAACAAAACACGTTAAATATGAACAAACAATATGAAAAAAATGAAACCTTTAAGTTTAACGTCTGAGAAGTATGCCCTTTAGGCTACCAAAGACGTAAGATTACGGCAAGTGAATGATGATAAAAGAATCGTAAAATTATAATGTGGGAGGAAACGAGAGTAACCTGGGAAAACCCAAGGGCACGGTGTAGTCCACAACAAACTTAGTTGACCGGGTATCGAACCAGGGACCCCACACACCACAGGTAAGCGCTCTACAACTAAGCCATGTTCCCCTGTAAACAGCATGGGACTGAAAAAAGAAAGCCTTGCAAATCGTCCATGCCCAAGAATGTTACATGACAATTTACAAAAGCTCTTTTCCAGAAGATGGGTGGGCAGTGTAAAAATAAGAAAAAGAACATCGTTCGATATTAGAGCCAATAAGATAATAAACAAAACGCAAACGCAATTAAACACAAGTGAATAACAACTGAAAATTAAGAAATGGCGTGTGACAAAACGAAACCACAAAAATAGCCGGATATTTCGTCAAAGAAGCGCCACCTTTGTAAGAAGTAATAAAAGAAACCCTGGTGTCAAGATCAAAATATCAACGGCGCCGACCCACAGCATCTAACTGGTTATGTGAATTCAGTAGCCGAACGTCTTGAATTATGGCAATGTACAAGTACTTTGCGAAAAGCCAGTCAATAAACTAAACTGAGTCAACGAACTGAGAAAGTGATGGAATCTTTCGCGTCAATCTTATCGTTCCCCAGATATTGGCCCAAAAATATCTGATTTCGGGAGAATTAAGAAGCCATATCTCAGGAACCGTAACTCATAGAGATGATATTTTGCGAATTTTGAAATTTTGAGCCCTCCATTTTAAGCATATGTAAAAAAAAAGTACTCAAGGAAATTATAAATGGATAGATGTATTACAAGAATTGTTTAATGAGTATAATAATAGAGTACATAGAACAATTGGTATAAATCCTGTACAAATTAATAAGAAAAATTAATTCTTTTTAAGAGGCCTCATCCCGGCGAAATTAAAATACCGCTAATTTTACAGTAATTATGTGATATCTTCAAATAGATAAAAGATAATTGAAATGTGGAACAAGAGCGTCCTAGACAATATTATTTTGCAAGAGGTGCCGGCCGTGGATTTACGTTTTCAGCCTTTTAGAAACGCGAAAATAAATGTCGATTTTCAAAATGGCTCGAAATCGAAAGCAGATAAGTGAGTCGTGATAACGGTATCTCATGTAAAATAATATTGTCTAGGGCGCTCTTGTTCCACATTTCGATTATCTTTTATCCATTTGAAGATATCACATAATTACCGTTAAATTAGCGATATTTTACTTTCGCCGGGATGAGGCCTCTTAAGTTCGTTCTGGCAATGCTTTTGGGCCGTTCTCAACTGGCTTTTATTGTTTTAAACATATGTACGGTTTAAATTTGGAGACCAGGCTCAAATAATGGGGCGTAAGTTCAACTAATACGACTCCAAGGACACAGTTTCTATATTTCCTTCATAAAATCCTTAAAAATATCTTACATTTTCCAGAAAAAAAAAAAGGTTCACGTAACTACTATGCACCGAACTTTACTCATTTTGGACATTATTTAGTTTCTACCCCAAATCACTTGGTAGCGAGAGCTCCTTCGAGGCTAAGAGGTTATAGCGTACGCGCCTTTGGCGTGGGAGACCCGGGTTCGACATTCGGCGGTAGCTCATGTGGCTCGGATTTCACGTTAATCAATAGGTCCAGTCCCATATTGCTTCGCTGCTGAAATGGATGTTAAACTCAAAATCACCTCACCTCACCTCACTTGGTTGTGACTGGCTCAAGTAGTATTGATTACGGTTTGCTATTTGAAGTCGGCTCACTATAAGTAACAGTCCCGGCTCCTAAGCCGTCGATTGATTTGGGATAGGTACTAAATACCATTCCTCATTTTAAACATTTAAGACGTATGTAACGAATTTGAATCCCTTGTTGAGCGAACGCAACCATTTTGACTTGTGTCTAATCACTCAATACCGTACGCCGAGAGTCTATATAACATGATGTCTACATATAAACTCGTAAGCAATGAAGCATTCCACCTGACTTTATAAGTGACATACGCCTATACGTAAGGGTCATTTAGAATCTTTGACAACTGGAAAAAAAAAGCATTTAGCATTACTGTATATTTTTATCTATTGCTGCAACCTTTTCTTTACACGGAGTCCAGGAAGTTTCAATTTCTTGTCATAGTGCCATTTTAGTTAACCTGTGAATTTCGGTAACTACTATTTGTATTTTTTAGATAATTATCTATATATGACAGTCAGGTAATAATTACCGTTCAAATTGTAGCTTGGCACGAATCAAAATCAACAAATAATGGAAATCTAACACACGAAATTACTTCGATATACATTTTTTTGAAAAGACTCAACAAACACGTACAGAATATGGCAAAAAGGTGAGAGCCCTGATAAAGCCTATTGACATGATGTCTACAAAAAACTCACAAGTTTAGAATCGAAATAGAAACCCCTCGCACCAGAAGGGAGCCCTCTAGCATTTAGCCACCGTGCCACAGAATAGAAATAGAGTTAACCAAGATAAAATGAGAATAAATATACTTTCTATTGCAATAAATCTACCTATAATGCCGTAGAAACTTATTCCATGAGCGACTAGCTTATATAAAGAATGGGAATGAAACCCAATAACAATTGCGAACACTTTCATTTACATATTTCCTAAAAAGTTAATGCATTAGTGATTTTTTTTTTTTTTTTTACTACGTATATATCCATAAGGGGATTTGATGTCTGAAAAGGTGCACTGATGGATACAATACAATACAATACATCAGGGCTGGCCACACAGTCGATTGCGATTGCCGATGAGTATTGAATATATCACGACTCTTTCTAGAAAAGTATCAAATCGAAATATTTTGAATGATGAACACTTAAGCTCTGCCTTCGTATGTGCTTCACCCAAAATACAGTGTAAATTTGTCTCCTAATGCCTTAAAATCTCTTAATCTACTAATAACATTACCCTTTCACAAGGTATGCTTGCATATAAAATTGCTTTCGTACGACATGTGGGAGTGTTGCAGCCGAAGTGGTGAAGGTTGGGACACTGTTTGCAGTCACAAGTACATAGTGGTTGGTTCTATACAAAACATGCAGCTGTACTAGTTCACCTTACATCACAACAATGACACGTGTTAACTTTCGCACCTTTCTTTGAGTGTTCTAATGAAAGATGTAAAAATTGCCCTCTTATACATCTGTTCTCCTTTCAAACATCTCAATTTTTACCTGTAAAATCTCCCCGTACAAACCAGAATCCAGGGACAAATTGATACAATATATAAACAAACCTTTATTCGCGAAAATACCACCCTAATGACTTCTGCACTCTTTATTTTCTTGGCGCTTTCCCACAAACTGGGTACAAATTTAGAGTGTTATTTAGTTCCTGCCTCAAGTAACCTGGTAGTGACTCTGGCTTACTTGGTAGCGATTACGGTTCGGCATTTGTATTTGTGATGATTATAAATATAGCGTGGACATATGACACGAACCAACTTGGGCTAAGTGGCTAATAAAAAGCACAGCAGGGGCCTCGAGCAGTTGCGAGGGGAAGTCCGTAGGGAGCAGACGCGCCAGCGACGGTGAGTATACGCATAAGGGAGGTCGTTTAAAACGGCCCATTATGAGTTACGGAACCGGCTCCGGACTGTCGATGGATTTGAAAGAGATATCATCCCAAATTTATAATATACCACCTATAATTGGCTGGTTGGAGTTTAGTAAACGGAGGACCTATACTTTAAGATTAAATCTGAGCCATCATAACACATACGTTTCAAGGCTCCCCAATTGAGAAGCTATCACGTGTACCAAATGCGCGCGCGCGCCAACAACTAGACAAACAGGGAAGACTAAAATGCCTACAAACTTATAAGCCATACAAAAATATAAGCCTAAAAACTACGAACTATTAGCTAACTACGCGTCTATGTCAGTTTAGAGTAAAGCTAGAGATCCCGCATCTCCGGAAAAGCAGGCGCGTTAGTGGTTGAATGCATGCGCGTGAAGAGAGGCGAAAAACATGCGATTACGATTTACAATAGGCGACCCATCTGTTATTATTATTATTATTATTTTTAATTTACCGGTCAGATGAGTTATATCAGAACGAAATGGTATTGCCTTAAGCAGCTAGTATACGCAGGCTACATATGCATATAAGATACCGGTACGTAATACTGGGAAAGAAGGAAACGGTATGAACGGCTTGCGGGATGCAATCTTCCATAAGGAAAACATTGGGCAGTTTACTTCGTCATAACTCACGCACACCCTACCGTCCTTTCCTGCTTGCTGTCTACTGATGCACCTCCGGCCTACTCTACATACCCACTAGCTGAGCCCTTAAATTAATCCGAACACAAAAACCTTGATTGTAGCAAACACCTAACACAGATTGCCGCATAGTTTCTGAACAAATAATTATTTTCCCTGTTTCGCATTAAACGTAGTATTTATAGCAACAACGATTGTGTCCTAACAAAGAAACTTCACAACGGAATGTAACGTCACCTATAAAATACGATTTTTGAAGGCACTAAATTCTTCTTCTGCGGTTGCAACTTGCCTTAGCGAAGATCGCTCTCCCGGCAATTATAGACGGTATTATCAAACGAAACAGAGGCACTAAATTAGATTATGTCAAAAAGACAGGGCATATTTAATGAATATCAACTAGGGGCATTCATAAATACCCACTTAACTAGGTGGTCAGGACAAGCGATCTTTGCATTGCAATTCCATAGTAATGAATTACATTTTTTAACACTGTTTCTACGTTCACGGATGAATTACAAGCTTTCCTTGTACACGTCACATAACAGATTTTACCTGTAATTTTAAAATGATAATGTATTCTTAACCTGTGCCAACTCTATCTCCACCACTCTCTTTTTTGTGAATAAATACTTTATTCATTATTTCCAAGTCTGGATAACCCTATTCTTATATGAACGACAAAAGTACATACACTTCTAGAATTTTAACTTTATATCATGGTAGAGGGCCACCAATCATCTTTTTCACTCAGCCATGAAAATCCAGAAATCACAATATGAATACTTGTCAACAAACCTTGATTTGTCAATTTCCTGCATATTTACAGTAATGTGATGCAAAATTTTTGCACAAGACAAATAATGCTCCACTTATCTGAAAAATATCTACACAGTAACTCCAAGATAATGTAAAATTGCCTTGTATTGCATAATTGTTTGAATATAACATATTAAATTGCCACTTGTCATCTTTTATCTCAATAATTAAATAATAATTAATTCAAACATGCGACGTAATTATTGACATTTAACCTGTTTCTACTCAACTAAGTGCCTTATTTTGCCATACCATCGTACAGATTAGCATATCTTACCTTTAAAAGCAAATGTCAAATTTTAGTATTTACAAACCTACTTTCGGATTGCGCGGTGTAAACAAATCCTCCGGAAGTGTTATCAAGAACCAAGTATTATTGAAGAGCAACTTACACATTACCTTTTTATTTTGCCTAATCTTCTCTGTTAACTTCGATAAATAATTTTTGTCTTCATTTGCGTCGGCCACATATTCTGGAATATGAAAAATGTCCCGAATCCAACCACATCCTGCATAACCTCCAAGAGTACACCACCATAAAAATGCTTGCCAATCACGTCCTAAATAAAAATGATGAAGTCCACAGAAGCCTCCAATAAGCCACAATAAATATGTTAACATGATACTTTTAGCCATTTTTCAACCAACGTTTCTTTTACACGTTCGAAGTTTGAGCTGTCTACTGCAGTCAGCAATCGTCACAATGTTCCACTTCCACACACACTTCCATGCATCAAGTACCGTTAGGCTGCTGCCGATGTATGGAACGACTCGTGCACGAATGGTTCAACGACACGACAACCACCTGGCAACAATGCGATCGTCATTTGTTTTTCGTTGTTGAGTGGCAAGACGGAAAAAATATTAACAAATATTATGCAAATTTTCTTCAAAGTGTATTGTTTCTCTGTCAAGTTACCGCTTTTTCAAACACTTTCTACAACACCAAAAATGCTTATAATAAAACGTTCATAAAGTAATAGCATAAGAATTCCTTATTACAAAAGATGAAGGAAAATATAATTTTTTCGACAAGGAAATGTGTATTTGCGGACCACAGTAATTTAATGTGTCGTTTAAATGTTTGAGTAACACATAAAGATAAGAGATATATATGTTTCAAAAGAAAGACATAAAACAATTCTTTGTCTTCTCTAATAGAGATAAACAAAAAATTCCATCGTGTCACAACTACGTTTCTTTTTATTGTCTTGACATTTTATAACATGCAGAAACCAGAACCATTGGGCTTCAGAATACCATACACAGGGTGTAAAGAAAATAAGCAAATGATTGGGAAGTGATTCTTAGGTTAAAAGAGGTTCACACCCAACCAGACAAAAAAAAAAAAAAAAAAAAAAAAAGATATACTAGACCATTTGAAAGCTTTGATATTAAATATAGATAAATCCAAATTTATAATAAGTAAGCTAGAAATATAAAAATGTATGTATTAAAAATATAAATTATCAACTTCGTTATTTCTAACAAATATATTTTGAAAATAATACGTAGGAAAAAAACATTTCTTAGTATGTAAACATGGATTACATTAGATAATAGATTGTAAAAATGTGGAAATTGAAGTTCTGATATGTCTCAGTTGTGAGTTTGTGCTTGCTTGTACGGGCAATCAGAAGCAACCATTATTATTATTGGAGCGAATCTAATCTTTACTTAAGTTACGCGTTCGTTTACTCGGATACTCCTCCAAGATGCATGAATCGTTATTTACCAAATTTGATATGGTGATTTGATAGCGCGCGCTGAGTGTTATAAGGGACCGTCTTGATCGGAAATATCTTTGAGGAATAATCACAGAAAAATGGGATGCCTTAAGACGTAACATTGGAAAAGAATTTGGCGAGGGAATTTTCGATGTAAAACAATGGAAAATAGAATTTTCAGCATTAGAAATACGGCGAAGCCAAATTCAACTATTTGTTTGTCGTGTCCGTTCACGAAAACAATTGGTGTGCCCAAAAAAAATCTATGAATAATCAATAAAGGCCGATTGCTTAGGGCCAAATTTACAGTTAATGCATACCTAGTTATTATTATTATTATTATTATTATTATTATTATTATTATTATTATTATTATTATTATTATTATTATTATTTGTTATTTTTTGCATGCTGAAGCAGGTACAGAAGAATGAAATGACAACTGCGTTTAAAATTTACATTTTGAAGTCCAATTCGGAATTGCAGCAATTAACAAATCATACCATCAAATGTTTTTTTTTAAAAAAAATGTATCTATGTATACAGCCGCGGATCCAGGATATCCTCCAGGGAGGGGCTAAAGCATAGTTTGCCGCTTTATCCAGCGTAAAGAAAGTAGGATTGAAGCTCATTTTATCCAGTGTATACCTGAGCGTCAAAAAGGAACCATATCCCCTATAGCCCTCACCTTGGATCCGCGCCTGTATGTATACAACGCTATTTTCTTTATTGAATATAATTTTATTTTTCTTAATGAATTTAATGTAATATTGTAAAAAAAATTATTGTTTTTAGAAGCTAAAAATATGCTTTCCTTAAGTTATAGCAGTATTAACAAGCTATAACAGAAAAGCAATGCAAATACTTAACGGTGGTTACATTCGAATCCTGAACTTTCAGCAATTTACCAGAGAGTGTGATCTTTTATAGTTCCATTCGCGAAGAGGTGATCCGACCAAGACAGTCACAGATGCAAAAAGAGGGCGCACGTCTCCCGTTGAAGATAAAATAACTCTTTTTGTGTTAGAGACGACACGAGAAAAGATTTTTTGTCGATGTATTAAACCAATCATCTGTTTTCCGTTTACGGCCGCGGTGTCTCAGTGATAGAGCGTTCACCTCTGGTGGATGGAGTCCTTGGTTCGGTCCCAACTCGCACCAAGTGAACTTTGTGATGGACAAACACCGTGTGCGTCGAATATTATTAAATCCTAACTTACATAATTATACTTTTATTACTCTTATTTTTCAACGACGTTCTGTGTCATATCTGCTATTGTGTTGGGTTGATTGAGGGGACATGGTTAGAACGTTCGGTTGAGTTGTGTTGATTTTGAGTTTAATGTCCCTTTTCAGCAGCGAGGCTATAGGAGACGGACCTACTGATTAATCTGGAATCAGAACCACATGAGCTCTCGCCGGGAAGCGAATCCGGGTCTCCCACGCCAAAAGCGCGTACGCTAACCGCTTAGCTGCGAAGGAGCTCAGGTTAGATCGTTGGATGTATAGATATACCACACTGACTTGACACCTAGTCTTTCGTTCCTGGCGCTGCTATCGTCTGAAGGAATTCCACTCACTTTCGTTAAGATTCTCTCGCTTAGCAACAGCTGGGCTGGAGCCTTATTTGCTCAACGCGTGGGTGTGTCGAGAGTGTGAGCTTTAGTTCGCATTTTTGCCACGGTTCAAGACATTTTGGCAGAACAATAGTTTGATTCTCGACCAGTACTTCCCAATTTTCGGCATCCACCCAGCGTCGTGAGGCAGACTGGGGAGTTACGTGAATGAAAGACGTGACGGCCACTAGGTTGAGAAAGCTTCCCCTGATAACGTGTTCGTCGCTAGGCTGGGCGTAGTTCATTCGGTCGCTAACAGATGGCGCTGGAGCAGGCTTAGGCCCACAACGTGGACTGTTACGCCACGTGTTTTAGTTTGATTACATTGATTGCTTGATTGATTGGGATTTAATTTCCGTTTGTAGCACTATTTTTATGTAATAGTGGACTTTAAGATGCAGTACGAAACAGTATTCGAGTTATAGGTGGAGTTAAGCATCTCCCCCTCCCGGTCTATAATTATAATAGGAATAATGTAAATATTTTTTCACTCATTTGCACAAAAGTTACGATTTTGCCATTTCAAATGTTTATCAAGAAACAAATGAACTGTTCTATTTGTGAGGAAAACCTTGCGAAATGATTTTATGTTACGACTCATAGGCACTAACAGTGCCAGCTTTAATTGCTTAGAGAGGCAAGCGGCGTGGCAAAGACATTTTTGGGGGAGGAGGGAGCAATTTATCTTTTGGATACCAAACGTAATAGTGTTTTATATTACTTGCCTATATTAGAATACAATATATCTGCGGGACGGAACAGTCAGGGGAGGGGACGATGCCACCAGAGGCTCCGGCATCCCTTGACCTTTCTAGCGTCGTCATTGTTCAGAGGATAATATTTGTTTTTTTTTATACACGGTATTTCAAAATGAATATCGGGATTTTAAGGTTTTCTAACTATTTATTACAATTAACTTATAAATAATACACCAAATGAAAGAGCAACTCAAACTCTTTTGTACGCGTGCATGCGCATGCACTGTTTCCTCTGTCTGCCGTTAGAAAGCGCTAGTAGCAAAGATGGCAACTAGTGAGCAGAAAGCTTCTTGTGTTTTACATTTTGCAAAGACTGAATCTGTAATTACAATACAATATACTTTCCATATTAAGTTCAGTTTCAATCCACCAAGTGATAATAACTATCATAAGTTTGAAAACAAGGGGTTTTTGTGCAAAGGGAAGAGTAAGGAACGACCAAGAGTGACGGAAGAATGTGTTGAACGAGTGAGAGAGTCGTTCCAAGAAATTAATTCGGAAGGTCAGTCATGAATTAGCAATTCCAGTGACGTCTGTATGGAGAATTTTAAGGAGATTGAGGAACTTAAGACAGAGGATTCAAGCAGTTGTTACAACAATTGCTCCAAACACACTAGTCAAGGTTTGGGAAGAACTCGCCTATCGACTCGATGTTTACCGTGTGACGAATGGTGCTCACATTGACCACTTGTAGCAAAAACTGTTTGAGTTGCTCCTTCGTTTGATACATTATTTATAATTGTACATTAATTGTAATGAATACTACAAAGCCTTAAAACCCTGAAAGTCATTTTGAAACCCTGTAGTTTAGCATCTCTCTCAGCAAAGAGCCAATATGACACATGGATCCACAATTCAACATAAAGTCCTAACCCATGAGCTCCTACCGAGAATCAAACCTTGGTCTCTCGCGCTCGAGAATGTAGTAACAATAATGAAGACAACTTATACCTTGTTTTCAGCTATGGCATTTATAATTCGTATAACATTGTTCCGTAATCGAATTTGAAAATAAAGAATTTGATAAAGAGTTATTAAAGAGAATGTTCTCAATCTCCGGGTTAGGTAAGAAGCATGCAAAATAAATAAATAAAATATTAAAAAGTTGACATTCTCCACAACTTGAATACAGTAGAACCCCTATAATCCGTCACCTTTGGGACTGCGGGTATAGTCGGAACGTAAAAAGGGTCGGATTATCAGAAAATATACAAAAATACAGATTTACAAGGAAATTAAGAGTCTCTGAACGCAAAAGTGACTGTATTGTTCTCTACAGTAAAAACAAACGAAGAGTAAGCACTAAAAACTACACAGAACAGAAAACACGCACAACGAAAAAAAAAACGATACAAGAGCACGAAAGTGGGCAGCGGTAACAGCAAATAAACAAAAATGCCACGACGCTAGTAAACGACAACGAGCCTCGCGAGTCATCGACGGGTCGGGACAAGTTCGGCTCGAGCACGGATCAACCTGAGTGGCGGACCAGCCGAGGGCGGACGAGAGAGGTTCTACTGTACATGACTAATAAATTACTCGGCCAACCGCTCCACTACTTCTTACGCTTCATCAAATCTGCTTTGTGTAAAGTGATTCTCGGTTCCACACTGGGTTTTGTTTATAATGAGACAATGATTTTAAATTACATTTCTTGCGGCGTATAAACTTTTTTTTCTGCACAAAGTACATTTTCTTTTACACCTCAATAACTGAAACAGGTTGAATCTGTGAAATGATGGAAGTTGGAGTGATTGATTTAGCTAAGCAACAAAATTTGATGAAGAAAAGTAACTCAATTAATGTTCATCCTTCATAGGGCTTTATTGACTTGTCGAGACGTACATGAAAGAAATTTAACTAGCTAACTGAGCAACCTCAAGGCATGATTAGCGTAGGTAAGTGGTTACTGTATGGAATTTTGAAGAGGAGATAGCGGTTCGAACCCCCGCAAGGCAGAGTTTTTTTTAATATGCTTCGATTTCAATCTATATTTAGTGTGATAAGCAAGATCTTCTCTTGTGGAGAAGGAAAGATGTGCTGGAATGAGGAGAATGATGGGGATATACAAACATATTCCCTTCAACTGCTCCAGATTTGATATTTTCAGTTTATTTCAACGATTTTCTAACTCATGCGTGATCAATGTTTTTTTCTCTGTCTTCTCATATGTAGTGAAAAAATACATTATAGACACAACGTGTTATAATATATTTCATACATGGCACTTACTGGACAACATGTTTCAAATGGTAGACCATTCACCACTGGTGCTTGGAATCCCTGATTCAATCCCAACTCGCGCCAAAGGTATTTTGTGGTGGGCAAACATCGTGTTGAGTCAGTTTTCTCAGGTTCCCGTTTCTTCCTGTTTTGTTCATTCCACCATTGCATTTATTACTCATTATTGCCGTCTTCTTTAGTCTAGCCAGCATAACCGTGGGACGTAAAACTGAAGGACTTGATTTCATTTTAACACACCTAGAGAAAATGGAGTGTTTTATTGTTCATCAATTGAACTGCAAATGCTTGTTTCAGTGTCCCACAGGATTACCAACTGTCGTCTGCTGGTTCAACTGCTAGATGTCAATTGGGTTGCATCTGTCCAGGCGTTTGACATACCAGCATACTATGATGCCAATTTAGCCAATTTTTGGCTAAATCTGGCCTATTTGGAAAGGCATTTAGCCATAAAAATCTACGAAATGCTTATAGCCTTAAATACAGCTTATTTTATGAAACTCTTTTGCATTTTTGGCTTTTTCTATTACCCGTTAAATGAGTTGAGTTGATTTTGAGTTTAACGTCCCGTTCAGCAGCGAGGCTATATGAGATATGGACTTACTGATTAACGTGGAATCCGAACCACATGAGCTCCCGCTGGAAATCGAACCCGGGTCTCCCACGCCAAATACCCGTTACATGAATTCAAAAAATACTTTTTCCTTGGAAAATAAAGTGTTTTTTTAAATAGTCCATTTATCATTATATATTATCGTATTAATTGGTATCTCTAGATACAGTCTGTTTTATTACGCAAAAAATACTTGTTTTTCATTCATCTTTTCTCTCATCACCCACAGCTTTATAACTACTTAGTAATACTTATCAACTCAGAAAGAATTTTAATGTCAATCCCGTAGCGGCCCTGTTTGCTACTTTCTTAATTATTTTAATTTTCGCATTTCATTGCAAGAATGAAAGTTCTAATACAAATTTAGTAAACTGTTTGGTCCTTCAATTAAGAGAGATTGTTTTTGTTTATCAAATGAAAAAATACTTTATCTAATTAGCTTGAAAACTCTCAATGCAATGATGATGATTCACGGGTGTATGGAGAAATAAGAAATGTTTGTAAGGACTATGATCTGCCGAAAGAAGTATTAGTGATAATTGGGACAATAGCAGTCTACACAACCAATCCACAATTCAACAACGATACATTCAGTTCCAGTTTTTCGGCTACCTACGACGTCATCGATGATGACTTTTTTTCATTACAGCTAATAATATGTCTGTTGACTTTCACAAATCAGATGAGTTGTTGATGGATTTTATTGTAATTTTTAAAAAAATGAAAATGAAATCTTTGAATTTTACGTCCCACGGTTATGCCGGTTAGACTAAAGGAGACGGTGATAATGAGAAATGAATGAAATGGTGGAATGAAGAATGTGGGAGGAAACGGGAGAACCCCGAGAAAACCCACGCACACGGTGTTTGTCCACCACAAAGTATTGTAATTTAAAGTCATGTATGTTGCTTGTTAGTCTTCAGCGAATAAAATTCAACATTTCAAATTTTGCTTTAAGACGTAATCATATACAGAAAAAAGGGGTTTAAAATCTACAATGGGGGTTATAGGTTAGCAGTTCAAAATATAGCCATTTTTTGCGTAAAAAAAGCTTATTTCTGAAGGCCATTTAGCCTATTTTCTTCCAAGGTTGTTGGCAACACTGCCAGCAAAAGTAGTGGGCCCGCTCCCGCTTCATTAAGCGGTTGGCATCAGCGCCTTTCACATGAGAGATCCAGATTCCCTTAGGGGTGGTGCGGTGGCTCAGTGGTAGGCCCCTAGTTCGATCCAAGCTCGCGCCGTGTGGACTTTGTGGTGGACAAACACCGTGCTCGTTGGTTTTCTCGGGTTCTCCCGTTTCCTCCCACTTTCTTCATTCCACTATTTCATTCATTTCTCATCATCACCGTCTCCTTTAGCCTAACCAGCATAACGTGGGACGTAAAATTTAAAGATTTCATTTCATTTTCCAGATTCGCTTCCGGATGGGAGCTCACGTGGTTCAGATCCCACATTCTTAGGACAAAGTGTAAATTGCCCGAAACAACTGGTATGATATATGGTACAATATATCTTCATAAACGTATTTTCTTTCTTTCCTTCTTACTAAAAAATTCTTAACTCGCGTACGGACTTTTTCTTTCATGTGCCATGTCAAGAATGAGAATGAATTTTAAGAATGTAAGTGCAAGATCTATTGATAAGATACCTTCTGCATCTCGAAGTTAACGCAGCAGAAAGTACAGTCACGTATCGTTTTAGTGGTTGTCGCACTCAACACAACCATTTGCTCACTGAATGCTACACACGCACACCCAGAGCTGTGGCAGGATTTCAACGCCACGAGGTCTCGAGAAAAAAAAAACTTTAGATCAAGTTTTGCTGAAATTGACCTAGCAATTTTTGCTGAAATGATCGCATGAAATTTATATTTGTTGTCCTGATTCATCAAATCCCTTCAGATTAGAAAACAAAAGTCTTCTTACAAAGAACGCTATTTCCCCCCCCCCCAAAAAAAATTGCAAGCGTTCTAGATCTATGTGACTCTAGCGTGCTGAACATGAACTGCAAATATAAATACATTCTTGGATGTTTATACTTGGTGTTGCTATATCTATATGCACAAAGCCATTGAGTATCCATATTTTATCTAGAAGGATTGGACTGAATTTGAGTTTAGTGTCCCTTTCAGCAGCAAGGATATATAAGACTTGGATCTTCCACTTAACGAGAAATCTGCACAAAATGAGCTTCCGCTGGAATTCTAACTTGGATCTCCCGCGCCAAAGGCTATCTATAGAACCACTGGGGAACAGATCTATCAAATACATATGGATATCCATGTGTGCACATACAGTACTTGATGTCCATTGAATGCCCATATTTGGTCCAGTAACGATGCCCATACTACGTCAGAAGTTGAATGTTCTTTCGATGTCCATATTTGATCTAGCTATGAATGTTATGGGTGCCGATACTACAGGAGTTTGGTTTACCAAAACTCTGATATATATATTTACTTTGCATGTGTGTCCGTCTGTCCGTCCGACCGAGAGACTAAGAATCTCCTGAGGAACTATTTGATGAATCACAGTGATAATGGCCACTCAGTGGTAGAGCGCTTATCTCTAGTGCATGGGGACCTTGGTTCGATTCCCGGCCAAGTAAGTTTGTGGTGGACAACACCGTGTCTGTGAGGTTTTCAGGGTGATCCGGTTTCCCCCCACATTCTCATTCCACCAATTCTTCCATCATCACTGACTTGTCTTTATCCTCTGTCTCCCTTAGCTTAAAGGGCATAATCATGGGATGTTATACTGAAACATTAGGTTTCATTTCATTTTGATGAATCACTTCCAAATTTGGCCAGGGTGTAGAATCAAAAGTTAATAGTTGAGTTCCTTGACGGATTCAAGAGTCAAACTGAAAATCAACCATTTTCAACTTTTACGTTGATCATTATAGACCACAAACGGTAATAGATAGGAAGAAGATGTTTTCTATAATCGATTAAGCGTTTTGAAAATACATTTCATTTTCATCTATTACTTCCTAGTATAAACGGATGTGGTAGAAACTTCTATAACTTTTGGTTTTAATGTTGATCTATGAGTAGATAATAAGAGATACACTGAGAAAAATACGTTGCCCGGACAGCGGTATATTGTTCTAATGTACGGAATCCTTATATTTGATACGGAAATCTGTACGAAGTATATGTTATCCATGTGCTGCCCTTTTCCCGCTTAGATGTTATATGATGCCACTACAGGATGTCTGACATCTAACAGTCTTCTATATATTACGTACTGTACGTATATGTATGTTATACGTCAGCTATATGTTATTTACGTCAATCTGTATGTGAGATCTTTATCGCCTATACAGTTTTTTTCTTTCATACGGAAAGTATTATAAAATATACGTTTTCAGTTATATGTTTCCTGCAGGGTGTTAACTATAGTCGTACCTTAAGTCCAAAAACTACAGGATTTACGCATGTAATCTACGTTTTTACGTACGCCACATACGTTCTTTTCTCTGTGTAGGGACAAATTTTTGAATTTGATTTATCACTCTAAGAACTGACTTCGTCTCCTCTTTTAACCCTTTACTCAAACCGAAAGTGGCAGAAATCAATCAATCAAACACTTTCGGTTTTAAGAGTCTTCATCCCGGCGAAATTAAAATACCGCTAATTTTACAGTAATTATGTGATATCTTCAAATAGATAAAAGATAATTGAAATATGGAACAAGAGCGCCCTAGACAATATTATTTTGCGTCAGGTACCGTTATCACAAGTCATCTAGCGGCTTTCCGTTTTCAGCTGTTTAGAAACGCAAAAATAAATGCCGATTTTCAAAATGGCTCGAAATCGAAAGCAGATAAGTGGGTCGTGATAATGATATCTCATGTAAAATTATATTGTCTAGGGCGCTCTTATTCCACATTTCGATTATCTTTTATCTATTTGAAGATATCACATAATTACTGTAAAATTAGCGGTATTTTAATTTCCCCGGGATAAAGACTCTTAAGCCTTATCGCTAAAGAAAAACCGTAATAGATACCGAAAAGCGGTTTTCTGTAATCAATTAAACGTCCCAAAAATATATATCCCACCTCCACTAAAATCTCTCTGCTAAACCGAAAGTGAGTGCAAGAAGTCAACCACAACTATTTTCAACGTTAATCGTTCGGTTTGATTTGAGTTTAGCGTCTCTTTTAGCAGAAAAAACTATGTGCGATGTGGACCTACAGCTTAACGTGAAATCCGAATCACATAAGCTTCGCCCGGAAGCGAACCCGAGTCTCCCGTACCAAAGGCGCGTACGCTATCCATATAGCAATAAGGGAGCTTATCGTTGGGCGTCATAGAGTAAAAACGGTAACGGATAACGAGAAGTGTTTTTCTATAACAAATTAATCGACCAAAGACTATAGTCGATTTTCATGCTAATCTCTCTAATAAAACCGTAAGTCTACTACCACTTCCGGTTTCAATATTAGAAATAATCACACCATACAAAAATAGTTCAATCAATTTTTTGGACTACGCCAAAAATGTTTATGGAGGAAATTTAGGTACGGACATATAATTTAAAGTAATCAACAATTCCCTCTATAAAAATTGTTGTTTGAGTACCTTAGGATTGTGAAACATGAATTTTTGGATAGAGCACATATTGGTTCATAAGTGAAATCTTGATCCAACTACGGTAGGTCCCAAAGTATTGGAGCTATGGACCTTTATATACATATATATAATGTTTTAGGCAGAATGCAGGGATTTAATAAGGCGTATACTCACCTAAAAGTTTTATAACCCAGCGTATACTCACCTTGAATTTACGAAAGAATGAGCGTATTTCGGAATGCGTATACGCCAAGTAGTCTTGCATATACGCTATACTTTTGAAAACAACCGAGCGTATACCTGCCAAAAATTCTAGCATTACACCAGTTGCAGAATGTAACTCTGAAATGACGAATTTCTGCACCCAGGTTGGTCTATACTTTTTGTCTTATTTTGGTGTCAGAAACTACCTTCCAAACGTTGTCGGTGTTGTTTTCAAATACTCTGCACATCAATAATTACTGATATCTGATATTCGTAATTCTGATCCTACCCCTTCACTCTAGCCGCCTAATACCTCCTTAATTTCTTCTAGGCAAATTTTGATCCATATATTTATGTCTCTTCAAACTTGCGTACAGCAACGAAACGAAAAAAAAAAAAAATCAATTATAAATGCTATACCACAAACAAACATGAGCTTTCGCGTTGAGTCAATGCAAACGGCTAGTGAAGTGGATGGGAATTATAATAAATTTATTATATCGGATCTCATAGAAATATGTAAATTTTATTTTTTGTATCAAAGGAACACATAATGATACATTGTTGTTTGAGGAGCAAAAAAAATTTTTACCCCTCTAGTTGCGGGTCTGGACCAAAGATGTGTACGGCAACCACTTAGCCTCCAATGAGTTCTCAAAAATTTGGAATCAAATCTGGTTTTGAATGTTATATTCAAACCGGAAGTGGTAGAAACCAACCATTTTCGGTTTTAACATTGATCACTGTAGAGCAAAAATGATAATCGATAGTCACAAGCGGTTCCCTGCAGTTGATTAAGCGTAACAAGAACACATTTTATTTACATCTTTAATTGTCCACTAAAACCGGAATTATAGAAAAACATATTTCCAGTTTCAATCTTGATTTGCATAGAGCAAAAACGTTGAGAGATAATGAAAGTGGTCTTTAGCATCGTAAGAACAGATACTCTCTTCTCTCTAACTCTCTATTATAATCGGAAGTAGCGGAAATCAACAGCTTTTAACTTTACCGTTGATTGCTATTGATTGATTGCTAGAGTAAAAACAGTATTGATAGCCAGAAGCTGATTTCTGTGACCAATTAAACGCCCCAACAATACATTTAATCTTCACTCGAATCTCTACAATAACCGGAAATATACTACAACTTTTGGCTTCAGTATTTATTCCGAAAATATTACACCATATAATCCAAATTCCTGCATGTGATATACACGTGACACAGCTACTTGTTCTTTCATGTGTAGACAACTCTTCTTCCAAAAATGTATTCAGTTACACAAGGCGCAGCTGATGAGGAAAGTCACATCAGTAAAAAGTTATATTAATATTTAAAGTTATATTGCTTTAAAGTAAGAGAAGAAAAGTCATCTGGTTTTCTAATCGTATAGAAGATTTAGAACATTACACATTTTTTTCTCTCCATAGTTGAAGCGATAAAACTTTACATCTTTCCAGTGTTTCGTTACAGGACCTTGTCAATAATGAAATGAAATATGTTTTATGGACTATCTAGGATCTAGGATCAATGTTAACAGATCAAAACCATATTCATGAAGAAATTAATTTCCGAGTGAAAGCACGGAATTCGTGTTATTATTGAGTTGAAAATCTTTTCTCGTCGCGAATTCTGTAGAGGAATTTGAAGCTTAAAATATATAAAGTGATAATCATTCCTGTTGTGCTGTATGGTTGCGAAACATGGTCGCTTACTCTAAGGGAAGAATGAAGACTGAAAGTATTTGAGAATAAAACCCTGAGACAAATATTCAGACAAGAGAGAAACGAGAATGCGGAATGGCGGGAAGTTCATAAGGAGGAAGTACATAATTTATACGGTTTAACAAACATTGTTAGTGTCATTAAATCTAGAAGCTCATGTGGTTCAGACCCCACGTTAATCTGTAGGTGCACGTCTCATATAGCCTCACTGCTCAAAAGGACGCTAAACCCAAATCAATAATAATAATAATAATAATAATAATAATAATAATAATAATAATAATAATAATAATAATAATAATAGTAATAAAGTAATTGAACTATATGGTGAGTTTGCATGTTCGTCCATGATTCTACTGTGCAAATAAACGACTAAAGGAAGAAATTCGATCAGGAATTGTGGCTTTGTGATTTAAATGGGATTTCCCATTGCAAGGTGACCACTATATTCCGTTTCTTGAGGCCATTCTTTTTGGTTATCATCTTGTATGTGTTAAGTCAGTTCGATTTATGTTTGATGACCGACTTCCGTTCGCCCACCTTTAATTCGCTCTTGAACAAAGATGACGCAAGGTCCTCGGTTTTCTGACCAGGATACAGCATAACCTACATTATTCTTCTCTAACGGTTTTCACCTTTCATTTGTTTTGCTGATCTTTTTGTTCCTGGAGAAAGAAAAAGTGACGACTTCTTGCTCACTTGGTTCCACGTATTTCCCCAAAACTCGTAATCTCATTCATAACAAATAACAATGGAATTATGCAATAAGAATAAATATTCTTGAAGGTTACTCAGGGTCGGCCTCAGGCAATTTGTCGTTCCGTGGAATAGTAATTTGCCGCTCCCCTATCCCTAGAAAGAACACATCTTGAAAGCTGTGATTTTAAGTATGTTACTCCATCATAAACATAGTGGGCATTATACAGAGTCGTAATGACGCGTGATTAGTGTCATACTAAAGAGAACGACTAACATATGTTTTCTACAATATGCAGGCGTTTAGTATACTGCTAATCATACGTCAAAACGACTGCATAAGCCGGAGTCGAGTATCATTAGTGAAAACATAAGATACGCAGAATAATAATAATAAACTGTGAATAAGTTGAAAATGTTAGTAAGAACATACAAAGTTAATCCCTTGTCAGGAATTAAGTGTCTTCATCCCGGTGAAATTAAAATACCGCTAATTTTACAGTAATTATATGATATCTTCAAATAGATAAAAGATAATCGAAACGTGGAACGAGAGTGCCCTAGACAATATTATTTTACATGAGATACAGTTATCACGACTCACTTATCTGCTTTCGATTTCGAGCCATTTTGAAAATCGTCATTTATTTTCGCGTTTCTAAACAGCTGAAAACGGAAAGCCACTAGGCGACTTACGATAACGGCACCTAACGCAAAATAATATTGTCTAGGGCGCTCTTGTTCCATATTTCAATTATCTTTTATCTATTTGAAGATATCATATAATTACTGTAAATTTAGTGGTATTTTAATTTCGTCGGGTTGAAGACTCTTAAGTTTGAGTTACAAATATTTATTTCAATTGATAAATCTTTCATATATTTCAGTTTTGTATACTAAAAGGGGACAGAGCGGCTCAGTGGTAGAGTGCTTACCTGTGGTGCGTGGGGTCCTGGTTCGATCCTCGGTGAAATAAGATTGAGGTGGATAACATCGTGTTCGTGGGCTTTCTCGGGTACTCCCATTTCCTCTCACATTCTCATTCCACTCAATTCTTCCATCATCATTCACTTGCCTCAATCACGATCTTCCTTAACCTAAAGGGCATGACCGGTGGGACGTTAAACTAAAGAAAAATAACTTCAATTTCAAATTTTTGAATACTTTACGCCAGTTTTTTTTTTTTTTTTTTGCCGCCTCCCGCGGAAATGCGTGTGTTTCACATACAGTAGAGTTGAGTTGATTCTGAGTTTAACTCCTTTTCAGCAGCGAGGCTACATGGGACGTGGATCTACTGATTGACGTAGAATGCGAACACATGAGCTCCCTTCGGGAGTCGAACCCGGATCTCCCACACCAAACGGGCGTCTGGTACCGGTTCGTTAACATTAGCCAAGAGAGAATAAATAACTCAGATTTTGAGTGCAGTTTCCAAAGTTCATTTCTGTAAACTGTAAAAGGCAGTGATGCCCAGGCAATAATAAGTTCTATTAAGTCTGCTTGTTGTATTTATTGAATATTATGAATATTATGCAAACTTGCAAACTAAAATGAAATACAACAAAAATTAAAACAAGATTATAATCGATACAAATGTACAGGATGAATATGACACGTCCGACCTTCGCAAAGTATGGTGGAAGAAGCTATTTGTTTAATTCTTCTTGGCCAACCGCTAAGAGCATTTATGATCCATATGTGATTTTATTATGTTCAATTAGTACATTCAGATTCACGAACAATGACGAACTGAACGATACGAGGATGCGGTTGCAAGTAATAACTATAGTCATAATAATATAATTCAACAAAGCAACGACGAAAATAATGGGGAAATTAGAAATGACCAAAACTGAATGGTTTAAAATGCCCATTTCGAAATACACCTAGCAGATTAAACTTACAAGAAATGACAAAAATCTGTAAAATTTAGCGTTGTACTAAGCATGGTTTGGGGGACAAAGAGAGCATCCCTGGTGGGGATACTTCAGTTGATTACTTTGGGAGACACAAAATGTGATTGAAGGGGAAAATCAACCTCATCCCCTCCGGTAATTTGCCCTGATAATATCAGAATAGGAAGTTAACAGTGTATTAGTAAATTTATATTTATATTTTAAGTTAAAACATTAACAAAAGTTTCCACAGTAAAAAATTTGTTTCTCACGTCTTAAACCTATCATGAAACTCATAGTCATACATTGAAATGGCATCTAAAGCAATAGTACATAATACAGGGTGTCCAATATACAATGCGACCCAGAGTTTGGTATAGTAGAGCTTTTGAACCTGAGGCGATAGACAAATGGTTATACCGAAATTAAACCTTGTTCATGTATATATTTTTAAACTAGGAAGCAACTATTGAAGTGCACTAAGAACCACACAGTGTTGTCAGATGTAACCGAAGATGTAAATCAATTTTTTTGCAAAATAAAAAAAATCGACTCATAACTCATACGTATGGATGTTCTGTCGTTCATTTTCAGGTTTTGTAGTCGGAGTAGCATAGAAACGTTGGAGCAAAAACAAGAATTTTTATTTCCACCGATAACTAATCGGATAAGGCCTCTGTAAGGGGGAACTAAGGAAATCGTAGTTTTCATAAATTAACACTCTGAATTGGCAACTTTGCTGATGTTTCAATACATCAAAAGGTGTGTTAAGGATCTGTCTACATTATGCAATTCCGAGTCAACGAAAAAGAAACTTTGAAATTATCATGATGAAACTTTTACTTACATGCACCCACCAACACTGCCATTCATTTCTGAGGGTCTACTTAAAAGGAAGATGTATACAGGAACAATCTTCGAACTGTACAAGACCTGGAAACGAACATTCGCATTGCCATTGAGAATATCAACACTTCTACTCTTTGTAAAGTTGCTGCCAACCTGGTAAAACGTGTGAACCAGTGTTTGAATCAAAACAGGGGGGGGGGACTTCCAACATCTGCCGTAGAGCTGATAACTCATTTCGTGACAATAACAGTGTTGCCGGGTACATGTAAGTATAAGTTTTATCGTGATAATTTCAAAGTTTCTTTTTCACTGTTTTCAGGAGTTGCATAATGTTGACAGATTCTTAACACACCTTTTGATGTACTGAAACATCAACAGTGTTGTAAATTCAGAGTGTTAATTTATGGAAACTACGATTTCTCTAGTTTCCACTTATAGAGGCCTCATCCGATTGGTTATTGTTGGAAATTAAAAATTCTTTTTTTCTGCTCCATAGCTTCCAAGCTACTCCAACTAAACAAACTGAAAGTCAACGACAGAACATCCATACGTATGAGCTATGAGTCAATTTAGTGTTTTGAAGAAAAAAAGAACTTCCACCTTCGGTTACATCTGACAACACTGTGTGGTTCCTAGTGTACTTCAATCGTTGCTTCCTAGTTTAAAAATATGTGCATGAACAAGGATTCATTTTGGTATAACCATTATTTGTGTATCGCTTGAGGTTCAAAAATTCTACTATCAAAAACTCCGGGTTGTATTGTATATTGGATTTTTAATACTGTGTGAAAGCAATACAGGAACATAGTCCTCTTTAATTTAAAGGTTCTTCATAATACAGATTTTTTTCTTCAGTATGACTACCATTCCCTTGTACACCTTTTGAATAGAACTCTACTTTCCTCTGAATCATTGTCAAAGTAAAACATCAACTTTTAACGTCATTTGCTTTATTTTTGTTTATGATTCGGTGATGGAAGTTGTTGTTGAGTTCTAACATCCCGTTCAGCAGCAAGGCTATATATGAAAAGTGGACCCACTGATTAACGTGGAATCCGAACCACATTAGCTCCCGCCGGGAATTGAACCCGGGTCTTCCACGCCAAAAGCGCGTACGCTAACCGCTTAGCCACGGAGGAGCTCTCACTGATCGAAGTTGAGGTGCTTCAAACATTACTGAAGAAATTCTCTTTCCATGTTTAAGCACCTAAACGTCTATCGGTGAACCAAAGTAAGTATTTTGAAAAAGACATTGTGCTCTGGTCTCAGGTCCTCTTACGTAATGCGGTACTCTTGCCTCACTTACAAAGTATCTTAAAAGGTAATTTGGTTTCATTAAACGTTTAGAGATAGATTTCATATTGTAACTACACCAGTCTTCACCCCAAAGTTTTACCTCCCCAAACTTTCCCAAAATGTTACAATATTCTGAAGGCAGAGTGATTATTTCGTGTTTTCTTAATCCTGTTTCAATAAAGCCAAAAACCATGCCATGAGGCAAAAGATATGCCCATATATTGGGAAATAATCTTGAAAAATGGAGATAATTGTTGAATCTTGAAAAATGAAGATGTCGAGTTTTGTGAAAATTTGATATGTTCAAGTGCCTTTTACAACGTAAAATGTCCAGTTTCGTCGTATTTTGTGTTAGTCATTGTGTGAGGCTTATACCAAAGTACCGGAATCCATTAAAAAACGCAGTTTGAAAAATTGGTGTTTGTTGAATTTTGTTAAAAGGGTCCTCAATTTGAAAAAGACAAACTAACAAATTTCATTTAGATGTTCGCAATTTATGAAGAAGTGAACATTTTTAATTAACTTATTCCTATTATATATATCAAAAAACAATGTTTTTGTTTGATTGATTTGTAAGGCTGAGTTAAGACAATGCAAGTATTTAGAAATTATATTTTCCTGTATTCACTCTCATTTCAAATTTATGCTTGTGATGTGTGGATGAGTAGAAATTTCGAGCTCTCAAGATTTTAATGAGTATTTGCAATTGCATTCCGTTACAAGCAGTTGCGTGACACACTACCCCATTCCGTAAACGTCGCCAACACCTAGTGGCCCAGTTGCCTGTAAATGTCAATCATCGATATACCGACGCGTCGAAGGATTGCCGCTAGTGTGCCACTAGTGGCAGGGTTTCGTCGAGTCGAAAAAGATATCTAGAGTCGGGGTGTTAAAGTGACCACCGCGTAGCAGTGAGGACTTCATTTTGGTCCGCGCTCCTTCCGTTCATTACGGAGAATCGCGAAGGGACCAACAAGAACTATTGCAAGTCATGTGCACGCGGTTGTTATTATATATTATTTTTTCCAGATGAGTTGTTCCTAAACTGAGCTCCGAGGGTCAAGAGTAACTCCTACCTTTACATCATGAAGTGACAAATCTTGAGATGAGTGCGTATAATTGTATGAATTTAGATAGCAACTGTCGCCGATCATTAGAAAATGAATATGAGAAAACTTTAAAAAATGTCATTTTATTTAAAAAAAAAATACATGGCGAATGCATTTTATCTGATCCCAAACTGTTATCGTCAAATATACACAGTTAAAGGAGCACTCTGGTTATCCAAATTAAAAAGACTTCAACGATTTATCCCTCTACAAGCGATGTTTCCTTTACTGCCTCCGTGGCATAGTCGGCTAATAATCATAAAGTTGGTGGTTCGAGCCCCCTCCCAGATATTTTTTTTTATTTTTTTAAAAAAATATTTAAGACTCATCTTAATATAAACAAATCACGCATATAGGCGATTTAACATATTTTGGTGGAATGGTTTTGTGGTTCATTGGCGCTCCGTCGCGTCTCTGTCGCTGGTGGACCGCGGGTGGTATAACTTTCGAAACGGAAGTGGGGCCACCGCGGGTCGCCGCTGCGGGGCCGCTAATTTTTGGCGAGATGTCGCTAATTGCCCATCGGTGGTCCACCGACACTTACGGCATGGGGATACTCACAGTGTAATTCAAAAGTGTTTAGAGCAGCGTTTCCCAACCGATGTGCCGCGAGAAAATTGGAACAAAACTATTAATTCTATAGCAACCAAATTGCAAGATATAGGAAAAATGTATATTTGTATTTCACATTACTATGAATCTCTACAATGGAATAAAATACTGTGATTGTAATAAATTGTGGTACATACATTGTTGCTACACAAATTGTTTTCGGAAACAGACTTTTATTAATATTTAAAAATTGTAACGTATATTAGCCATGTTAATAAATTATAAGTTTCATACTGTGTTATTTTTCTGTACATTTTTAATGTTCAAAGAAAAGTACTTGTTATCATTGCCATGACCATTTTTGCTTCTTTATTGTTGCAGACTATTTAGAAACTTGAAAATTTAAAATATAATTCAATTCTTTCGACAAAGCAAACATGCATACAAATTACCTACGTTTGTGTTTTAAAAATACGAGAGATTTGTTTGTTCGTTCGTTATTTAGTGATCTTCCTTTTTAATGAAAAGTTGGATACAGTTTTCGGAAAAGAGAGTTATTTTTTTAGAAACCTGAGTTCTATATTTCATTGCAGTTATTTTCTATTTTTAAATTAGAATGAAAAATAAGCATAATGATTTACCACGAAGGAAAACCAGGGATCGAGCTTTTTTCTCTATAAGAAGGAGATCAGTAATCACAGGAAAAATTACCACGGTACTTTATATTTACAAATAATAATAATAATAATAATAATAATAATAATAATAATAATAATAATAATAATAATAATAATAATAATAATATGTGTGAGTGTGCTCCGATACTTCAAATTACACCGTAGTGTACCGCAAGTTGAGAAAGGTTGGGAAACGCTGGTTTAGAGTGTAGATGGCGAGTATTTGTACTATCTTGATATGCGCCATCTTGAACGGAAGTTCAAGATTTCAAATAATAAAGGGGGCATAGGCGTGGGCTTAGGCTCAGGTGTCGTTTCCAGTTGTGATCAGGTGCTCAGGGAACTGAGGAATGATCGGGTTGATCTTTTAGAAACAAACAGAAAAGAACTGGTTAGCGTATGCGTCTTTGGCGTGGGAGACCCGGGTTCGATTCCCTTCGGAAGCCTATGTGGTTCTTATACCATTTTAAGCTGTAGTTCCAACTTTCATTTAGCCTCACTGTTGAAAAGGACGCTAAATTTAAAATTTTTAAAAAGTTAATTCTCAGGGACGGTAAAGAAAATGGATGTTTAAACTTGAAAATTAGAATAGAAGATAGTCTCACAGAATTGTACAAATAGTCATTATTATTATTATTATTATTATTATTATTATTATTATTATTATTATTATTATTATTATTATTATTATTAATTGTTGTTGTATTGTTAGTAATAATCATAATACCACATTTGTTATGAGAGCTGTAGAAGTTACAAGAAAAAATAATTCTCTTTGAAAAAACTCGGAGTTGAAAATTCTGATTTACAGGCCTATATATTGTTTTAGCAATGTACTTCTAAGAGAGGTGTGAAATCTTGCAGGTAAATAACGCATACTAGTTTGTAATATGTAAATAATTTGTAATACAAGTCAAAGCCAAAGTTTAAGGTCATCCTCTTGATTTTTTCTAATTTAAATGGATGGACTATTGTCTTCTCATGTTTGCATATTCATTGCTTCACTGTCAGAATTCAAATAAGGAAATAAATTTACTTCTATGGCTTTGAAAACAATGAAATGTCCTTGAATTTTAAGTTTAAACTTAAAGTAGGTAATATTAATGATAGTGTAAAGTAATCAATCACTTGTAAGACACTTTGAAGATCAAGTGCAGGGTGTGAATTGGCGGGGGGGATGCCAGGGATTTCCCCCCTGACAAAAATCTTATCCACCTCCCTGGAGAAGAAAATTTTATCCCTGGCAGGGATAACTTTTTCCCCCTCTGGAATATTTTTAAATGGACTTGAAAATAGAAAAAGGGAACAATTCTTACTTTGTGTAGCTAACCTAAATATTGCTTGAGTGAAAATTTATGAAAACATCTCACATCTCAAATGTTTTGTACTTGCTAATAATAATAATAATAATAATAATAATAATAATAATAATAATAATAATAATAATAATAATAATAATAATAATAATAATAACATTCCGTATTTTTATTCCATCACCGTATATATATATATATATATATATATATATATATATGTGTGTGTGTGTGTGTGTGTGTGTGTGTGTGTGTGTGTATGTGTGTGTGTGAGAGAGAGAGAGAGAGGGGAGGACTGGGTGCGCATATGGGTGAAATTCATCCCCCCCTGGGAAAAATTTCCAATTCGCACACTGATCAAATGTACTTAAGAAAACATAACATTATTAAATTTTATTCTTCCCACCGTTAATTAGAATCATCTTCTAATGATCTACTAAGTTTAGAATGCCTTGTCTGTAAAAACATTGTTCCTGGGAGACAAAAAATGCAATTATAGACACTAATTTTAAACTAAGGAAGGAAATCTTCTGGTTCAATTCCTAGACTCAGGTCCTTTCGTGCAAGTTACACCGATTTTCTAGTTCCTTTTCCTGCTGTTCTTACAAGAACCACTCGAAAGCATGGTTCTTTATATACGAGTATATTCAATCGAGCATAACTCTATTTTCTGTTTATATTCTTATTAGTTTGTACTATTGTAGAGAGCGGCCCATAATTATGTAGTATATGATGTTTGACTGACTGCAGTATTTGGAATTACGGGCAAAAAATTTTGGTATGGAAACACTGTGTACCCTGAGAGTGGAGATAACGGGAACCGGTCAAAACCTCCACAGCCAAAACCCCCACACTTAAGAAATGTCAAAACGCCCACACAAACGGTCATAACCCCCACACAAATGGACAAATCTCCCAAACGCACAAACGGTCAAAACCCCCACAGCCAAAAACCCCACACTCAAGAAATGTCAAAACGCCCACACGATCGGTCATAACCCCCACACAAATGGGCAAATCTCCCAAATACACGAACGGTCATAACCCCCACAGCCAAAACCCCCACACTGGTAGTCGGTCATAACCTCCAACGGTCATAACTCCCACACAAATGGACAAAACAGCCACACATAGCAACGGCCACAATCCCCACATAAATGGACAAAACCCCCACACAAATGGACAAAACTCCCACATGCAGAAACAGTCACAACTGCCACACAAATTGACAAAACCCCCATACTCATGTATTGCCCTTGTACTTTTTAATAACATTTTTTATTCCACTTAAACTGATGTTGCAACTATTCTTCTTGGGCGTCATAAAGAGCCGCAACAAAGACGTGAAATGACGATCATTTCAGAGTGTGGGGGATTTGTCCGATTTTGTGGGAGTTTTGTCCATTTATGTGGGGATTATGACCGTTGCTATGTGTGGCTGTTTTGTCCATTAGTGTGGGGGTTATGACCGATTGTGTGGGCGTTTTGTCATTTCTTGAGTGTGGAGGTTTTGGCTGTGGGGGTTTTGACCGTTCGTGCGTTTGGGAGATTTGTCCATTTGTGTGGGGGTTATGACCGATCGTGTGGGCGTTTTGACATTTCTTGAGTGTGGGGGTTTTGGCTGTGGGGGTTTTGACCGTTCGTGCGTTTGGGAGATTTGTCCATTTGTGTGGGGGTTATGACCGATCGTGTGGGCGTTTTGACATTTCTTGAGTGTGGGGGTTTTGGCTGTGGGGGTTTTGACCGTTCGTGCGTTTGGGAGATTTGTCCATTTGTGTGGGGGTTATGACCGATTGTGTGGGCGTTTTGACATTTCTTGAGTGTGGGGGTTTTGGCTGTGGGGGTTTTGACCTAGACCCGAGATAACGGCCACTGAACTTAGAACCGTTAGTGTGCCATACCAGTGCGAGGGTGGATGAACGAAACATTCCGGAACTGCTGAATCGGTCGACATGTATTTGTGGAGTCGCGAGCTCGGTCTCCCGATTTGAACCACCTGACTTCTTTTATAAGGTGTTTTAAGTACAAAGTGTATCAACGTCACATACACAATTTGGCCGAACTACGGGAAGGTATCACAGAAGAGTTCCAAAGGATACAGCCTTCCTTGTTCATGATGGGGTAGCATGCTTAAAATCGTGGCTTTTAAGATTTGTTCTTTCTGGAGAAAGGAGGCGGCTAATGATGCCATTGTACGGGGCGGCAAAATTGCCTAGGGTCGGCCCTGGATATACATATAAATCGAAAATTTAATGGATTTATACATTTCCCGACTCCTACATTCAGAATAAAGTAGGGGCCACCGTACTAAAGTAATCCATATTATGCTGCTAATATTAATTAAACTTCTTTGTGAAATACGAACTAAATTGTAAGGCTTTTTTTTTTTAAAATTTCGCCCAAAGAAAAATCATTCCAAACTTAACTATCCTTCGTGGATATTTTCATACGCAAGTAAGTAATTTACGTAAGATTATAAAAGTTAATAATGAAATCTTTAGTCATGAAATATGAACAAAATCGCCTGAGTCGTTTTTGAGAAAATCGTCTGAAATGAATCCCACGCCAAACTGGAAAAAAGAAAACATTTTTTTTTAGCTTAACGTCCCACCGTACGCCCTTTTGGCTAAAGGAGATGGGTGATTAATAAAAACGAATTATTGCGAAATTAATATTTTGTACTCTACTATAAGCCTCACTTAAGTGTACGAAGGAAACAAAATATGCGAGTTAAAATATACGCACACATCAGCCAGGAGTGAAAGTTGAAGTTCAATATTTCATGAACAGTCTATATTTCTTTTATGTTGGGAACCAAAACCATAACTACTGTATGTAGTTTATTGTTTTACCGGTATAATTTAGTATTTACAAAAATCCTTTTAAAAAATACGTATCTATAGAAGTGGAAGGTATATTATGAGTCTCGTATCATAATATTTGATATACAACAAATATTACATTATATATTATCCGTAACTCGTGATATGATGCAACACATTAAAGCCTCAAAATTGTTGGAGAAGCGAATAATCAAGAAGTTATGTAGCCCTATTGAGTTCATGGGAAGGAAAACATAAACTATGCTAAATTACTATAGATTACCAATTGCTCATTCAGAGAATTTATGAAGTTCACTTTATCGCCATAGTTTTAGATAAAGATAAGATAATCAATTATTATTATTATTATTATTATATTTGAAGTACAATCAAATATCACGACATTAATTATTAGTTTAAATTAACTGAATTGAGCTGAAAGTAAAATCTTGACTTCGAAAGATTAACTATTAAGTTTATGCGCTCTGTACTTTTCTAAAGCAATAAATGCTGAAATTGGTGTCAAGAGTGTTTCTGAATGAATACTTTCTTCAAAGTAGTATTAAAAATTATAGAAAGATTCCTGAGATATTCGAATCGAGTCGAGATTTTTAAGAGCAGTCTCGACTCGACTCGTGTCTCGACTCGAAAATTCGAGTCGAGAAATACGTTTGTCTCGATTCGTCTCGAATTTTATAAAGTGTGTCTCGACTCGTGCGCATCCCTATCCTTGACACAGTATAAGAAGTTTCTGTGTAGAATTATGTATTTCTGTTAGTGATAACTTGTTTAATTTAGGTATATGCTCTCACAAGGGAACCTTCCGAAAATGATAGTTGCAGTGAAAGATGTGGCCTATGCCAATTGAAAGAGCTGTAACAGAGATGAGCATTCCCCAAAAATTAGCTGCCCATAGCAATAGGTTCAAGAAATATAAGGGGTGGAAGTTCGGGAAACAGCAAGGTTGGACAAGGGGGAAAAGTGCAAATTCCGCAGAAAAAAGGGGGCACGGCAAAATACAATGCTGACAAGTGATGTATAGAAAGAGACTTGCCACAATAGGGAACAAATGAAGGCCACCAGTGGGGTTAACAGTGTTGCCAACTGCAATGAAAGTACATGTTTTGCAAAGAGCACTATATGTAGTGAGTGCAATATTCAGTGTCATGTAGAACATAAGATATGACGTGTATAATCAGTGGTACAATGTAACAAGAGAGAATAGAAAAAACAGAAGTACGAAAAATACGGAAAAGACGAAGTTGGCCATAATGCGCCACATTTGATCACGAGCTGTGTATATTAGAATGAACAAAACAAGAAGCACCAACTATGCAGGAAACCGACGTACCTAGAGTCGAAAAGAAAAACGAGTTCCAAAGTTGGCAGTACTGGCCATGAAAATCCACACAATTCTAATATAGTTAGGCAACTCGCTTCACAAAAAGAAAATTCACAACTTTTTAACAAAAAATAAAAATGCCACCTATAAGATCCTTCAATTCTCATTTGTATTTACCGTTCCCCCCATCCCAGCAGACAAAAGATCTGCTTCCCCAGGAGACAATTCCCATGAATTTGTGTATGGGATCAATCTTGCTAATAGAATGTTTGAGTATTTCATAAGATGTTGACAGAAGAGAAATGTCTCGTTAATTATTACAGTCAGTTCTGTCGCCTTTCTTGTGAATTGCAACAATAATTTATTCTTTCCACTCTTGTGGCAATTTCTCCTTGTTCCAGATAAAAAGAATGAGATTGTGTATCTTGTTCCACAATTTTTTGCTTCCAGCTAAAAATAACTCAGCCGGAAATTCGTCTGCATCCGGAGATTTATGTTTCTTTAATTTCATTAAAGCGGTTTCTACTTCTATTCGGTTAGGCTTTGGAATATACGGTTCTGCTGTGTGCATTTCCCTTTCTACACGAACACTTGTGTTAGGCTGCGTGTTAAGCATGTCGTCAAAGAAATCTTTCCATCTATTTAAGATACTATATGTATCAGTGTTCCGTCGGCTTTCTTTAATATATAAGCGCAAGGTTGGTAGCATTTCTTAAATTCACTGATGCCCTTTGCATATATCAAATATTTTGTTTTTATTATTATCTTCAAGTTCCTTAATTTTAGCTTTCAAAAAATCGCGCTTCTTTGTTCTAAAAGTTTTGGAAGTTTACCACCTGATGTCAACAAAATTTTGTGTAGTCATTTCTTCGGATTTTGGAACCAACTCAATTTTGCCTGTTTTCTCTTCTCTGCTAGCTTAATGCGTTCCTGGTCAAATCATGGTTTTGTTCCTACGTATTTCCGCGTGCCCCAGTTTTTCTTTTGCTGAATTGCTCATAAAAGCAATGTCACAAGAAATAAAAATATGTGAATTCAGCCGTTTATTTCACCTATGATAAATTCTGCGGTAGGTGCTTTTAACATGAGGTTGAGCAAAAGATTTGTATCAGCAAACGTGCCTTGAAATACACTGAACTACGATAATTTCTAGAAATTCCTCGAAGATTATACTGGTCACAAGGTTCTGGATGAGTCTACTTTGATATATGGCCATGTGTAGACGAAACCACATTGTCAATGTTATTCAGTACCGTGCCGTAGGGAGCGGGGCCAACCAGGACGACGACCCCTGGAGCCGAAGTAAGGGAGGTGCAAAACTCGGGAGGAAAATAGGAAAGATATATATAAACTGGAAAGAAAAAGTAATAAAAAGTGCTCAAAATCAAAGAAAAGCAGGATTTATTTTCGAAAACTTTCTTACGCTTCGCGCCAACCACGATGGCGCTTCGCGTCTCGTCTGTCGACCTCACTCAATATGAACCAAGATGGCGTCCAAGAGTAGTGGTGTAAATTCTCAAGCTGTTGATAAAAACAAGATAAAGTGTGATGAAACCTGCGGTAAGTGTAAGAGAAATGTTAAAAATGGCATTTTGTGTGTATCATGTGACAAATGGTTCCATTTCAAGTGTGGAAATATCAATAATGGTGACAGAAATCATAAAATGAAGGAACAGCTCGAGTGGTTTTGCCCAACATGCACAGAACATGGTGGACCAGTAAACATTGATACTTATACTTGCGATACCGATAGTTTGCTAGAAATTATACGTGTTCTACAGGAAGACTTAAAACTACTAAAAATAGAAAATGAAACTTTACATCAAAGAGTTAAAGCAGTAGAGCTAAGCCTGGAGAAGAAAAATCCATCGAAGTTTGAGTGGTCAAAAGTAAGTACTAGACAAAGGGGGTCTATATTTCATACAGGAATGACGCCAGAGTTTCCATTAGTGTGTGAAAATAAATTTAGTGTTCTACAGAATGTTGACTGTGAAACTATGAACAACTCAAAGTGTTTGAAACAGAACGGAACCAACAGTAAAAGGACAATGAATAACGCCAAACTTACAGTGAATCCGGCCTTCAGTGCGGTAGACAAGAAAATAAGTGCAAGGAATAAACCTGGAACAGAGCCTCAAGTTTTTGTATATGCGGATAGCAATGGGAGGGGTCTAGCTGAGCAAATGAACCTCAATCTAAAACACAAGTTGAAGGCACAAGGAACCATTAAGCCTGGAGCAAAAAGTGCAGAGGTATTAAGTGGAATTAACTCTAAAATTGCAAATAAGGAGAAAAACTATGTTGTAATGTTAACCGGTACAAATGATGTGGCTTGTAACCAAGGAAATGAAGTTATTAAGAAAATTAGAGGTAAGCTTACTGAGCTAAATTACTGTAAAGTAGTGGTGGTAAATATTCCAAATAGGTATGACGTTATGGAAGACTCATGTGTAAATCAAGCTACTAAGGTCACTAACATGAAGCTGCAATCTTTGTGTAAACACTTCAGAAATGTGAAAATGGTAGATGTAAGTAAATTTGGTAGAGAAATGTTCACAAGGCATGGTTTGCACTTAAATAAAAGGGGAAAAGAATTTTTAAGCAATGAAATTTGTGATGTAATTAACAGTGATATGAGTAATAAATCTAGGTCTCAAACAGCGTTGCCAATACCTTGGGAAGTAACTCAAAGTAAGAAGAATGTGGATGAGGGCACTTCTTTTTTAGTTCAAGGGTAAATTTAACATAGCAAGTAGGCTTACGTATCTTTCACCAAAACGTACAAGGGTTTTCCATTGGGAAACAATTAACTATGGAAATTTTGTTGACGGAAATTCTGAAAGATGTAGATATTATTTGTATAACCGAACATTGGTGTGCACAAAACAATATAGAAACTATAAATTTACCAAATTTCAAGCTAGCAAGTAGTTTCTGTCGAGAAAAGAAAACAAGGGGTGGTTCAAGCATTTTTGTAAAACATAGTTTAAAATTTAAAGAATGCACTAAGTTTAAACATATAAACGATGAAAAAAATTTTGAATGTTGTATTTTGGAGCTCCCAATGGAAAAAATTGTAATGATCTGTATATATAGGACACCGGATAGTGAAGTTGAAATTTTTGTGCGTAACTTAGAAGTAATACTTTCACATTATAGTGGTACTAAATACAGCCCAGTAGTAGTAGGAGATCTAAATATGGATTTTTTGAAAGATATTGATGTAAAGATAAAAACATTATTGGGCACGTTTAATTTAAAACATTTAATAAATAAACCTACTAGGATAACTCCAACCAGTATATCAGCACTAGATCAGATTATTCTAAACTGTGACCACTTGAGCTCAAGGGCGCAAGTGATTAGTACCGGATTTTCTGATCATGAAGCTCAGATTGCTGAAATATGTGATAAACGCTTCTCTGTAACTCAAAAGTGTAAGAAATATAGTGTAAGAACTTTCAAAGTTACAAGGGTATTCAGTAATCAAAATATCAATTATTTCAATTATTTACTTAGTCACGAAACATAGGAAGGTGTACTTTCATTAAACAACGCAAATGATAAATATAATGAATTCATAAAAATTTTTGCTTACTATTTTGATATAGCTTTTCCTAAAATGAAACTCGTGTTAAAATCCCAGAAGAAGGGACAATGGGTTACTCCTGAAGTACTAAAAGCAAGTGCTACAAACATAAATTTACATAAACTTAGTAAGGTTTTTAAAACAGGTTGTGCAAAGTCCTACTATAAACAATATGAAAAAAGATACAAGGAACTAATTAGAACGACTAAAAGGAATTACTACCAACTTAAACTTGCTTATGCATCGAATAAAACTAAAACCATGTGGAACATTATAAATAAAGAACTAAATGGTGGCAAAGAGACACCATATGTGGATACAATAATACATGAAGGGAACAGTGTATCAGACCCAAGGGAAAAAGCAGAAATATTTAATAATTTTTTTTATAAATGTTGTCGCAAAAATTATGGATGATGATAAAGTAAATAAATGTAAACAGAATGGCCACAAAGTAGTTACTGTAAATAATTTTGAACAAAGTTCAAATAAATGTGAAAAAACAATCTTTCTACAGCCAGTATCAGAAGATGAAATAGCAAATATAATAAAATCTCTCAAAAACAAAAATACAGCTGGAATTGATGAAATCTCAGATAATTTATTGAAAAGATGTTTCAATCAGGTGACAAAGCCACTTTGTCACTTAGCAAATATATCACTTACAAATGGCGAGTATCCAGAAAAGTTAAAAATTGCGAAAGTTAAGCCCTTGTTTAAAAAAGGTGAAAAGCAAAACATAAATAACTACAGACCAATATCTCTCTTACCTGTCGTTGGAAAAGTTTTGGAAAAAATTATGTATAACAGGGTAATTAATTTTTTATTGAAAGAAAATGTTATCTCAACAAAACAACATGGCTTCCTTAAAGGTCGATCTGCAAATACGGCAATATTTAATTTCATTGAGAAAGTAAGAAATATTGTAGATAAGAAAGAAAACTATATAGGAATCTTTCTTGATTTGTCTAAAGCTTTCGATACAGTACAACACAGTTTACTTTTGAACAAACTGGAGAACTGTGGAATACGTGGTAAAGCAAGGGACTGGTTTGGTTCGTACTTAAAAAATCGTAGGCAGGTCGTAGAAATAACGCATAAGAATAATAACATTGTAGAAAGCTATTTATCAGATGAATTATATATAAAACACGGAATTCCACAAGGATCTATTCTAGGGCCATTGCTCTTCCTTTTATATATTAATGATTTTGAGAAAAGCATATCTTCGGCAGATGTTACCCTTTTCGCTGACGATACCACTCTGCTAGTGAGTGGAAAAAATGAAAAATTATTGGAACAGAATGCTAGGCAAACATTAAATGAAGTATCTCTTTGGATGAAGAACAATAATCTTTTTGTTAATGTTGAAAAATCCATTGCTATAAATTTTCATAACAAGTGCAGTAAACCAATATACCCTAACCTATATCTGAACCAAAATAAAATTAACTATACAACACACTGTTCGTTTTTAGGTCTTACTATAGATCATAACCTGACATGGGAATTTCATATAGAGTCAGTTATCAATAAATTAAATAGAATATGTTATGCACTAAGGATTATTAGAAAGAAGGTAAATTTAAAATTAGCTAAAACCTTGTACCATTCGTGTTTTAACTCTATCTTGCAATATGGTATCATGTTCTGGGGAAATTCAAGTCAGAGATTTAATGTTTTCAAAATTCAGAAGAAAGCCATAAGAATACTTTGTGATAAGAAGCCGAATTTTTCTTGTAGACATTTGTTTAAGGAGGTCAATATACTACCTCTGGATAGTTTATATTTGTATCGTCTCTTTTTGTATTTGAAAGAAAACTCATCGGCATTCGTAACAAATAAGGATGTACATAATCATAATACGCGAAATAAGAATGATTTTCATTTGTGTAATCACCGGTCAGCAATGTATCAAAAAAGTGTAAGTTATGGTGGTGTTAAGTTGTACAACATGTTGCCTATTGATATAAAGTATGAAGCAAATATGAAAAGGTTCAGACAAAAGTTAAAATTATTTCTATTAGAAAATTCTTGTTATACGATTGAGGAGTACGTAAATATCATGACAAGGTAATATTACTTTATTTTACTCATGTAAATTTTTTGTACATATGACGCATGTTACACTTACTTGAGGACATTCCTCGTACTTGTAAGTTCATACAAAAGAAATAAATACAATACAATACAATACTCATATTAGGGGGAGGGGGCACCGTCGTGTACTAATTTTCCACGCACGGCACTGATGTCATCGTCGGGACACTGGATCCAGCAGAAACGGGGGACCACATCTAGACATCTAGTTCTTCCTAAGAACAGGAGAAAACAAATGACAGCACATCGTTACAAAGAACGGGGATGAAAACTTTCTTTGTCTGCTTACTGATAGCGCCACCTACATGTTAAAAGCAAAAATTTAACAAATTTCTGCGTATACATAGTCCAAGCAAAGTGCCTAGCACATGGTTTTCATTGGTTGGTGGAACAAGTAAATAATAATAATAATGATAATAATTTCCAGGAGTAAATAGTATAGTTTCTCCTGTCAGGAAAGTTTCTTTCTGAAAGACATTCAGAAAGATGATGCCAGGAATATCTCTTCGTCCAGAAACAACAATCACTCGTTGTGTTGGTTAGTCGCGTTGTACAGACAGCGACAAATGTTCTTTCCATTTGGTAAAATTTATTTTGGAAATAATAGTGATATGGCTGGAACGTACAGAAAATTACATTCTTTTTAATTTACTGAAAACTGTACTCAAATTGTTGTTCCGTTCTGAAGTTATTTACGAAACTAATTTCATCAAAAGAAAAGACTTTTATCGCTGATAGTACTTCGCCGATCATTAACTAACTAACTCTATGGCCTATCGAACTCGGAGGTTCAATGCAGCATTTACAAGAGCTCTCCATTGACTTCTACCCTTAGCCAACTGGATCCAGTTTCTAATTTGTATTCCTATTTCTGTGAGATCCATCTTTAATCGTATTATCCCATCTGCACCTGGAGTTCCTAATGGTCGTTTCCCGATTATACTTCCAGTTAAAACTTTCAAAGACTTCCTACTTTCTTCCATTCTGGCTACATGACCTGCCCACCTGAGCATCCTAGATTTGATTATTCTAACAATGTTTAGTAAACAATATAAATTGTGGTTCCTCGTTATGAAGCTTTACCCCATTCTTATTTCTCTTGGGTCCTAATATTCGTCTTAGAATATTATTCTCAAACACTTTCAGTCTGTATTCTTCCCTCAGAGTAAGGGACAATTGTTCGCAATCATAAAGCACAACAGACATGATTATCATTTAATATGTTTTAAGCTTCAAATTCGTCGACAGAATTCGCAACGACAAAAGATTTTGAAGTTAATAATAACACGAATTTCGTGCTTTCGCTGGGCACTTAGGGCCTTGTGCAGAGTCGTTTTGATACGTGATTAGTACCATACTAAAGAGTACAATTAACGTACATTTCCTGCAGTAGTCAGGCTTTTAGTATGACGCTAATCGTTCGTCAAAACGACTCTGCATAAGGCGGTTAATTTCTTCGTGGATATGGTTTCGGTGTACTGCTATTGATCCTAGAGGAAATAAAAAAAAATATCACAGAAATGTTCAACAACAATGAAGAATACTCTCTACGATAGAAAAAATGTCGCTAATTTTGCGTTCATGAAACCCAACTTCTCAGACTTACTTGCTTCCATTGACCGCTTGAAGGGTTTTCATTCACTAGACGAAACACTGAACATAGAGTAATTGAAACAGTTTCAAGAAAAGGTGTAGGGATAGTGGGCGATATGTAGTCTTCGAAACTTTCTCGGGTTCTGAAACGAAGTCCGGAATATACGAAAATGAAGGAAGTAACAGCAGCTTTCCAATAAGTAGCAAAGTCCAGGGATAGTGGGCACATATTTTTCTTTTTACTTTCGACCGACTATACGAGAGAAGAAAATATCTTGATCGTGAAAAAAAAAATGGAATTCGAGATTTCAGCGAATTTACACGTTTCGTAGCTACTACATGTCCAGAAACGGACATGTTTGAGTGGGTTCGTCCATCTGTCTATCCATTCGTTCGTCTCGATATAAAGATGTTCACTTCCTAAAAACCATACTGTTCCACGTAAGGAGACCAAATTTAAAATTTTTACAAGATTCCCTAGAAGTGTGTTTCTTGAATTTTCTTCCTACTCCAAAAATCCTTACCATGAAAGTATTACCATCTAAAGTGTCTCATGATGCCCCAGTACCGGGGCTAGTTGAGACAATAATTGTGGTACGTTGAGACTGTTTACTTATCAATGGAAAAATGGACGTTATATCTTTGAGTTTTTTCTTTAAATGTTCAACCCGGTATCTCGGAAGAATGCTATAGTTACATTCTTCAATCCTTAAAACATTACCATACTATTTTTACTTTGAAGCAACGAAAAAAGAGAAGAAAGTACTATGATCGTTAAAAAAAATGGAATTCGGGATTTCAGTCAATTTACACGTTTCATGGACTATACATACGAAAAAGTTATTTTTCTACATCAGTCCGTCCGTTTGTTCTGATGTACACTCATGTAGTGGCCAGACTATTTAACGTGCGTGAACCAAATTTTAAAAATCGAATTCAGGATATCTTTTCATGCGATTCTTCAGGAGATTTCTCGAATTTTCTTACTACCTCTAAGAATAAGGGTAGTACACTGAAGGATAAAAATCAAACAAACTACAAACTGTCTACAAACTAGTTCTAACGATTTTGTCTATAAATCATATTTCATTATTTTACTAATAACCCCATACTATGATTTAAGTTATTTTTCAGGAAAAAAAATGGGAGAGGTGTGAGGTGCAGGTAGCTATAGAAGAAATCTATGCATACCCAGAGTACACCACCACAATAAAGATGATAATATACGGTGGAGTGGCTAGGGATATTCAAATTAATACAGAAAATCTGAATAAAATGCAAATAGGAGGCATTAGCATACGTAATTCCCTGTTTGGTGATAATGGTGATCTCCTGTGGAAGCCGCCACTGCCACGTTTAATAGTCGGTAGAGCATGAAATACATGAATAAAAACAAACAAGAATCTCAGGGTATTCTTTGACTACAGTTATGGTCTTTAAGCTACTTATAGAGAGTTTCAGAATAAACAAAGGTTAAAAAAAATATTTTAATAAACAAACAGGTAGCAGCCTGTTAATTACTCCCTATACTCATAACTGTGTCCTTATTAAGTTCTTTGGGCGTAATTCTCCCTGGGCCCCATTCAGGAAGATGGTCAGATGTACACAAGACAAGGAAAATGTTTCCTTGACTCTCACTCCTGAAAACAAAACATTGGAATTAGTATTCAGGTACTCACCGTACAGGAAAACAGACACCCTGGAAATACTTTTGATAGATGATGATTTATTCTGGATTACGAAGACCATTGATGAAAATAGAAACACTTAACACTTCCATTTTAAACATACACACTTATATTGGATTAACTTGAAATTTGGTGCACCACACACTAAACAAAATATTCACAGATTTCACACTGAAATTTTATAAAAATAAAAAAATGATGATTAAAACTGGAGATCTGTCTGATCTCTTAAATGATCTGATGATCACATACACAACATTAATACGCACTCCTCATAATATCAAGTTCACTGTCTCTGACCGTCTTTCAGAGAGGAGGTTGATAATAGCAATAAAATTTGGTTATACACAATATATCGTGAGAATTGTTAATTATCAAGGTATAGGTACGATGCACTGTTCATACGGAAAAGGTTGACGCACAGTCCCTGATGGAAATCACAGATATAGTCTCCACATTCTCATTCCACAAAATTGGAAATGTTCATGACGATGCAGACTAGCTGGATGGTCACACTGACGATGGAAATGACGTAAGGAAAGTCAGCATAATAGTAAAATTGAGCTTGTCTCCTTGTTCTAAAGTCCAAGGATGGCACTGCCGTAATAGTGTGACGGGCCTAGTTAAATCTCATATAGAGATTTGACAGTAAATTTCTATTCCATGTCAGGAATTAAATAAAAGTGCTACTGCACCTTAATAAAGTTGTAGGCAGAATGACTGCTACGTTGTAATGCTAGCCTAGACCTAGCTAAATAACCATGATTCAGACACTATGTCACACAATTATGTTCTGGTGAAAATAACGAACATAGCGTAGTTTTCAAATTTAGAAGGTTAACACTGTTCAAAACACTTGAAGTAAATCACTATAAATTTTATAGTAATAAGTACTGTTCACTACTAAACACTTTTGCCCGATACATGTCGGTACATGTATATTAGTCAACAGGACATCCTGGAGAGACGTTTCTCATACCGTCCTGGGTAAACTTCACACACGATAGTTCGAAGTGTACTCTTCCGTGTCTATGCAACAACTTCCCTTGCTCAGCACACGAACAAGGTTATTAAACTCCACTATTCTCAGAAAATTGTGGACTCGCTCTTGTCGGAATTTTTCCCACAAAGGGTTTGATGTCCCAGGCAAGATATCTTGGGTGGTCTCCTACGTACAGACCACAGAAACTAGCTCCTGCCTGCACATTTTGCCAGCCACCTCTAGAGAGGTGCTGCCCTCCCGTTTTTGAGCGGTCACTTTAAAAAGCTTCTGAACAAAACAGAAGTCCATAACACTAGCATGTAAACATTTTCTATTTCACTTAAAAACAACACTTTGCATTATAGTTTCACATGATTAAATGTACAAAAATAAAGAAATATATATATAGAATACATTGGTACATATATACAAAACTGTCATCTCTCTGGGTATTAGAAGGAAGTCTCTTTTCCTATGGCTTCCCTCAAAACTGTCTGCTACCAACCCCAGTAGCCATGTTTGCAAGAGAGAGAGAGAGAAACATCTTAGTTTACTATTAATTTTGAAAAGATACAAGATCCAAATGTCTTGAACGAAGGGAAACACGTTGACAAATATAGTCATGAATTTTGAACGGTCTTTCCAAGAACTATTGAGCGTAATACGTTAATATTAATATTTTACATATAAAATGAATCAAAATAAAATACATATTTTCAAAACTGCAGTGCATTCCGGGAGAAATACTAAGGTCCGCTTGCAGAGGGCCAACGAACTTGGGGTGGGGTGACGCTACGAGTTTGCTACTCGAGAAATTCTTTTAAAAGGTGTGAAAATCTCACCTTTACAAATTCAGAATCTATCATGTTGACGCTAAAAATTTTACGACTTTTTCAACAAAGCATGTTGAGCGTCAGTCAGCAATGTATCCATACCATCATTGCTTTTCAAGAGGAAGTGAACAGGGTACTTCCTATCCTTAATGAGTCAGCTTCTCTTGCTCATCTAGTGATTTCTTCCTTCGTGAGTTGTCATAAACCTCACATGCAGTTCTCGATGCAGACAAGTGTCGCCAAAAAAAATATCTGTCCATGTAGCTACGTAGCCCCAAAGTTCAAACTCCTATACATGAATCCTTAGTAAATGATATGATTTCTTCTTTAATTAATCGTATGCAGAATACTATTGTAACGTGAATAGAGACTAGAATGAAATATTTTTATTGGTGTCCATTTCAGGATCAGTAGTATGTTTTTAAGTGGAGGAGTGTAACGTGAATAGAGACTAGAATGAAATTTTTTTATTGTTTATTAAAAACAATTGATTGAGAATATACCTAGAAAGAATTCACGGAAACAATCCTCTTAATTTGAACAAACAACGTGTAGTGAAAAGGAAAGCAAGAACTACTTCTGACAATAGAAAGGTAGACCTGTGACGAGATAAACAAGGACTTCCTGATTGACGTCACAGAGAAATAACAATTTTGTGGTTAAGAAAGTCCAGAAATAGAGAACAGGAAGATAGAAGAGAAAAACAAACTGTGTATAAAAACACTAAGAAAAATTTACTAAGGGTCAGTCACGGTCAGTTGGTCAGTTAATCATTATCGGACGAAACTATAGGAGTCGCGATCCGCACTCTGTACACGCGTAGACTTTGTCCGTCTATCCTTTCAACTGTTGGATGTACTTGGAAACATGTAAGTTGGGATTGTTCTTTATTTGTTTCTCATCATGCATAAGATTAATACCAGAGGTAACATAGATCCTAAACTAATTCCTCAAGCACCTTAGGCCCATGTGCCAGGACTGTAATTTTAATTCAACATTGTTCTCTAATTAATTTTCATATGAAATTAATCCAAGGTTTTGAATACTCATGTCCAAAACTATTTGACTTAATGGTTCAAACTAATGTTATTTATTTAAATAATGGACTGGAGAAATAGATATAATTTCATTGTAAATGATTGTCAATGTTTAATGAGCTTGTTGGTCCAAGGTATTGTGCCGACATTCGCGTCGTGCTTTATGTAAAAATTGATTTTAGTTGTGAGGGCCAACTAAGCTCATCCTTTCAATTCAGATTCATTATAAATAAATGATGGACTAGATTCCTAGTATCATTATTTACCAGCAGTAGTAATGAAAGTCCCCGCTCTCTCTCGCGTGACATGGTAATTCACTTATTATAGTGATCTATTCACTAGTAGTGATCATATTTATATTTATATACATGTAGTTAGTATTTATATTTATGTAATAGTATGATAACTATTTAACTTCATTAACCTATGTAATATATACAACATAATGTCCCAGTAATGAGATGAACGCAAGGAAATAAATGATGCACTAGCCTATGAAGGAAATAAAATACGTAATTACATACAATATACAACAATATTGTATTAATACTCTCGTATTACGCTCGGTGTTTACCCATTAATATTCATAGTGATAAGATAATTTTAAACATGAATGCAAATTAAGAAGCAATAAATTTTACCACAAGTTAATATATATTTAAATAATGATATGCAAATGTGCACTCATCTGCATTTTGATATGCAGATGAAGGAGAAGGAACTCGGCCTTCTACAATTCCCCCCTATGATTCTAGGTGCTGTATTTGCTAATACAGGACGTAGATCATACTGGGTGCACATTTTATGTTCCTGTAAACTAACAAGATATTGCATAAATCACAAATAACACACAAAGTAAATCACACATTAACACACAATGAAACATCATTACACGAAAAAAAATAATCAAAATAGCTAATTGCTGAGAAATCAGAAAGCCCTACTTAACTTAACCTGAATACCTAAGTTCCCAATATACACACAATACACTAATACACTAAAATAAACACTGTAACACTACACTATGTACACAAATCGTCATTATCGGGTGTTCGATGCTTCTGGTGTGATAATTATTGCGCCTCTATTGTACCAGTACCACCGTTTTTTGCTTCTTCTCTAGCCACATACTTCTTGAGTAAGTAAGCATTTCGGGTCATTTTGACCTCATCTGTCGCAGGATCCGCTAGCGTGTACATATTTTTGCCCGTGGTAGCGACAATTTTCCATGGGCCAGAAAATAGGAGAAGTAGTTTCTTAGAAACACCTGCTAGAGCATCCGACTTAGGGAAAACTCTAGATAATACAAGGTCACCCACATTGTACACTACTGTACGGTGTGACTTGTCAAAATTTCTCTTCCGTGCAGCAGCATTCTTCTTGTGATTTCTCTTAGCGATATCTATATAGTACTGCACGTCATGGCGCTGATCTACTTCCGGGATTTCAAAAAGCCTGGCTATGTCTCTAGACATAGACTGTCCAAAATGGCATTCATAGGCTGACACGCCAGTGGTCAAGTGTTTCGCGGAATTCAAACACTTCTCTATTTTCTCTAAGTGTTTGGGCCACAATCTTTGGTTATCATGACACAATTTTTGCAGTAAACGTACGGTTGCTTTCACTGCGACCTCTGCCATTTCTCCCTGGGGATAATATGGTGTAGAGGTTATGTGCCTGATACCAAGGTCTGCTAACTCATTTTTCCAGCGCTCAGACTGGAAAGGTGACCCTCTGTCTGTCAAGACGAGTTCCACACTAGGGTTTACTTTCAAATATTCCTTGAGCTTTCTTACTGCGGTGGCAGTGTTTGCTTTTCTACATGCGTATAATCCTACAAGTTTTGAAAAAGCATCATAGAAAACAAGAATATAATGGACTCCCCCAATTCCTTTCGTTATTGGCCCAAGCCAATCTGTGCATACCAGGTAGCCTGGCCTCTCCACGACGACGGGATTCAGTGGTCCCGGACGATAACAGTGGGGAGGGTTGCTCTTTTGACATAATTCGCAGGAAGCACAGTATTTCCTCACGCTTGCTCTCATCTTTGGCCATACGAAAAATTCAGTTAGAAGTGGAAGCAACTTACTGGCCGACATGTGCCCTCGATCTGAATGGTAATAATCGAGCAGTGGAGTTACTAACACTTCTGGGATGCATATGCGAACTCCTTCCCGGTCACGTTTACATAAACGCCCGTTCAATACTTCGAAACGGTGACAAGCACCATTTACTCGCGCTGAGTTCGTCTTCTCTTCTACTTCTTTCTTGATCTTTCCGTAGACAGGATCAGAAGACTGCATCTCGGGTAGTATGGCTATCATCTTCCTCAACTCACAATGAATTTCCGTTAGTATGGTCATCAGCGACTCCTGGAGGGTAGGCTTCCGTGCAACACTGAGGTCTTCTGTGTGAGGAGGGTACCGTGAGTGATAATCACTCAGATTTTCATTCGACTTTACAAACTCAAACTCGAAATTAAAATTGGACAGCAGCATTGCCCAACGGGTGATGCGCTGGTTTGTAAGTCTACAATACAGGATAAATTTAAGAGCAAGGTGGTCGCTGCGAATTTTAAATTTAGTTCCTACTAGATACTGCTTAAATTTAACAACCCCATCTATAAGTCCAAAAAATTCCTTCTCAGTCACAGAGTAATTCTTCTGTGCTGCGTTGAACACACGTGATGTGAACGCGATGACCCTAATATCATTATCATCACGCTGGTACAATAAAGCAGAACACGCAAAATCACACGCATCGGATTCTAGGATCAGTTGTTTATCAGGCAGGACGGTCTTCAATACAACTTCTTCTTGGAAGATCTGTTTGATCTTCTCCATCGCTGCCTGATGTTCGGGTTCCCACTTGAACCTCACATTCTTCTTCAGTAGACTGAACAACGGATAGAGAACTTCCGAGTACCTTCTACTGAAGCACCGGTAATATTGGCAGTAGCCAATAAAAGAACGCAGTTCCTTCATGTTTCTTGGTGTTCTGAATTCTAACACCGACTTCACTTTCTTCGGATCTTTACCAATTCCGTGTTGAGAAAGTTCGAAACCAAGTATGTTTAATTTCTTTCTTGCAAAGTTACATTTCTTCAGCCTGAGAGTTAGGCCACCTGCAGTGAGTAAACCCAACACTCTGTCGAAGTGTACAAGATGTTCACTGAAGCTCCTGTCGGCTACTATCAGATCATCGACATACGCGCCGCAGTACTCTCGCGCTTCAGTTCCTATAAGCATATCAAGTGCTCGAACACATGAAGCAAGGCTCTGTTTCGTTCCGAAAGGTAATTTCTGAAACACGTAGGAAATCCCTTCATGTAAAAGTCCTAAATACTTTTGATCACTTTCTTTGACTTTAATCTGAAGGAACATTTCGGTTGCATCCACGCAACTGAACCAAGAATTATCGCAGATGTCTTGGAGAACAGACAAGGGAGGCATTGGTCGGTCAGATAAATCACCAGATATCTTAGCCAGAGCTCGACCGTCGATACTTACTTGTATACGTCCATCACTCTTTGCTGTCACTACCAGCGGATTGATATATGCAGTAGGTTGTTTTCTTATCACTTCCCACGCGAGCCATCTCGAAATTTCATTGGATACTAAATTTCGATAACGTTTAGGGTAAGGATAAAGTTTGGTCTTGATTGGACGTTCGTCCGTTACTCCAATCTCATGCTCGTAGTTAGCTATGCAACCTGGCTTGACATCAAACAAAGCTTGATGCTTGAGCAGCACAGCTTTCAAACTTTCTCTCTGTGAGGCTGAGAGATCTGAGTAGTTCGATACAAACTCTTATATATCTGAATGGGAGGCGCGAGTCTTCACTTTCATCCACTCTTCTGGTGGGAATACATAATTCGCCAATTCTTGGTCACTTGGGAATCTTCCATCATCCAAGTTTGGTGCACGAGTTGCCTGCTCTCTGGAGGTCTTATACTCATCTTGTGCATGAACCCTTATGGCCTTCCGTCTTCCGTCTGACGGGGAAAAATCAAAATTAACATTCTCAATTTCATCCATTAAACTAAATGGTCTGCAGCACTCACCATTCCACTCCAAACATCGAACTACTAGATCTTCAGTCTCGCAATCTACAGATCTAAATGCTACTTCTACATCATGTGGATGTTTTAGATGTAGAAAGCCGGTGTCATAGTCTAACACGGCACGAGATTCTTTGAAAAAGTTGGAACCTAGTATCAAAGACCTATTTAAACCTGAAATAATAATACCCAACGTATGGTATTCCTTCCCTTGTATCACAATGACTAACAGAGTTTGGCCTACTAAAGTTTTATTTCCAAAAGCCGACGTTACCCTTATATTCTTCGCACTCAAAAATGCGGGTGGGGGATGGCTATTTGAGACGGTGTCCCAAAATTCCTTAGAAATGGCGGAGCAGGTCGGTCCTGTGTCCAAAAGACAATTTACATCCTTGCCAAATAAACAAACATTAATTTCTGGTAGTGAAACGACATTATTCGCTGGTAATGGTTCATTACTAGTGTCAAAGAGGTTCTTAAATATGCCATTAGCTTCCTCGTGTATTTCCCTGTCTAAGTCGATGGGTTCTCCGTTCCTACTTAATAAAACTCATTTCTTTTCTAAATTGCCTTCATCAAAATGCTTCGTGTTCTTTATTTTTAAACAAAAATCACAATTTTCTTCTTCTTTTTCTTTTGAAGTATAAAATTCCTTCACTGCAGTCTCGCAAGAATTCTCTATGTTTACATTTTCAAAACAGGTTACTGACTTACGCACATACTTGGGATATAATTGTGTCAACTCGGTTGAACAAGTTCTCTCCGTGTCCAATCTACCGTTGCCGCAAGTACGTGCGGACAATTCTCATTCCCTGGAAGAGGGAGATGAGGATTGGTTACTCCTGGTAACATTATTTTGCTGGTTCGGTGGAGGGGGCGCACGGTCATAACGTTCCAGTAACTGGATCTCTTCCTCCTCCCCTCTAAAGGAGGTTCGTCTCTGTGTTTCCGTGTTGCGCATTCCTCCCCTCCTACCGCGGGCTACACGATTGTTTTGGTGGGTGTGGGAGTTCCCACCACGTGACCAACCAGACGACCCACTTCCGTTGCTCTGATTACGGGGTGGCGATCGCTGGTTGGTATGGCTTTGCTGTCTGTTGCCTCGTCTTTGGTAAGGACGCTGGTTTTCTCGTGATCGCCTTGTTTGCGTACGAGACAGCTGCTTACCGCTATGGCCGGGGGGCTATTTCTTTCATTCTCCATGCTCACTTGAAGCATGTTGACCCCCTTCCTTGGGTTTTGCTGGGAAAACTGCTCTCGATTTGTCATCGAAGACTGCAGTTCCTGCACCAAGTTAAGCAATCCTGCTATGGTTTTCGGGCGAGACGAGACAATGGCCCGAAATAACAAATTGGGAAAATGCCTCGGGAGAACTTTCAAAAGGGTTGAGTCTGTCATCTTCGGTTCTAAAATACTATTCTGGTGCAACAAATCCAGCAGATATTCTGCTGGGGATTTGTGCACCTGACTGTCAAAATGAGACGTGAGTATGTTGGCCCGCAAATTCGCTAGTCGTTCCTCGCTTAAATAACAGTGCTTGAACTCTCTAACAAAATCATCATATGACTGGATCTTACTAGGAACCATTGATAGGACGTGTTCCTGAGCGCCCTTGGTAAGAAACTGAGTCGCAGATCCTCTGGTACACCTGTGACCTCAAAATAGCGGTCAAGGTCCTGAATGAAATTATATGTCTCAGCCTCAGATTCGTTTCCCATGTAAACTGGTAGAGTTACATCTCTGTGAATGAGACCTAGGGCAGTGGCCAGATTTTGTCTCGTCTCATGAGTACATGAGCGAGACGTCGATGGTACAGGGTCTGTCTCGTGGGATTGTTCCAGATTCCAAGGTTGAGAACCGGGCAAGTCGCGCCTCGAGGAGTTGTTTTGTGATGATAGTCTTTCCTGAGTAGATGAGACAGAGATGTTTGCGAGGCGTCCCTCGATCACCTCGCTCGTCTCTTTCTGTACGGAGTTCTTCCACTCCTCCATTTTCTTCTCAAGTTGAGTGCAGACATCTTGCACGGTGTCGTGCATCTGACGGATGCTACCATTGCACTCAGATCTGATTTCCTCAAGTTGCGTCTCTTGCTCGATTTCCCCCCTAAGTCTGACAAGTTGGGAAGCGAAGCTCACCTCCACTCTCCTGACCTGATTATTTAAACTTAGCGTGGTCTGTTCGACACGAGACGAGACTCGCTGTAAACTCTCATTCAGTTCATTATAGTTTTCCTCCAATTTACTGGCCGTCTCAGCAACGCGAGAATTTAGGTCTTCCCGAGCGCCTTCAATCTCCCCCCTTAACTCCACGGTGGTGACCTCCAAACGCTCAGTTAATTCACGCTCGCTGTGCTCAAGTCTCGAACTCACGGTCTCCGACTGGAGTTCGAGACGAGCATTACTTGACTCGATCGCCTGTTCGAGACGTTTATGCATATCTCTTGTCTCTCTATGCACCTGCTCCAGGCCGGTCTCTATTCTCTGTTCTAGCCTCTGACAGTTGTTACCCAAATTGCTGTTACTTTCTTCTATTTTCCTCTCTAATTTCTCTAAGCTTCTTGAACTTTCTTCTAACTTAGACTCTAATTTTGACTCCAGGTTCTTCGCATTATCTTCTAATTTTGACTCTAACCTGCATTCGAAATTGTGTACACTCTCCTCAAATTTCTTCTCTAATCGGCTTTCCAAACTACGCTGGCCTTGTAATATTTCGCCTAAAATGGCCGCAAGGTTTAAACTACTAATACTGCTCACATCGTTAGTGACTGGGGTATCTACCGTACTCGGATTGAGAGTCGGTTCGTTAAATTCTTCCCGAAGAGGCACTTCCGTTTCTCTACCGGTGGATGGCGGAACCGTTTCCACCACATCAGTGTTTTCTCCCACACTTTCGGCGCGCTCGTTAGCGCTCTGCGCTACAGCCATACTATCCTCTGAGAGCTCGTCTGCTCTCTGAACGAAATCTTCATTTAGATGCTGGCTTTCCATATTTCCAAACTTACGAGCCTGTGCTCTCGTTACTACCATTAATAATGACAAAAACAATTAGATACAAAGTTTACTGCCCCCCTAAACTCTAATAAGCCTGAATTCTCTAAACACAGTATACCAAAGCACAAAAATCATAGGCACAAAACAAAAATTCAAAACATTTCAGAAACACACCGTAGTTCTTGGAAAATTTTTGGGTTACACAAAACATAAACCGAAATTTTAAACCAAAAGGTACACTGACCAATGAGTATTTTAAGAGAAATACTCAATCGCCCTTTACGCTGTTGGTGCCAAGTTTTTGGCGCAAGAGCGTGAGATATCGTGCCTCACGCTGTGCGCCACAAATATTGTGAGGTGCATGTAGGTATAGAAGAAATCTATGCATACCCAGAGTACACCACCACAATAAAGATGATAATATACGGTGGAGTGGCTAGGGATATTCAAATTAATACAGAAAATCTGAATAAAATGCAAATAGGAGGCATTAGCATACGTAATTCCCTGTTTGGTGATAATGGTGATCTCCTGTGGAAGCCGCCACTGCCACGTTTAATAGTCGGTAGAGCATGAAATACATGAATAAAAACAAACAAGAATCTCAGGGTATTCTCTGACTACAGTTATGGTCTTTAAGCTACTTATAGAGAGTTTCAGAATAAACAAAGGTTAAAAAATATATTTTAATAAACAAACAGGTAGCAGCCTGTTAATTACTCCCTATACTCATAACTGTGTCCTTATTAAGTTCTTTGGGCGTAATTCTCCCTGGGCCCCATTCAGGAAGATGGTCAGATGTACACAAGACAAGGAAAATGTTTCCTTGACTCTCACTCCTGAAAACAAAACATTGGAATTAGTATTCAGGTACTCACCGTACAGGAAAACAGACACCCTGGAAATACTTTTGATAGATGATGATTTATTCTGGATTACGAAGACCATTGATGAAAATAGAAACACTTAACACTTCCAGTTTAAACATACACACTTATATTGGATTAACTTGAAATTTGGTGCACCACACACTAAACAAAATATTCACAGATTTCACACTGAAATTTTATAAAAATAAAAAAATGATGATTAAAACTGGAGATCTGTCTGATCTCTTAAATGATCTGATGATCACATACACAACATTAATACGCACTCCTCATAATATCAAGTTCACTGTCTCTGACCGTCTTTCAGAGAGGAGGTTGATAATAGCAATAAAATTTGGTTATACACAATATATCGTGAGAATTGTTAATTATCAAGGTATAGGTACGATGCACTGTTCATACGGAAAAGGTTGACGCACAGTCCCTGATGGAAATCACAGATATAGTCTCCACATTCTCATTCCACAAAATTGGAAATGTTCATGACGATGTAGACTAGCTGGATGGTCACAATGACGATGAAAATGACGTAAGGAAAGTCAGCATAATAGTAAAATTGAGCTTGTCTCCTTGTTCTAAAGTCCAAGGATGGCACTGCCGTAATAGTGTGACAGGCCTAGTTAAATCTCATATAGAGATTTGACAGTAAATTTCTATTCCATGTCAGGAATTAAATAAAAGTGCTACTGCACCTTAATAAAGTTGTAGGCAGAATGACTGCTACGTTGTAATGCTAGCCTAGACCTAGCTAAATAACCATGATTCAGACACTATGTCACACAATTATGTTCTGGTGAAAATAACGAACATAGCGTAGTTTTCAAATTTTGAAGGTTAACACTGTTCAAAACACTTGAAGTAAATCACTATAAATTTTATAGTAATAAGTACTGTTCACTACTAAACACTTTTGCCCGATACATGTCGGTACATGTATATTAGTCAACAGGACATCCTGGAGAGACGTTTCTCATACCGTCCTGGGTAAACTTCACACACGATAGTTCGAAGTGTACTCTTCCGTGTCTATGCAACAACTTCCCTTGCTCAGCACACGAACAAGGTTATTAAACTCCACTATTCTCAGAAAATTGTGGACTCGCTCTTGTCGGAATTTTTCCCACAAAGGGTTTGATGCCCCAGGCAAGATATCTTGGGTGGTCTCCTACGTACAGACCACAGAAACTAGCTCCTGCCTGCACATTTTGCCAGCCACCTCTAGAGAGGTGCTGCCCTCCCGTTTTTGAGCGGTCACTTTAAAAAGCTTCTGAACAAAACAGAAGTCCATAACACTAGCATGTAAACATTTTCTATTTCACTTAAAAACAACACTTTGCATTATAGTTTCACATGATTAAATGTACAAAAATAAAGAAATATATATATAGAATACATTGGTACATATATACAAAACTGTCATCTCTCTGGGTATTAGAAGGAAGTCTCTTTTCCTATGGCTTCCCTCAAAACTGTCTGCTACCAACCCCAGTAGCCATGTTTGCAAGAGAGAGAGAGAGAAACATCTTAGTTTACTATTAATTTTGAAAAGATACAAGATCCAAATGTCTTGAACGAAGGGAAACACGTTGACCTTAATAGTCATGAATTTTGAACGGTCTTTCCAAGAACTATTGAGCGTAATACGTTAATATTAATATTTTACATATAAAATGAATCAAAATAAAATACATATTTTCAAAACTGCAGTGCATTCCGGGAGAAATACTAAGGTCCGCTTGCAGAGGGCCAACGAACTTGGGGTGGGGTGACGCTACGAGTTTGCTACTCGAGAAATTCTTTTAAAAGGTGTGAAAATCTCACCTTTACAAATTCAGAATCTATCATGTTGACGCTAAAAATTTTACGACTTTTTCAACAAAGCATGTTGAGCGTCAGTCAGCAATGTATCCATACCATCATTGCTTTTCAAGAGGAAGTGAACAGGGTACTTCCTATCCTTAATGAGTCAGCTTCTCTTGCTCATCTAGTGATTTCTTCCTTCGTGAGTTGTCATAAACCTCACATGCAGTTCTCGATGCAGACAAGTGTCGCCAAAAAAAATATCTGTCCATGTAGCTACGTAGCCCCAAAGTTCAAACTCCTATACATGAATCCTTAGTAAATTATATGATTTCTTCTTTAATTAATCGTATGCAGAATAGTATGATAACTATTTAACTTCATTAACCTATGTAATATATACAACATAATGTCCCAGTAATGAGATGCACGCAAGGAAATAAATGATGCACTAGCCTATGAAGGAAATAAAATACATTATTACATACAATATACAACAATATTGTATTAATACTCTCGTATTACGCTCGGTGTTTACCCATTAATATTCATAGTACAGTGAAACCTCTACTAACGGACACCTCTATAAAGCGGACACCTCCCTTAACGGACATATTTTGTATTTCCCAAACACTGGAATAGGAAAAAGCATATTGACAAACCTCTCTAAAGCGGACACTCTCTAGTACGGACACGGACAGTCTTTTCAGTCTTTTATAGGTATTATTTACCTCCGTATTACGGACACTTTCTCTAGAAATAAGTTGAAAAGTGTAGTAAAAATACATTTTTAGTAATTCATACATGTATCACCAAGGAAGCATTGTGACAACATTTTGCCCCCTCAACTGTCTGCTCAGCAACCCAGACGAAGCGTCTCTGTTTAACAACACTCTTATGTCCTTTGCTTGCATCCCACTCCCACCCAAGCTGTTTTAGACACAAAAGTGATTGACAGTTGCCCGCCGTTAGGGATGACACATTATGCAACTGTCCCGTTAGAGTCTCTAACCAACCAGAAGACAAGTTTAGTACTTTTTGCCCTCAGGTATGTATATTGTCTCAAAAAGAACACTTCAGGACTCCAATTACCCCACAGATTAAAGCGCCATACTGAAAACGAAGGAAGTACTGATAAGTGTAAAGTGCAGAGAACTATAATATGTTATTTCCATGTTGTGCCTCGAACATAGAGTATTGGATGACAGAGAATAATGCATGTAATATTCGTAAATACGTGATTCATGCAAAAATATTTTTTCTAATTATATATATTGTTGCTCACTAATTTACATAAAAATACTGAAACCTCTTGAAGGCGGACACCTCTCTATAGCGGACAATTTTTGATTCCCCGCGGCTGTCCGCTTTAGAGAGGTTTCACTGTAATAAGATAATTTTAAACATGAATGCAAATTAAAAAGCAATAAATTTTACCACAAATTAATATATATTTAAATAATGATATGCAAATGTGCACTCATCTGCATTTTGATATGCAGATGAAGGAGAAGGAACTCGGCCTTCTACAGAGGGAGTGCTTTAACGGACGATTTTCCCAATAAAGACTCAAGCTATTTTATCCATATATATATACACACTGATCACCAGTTGAATTAGGGACACCTACCTAATACCGTGTAGCACCACCTTTCGTTTTTATAACGGAGGCAACCCGCCGCGGCATGGACTCCACTAGGCTCCTGAAGTATTGTTGTGGTATCTCAATCCACATCTGCTGCGAAGTCTCCCACAGAGCCCTCAGGTTGGTCGCAAGAGGGTCCACAGCCCGAAGGCGTCGTTCCATAGCTTCCCACATGTGTTCGATGGGATTGGGGTCAGGTGACCGTGATGGCTAGGGAGGTGTTGCCAGATCAGAGAAATTCTCACCAAATCAGTCTGCTGCCATCCTAGAGCGGTAGGCCGGCGCATTGTCCTACTGAAAGATGAGGTCACCATCCGGATGTTGCAGCCGAGCAAATGACAGGACATAGTCATCCAGAACATCGCGGTAGCGCTCATCTGTGAGAATCGTGTCACACGTCTTAGGGGACCCACATCAGTCCACGTAAATATGTCCCAGATTAAAATACCACCACCACCGGCCTGCACAGTTCCCTGCTGGCACGATGGATTCGTTGTCTCGTGCGATTCGCGGTGGCTCAGTGGTAGAGCGTTCACCTCTGGTGCTTGGGGTCCCGGGTTCGATCCCAGCCCCCGCCAAGTGAACATCGAGGTGGACAAACACCGCATGCGTGGGTTACCTCGGTGGTTCTCCCGTTTCCCCCCACTTTCTTCATTCCACCATTTCATTCATTACTCATCATCACTGTCTCCTTTAGCCTCACGGGCATAACCGTGGGAAGTAAAACTCAAAGATTTCATTTAATTTTTCGATTACAATCGTTTCACAGCCTGAATCTTATATTCCAAATAAATATAATAATTATTATTTATATGATATTCTGTCGTTAGTAAATAAATTAAATTAGAATAAAATATTGAATATTTTGTACTTCGAAATATTGGGGGGACGCGTCCCCCTCGTCCCCTCCGCCAGAGACGACCGTGGAAAGTGTCATTGTTCATCTCAGCGACCCCGAAAAGTATGAATTCGACACTGATATTGGTCATTTTGATTATATATATACATATATATAGAGGGACTTGGTGAGTACTTCAAAATATATGCCCGTAACCAAACTCTCTACAAAAATTGTTGCGTGAGTACCTTGATTCTGAAACACGTATTTTTGGATAGCGCACATATTAGTTCCTAAGTAAGTTCTTGACCCGACTACGGTAGGTCCCATAGTTTTGTAGCTATGGACCTTTGAATTTCATTTTCTCCTGTTTTCGGAAGCCTATAACTCAGAAAGGAAGCATTTGTGCACCCAGGTTGGTCTATACTTTTTGTCTTATCTTGGTGTCAGGAATCACCTCCCAAACTTTGTCGGTTTTGTTTTGAAACACCCTGTATATACACCGGGTGCTTCACATAAAACGTCCAGTGCTGATAAATCAGAAACGGCTGAGAATAAAAAGATGAAACAAAAACTGAGATAGGAAAATGTCACAGGGCACATCATATGGTATTGTTGTGGTGACCCCCAGGGTTCTCCTTGAAGGGGGCCCAGGGGCCAACTTCAAATATTCAAATGGGAACATGTATCGAATCATACCTCATTCGGTAGTAATTGAAAAACGAAACAACTTTTGTAGGAAACAATTTTCGATCTTGGCCACCGTTTTCAAAATGGCCGCAAAAAGTGGGTCCTGTATTATAAAACGTCCAGTGCTTATAAATCAGAAACGACTGAGAATACAAACATGAAGCAAAAACTGAGATAGGGAACAATGATAAAGCATGTCAAGTGGTGTTGTTGTGATGACCCCCAGAGCCCTCCTTGAAAGGGGTCCAGGGGCCAACTTCAAATTTTCAAATGGGAACATGTATCGAATCATACCTCATTCGGTAGTCCTTGAAAAACGAAACAACTTTTGTAGGAAACAATTTTCGATTTGGCCCACCGTTTTAAAAATGGCCACAAACAGTGGCCCTGTATCAATTTGAAGTTGGACAACTTCACGGAGGCCCCAAGGGTCACCATAACACCACTTGATATGCCTTATCATCGTTCCCTATCTCAGTTATTGTTTCATCTTTGTATTCTCAGCCGTTCCTGATTTATAAGCACTGGATGTTTTATCTGAAACACCCTATATATATATATATATATATATATATATATATATATATATATATATATATATATATATATATATACTGTAAGTGAGGGCAGTGATTTATCTACACCCCCAGCACCCCCTAAAAATTTCGGACACCCCCTGGAAATAAATTCCTGACACCCCCCAACTAGGGGTGAAATATTAAAAAGATTCATTCTCGTTCTGTATAAAGCCCTGTAGGACTTTGTAGAAAATATTTTAAATGATCTTATCTTTAGGCAGAACGGGAATACCCGTTCTGCCTAACTTTGCAGACAGGGCATTCTATGTGAGGAGGAAGTGTTTAGGGAAATGCAGTACCGAAAAGGTTGACTCCTAGAGTGTTTGCACGCAGATCGGAACTCATGTATAAAATGGCTGTAGTAACGAGCGCGGGAACTAAATGCAAGCAGGGGAGTGCGGTGGCTCAGTGGTAGAGCGTTCATCTCTGGTGCTTGGGGTCCCGGGTTCGATCCCAGCCCCCGCCAAGTGAACCTTGTGGTGGACAAACGCCGTGCTCGTGGGTTTTCTCGGGGTTCTCCCGTTTCCTCCCACTTTATTCATTCCACCATTTCACTCATCTCTCATTATCACCGTCTCCTTTAGCCTAACCGGCATAAGCGTGGGACGTAAAACTCAAAGATTTCATTTCATTTTTTAAATGCAAGCGGCCAAAATGCAAGGAAAATTCTAACGAGGACAAAATCACAGGAGTATGTATTGAATGTACTAGTGCTCATCCCATATGATTATCTTCAATTGTCTTTAATTATCTTCAATTGTTTTACCTTCAATTGTCACATATTCTAAAATGTTATTTTTTCAACTGAAATAACTTTTTCTTTCTTTTAAAATGCTGAAAACTCGTAAAATGCTTAAAAATCAATATATATATTAAAAGGAAGTATGGTTTGTCCGTGCTTGCCACAAAGGCTCCGAAACTAAGATGCGGAGCCTAATGGGAGTTATTGTAGCCCTGTATCTCCCATCCATTTAGAAAGTTTCGGTTTGGACCAGCAGGGGTTCTAGAGGGAGAAAACGCTCTAGCAACTGTGTTACTGTGCTAAAAATATGGGTTAAATTTTAACTACAATGCATTTCTTTATTTTCAATTTCAATGTCGCTTTTCTTTCTACACAAATCATTATTAAAGAAGGTTTCGGTTTAGACGTGCAGTGGTCCAAGAGGGAGAAAACGCCCTAGCAACGGTGTTACTAAAAAAAAAAAGGTTAAATTTTAACAACAATGATGCGTGCATTTTTTTATTTTCAATTTCAATGTTGCTTTCTTTCTACAAAAAATCATTATTGACCGAACATTTCAAAATGTTCTAGAATTATCAACAATCTTGGAAAATGTTACAGACTGTTATAGAAGTTTCCCAAAGGTTCGAGAATGTTCTAGAATTTTCAGGATGCTCTAGAACCTTCTAGAATGATCCAGGATGTTCTAGAATGTTCCAGAATGTTCGAAATTGTTGTAGAATGTGCCAGCATGTTATATTATTTTCCTATAGGTTCGAAAATGTTCTAGAATGTGCACCACCAGGAATTTACACATTAAGAATATGGAGTCATTTTTATTGAAGTTTGCAGGTATCATTATGCTCAGGTTCTTCTCAACCTATTTAATGTTTTGAACGGAAAATGACTAGATGATGGGAGCCAGACAATAGAACCTACCTTAACCTAGCCTAACCGAATCCGAGCTACTACTACTATTTGTACTACTACTAGCACTACTTACTACTACTACCAACTACCACTACTACTGTTTGTACTACTACTACTACCACAAACTACTACTACCAACTACTACTACTACTATTTGTTCTACTATTACTAGTCCTACCACTATTACTTCCAACTATTACTATTAATATTGGTACTACTACTACTACTTCTACTAAAGGATGCCACCCATGTCTAAACTAGGGATGGTCAAAACCGGTTTTTATAAAAACCGGAAACTGGTTTCTAGAAAAAACCGAAACCCGAAAAACCGATATTTCGATTTTCTACAAAACCGGTTCGGTTTCTTCGCCGAAACCAGTTTCGGTGAAAACTTTTGGAAAACACATTAAACTATTTCTGTGGAAACGGAATCGGTATCCGGAGAACAACGAAACACTATTCTGGTCAGAAATAGAACAAATGTTGGAAAAAACTGGAATCGGTTTTGAAGAAAACCGAAACCGATTTTTGGAAAACCAAAAAACCGGTTTCTGTGCCCACCACTAATTTAAACACAATACGAACTGCGCATTCAGCTTTGAAACTACCATTAACTGTTGCAGAACAAGAATTTACCATTTGTAATGTGTCAAGAGCATCTGGACGAGGTGAACTTCCAAAACAGGGTAAAGTTCTCATTTGGGATGAATGTATCGTGGCGGACATAAATCATTGATCAGGTAATGGCGACTGCTTTGAAACAAATGCAGAGTATGAGAATTCAATCAGTCATATCTGTGGTTTCGTGTGGAGAAGAAACAAACTTGTGAACCAAAGGTTTAAGAACAACTCAAGTTATTAATATAAACTTTACCGAAGGTTATTCACATAAATCATCATAAAAGAAATAAGAAAGACGTTCTGAAACGAAGAGATATAACTTTGCAAGCGGAGGCAAAGAAACCTAAAGTAACGAGTCTAGAGACGAAAAATTCAGAATGTAGTGATCGTGGTTCAGTGGTCAAGGCGCTGGACTAGTAATCTGGAGGTTCGTGGTTCAAATTCACTTCGGGCATTTTTTTACTTTAGGGTTTTTGATGGCAATTGATCGACCATGACACACGTTTTATTACATTCAGATATTTGAATACTTGGATGCTTCAATACTTAAAATCTTCATGAATAATAATAGTAATAATAATAAACTAATAATAATTATTATTATCTCGTAGAAGATTAAAAGCTAGGAGCTAATTATCGCTCAGTTCATACCATTACAAGCAGAAACGTGACATTTGGCAACAATATTTCTGTTTTGTTTAATGTTGCCCACGAGAAGAGGAATTTCTCATCTCGATTATAAAACAAACAAAAATATGCGAATTAACATTTTACATTCGAGACGGGACAAGGCTTACTCAAATTATTATCTCGCTTTGGAGATGAGAATCGAGACGAGACGAAAAGTATCGTAAATATTTCTCGTCTTGTCTCGATACTAGAAATAGTGTATGTCCATTCTTTAAGTAACAATTGCTCTGTAGACTGAATCTTATAGGCTTTCTGTTACTTTGTATTTCAGAGCTAATTGAATTATAGTCTGTGTAAGTATTTTTGTAGCAAAGCTTTTATAATTACCTCTGCATATCCTAAAAATTAGTTTATTATATGCCTTACTGTTGAGTGATATTCAGTTATTTTTATTACAGTTATTTTCTTTAAAACATACAGTAAAATACTTTCTACATGAAACTTTAGTGGAAAGCTTTTGTTTAAAATGTGGGTAGTTGAAGAGGTGTGTCTTGAAGGTACGGAACCCCTTCTCCGAAATCCCTACGTTTAAGTATGTTTTACCAACTTTTAGGGCAACTTTAACACTTTTAATACCATTATTATTTATTATTATTATTATTATTATTATTATTATTATTATTATTATTATTATTATTATTATTACTGAAGTGTTGTTAATTTAATGGTTCACCCTGTTCCACCCATCTCCCGCCTAGTGGGCATTGTGCTGAACAAACACCCTGTGTGAAGGTTTTCCCTGGGTTTCGCTTCCTCCCACTTTCTTCATTCCAATATTTCTTTCATTCTCATCATCGACGTCTTCTGTAGCTTAGCCGGCATAACCATTACTTAAAAGCAAATTTTCTTACGGCTCTTGTGAGTTCTGTATCTCTACTTTCTACACGAAATTTTCCTCGAAACTTTCCGTTTTAACATTTAGCTAGATGTAGGGACATATGCAGAGTGTATGTGCTGATGGTCCTGACAATTCTCTCCAATCCCGACTAATTTGTAACTTCTGCCTAACGCTACGGGCTTATTTACAGATTTTAATACCATGTGTCCTTGAAAAGGGAAAGAAAAAAACTAAGCTCGCTCTGTAACAAATGAGGGTTGGGAAACCTTGTATCGTGCAAATGAGATGCATGGAATAAGTCGTGAGTGGGAACCCTTCACCCCTGGTGGGGATATTCATGAAGCTATAGGCTTATGTCTAATTATATTGGAATATATTATCCATTTCTTAATTTCGAACATACTAGGTTCGATCGAAATGAGAAAACTTCTTATCGGACTTCTGAAGAAAATAAAATAAAATAAATAAATACATGACCGTGTTTATTACGTATGGAATTCCCAGTCACGACCCTCCTTTTCATTTTTATTCACAATAAGAGAAGAAGAAGATGAAGAAAGGAAAAGGAAGATAGGATAGAAGAGAAAACAGGGAAAGTAAGAAGGTGAGAAAGAGGGAAACTGTTACTGGATATTTTTAAAAAATATATGGTAAAGGAAAGTGAATAATTATCGAATTGGGGTCATTTCCAACAGCTATTGAGTGAATATTTGGTATTAAGGTGATCAAAGGCAGACACATGTCAACCCATACTTCCCAGACCTAGATCCATGTAACCCCAACTACCGAATTATCCCAATCTAGATCTGAGATAGATGAGAAAGTTTGATTTAACAGTTTATTCAATATTTCCGAAAGTTTTCGACTAGTATCCAACATTTGAAAGATAAATGTCGAAGTTGATGGCATGTTAGAATCGACCACAGAAAAAAAATCAGAGTAACACATCTATTTGTCGAAAAATTTTGACTTTCGAAGTTCTCCTATGATGATCATTCGTTCAGGTTACTTCGGTCCTTTTCGCTTCCTTCATAGAGCCAACTTAAATTAAGTTAGTATTGACTTTCAACGACTTTAATTGCCAACTACCATTAATTATAGTAAGTCACACATATATGTCAAAAGAATTGGTGCACTTAATACTAAACCTACATTTCACTCACACTCACATTCATACAGGACAATGTATACTTCGGGTTACATTTAGTTGAATTAAACTAACCTAACTACCTTTCTATAGACATTTATTACATTTCAAGAAAAGAAAAACTTAGTTTGACATAACAGAAAAGGTTTGATACATGAATTTAAAAAATTAATAATAATAATATTATGGTTTTTAGACATGCACAGAAATCTGTTACTTTCAACAATATCGAATAACACATTTCTCTTTGTAGATACATTTAAAAAAAATTGGATTGCGTTAAAAAAAATCGACAAAACGAAAGAAGAAAGAGAAAGAAAAATAACATTGCACATATTTCAGATTCAGAACTAAACGAGTACATACCAATGCGAAAGAAGAAAGAAAAAAAACATTGGTTAATCATAAAAAAAAACTTTGGTAGCATTTTTATTGAGTCTCTGTCCCAAAAGGAGAAATATCGACAATTTTATGAGTCCTTTTCTCACGTCGATAGTAACTCCTTTATTAACTCTCTTTATGCACTGTGATTGGTGTCCATGAGAGTATATATTCGTTTGTCTTAACTACAGACGAAAGAAAAAATAGTTTCTTCATATTATATATATATTTTCCATTTCGTCACTTGACGCACTTGGTATAAACATTCAAAATTTATTAAGATTAAAAAAAAATATCGAATCCAGTCCCAGACATTGGGAACATATTTCCATTATATGACACTTCTTCAGAGCTGGATCTCTGGACCTATCTAGGTCCTGTATTCACATTACTAAATTATTGACCACATTTCAGTTCATTGAATTTAAGATCACTATATATTTTTTTCTAGTATAGGTCGTGGAGTCAAAAGGTTTTAGTCACTGAACTGACGAACGACAAATAGTTAGGTTTCCGATCGTAGGGGAAGGATTTGGGGCGCACTGTTTCGTAGTTTACTGATTTCACTATTATCTCGCAAAATAACTTTGGATACGGATTAGGTTTTTTTTTCGTACGACCTGCTACTTGTTCCATTTACATGCAACATTTGACATAGTATTAAAAATTTGAATAGTTACAAACATTACTAACAATCCAGTAAGGTGTCATTTACTACGAGTTACGCGGTAATACTTTACATCACAAATAATTGGTCAATGTCGGGTGTTAAGGAATCTATGGCAACCTAAAACAACCATTGTAAATACCGAGCCATGTACATACATACTCGCATATATATATATTCATATTACTGAATATAATAAATTTCACTTTAATATCCATCTTAGTATTTCGTCGACATTTAAATTCTACATAACCTTTTTATATTCAACAAGTATTCACGCTTGCTTGGCTCAACAAAAAGCTCTTTTTCTTTTCATAAGGTTGCAACATTGAACTTTATATGTAAACCCGATAATCAATCATAATTCAATTTTACTAAAGATCCGCGTATAAAGAAATAGTTGGTGTTATTTAATAAGTTGACATAAGAGGTGGAAATACAACAAATAGAGCAGGAACGTAACCTTTCAAACTATGTAAGTACATATATATATATGTATGTATATACAGAGAAAGAAAAAAAATCAAGATTATTTGAAACTAGTGGGCCCAAACTACTAATACATACACACCATATGACCAATCAATAGAAAGAAAACCAGAAATCAGTCGTCAATGGGTATAATTTGTACGATCGATGAATAACAAGTAAGTTTCTAGGAATCTGAAACCATAGTGTACCTTCTCGTCAGCCCCTCCCATGGTGGATTGACTATGGCGAAAATGGTCCTGAGTTGGGCTGAAATACCTCCACGAATTGCATTCCTCGATGTCTCAGTTAGTACATACGATCAAAATAAGTGATATGAACATTTTATGTTTTAATGAGTTTCAGAACCGGGGGGGGGGGAAGGTTGAAAAAATAAAAAAAAACTTTAGAGAAGGAATAGAAGAAGGATAGGTAAAAAAGAGAGGAGACAGAACACTACAACTACGAAAGATAAATGGTCGAATTTACGTATATAACAACTCACAGCCAAAAAAAAATTCACATATGCCGAAAGAGGGTGGTTTACTTAAATACCTAAACTCAAAAGTTATCTCCAAACACACAACTAGTCCGTGCCCGCAAGGCACTTTTCAGAAAGACGAAAGCTTTAAGGAAATTTCCCTCCTCGCTGTATCCGGTTGAGTCCTTGGAAACCCCGGCCATGCCGGAAGGTTAGAGAAGGCGCTAATTTAGAATTTCAAAAAGGAAAAAAATCATCCTACCTTTTAGAAACTAAGAAAGTCCAGAATAGTAATGAAACTAGAGTAAAATAATAGCTAAGATATCCCTAATTAGAGATTTGCTAAAATAAAAAAAAATAAAATAAACTGAATTTTGGAAAAATAAACACACTGCTGAACAAGACTGCAACTTATTTAATATAAAAACACATTTACACGTGACGTTTCGATCTTCTAGCCAAGATCCTCATCAGACGTACACTCAGTGAGGATCTTGGCTAGAAGATCGAAACGTCACGTGTAAATGTTTTTATATTAAATAAGTTGGAGTCTTGTTCAGCAGTGTGTTTATTTTTCTGATTTTATTCGCAAGACGTTGACTATGATTGTGTGTCAACTGAATTTTGGATCGGTGATTTCAGTGACCAAACATCACCGATGGCTACCCTGCGCAGACATGCCAAAGTCTGGGACGTCGTTAATTTCCATCATCTAATTAAACTAAGAAAAGAAACGAAAATACTTAAGAGGACTAGGGGTCGACCTCCGGATACGCGATGGACATAAATATTAATTTAGTAGCGGTTGATTTAACCAGATAGTCCGATCTAAGTTGCTATATGAACTCTGCACAGTAAATAAGGTAAGTAACGAAAAAAAAATCTCGGAAAATCAATGAATGTTAAAGGTACGAATGACCAAACCTGTACTTTTCGTTGATCACCGGATATAGAAGTTATTTTTCTTAATTATCATTTCTGTCAACCTTTAAAAGTAATTCCCACATGATGCTACCCTATCTGCTGAAAGGCTTAAGATCCGGGGCTGTTAATATGAGGTCCTTAAATACGAAGTAACACAATTCCCAACTACACTTCACTATCCAAATAGCAAACTCGGTTGGATGAATGTACTGGTGTAGAAGTCAAAACGCGAGAGATTTTTAGTAAACATATTCATATTCTCACTATATAATATACACTAGGCCTATCCATTTAAATATAGGTGTCGTATCATCTCGTTCATTTCACATTATAATCGTATTATTATTATATCATTACATTTAATTATTATTTACTCATTTCCACACGAAGTAATATTTTACAGACACCCTATTTCATACATTTTACACGCAGGCCATACACATATTTATATTACGCACTAATAAATATATAATTATCATAATCTGTCGCGCTTAAACTACTACACGATAACATTCATCGAACCACGGACTCTTTGTTTCAAAGCACCCAAATTATATTTAATTCGCAGTTAAAAAAATCATACGTGTATTCACTGAAAGTTAAGTTGTCAACGATTAATTTATTTCTGATTTGCTGATAAAACTTAATCAACAATGGAATTTTTCTACAGCCACGGGAAAAGAGAATTTAATATTACATTTTGAAACAAACAGTAACAGCATATGGGCTTTACTTCTATTAAGAAAATAGGCATTCTTGATTTCAATGGATATTTCGATTGCTAATTGACCTAGCAAGCTGTAATTTTCAGAACTACGAGATCTCATGCTATTTCATCAAAACGTACACTCATTTGAACCGAAAACCATGTCCACGGGATGTAATTTAGAAATAAGAGCCCAAAATCAAACAATCTAGGTCACTAACTTGGGCGATGACGTAATGTCAACAAACAATTGATTAGCGAAAACGGACACGATGGCGCTGTAGTGGAGACATAATTTACCGTGTACTGAAATATATACTTGTACTTATTAATCAGAAATCTAATATTTACTCTCGTTTAGTGTGCTTTGAGTTAGACAAATGGTATTAAACTAACGCATGTGAACTACACTGTCCTAACAGTAGAAATCACGCACTCACACAGAACTACTAACTACACACACCACTATAAATACTACACATAAAAACTACTAACTAAACAAGCACCATTTAATTACATGCATATTGAGGAAAAGTGCTCCCTTGTTGGTATATAGAGTTGGCTCTATTAAACTTTAGGGAGCAAAATGAGAAGAGTTAACCCTAGGTCCAATTGACCTGACCAATTGTTTACAAAATGATTACTAAAGATTGATGCCCTGGGGGCACCTTAACGAGGTTTATTGAGGGACCCTTCCCCTGAGAGGGGAAAAGGCCCTAAAACAAACAATAACTAACCCGTCCCCGCTAGAACTGGTTCAATTTGGAGAGAGAAATAGGAGCCCTTTTTGTTAAATTAAGCTGCCATTCTGATTATTAATATCACACTACGAAACCTACCATGTACATGCACTTACTGAATAATAATTAAAAAAAATCACATCTATCAGATACCATAGGTGTCCAAACTCGCGAGCCCGACGCTCGTGAGCTCGGCACTCACGCACAACCGGGCTCGGGCTCAATAATTGAGTGCAATCCCGAGTGAGCCCGAGCCGACTTGAGATTAGTGAGCGCGAGCCCAAGTGAGCGCGAGCTCAGTTAACAGAAGTGAACGCGAGCCCGAGTGAGCGCGAGCGCGAGTGAGTGCGAGCTCAGTTGGGAGAAGTGATCACGAGCGCGAGTGAGTGCAAGCCCAGTCAGGAGACATGAGCGCGAGCCCGAGTGAGTGCGAGCCCAGTCGAGAGAAATGAGCGCGAGCGCGAGTGAGTGCGAGCCCAGATAAGATTAGTGAGTGCGAGCGCGAGTGAGCGCGAGCCCAGTTGGGAAAAGTGATCGCGAGCGCTAGTGATCGCGAGTCCAGTTGAGAGTGGTGAGCGCGAGCGCGAGTGAGTGCGAGCCCAGTCCAGAGAGATGAGCGCGAGCCCGAGTGAGTGCGAGCCCGCGCTCACTTCACACTCACGTGGACTAATTTGCTTTAGAGTCAAAAAAATTAGGAAATTCATTCCATGTGCAGAATTGAAAAGGAAGAATTAAACAACTTTACAAAATGAAAAATCACATTCTTGAGGTCTGAGCTGTCATTTTATTGTCCAGAGGACTTCAAACACCTTTCGATAGAGAACCGACTTTTTCATGGCTATTATGAGAGGATGGTATTTGAGGCAGGTATTTGTTTTTGTTGTTTTAGTAACAACTTCCATGACCCAAGCTTTTTGTGTGTGTCTGTGTGTGCGAGATCATAGAATAAGGAAACTACTTGACCTTCCGAAGTAGGAAATTTATTTACTAACAACTAATGAAGCTGTGCGTTCATAGAAAAGTCGAGCGAAATAATTATGTATTATTTAATTATAGCTTCTTTAAATCCCAATAAACAAGAGTAGCTCTTAGGAATGTTGATAACTTGCATCATAATGGTTATTCAGCCCATTAATTTATATGAGGAAACAAAGAATTTTAGCCAGTTAATTTTACTGACTACTTCTTGAGATCTTTAAATGTATTCTATGCGAAATTTAACCACTGTATTATGTAATTTTAATATATATAAATAAAAACTAAAGCAATATTACATTGAATATTTTTAAAGCAAGGAACCCTTAAATAGGCCAGAAGAAGAAATTAGTAAAATTGAATGAGTAAAATCTCGTGTATTTAAAAGAAAAATACTTCCTCATATAAGTTAATGGGCTATTTAGAAAAAAGAAAGATAACAATTCATAAAAAAATAAATTAACACACACACACACACCTCCTTTCATTAAAGTCTTTTTTCGAAAGCTACCCTGAAACGATGAAGTGTCATTTGTTGCAACCAGCAGAGTTAAAAGTGAAGGAAAACATGGGGGCCGTCATTTCCCACTTCCAAAAATATCTATGGTGTCCCTCCACTTCCTAAAAAATATAGTGGACAAAGATAGGCACAAGGGATGACATGATGTCATGCGTTCCCCAACCTTTTCAGATCAATTTTTACCCTGGTTACAACTCGATTTTGATGTTGTTTGACAATATTTTCATTGCGGATTTATCAAATCTTATTACCGTGAAGATTGGCACATACCTGACGAAATATCTAAGGGTTGCCAGGCACTTATTCATATTGATTCACTGTGAATAAGTGGTAAGTATTCTCATCTTCCAGACGAGCGAGATCTCATATAACCTCACTGATGAAAAAGAATATTAAGCTCCAAACAAACAAACACAAAACATTCTAAATTTCACGATAGCGTCGTAAATTGACATAATTACATTTCCTCATTTAACGCAGTTCTTATTATTACTTTATTTTATATAAGTTCTATTTTTCCGTTATGTTACGCCATTAAAGAACCGGCTTTTAATATACATAAGGAAATGTACAGATGAATTGAAAACTAGAATCACAATATGCTTACCATTTTCGAAAGTATTACACATAACTTCTTGACACAAACTGATGTTATGACGTAAGTTTCATTCATAAACATCTTTATTGAGCTTTCATTAACTTCTAATTTTCTTTGGCCTAAATTAAGAAATGTTCATATTTAATGTATTTTAGCTGGACAATATGCTTTCAAATACATAATTAAAAGTAGTGGTTGCTCCTGAGGGAAGTCACAAAGTTAAAAAATTAAAGTTTTCTTGATTCAAAGTAAGGGGTAAAAGTAATCTAATGGACTTAGAAGATGCAGGCCCGAATGGGAATACTATTGTGGGACTCCCGGCTCCAGAAAAACAAGTAAAGAAATCGCATTAAGACTATATCATCCTGGTAGTCATTGAGGTGTCATATCACTTAATAGGCCTATTTTTTCATCGGAAGTTGGAAATGAAATGAAATGAAATCTTTGTTTTACGTCCCACGGTTATGCCGGTTAGGCTAAAGGTGACGGTGATGATGAGTAATGAATGAAATGGTGGAATGAAGAAAGTGGGAGGAAACGGGAGAACCCCGAGAAAACCCACGCACACGGTGTTTGTCCACCACAAAGTTCACTTGGCGGGGCTGGGATCGAACCCAGGACCTCAAGCACCAGAGGTGAACGCTCTACCACTGAGCCACCGCGGCCCCTACCATCGGAAGTTGGAAACGTAAAGAAATAAAGAAACTACTGCAGAATTAACTTTAGAAAATATTGCTTTTAATACAAACTATTTACTCCCTCAAATTCTAGATAGAGGCCAACAGGCTATACGCTCCCTTGTTTATGTTCATGGATGTACATGTATTGCAATATGTTATTGTGAATATTTCACAAGCCAAGAGTAAGAGTCATCCAACAGTCTGATGATCACTTGGCCGAGGGACCCGCGAGCAGAATGTATTAATTGCATGTATTACTTGCAGAATTTAGTCATAGGAGCCACACTGGTTTCCACAGGGGAACATTATGCCGCTAAGACGGTACTGAATAGTAGATTACACTCTGGCGCGGGACCCGACTGGGAACAATCGGTCCAATCCGCTGAAGTCCGGCCCTGATTGTTGTATACGACAATTAATATAGTAGGTAAGTTTTCTTCTTTTAGTTTGAAGCAACAAAAAGTCTTTTAATTTTTATCCGTGTTACTTCTCTTACAAGCCCCCTCCGATTAAAAGTACATTTTAAAAAATTTAGAAAATATTTTTCTACTTTTCCTTCTCTCTATATATAAAAGTTATTGCTCTGGAGGTATACACGACCTAAATTTTTCAAAAATCTTTAATTTGTAGTGCTTTGATTAGCACATCCCTGTAGGATAGGCCGGAACTCCTGCAAGTATTACTGGAGCCTATGACATTGCAATACCCTCTGAAGTACTATTATTTCGTTGTGATACATTCAAACCGATATAAAGGGATCAGAGAAAGTTCCCTTTTACCTTTTGGTTTGCTTTTAGCTTCCGCAGAGGTAGCTGTTTTATTGTGAAATGGTTTTAACAAACACTTAGAGTCACTGATATCAGATCCTGTTACTTCCTTTACCAAACGTTTAGCAGATTTTCGGGAAACGTTTAGCTCTTGTTATTATAAGTTCTGTAATTTCACGAATGTTGAATACCTGTAATGTCTTCCTAAATTTCTACTTCTAATTTTACTTCTAAAGCTGTCTTCTTACAAAAATATAAGTAAATAAAAAAAATTAAAACCTAAGAATCTGTGTGTTATTTAAAAACAAGAGATATCTATGCGTAATGTGGGTGTTGGACATAAGCTCACCGGCAAAAAGCTCACCGACAGTCTCATATTACAAGGATGGACAAAAGCTCACCGATAACAAACATAAGCTTCCTTGAAGGACTTGTAATAAAATTCACCGAATATTGAAATTCAGGTGTTAGTTACTTCCTAAGCAGAAAATGGAGCTACTATCTTATATGACTTATCTATCAGGTATTAAAAAAAACAATAATAAGGACGTTGCGGAGTTGCGTTGTATTAAACGTGGGCAGACCTTGAGGAACTTGTAATAAAATGCCCTGGATATTAAAATCTAGCTTTTGACTACAATTACAAATAGGCCAAATAACTCGGTAGAAAGTAGAGCTACTAATGTCGTATAGCAGTTATCAGATATCAGAATAAAATAGGGATGTTGCAAGTTTAATGTATGAAACATGGGAGACAGTAAGCCTAATTTTGGCCCTGGAAATTTTCGAACCAAATTTTTCTTATAAGCCTGACAATTCATCAACTGCATTAAAATAATTTCATGATAAGGCATGAGTACTTACATAATAGAATTTGTTTGCTAACAGGACTGGTGATTTTTTTTTTTTTTTTTTACGAAATCATCATACTCAGATATATTTAGGCTTTGCTTCTTAGTGCTGCCGTCGTGCTTGCAGACAAACACTCAAACAAGTTTCTTTCTTATTTACTAACACTAAGCTTTATTTTGTTCATAAGTTGTTTTGATCTTAGTAAATAAGAAAGAGATTCATTTAATGAGTATTGGTCTGCAAGTGTGATGTCAGCCTTAAGACTTGAACTCTGCAACACTCTTAATATTTTATTCTGATGTCTGATAACTCCTATATGACGTTAGTCATATAGCCTATTTTCTATTGAGAAACTAGGCCTACTAGTAATCAAAGCCCAGATTTAAATATCAGGAGCATTTTATTTCAAGTCCCACGTTTAATACATTAAACCCTGCAACATTTTTATTATTTTATTTTTATATCTGACAACTGATATATAGCATTAATAGCTCTATTTTCTACTGAATTAGGCCTACTGCTAGTCAAAGTCTAGATTTTAATACGTCTTTATACCCATCATATACCCGCGAGCCCAATTAGGGCAAGTGAGCGTGAGCCCGGGTGAGCACAAGCCTATTGGAGAGAAGTGAGCACGAGCCCGAGTGAGTGCGAGCCCAGTTGGGAGAAGTGATCGCGAGCGCTAGTGATCGCAAGTCCAGTTGAGACAAGTGAGCGCGAGCCCGGATGAGTGCAAGCCCAGTGGACAGAAGTGAGCGCGAGCCTGAGTGAGTGCGAGCCCAGTTGGGAGAAGTGAGCGCGAGCGCGAGTGAGTGCAAGCCCAGTTGGGAGAAGTCATCGCAAGCGCGAGTGAGTGCGAGCTCAGTCGAGAGAGATGAGCGCGAGCGCGAGTGGGTGCGAGCCCAGATAAGATTAGTGAGTGCGAGCGCGAGCCCACAGCCCAGTTGGGAGAAGTGATCGCGAGCGCTAGTGATCGCGAGTCCAGTTGAGACTGGTGAGCGCGAGCGCGAGTGAGTGCGAGCCCAGTCCAGAGAGATGAGCGCGAGCCCAAGTGAGTGCGAGCTCAGTTGAGAGAAGTGAGCGCAAGCCCGAGCGAGCCCACTGGAAAATGGCCACCTTTGTCAGATACACGAATAAAATGCACAAAACCAGGTTGTATTTTCCCTAATCCCTAACTGATTTTGAAAGGATCAAAAATCACTCTCCCATTTCGTCTATTCTAACTTGATTGGATGACGAGCAATATGGCGTCTGATGAACTGGTTCCTATTTCCCCTTGGTTTTACTAAATTATTAACTGTCCTTTTAGAAAAAAAAACAGATTCTTGAGTTCCTAAATAATCATACGGCGTTTATTATATGATTAGATTAACTTTTACCTTGCTTCTCCTCGAATTTCCACCATAAAAATGGTAATAAATTTTTGCAGGTCATACACACAAATCGTCCTAGTTAAGAATGATAATATTGCGCCGAAAACGACAGGGGTTGGATAATTCCTCCAATCAGGGCGAAACCTTTAGCCGCGGAAATTACAAAACAAATAGAAATTTGTCAAATCCAGATATAACCGGATCTGGAAGTGACTATGGACTAGTGAGAGGGGGTGAGGGAAAGTTTAGGTACCTGGCCAAAATCTACATTGGTCTGAAATTAAGAAAATTTATATCCAATGGCAGAACTATATTTCGGTATGACGTCAGAATGGTAAACCTTGTAACTATTCAACTTGTATATGCGAAAATGGGATTTACAATTAATCAAAATATAAATAAATATATTATTCAGTTAAAATATGATTACTAATGAGACCTTTCGATTCATTACATTTAATTTGAAGTAAAGAGAATAAATAAATTGTGTACTTAAACCGAAATTGAATTTTAAAAAAATCACTAGGTACAGGGTGAGTAAAAAAAAGTTGCCATTACTCTCAACTGTAATGGTACATTACATCCTCATACAGAATTTGTCTTCTATATTACAGTGAAACCTGTCTTTAGCGGAATCGAGCGGGACTTGCGAAAGTTTCCGTTAAAATCAGGTTTCCGCTTAGTGTAGGTAGACCTTTCCTTTTTTTTAAAAAAATACATGCTTATAAAGGGGTATACTGAGAAAATATATTGCTGTACGTACATTGTTCGATTACAGTACTTCTTTCTTCTACGAATAAATACACAAAAAATTTAAAAAATAAAATAAAATAAAATGAACACAAAATATGCAAACGTTTTCTTTATTTTTCTAATACCCAAGCAGGGTTTTCTGTGTACATTGTTGCTTGGCTGCTTGACTTTCCGCATTCACTTTAGCCTGAGAAATTATACTAAGTGAATCAGAATCATTTTTTCGTAAGGCAAATTTTTGCAGTTCCTTTAAACTTCTGAGAGAATCTTGATATGTATTTATTTTACACTCTTCTTGGAACTCGGTATCGTATTCCTCTTCTTCCTCTATCTCGTTTTTTTCTTTCCGACATTCCGTATGATTCTTGATTAAGTTGCGGGGATTAAGGACAATTTGTGGGGGTGAATATGAGTAGTGCTTGGGGAAGGTAAACACTGTCCAGAAATATTTAACAAAAGAACTAACATTTTATCGCAGACAGCGTAATGTATATGTCTCACAAAATGTCTAAACTTCTTCTCAACACTGTAGTCCGGAACTCAGAATTTTCCGTTAAATGTTTATTTTTCTTTCCGTTGTCCGCGTAACACAGTTTCCGCTTAATGAAGGGACTTTTTTACATTTGTTCTTCAAAATTCATGGGACCGTGAAATATTTCCGTTTAAGACAGTTTTCCGTTTAATAAAGGTCCGTTGAAGACAGGTTTTACTGTATTATTATTATTATTATTATTATTATTATTATTATTATTATTATTATTATTATTATTATTATTATTATTACTGTATATTTGACACCTCAATATTACGTCGTTAGTAATAAGACAATTATAAAACATAGAACCTAAAGTATTTTGATTCAATTTTAGGAAAGCAGATTTTAGAAAATTATACGTTGAACTAAACAAAATAAACTGGGGCTGTCTTTCGCAAACAAATGATATCAATAGTGTTCTCTCCAACTTTTACAACATGATTAATGATGTATTTAGCATGTGTATTCCCCGTAAGAAATATGCTAATGCAAATTATCTGAGCTGGTTCACTTATAGTATAATTAAGAAAATAAATTCAAAATCATATCATCATAAAAAAATGGAAAAGTGGAATAACTGCAAGCCTATATCATCGTGAAAAATTTCATAAGTTACGTAAACAGATAAAGACCGACATATCACTTGCATATAAGACATTCATTTTAGAATCTGAACCTTCAATTCGTAATGACCCGGGCCAACTTTGGAGTTTTGTCAAAAGCAAAACTAAACATATGTCATCAGTTTCCTGGACTTACAATAGAAAAGAAATAAATCATGACAGTGAGATTGTTCAGGCCTTTGCACATTACTTTCAATCTGTTTATAGCAATGTTTCAGCAAAATACGACGTACATAGTTTAATTTCTATCAAGACGGAATGCAGTAGCCTGTTGGAAAACTTTCAACTTGGAGAAATACAACTTCAAGAAATTGAATTGGCTATAAAGTCAATTAAACCAAAAGCGTCATGTGGACCTGATGGAATTCCAAGCACCGGATGGCATTCCGAGCTGGGATCGAACCAAGGACCCCAAGCACCGGAGGTGAACGCTCTACCACTTGAGCCACCGCGCCCCCTGTTATATAATGACATTGTAAATAAGTTTGATAAAGTGGATGTATTTAGTTTATCAGAAAACAGGTTCCGATCATATTTAAAACAAGAAATTTTCTATAGAAATAATTAAGAATTGTATGTATGTAACATTTACTGTATGTATTATCTGTCAGGAAAGTAAATGTACACCTATTTTTCGAGTCTGGCATTCCTGCGCTCCAACCGTGGAGAGTATGAGAATTAAATCAATCAAATGTTTACAGAGGGCCAAAAAGAAAAGTCTAATCTGAATAAGACATTGCAGAGGGACACAAGCTGTGAATACGAATAGTGCATAATGTAAATAAAGGACGACACCGAAAGAGAATGCCAGAAACAGCTCTTAAACGGAGAAAAAAGACTAAAAATTGTCGAAGTGGGAATATAAAACACAAATATAACAAATACGCCGACAACTAAACGTTCACTACGCCGTGATCTTGGTGTAGTGGTTAAGGTGCTGGCTTACAAATGCGAAGGACGTCAGTTCGACTACCCGGCAAGGACTTTTTAAAAAAATTTTGTTAATAATACATACAGTTCATGACAGATGGTAAAAGAGGTCGTATTTAGTCTTTCGTAGCAATTATTATTGGTAATGTTTAGTACTGATAATACTTTTTGTCTTTGCGTATTGCTTTTATTCTTTTCTTCATTTCGAAAGAGAAGAATATCCGAACAAATGACACCAAAATTCCTCTTATTTTGAATGTAAAAGCCATTTGCAATTAGTGAAGAATAAAAATTGAACGTTCCGACGTAGCTGCAAAAAGTGAAAAGAAAAACATGCAAGTGGAGGGGATCGAATCCATACTCATGGTTATTAAAAATACAATTTCTACATACCTTATACCTCCCGACCACGTTTCTACGTTAGCAAATAAGAGGCTTGTGTTTAGATTAGACTGGTCAATACGTTATGCAAAGAGGCTCGGTTTAGCTCTGACGCAGCACAGGTGCCAGAAGGGAGAAGGGAGCAAAACACTTTTTCTCTCTCCCTCTGTGTGTCTATTTATCTATCTATCTGTATATATATAACGCTATTTGTGAATGCCATAACCACACTAATTTTCAGCGGATGAAACTTGGCACAGACATTAATTGTTGAAATCTTGATGAGTTCGTTAACCAGAATAATCAGATGAAAATGTTCAAAATGGCGGTCCTTCAAACTCAAAAAGTTCCAAGTGAACCAAATTTCGCCCATAAATAGGTATTCAGAAAGTTTGAATAACTTTTCCTCTTTTACTGAAATATTTGTGTGCAAGGACTTATCCTCTTTTATTGAAATATTGGACCCGATTAATCGCCTAAAGAAGGTTCACGTCCTTTCGCACGTTCAGGCTTTTTTTTCAGGAGGGGGGTTATTTTCCTATCGGAACAAGATGATTATTAGTGATGATATGAAATTACACATTGAAAGTGAAGTAACTTGTGAAACGTGTTATTTGAAAGAATAATATAATAAATGTGCTTTTCAATAACACAGAGAACTGTAAATCATATATTTCGAGTTCGGGAGCGTAAATGGCGAGGAGTGTTATTTGATTTGCTTTTTAGTAACACATTGCATTGCAAATAAAGGTAGGCATTACTAGTGGTAAGTAAAACAGCAATAATAATAATAATAATAATAATAATAATAATAATAATAATAATAATAATAATAGGTATTTTTTGGCAAGGCAATATCTTCTTCAAACGTAATGATTGTAACGCCATATCTCTCTTAGAAACAAAATATTAGAAATTTATTTCGAGAGAACGGGAAATTGTAGAGTGATGGGAGCAACGTCGGACAGTATGCACTCATAGTACTCAGAAAAATAAGCGATTTCAATGCAAAATGAACGAAGAGTCATTGTCATGGGTAGTCATGGGGCCACGGCAGAGCCCGCTTTAAGCAAAATGTCGATAATTTATATCGAGAGAACAGAAGGTGATAGTGGGATGGGACCAACGTTGGACACCGTGGACCTACAAGGCGCATCGAAAAAAAATAGTGGGGGGGGGCGCCAGCCAGCCTAACTTATTTCCACATAATAATATAAAATTATATTGTCGAAATACACACGCGAATTAGCTACTAATATTTCATATTATTATTATTATTATTATTATTATTATTATTATTATTATCGACAGCGTCTTTTCATTACGTGTGCATGTTTCACATGAAACCAAAGAGAAGATCCATCATTCGTAGAATGAATAAGAATAGCCTGTTACTTTAACTGTGAACAACGGCGAAAAATACGAAAAGAGTGTCTATCTGTAGCGAAAAGAAACATTACTTTCTCTCAAATGGATAAAAAAATAAGCCGAGATAGATTCGAACTCGCATGGACGGCGCGAAACGCCAGTGTTTTGTAAACTTTTTTTTCACTGACTCACCGAACTTGTTTCAGTAAGTTACTTATTGCTAATTTTACTTGCTTCAATCGTTTATTTGCTTTTTCTAATAACTTGTAACGACAGGGACACGAACACAGAAACATCGAGGACAGTTTAAAATCATAAATGCTCTCCCGCCGGGAATCGAACCCGGGACACCACACACCAAACACGCACGCGTTAGCCACTAGACCAGCGGGGAGGACACCGTTTACTCCCTGTGTCGTTAGGATTACGACCACTGTATTACCAGCTATCACTTCTGTGGGTTGTATATTATGATCACATATTCATAATATTCACAATATTCATTTTGCATTGAAATCGCTTATTTTTCTGAGTACTATGAGTGCATACTGTCCAACGTTGCTCCCATCGCTCTACAATTTCCCGTTCTCTCGATATAAATTGCTAATATTTTGTTTGTAAGGGAGATATGGCATTACAATCATTACGTTTGAAGAAGATATTGCCTTGCCACAAAAATACTTATTATTATTATTATTATTATTATTATTATTATTATTATTATTATTATTATTATTATTATTATTATTGCTGTTTTACTTACCACTAGTAATGCCTACCTTTATTTGCAATGCAATGTGTTACTAAAAAGCAAATCAAATAAAACTCTTCGCCATTTACGCTCCCGAACTCGAAATATATGATTTACAGTTCTCTGTGTTAGGAAAAGCACATTTAATATATTATTCTTTCAAATAACACGTTTCACAAGTTACTTCAATTTCAATGTGTAATTTCATATCATCACTAATAATCATCTTGTTCCGATAGGAAAATAACCCCCTCCTGCAAAAAAAAAAGCCTGACCGTAGCGAAAGGACGTGAACCTTCTTTAGGCGATTAATTGGGTCCAATATTTCAATAAAAGAGGATAAGTCCCTGCACACAAATATTTCAGTAAAGAAGGAAAAGTTATTCATACTTTCTGAATATCTATTTATGGGCGAAATTTGGTTCCTTTGGAACTTTTTGAGAGTTTGAAGGGCCGCCATTTTGAACATTTTCATCTGATTATTCTGGTTAACGAATTTATCAAGATATTTGAACAATTAATGTTTGTGCCAAGTTTCATCTCAATCCGCTGAATATTAGGGTGGTTATGACATTCACAAATAGCATTATATATATACAGATAGATAGATAAATAGACACACAGAGGGAGAGAGAAAAAGTGTATTACTCCCTTCTCGCACCTGTGCTGCGTCAGAGTTAAACCTGGCCTTTTTGCAAAACGTATTGCCCAGCCGAATCTAAACACTATGTATTATTAACAAAAAAATTAAAAATGTCCTTGCCGGGGATTCGAACTGACGTCCTTTGGATTTGTAAGCCAGCACCTTAACCACTACACCAAGATCATGGCGTGGTGAACATTTGGTTGTCGGCGTATTTGTTGTATATATGTTTTATATTCCCACTTCGACAATTTTTAGTCTTTTTTCTCTGTTTAAGAGTTGTTTCTGGCATTCTCTTTCGGTGTCGTCCTTCATTTACACTATGCACTGTTCGTATTCACAGCTTGTGTCCCTCTGCAATGTCTTATTCAGATTAGACTTTTCTTTTTGGCCCTCAGTAAACATTTGATTGATTTAATTCTCATACTCTCCACGGATGGAGCGCAGGAATGCCAGACTCGAAAAATAGGTGTACATTTACTTTTCTGACAGATAATACACAACAGTATAATTGGGCACTAAGCCTGTTGTGTTGTATAATAAATAAATAAATAAATAAATATTCCAATGCAATTAAGAATACTGAAGTTAAGAAAAATAAATATTTTTGAACCCTCTATAAGGATAACTTGCCTTATAAGAAAAAAATGAAATGAAATCTTTAAGTTTAACGTCCCACGCGTGAATTGCCTTATAAGAGATACTTTGAAAAGAAAAGAGGGAGAAAGATGGTGTCAGCTACTGGACAATATGAAAATCGAACTTTCGGATGGCTTAACAGAAACTAAGTAGGATTTGCCTTCATCACGATACACAGTAACACCCTTTCTTTGGGTAAAAGACATTGGATTATGAATGCGTTATATTGATATTTTAACAAAATATACAAACAAATATAAAAAAGAATAGTTCCTATTTACCAATTTTTGTTGAACGAATATATGGAACGTGTTGAAAATGGCGAACGAAAATATTATTATTATTTCTAGTAAGAGTGGAAGAACTTAATAACAATTCAACAATGACATTTCAGACAAATTTATGACTCATACTAGGCCTGAAGGATGACCGTTTGTATTCATGAATTGTTTGCGAGACACGCGATGTTTTCAGACAGTAGGAATCGAGATTGTATACTGTGACGTCATGTTTTTAGTTTTTCCCCTGTGGAGGAAGTCTTTTCAACATGTAAGAACGAGAGAAATTGACTATTTTCATGTTATTATACATCAGAAATATCTACATTCTAAATTATATTTTTTATATAATTAAAGGCAAAGCCTTGTCGCTGAAGACTTATTTAATGAATTGAATGCTCACAGTAGTTAGAATACTTTTAATGGGTAGTGTGGTAAGTACATTAATAATAATACTAGTAATCACTTTTTAGCGTAATATTTTATTTTATTTTTGTTATATTAAGCATGAGGTTTGCTGTTCCGTTATATTTGTTCGCTCATTATTATTATCAGCTGTTAGTTTTATTGAAAATACTTGCGTATTGTTACATCTGGATTTTGGAAGTTTGAGATAATTTTACTCCGGAATTTTCCAATAACATTTTCTAATATGATTAGAGAAAGTTTTACATTATAACCTTGTTAGCTTTGAGAAAGAAGTGTTATGGCTTGTAGCGATTTCACTTAGTTGTCCTCTTTCTTCTTGAGAGAGTTCGCTTCTGTGGTTTCAAAAGTGTGGGTGATCTCATTAGTCTTGTTGCTGGTTGGATAGCAATAGATGAAAGCGCAAATTCGGATATACACCTTCTTCTTCTTATCAATTCAATGGAACATTGGAAACATGCTCCCACACGTTTCGAAGATATAGAACTCTCAGGTCTTGTGGTATCTATCAAAGATGATGAAACAGCTGGCATGTGGAAATCCACAGGATTCAATCTATTTTCACACTTATCGCATGCTGATGTTACGTTGTAACCTTGATGCTTCCATATAGCAGGAAACTTAACGCTGAAACTAGAATCATTTAAACATGTACCAACAGAAGACTTCAGAATGTACTTAATATTAGAACAAGTACGTGAATAGAACTCGTTTGCTATTTTTGAACGATTCTGATGAGATCCTTTAGATATCTTTTTTTCTTTTGACTTTCTCTTAGAAGTCTGAATATTCCGCTGACTTAGTTTTGTCCTTTGATGACTTTGAACCCTAGGTTTTCGTTCTTGGTAAGACGCTGACTTGGTGATTCCCGTTTTTTCCTTCCGCGATGCAATGTTGAGTGATTTCTTTTGGACCTTGGGTTCTTGTAACAAAAGCTTTTCCTCCTCATCCATTTTTCTGTTTACCTTTATAAAATTATTTTGTGCTTTACTTGAATGCCTTCGACAGGTTTTAGAAGTAATAACTTCCTTTGGGTTCTTGTCCTGTGAAACAGCAGCCATGTTGAATTCTTCTTTCAGCACCTCTTTATTTCGATCTTTACTGAGCTTACTTTTCTCGCGTTTCCCCGATGAAAGTTTAGGGTTCTGTGTTGTACTTTTACTTTTTTGCTGTTTATCAGTAACCTTCGATTCCCCTTTTTCTATTTCTCGTCCCTCTTTTGTAAGATCTAAGGTGTTCTCTGTAAGTGTGTGGACAGTTTCGGTTTGGGTGCTGCATTTTTCAGTTTCCATACCATTTGTATTTGCTGGAACCGTAACATCTCCCATATTCTTCTTTTGGTATAGTCCATGAATAATTCTACCCCGCACTACACGAGGAATTCTCTCTGCGCATGCCTCCTTGTTTTCCTCGGATTCATTTGCTGCACATTTTACATTCATCATTTCTTGTAAACCGCATCCGTTGCTACTCATTTTTTCTCTTCCTGTTAGTTCAGATGAATCGGGAGCACCACATTTCCACTGTTGATGTTTTCTGTTTGAACGTCGAGGAATAGGAATGTGGACTAAAGTTCCAGAGTTGCAATGTTTAGGTTCATCTAAAATTGAATCCTTTACGTTCATCTTTTCATTATTTTCGTCAATTCTACCTTTCTGCTTTTCCGTTATTTCTGTGCTGCTACACCCAATCTTACACACTTTTCTTTCAAGTTTCACTTTCGTTATTGTAAAACGCTTTTTCTTTACGGGCATTTTAAGCTTCCTCTTCGAATCCTTCGACTTTGCAACACTCTTTTCAGTCTTCATCAGCTTCTTAGCTTGAGATAGCACTATTTTCTGTGTGAGATTCATAAGTTTAGTTTCGCAATTGTTGTGAGGTTTTATAACATTACATAAATAAATACGTGGACTTAGGATTGTTTCAGATACAGAGTGTCTTCCAAAACAGTTTACTTCCATATGAATTCTACTGATTACGCTGTCGGAAGCTATACGAATGGGTTTTAGAAAATTGTCTGAACTCTTAGACCTTTTTTCGAGAGAGGAGCACAAATAAGTACCAGCTGGAAAGATTAACTCATGCAAATTCTTTAGGCAACTCTGATGTTTAAGGTTAATGTTTTTATACTTTGAAGTTCGTCGCATTTTACTGAGTACTTGTTTCTTTGAGCCAGGTGAAAAACTGCTTCTCTGTACTTTTTCTTCATATATACTAGAACGTCTCACTTCTTTGCATGAATTAGATACGCAAAACGCGCTTACTGGTCTACCCGAAGAGTTCTTTGAGGGGTATCTTTCCCCCACTGGTCTATTAGATACGTAAAAAGCGCTCAGTGGTCTACTCGAAGAGTTCTTTGAGGGGCATCTTTCCCCCACTGGTCTATTAGATACGCAAAAAGCGCTCAGTGGTCTACCCGAAGAGCTCTTTGAGTGGTATTTTTCTCTCATTGGTCTATCAGACGAGTATTTTGAGCGACTTCTCTCTCCCACTAGTCTATTACACGAGTATTTTGACTGGCCTTTTTCTTTTCCTGGTTTACCCGACGAGTAATTTGAACGGCTTCTTTCTGTCAATGGTCTACCCGACGACTGCTTGCAACGGCTTCTTTCTCCCAGGACCTTATTTCCTTTAACAGTTTCACGTTTTTCTTTTGCATATGATGAACCTTTACATTCTGTTGATCGCCATTTCCATTGACCACGCTTACTTTTCCCTATTTCTTTACCAGTCTTCGTGTTCATCGTATTTTTTCCCAAGTCTGAAGTTCTCTTTGATTTAGGCTTTTGGACTGAATAGAGACCGTTACTTGGCCGATTCTCATTTGCATTTTTCAACTGCTTTATTTTCGGAGTCATTTCACGTAGATTTGTTTCTAATTTTTCCAACAATTTCGTCGATGTTTCTAATTGTTTCCAAACATCATTAATATAATCCATTTCTCTTTCACGCGTTTCATATTCTGATATAGTTCTTTCAACTGACTTCCTTTTCTGCTCTCGTGTTGGAACATCAGAGGAATGAATCTTCGTTGAGTTTGTTTTAGACAAGCTTTTCTTTCTTGAACTCCTGCTTCTTGATTTACGACTCACTGGATCGTTTCGTTCCATCACTGTTGCAAAGTTTTACTAATATTGTTGAAGCATTACTTGGGAAGACAAGTTGAATTTAAAATAAGTAGTTTTCTCCTTTGACTCAGCCTATGACCTAGAAGATAAATATAATGGAAACAAAGTTTAAAAATACAGTTTTCATGTAAAGTTATTTGCTAAGGTATGTTTACTTTTTATGTACATGATGGCGCACATTTCATTTTATTTACGCCTGTGTGTTTCCTTCAACATGACCCACACATCGAGCTATTAGAATGCTTCACACATCGAGTTTAGGCTACCCTATCAAAAAGTGACATCTTTCAGTTTAACGTCCCACGATTATACTCTTTAGGGTGAAGGAGACGATAATTAGAGAAAATGAATGATGATTGAAGAAATAGTGGAATAAGAAAGAGGGAGGAAACGGGAGTACCCCGAGAAAACCCTCGGACACGATGTTGTTCATAACAAACTTACTTGGCCGGGGATGGAACTAGAGATCCCATGCACCATAGGTAAGCGTTCTACCACTGACAAGTAAAGGGTCCAAATGGATGAATCGAGTTGCAGGATGGGACTTAGTTATCTTGATAGAGGATGTGGAAATATGTATATGTGCAAAGTTATAGCGGCTGAGCGCTATAAGAAACGGAGGGGGAGGGGGTCAAAGTTGTTGGAAGATATTAAATACATCAAATAAACTGTTGAATCTTGAAAATAGTGAAAGATAGATAACACAAACGGTGGTAGTTTCACATATTGTCAAAAGAAGAATGGGCAGAGTAGATCACGAACCTCCGCCGCCGTTTTAATTTTTTTTTTTTGAAATCCAACTTGTATATTATTACATTATTATTATCAAATTTCACTGTTGGCTTTCTTGGTTTGTAGATATAATCAACTTATATGTATATTCTTGATAATCCAGACTTTCAATATACGAATATCAGTCTCCTAGATTTTCGTAAATAACTATAAAGATGACCCTAAATCTTCCAAATAATTGCAAAAACGATCAGTAAAGTTTATAGTTGATTGTTTGAAAACATACTGGCCCTAATTGATATATCACATTACTACCTTTCCATTTCGAAAAATATAACACATTTCAAAATGGCAGATTTCAAGATGGCGGCGCAGGTTCGTGATCTACTCTGCCCATTCTTTTTTTGACAGTATGTGAAACTACCACCGTTTGTGTTATCTATCTTTCACTATTTTCACGATTCAACAGTTTATTTGATGTATTTAATAACATAGCATAGCCCTTCTTCCACCAGAAGTATATCACCTGCAGGACTTCTGTTTTACATCACAAGTCTAAGGTTTGTACTCGTTTCATATTTGTCATTGCCTTTTATATTACTTTTACAATAACATTCATTTTCAAATAACAAAATTTGACACTGATTTCACGTTTATTCAAGTGTCATTAGGCTACTCCATTCACATAGAGAATATTGCTGTCGTTGATGAAATAAACATATGAGAATCCTATATATCCTGGAAATTCTGACGAAAATTCCCTTTATCCCCATTTAAGAAATTAATGCCAAAAAATCCCATGAAATGCAATTTTCTTCACGGGTTGCATGTCTTTAGAATATTGATACCCAAAGATTATACAAGAGTTTTATGGCAAAAGTCGGCGTGACTCTTTGGTCAATATGGTCGTTGATGCTGGAATATATTGTAGTTCAAATTTTGGGAGAAAAAGGAAGTTGCTGTAACCAAGTGTGAAGTCACTGGTTATTGGCCGTATTGCCCAAAAATGTTATAAAATAGAGGATCTGACTATGCAACAAAATCGTGGAGCCATACGTCACAGTTTCACCACTTCCACTCTTGCCCGCTCCGCCCAATAAGATCGCAATATTTTGAGCCACCGTTCACGGCGGAAACAAGAGGAGCTAATTAGAAACGATAGTCGTGCCGATGCTCGTTTTTTTGGCTTCATTGAGTTAATAGAATGCACATACATATGCACATACATACATATGCATATATTTTTGTCGCAAAATTGTAAAATACAAAATTGTCAGCTTTCTTTTCCTCGCAAAATTTGACCTACAATATATTCCAGCATCAACGATCATATTTGACCAAAAAGTCACGTCGCCTTTTGCCAAAAAACTCTTCTATAATCTTGGAGTATCAATATTCTACAGAGATGCAATCCGTGAAAAAGATTGCATTTCATGGGATTTTTTTACATTAATTTCTTACATAGGGATGAAGGGAATTTTAGAGAAAATTTCCAGCATATATATAGATTTTTCCATATGTTTATTTCATCAATGCCAGCAATATTCTCTATGTGAAGGTAGTAGGCTAATGGCCCTTGAATAAATGTGAAATCAGTGTCAACTGTCAAATTTTGTTATTTGAAAATGCATGTTATTGTAGAAGTGATCTATGCAGGAACCTGAGAATCTCAAGAAACAAGTAACAAGGAACGTAAATTGTACTCTGTTTTTTTTTTTTTTTTTTTTTTTTTTTTTTTTTTTTAATCTGAACAGAAGAAAGTAAATTGTCACATGATAAACTACCAATTTCTAAAACGTCCCACTCGGAATAACTGGAGAATGAATTTTGTGTATCTTTATTACGTTCAGTGAAAAATTATGGCATAAAGACGTGATCTAAAAACATACTGACAACAAAATGTCCTTGTTTTCATCGATTTCAGTAGTCTCTTTTAATTAACGGAAATCCTTATTAAAAATTTAAAGTTTAAATTTACGAATAATTCACTCAAATATCAAACATATAAGTAGAAGCTTCAATTTTCAAGTTTTATAAATTTTGAGAATTTTCTAACTAGTATAGTACGTGGGAAATTCAGGAGCAAAGTGGAAATTTCTGCCTTTCAAGATGGAATTTCATTTGATTCCAGGTTGGGTATAACTGTCTGTAGATTGTGTTAAACGGTGCAAATAAAAGACGAAGGTGTGCATATTTCTCTGAGTTTGTTAGAAATAATATTAAATAAATAATTTGACCTAATTTTATTTAAGAGTCTAATCAGATTTGGGAAGATAAAGGCCAGGGCCTGTTTAGTAGGTATCATCCCGGCATTTGCGTGGTAGGACTGAAGAAAACCCTGGAAAACCCCATTCAGGATGTCGGCAGCGGGTATGCTACCCACGACCTCCGGAATGCGAAGCCAACACTCTACCACATGAAGTATATAATAATGAAGAACTTCACTGTTTTATTAACGTATAAAGTATATGGCGGAGCCTTCCAACTTATGTTCTTACACATTAAAATTAAGGGTTGTGTAGCAACATTTGTCTATTTTTAAAATCTATTATATAAAAGAGAACGCACAAATCCTTTGTTAGCTCATCACGCTAATACGGCTGAACCAATTTCTTTCATTTTTGGGGGGTTATTAGGATTTGGACCCTAGATGGTTTTTATCATATCACTTTAATTTTTAATTACCAGTGTCTTGAGATAATTGACCATTCAAGTGTCCATAACGTACAAATCCTTTGTTAGTTCATCATAGGTATAAAAATAAACGTATTTATATGCAACCCGCATGACCGTGTCACTCGGCGGGTTAACATAAATGACAGGCGATATAATGTTAACATTTACTGGAATCTACTATGGTTTTTATCATATCACTTGAAAGCGAAAAAGTAAAAATTATCTAAGTAACAAATTTTATTGCGTTCCGGGGTGACCGCAGCGAAGCGGGGCGGGTTAACATAAATGACAGGCGATATAATGTTAACATTTACTGCAATCTTCTATGGTTTTTATCATATCACTTGAAAGCGAAAAAGTAAAAATTATCTAAGTAACAAAGTTTATTGCGTTCCGGGGTGACCGCAGCGAAGCGGGGTGAACGCTGCTAGTATACTTATAAAAGAAATCGTGGTTGATTTCGTAAGAAACTCTACAATTTCTCTATTTTTAGAAATTTCAGTAAAATTTTATGTTAAAAGTTGACAAAGAGAAAGGAAAAAATCTACAGAAAACATCAATTTGAAAATGTCTACAACAAATTATAAATTTAGAGTACTAAAACTTACCGGAACAAACTGATTGAATTGGCGAAAAAATGCATTTCCTTAACAACAAATTTATTGTTATCAACAATGAAAATATAAATTATTCTTTACAGTCGATTATTGGTAATGACAATCAACATGTAATGGTGCATTTTGTAGTTTATTAAACTTCTATGTTTAAATAATAATAATAATAATAATAATAATAATAATAATAATAATAATAATAATAATAATAATAATAATAATAATAATCCCTTGTCGAAATACTTCCAACGACCTCTTCAACTTCTCTCTAACTGCATAGGAAGCCTTTATTATTATCATGTTCCATTCGAGGGGAGTTTGAGGAGTAAAAATTTAGAAGAATGTCTTTGTATAGTGAATCTTATTGTCTGTGAAGCAGGCAACCCAAATGTTTTTACAGTTTTGCAGGTTGCATACCTTTCACATCTTTGGCTTCTGTATGAATTAGGGATGGCCACATTTTCCGGAAAAACGGAAAACGGAAAATATTTTTTCCGGAAACCGGAAAATTGAAAACGGAAAACGGAAAATTTTCCGGAAAATCGGAAACGGAAAATTTTCTGGAAAAACGGAAACGGAAAATTTTCCGGAAAATCGGAAGACGGAAAATTTTCCGGAAAAACGGAAACGGAAAATTTTCCGGAAAAACGGAAGACGGAAAATTTTCCGGAAAAACGAAAACGGAAAATTTTCCGGAAAAACGGAAACGGAAGACTGAAAATTTTCCGGAAAAACGGAAACGGAAATTTTCCGGAAAACGGAAGACAGAAAATTTTCCGGAAAATGAAAATGTTCAGTTGGAATAGTGACATTGGTCGTCTTACGTTAAGAAATATAACGAAAAATGCTACGCGAAAACAACCTGTAAATGAGGCAATGCTCTTCACCATCTAGTGCTATAGAAACGCAACTCAACTCAAACTTAACAGTGGATAGGAGAGGAAAGGTCGAGTAAATCAGCGATGAAACATTCCTTCCTGCTACATCTATTTGTACACTTGCTTAATCATGTACTTTTTTTTGTTTGCATGAGGGCTTGCTGATCATTCGTTTGCACCGGGAAATTCCCATCATGCGTGTGTTTCGGGGAATCCCCGATTATGCGTGTACCTATGGGCAGAACTCTGGCAGTAAAGAGAGCTGGCAGTGTGTTATTAATACAACTGGTATGCTTATATTCCAACCATTTCTTCATTGCTTATCGTGACCACGGTGATCTGTCAAGGTCACAGATCCTGGGGGGCAGTCCCCTCAAAGTTCATGTGGACCCCGCATTCTATTTATAAATATACAATATTTTGCACAATTTGAATTCAGTTGGTCTTAGAACCCTCATATATACCTTCTGCATCTGAATGGATCCCCAAAGTTACAGAGAAATTGGCGCCCTAGATTCTATAGAATCCACACGCAGTAGTATTGGCGGAAGTACACTACGTATTCCAACTGAGCTCAGGCGTTAGAACATCGGATTAACATTCAGAAGGCCGATGTTCGATTCGAGCGCCCTATCGTCCCGACTTTTTTTTTTCTGTAAGTTTATTACTCAGTTACATCCGACCTGTGCCATAGACTTTTTAACCCTAAGATAAATTCAATTCTACTGATGTAATTCAATTTTACCCTAATGTTACCAACTTGCAACTATAGGCGTCACGAATTCCAAATACCGGTACTATTGACTATAAATACCATAGTATGTAGCCAGGGGTGTAGCCAGCAGGTTTGTGTAGGGGGGGCCGTCGTTTTTGAGGGGGGGCCAGCTACAATATACAAAGCCAAAAAAAATGTGTTGCTGCTAATGTTTTTGAGTCCTGAAAGAAGGGAAAATGTTGGTTTCCTTCTGGAAGACTAAGAACACTATTTTAGCTTCTTCTTCTTCTTCTTCTTCTTCTTCTTCTTATTATTATTATTATTATTATTATTATTATTATTATTATTATCCATAAATTATATTCAACATAGTTTTTATTATGCTTAATCAAGAACTACTGCCCGGGACCAAACGCTATACTTTTGTGCATAACTATAAAGGTAACCAAGAAAGTTCTGTCCCTTTTCGTGGAGGTCTGTGTTCAATTGGACCTCACACTGTGAGTTGAACGCAAGTGGAGATAAGGCGAACGTCAGTTGTTGGTATGGATGTATCCAACATACTACCTGGTTGTGGCAATTCAGACACACCGTGAACTTGCGTAAAGACAGAGGGAACATGGGACATCCACAGAGCGTCATAAGAGCATGTATGCTGAACGAGTCCAAATGGAGGTCAAACACCGCTGTAGCGGGACAGAAGATATGCCAGGCCTTTGGTGAGGGTGTCGTGACGACGCGGACATTGCAGCGATGGTTTAACACGTTTAACAACGATGACGAAACACCCGAAAACACCACGTGCCAAAAGACCAACACATGTACAAAGAGGAACTGGGACCACAATTCAGTATGTGGTGAAACCATTCGGCAGCACATCCATCAACTTGTGAAGCACTACAAGTTGGTTCGATGGGTCTCTCATATTTTGACTATGGGCCAGAAGGCAACGCGGCAGTCGCCTGTGTTTATTTATTGTTTCGGAGCCATTTCTGGACAGGGCGTTGACATGTGATAAAAAAATGTGTCCTATACGAAGCTCCACGGCGCCGTCATCATTAGTTAACATCCCATGAACCGATTTCAAAACAGCCGAAACCAGCACTGTACCAGAATAAGGTCCTTCTGTGTGTTTGGTGCATCGTGCATCGGGAACTGCTACCAGCTGGTCAGAGTATCAATTCAACTGTGTACTGTCAGCAGTTGAGCTGTGCTGAACAAAAACTCAAAACTCTGGAGCCATCACTTCTGAATTGCAAATGGGTCCTCGTTTACGGGACAACGCTAAGTTCCACGTGGCTAGGATGACTCAGGACACCATTTTCCGCCTTGGATGGGAAACAATATTGCAACCACTATATTCTTCGAGTATTGCACCGTCCGATTATCACCTGTTCCATTCTTTGGACAATCACCTTAGAGGACGCCAGTTCAAATCCCTAGTAAAAGTCCAAAATGCACCTCATACTTTCTTCGTTTCACGGCCCACCAAGTTCTACCGCGTTGGATTGCATGGCTTTCCAGAACGTTTTCAGAAGGTCGTCGATGCTGATGGGGACTATTTTTGACTTCCATAGGTGACATAGGTGACATATCGATGTTCGAAGGTGGTGGGTGAAAAAGCAACAAAACTTTTCTTGGTTACCTTTATATTTAAATTTAAGACCTTGTATACAGAACCTATCTACACAAGATTGATTTTCTTTGAAATTTCACTTAATTTCTTTATGGTTTCCTGACAAAAATATTTATTTATTATTCGTGACTAAAACAAAACAGAATTATTTTATTACACTGAGTAGAAATAAAAGAGAGCGAATGAAATCCAAATTGAATAAAAGCATTGTTTCTCACCAAATTTTCCATCCTCTATGTCTTTTAAAACACGTTAAAGTATATAAAACATACTGTACTTACAAATCAGTTTAGTACCTTTGTTTTATGACTGTATTTCTAGTACCTTGTTAAAACGTTTGTCTTAAAACTGCCAAATATAAATCGCAGTAAATTGTGTAATCTCCTGTCACAAGAAAGTATCCTATTTTTCGATCGGTATAAGGAAGAGATACTATACTTTTTCGATCGGTATAGAAAAACAATATTTCTCCATGCTATTTTACCATAAATTATTAATTGTCAATAAACTTTGTTACTTTTAAATGAATGAAGCGAGGTAATTTTACTATGATGTTTTAAAAGTTGGTCATTTGGGGGGGCCAGGAAACCATTTGGGGGGGCCGGGCCCCGATGCCCCCCCCCCTTGGCTACACCCCTGTATGTAGCACTACTTGAAACTAGTGCCAGCTATTCATATAATGATCTATTCCACATAATTCTCTTCGTAACTTTTTCTGCTAATTTCTCTTAAACTGAAAGACGATTACACCTAGTCATCGATACATCAATTCAGTTCTCAATGCTGACTTATTATCTATGTTTCTGTATGCATTTGAAAGTTTTTCTTATTATTAGAGCAACCCAAGCATAATAGCTATTTACACATATGGTTGGTACCTTGAACATGGTTGTGGCTGTCTAAGGATCCAGAAGAAACTAATTTTAAAAGCATAATTTTAGAAAATAAAGCATAAAGCATAATTTAAAAGATATAGCACAATTCTTTAAAAAATCTCTTTAACTTCAAGTTTAACATACTGTATTAATATTTTTAAGAAACAATATTTACAATGCAAAATCATTGAGAACATAACAATGCAACAATGAAAAGCTTATTTTTATTTCTGTAAACTTTTTGGTCTAATCTTTTGACGTGGAGAAAAGAATAAAGGACAAAAAGAAGAAAACTTCCACCAACAATGAATAGTACACAAGAACTCCACACTATACTGTGTACCTCTTGAAGTTGAGCACTTTCTGTACTTTTTGGTGGCATCTTTTACTTTCCCTTTCTGTATATATGCACCTCTAAGGCGCACACAAGTGATTTAAAAAAACTGACTCGAGTAAAGCCTCCCCTCTCTTTACAGTGCATTAGGTAGAAAGTTCATTAATTATGAAAGAAACTGGTTGCATAAAATATTAATAAATAGATCAAGATATTTAGAATATTTAATGTATAGTAAATATTATACGTTACACACGATTAATGTAAAACAATGATTGAAATTAATAATCTATATATATAAAAGAGAACGCACAAATCCTTTGTTCCCTCATCACGCTAATACGGCTGAACCAATTTCTTTCATTTTTGGGGGGTTATTAGGATTTGGACCCTAGATGGTTTTTATCATATCACTTTAATTTTTAATTACCAGTGTCTTGAGATAATTGACCATTCAAGTGCCCATAACGTACAAATCCTTTGTTAGTTCATCATAGGTAAAAATAAACGTATTTATATGCAACCCGCATGACCGTGTCACTCGGCGGGTTAACATAAATGACAGGCGATATAATGTTAACATTTACTGGAATCTACTATGGTTTTTATCATATCACTTGAAAGCGAAAAAGTAAAAATTATCTAAGTAACAAATTTTATTGCGTTCCGGGCTGACCGCAGCGAAGCGGGGCGGGTTAACATAAATGACAGGCGATATAATGTTAACATTTACTGCAATCTTCTATGGTTTTTATCATATCACTTGAAAGCGAAAAAGTAAAAATTATCTAAGTAACAAAGTTTATTGCGTTCCGGGGTGACCGCAGCGAAGCGGGGTGAACGCTGCTAGTAAAGCATAATTTGGAAAAAAAAATAAAGCATAATGTGGGTTGCTCTACTTATTATTCTACATTCATGTTTTGTTACTAAATTGTGAACTCCTAATGCAATCAAAGTGTTTTATTATTATTATTATTATTATTATTATTATTATTATTATTATTTCATAAACGTAGATGGTAATCTAGGTGCTGCTACCTTTATATCTCAAATTATCGCTTCACCTGGCGCACGCTCAAATGCATCTAAAATAACAGAAAGATCCCAGAAAAAATGTTTTACAAATAAGGGAACATAGTAGTACGTAAGAAACAGAAAAGAATTCTGTCTTATCTCAGAGACCCTAAACCTTGTTCTTCCGCAAGAGCAGAGGTGCTTTATAGTAAAATAAGTAATATGGTACCAAAGGATCTTCTTCCTTTGCCTTTCGTTGAAGCAATTCGGTTTTTTGAATTTATAAATGAAATAGAACCAAGTTACCAGTCTCCATCCAGGCAAACTGTGACTCGCCGTATTGAGGCCTTGTTTTCTAAGGAGAAGTGTGGCTGCGGAATCGATTGATTTGACAACAGATAGCTGGGCTTCGCAGGCTGCGGAAAATTATATTACAATCACAGCCCACTATATGCTTCCATCTAAGTTCAATAAGTTCAGTCCTTCAAATAATTGAAATAGAAGTGAGGCACACAAGGGTAAACATAACTCAGCACTTAGCACATGTTGCAGAGTAGTGGAACATTTTAGATAAAATAAGATAAGATTTAGATGCAATTGTCTATGACAATGCTAGTAATATCACAAGTGCGGTACGAGAACTTCCGTATGCAAGCATATGTTGTTTTGCTCAAACCCTACAACTCTCTATAAATAAGGGTATTCCAATAGAGAACATCGAGAAAATGTTATGTGTTGTTAGTCGGATCGTTTCCCACTTTAAATATAGTACGTTGGCAACGTCAGAACTGGAAAAACAGTAAAGGTTATTAGGATTGGAAGTACATTTCCTTATACACAAGTTAAAACTCGGTGGAGCAGCATACATGAAATGCTTGAGAGATTGATAGAACAAAGAAGAGCTCTTAACAATGAATTATCAGATAGAAATGTAACAAAGACGTCAGATTGCAAGAAGTTTAACCCTTTAAGGATATCCAAAATTTTAGACTTTCACTCAAACAGCTACTGCTTCCTTACTATTTATCGTAGGATCATGGTTCATACCTCGTTTTTCTCACGATAGAGCATACTTACCAACGGTACCACGTGTCGGTATCATAAACCTTAACCGGAAAAATCGAAAAAAAAACGGAATTTTTCTGAAAAAATCACCCCTTCGTAACACTTGCGCCCCTCGGGCCCGTCCCCGGTTTTACGTAGGGATCTAGAAAAATTGATAAATACCTAAAGGTGCACACAATCTTTATGCAAGTTTCAATCTGATATCTTGAAAACTAAAGGCGTGAAAAAGTTTTGAAATTTGCCTTAAGAAAAAAAGTCACGTCTTTTCGCACCACTTGGCGCCGCCAAGTTGACCATCCGGTTCCAAAACGCATCTGCGGCGTTCTTTGGTCCATCCTTGACTTGAAAAATAAAAAAAAATCCCGGCTTAAATACCTGTTATAGAACCTAAATAAGCGGTCAAAGACGATAGTACGCCATGGTATATAAATATACCTGAACTCTTAAAAAGGTTAAACTTTCTACAGACTAGGAATGACCACATTTTCAGGGAAAACGGAAAACGGAATATAATTCTTCCGGAAACTGGAAAATTAGAAAGAAAAGACGGAAAATTTTCCGGAAAAACGGAAACGGAAAATTTTCCGGAAAAACGGAAACGGAAAATTTTCCGGAAAACGGAAACGGAAAATTTTCCGGAAAATCGGAAAACGGAAAATTTTCCGGAAAATCGGAAAACGGAAAATTTTCCGGAAAAACGGAAGACGGAAAATTTTCCGGAAAAACGGAAACGGGAAATTTTCCGGAAAATCGGAAGACGGAAAATTTTCCGGAAAAACGGAAAATGTGATTTCCGGAAACCGGAAAACTCTTTTTCCGGAAATGGCCATCCCTAGTATGAACCTTATTCTTTCCAGGGGATATTGGGGAGTAAAAATTTAGAACGTATCTGTACAGTGAATCGTATTGTACGTCAGTAGCGGTTCGTGGTCTGTAGAAGCACCGGTTGCAATGTTGCAATATCAAAGGTATGTAGTTACGCGCAAGTTTTCCCCTCCCCCAGCATTCTTGAGTCTTATCCAAAAAAAAAAAAATCAGGAAATATGAAAAGGAAAGTCCTTTTAAGCTCCATTTGTATATTTATTGAATAATTGATTTAATATATGTTATTTCCTTTTTTTTTTCAAACAACCACTATCAATGTACGTTTATACACTATTTATATACAAACCTTCTATGTTCATGTTATTGAACAAGAGATAAATCGAATATATAGCATGCATGTGCTGTAAGCCATGAATCCAAAAAGAAGAAAAAAGCAAGAAAATTGCATATATTCATTCACGCAGTTAAACAAAATTATTTAATTAAGTAAACTGTGCTTTACTTTAAAATGGAAGGTCTTTCTTTGTTCTTTCCGAGCTTCCAATTTTTCTATGACTTCATTGTGAAATCTGAAATGCTGCTCGCCAAGTTTTTCTGAATAGAAAGCATTGCTACTGCAAATATTTTCCGCTTTATTTTCTTTAGGGTACAGAAACACATCTCTCCTCCGACAATATGCATTTTGTTAGCATTTCTTTGTATGAATATAAGGGACAAAAAGTTCATTTTCAGTAACTACGTATTTTTGTCTGCTGTTCTACTATAAAGAAGCATGAAATATAAGATTTTTTCCTTCGAAAATTAAAAAAAAAATAATAATAGTTTAAAATTCCAGCAATTTAGGCTAAAGAAGACAGATGAGTATTGAAAGTGATTTGAGATTAATTTTTTATGCTCTCCGCCAGAAATCGAACACGGGATCATGTACACGAACGACACAGAGCTAAGACATTTTCTTCTTCGAAACCCGATCGCCCCTCCCCCCAGAAGAGGATTTTTTTATTTTAAAAATAAAATCTATCCCAAGAATTTTTACCTTTGTATTATAAAGGTAAAATAAAATCTATTGACTTCGAACGACCGCCCCCCCCAATCATTCAGCCTGTATCCGCCCCTGCTACCACCAGACGCGTATTTGTTCTTTGCGAGTTTCTGTTTGGTGAATAACTTCTTTCTTCCAAGCGTCTATATCTCACTCAATCTATCAGTTGAGTCAAGCGATGCCAAGCGGAGGAATTCATAACTACTACAGAAGCTGACTATATACCAGTTGCGAACGAAGTAGCAACTGGAAGAGCGCTATACGGGAGGATAGCAGCGATGCAAGAATAAATCCACTTCCTCATGTTAAGAGATAGGAGGTCGCTGCCATATGCTCAATGTTACTGCTTCCAGTGGCAACGCTCTCTGCAACTGGATTTGTAAATCACTCTCTTCCTTTCAGTTTTTTTTAAATTTATTATTTTAGAAATGCATCAATACTGTTTTGCGCTCAAGAGCAAAGGTTTATTTTTTTACTGATACACTACTTTAATACTTAAAAATATCTTTAGTATTAAAAAAATATCCGGTTGCACAACCATGCAACACATAGTACGAGCCGCCGCTGTTGCACGTGAAGTAGGCAACTCAAACGTTTTTACAGTTTTCCAGGTTGCATATTTTTCAGTTTTTCGTATTACCCTTATTCTCCCCAAGTGAAGAACAGCACCTGGCCAGAAAATTGACAGGGCAACGCCGAAGGCATTGACATAGCAAGTCTATGTACGCGTTTGATATTTGTCAATGCCTAGTCAGTGCCGGATTTAGGTTTGATGGGGCCTTAAGCTATTGAAAGGGGTCCTTTGTACGTGAAGCTTTAGGGGCCCTTTATACGTCAAGTTCTCTTTCTCAGCGACAAAATGTAGACATTTTTCTAGCTTTGGATATATGGTATATGCTAATTTATGGACCTAATGTATATCTAAATAGAAGAAAGGGCCCATTACAAGCAGGCCGGAAAACTTGTGCTCCACTGGGGCCTCATTACAAGTGGGGCTGAGAAATAGAGCCCTATTACTTGCTTCATAAAAGCCTAGTTCTTAACAATACAAAATACCATTGTTGTATGTGGGTTCTATCTTATTTGCTTTTTTCTTGTTATTTGGAAATTACATTGGAATCAGATTTTTCTTTAAATGTTTCGGGCGGCAAAAATTTTGGATTTGTTTTAAGATTGAAAATAAAGTAATATTTTATAAAACTAGCAGCCCGCTGAGTCCCGCGCAAGATCGAGAAAATATGTTGATTAGTTTACCTCACCGAATTCGCTCTAATTACAGTAGTTACTAAGTAGCTAGCTTATCTCATTTTTAAAGGTCATCTTCTCCCACCCCCACCCCAATGGATGAAGATGAACTTGAATATCATGAAAACTGATACTGTTAAACTCAGTGATCTCTAAAACTATGAATTAAACACTAATATCGGTCCTTTTCGACTACTTTTAAAATCTCACCAACTCCGTGGGGAATGGAATATGACCTTAAAGTTGATTTTTTTAAAAAAACTGTCACTATTCATCTCAGCGATACCAAAAACTGTGCGTCCAACTTTAATATGGGTTGTTTTCGATTATTTTTAAAATGCCCCCATGTTATTTTTGTAGGGACTTTGCACCCCATATCTCAGCTTAGGCGTGATCTAGGGACCTGGAACATGTCATTGATCATTTCCCTGATAGCTTTAAAACATATTAAAACATGTTTGTATCTATTATGGTTCGAGAGTTGAAAAACGCTACAGACAGACAATTATTGTATTGTTAATATAGATGCTATTAAACCATTACTGACTTTGAATAATGTAAACAATTATTTTCCTTATCATTATTGGTGTCTCACATTGACGTTCACCAATGGTCATTTACCTTCGGGCAGAACACCACATCATAATCATCATTGAGAAAATCAGGACATTTAAAATTACGTTGTAACTTTTGTAACTTTTAATACCTAAACTGTTATTCAACAAGAGATAGTTTGCAAAATCATGACTTGTTTCCTTATTTGAGACATCGTTTGTGCGAGGGAGGCAGCAAATTATTTAGAGCACAAGGGTGCACAATATATAAATGCGGGCCTGTTTAGATATGAACACTCTATGTCGAAGAATTCAATGCGAAGTGCCTATTTGTATTTTACACTGCAGTCTTCCTCCCTTCTTCGACTCTTTTTAATTTTGCATCCTGCACTGTCCGTCGCCTAGAATATGGAAGAGCTTTCTTTTTAGGAGGGCTATTCTATCACTTTTTATATTTTATAGAATAAGTAATGTGCAAAATGTTTGAAAACCGCGACACAGATGCATTTTCAACCACTGTAATTGTGTCAGAGATATTCTAATCACCCCTTGCAAACGATTAAATACTTAAAAAAAAATAGGAAAAATTATTTCTAACAAACTCAGAGGAATATGCACAACTTCGCCTTTCATTTGCTCTGTTTAACATCATTTACAGGCAGTAATACCCAACCTGGAATCTAATGAAATTCCATCTTGAAAGGCAGAAATTTCCATCTTGCTCCTGAATTTCCCACGCACTATACTAGTTACAAAATTCTGAATATTTACGAAACTTGAAAATTGAAATTACTATCTATATGTTTATTTGAGAAAATTATTCGTAAATTTCAAACTTTAAATTTTTAATAAGAATTTTCGTTAATTAAAAGAGACTATTGAAATTGATGAAAACAAGGACATTTTGTTGTCAGTATTTTTTAAAAATCACTCCTTTATGCCATAATATTTCACTGAACGTAATAAGAATAGACAAACTTTATTCTCCAGTTATTCTGTGTGAGGCGTTTTAGAAATTACTAGTTTCTCATGTGACAATTTACTTTCTTACGTTCACATTTTTTTAAAAAACTCCAAAGTACAATTTACGTTCCTTGTTACTTGTTTCTTGAGATTCTTAGGTTCCTGCATAGGTCACTTGTACAATAACATGCATTTTCAAATAACAAAATTTGACACTGATTTCACGTTTATTCAAGTGTCATTAGCCTACTTCCTTCACATAGAGAATATTGCTGTCGTTGCTGAAATAATCATATAAAATTCTATATATATGCTGGAAATTTTGACGAAAATTCCCTTTATCCCTATGTAAGAAATTAATGTAAAAAAATCCCATGAAATGCAATTTTTCCCATGGATTGCATCTCTGTAGAATATTGATACTCCATGATTATACAAGAGTTTTATGGCAAAAGTCGGCTTGACTCTTAGGTCAAATATGGTCGTTGATGCTGGAATATATTGTAGGTCAAATTTTGGGAGCAAATGAAAGTTACTGTAATCAAGTGGGAAGTCACTGGTTATTGGCCGCATTGCCCAAAGATGTTATAAAATAGGGGATCTGCCTATGCAACAAAATCGTGGAGCCATACGTCACAGTTCGCCACTGCCACTCTTGCCCGCTCCGCCCAATAAGATCGCAATATTTTGAGCTACCATTCACGGCGGAAACGAGAGGAGCCAATTAGAATCGATTGTTGTGCATGCTCGTTCTTTTGGGCTTCATTGAGTTAATAGGATGAACATACATATGGGCAGATTATCTATTTTATAACATCCTTGGTATTGCCCGTGTGGAAATAATTATATTGCTATTGGTGCGATTTCTTTCAGGAAGATCCTGCCGGGAATTTTATTTATTTATTTATTTATCAATCAGCAGATACAGCTTAGAGGCCATTTTACTCTGGATATATAACAGCAACAATAACAACGGAAAGGATTTGGAAAGATATCGGCCAGGGCCTGTTTAGTAGGTATCATCTCGGCAATTGCTTGGTAGGACTGAAGAAAACCCTGGACAGCCCCAATCAGGATGTCGGCAGCGGGAATGCTACCCACGACCACCGGAATGCGAAGCCAATACTCTACCGCATTAAGTATATAATAACGAAGAAGTTGACTGTTTTATTAACGTATAAGGTATATGGCGGAGGCTTCCAACTTATGTTCTTACACATTAAAATTAATGGGTTGTGTAGCAAACATTTTTCTATTTTTACAATATACTTATGTATAAAAGAAATCGTGGTTGATTTCGTAAGTAGCCCTACAATTTCTCTATTTTTAGAAATTTCAGTAAAATTTTATGTAAAAGTGGACAAAGAGAAAGGAAAAAATCTACAGAAAACATCTATTTGAAAATGTCTACAAGAAATTTTAAATTTAAAGTACTAAAACTTACCGAAACAGTCTGATTGAATTAGAGAAAGAATGAATTTCCTTAACAACAAATTTATTGTTATCAACAATGAGAATATAAATTATTCTTTACTGTCGATTGTTGGAAATGACAATAAACATGTAATAGTGCATTTTGTAGTTTATTGAACTTCTATGTTTATATAATAATAATAATAATAATAATAATAATATAATCCTCATCTCTTGTCAAAATACCTCCCCACGACCTCTTCAAGTTCTCTGTAATTTCATGGAAAGCCTTTATTATTATCATTTTCCATTCGAGGGGAGGTTGAGTAGTAAAAATTTTGAAAAACATCTCTGTGCAATGAATCCTATTGTCTGTGAAGCAGGCAATTCAAATGTTTTACATTGTTGCAAGTTGCATAACACTTCCCAAGTGAAAAACAGCACCTGGCCCGGGTATCTTCAGGGCAATGCCGAAGGCATTGACATCACAAGCCTAAGGTATGTACTCGTTTCATGTTTTTCAATGCCAGTCAGTGCCGGGTTTTGGTTTGATGGGGCCTTAAGCTATTGAAAGGGGTCGTTTCTGCTTGAAGCTTTAGGGGCCCTTTACACATCAAGCTTTCTTTTAAGCGACAAAATATAGCAATTCTTCTAGGTTTGAACATATGCTATATGCTAATTTATGGACCTAATGTATATCTAAATAGAAGAAAGGGCCCATTACAAGCAGGGCAGGAAAACTTGGGCTCCACAGGGGCCTCATTACAAGTGGGGCTGGGGCTCAGAAATAGAGCCCTATTACTTGCTTCATAAAAGCCTAGTTCACAGCAATACAAAATACCATTGTTGTATGTGGGTTTTATCTTATTTGATTTTTTCTTGTTATTTGGAAATTACATTAGAATCAGATTTTTCTTTAAATGTTTTCGGCCCCCAAGCGAGTGAGGCCCTAAGCCATAGCTTGTTTAGCTTATATGTAAATCCAGCACTGTGCCTAGTCAAGAGTCAGTGCTTGCGAAGTTTGAAGAGACACGACAAAACATAAAATTACAGGCATTAAAAATCATTCACCCAAAATTCTATTCTTTCATTTCACCATAGACAGAATGTTCATGAGTATTGCTGTACGAATTATCGATGTATAGGTTTCTAAGAATAGTTGGTTATTGCTATGGCTACGACACCTCTCGCGTACGTCCCGTTCTCTGCTAATCAAAAACAACGTATAGCATAACCGAAATAATATTGATTCATTGTTATGGGATGCGAAACCCTTGGTGAGGGGATAGGAGAGAATTCTTCCACTTATTGTTATTTTTAAAATAAAAATATTTCCAGTAAATAACTTATTGGAGGTGAATAAGGAGATAATTGTCAGTAATTTACAACATAATTACAGTATTTCATATGTAATTAACATGTATTTCGTATGTAATTAATGACTGATCAAGTGGTTAGTGGTATCTCGAATCTTATGTAGTTTAATAACTGTGGATGTTTAAATATTGCAAGGATCCCCACATCACAACAGACGCACGTGTCCGCTCAACACGTGCTAATGATTATAAACGACGTAGGAGCTAAAAAGCCGACACGGAGTACAGCGAGGAACGCCGAAAGCAAACGGACCTCACGGAAGGACCCTAGGACAAATAAAAGTAGGACCACCGAGACACCCAGCATCAGTCGTCCAACTGATCAAATCACCTACACCGCCCTGAGGTCGCACTGGACTAGGGGTCATTTCTACAACGAAGCCTTGCGAAGCTGCCTTGAGAGAAGAGGCACCGTGCAAAACACCTATTCTCCTCTGGTTGGACATTAAGGAGAAAACAGTTTTGTACTCTTTGTAATCAAAGACGTTTTGTATTTATCAAATTTTATAATAAATTGGTGAAGGAGATAAATCTCGTTCCATTATTGACTCTACCAAAACCATTACATGATAGGCACCGGAGTTTTGTACGGGACACTCTTTTTATTAACTTCCTAACAGGCACAAGGTCAGTATTTCAAGTTTTACTATGAAAATTCAGCTAATATATATATATATACAGATGGTGATCAGAAAAATGGAAACACCTGTAGTTGGCAACACGTCAGATGTATGGGTTGGCAGTGGTGGTGTGGCGCCCGCAGCGCCGGACCGCTGGTGGTGGTGTGTTACGTCGGTTTCCATACTACGTCAGGCACAGTGGAACAGCAGTGTCCAGTGGCTGCAGCAGACGCAGGTAGTGTAAAATGGGAGACCTCTCACAAGTAGACCTCACCACTTCGCCGTTGCGTTAGCAAAAGGAAACAACTACTGTCCTAGAGTAGGGTTGAATATAAGATATTGACAAAAATTTTAGCTGCTAATGAGCACTAGAAATATGGGAAAACGAAATAGAAACATGAATGTGGGAAAGCCATCTACAATATAATTTCAGAGTTGCAAGACCGATATTTTTTCGAAATAGATGGAGAAACAATAGTTATGACTTCAATTATGTAAATCGAGTTAGGAGGGATGTTTTTATGGCATTCCAGATCATGGCCGCCATATTGGATCGACGTCAATTTTTTCAAATGGAAGCAGGGCCATGTGAGGTATCAAACAACAATGATTTTTTCCACCCAATCTCATACACAAATTAGTTTGTCCATATCTAGAACGGTTTACAACTTACAGTTCTTTCAATGTTGAAAAAATCGTTGTTTGTAGCAGATAACAGATAACTATAGTGACAATGAATATAGCTCCAGAGATAGCATTCTTACTTGACAAAATTACAGCAATTCAAGAAATGCAAGTTCTAGGCATTTATAAAATGGTCAAAACAGAATTTTGCAGAGTACCATGAGCACCTAATAAAAATGAAGCGTCACAAATATCACAAAAGTTAATGCCGGAAATTTTGAAAGCGTGCATAAGTGAATTCATGCTCCCTGTATTCGACCAATAGCAATTCACATATCATTCCGCTTCCACACTAGCTTCTTGATTGTTTTTCTAATGATGTGCCTCCTCTAGAATATCCACAGTGTATTCCATTTCGAATTCCAATTCTTCATCCGCTAGGAATCTAATTATGTCATCTGCGATTACTTTTTCCTGTTCTGATATATTTGTTGCATCGTGCTTGAACCGTAATGTCTGTAACTGCTGCAGGAGGTACATAGCAATGTTTGCCTTATTTAACACCATGGTGTGTCGTTTTTTAGTCTAGAATTGTTGCCTGAACAAAGTCTCCCTAACACACACACACACGCACGCACCTCACAGAATTACAGGCTTAATACAATAAACGAAATAACTATTTCTCAAACACTTCCAACTTCACGGGTAGAACTCACAGTGAGAATAATATATTTTCTGCACTTGTCTCCTTACAAAGAGTTTGTCGCTGTAGAATGGTACACGATGCACGTAAGCTTCTACCTTATACCGTAGCTGCTACGGCCAGGAATGCCATTGGCAACCAATATTGCTACACCGTATTATCTTGATCGTGCTGTTCCAACTGCTTATAGTTTTAGTTTGAATCTACAAACGCATACACGAAGTGGCGAGGTCAGAACCACTTTATGAATGCTGAGGACTTTCATTTCTTGCATTGCCGTAATTTTGTTCTGTAAGAATGCTGTCTCTGGAGCTATGTTCATTGCCACTGTAGTTATCTGTTACCTGCTACAAACAACGAACTTTTCAACATTGAAAGAGCTGTAAGTTGTAAACCGTTCTAGATATGGACAAATTAATTTGTGTATGAGATTGGGTGGAAAAAATCATTGTTGTTTGATACCTCACATGGCCCTCCTTCCATTTGAAAAAATTGACGTCGATCCAATATGGCGGCCATGATCTGGAATGCCATAAAAACATCCCTCCTAACTCGATTTACATAATTGAAGTCGTAACTATTGTTCCTCCATCTATTTCAAAAAAATATCGGTCTTGCAACTATCAAAGTATATTATAGATGGTTTTCCCACATTCATATTTCTATTTCGTTTTCCCATATTTCTAGTGCTCATTAGCAGCTAAAATTTTTGTCAATATCTTATATTTAACCCTATTCTAGGACAGTATTGTTTCCTTTTGCTAACGCAACGGCGAAGTGGTGAGGTCTACTTGTCAGAGTTTCAAAGAGGGCAAATTGTTGGTGACGGCAGTGGCTACTGTGTTAGGTGTGTCGCGTGGGACAGTGTCGAAGGTGATGACGGCCTACACAACACACGGGAAAACCACATCGGGGAAGCGGAACAGTGTGCGGAAGAAAATCATGAATGACAGGTCACGCCCGGTATTAAAGCACATTGCCACGCATAACCAATGTGCCGCTGCGGAGCAAGTGACGGAAGAACTCAATCAGCACCTCCCCCACCCTGTTTCGACAATCACAGTCCTTAGCGAATTACATGACATGAACTTACAGGGTCGTGTTGCACGGGCCAAACCGCTCATCAGGGACCATAACGCTTTCGAACGCCGCAAATGGTGCCGCGACCATGCAACTTGGACCGTTGAGGACTGAAAACGTGTGATATGGTCGGATGAGTCATCCTTCACCCTATTCCCAACCACGGGCCGTGTTTATGTGTGGAGAACGCCCAGAGAAGCTTATGATCTGCAGTGTCTCCGACCAACTGTGAAACATGGCGGCGGCTCGGTGATGCTGTGGGCCGCCATATCATGGTTTTCATTGGGTCCTGTGGTCACACTTAGCGGAAGAATCACTGCCAACGATTATGTCGCAATTTTAGGAGACCACTTGCATCCTATGGTCCGGATGTTGTTCCCGGACAATGACGCCATCTTCCAGGATGATAATGCACCCATTCACACAACTAGGGTTGTTGCAGCGTGGTTTGAGGTACATCGGGATGAAGTTCAACACCTCCCCTGGCCCGCCCAATCCCCAGATCTCAACATAATTGAACATCTGTGGTCCGTCTTGGAAACCCGACTCCGGCGACGATTTCCACCTCCATTCTCTCTCTCAGAACTGGCCGATGCCCTGCACGAGGAATGGTGTAAAATTCCACTTGCTACCATTCACAACCTCTATGGCTCCATCCCACGTCGCATCAAGGCTGTTCTGAAGGCGAAAGGTGGCCCGACACCATATTAATCTGGTAAGTTGCAATTTCGTTCAGGTGTTTCCATTTTTCTGATCACCATCTGTATATATCCTCCTCGCCTCCCATAATTTTTGCGGGGCTAAATTTGGATTTAAATGGCATCAGAAGTGCAGAAGTGTCACTGTTCATCTCAGCGACCTCAAGAACTATAGATTCAACACTATTATCGGCCATTTTCGATCATTTGTAAATGTCTTTCCCCTCCTTTAAGTTACATCGCCAAAGTGATATGAGAAAAATCATCTCATGTTTGAACTTCATCTACGTTGAAAATTTGATCGAGATCGGTCCGGTGGTTCAAGAGTTATTGTCTTATTTATTTTTATATATTTGTCCCCTCCCCTAAGGTCTACCGTCAAAGTGATATAAAAACCACTCCAGGTCCGAACTTCATTCATATTGAAAATTTTATTAAGATCGGTCCTGTGGTTAAAGCGTGATGAAGTCACAAAGACGGTCACTTTTATTTTTATTCTGTCTACATATATCTCCCCTTCCCCTAGGTTGCACCGTAAAAGTGAAATAACGAAAACATTCTAGGTCCGAACCTTACCTAGGTTGAAAGTTTGATCAAGATAGGTCTGGTGGCTCAAGAGTTAATAAGTTTCATTTATTTTTATAGATTTCTCCCCTCCTCTCTCCTCCTCTAAGTTCTACCGTTAAAGTGATACGATAAAACCAACCTGAGGTCCGAACTCATGTATGCTGATTTTTTTTTTTTTTTTTTTTTAAAGATCGGTCGGATGGTTTAAGCGTGATGAAGTCATACAGTCACTTTTATTTTTACTTTTTTTTTACATATATATATCTCCCCCTCCCCCTTGTTGCATTGTAAAAGTGAAATGAAGAAAACATCCCAGGCCGGAATCTTATCTATGTTGAAAGTTTGATCGAGATCGGTAGGGTGGTTCAAGAGTCAATAAGTTTTATTCATTTTCATATATTTTCCTTCCTCCCCTTCCCTAAGATCTACTGTAAAAATGAAATGACAAAAAACTTTCCAGGTTTGAACTTCATAACACCAAAAGAAGACACAATATCCTCTTGCATGTGCATCGATGTGCAAATCTTCCTATTCCGTTCCAATTGTCACGATTCGAGTTTCGATTCCAAGTTGGCAGCCCTATCACTCTTACACGGAATTCGATAACATGCAACAGGACTTTTTGTCTTCTTTTGATGTGACGAATCACCTCCCGAAGTATGTGCACATCTTTCTGTTCCGTTGCAATTGTTCCGATTCGATTGTCTCTTCCAAGTTGGCAACCCTGTCACTCTTACACGACGCGGAATTCGACAATATGCAAGCGGACTTTTTGTCTTATTTTGATGTGAGAAATCTGTTCCCCAAATACTGTGACATCCTGTATCAGTATATTTCTTCCTGTTTCTGCCTAATGAACCGTCAGCGAAAGCTCTTCTCTGAGATCTGTGGTAGTGTTTCTCTACTTTTCCATTCCTGCTGAACAACTTATTTCTTTAAATCAATGGTAGCCAAACTTCTGAAACTTCTGAGCTACCGTACCGTTTTAAATCCTACTGTGACCTACCAACCAACAGAACTACCAACTTAAAAAAAAAAAAAAAATCTTACATTTGTTTATTGCCTATATACTTACGTAAACTTACAACTTAAACGTTAGCCAACTGGAGCGTTAACGCGATCTACTGAAAATGTTCCCGCGAGCTACTAGTTGCTCGCGATCGACGGTTTGGCGATCACTGCTTTAAATCCAACTAGATGACAGAAAATTTACGTCATAAAAATCATGTACGCCAAGCGTTAAGAGAAGACAGGGGAACATTAAATTAAATAAAAAGAATACACATGTTTTCCTGGTTTTCAGATTTCTTGTTTTTATTGGCATCATTTTATATAACTGTTTTTTGTACTGTTAACTACCCTAATCCACTTCTATACTTTAAGATCTTAACACATATGTATAAAATGTACAATATTTACAATTATAATACAACCTGGAATGAACTGTCAACAGGTATTATTAGAAAAGAAAACAAATGTTTTTATTTTAACCTTGTGGGATTAGTAATGAAAATGTCCATACTTTGTAAAGCAATTACATTTATTCGTGATATACAGTGTTCTAATGACTGTCAATGCTAAGATTTTCTTTTAATGATTTGGGATTTCAGTCACAGATATCTCTGCAGAACACTTTTGAGAAACCAAACTAAATGTTCTGTTGTCAGCCATTACATGAGGGACTTTTATTGAGACTCCAAGTAAAAATGACTTGTTTTTCATTTTAAGCCTCAGAGATTAATTTAATTTTTCAAAGACATTTTTGATTAGAAATCTTTGTTTAGCTAACGAATTTTGAGGGCGTGTAGGATTGAATGTTTTTCAACAATATGCATTTTATTATTATTATTATTATTATTTTGATTGATTGGGAGGAATAATGGTGAAGTTAGCGTCGTGACTATCTGCAATGGTGTATGAAGTCATCTAAGTCGTACCAAAACGTAATAAATAAACTAAGGTCATGAACATTGAAAAGGCGTAAGAAGACACACACACTTAAACTCATTTTTAACCAATAAAGCAACCTGTGTCTCTCGCCTCTCTAGCCTTTCAAGTGTACTACGAAATAAGAACATGCATGTAAGTACAGTTACTAGCAAAAGGAGTACCTACCTACATAATTTCTCAGAAATCTTAACAGTATGTGTGAGTCGATTTAATTAGTTGCTTTGACTTAAAAGACAGCCACGTGCTCTTCACAACGTTGTCTTTATTTAGTTCGAAGTTTCCACGAAAAAAATGTAGGCGAATTCCTGCTTTTTGGAGGTGATAGTACCATATTCTTGGTAAGAACAATTTCCATGATCGTGCAACGTAATAAAACATTTCGAAAAACCAATAACGGTGTTGTTATAAAATTTACTGGTAACGTTGATTGGTACGCTAACTTAGTATAAATGTAATCCTTTCCACTAATTTTTGAATCTGAGAAATTTTGTATCAGAAAGATTGAGAGAAACTTAGTTGTTCCAATTCTCGACATACGTCAAACATTGCTTGATTATCCAGACACAAGAGCTAACAGAGAAGACGAGGTCACGCAGAGCTTACTGGACAGTATTTAAAACGAGAGACCTCTTCCGCTAGTTAAAAGTGATAAAACATTAAGTCTGATACAGTTTCTGCCTACAAGAAACCGTTCTTTTAAAAACGAGTACGGACACAAGTACACAGACCACTGAGTTTAATAAATTTTGTCTGTATGTCATAAGAGAATGACTGATAAAGAAAAATGGCCAACATGTGTCATGCACATCAAAAATGGGCAATACTAACTTAATGAGATAATTTATCTCATGTTTATAATAAAGATAAAATAAGTTTCGTACGTATTCCTAATTGCATTCAGTATTGAAAATTCTACTCTAAAATAGTTTCGGTAGCCTCTGCTATCTTCGTCACTGGCACATCATTTCACTTCTCATAAAACCGTTTTTCACCTTCTCTTATGCATAGCTGAAGAACGACAAGATGTAAAAAAAACTTAATAACCGATTCCCTGCACTTGAACAACTCTTCCAATGAAGACACTCTGAACCTCTTAACAAGTAACTTAGATCTTACACACCTTAAGATGATTTGTAATATTTTTATGCGCTTTTAAATGTCTATTACTTAGCATAGGACAAAAAAATTGACTAAAATAAAACTCGCACAACGCGGAAATTTATCTGGACCAAAGCTTGTTTAAAGTGAAAGGAAAAAAGAAAGGAAGAAAGAAAAATTATTCCGTTTTCGTCTTAAGCAAGTTCACCTATATCTTTAAGAATGAGATCAATTCAAACTTAATTCTGCATGTAGTTTTCTAACTTGAGTCATTTTCTGATAAATTCCTTTAAAAAATTACAGAAAATGACCTGTATAATGGTTAAACTTCTGTGTTTATATTCGAGCTATCTTGAACTGTGAACAGATCGACTCGGTAAGAAAAGACCAATATAAGTGGCTACGTTCGGCACGCTATGATCGAGTAACAATGCTGACAAGTTGCAAGCACTCACAACATTCTTTGTCATTATCAGTTACAGAGAACTGAATATTTGCTATTAAAATATATAATAATTAAAGAAAAAAAGAAAAAGAAAAAAAGACTCAAAGTCATCCTTTCGAAATCATCGACAAAAGAACAAATTGAATTATGGTGGGTATTGTACAACCGAAGAGAAAAAGGATATGCTGTCTCCCACAGTCCTGAAGCATACGAGGGACGTTACACTAGAAAAGCTAAAAGTATTTACAAACTGGCACTGTCGGTAGTATTGTGTAACGGAGGCAGCCATCAAGGAATCCTACCTCTTGCTCGCCTTGTAACTCCTGCTCAAAATGTTTATCAAATAGTGAATGGGTAGTACGTAAAAATAACTTGAGTAAAAATTTCAGTTCACACATCATATGTTTGTTGTGCCACACATTCTGTATTTCAGAACAAAATCAGATGTCTTCCGGGAAATATATGTGAACTGGGAACATTAGAGCTATTTTCTTTTATTTCTACAAATACAATATATGTCTTGGTCAGGTAGAAGCTACCAGTCTACCCTCCTCTGAATGCTGGTCATTCCAAATATGGAAAGTTCAAGTTACATACATTTACTCATAATAACTTTTACTGGAAATCAGAGGAAACTGTTCAGTTTTGCCATGTTTTTCGTCCAAATAATATGACACAACAATATGAGTATGTATATTTCTTTTTTCTTTAATAAAACCAGGAATTATTCTAGAAATAAAATGCTGAGCTAGCGTATATAACTTACGAGTTATTTGTTTCTTATACATATAATACACAAATATATTACTGCGAAAGAAGCATTGTTAATATCCGTAACTTTTATAATTAAGAACATCATTTAAGTGTTGCAGAATAATAAGTGTACAATGTCACATTTGTATCAGACAAGAAAAGAGAAAATACGTTGAGAGGTGGCAGAAAACTCCACTGTTGTACATGTCCACAACCGCGCCTCTTCTACATTTCTTGTAAGGTTCTCAGGATCGCGGAGACGAAAATAACTATATGACCTTTAGAACTCTCTGTGCAGGGAGTTATTATTTTCCAAAGTACAGTTCTAAATATGCATTACTGAATTCTATAAAAATGATACTTTTGTGAAATTTCAGAAACTAAGCTTGAATATATGTACATTCGCGTTAAAAAAAAGTTATATCTGTGTTACCCAATCCCTTTTTCCAGTAACCTGTCAACAACCTGGCAAATCAGACATGTGATTTACTGCAGTAAAGTAATTTTGCAAAAAAGTGTTGACATGCGACCTACTTCTTGAACCTCACTGTACGATAATGAATTTTATATACGATTTAAGATATCAAATTGCTTTGAACCGCATTTTGATCTTTAATGTCTATTAAGAATAAACTGTACGAGATTGAATGTTGTATTTATCTAAACACTTTTTCGAAATAAAACATTTCGAGACTCCCTTTTAATATTACTGTAGTAAAGCCCTCTAAAATTTGGATATTCTGGTACTGTTGCGTCTTTAGTTTGTGTCAATAATAAATGTAGGATTGTCAGTTTTCGTTTGATATGCAGATTTCAAATAAGTAATGGCCTGACGGAGTGCTACCTGAGAAAAAGTATAACTTTACATTGGGTTGGCAATAATATTAACCTAGTAGTACTGCAGAGTATGCCAATCAAATGTCTCTGTGCCGATATTTACATCGTTCATAATTAAAGCGTTTTTTATCTTATCGGTTTAATCTTTACACTGCTGCGGTCGCTTAAACTTTTGATTTAAATAGGGTTTACGTGTGCAAGTCACGATCAACACTTCTCAACTGACTACGGACATTTGATTTCGTTGTTCTTTAACGCCATAAACACATTCGTTCATTTCGAAGTAACCACCTTTCAACATTAACCGCGAACAGAACATTTCACTCACTTAGCTTCTAAATGAACTTTTTCCACCTCATGTATGCTAGAATTTCTGTTATACTATGTGTGTCTAAAAGCTTTCCTATGTATCTCATTAAGTTTAATTCCGTCGTCTCACAAGCCATTCTTCCCCAGTTACATAGCCATTCTATACTCACAAAAGCATCCAAAACTAACAAAAAATGAAAATAAAATCTTTGAGTTTAACGTCCCACGATTATGCCCGTTAGGCTGAGAGAGACGGATAATTAAGGGAAGTGAATGATAATGGAGGAACTGGTGGAATGCGAATGTGGGAGGAAAACGAGAGTATTTCGAGAAAAACCAAAATCACGACGCTGTCCACCACAAACTTACTTGATCAGGGATTGAAGCAGAGACCCCATGCACGAGAGGTAAGCGCTCGACCACTGAGCCACCATGTCCCCCCCCCCCAAAAAAAAACCCGCCTAAACTCTTATTTTACACACCAAGAAATGTATTTATTTAAAAAAAAAATCATAAGATTGTGAATTTTTATATTTTAAAGCAAACAGTTTATTATTATTTCACTGACTGACAGTCAAGAACCACACATATATCACAGATGTTTCAAAAACGTTAATAATGTAACGTAAGAAAACTTTTTCTGCATACAGATGCCTAGGATCTTCAGTAACAATTAACAGTACATGTATGAAAAATTAATGAGCATTATATGTTTTTCCGAATACAATTTTTATTATTTTTTTTTCTTTTGTATATTTTAGAATATGAACTATTAAACAAAATCTGTCCTGTATACGCATTTCACACACTTTCCAACGTACAAAAAGCCTTATTCACAGCCGAAATGTTGTGCCCTGCCAATTCCCAGTTAAACAAACTGGCTAGTATAGAATATAATAGAAAACTGTGAAATTTACTTAAATAAAATATGAACTATTTAGAATACGAGTCAACTAGTGAATTAGAATAATTCTTAACAAAATATGAACATACTTACAGAATTGTTTTATCTACTTAATAACGACAGCGAATAGTAGTAAGTGGTAGTACGTCATGCCAGCATTTTAACAATTTTCAATTACCTAGTACTTCAAAAGAATATGATCCCAGTACAATCAGACATTATACAATTGTCTACAAGTAAAAACACAAACTGAAAAACGAAATTTCCTACTGAAACAATGAACATATACATTCACATTAAGTTTGCTTTGCTCGAAACAGACAGGGCTTTTAAAGTTACCTAATACGCCAAAGATGTATCTTATCTTTCAAAAAACAAGAAAGAAAAAAAAGTAAGAACGATAATAATAATAGTTACACACACTTCAAAAGAGTTTCATATCTGAACATTGTTATTTAACCGAAGCCGAATGAAAGTGGTTTCCAGCCCTTGTTATTGACAATTAAACAAATACAAATACAAGCACACATCATTTTGTTTGCCTAGCTGCTTACTGGATTCTTCAGAATGGACTATCAATTCCAATTTTCTCGGCAACCATCTACCTATCTGATCAAAATGTATATAAGCAACATGTTTTCATAATGTCTGCTAATCATCAAATTATTATTTTAAAAAAATAAATAAATAAAAATAAAAAAATCATTCATTACTGCTATGAAAGGTAAAGAAGAAGATTTTGTAAAGTTTATTGGTACCTGATTTTATTACCATGCACCGTTACGCTTTTTCGGAAGGCACATTGAGTAGCATCCACACAAGTATAGTAGCCTCGGTCTAAAGACAGCAATTTGCTTAAGTCGCCCCTGTGTGAGGTTTCTTTTCATACTGTCCTGTGTGTTTTTTCTCTCCGTTGAAAATTAACTCTCAGGCAATAAACTGAACCGAAACTGTTGCCAAATCTTTGTCAATGATCCTTTCTCTTTCCTTCTCTCTCTTAAACAGCGGCTTCCCTTTGTGAGCAAGTAGCTGTCTTTAGACCGAGGCTACTATACTCACGAATGATAACGGTGTATTGGTACATATTTTAGTATTTTTAGCGAAAAGTGCAATGAAAATTTTACGAAAATTCGTAACTAAAGTAAACAGGTAATGCCACAATGCATAAAATATGTTCTGAAAATATTAACATATAATAGAAATCAGCTACAACCAATACTAAAAATATATTAGAAAAATCACCGGATAGGCACGAATTTACGCTGGAAATAGGAGGTTTCTACTACGAAATGCGACAAAGAAAGATTATGCCATGAAGTTTGATTACACCGAGTATTTAATCAATTTTGTTTTAGATTTAGACTGAAGTAATGAGAATTGTTATTGTTTACCTGAAAGAATTCCTTTCCTTCGAGACTTTTTACGTCCATTCAGACTGAAATACAGTACTCGTAGTGAACGAAAAGTAACTTTCAAGAGCACCTCGTACATAAGCCTGAATTCATAAAAAGCACTTAAGAGCCTGACTTATTAAAAATACAAAATTTACCATTTTTTTTTATAAGTGAAAGGAGATAATAAAATGCAGCTTACCACAAACATAGATAATGTTATTCTACAACAGAAAATACGAATTTGAAGAATTTTCAGTGTTGCCATTCATAGAAACTACAATGCTGCCAGAATAACATTTCCCCGAAAATATAAGTTAAGGCAACGACTAGAGGAACGAACTCAACTGCATATGATTAACTGTTATCTTGTTTTGGTATCCTGTGAACTACTTTCTAAATAACATTATTATTTAATTTTAATAACTGTAAGTTAAAACTATTATGTTTATTACAAACTAAATAGTACTGTTATCTAAAAAGTAGTTCACAGGATACCAAAACAACATGATACGTAATCAAATGCAGTTGAGTTCGTTTCTCTAGTCTCTGCCTTAACTTAGATTTTCGGGGAAATGTTATTGTGGCAACACTGAAAATTCTTCAGGTTCGTGTTTTCTGTAGCATTATTTATGATTGTGGTAAGCTGCATTTCATTATCTCCTTTCACTTATGAAAAACAAGCAAAAGAAAAATGGTAAATTTTGTATTACTTTTAGTAAGGCAGGCTCTTATGAGTAGGTTTCGATATTTCTGGATAGAATCAAAGAAGTTAGAACAATTTGTTGAAACTGTAGTTCGTGGTCTTGTATTCATATTTGAATGTAAGTCAAAAAGTTTAAGAACTGAAAAACCAACTGACGAAGATGTACGTAATTATCGAAACTGTATTAAGTTAAAACACTACACACTTCTAAAGAAATGCGAAACTTGCAATCCCTGTCACTGGATGTTGTACCTCAATGTCACCGAATACCAATAAAGTTGCTGAGAAACAGTGGATGGTGCTTTGGTTGCAGAAAAGATGTCTACTATCAGAAATAGTACCACTTTAAATACGGCTTTCACACTTTGTTTTATTATTTGCTTGCACAAATGATGCAGTTTACTAGGCAAACAAACAATAAGGGAAAATCAAATAATAGAACTGAGCTCTCAAGCTCTCTAAACAAATTGAAAATTTTAACTCAATATTAACAATTGACGTTATATCAGTCTGTATTTTTTTCCCCTCTGGGACCAGAAAGACGATAACTTTATATAACTTAAAAGAGACAACGTTCACTTTTAGTTCTGGTTTTCAAGAGCCCCTACAGAGCATTTGTCAACATCCTTGTCTCTGCAAAGACTTTTGTTTTTCTCGTTGCGCTATTCTCTGGCTTCGTCTTAACGTTTTAGGCCGCTCAGCTTGGCCGTCTGCCTGCTCTTCCTCATCATCCGAATCTAACACTTGTCGTCCAGCGTATGTCCACTTGCCGAGGGTACCATCCCACTGCAAAGAAAATAAACACATATTTAGACACTGAAATATAGATTAGTTACAAGGGATGTTTTCCAACTGTAAACTGGGTTTATAAATTCAGAAAACTGGGTTTAGGACGTCCCCTGAAGATGTGACTTCTTCCGAAGTTGTAGCTGGTACAAGTCATGAACAACAAAAATACCGTAATACAAATTTGCAAATAGTTAAATGCAGACAATAGTACAGAGAATACCAGAAGGACTCTGTAATTGCAATGGACGAACTTACAAAAGATATCCAAGAGTTATCACCTTGGAATATGCTATTTGCGAATGACATCGTGCTGATAAGTGAGACCAACGCAGCTCTGCAAGAGAAATTAGATGCCTGGAGAGGAGTGTTGGAGAGAAAAGGGCTTAGAATTAGTAAAACCAAGACTTAGAATATGTACATTGTCCTTTCGGGAAAAAATGTAATCGAGAATACAAGAATACGGCTGGACGAAAAAGAGGTGGTAATGACGAAGGAATTCAAGTACTTGGGATCAATTCTGCAGGAAAAGTAAATGTAAAGAGCAGAATTAGCAGCGGTTGAACGAAATGGAGACAAGCGGTACGAATGTTGTATGACCGTGAGGTATCAATACGCCTTAAAGGAAAAAGTTTACAAAACAGTAGTGAGACCTGCCTTATTATACGGAGAGGAATGTTGGACGACGAAGAAGAAAGATGAACAGAAGTTGCATGTTGAGAAGACGAAGATGCTGCGGTGAATGTGTGGAGTGACGCAGAAGGACAAAATTAAGAGTGAACTGATTCGGGAACAGCAGAGGTGACACCAGTAATAGAAAAACCGGAAGAAAATAGGCTGAGATGGTTTGGACACGTAAGGAGACGACTTTTGAAATACGTAGCTCATCAAGTTGATGCTGTAAGAAGTGAGTGGGAAAGGATCTCGAGGCCGGCCAAAAAAGTAGTGAGGAGATTGTGTTTAGAACGATATGGGGCTGTGGTGTCGATATACAAGGTAGAAACAGGTGGGAAACAGCAATCTGAAAAGCCGAACCCAGGTAACTAGAAAAAAGGCTTGGAACAAGAAGTAATCAAAGGAAAACAATGGAAACAATGTAGATAAAATATCTCCAAATGCACGTAAGCATTATTCCGTAAAGTTTAATAACGCAACAACACGCAAGTTACCTACTAGAATTATTATCAATGTCATAACCAACACAGTGTTACCAACTTGAAGAAAATATGGTACTACACATTCATAACGCCTGCAGAATGATGAGCAAAATTTTATATATAGCTCATAAAGTAGTAGGGCATATTTTGAGCGAAATACGAGAAAAGACAAATCATCTTGATAAAAGTAGTTGGTTAAATTATTATTTTAACTCTATTTATAAAAATATGTGAATTAGCTAGAGAGACAGAGAAACCATGGCTTACGCTGTCCCAACCCTCATATAATATACGAATTTCGAACTCATATTCAATATGATCTCTCGCAACTACCAACAACGGGATTTGACCATTTCCGGATTTTGCCGGATAGTTGGATATACACTATTCATTTCGAGTACTTACCTGTTTATATTTCATGATTGTATATGAACTTCCAATTTTACTCAGTCAGTTCCTGCATCAATTTCCATGTGCTGACTTCTCTCGCCATTTTCTAAAACAATTTAAGATTTAATTTCGGCGTGAGAACATTTGCGTTTTGCATGAGTAGCCACAGTGGCGCCACATGAACAAAAATTTTAAAATTTACGAAAAATTTAGTACAGACACACACGCTGAACTATTTGTAAATAAAGTTGTAGGTGCGAGTTCTGGCCGCACAACGTACAAAAGAATCCATGTGATCTCGCTTAGCCAATGAACCACTTAGAGCAAGCTATTATGTGAAGTTTGTGTTTTGGACTTGCCTGCCCGAGGTGAATCAACGAAGAATACAAACATGCCATTGCTTGGTATTGTCTGTTAACTGGGTGACAGTTACGAGAGATCTTACTGCAGTTCGCATTTTCGCACAAAATACAGAATTTTTTCTTTATTTTTCGAAAATCAAAATTCCCGTACGATTCTCTTTGTATCAAATTGAAACTAGTTATATATTATTGCAATGCAAAAGTTGCGGTTGTACTTACCGAAGTACTAATTAGCTCTTGGCGATATGGATGCCATGATACATCACGGACACAAGCACGATGCCCTTGCAGAATACTTTCTATTTTACCAGTCAAAACGTCATAAACTGAAAGCAAAAGAATATAAATAATTATTTCCATAAACTAATTCGGCTCTACCTATGGTCAGTAAACATTAATAAAAATTTTATTTTAGAAGTTCAAGTTTTACAAACATGTATGATTCTGAACAAAAAACATACGTGTAATAACAAGAAAGTATACAATGTAAGCAGTTTATAGCAGAACCAGTAGCAGATATTACAGCAGTTTCTTTATCAGACAGGCATAAACATGTTATATTATCCTGATATAACTGTGAACAAGGCGCGCGCGCGCACGCACACACACACACAAACACACACTCACACACACACTCTCTCTCTCTCTCTCTCTCAGACACACACACACACACACACACACTCTCACTCACTCACTCATGAGTGGACTGGCTCGCCGGGCAACCTGGCAACTGCCGGTGTGCCTTCCCATTTATGCCTGCCCCCCGCCGGCGAAAATATCTATTTAATAAAATTCGCTAGTAGCAGTACAGAGGATCACGTGATTCCATGTATGGGATATTCGGAGCGGCGTTTTACATTAAGAAAAGCTACATACCTTTTCTTTCAGTGGCAAGCAACATTTTCTTGTTACTGTGCAGGTTACATAAAAGATACGGAATATTTATATTTTAAACTGGTGTGTGGTGAAGCGTATCGGTAACTTCAAGTATCTCATTGTAGTAAAGGAGTCAACAAAAGCTATTATTAGTCTCCATAGGCTCAACGGTGATGAAAGGATTCGTGGTCCCATAAAATCTTTTAAACAGCATTTGCAAGAACAAAATAAGCCTTTTGCGTTGTACTTTTGAATCCCAAAGAAATGACGTCATGACTCCCACCAACTAGACGAGCTCCTTCTCAGAACACATGTGACCTGTTTCGCAATGCACTTACAACTGAACAATAAAAAGAAATCATTCAGCATTATAGATGTTAAATGAGTGTTTTAAAACAATACAAACGTGTGGTATATTATATATACACACCATAAATCCCGAAAGGGTTAGACACTATTTTAACTTATAGTGTATAGCGGGCCGAAGGCTGACACGGAATAACAAGCATAAATATTGAATTGATTTGATTTGATTTTCAGTTTAGGCTCACTGTCAGCAGCGAAGCTACATGAAACGTAGACTTACAGATTAACGTGGTATCCCAATTACATGAGCTCCGCCGTGCTAAACAATGAGAGGGGTTCAAGCGATATACAGGGTCTTCCAAAAGTCCTGCAAAAAAGTAAAAAGCTATAACTTTGTATCCATTTATTGTATTTGTACAAAACTTTTCGTGGACTTGTAAGAAAGTCTGAAATTTTGTATCCATGCAGTTTTTTCAACGCCAAATCTCCAGCTGAGCACCATTTACGTCCAAATATTGCTGAAGTATTTTCGGGAATCCAAGAATGGCATTTCGATGTTCGCTGACACGGCACACCACCCATACATTTAACTTTGGAAAATCACGAACATGTGTCTTAAATTCGTGTGGATTCTCAATTCCCCAGATTCTACAATTGTGTCGGTTTAGCTTACCAGACACATGAAACGTGGATTCACCTGAGAACAGCAACTTTGAAAGAAGTCCTGGATCAATGTTCAACCGTTCAAGCATCATTTCACAGAACTCACTTTTTATGTCACAGTCTTCTTCCGTCAATTCCTGTACAAGTTTCAACTTGTAAGGCTTTGCCTTTATTTTCTTACGAGCGATATTGTGTAGCGTTGTCATTGCCACTCACAGCTCCAAGGATTTGCGTTTCAACGATTTCTTTGGACTTTGCAACACGCTTTCCTGCACGTACTGAATCACATCAACACTGGTTGTTGGCCTTCCGCTACGAGGCAAGTCCAAGACACTTCCGGTAGCTAGGAACTTATCGTACCATTTCTTGATACTTCAACCTGCAGGTGGTTGTTTCTGATATTTTTGTCGGAATTTTCTTCTCACCAAAACACTAGATTTTAACTCACAAAACCACGCCACACACTGCGCTTTCTCTTGAGTAGACGCCATCTTTGTCACGTGATTTGCGGTTGTGACGTCAACGTTTACATCCGCTCATTGTTGCCAACAAAAAATTTAATACTTCCACTAAACATTACAAACAAAATAGAAAACTGTAAGTAGTACTTTCAAAGTTACAGCTTTTTACTTTTTTGCAGGACTTTTGGAAGACTGTATGGCTACAAACGCAAGCGTCTTAAAAAACTGTGTCTGTTTACTATAAAGCATACATGAGCTCGAAGCGAATTTACGATCCTAAGTATCGAATGTGTACATCCTGGTACTGGGCTCTGAGCTACTATGCTAACCTCTTACGCAAGAAATAAAGTTACGCCTATATTTACGCACCCGTCACAACAGCTCAGACACAGGGCGCCGTGTATGGTGTATTCAAAAAAGAGACTATCCACGCAGAGAGGAATTTAAAGAGATCTACTCAGAAAGCAATGTTGATAATACAACTATTTTTTTTTTTTTTTTTTTTTTTTTTTTTTTTTTGTTACGACGCTACTGGCGCTAGAAACAGCTTAAGTTATTGCTTATTGGCTGTTAGCATGATCTGTGTATTTGGTTCTGTACGCTCTGCCCTGTTGCTGGTAGGTCAATATAAGTGTACTTGTTTAGGCCTATAGTAAATACGAACGAACAAAGAGAGGATGCGCAAAATTTCTTGCGGCTAACTCACTCACTCTACGGCCTATGGAAGCCGAAGAAGGTTCAATGCCGCGTTCACAAAAGCTCTCCACTAACATTTATCCTTACCCAACTGGATCCAGTTTCTACTTTGTATTCCTATTTCCGCGAGATCCATCTTAATATTGTCCTCGCATCTGTGCCTAGGTCTTCCTAATGGTCTTTTTCCTACTGGATTTCCAGTTAAAATTTTGAAAGCGTTCCTACTTTCTTCCATTCTGGCTACATGTCCTGCCCCCCTCAGTCTCCTGGACTTGATTACCCTAACAATGTTTGGTAAACGGTATAAATTACGCAGTTCTTCGTTATAAAGTTTCCGCCATTCCCCATTCCCGTTCCCCTTGGGTCCGAATATTCGTCTCAGGATCTTGTTCTCAAATACTTACAGTCTGTGTTCTTCTCTCAGAGTAAGCGTCCCTGTTTTGTAACAATACAGCACACAGGCATGATTATCGTTTTATAGATTTTAAACTTTAAATTCCTTGACAGAATTCGCGACGACAAAAGATTTTGAACTGAACAATAACACGAATTTCCTGCTTTTAATCGACATTTAATTTCTTAGTGAATATGGTTTTGTTAATATTAACCCTAGATATTTGAAGGTACCCACTTTATGACAAGTATTATTTGAAGTTTGCCGTATTACGATCTCGGAATTTCCATGAACTTCCGAACTTTCTTGCGACTAGGAGATGTAAAAAACGTAAATATGGACCTAGATAAAATAGTAACAAAATTGTGTTCAACGAAACCTGTACCAGTGAAAAATCTTTTAACATAAAACAATTTTATGATCTTAATAGATTTCACGTAGTGATCTTTTAACTTGTTCGAACCGCGTATGACTTAACTATGCACTAATGTTAAACCTTACTATAAAATAATCTATACAGGAAGGAAAAATAGGCGACTTACATATGAAGATACCATGTTATAAAAAGGAAAAATACTCACTGACGACACGTCCTGCAGCACATCCTGTGTATATATATCTTTGGCCCGTCGTGAATTCCGGAGAAAAATGACACCGAATTAGAGTCTGCAAAACTGAATGGCCTCTATATGTCATTATGGAGGTATCTCCTTCCAGCTGAGTCTTCGGGTTGCTTACTAAAAAAATAAAAGATAGTAACATTTTAAGTAACTACAATAAATCACTATAACAAAAATAAATAAATAAAATATATAAAAATAAAATGCTCCGATAAATTATAACATTTCAGTAACGTTTCCGAGGAAGAACGGTCCTCATCCTTCGCTGACTTGACTTTGAAAAATGGTTAGAAATGTAAAAACTGATAAAACTGATAGAATGCGGTAGGGACGGGGGAAAGTATTAATAGTACATACGATAATAAAGCTCTTTCTCAAGCCAATAATTTCAAGTAATGTACTTATTTGCATGACGGTCGCAGAAATGTCACAGAAGACTCGGGGAATGAGCAACCGACAACTGATCTAAGTGTGGAATACAAAGAATTGGTGGGACAGAAATTGCTTGAAACTCGTTGTCAGCCAGTAAGAATGATAGATAGTTGAGAACCTGAAAATTGGACAAGATACTGTTCGAAAAACTGGAACACGATCTTCAGGAAATAAACTTTGTGCCCGGTTTGTGCCATACATACTAACTAACGAGTAAAAGAAGTGACGAGTTTCTGCAAGTCGAGATTTGCTGCAAATGGCAGACACGGACCCGGGTTGGTTCAAGGAGATTATAATTGTGCCGAGTCATTATTTCATGCGTACGAACCTTCCACACAGCGCCGATCAGCAGATTGGGTCGGTAAAGGTTCTCCATAGCCAAAGAAAACGCGCCTTCAGAAGTCACGCGTGAAGACGATATCGGCAGTGTTCATCGACTGAAGAAGTGAGGTTCATAAGTAATTCATACCCTGAGGGTCACGTCATCACAGCAGGTTTACAAAAACATTATGAATTGATGGTTGGAGAGATTTTGACATAGGGGAACGAAAGTTTTTGATTGTCATGAATGACTTCTCCATGACAACGCAACTTGTCACAAGGTGATTCTTGTTGAGGAGATTTTGGTCAAGAAATAAGCTGCCTCCAACAACCACTCCATTTATTCTTCCGACTTAGCCCAGCAGACTTCTTTCTGCTCTCTAAGACTGAATCAAAACTGAATAGGCAGAGATCAAATTCTGATATCCACCAGGCCGTTACCAGTGAACTAAAGAGGGTCTCACAAGAAGACATCCAGAACTGGATCTGACAGCTGTATGCCAGTGCCACTGTTTGTGTCGAAAGAGGAGGGACGTATGTGGTATAATAACTCATAGTTACAGTTATTCGGTTTTTTATTTCTCTTTTATGCCACTAGTTTCGAAACTTTGTAGACGGACTGTGTACCTTAAAAAAATCGGAAGGTCGCCGATGCAGTAAATTTTTAAGACACTAAGAGACTATTTGTATAGAAAAATACTAAGGGCACCCTGCTTTCTTTTGCAGTACGGGAAGCGTAGAGAAAGCAATTTGCTAAGAATAAGCATTTTCAAGGCACTAGGAGATGATTTCTTTAAGAAATTAATGAATCTGTTCTCATTATATGGTAGCTCCAGATTGTTCAACTGCATATTTTCAATAATACAGGACAATGCATAAAGTAAATGAATTTTCATATATATTTAAGTATTTATTGCTGAAGATAAAAATATGTCTTTAATTATGAATTTTTTGACGTCGTACTTCTCTGTGCTTTTGATTGTAAACTAGAAATTATCAAATAACACTTATCTCCACTAGAAATAAAATGTGGTTATTTTGAGGTTTAACATCTCTACGAACACCAAGATTATGTATGTAAGACATGGACCTGCAGTTAGACGTACTTCCTCAGGAATCGAACAAGGGTCTCTATCACTACTACGAGGGGTGATCAGAAAGTAAAGTTACTAAGCCTGCAACGAAACGTGTATATATTACTTCATACAACCAATACAGCCAACAGATAGTACATACATTAAGTTATTTTTCGACATAGTCTCCGTATCGGTTGAGGCACTTATCGTATCGTGCGATGAGTTTAAAGATTCCCTCCCGGTTAAAATCCTGTCTTTGGGTATTCAGTCACGTTGTCGCAGAGTGTTTCACCTCCTCATCTGCAGAATATCGTGCATAATTTGACAAACGCTTCCGAACGACATTCCCAATTCTGCCATCAGAAGCCGTAACGTGATCTTCTGTTCCCCTGAATGAACTTCTCCACGCGAGCTGTATTCAAATCTGTTGATGTCGTGCTGGTTTGGCCACTGCGCTCCTCGTTGGTGACGTTTCCTCTACCAGACGCAAACTTTCGACACCATTATGCGACATAATGAAGAGGCATTATAATCTCTCCGTAAACTTCTACCAGTTGCCGGTGAATTTCAGCCACGATTACATGTTTCGCCCACAGAAATCGAAGAACTGAGCAAAGCTTCTTCGTTAGACCGGTTTTCCAAACTAGTCGCCATTTGTGTTTACATACAACTAGCGCCGCAGGTGGCGGGTGACTGAATCCCTGCACAGTTGCCAACTCCATGTATTAAAATTATCACAAACTCCTTATTCCTCTATAACAGAAGAAACTTCAGAAATATAGGCCTTGGAACCTTAGTTTCTGATCCTCCCTCGTAGTAAATAAATAAAATTTCTTCTAGCAAAATAAATAAATAAATATAAAAAAAAAACTAATCATTATTAGGAACGAACGACAGGCTTTACCGAAACAGAAGTTCGTATTTTTTTCGAAGCCTAGACGTGAAAATTTACCCTCAAGTGTTCTGGATCCCATACAATCTTTTAGACACATTTGGAAGAGAACAAAATAAGTCTTTTGCGTCGTACTCTTAAAGGACAAACAAATGACGTTATGACCCTTACCAACTTGATGAGTTCCTTCTCAAAACACGTGTACGTCTGAACAATAAAAATGATCCAGCAGTAATAGATGTTAAATGAGTGTCTTGAAACAATACACACATATAGTACATATATACACACACTAGCTTTTGGCCAGCTGGAGGCTCCGATCCCCAGACCCCCGTGTTTGCTCGGCCTATGACCTCACATTTCTCACCCGTCGGCCTTTGCATCAACAGTGAATTTCATGAACTTGCTCTTCATATTTCCTGAATTTGCCATTCGGGGGCTTCGCCCCCACACACTGTCTTTGCTCGGCCTACGGCCTCGCACCTCTTGAACCCACAATTCTATCGTTTCTTTTCTTATTTCAACCAACACCCATTTAAATAGCATGGGAATTCCTTCATCCCCTTTAGACCCCTAAAAAATTTTAAAATATTCACTTTTCGCAATTTTTCTGTCGGTTAGTCCTGGAAGGCTACAATCATGCCACATATTTCATCATTCTAATCCTGCCGGAAGTGCCTAAACATTTTGGGGTGTAGAAGACGTCCCATTTAAATAACATGGGGAAGATTTTTCAGTTCCCCATAAAACCACTTTACGGTTCGAAATTTTTATTTCTGATGATTCAGATAGGTAAAGCTAACGAAAACGTACAAATATACCAAATTTCAAGTTTTTATTCCTATTCTAAGTACCCAAAATATTAGATTATAGGTCGAAAAAAAAAAAGTCTCATTTAAGTAACATGTGGATTTTAGACCTCCTAAAAATTAAAAATATTCACTTCTGGCTATTTTCCTGTGGGTTTGTCCCGAAAAGCTACAATCATGTCAAATTTTAACATTGTAGCCCTACAGGAAGTGCTCAATAATTTCGGGCGTGTAAAAGGTGTCCCATATAAATAACATGGGAAAGATTTTTCAGTTCCCTATAAAACCAGTCTAAAGTTGGAATTTTTTTTTATTTTTACTGATTTATTTAGGTAGTGCTATCGAAAACGTGCAAGCATACCGAATTTCAAGTTTTTATTCCAATTTTAAGTACCTAAAACATGAGTTTATAGGTCCAGAAAAAGGCCCATTGAAATAACATGGGGAAATTCTTCTTTCCCTCTTTAGACTCCCTAAAAATTAAAAATATTCACTTTTGGCAATTTTCCTGTGGGTTAGTTCCGGAAAGCTACAATCATGCGGTGAAGCCCTATAGGATGTGCTCAATAATTTATGTCAGCTCATGTAGTTTTATATATAGTTAAGATACAGTATATATATACAGTAAACCCACGTTAACACGAATTCCAAAGGACTAAAAAATCAGGAGTTCGTGTTAACCGGGGATCCAAATTTTATTATTCGAATACATTTTCCTCATACATACGCACTACAGTATACAGACTATATATACACACCAGTACAGTATATTATGTATGCCATAGAAAACACTAGAGATGGTATCGAGACGAGACTGAGTAGTCTCGGTCTCGTCTCGGTTCCAAATTCGAGACGAGACCAAGACTATTCTCCGTCTTGATACCATCCACAGAATTGTATCGAGAAGAGACTGAGAGTTTCGGTCTCGTCTCGATTTTGAAAAGCACAGCTCGGTCTCAAATTCGAATTAAGATCGAGATCGAGACTAGTTTCGGTCTCGGTACCGTCCTCTGAAAAGTGAAAACACTACAGTAACCTTATTATCCTATCTTCGAAGATTAAAAAAAAAAAAAAAAAAAAGTTTCCACGCAGAAAATCCAGGTTAAGTTATAAAATTGATAACTCCGCTAGCAGGTTGGATACCGCTAGTAACGGAAAGGTATTTATGACTGCTGTCACCAGTTTGTAGTTACAAGGGAGAGAATATGTTTTGTCTCGAGCTGTCGCCAGCTCGTCTGCCAAGCACCTGCATGTTTAGCGCATGACGGAGAACAGAATCAACACCTCATAAGAGAGGAAAGATACCTGTTTCTGGTTTTTCTCTTATTTACAAGGCAATTTTCGTCTGTATAAATACTGCGTGACAAAAACTGATCCGGAATTAAATCTGAAATAAAAAAAATGATCTAAAAAAAAAAAAAAAAAAAAAAAAAAAAAAAAACCAACAACAAAGACTGAAAGTTCGTGTTAAATGAAAACCTTTACTGACTCAAGGGACTAAAAATTAGTTCGTAATTCGTGCTAACCGAAATTCGTGATTCGTGTTAACCGATAAAACTTCCTATAAGATAACGTACAGCGATGCCGGGACCGAAATTTTGTTCGTCCTAACCGAGTGTTCGGCTTAAGCGAGTTCGTGTTAACGAGGTTATACTGTATATATTAAATCCTGAAGGGGTTGATAATTATAAAATAACATGTATGTGTCATCAGCTTTCTGCATAGAAAGGAGCCATCCAATTTTGTAAAGAGATAAATCTTCACTCGATTTAATCGTATGTGAAGCAGTTTTTTTTTTTTTTTTCGATTTTCGTCTCGGGAGAGGATAGTACGACATACACTATATTTCTGTCAGGACAAGAAAATCTGTCCGTGTTATGGAGGTGTCAGTTGAGGGAGGTTTTATTGTAACACTAAATTTGCTGCTTACACTTTTTCGGCACTCGTTGCCACCGGTAGTCCCAATTCTGATCAGCCACTGCTCTCCTCGTGTTCTGCTGACCATTATGCGAGGAAAAAATTCTCATGTCCCACAATTTTATACACTGATCTTTACAATTGGTTATGAGATGACGCCCATCACCACGGGGATCAATATACGTTAAGCCATCCATGTGTCCTGCCAATACGCCAACTGGATTTGGGTTTAACTCACACAGTGTTCTTCGGTCCCAAACCTACAAAAAAGAAAAACTTTATTAAATAATTATCCACTTTCTTCTATCAACAAAAAGCAAAATAAACAACACAATTCGTTAATTGTTGTAATTGCACATTGAAGTTACAAGTGTATACATCTAAATAGTTAGTATCAACACTACAATATTTAGTATATTCTGTAACAAAAAAATGAAATGAAATGAAATCTTTGAGTTTTACGTCCCACGGTTATGCCGGTTAGGCTAAAGGAGACGGTGATGATGAGTAATGAATGAAATGGTGGAATGAAGAAAGTGGCAGGAAACGGGAGAACCCCGAGAAAACCCACGCACACGGAGCTTGTCCACCACAAAGTTGATTTGGCAGGGGCTATATTCTGTAAAGTCCAACGTGCTTGTTTCTACAAACATCCAACATGTACTCCAGTGGCGTATCTACGATTTTGTTTCGGGGGAGGCTTTGCCTGGAAATGTGAAAATTCTGCAAGATATTTCATATACTTTACTATAGTAAGTATGATTTCGGGGGGCTTAAGCCCGGAAGCCCCCCCCCCTTAAATACGCCACTCTGTACTCCTATCTATAAATAAACAATTACGTGCGCCTTATTATGGAGTCCTACAGCTGCAAGCGTTGAAAACAACAGCAGCATCACCAGTTACATGACGACGAAGGAACAGTTTCGCCACCGCCTCACCTGGAGCACCTAGATAACCAAGAATATTTCAATAATAGCTACCAGTCTCGATTGGCCACCCCTCTTTTAGCTTGCTCTGGAGCTTCACGACATACCTAACTCAAAGTCTCTAGTTTGCTTCGAAACTCTAGGCTCTTCTTCTTCCCGCTTAGTTTACTTAGGAGCTCTGTTGGGATTCCTAACCTCAATCGCTTAGCTTGCTTCAGAGCATTGGGGATTATTAATCCACTCAACCCAGCTTGCTTCGGAGCTCTGTTGAAATCCTGCCCTATGCTACTTGGACCTTGGGTCACCTCTACCTTAAAACTTAGATAATTTACATTATTGTAGTATTTTCTGTAAATGCTGTTGTTATAGAGAATTTATTGAATAAACCGGTACTGGAAGTCGATTTCGGACTCTGATTTTATGAACCTAGCTCTACCTATCAAGAAGTTTTATAATATTTTTCCTTCTCTACACAAAAGAATGGTGAGAAGCATCTTCCTCTCTCTTTTTGTTTTCTTTCTCTACTACTATTTCGTATTTAGACTTCTCAAAAGATGAACTCAAAGGCGATCAACCACATATTGCAAGTTTGAACATTTGCACACAAGGCAATTTTGCAGGACAAACTAGGCAAAAAAAAAAAAAAAAAAAAAAAAAATCAGTTGGGGATTCTGATGATCTTCTCAGCTTGGGATTAAAGTTTGCCAATAATAAAAGGGTAAATTTTCCACCTGTTTATGAAACATGGAGTGTGCTACGACTTGCTTTGTTTGGACAACCAAGGGACTACATTACTGAACACATACAAGATTTGTTTAAAATGTATCCAACCTTAATAGGGAGGCGTGGTTTGACGCACATAGGTAGTGATCCTAATGCACATCCTTGTTTTTTTTCTGCAAAAACAGTCAGTCATTTTATTCAAAACGAATGTCACCTCACCTATCAGCAGTCTGCCGCACGACTGAAGGCGTTGAACAACGGTACTGCACTAAATTTTGTGTAAAGCTTTGAGAATCCCAAGTGAAAATAATCTGCAAGGGTCGATAGACCTTCAGAAACGAAGCAATGGACACCAGAAAAAGTGGTTCAACCCTCCACTGTTCACAATTCATACAAACTTTCCTCAAAAAATACAGCATATCTATGCTTTGTCAGGATCCCTACTCTCGTGACATGGCTCCATGTGATTTCCGGTTTTTCTTGAAATGCACCTGAAAGGAACCACATTTCAGAACAGAGAAGAGTTCATGGAGAATACGATGGAGCAGCTCCGCGCAATCTTAAATCAGGCGCTCCAGTGCCGCTTCAAACAGTGGGAGAGCCATTGGAAGTTACTTGGGGCCAGCTGCATGGGGCAGCTACTTGAAGAAGATTAACGTAATATTGTGGTATCTGAATACACAAAATTATTTATAAATAAAAGTTGGATACTTTTTGAATAAACCTCGTATAAAGGTCGAACTTTATATTATACGAGAAAATAAGAAGAATCAAATTTTCCTTATTTCGTATACCTTACAAGTGGAAATTCAACAAAAATTCAAAGTACGAAAGAGTGCAGAAGTAAGCCTGGAAATGAAACGGAGTCTTCGCTAACAACTATGCTACACACGGTAATCTGGAGACGTCAGTTCGTCCCCGGCTCAATACCATATGTTTTTGAAAAAATGAAATGAAATCTTTGAGTTTTACGTCCCACGGTTATGCAGGCTAGGCTAAAGGAGACGATGATGAGGAATGAAATGGTGGAATGAAGAAAGTGGGAGGAAACGGAAGAACCCCGAGGAAACCCACGCACACGGTGTTAGTCCACCACAAAGTTCACTTGGCGGGGGCGGGGGCGGGGGCTTTAATTAATTTGCCCTTTTCAAGCATTTACAACATCAAGAGATGACAATACTCAAATGTGGTTGCAATGTATCATATCCAACCCCTCAATATCAACATTTACTATCGCGGTAAAATGTTTTCCTACTACGTACACATTATTATGTCTATCACTGCTTTATAAACATAGCGGATGAATAGTAGTGTACGTGTTTACATAAAAAGGAAAAAATAAACTTTTTTCTACAGTGTATCTAATATATTTACTACATTCCTGAGCGGATAAAGAGGGAACATTCTACGAATAGGTGCGTCGCCTAGCAGCGTGATGAGCTAAAGCGGAACTATACGACCGAACCCGACTGTGAAATAATAATAATAATAAAAATAATAATAATAATAATAATAATAATAATAATAATAATAATAATACTAATAATAATAATAATAATATTCTTCCTGAGTGCGACACGCGAAGACTTCTAACTTTGGTAAGTGATTTTTTTCTTCTTTTTACAATTTCTTCTTAGAAAGATGAAATACGAGGTTTCAATGTGCAAGATAGTCACAAATATATGTTAACAAGGAGCTGTTTCTCTTAAGTATTCGGAATAAATTTTAAAAAATGAAATGAAATCTTTATGTCCCACGGTAATGCCGGCTAGGCTAAAGCAGACGGTGATGATGAGAAATGAATGAAATGATGGAATGAAGAAAGTGGGAGGAAACGGTAGAACCCCGAGGAAACCAACGCACACGGTGTTTGTTCACCACAAAGGTCATTTGGTGCGAGCTGGGATCGAACCAAGGATTCCATTCACCAGAGGTGAACGCTCTACCATAGAGCCACCGCGGCCCCAAATTAAAAAAAAAAAAAAAACTTTTTTCCTTTCATCGTATTTCCATGAAACAATCTGAACATGTACCAAAACTGTATTTCGAAATACCAACAGTGTTTCATGAGGACATTCCAATTTATTCAGTTTGAAGCTTACTCCAGAAGAAATCTTTTTGCTGGTGAGTATAGCAGATAATTAATTAACGCAATTATGTTCATGAACTGTTAAACTATGAGCGTATACGATAATAATAAGTAATTATTTACCATTTCCCACAGTCGATGTAAATATTTACAACTACAGTTAGCACAAAATCAACACAGAGTTTTTCGTCTTTATTATTAGTCTGCTATTAGGTGTGTTGATAAATAGTAGATATTCGGTTTTTTTTTTTTTTTTTTTTTTTTTTTTTTTTTTTTTTTTTTAAAGTATATTGAAACTTCGACTAGTGCTTATACTAATATATATAAAAGTGAAAGTGCCTAGTGACTTCCTACCTCTTGAACCACAAGACCGATATCGATCAAATTTCCAATGTAGCTTAAGTTCGGGCCTAGAATGTTTTTATCATTTCACTTTGACGGTGCACCTTAGGAGAGGGGGAAGACATACAAATGATCGAAAACTGCCAGTACTAGTATCGAATCCATAGTTTCCGAGATCACTGAGATGAACAGTAACACTTCCGATGCCGTTTAAATCCAAATTCACTCCGGAAACTTGGGGGAGGGGGAGATATATAAAAATGATCAAAAATGACCGATATTAGTATCGAATTAATAGTTTTTGGAGTCGCTGAGATGAACAGTTACACTTCAGATGCCACTTAAATCTAAATAATGCAGCCCTTTATGTCCAAAATGAAACGTGAAAAAATGAAACCTTTAAGTTTTACGTCCCACGATTGTGTCGGCTAGGCTAAACGAGACAGTGATGATGAAAAATAAAGGAAATGGTGGAATAAATAAACTAGGAGGAAACGGGGGAACCCCAAGAAAACCCACGCACACGGTGTTTGTCCAACACAAAGCTCACTTGGCGCGAGCTGGGATCGAACCAAGGACCCCATGCGCCAGAGGTGAACATTCTACTACTGACCCACTGAGCCCCCCTCCCTCCAAATGAAACATATTCTTGCCGTGTGAAGAATGGGCATTCTGGTAGTAGCTAATATAGATATTTTATTAGAAATGTTCCTGGTAGTTTTCAATTATTAAAGGAAAAAGTACCAGTGTCACTTGTACACCACGTGAAGAAGGCTGTTTGTATGATGTATATCTTCTCAATATTGAACCCAGAAGTGATACTAATTTGAACAATTTTCGGCTTTAGACAGAGAGTGAGTGGAGATATAATGTATTTTAGGGACGCTTGCAGGAAACCGCTTCTTGCTATCTATTACCGCTTTTTCTCTATAGTGATCAATGTAAAAACCGGAAGTAACTTATTTCTACCACTTCCGCTTTAAATATCACTTCCAGCAACGTCTCCCGTCCACGAATACTCTTCATCGATTTTTTTTAACCTTGTTAGCACTATGGAAAATACAAACTTTTTCAGGTTTCAAGTTAAGATGATTTTCTGGATTACCTGAACTCTCACATGGCCATTTAAGATTTAAACCACTTGAGAATGCTGCATGAGCATTGCCAGAAAACGAACTTAAAAAGAATGGAGAGATGGAGTGGGAAGGATAACTGTCATTGTTCCTAGATATAAATCTTTTTATCCGCATCTTTTTCTCGCAAAAATAAGTAAAATATCATCTCTCTAGGACTTACAGTTCTCGAAATATGGCTACACAGATATCTAGTAATTCGAACTTTATTGGCCAATATCTGGGGAACGGTGGCCAGTTGGCCAGTATAAAGTTAATCATTGGCCACCAGTTACTATTTGGTACAAAAATGTTCACCATCCTCTTAGATATTGATCAACACCAATATGATCTCTGTGTGACTTCCACAATGGACACCGGTTACTATCTGATACCAAAATATTTATCATTCTCTTAGGTATTGATCAACATCAATATCATCTCTCTACAACTTAAGGTCCGCGATCTACGGCTACTTAAATATCTAGAAATTGGCCATTTTTGGCAAAAATCACGGAAACGGTACGTCAAGGGAGATGATACTGGTGTTAATCAATACCTAAGAGGATGGTAAACATTTTGGTACCGATATTAATTGGTGGCCACTGGCCAACGACCAAACCAGTAACCAGTTGGACAGTGGCGACCGGTTACTATTTGGTACCAAAATATTTACCATTCTTTTAGGTACTGATCAAGACCAATGTGATCTCTCTATGACGTACGGTTCCCGAGATATGGCTCCTTAAATCTCTGGAAATCGGCCATTTCTTGGCCAGTATCTCGGGAACGGTAAGAGTGGCGCGAAAAATTTAATCACTTTCTCTGATAGTTTTTGATGCTCTACCGAATGCAGGGTTCAAAATTGAAAAAAAATCGCAAACAACAGACAGACAGACGGGCTGACAGACACACATTATTCAGTAACGAACTTTTTAAGTTCGTTGAAAATACCAACCAAAAATGAATTTTGTGTGGTGTTTGATTTGAGAAAGTAATTTTGGGCCTTTCGTGAATTATCTAATGGCAAAACTCATCCAAGAATGCCTAGAAAGAGTAATAAAGAATGTTTTATTATTGTCACTCACCACACTCAAGCGCTCTGTGTTGCACAAGCAGCGAGGAGATAAAGTAGGGGAAAGTTGTTTATTCCACATTTGTACCTCGCGCTTGTAAGAGTGCAAGGTATATTTCCAAGCAGAAATTACCATGCATTTGAGTCTTCGCTGTCAGGTTTCCGAATATAATTGTGTCTGAATTATACAAGCCCATTCTTTTGAATCGTGGACATGGATCTTCCATCAACAAGTAAAGTTCCCCCCTTTGAATTTTTCCAATTATTTTTTGTGGCCGATATATTCGTATTCTTAAAAAGTGACACAAACGACAGCAAATTGCAGAGAAAAATAGGTTCTTTGAAATCAAATTCAATATTTGCAAAATGGGAACCAGTTACTTCGCAAGAAATAAAGTTATTTTCTTGCCACGATTATTCACATGTGTCTTGTACGGAAACCAGCATTGTGGGACTACAGAAATAACGAATCTATTATGCATAATATATATTCAACAGCAAATTGGCATATAAAGGGATAGATATTTTCAAATTTAGGCAATGTTGGATGTAAATGATAATGACCCCGAAATAGCTAGGAATTAACAAAATTATGACCTCCTTCATAAAATTCGACCACTATTTGAACATGTTGGGGGAAAATGTCGGAAAGTGTATATACGTCAGAGCAAACAATAGATGAAGCAATATGTGGATTTAAGACGCCGTGTTTCATTCAGGGTTTATATGGAAGAGAAACATTACAAATACGGCATCAAAATATTTGAACTTTGTGAGGCGAGAAGTTGGATTGTTTGCAATCTGGAGATGTATTCAGCCCGCGAGAGATTACGCACATGGAAAGCTGGTAGAAAACAGATCACAACTTCGTGTTCGAAATGTGACGTGGCCATTTACATTGGAAGATATTTTGAAGTTTCTTCACACAAAAGACAAATATTGAGACTACTAAATATCGGGTGGTTGATAAACAAACTAGTTTGTATATATCGAATATTTTTTTAACAGTTGTGAAGTATTTATAAACATTTAAGTGTACATATATGTGTAATCATTCATTGTCAGAAGAAGTGGCAAATCATTTGTCAAATAGGCCTGTTGCTACGTGGCACATAAATCCAATAAGTACACGTTACTTTTTACCTTCTAATAGATTGCTACTTCTAATTTTATTTCTGAAAGTTTCAACAGTTTAGAGTAAAAACTTTGAAAGATGCGATTCTTTTTTAAAAATAATCCTTATTTTCTCCAGGACAGAGGGCTTTGACAATTTAAATACTCCTACGACCGAAAGTGTCAAACCGTTTGTTGAAAAAAAGAAAATGACTTTTCTATCTTCGAAACTTATTCTAGTCTCTTCTCGCACATGGCATTCATATTGTGTGTGTCAAAATATACTGTATATAAACTTCATCACAGTAAATATGCCTAATCCTCCGAGTTACCGTTCGAAGTGGTACTTCTCAATCCCCATGAGGAAGTATAAAGAAGATTGTACAAAATGTCGAGTTCCTAACGCGACAAAACGATATATTTTTCACCATTTTCTTAGATGTTGAATTTCAAAAAATCACGTCTTAGCTATAGTGTAGAATTTGAGAACTCTTGTATAAAATTTCAATTCAGTACGCCAAACGGGGGCAGGGAGGCAAAAGTACCCCTTTCCCCTTAAGGATTGTACTTTGTGAAACTTTGTCTTATTCTGAGTCCAGGGCTCAATGATATTTCAGTAAAATTTCAAACGTCGATACCCAACCGTTCCAGAAATCTGGTCAACAACACTTAAAAAAAAAAAGCTCATGACCCCCTTTTCCCGCATAGAATTTGCATTTCGTAAAACCCTGTCTTATCCTGTGTAGGGTTTTAGGAGAATATTTATACACAATTTCAAGTTTCTCTAACATTTCCGGAGATTGGTGAATGGCGTAAAATCATTTTAACCTCCCTTCTTGCGATTCGTATTTCGTACACTTCGACTTACTTCTAATACAGACTTCAAAAGAACATTAAAAACTCAATATTTTCGAAGATCTGATGAATGTCGAAAAGAAAAGGCTGAAGCCTATTTACCCTTGCGATAGTCTCATTTCGTAACCTCTTCGGACGTCGAGTGTCGTATACGACACACAAAATTATTTACCCTGATAGAGCGACAACGTGGCACATATGATACGCATATTTTGATCCTCTTCCTTGTCGCCAGAGTAGACGCTGCATTTGATAGAAGCTTGACAATTGAAGAACTCTTTCTGTTGGTCCTAGATAGTGTTTTGGAGGGAAGAAAATATCGCAGAAACCGAAAAATTACACGATTATGTTAAATATTCTACCTCTCTTACTTTAACGCCTTATTTTTTCCAATGCATGTTGATTTATCTTGTTAAAAGTACGAAGTTGATTATTTGCTCTTCTATTTTGTGGGGGAATATGGAGAAATTTTGTTTTATCATGTGTCGTATGCGCCACTATGAAACCAACCGTTACAAAATATGATTATTCATAATCTAGAGATATATCATGTTTTCAATCTCTTCACTTCGGTTTTATGAACATGTGACAGTGTTTTAGGTATTGGATACTGTTGTCATAGATGTATTAAGTGTGTAATACGCATAAGCATACGTAGTGGGGAGGCAAGGGGACAAGAATATCGTTTCTCACTTTTTATTGGTAGAGTTCCAAAATGAAATGAAATGAAATTTTTGAGTTTTACGTCCCCCGGTTATGCCGGCTAGGCTAAAGGAGACGGTGATGAGCAATGAATGAAACGGTGGAATGACGAAAGTAGAAGGAAACGGGAGAACCCCGAGGAAACCCACGCACACGGTGTTTATCCACTAAAAAGTTCACTTGGCGGGAGTAGGGTTTGAACCCGGGAGGTGAACGCTCTACCACTGAGCCACCCCGGCCCCCTGGTAGAGTTCCAATGGGTCCTATATGACACACATGATTGTCACTACGCTGTGCATAAATAATTGTAATTTCTCTTACTCGTTGCTGTATGGAACGAAAGCATTACGAAAATATAAAACTTACAAGAAAAAACAATTTTGTTCCACTAGTGACACTGAAGAGGGTAAAACTCCGTTTATCATCAACTTAGGATTCAAAGAGAACATCTTATACAAAATCTTACGTTTCCATGCAGAACAATTTCGAAGATCTGGTGAACGAAAGACTAAAATACTTTCAAATTCTCCTTAAGATTTCACGAATGAGTCAGTAGATTTACTTTGATATTATTCTCTACGCTATTGAATGATTAAGTAATGTCTCCTTACTTACTTTACACAATCCATCATCACCTCCGCTATACAGAATTTGTGATGTATCATCTGCAAAAGCTACCGTGTTAACATCGTCTGCGTGTCCTTCAATCTGAAATTATAAAAGCTCTATTAATATAAATTTACGTATTTTCAAAGAAATGCGCTATCTTCCAATTTATGATTTGAATTACTACAAAAAAATCTATGAAACAGTTTGTTATAAATATTCATCAGGCCTATTAGAGTAATTTTGTCGGACTTTACATAATTGAAAGGAAAAACCTGGCATACAGAGCAATTTCTAATACACTGACAATATGAATGCTATTGTGTTCTGGGAGATGCAGTGAAGGAGACTGGTGATTACTGATGCGAGTCGAGACAGAAAGGCTGGACTTCATAAAGGTTTAACCTTTTCAGGACCGATAGGAATTTCACGTAAGTCGTAGATCTTTACGTTGGCGGCCCCAGTAGCCCTTATAATTGTCACAGGGACATGAACAATACCTCGTTGTAAAGCTATTAGCTAACTTTTGTGCCCCCCTGCCAAACCCGTAGAACAATAATTAAAAAAAAATGTTTTTGGAAATTTGTGAGAGGCTGGTAAAACTGTTACTTCTCGTACACAGGGAAAAAAAAAAATCACGTGTACGCCAGACCTTGTACGTCAAGGCCGAAAGTTCAATACCAAGTGAAAAAAGAAAATCCGAACGTGTTTCCTACGAGAATCATCCTGTACATATTTTTCGAAATATTTTGGCCTACCCTGACGTTAGCAGCCTTAGAAATGCTCTTAACTGACACAGAGATATAAACCATACCTCGTTGGAAAGCTTAAAGAACACAGATCCTAACGAGGTAACGTTTGTACCCCCTGCGCGCAACTCGTAAAAGAAGAAGAAAATCAAAAAATCTGAAGGAAAAAAGAAAAATACATTTTGTGGGATTATGGCAACACTGTTATTTGCCATACGCAAGAAAAAAGTTCTCACATATACGCCAGACATCACTAGTTAGTATGTTGATTTATCTTTATTGATACCACTTTTTATACTTATATTCCTTTGGAAGGAGAGAGAATTCCCCCAAATGCTGAGGGAAAGGTGTACTAAAAACATCAAACTTCCCTCCCCCTTTCTTCTGTTGCGGTACCCCCGATGTGGATAAAATGCACATCCTTCCTGAAGAAATAGACATCTACATCATTTCTCTAGGTTAATTAAGAGCAGAACTACGGAGGTTTAAACTGCTGGCTCAGCCCGTAAGCAGTTGGTCCTGAAAAGGTTAAGAATGTACATGAGGTTGGAAGAACTGCAACTACAGAAATGTATATTATTATCTTTGTGGTGGGATGCTCAAATATAAAGCAACTTGTATACCTGGCCGGCATTTCTTTGGAGCAGCTGTAGAATGTTTAAGGAACAGCTGCCGTAATAAAGGTCTGAGGATTAGAGCTCATTCGGTACAAGAGTCACAGACGGTTAAGAATGTTTCAGGGATCAATTACCGTAATACGGTGTGAAGGTTAAACACGTTTGGTACAGTCAGCGATAAAAGTGTATTCCGTCTGGTAAAATTTATTTTGGGAATAACGGTGGAACGTACACAGTTTCATTGAGTTTCAAGGCTGGAACGTACAGAAAATTACATTCTTTTTAATTTACAGGAAACTGTACTCAAATTGTCCTTCCATTCTGAAGTTACTTACGAAACTAATTTCAACAAACGGAATGAACCTTTGTCGCTGACTGTACAAGAGTCAAGAGGTGTATTAGGAAACCCTTTTCGATTTCACCAATCTTGTTTATATTATACTCGTTACTCTGTTAGCGTTTAAATCTTGTTCCAAACTTTGATAACTTCAATGACTGGCAGAACTTTCTAAGTTACCACTACCTATTAGTGGGACGTGGTAAAATAAATTTGCACCTCAAAAATATTGTTAGTTATACTTTTGAATCTCGAAAGTATATTAAGCGCTCAAGGAAAGAGAAACACTTTATATATATATACAGTGAAACCTCTACTAACGGACACCTCTATAAAGCGGACACCTCCCGTAACGGACATATTTTGTAATCCCCAAACACTGCAATAGGAAAAAAACATATTGGCAAACCTCTCTAAAGCGGACACTCTCTAGTACGGACACGGACAGTCTTTTTCTGTCTTTTATAGGTATTATTTACCTCCGTATTACGGGCACTTTCTCTAGAAACAAGTTAAAAAGTATAGTAAAAATTCATTTTTTCATATATGTGTCACCAAGGAAGCAATGTGACATTTAGCTTCCTCAACTGTCTACTCAGCAACCCAGATAAAGCGTCTCTGTTTAGCAACACTCTCATGTCTTTGCATGCATCCCACTCCCACCCAAGCTGTTTTACACACAAAAGTGATCGACAGTTTCCCGACGTTTGGGATGACATGTTATGCTACTGTCCCTCTGGAATCTCTGACCCGCGGGTACGCATATTGTCTCAAAAAAGACACTTCTGGACTGCAATTAACCCACAAATTAAAGCGACATACTGAAAACGTAGTAAGTAGTGATAAGTGTAAAATGCAGAGAACTATAGCATCTTATTTCAATGTTGTGCCTCGGACATAGAATATTGGATGGCGGAAGATAATGCAGGTATCGTAACATTTTGGTAATATTCGTAAATACACGATTCATACAAAAATATTTTTTTTTTCTAATTACATATCACCTTGATTACTAATTTACGTAAGAAAATATTGAAACCTCTTTAAGGCGGACACCTCTCTATAGCGAACAATTTTTGACTCTTCACGGCTGTCCGCTTTAGAGAGGTTTCACTGTATATATATATATAAATATTATATACTATACCCAGCAACCGAAACATGCATATCTTCTTCCAATTATACCCTTTCTATTTATTATTCATTACACTTCAAATCTTGTACGTACTTATCTCAGTAATCTAAGAGCCTTTGCTCTTCCAAATAATATCAGCAACATAGAGCCTTTGGCTCCAACATAAATCAAATACTAGTACTACTGAAAATCCAATTAACTTTATACATTTCAACAACTACGTCAACCGTCTACAACTTAAAACACCTGACAACAAAAAGCTAAAACAGCCTGTGCCTAACCTTTGGTCACTTTCTTCCCAACTCTTAATACACTTACAATGCTCAATGAGAGGCATACACTGGCATACAGGGTGATATAAAAATTTGTCAAAATATTTTGGGAATAGATTTCTCTAGATTCCTCATATCAAAATAAGAAAAAAAGTTCATATGAACCTCTGGTCGGAAGTGCATAGTTTCGTATTATAGGGCGCCGAAAACGTGAACAAGAATTTTCGGAATGATCCAAAAAAATGGATGAAAAGATTGTGATCTTGGCCAATAATTAGATGTTGGGCCAGGAGCCACAAAATTTTTGAACGGCCTCTCGATAAATCGAGTTTCCGTATATTTTACGGAATAAGGACATCATACTGAGTTAAGTGGTAGTTTTGGTTTGGCTACAGGATATGTAGTTATCGAGATATAAGGCGTACAAGAAAATTTGTAACTGAATGAAAAACATTGGATTTTTTGGATTAGGGGCCATAAAAGTTTTGGATGGCCCCTAAATTGAGATTTCGTATTTTTTACGGAATAAGCACATCATACTAAGTGGTAGTTTTGGTTTGGATACACTATATGTAGTTCTTCAGATATAAGACGTACAAGAAAACGTTTGATTGAATGAAATATATTGGATTTTTTGGATCAGGGGCCACAAAAATTTTGAACGGCCCCTAAATCGAGATTTCATATTTTTTACGGAATAAGGACATCATACTGAGTTAAGCGGTAGTTTTGGTTTGGCTGCACTATATGTAGTTCTCCAGATATAAGGCGTACAAGAAAATATGTGATGAATGAAATATATTGGATTTTTTGGATGAGGGACCACAAAAATTTTGAATGGACCCTAATTCGAGATTTCATATTTTTTTGCGGAATAAGCACATCATACTGAGTTAAGTGGTAGTTTCGGTTTGGCTACACTATATGTAGTTCTCCAGATATAAGGCCTACAAGAAAATTTCTGTCTGAAATACATTGGATCTTTTGATCCAAAAAATGAACTTCAAAGTTCCATAGTTCCACTACTATAGGATCGTAGTCAGGTGAAGACATCACTAAGGAACTAGTATGTGAACTATCCAAATATCCGTCTTTCAGAACCTCTGGTACTTGCACAATCATTTTTAGAGATAGACTGTTTGGGAGTACTTGATCACTCTCCACCTACCTCTCTAAAAATGGGTGCGCGAGTACTGGAGCATTCTTTAACATGGATATTTTAGGTAATTCATATATTAGTTCCTCAGTGATGTATTTACCCGACTACGATAGGTCCCATAGTAGTGGAGCTATGAACTTTTAAAGTTCACTTGTTTCACGTTTTCGGTACCCTATAACTCCGAAACTATCCACTTTTGAGCACAGTTTCATATGAATTTTTTTTTTTCTTATTTTGATATGAGGAATCTGTTCTCAAGATATGGTGACACATTTTTGTAACACCCTGTATATCTCGGTTTTGGAAATTTTTTTCACGTTAAATACTAATAGTATTGTACAATTTGAATCCCATCAATGCGTCTCACGTTCAATTTTTGAACTTGAGCTCGACCGAATTCGCATGTTTGGATATGTTTGGTTCTGACAAGGAATCTGTCGGTGTGCACACTCACCTTTAGACATCTTTGTTGGCACTCCCGGTCATAAACATATAATAACCCGTCGTTCGCTCCTCCAAGGATTTCTCTGCCATCACGTGAGAAGACTAGTGAGAATATACAGAATCTTCGGTCATCTGGACACAATGGAAGCGCTTCTTGGTGATCTGAGTCACCATAAATGCTACACAAGTGTACTGGAAAGAAAACATATTAAAATGAACTTTAGAAAGTGAGCTAAGTGGAACTACACAGAAAATGTACGCAATTTCATAAATCTAAGAAATCATCTCTACAATACTAAATTAATGAACTGGTTACTTACAACAGTCAATCGAATTTTAGGTAACCACGCTTAGAAACATCATCTCGAGTAGCACGTGCCACAGAGTGTGGTGAATAATAATAATAATAATAATAATAATAATAATAATAATAATAATAATAATAATAATAATAATAATAATAATAATGGTCTAAAAGTGGTGTCCACAGAGTACTATTCTACAAGTCAAAATAAAGCAAAAAATTATATATTGTCGTCTGAGATTCAATACCGCGTATCTCCAATTTTGACGAATTTCAGTTTTTGATACCACTAGAATCAGTATAGGATGGCGCACAATCTGGTTAAATAATACACTTATATCACGACAGATGGCTGTTATTTCCTCAATGTAATACCGTGTATATTGATGCTAAAGTATTTTTTTAACAGTTTTTGCCTGTTCTGTAAATTTGGTGAAATGTTACTTCTGCGGTGTTGAATCTCAGACGTCGATATATAATTGTATAGTGTATTGTATACGAGTCCTCGTAATTGTACTTTCGGGTCCTCGTCTGGAGATGCAAATTACACTATGTGGCAACGTCGCAGATACAGAACCATAGAGCACATCTACCAACCCATCAAACAGTTACCACGATTCTTTCCAGACGATAGCACCACTTATTAGCATAACAATCAGTGGCGTAGGGAAGGGGGGGGGGGCTCGGAGGGGCCGCCCCCCCCCCCCAAAGAGGTCCGAAATTGTAATTTGGTACTTTGATGTTTGTAATTTTTTTATATATTTTTATGTTTATATATTTTTTTGTTTGTAATTTTTCTATATGTACCTATAACAGCACTTGCCCCCCCCCCAAACACACATCCTGGCTACGCTACTGATAACAATCAATGTAATTGGTTGATAGATTCACAGAGCAATACTAATTAAATCATTTAAGTTTTACGTCCCACGATTATGGCGGCTAGGCTAAAGGATACGGCAATGAAGGAAATTGTGGAATGAAGAAAGTACGTGGAAACGAGAGAACCCCGAGAAAACCCCCTCACACGGTGTTTGTCTACGACAAAGTTTTCTTGGTTTCGAACCAAGGATCGAACCAAGGACCCTATGCAGCAGAGGTGAACGCTCTACCACTAAGCCACCGCGGCCCTTGGTTTTTCAAAATCTATCTGCTATTCATTTCATAAAGATAGACCCTGATTTCGCGGTGCTGCCCTCACGTTCATTCAAAACTTATATTGTATTCTCGCACCTCATTAGAATTGTGGAATGTTGTATTTTCAATACTTATGGCATACAAATTTTCTTTTTACTGTGTAGTGAGAAAAAAAAATAGAAACTAATGAACACGTGCGAATTTTATAGTACTTTTTTTGGTAGATCAATGTTTAGAGAACTATATATCGGAAACGAGACCACGTGAAATAATTTCCTGTGCATGATACGTAGGTGCATTTATTACCTGTAAGTTCTGAAAATTTCGTTACCCAACACTTCATAATTTTTTGTTATTTAGTAAAAAGTGAAACACCATTATCTCTGAATTGCTGCGGGGTGTTATCAATTTTTAAAAAACTAGTAGAAAGATCTTAAAGCACCTTTTTCAATTAAACTGTTTAGATTTGTTTTAAAAGTTAAACAACGACAAATATGACATAATTTTCTCTGCTGTGTGCCCTTCGCTATTGCAGTTCATAGGGAGTGCGATGTTGCCACATTTTCCTGGCGTGTATTTAATCATGGTAGCTGGGTTGCGAAAGAGAGGTGTGCTGCTGAAAACCCATCGTTTGATTCAACTATTGGTGTTCGTGATTCGTTTGTTTTGTTACAGATCATTATCATGCATCATTTACGAAGTTCTGAAAAGTCAATGATTATTAAAGCCCGAACTTATTTTGATGCAGAAAAAGAGCAGGGTTGTAAGTAATTGTATATCTCAATCAGTGAATCGAGCACAAAATAGGCATTAGTACCCAAACTTAAGCCAAATGATGGAAAGAACTGGCGTTAGTAACCGAGATACTTGCAAATTAATTAATGCATGCCTGAAAGACCTGAAACTGGATAAACCGGAAAATATACTAGAACCAACAAAGTTGCGGAGACAGCGAATTTATTGGAGAGACAAGGGAGCAGAATCTCGTTCGTTTGACTTGCGCAGGCTAATTTGTGTTGGTTTTGATGGGCGCATAGATGAAACCAGACTATTTGGACCAGATGGAGGACAACTAACAAAGAAGGAGGATCACTACGTTATTATTGCATATCCTAGTGAGCAATACGTGGACCATATTGCTCCACAAAGTGGCAAAGCAGAAGATATTTCAAATGAAATATTCTCTATTATACGTGGCACGGATTCGACAGCTACTTTGCGTCCTGTGGTATGTGATGGAACAAATACAAACACCGGCGAACATTCTGGAATTATACGTCGATTGGAAACAGCTTTAAATCGACCTTTACAGTGGCTTATTTGTATATTGCATCTGAATGAGCTTCCACTAAGAGAAATTTTTAAAAATATTGATGGCAAAACAACTGGTCCAAAAGGATTTTTGGGGCATATCGGAAAGATGCTAAGTTTTGATCCACGGGATGTTCCAATAGTTGATTTCCAGCCCGTCACTGGAAATGTCAAGGAATTTTGTGTGAATATCACAAAAGATTTTAGCGCTGATCAAAAGTATTTGCTGAAGGCTTGCATCGCAGTACAAAAGGGAAAGGACAACGCTGATGCTGCTGTTATAAAATTTTTACAAACTGCTTCTCCAGGTGCCCTTAATCACGCTAGGTGGTTGATGCCCGCCAATCGAACCCTTCATTTGTTCATGAGCACAAGAAATCCATCCAAAAACCTATTGCAGCTTGTAACCTACATCGTTAGAGTGTATGCTCCAAGTTGGTTCGAGATAAAAACCCATTCCAACTGCACTGATGGATCACGTAACTTCTATTTTATTTTGGAGAAAGTTAGAAATTTACCATATAGTGAGATGAAGGAAGCTGCAATAAGATCTCTAAAGTTAAATTGTTATTTTGCCCACAGTGAAAATATTCTTCTTGCAGCTCTTGCAGATCCAGACATTGAAGTAAGAAAAGATGCAGTAAACAAGATTGTTGTTGCAAGAACGACCAATCAAGCTGGAGTGAGAAAAATTTTGTAAATCAAATATTATGATTCATGTCGAAGCAGAAAACTACTACAAGATGATTGATTGGGATGCTTCCGTCACAACGCCACCTCCACTTGTAAACTCAATGTCAGATGAAAAATTGCTGGCAAAGATTGAAATAGGACCACTGGAATTTAAAGGAATTCAATGTCATTCACAAGCAATTGAACGAGTCGTAAAAGAAGTTTCCAGGGTTTCTACAAAAGTTTTTGGTCATAAAGCCAGACATGGAATGGTTGCTTCATCCGAGGAATCAAAAAGGAAATTTGGAAATTTTTGATACTAAGCATGCGTTTCTGAAAGCAGATAATTAAGTAATACTTCTTTAAAAAAAAAAAAATAATGCATGTTTTAGAACAATAAACCTACTGAACAGAAAAAAAACTACTTTTTATCATACACCAATAATAGCTTCAAAGTTAACTCAAAGTTGGGACCCTTAAATCAAAAGATAAAAATCTGAAATTTTACATACGAAATTATCTTTACCTGTATCTACTTTTAGAACTAGAGACAAAAGCTTCTGTTTACATTTCTTGAAGTTCGCCCCGCCCTATTGTCCATTCAATGTAAATAAGTCACTGGCTCTTTTTTGTTGAAACTTTCACAGAAGTGTTCGAAAATTGACCAGAAGAGGTATGAAGCGTAATACTTCAGATACAGTTTAATCCGTGTCCATATAATTTCAGCTAAGATTTACGGTGTAATTTACATCGAGAAAGGTTTGTACAAAAACCGTTCAGTGGTATGAACACCGCAATTGTTTAGTATAGCCCTATGAATCAATTTAGTTAGCGCTTGATTTAGACTATAACGGTGCTCTAATCTTCTATTATATGTAGCTATATTACTTTAGTTTAATATTTACTTAAACGATCAGTATCGTTCTTGGCTAGTTTGATGCAGGTTACAACTCGTTATGTGTGAATGATATACTTAACACATTCATTCATGCTTTTGAACATTTAAAAAATCAATATATCCGTTATTGTTTATCTTTATCAACATCATTGTCATATGCTGTACGTTTATCAACATCATTATATCCTCTATGCTTATCATTATCAACAATGTTACTATATATTGTGCGTTTATCATAACCAGCATCGTTATGATATGCCATACGTTGATCATTATCAACATCACTGTTATATACTGTACTTTTATCTGAAATTTTTAAAGCACTTTACTGCACTCTATTTTATTGTTTTGTTTTCATTTGAGCATTATTCTATACACATTGTAGTGTGTGAAAACATGATTTAAAATGTGTATGTGCAGTACATTAAAAGCAGAAACCTTTCAATCATCAAAAAAGTCATTCTTCAGAGAATGATTGACAAAAAAAAACTTATTTGAGATTCGAGGAATCAATAGCAAACAAAAAGATAGTGTCGCCGGACCAAATGTTGGAAGAATGAGGCTTGATTCTCCACTAGTCGAGCAGTTAGTTCAATAATATATACAGGGTTGGCAAACACCATGGTTTTTATTAAAAAAAAAAAGTTTCTTTTGTTTAAACCAGGTTTTTTTGGTTTAAACCAGGTTTTTATGGTTTAAATGATTTTCTCTATACATTCGTATCATATATGGACAGAAATAAGTTTGTTTCGCCTTGATGTTATTATGCAACAACCGGGTTATGCTGGAAGGGGTCACATAAGCTTAAAGCGGAATAAAAACCGCTTTTCGAGTTACATCCGAGAGAAATTGTCCTCCATTTGAACTCAGAACCAGGACTAATTGGCCACAAATGCGATACGTCTGCCGACTCACTCACGAAGGAATCCTGATAAAAAAAAATACGTTGTACTGATGCTTCTTACATGCTTCTTAATATAACTGTCAAGAGTCATTTCAGAAGGACAAAAAGATAAACAGTTGCACAAGTGAAACCATTACACAGAATTACATATGAACAATTTCAAAGTACTACGGAGTACAGAAGAACTAATTTAGTTCAAGTTAGTTAACAACGACTTTTATTGGTCCAAATTAAAGAAATACACCGACTTAATCTGCATATCAGTAAGAAAAGTGAATAAAGATACGAATTATTTGAGTCCACTTTGGCTCAAACTCATTTATACATAAATAGATACCAAAGATACTTATTTCACTAAATTCCTCTCGTGGGGTCTGTATGACCCCCCCCCCCACACACACACACAAAAAAAGTACGGCATTTTCGATGTATTTTATTAATAGTAAACATTGAAACGAAACAATATTTAGAATTTTTCTTCGATTGCAATTACATAATAATAACAACTACAAAAAAATCACAAAATAAACATTCATAAACTTGTAAAAAAATGTTCTTTTGTAGTATAATCTTTTTGAGTAATGAATGGGGAATTTAGGACTGAACATAATACGAATAATATACGGGAGTGAAACGTGATAACCCACAAATGTGTGTTCATCAAGATTTTACAAACACTTACACATTTTTTTGTTTTTTGGTTTAAACCAGTTGTTTTTTTTTAAAAAAAACAGCTGGTTTAAACCTTGGTTTAAACCAGCCAACCCTGAATATATATATATATTTTTTTCATGAGAAAAAATACAAGAAGACATTTAAGTATTCAGTAGTACAATAGACGCAATTCTTAACTATAGGCCCTATATATTATAAACATTTTTACAATAAATGACATTAGTGAAAGTTATGCAACCTTCTGGATTCAACTGTATGATTTTGTTGTACATACATGTTCAAACTGTTGCGATCTTACTATATAGCCCATGCTCTATACACTGTATTTTTATTATTCCAAATTTAATGTGGTTATTGTTAACTTCTCAAAACTCTAACTGGTTCATACTAACTTTGCTATCTAAATAACACACTAAAAATACAATTCGCTGAATAAAGTAACATTTATTTATTTATTTATTTTTTTTTTTGAAAAATATTTTTTTATTTTTAAAATAAGCGTTGCTTTGCTCAGCGATTTTTACTTTTAGTATAACACAAAACTCTGCATTTTAATTTTGTAAATATAATTTTTATACTTATTTAGCGTCCCTTTTCAACACCGATATTATCTTATATATAAAAGAGAACGCACAAATCCTTTGTTCCCTCATCACGCTAATACGGCTGAACCAATTTCTTTTATTTTTGGGGGGTTATTAGGATTTGGACCCTAGATGGTTTTTATCATATCACTTTAATTTTTAATTACCAGCGTCTTGAGATAATTGACCATTCAAGTGTCCATAACGTACAAATCCTTTGTTAGTTCATCATAGGTATAAAAATAAACGTATTTATATGCAACCCGCATGACCGTGTCACTCGGCGGGTTAACATAAATGACAGGCGATATAATGTTAACATTTACTGCAATCTACTGTGGTTTTTATCATATCACTTGAAAGCGAAAAAGTAAAAATTATCTAAGTAACAAAGTTTATTGCGTTCCGGGGTGACCGCAGCGAAGCGGGGCGGGTTAACATAAATGACAGGCGATATAATGTTAACATTTACTGCAATCTTCTATGGTTTTTATCATATCACTTGAAAGCGAAAAAGTAAAAATTATCTAAGTAACAAAGTTTATTGCGTTCCGGGGTGACCGCAGCGAAGCGGGGTGAACGCTGCTAGTATAAGATAAGGACTTGTAGTTTAACGTGGAATCCTAATCAAGTTATTAATGTTATTCAATTTTTAATGTTGTTCTAGTTGGAATTGAACCATGGATCACGTGCACCTAAGAAAAAAAAATGCAATATGTTTACACTTAGTTCGTTTCTTTATGCGTTATTTCATTGAATTTCAAAAGCATTTTTATTTCTTTGCCCAACTAGGTTGTTTACATATGTTTAATAATATTTTTGTAATATTGTAGCAAATATGTATTGTTGTTAATTTGAAATTTCAAAAGGTACGTATACTGTGAAAAACCATATTTAGAAACACTGAGTGAGAACCAGTGACAACGAAAGAAAATTATATATATATAAATGATGAAAAGACATCAAAAGACAGAAAACATTTTATGAATACATAAAAGTGGCTTAACGAAATAAAAATAAGTAACTTTAAATTTCCAGTGGCTAGACATACAGGTGAAAAAAAAAAAGGGCCTGCAAAGTAGTGAAATTTGGCATGCATAGTGCTTCGTGAATGACACCTCACCCATAGTGCTTCGTTAACAGTGCAAAGAAAAATAGTTTCTTCAACACATGGTCCTAAGTCATTTCCAAGTTAAATTTTGATTGGACAATCTTCGATTATTAGCCAATGGAAAACAACGTTACGTCCAAGGCAGATGGACTGTCAGGTGCTTTGTGTTAGCTTTAAAAAAAACTGCGCCAAGCACTTTCAACGATGGCGGCTTGAAAGGAACTGCGTATGCAATGTGCGGAGGAGGACATTTTTTGGAGTTGTTAATGTTAATAGAGAACTTTATTAAAAGCTGACTAATAAAAAGTTTTGTTATTTCTGTGTGCATTGAAGTAGAAGGAAAATATGGAAAAGCGAACTGCAAAAAGCATCGGCGTCTTGCCTAGGATTATTGAGGAAAAATACCTGCCAGTGAAACGTCAGTAAGTAATTCAATTTTGGAACATTTCCAGTGACAATCTAAAAGAAAACTTCATCTCCATATCGCTTCAGCCCGGTTATTAAACGAGAAGTTATAGTGACAAAATGGCATCGTTCATTCGATAAAGCACGCCAATCTAAAATTTCGCTTTTCGTTGGTGAAAGCAAGTTAACGAACCACTGTAAAAGAAAAAAAAATCTGTTTGAATTTAAGAAAGAATACATAAAAGGTTAGATAGGTTAGGTCACAAGATTATATATATTGATAGCAATATATATGTAAGTTTTGCATGTCTTACGGCCGTACAGTTAATGATAAAAGTGTGAAATTTGTTTGTTGTTGTCTTTACAATTCATGCTTGTGCACGTTTAGTTCATATTTGTTTCATTATGCTTGTTGTGTTGTGTTGTAATGTAGGTCATTCAGCGAACAAATATTAATTTTTAAAGTTTGATAGTTATGTTTAATTTGTCTTTTCGACTTTTCCCTGCAAGTTTAATTTCTCCGCGAGTTCAGGTTGCGGAACGTATTTGCCTCAATGCGGCAATAGTGGGCTATCTCTCGCGGTGGATAGTTGAAAAAAAAAAAAAGGAAGTGAGAATTAATTTTATTGTTTAGTCTTAATTAAAGGTAGCCCATACGTAATTAAACACGGTGTGATCAACTTCTTCATCCAGGTCCTCCCAAGCTTGGGTGAAGGTTGGCAAAGCACAGTTATGCTATCGGATGGAGGGGATGATTTGGCAAAGCACAGTTATGCTATCGGATGGAGGGGATGATTTGGCAAAGCACAGTTATGCTATCGGATGGAGGGGATGATTTGGCAGAGCACAGTTATGCTATCGGATGGAGGGGATGATTTGGCAAAGCACAGTTATGCTATCGGATGGAGGGGATGATTTGGCAAAGCACAGTTATGCTATCGGATGGAGGGGATGATTTGGCAAAGCACAGTTATGCTATCGGATGGAGGGGATGATTTGGCAAAGCACAGTTATGCTATCGGATGGAGGGGATGATTTGGCAAAGCACAGTTATGCTATCGGATGGAGGGGATGATTTGGCAAAGCACAGTTATGCTATCGGATGGAGGGGATGATTTGGCAAAGCACAGTTATGCTATCGGATGGAGGGGATGATTTGGCAAAGCACAGTTATGCTATCGGATGGAGGGGATGATTGGGAGAGGTTTTTTTTGCTATGTGATTCCACTAAGTTAAAAGTACAAGGTTAATTCGTGCGACCTTCTTCCACCGAAGCGATAGCACTTACAAAGGCTGGATTAATTGAACACGCTAGACCATAACTTTAATCGAGGGAATTAATACTGGATACTATATTACGTACTATACCTGACAAGGGAATCAATCTCTTGTGGTTGCCTGTTACACATTGTGAATTTAACACAATTGAACTTATTTGAGCATTCGACAAAAATAAAGTTACAACAACAAGCAAAACTTCAAAGTAACTGATGTCTTGAAATTGTGAATCGATTCTCTGCTTGCGTGTCTTCTGCTGTTTGGAAGAATGCAATGAAACATGCATGTAAGCTGTAAAATGCGTATACTGATAAAGCTCACTATCTTGAGGTACTAACAAGTGTCCAGGAAAATAGCAGCAGCAGCGATTAAGTCAACAAGTGACGAAAGCGAATGAAGTAAGTAGATTAATAGATTTTTGGATGTGTTACTTCAACATTTTTCACTTCAATGTTACATTAAGATACGTACATCCATTATTATTATTTTTAAGATGTTGTGAGATCTTAAAGGGCCCATACACGCAGACACATGCACGAATGAACCGTCCAACTTGCATGAAAAATGATAAAACCACAGGCAAGTTGATTGTGTATGGCTTCGTTCATGCATGTTGAAAGTTTTCGAAATCTGTAAACATGGATGATGATTTTGCCGTTCTTCATGCATGTTTACCGTGTATGTGTTCGTTCATGCAAGTTGCTTGTTTTATATTTAGGTCCGCCAATCACGACAGCGGAAGAAATCACGTGACTCTTTCCTCCGTAATGCCAAGGTTGTAAGTTGGACAGCATGCTGGTACGTGTGTGGGCAAAAATTTCTTCCAACATGCATGACGAAACAAATCTTTCATGCATGTTGAACATGCAAGTGTGTTCGTCTATGGCTCCCATTAAATATTTTTTTTCTATTACATTCTCATGAAGTAGGCACCACGCTCCAAGCTTCCTTAACGTGACAACACAGCACGAGATGATTTGTACAGCGTTGCCGCACTTTCAGCTGCTGTATGCTATTTTTTCACATAAGCACGGGGAATTTAAAGGCTGGGCTGTTGGAATGTTGAAATAAGCATTTTTTAAATATAAATACTCTACCAACTAAACCCTTTTTTGTTAAAAGTTTAAAATATTTGGAACACTAGAGTTCTAAATTTTCGAACTGTGTTTTGTATGCTTCTCTACCTACCACGGTAAAGGAGATCAGAGCGTCATAAATTTATTTTAATTACGTGAAAAGTATCACGTGATGAAAATTGAACTTTTCACAACTTTACAGCTAATGGATGCATCTACATATCGTGCACAGGATCTCGTTTTTGATATATATAGTCCTATAAACATCGATACACCAAAACGTACGATAAAAATAGGCGCTTTTTCATTAATTTCTATTTTTTTTTCTCACTACACACTACAAAGAAAATTTTGGTATGTTAAGTATTGAAAAGACAACATTCCAGCAATTCCAACGAGGTACGACTATGTAATATAAGTTTTGAGTGAACGTCAGGGCAGGACCGCGAAACCAGGAGCCTATTTTTATGAAATGGATAATAGCACTAGGTCCTAGTATCAATATCATAAGCGAGAGAATCCTACGTAATTTTTACTTGCATTATTCATCACCTTCATACAACTAATCTTAGACTGACTGACTTCCACGAAAATGCCTTCATCATTACCAAAATACACTACATTAGCACTGAATGTAATGCCATACTTACTGCATTCAGACCAACTTGAATATACTAAATAATTCCCATCAGGACTAAAAGCTGTGTCGAGAATACTCCAACCAACGTCTCGTGCTTGTATTGTTTTGAAAAGGTCAAACTTTCCCTCGCTTGTATTGTAAAGACGTAAATTTCTGTCTGTGGAAAAGAAAGAAAACAAAAAGTCATAAGTATCAACAACTAAGGTAATATATGATACTAGTTTATACAAAAACACTGTAAAGAGAAAAGTTGCAGAGGGTTGTGCTCTAAGAGTGTACTCAAATTAAGTGCTATTTCGTAACATTCCCTACACACAAACTCCATGGCGCTACACCCCGACTAAGAATTGGTCGTTGAAAGCTTGTGGGGTAGTTACTGTCAGCACATTGGCTTTCATGGCTGCCATTTCTGGATTTCTACTAGGTATACACTTTTGAAGGCGACTGTACTAGTAATGTCTTCTAGCAGGACAAATATTATTATTTTTTTTTGGTAGTTACTTTATAAAAGGAAAAAATCGAAAAAGCAACACATCATGGACTTGCATGAGAAATAATAATTTTCATGACATTCAAAACAATATTATTCATCTATATATTAAAATGCCAGGTTTACGAGTTTGTTTCCAAAGAAAAGTATATATGTTTGTCTCCAATCCCTTCGATAATGAGATCTCGAAAACCACAAGTGCTAGAAACGTGCCATTTTCGCTGGTCGATTCCAAATTTTGTGGAGATTCTCCAGTTTTAATCTATCTATTAAAATGCTACAAAAGCAATACAAGCGCCTGAGCTCCAACCTCTAACTTTTGATTTTAAACCTTTGATTTACGGTTTTTTGTGATTTCACGTTAAAAAAAAATATTTTAAAGTATGTGCACTTAAATAAATTATTTAAATAGATCTTTTCCATAAAGTTTATCATGTTAAATTATTGTTCAAAGCTTTTGTATTGTAATATAAGTCTTCTCCAAAATCAGTTCAAATGAATTGTGCTATCATCTTTGGAGTTGTTTTAAACTATGTTTGTGGACGTTTATATGTTTGTGGCCAATCCTTTCAACAATGAGATCTCGGAAACTACAGGCTCTAGAAAGATGACGTTCTCACTGATCGATTGCAAATTTTTCGAAGATTGTCCAGTTCTAATTGAATATTTAAAAAACATGGTCATTATTTCTTTATTACATTTTTACTGGTACACTGGAAATGTTGAAAAAAAAAAACTAAAGCATCATATCCTACGCATTATACATTCCAACACCACATAGTTGTATATAGAGGTTGCATATGTCTAATTCATTTGTTTCAATGGCGAAATAATAATGAAAAGGAAGGATAACTATTTCTCCAGTCTAAGATGAATCTTTATTTTTAGTTTTTTGCCCAATGAACACCATATATAACGGACATTATAATTAATTGTGTATGTAATGTATTTGCTTATTGCATACTACATGCAAGAAGAAAGAAAACACTGGTCATACACGAATTAGGAACTCCAACCAGAAGTAGGATAAAATCTTGCAAACGGTGCAAGATATTGAGAAAAAATAATTGAAAAAAATCTCCCCTTTATAATACCCTTGCCGATTTTTTTTTTTTTTTTTTTTTTTTTTTTTAATCAAGACGTCTTTCATTTGAGTCTGTAAAGGGACATGTACAGATGTTGTGAGTAATGACAAGGAGATTCATGCTCATATGTGAACGATACGCTCTGTAGAGAACGCAGGTTCAGCTAGTTCATTTATAAAAATTTTAACTTGTGAAACAATTACCTAGCTCTGTCAGTCGCATCTTTCTCTACCTTATTTTCACAAATCACTTTTAAGTCTCTCTTTTAGTTGCTAGTTCTCTCGTTAGCACGATTATGCCCTTTAGGCTAAGGGAGACGGATGATTAAGGCAACTGAATACTGATGGAAGAATTGGTGGAATGGGAAAGTGGGTGTGCCCCGAGATAACCCACGGACACGATGTTGTTAATCAGAAACTTAGTTGGCTGGGGATCCAACCAAGGACCCCACGTACCAGGGGTAAGGGCTCTACCATTGAGCTATCATGCTCCTCTCAAGGAAAAATGAAGGTAGTTCTAATTTCCCACTTTTAATCTTTTTATTCATAAAATGGCGAAAGTGACGAGATGGTTGAACCGTTTAAAATAAATTTTTGTACTTGGTTGACCTGGGGTTTTATCATTACAACTTGATTAAATGGGTATCCTAAGCGAGCACGGGATTCAGGTTTTTCGCAAATAACAAGAGATGGAGAGTTTGAAATGAATATTTGAACATAGTTAAAACTTGAGTAGAGCTCGCGTATTATCATTTCCTTTCAAATATGCATCCTATGGTAAAAATACAGGGTCGAGCAGAAAAACTTTACGGTTTTCAAACTGAAATCGTGGCCAGACTGATTATTTCCAATATCTTTTGTTTTCGAGCTGAACAACAATTAGTTACGTAACATACCGCACCTACCTTTTCAAAATTATACTTCTATATGTTTCTTTCATTATTATTATTATTTTATTACATATATTTTTAGATCATTTCTTCACAGACATCAATATTGAGCTTGACAAGGACACTGAACTCAGCTCAAATCAGTTCAGTGCCTATGAAGTATTTGTCAGCAGAACATTCAGCATTCATCATGGAGATACGCAAGCAGCATTCATCATGGAGTTTTCTTTTTTTCTTAATGAATCAGTGGTTGTTTCTCATCATGCATTTCGTCGGCAATTCAACATTCATCGGAGTTGAAATTAAGTTTTAACGTCCCGTTCAGCAGCGAAAGTATATGAGACGTGGATCTACTGATTAACGTGAAATCCGAACCACATCAGATCCCGCCGGGATCGAACCCGGGTCTCCCATGCCAAAGGCGCGTACGCTAACCAACATTCATTGACATCACAGTTTTTTTCAAACCTCAACACAATATTGTTGTGGGTTAAGAATATTCGGAAAAGAGCTTGTGCCAAGACGGAGACACATTCAGGAAAACCAGGCACTGTTCGAATTCCAAAGAATATCGAGGAAATTTCAAGTATCTGGGAAGTATTTTGACAAGAGACGCTTACTGCAACAACGAGATCAAGTCAAGAACTGCCATAGCCAAAGAAGCACTCAACAAGAAAAGATCATTGTTAACTAGCAGCCTTAACATTGGAGCCAGGAAGAAGTTGGTCAAGTGCTATATATGGAGAATTGGACTGCATGATTCAGAGACTTGAACATTACGGAAGTTAGAGAAGAAATATATTAGAGAGCCTCGAAATGAGGTGTTGGAGGAAGTTGGAGAAGATAAAAAGGACAGAGAGGGTAACAAACGAAGCTGTTTTAAAACGGATAGGAGAGAAGAGGGCACTTTTAGCCAGCATCCCTTGCAGGAAGGCCAATTGAGTTGGATATATATTGCCAAGAAATTGTCTTCTTCATACTGCTATAGAAGGAAAAAATGGAAGGAAATCGAGGAATAGGAAGAAGAACACAAGTGATCGACGATTTGAAAATATTGGGAGTTAAAAGAGGAAGCTGAAGATCGAGAAACGTGGAAAAAACATTTCCAGACACAAATCTAAATAAATAAAAAAAGCCTCATTAGTTCCAGGACCTACCAACAAGCAGAATACTTAACAATAATAATAAGAAAAATGTAATTTTCAGGAAGTATGAGTTGTACGTTTTATATCTAATTGTTGTAAACAGAACAGTTTGAGTTATAGTTCAATTGGAAAATAGAAGATCATATGTGAAATCAGTCTGGTCACAATTTCAATTTGAAAACCGTTAGGTTTTTATGCGGCTGGTCTGGAGAAGAACTCGGTAGCACAGTGATAAGCGCATCAGCAGCATAAGCAGGAGAACCAGATAGAATTCCAGACCTAGTAGTACGTTTTCACTCTTTGAATTAAATTTTACTTTTTAATGCATTTTGAATAGAAATGTGAATTTTACTTTTTTTTTTTTTTTTTTTTTTTTTTTTTTTTTTTTTGTAAAATTGTTTTTCTAAACTTATGTTTAGGTGTATAAAAGAAAAATACATGCTTTGTCAATTTCATTTTATATTAATGTGTGGCTCATTTGAATAATCATATTGAGGAAGCGAGGCAACCTTGAAATTGAAAATTTAACGTAGTGGAAAAAATACGTTAAGACTGAAAGGCACATACGAATTCTGCTTAAGTGTGTAAAAATTCATTTTAGGGGGCTAATGATTTAACTATGCATCAACTTTGGGAAATGTTATAAGGATCGACTATGTGAAAATTCATTTCAGAGGGACTAATGACTTTGCCCATTGATTTTCATGCAATTGAGTGAATTTATCGCTCGAAGTCAAGAAAGACATTTAGGTATGTATCGAATTTTTTTAAAAAAAAATCCTTTCGGAAGAAGAAGATAACTATTTTACCTAACAATTATCATGAAATGGGTGTGAATTTACCAATATGGCGTGCGACAAAACGATGTAGCTCAAGTTTTTTTTGACTTTAAGAAAACTCTTAGAAGAAAAAAAATGAAATCTTTAAGTTTTACGTCCCACGGTTATGCCGGTTAGGCTAAAGGAGACGGTGATGATGAGTGAAATGGTGGAATGAAGAAAGTAGGAGAAAACGGGAGAACCCCAAGAAAACCCATGAGCACGGTGTTTGTTCACCACAAAGTTCACACGGCTTGAGCTGGGATCGAACAGGGAACACCAAGCACCGGAGGTGAACGGTCTACCACTGAGCCACTGCGCCCCCTTAAAACTCTTAAAACAGTCTGCAAAAGGTGGTTTAGGGAGGTGTAACGAGTTTTATAATAACAAGCAACTATATAATTTTTGCGCTCATGAAAGCTAAAAGAAACTGAAGTAAAGAGAAACCATTTAAAATCGCATGAAACCTATGTAAATAGAAACATCTTGATTATATTTATATTAGTGTCGCTAATTGTGACTTACTCTGTATAGTGATCACCAACTTATTGCCGATCCAGTGTTTAAAAACAAAGTAAAATCTAAAAGTATTTGTGAAATTGAAGCTCTTCATTAGTGTCTAGCTGTCTATGGCAACAGGGCTTGCTACCGAAATCATATTTGTAATGTAACAATCCAATGATGAATCCCAGGGTACATAATAAGTGAATGTTAGTTAAATTTATTTAATTATGTCTTCATTTCTGGTTTCACATTTCACGATTATGTCCTTTAGGTTAAAGAAGATGGATTATTACTAAAAGTAAGAGAATATAAAAAAGTTGGTGAAATGAAAATGTGGCGGAAATGGAAAAATTCCGTGAAAAGTCGGACTCTTCGAACCAAAGGTGAGCGCTGTAAATACTGAGCCATCCTGTCCCCACAATTACGTCTTCATGATAGAAAAAAGTCTTTTTACGGCCGCTTGAAATAGGAAAACCCGAACTGAAGTGAATTCAAACTTAAGCCCAGAGATGTTCATTCTCGCGAGGGAGGCCCTCTCGAGGTCATCCTCACCCTCAAAATCCCTTGCCCACAATGACGCGAGGGCGACGGACAACTCTCTTCGCGAGGCGAGGGTGAACGAGAGAGAGGACTAACTGCCACTGCGAGGGCGAGGACAAGCTTCCAATACGAGGGTGATGGAGAACTCACTTCGCGATGGCGAGGGTGGACAACAGAGAGGACCAACTGCCTCTGCGAAGGCGAGGGTGAACGAGGGGAGGATCAATTGCCACTGTGAGGGCGAGGACAAATTTCCAATAGGAGGGCGATGGACACCTTCGCGAGGGTGAGGGTGAACGAGGGCGACTGACAACTCCCTTCATGAGGGCGAATGAAGACGGAGTAAAATGAACATCTATGCTTAAGTCATCGAAGCGTGAAGTTTGAATATATTCCATTAATTTTGTTCTTTCCAATTAACGAATGGACACTTATATTACTTGAAAAAAAAAAGTTACGATATTACTGTAAAGTACAAATATAAATAAATTGATTAAAATCATTCCTAATTACTAAATTACCAATAGGTTAAGTGTAGAAAAAGGAAAATCGTACTTTACCTTGGCTAGCACTCAGGAAAACATTCCCGTCCTTTGAATAAGTGCCGCAAAAGGCCTTATTATGATACGTGGCTACACGCTTCATTTTGTTCGGAAGGTATGAATTATATATCCTACAGCAATCACCACGAGTGAAACCATTGCTACCATACATGCCGACCTGAAAAATGAATTGGGCTGTAAGCACTCTACAATTAACACAGATATTTTCAAACAATTAAAAATATAAAATACTTTGGTAAGTTATACTATAAAAAGTTTAAGTAAAATGCGTTTCTTTTGCTGTGTGCTTAATTTCGGAGCTACAAAGCCCCAAATGCAGGGGTTAGGATTCAGGATATAGAAGGCAATTTTGAGGAGATAATAATAATAATAATAATAATAATAATAATAATAATAATAATAATAATAATAATAATAATAATAATAATAATCTTTATTAACGTAATGAAAACAGCTTAAAAGCAAAAATGTACCAACTAGTCTTACAATTCGACTAGCCTTTGGCTAGCTAGGGGTCCCACCGCCAGTCTCTCGTATTTGCTCGGCCTACGGCCTCACATTTCTTATGTATCAGCCTTTGCATTAAGAGTGAATTTCGTGCATTTGATCTTTAATTGCATTTCCTGAATTAGGCCCAGTTGGGGGTTTCGCCCCCGACCCCCGCGTTTACTCGGTCTACGGCCTCGCACCTCTGAAACCCACAATTCTAAGTTTATTTTCCTATTTCAACTATCTAAAAGATAAGAACTTGTATCCCTAGAAAACGCCCATTTAAATAACATGGGAATTTCTTCATCCCCCCTTTAAATCCCTTAAAAACTAAAAATATTCACTTTTGGCAATTTTCCTGTGAGTTAGTCCCAGAAACCTACAATCATGCCAAATTTCAACTTTCCACATCAACCGGAAGTACCCCTTTATTTTACGTCAGTTTATGTAGTTTTATATATAGTTAGGATATTTTTACTGTGGTATTATACATCGATGAAAACATAAGCTTTGGCAAATTTCATGCCATGCCAAATTTCATCATTCTATCCTACTTTGAGTGCCTAAATATTTTGGGGTGTAGAAGATGTCCCATACAAATAACATGGAGAGGATTTTTCAGTTCCCCATAAAACCACTCTAAAATTGGAAATTTTTACTTGTAGTGATTTACTTACGTAACACTTACAAAAACGTACAAGAATACCGAATTTAAACTTTTATTCCAATTCCAAATACCTAAAACATCAGATTATAGGTTCAAAAACCGCCCATTTAAATATCATGGGAAACTTCTTCATTCCCCCTTTAGACCCCCTAAAAATTAAAAATATTCACTTTTGACAATTTTCCTGTGAATTAGTCCCAGAAAGCTACAATCATGCCAAATTTCAACTTTCCACGTCAACCGGAAGTACCCCTTTATTTTACGTCAGTTTATGTAGTTTTATACATAGTTAGGATATTTTTATTGTGGTATTATACATCGATGAAAACATAAGCTTTGGCAATATAATCACTGTCAATTCCTAAAACACATTAAGACATAAAGTCTACATATATACAAATGTATGTTTGTATGTGTGCATGTTCCAGTATAACTCTAGAACAAGGGAAGCATTTCCAACCAACGTATCATTTACAACATGGAAAAGAATACTGTTGAGGTATGACCTCTAGCACACCTAAGGGAGGGGGAGGGGGTTACTTACAAAAATGTTCAAAAATGAGATGAGATAATATCCATATATTTTGTGGTCGCTGAGATGAAGAGACCGGGGATACAACCAGGGGCCCCACGCACCAGAGGTAAGCACTCAACCACTGAGCCACCGTGTCCCTTTAAATCTTAAGAAATTATGAACTCTGTTGCTTGAAAAAAATACATGAATAAATAATAATAATAATAATAATAATAATAATAATAATAATAATAATAATAATAATAATAATAATAATAATAATTTGAATTTATTGATAATAAAGACCACAACCGAAGCCAAAATGGTCATAATGTACAATACTATACAATGAAAAATTACAAAAGAAATACAAATAAAACAAAATAAATAAATTAAAAATACATCAAATCATCTCGACCAAATACAAAATAAAAGATTAGCACATGAGTTTGATACAAGCTAAATTGTAGAGTAATAATAATAATAATACAAGCATACTGTTATGTCTTACTTAAAACAAATGAACTTTTTAAACTTTCAAAAGTTATTTCCTCATAATGGAACTTGCCAGCTACTTTACCCCACAATTTATTCTTCACTTTGACACTCATATGATCTTGGTGAGACATTGGGTAGTGATAATAAAGAACTGAACATACTTCTACGGTACGCGATTTCTAAGCGCGTGATTCCGTGTTCGATTATCAGTCGAGGGGGATTGTCTTAGATATAAATTCAAATAGAGATGATGATCTCATCTTAAGCAGCAGGTCCTGTCGCATATAGACCCGGTGCTGAGAAGACTCGACTCGAAGTCTGCTGATGATGAAAGCTCAGAGCACTTCCCTTGGGTTGATCTCAGGCCTTACTACGGTGGGCACTTTACACTATTATGACCTCACTGCCATCCATCCAAAGATGGAATGGTTAATCACGATAGGTCTGACTTGCAGAAGATCAAAGAAATTACTTGGTTGTAGGATTAAGTAGGAATAAAAATTGGACCGATTTGTTAGGATTCACTACCGTAACTTTCACAAATCTCTAGCCATTTTCACGGCGGTTACTAACACCCTTCCAAAGAAGGGTAATATACGAGGGCTATCCAGAAAGTAGATTACGTTTTGGAATAAAAAATCAACAAAGTATAGGAAACAAATTTTATTATATACAGATGAAAGCCACACACAAATACTACTTTTCGACATAGTCACCATTCAAATTAAGGCATTTATCGTAGCGATGTACGAGCTTGGAAATTCCTTCGTCGAAAAATTCGGCCGCCTGCGACTTCAACCACTTCGTTACCTCTTCTTGCAGCTGTTCGTCGTCATCAAAACGCTGCATAGCCAGCCACTTCTTCATTGCTGGGAATAGGTGGAAGTCGCTCGGTGCCAGGTCGGGACTGTACGGCGGATGAGGAAACAACTCCCACTGAAAAGATTCAAGAACTTCACGCGTGACATTTGCCGTGTGGGGCCGGGCGTTGTCGTGAATCAACAAGATCTTAGAGCTCAACATTCCTCTGCGCTTGTTTTGAATTGCTCTTCTGAGGTTTTGCAGAGTTTGGCAATACCTTTGAGCGTTTATTGTAGTGCCTCTTTCCAGGAAGTCCACCAAAATCACACCTTTTCTGTCCCAAAAAACAGTCGCCATCATCTTCCTTGCCGACATTGTTTGCATGCATTTCTTGGGTTTTTGGGGAGAACCTGTGTGCCCCCACTGCATTGATTGCAATTTCGTTTCACAGTTCACGTGTTTCACCCATGTTTCGTCACCAGTAACGATGCGATCGAGTAAAGAGTCACCATCCTTATTGTAGGCGTCCAAAAAGTGCAACGCTGCAGCCATTCGCTGATTTTTGTGGTCCTCTGTCAAGATTTTTGGAATCCATCTTGCACAAAACTTGTGGTAACCAAGCTTTTCGCTGATGATTTCGTGCAACAAACTTCGCGAAATTTGTGGAAAACTCAAAGAAAGTTCCGTTATTGTGAACTTTCGATTTTCACGGACTTTAACATCGACTTTTTCGACAAGTTCGGCAGTCACTTTGCTGGGTCTCCCACTTCGATCTTCGTCGTGAACATTGGTTCGGCCATTTTTAAATCTTATGACCCACTGTCGCACTCCACCTTCAGTGATAATGTTGTCCCCATACACTTCACACAGCTGCCGATAGATTTCTATCGGTTTACAGTTTTTTGCTGTCAGAAACCTTATTACTGCACGCACCTCGCAGCTCGCGGGATTTTCAATTAACGCAGACATTTCAAACCGTCACAGTATCTTAACGGAGCACAGCACGAACCTCTCACTAGCACGGCTAGATGCCGACTGAGCTGCGCAACGCTCTGACCCCAAGATGGCTGCGCTAGCCCCGCCCCTAGCGGACACAGACGAAAACGTAATCTACTTTCTGGATAGCCCTCGTAATACGCCTATTTCGCGATGGACCGAGGTAGAAGTAGGAATCTACAAACATAGCCTGTGTCGGCACCGGATCGTTTTAAGGCAAGTATACTTTATACCAGCAGTGTCAAGAGGCGTCACAACACCACTCACTACAAAATCTCACACACATAACTCAGAGGAGTACATCCCTAGTCTTAGGGATAAAGATTAGGAATTAGATTTCTGGGCTTTCAACATCTAGGCCATGTTAGCCCATCACTAGGATTAGGATTATGAATTAGATTTCTGGGCTTTCGGCATCTATGGCCATGTTAGCCCATCACTAGGATTAGGATTATGAATTAGATTTCTGGGCTTTCGGTATCTATGGCCATGTTAGTCCATCACTAGGATTAGGATTATGAATTAGATTTCTGGGCTTTCGGCATCTATGGCCATGTTAGCACGACACGTATGAGGGATGACGTCCCTCGGCGAGCACACTATCCGAGGAAAGGAAAGCAAGGAAATCGGCCTGGGCCTGTATGTTAGGTACCATCCCGGCATTTGCCTGGTGTGAATGAGGAAAACTCGGGAAACCTCACTCAGGATGGCCAGCTCAATGAAAAGGTTTTCACACTTTTTCAACCAAGTGACACCACTAAAGCTTCTTGAGAGGTACCACGTACAATCTTAAAAAAAAAAAGTATTTGCTACCCACTTCCCTCTGAAAATCCTTGTATATTTAATTAAATCCAATTAATTACAGTTTTAATTAAATCACACAAATGTGGATTTTCTTTGTCCGGTTGAGATCTAGGTCATGGATATACAACAACTTCGTTTTTCACATTTTCCTGCCTTTGCGCCTTTGGAAATTTATTTATTTATTTCATTAAACGCGAATAATATTGTAGAACTTGGCCAATGGCTATCTACGGAAATAACGGTCAACTTAGGTAGTTGTCATTCTACAATCAGCGACGAAAGTTCTTTCAGTTCGTTAAAATTTATTTTGGGAATAACAAATGGTATGACTGAAACTGACAGAAAATTACATTGTTTTTAATTTATTGAAAACTGTATTCAAATTGCCCTTCCATTCTGAAGGTATTAACGAAACTAATTTCATCAAACTGAAAGAACTTTTGTCATTTACTGTACCTAGTTACAAGCAAATTTTGTATATGTAGGTCCGTTCTCTGAGATAGATACATACCTCCCTAGCTCGTATCATCTTAGTGACTGACGATGGCCTTTGGCAGCTTTTCGAATGTAGTAAGCCACAAGACTGCCTTGTTGCTAGGCTTATCTCGCTACGCTACAAAAGAAGAATTCCATACATTAACAATACTTTTTAAAATGCATGATACTTGTAACTAAAGTATTATATATCTATATAACGATTATGTAAAAGGAGCTGTGGATGTAGAAGGAAAATAGTTCTACTCAGTGTTTTATTTCTAAAAATAAAGGTGCCGGTACGCTGGACTTCAGGTTCATAATGGTTAAAAAGCTGCATACCTTTCAGGGTATGACTAATAATAATAATAATAATAATAATAATAATAATAATAATAATAATAATAATAATAATGTCCAATAGCATATCACTGTAGTCTTGTAAATAAAAACTCTTGCGAACATATATATAAAGATGCTTTAGAAACGTCTGATTCTTACATCTCAATTTTATAATACAATAAACGTAATGATAAACAATATTTCTTAGTGATTTGTTTCTTACTTCGTTTCTCTTTTTGTAAACGTGTAAATACAACACGTTGAGGTATAGACTACCAACAAGCCACCAGATCCGCAATTGCCATCTGGTAAATTTATTCTTCACTAGCAGCGTTCACCCCGCTTCGCTGCGGTCACCCCGGAACGCAATAAACTTTGTTACTTAGATAATTTTTACTTTTTCGCTTTCAAGTGATTTATAGCGCCTGTTAGTTATGTTAACCCGCCGAGTCACAGGGTCATGCGGGTTGCATATAAATACGTTTATTTTTATACCTATGATGAACTAATAACAAAGGATTTGTACGTATGGACACCTGAATGGTCAATTATCTCAAGACACTGGTAATTGAAAATTAAAGTGATATGATAAAAACCATCTAGGGTCCACATCCTAACAACCCCCCAAAAATGAAAGAAATCGGTTCAGCCGTATTAGCGTGATGAGCGAACAAAGGATTTTTTGTACGTATTGACACCTGATTGGTCAATTATCTCAAGACACTGGTAATTGAAAATTAAAGTGATATGATAAAAACCATCTAGGGTCCAAATCCTAACAACCCCCCAAAAATGAAAGAAATCGGTTCAGCCGTATTAGCGTGATGAGCGGACAAAGGATTTTGTGCGTTCTCTTTTATATATATAGATAACATGATTATAGTATCACGTATAAAGACCTTTTGCTAGCTATAAGTAGCTCTCTTTACAATGAACATCTGATAACTTTTATTAACAACTGTTAGACAACTCAAGCAACATCCAGTATATAATCTTTCTCTAACTGATTCATTGGTTGAAATATAACGCCGCTTTCTCCGCACTAGATTTACAGGAGATCCGAATCACTACTCTGCTTCTGATCCCGGACAGATATTTAACTAAGAATCGAAGTCAGGACTACTCGCACAGCAAGAACGCGCATTAGAACGAAGGGTTACTAATCTACAACCTGGAGTAGAAAACTTATACTTCAAAGATACGACTTCAGTTACGGACGTCGCGCGCTGAATTCCATTCCACCTTATCACCTACCTACTAGGAAGCGCCAAGGTAGTCGACTACGCAACGATTTAGAGGGAATACCGATCGCTGTACTTACATAATAAAGGAGTGGCAGTGTCCATAACGGACGACACTGGACGGTTCCAGAATTAATTTGAACGTAGAAGAATAAGTAGTACTCTAGTGAGGGACTAAGAAGGTAACCAGTTACTTGAATTAGGAAAGATGAGAACGGCGTAGAGGTAACGTTTTGTGATTTTTGCTTTTGATCGTCATGGTACCAACATTATGCAGAACGGAGTATCCTAATGAAAGTGAAATCTGAACCATTACTTCCGTTAACAGGGTTTAAAATTGCAATCACGCACACCGGAAACGAGAGAGATGGGCGTAAGGTTACAGGAAGAACTTTGTAAAGTTTCTAATAAGAACATGAACAGCTGCAAACATACTTAAAGGTATGAATATCTGGGTTTTTAAAGAATATCATTAAGATCTATCTAATAGACTTGTTGATGGCACGAATTCTGCTGCATTAACAAAGAACTTCATGTATTATTTTTATTTCATTAGTCTAATAACGAGCTATCCTTACATATCATTCTACTAACAACAATCCCCTAGAGGAGATTATCTAGAGATTTTGAAAAAAGAAAAAAATAGAGGAGAAAAAGAAACTAGAACTGAAGATAAAATTCAAAGGAAAACATGTTTGAATCTATCTCATGTGTATGTAATTTCAGGAACGTAAATTCTCACGGAGACTTCATCTTTCTATTTCCTCTATGATATTTCCAATGTTACCTGGCTTTAGGGCTGCTAACACGACCTCTATATCCCGAAAACACATTCAGAATTATGATCCAGTTATATCCTGCCCCTTGTGAAATTATACACGTGGGACGGATTTAAGTAAGTTTTCCTCTGAGTTTCGAGTTTTGCTTCTTTTATCATCTTTTTTTTCGTTCAAATCCCGTTTTCAAAACGAATCCTATCTAAGTTAGGAATTTACTTGTTCACACGAACACATGAATGGACGGTGCAAGGGTAAATTCTACATTGTGTATTGTGTGTGCTTTTCTTTAAGTACTTTATGCTTTCTTTCTTTTAAAAAATAATAATAATAAAACTACAAGCACTTGGTGTATGTAAGGTTTCCACTTTTAATATGATCACTCTGAAACCAGCAGGTCTTTTTGACACAAAACCTAAGTTATGGCATGATACTAAAGAAACATCCGTAAAAATTCTTATCCCAATAAAAGTATGGACAATTTTTAATCCACCAAGGTGTACGTAGGTTTGAACTGTAAGATACATTAAAAATTACTTTCAGGTAAACCACGTTTTATTAAACTAACTCACTCTACGGCCTATGGAACCTGGAGGTTGAATGCCGCGTTCAGAAAGGCTCTCCACTGACTTCTATCCTTAACCAACTGGTTCCAGTTTCTACTTTGTATTCCTATTTCTGCGAAATCCATCTTAATATTGTCTTTCCTAGGTGTTCCTAAAAACCATGTTTTATTACTCAATTAATATATAGGCGCATGAGAGGATAATTCAGATTAGCAAAAAATTGGTTACGTACCAATAAATCCTTCCGTGGGGAGATTAAACACTCTCCACACGTATCGGAACAACAAGCTAGTTCCGTCTTCATTTTTAAGGTAACACGGACAAAAATGGGTGAGAAAAAAGGTAAACATACCACAGAATAGATGAAGGACGTTAAAATACCACGAGCAGAGCACACTATCAATTTTAAAATCATTACTTTTCTCAACACTGCTACTATAAGAAATGAGTTACCAGCTCTACAGCGGATGCTGGAAATGTCCCCTGTTTTGATTCAAACACTGGTTTACACGTTTCACCAGATTGGCAGCAACTTTAGGAAGATTAGAAGTGTTAATCTTCTCAATGGCACTGCGAATGTTCGTTTCCAGGTCTTGAATAGTTCGAGAATTGTTCTTGTATACCTCTTGCTTTAAATAGCCCCATAGAAATGAATAGCAGTGTTGCCGGGTGCATGTAAGTAAAAATTTTATCATGATAATTTCAAAGTTTGTTTTTCAATATTTTCAGGAATTGCATAGTGTAGACAGATCCTTAACACACCTTCTGATGCACTGAAACATCAGCAGGGTTGCAATTCAGTGTTAATTTATGAAAATTACGATTTCCCTAGTTTCCCCTTACAGAGGCCTCATTTGATTAGTTATCGATGGAATTGAAAAATTCTATTTTTCTGCTCCATGCTTTCCAAGCTACTCCAACTAAACAAACTGAAAATTAATGACAGAACATTCATACGTATTAAGTTATGAGTCAATTTACGTGTTTTGCAAAAAAAAAAAAAAAAAAAAAAAAAAAAAAAAAAAAAAAAAAAAAACATTCGGTTACATCTGGCGACACTGTGTGGTTCCTAGTGTACTTCAATCGTTGCTTCCTAGTTTAAAAATATATGCATGAACAAGGCTTTATTTTGGTATAACCATTATCACTTCAGGTTCAAAAGTTCTACTATCCCAAACTCCAGGTTGCATTGTATATTGGACACCCTGTATTTACCCATTCTGTAGTACGTGTTTCTTTTTCCAAACCTTTTTTCTCCTTGTTACCTGACCACTGAAGACGGAAGTAACCTGTTGTTCCGATACGCGTGGACAGTGTTTAGTTTCCCCACGGGAGGATTTATTGGTAAGTAACCAATTTTTTGCTAATCTGAATTATCCTCTCATGCGCCTATATAATTAATTTGAGTATTAAAACATGGTTTACCTGAAAGTAATTTTTAATGTATTTTACAGTTTAACCCTACGTACACTTAGGTAGATTAAAAATTGTCCATACTTTTATTGGGATAAGAATTTTTATGGATATTTCTTTAGTATCATGTCATAACTCAGGTTTTGTTATTTAAAAAAAAAAATCCTGCTTTCAGAGTGATCATTAAAAAAAAAAAAAAAAAAAGTGTAAACTCTACATACACCAAGGGCTTACGAGTACCATCGTACACCAAAGGAGGGTTTAAAAAATGTTCAGCGGATAAATCATTATTTTCTGTCCCAGAAAATGTAATATTCTTTGTTTTGTATCTTCAGTTGTCTTAGTTTATACTTAGTACAAAACAAAGAAGAATATTACATTTTCTGGGACAGAAAATAAGGATTTATTCGCTGAACATTTTTTAAACCCTCCTTTGGTGTGCGGTGTTAAGAGTAACCTCTTGGTGTATGCACGGTTAAAATAATTTTAGAATTATAAACTAAATACATGTATTCTTTCCAGTGTGGTGCTAGAATGCGTGTGTATTACTATGCTGACAAATGGGTATTCAGACAGATTTATTTGTAAGTTGATTACCAGGTAGTAAGACAAATATTTATAATAATGGACCTCGTTATAGTATAAATGTAATTGGATGAAAAGCTCTTTACAAGTTACCTTACTTATCATTCTTCATGACCTAGGGTAATCTTCTCTGCTTCAAGAAAGTTTATCAAGCTGCGTGATAATTTCTTAAGATAATGCAACAAATCAAAAGACCAATATCTTAGTCAACCAAGCTGGATTAACAAGTCCAAAATTAGCTACTACTACTCTCAGATACCAACATTTTATTATGGGTTCTAATAGCCAGAAAGAGTATCTCCATCCAATGCATTTTTGACTCTCTAATTTCTTGACTGGTGAGCACCAAGACTGATATGGGTATGTAGAGAATCGGTATAATCTGTAAGGTCACGAATACGTTGGTTTCGATGTCACGAAGTGAGGTGTGCTCGAACGGGAGTCGAAAACCCGATCGACTGTTTCACTAGTGTTGTAGTCACTTCTCGGGTCATCGTGCGCCACTGGAGAATCTTCCAGTGGAGATCTGGTCTATCCTCATTTCCTGACTGCTGCATAATTCTATGCCGCACATTACCCATGAAATCACAGAGATCCAGCAGGATCCTCACAAGAAGTGACGAGAACGGGCCCAGAAGCACGGATTATTTACTTATGGAGGCGTGTATCTCTGGTGACCGACGGGTTCCTCGAGCATTGTGAGTATGTGGATAACGGGAGAAGGCACGACAGTTTCCGAATATGTAAACCCCGGTCTCACATTTGACGTTGTTCTAGCGCCGGAGCTCAAAATGGCCAGACATTGCTTAAGTCTATCGGCTATTTCTACCCATGTGTCAGCTGAGCTGGGTTTGGTTCCAGTTGGAACCCATTCTTGGGCTTAGTTGTGATATCCAGGAGGCCTGTAGCTAGAAGTGTGTTATGGGGGAGGCACAGTTCAATTTGTTTCCTGACACACACACACACACACAAAAAGCGCTTTTGTAACATACCTGCGATTGGTTTCGTTTCGAACCTTTAAAATTTCGATCTCCAAACTCAGTGACCAGTCTACCATGAACAGACGCGTCTACACACTGTTTTAGTCATACTACTTTAAATTTTGATGAACCTTGCCTTCCACGTATCACAGATGGACATGTATTTTATTTAAGGTTATAAACTGAACGATATTTATAATAATTTGTAAACTTTTTTTTTTACTGCGTCAAATATTTAATACACTATTAACTGTACTCTTTAGCTGTTTTCTCACATCTTTCTTAGTATCTCCAAGCAACTCAAGCACAACCCATCTCACTTCTCGCAATTTTTCTTGCACCATTGTGTGTCCACGGTAAACAATAAGGTGAAAAAAAATTTTAAATGATAATGTAACTTCCTTCCACTCAGATAATTTATGGAGAAATGTAATTTTCTGCTACTTTGTAGAAATTTTGTTACAAATATACAAACTGGCAAAAAATTACGTAAGTCTTATTAAATTTCCTGCATAAATTCTTCACAACAATAACACTTTGAAGTGGGGATTCTAATGCAAGGAATTCACATTATTAACGAGATTTTTTTTTTTAACCTCATTGTTTACTGTGCTCATGAAATAGCTGAAGATAAAACTCTAAGAGGTGAGATGAATTTCAAATGAGTTGCCCAGATCTGCTGAGGAAGATGTCAGGAACATCGAAACAATTACACTATATATAGTGCTCGTTTTCAAATTATTAACAACTTGTATATTTTCGGGCACGCTAAGAGAAATTTCTTAAAATGTAAGCCAACATCCGAAATATACTCTGTAACTGGGAAGTCTGCTACTACTGTTCACTTTAATTCCCTAGGATCCTTGTACAGTCACTGACAAAATATAATACACATACAGAGTTAGCATAAATGATTCATTCATAGAGACACGATTTTTTGGTGACACGCAGAAACGCGAAATGTATCTGTTTTGTATGAAAATGTGTATTTAAAATATATGTGTTTTCACTATTTGTTAGGCCGTATAACGCTCGCGATTAAACGCGAAATTCTGTAGAATTAGCGAAATTTGCAACAAGTCTCGATATTCCACGAAATTTACGAGTAAGTGACAATTTTTCAATAATTTTACGATTTCTTCATTACCATTATTTATCCCTTATACATACTTGACCATGAGTAAACGCTACTAGTTCATTTGTCTACCACAATGAAATATGGGACTGTCGGATGTCTGGCGCAAGCCCTCCCTCAGTTTGTTTTCTTGGCTGCAACGAGTGTGGTCCCAGATTTGCGTCGTGTATTTCTGAACGGTAAAGCAACCGGTACATTGCTGAAAATCACATGTCTCGATAGAGCACAAGAATTTAAAGACCATGGTTACTACGTTTTTGATGCACGTAAAAAAGTAGTTGTGTACATTTTGTAATATTAGACTAGCCTGGAAGCAACGCGATTCGTGTGTGAAGCAGAATGAAAGCGAAAATCACAAAAAGAAGTTGTTGTTTTGTGTTACCGAGAAAAGAACAAATTTAACACCAGAAAACCTTGAAGCAATGCTTACCTGTTATTTGAATAAGTAAACTGTGAACACTAAAGTTTTTTTTTTTTTTTTCTATTAATATTCTCTCTGCGCGTGGTTTTTTGTTTAAATGATACTTTTATTCAATGAGGATGGTCAGTGTTATTTTTAAAAACTCAAATATTGTTTAATATAGTCATGAATGACCTCATGTCATGATTGATGAGTGGAAATTAAGGTGAAATAAAAGGTAACTAACTGTAGCTGTCAAGGAAAGTAGTATTCTTATATTGAATTTTTATTCAATGATTTTATCCCACTTTACGCATATTTTTTATAACGAAATTATGAATCTTTATTTACCACAAAATCGTGTCTCTATTCATTCATTTCGATAAGGCTATATTTTCAAAAGTATTACACATACACTGATGAAAGATATATGAAAAGAACCACAAACGCACCATGTTTGTACTGTGTGGCAGTAAGAGTCCATTATCTTTCCGATTGAGTGTGGCAGTACAAGGTTAGTACTAGTGGTCGGTACAAAAACCGGTTTTTCGGTTTTTCACCGAAACCGGTTCGGTTTTTCACCTGATCCGGTTTCGGTTTTCTTCAAAACCGATTCCGTTTTTTTTTCTTTTCAAAATTTGTTCTATTTCTGACCGGAATGGTATTTCGTTGTTCTCCGGAAACCGAATTCATTTCCACAGAAATAGTTTTATGTGTTTTCGAAAAGTTTTCACCGAAACCAGTTTTTGTGAAAACCGAACCGGTTTTGGAGAAAACCGAAATGTCGGTTTTTCGGGCTTCGGTTTTTATAGAAACCGGTTTTCGGTTTTTATAAAAACCGGTTTTGCCCATCCCTAGTTAGTACCTGTCGAAAATGCAGGGAAGGCAAGAAAAAAGTTTGTGTGTGCTTGAATGTGCCAGGTGTTCGTCTGTTATAGGTGTTTAACGCGCTTTCAGAAGAGAGTATTGAAAAGAACCGCCATGTAAACAAAGCATTTTGCGGTTGTATAGGCAATTCAAGGACACTGGTTGCTTGCGTAGAGGGAAAAGCACCTGGCCTCCCAGATCTCCTGATTTAACACCCTGCGACTTCTTTCTGTGGGGGTACGTTAAGGACCTTATTTACGTACCCCCATTACGGCAATCCTTAGTCGAGCTCAAATAACGCATCAGTGCTGCAGTGCAGACAATTGACAGGAATATGCTACAGAATGTATGGAATGAGCTCGAGTATCGTCTGGATGTGTGTCGTGTCACCAAAGTGGCACATACTGAACATTTGTAGAGGGTGTTTGGTTTGTGGTTCTTTTCGTATACCTTCCATGTGCGTACGTGTAATACTTTTGAAAATATAGCTTTTTCAAAAAGAATGAATCATTTATGCTAGCCCTGTACTTAATTCTCCCTTTTGAAACTAGCTTTCTCGAGTTTCCGATAAACTTAAGGCCCTATATTATACCGGGTGTATCGAAAGTTTGAGGCCGTCACTCCGTTATGAGTCAAGACATGAAAAATCAACAGAAACAAAAACTGCTGGCATAGGTTGTTTTCAATCTAAAACGGTAGACTTTCTTTTTCCAATCGCACCAGCCGTTTGAGCTCTACATTAGTAAGGCGCTTTATGTGAAACGAGTAAGCAACAATTTTAGTTTAGCTGGCTATTCGAACGGAATTTTAAGGGCACACAAAATACACAGGGAACGTGCCCATTATTATGCGAGGAAACCTAGAACACCTCGAATCAGTGTTGCCAGATTGGGTTACAAGTAGCGGATTGGACGGTTTTTCAACTGCCCTCGCTACCAAAATTTAAAATTAGGCGACACGCTACTTATGGACTACTTTTTACTCATCTACAGGTTATAACTCATAAGAATATGCTACTTTCTTATTTTCACATATGAAATCACAAATTATTACTTTTATATAGTATAATAAAAGTTCCGTTGAATATTCTATTCACAATGAACAATAGTTTTATTAAAAGTAACATGTTTGATACTAGTTCAGTTCTTCTTTTAGTGTTTTAATCTCCAGATCTGACAACACTAGACTTTTACAAGGCTACAAATAGTTTGTGCTGTTACAATATTACTAACCATGTTGCTGTCTCATTTAATGCGTAGGCCTAATAGTTGTACGGAGCTGTGTAAACGTGAACTTTGTAACATTGTACATGAATTTGATGTATCACTTGCACGTATTTCCACTTGAAAAACCGAAAGTTGAATCCAATATGGTGGATGCAAGATGGCGGCCGGGATGGGTAACATGTGTCACAGAAGCAGTACTTGATCCAACTTGCTTTGCATATGCCTACATTCATGTCCACTTACATCTAAATAAACTAAAAGTAATTTTGTGTCCGAGAATTATAGTAGTGTATGATTGAACTCCGGATATATGAAGGCCCATAAATGTGCAAATTACCGGTATGGGCCGCTAAAATTAGTACAATACACATTGGGCCAAGAAGAACTTTGCATTTGAACCAATTCTACACGAATTCCGAGGGGACACTTCGCGAATGTACAGTTCATGTCGCATGTCTACAAATATGTTGCTGTAGGAATATAATTTGATAAAGATTTAGCCCAATATTTTTACAACATTAGTAGCTATGTATATAATCGGCAACGACATGTATGTGGTAAATTTCGTGTCAAAAGAGCAGTAATTAAGAACAATATAACGAAAAAATCTTTCCTGTTTATTTAGCAACATTTTGTTTTACTCATTCTAATTTTTGTATTTATAATTCTTTTCCTATGAAATTTACCACAAATATTTCCCGATTATCCCATAGTATCAGTATTAAAAGTACCCTGCAAAATTATCAAATTTATATTCCCACAAGACAGTTATAGATATGCGACAATCATTTTGGACATAACTGTACCCTGTAAGTGACAGATGAAACTCTTCATCAAAAAGCCACGTCACAAAATCGGATAAATTTTACGAAATTCACTGTCGAAAGACGTCACTTAAGATCAGATGAATTCACTCCTTATTTTTAACTGATTTCAACCCACAGCAATGGAGTTGATTTTAAGGGAGCAGGTCAAAACTTCCACACTCAAAAAATGTCAAAACGCCCACACAAACGATCATAACCCCCACACAAATGGACAAATCTCCCAAATCCACGAACGGTCATAACTCCCACAGCCAAAACTTCCACACTCAGAAAATGTCAAAACGCCCACACAATCGGTCATAACTCCCACACAAATGGACAAAACTCCCACACATAGTAACGGTCACAATCCCCACTTAAATGGACAAAACTCCCACACGCAGAAATTGTCACAACCGCCAAACAAATGGACAAAACTCCCACACAATCGGACAAACCTCCCACGCTTTGAAATGATCATGGTTGCACGTCTTGTAAGTTTCACACGCTGAAAATAATGAAAAGAAGTACAAGGGAATTTACCCACTTATCACCTTCTCCACTTTGGATCATAAGCGTTTTTTTTTTTTGACTTTTCTAAATTATTTCAGCGCGTGAAACTTACAAGACATACAACCATGATCATTTCAAAGTGTGGGAGGTTTGTCCGATTGTGTGGGAGTTTTGTCCATTTGTTTGGCGGTTGTGACAATTTCTGCGTGTGGGAGTTTTGTCCATTTGTGTGGGGATTGTGACCGTTGCTGTGTGGGTGTTTTGTCCATTTGTGTGGGAGTTATGACCGATTCTGTGGGCGTATTGATATTTCTTGAGTGTGGGGGTTTTGGCTGTGGGAGTTATGACCGTTTGTGCATTTGGGAGGTTTGTCCGTCTGTATAGGAGTTATGACCAATTGAGTGGACGTTTTGACATTTCTTGAGTGTGGGAGTTTTGACCTAGACCCGATTTTAAGGCTTCAAAGAAAGAAAAAAAAATCCCACATTAAATCAAAATCGAGTACAGTTCAAGAAAGTCATCGTGTATTGTTATTACATTATGTATACATGCAAATTTTCAACTTCTGGTTAATTTTATTCGCGTTAAATTCTATTCCGACCAATATTTGAACTGATATTTTGTCCACCTAAACTCCAGTTGACAACATCGGGATTCAGCTTTTGTACGTATAATTCTCTTTTATCTTTTCTGCTACTATCCTCGAAAAATTGAGTACATAAATATAAAATATGACAGAAAAATTATATAATTATGATAAAATTTTAGATGTTCAACTTTAAGAAGATAACAGCAAAACAGAAGATCTAACAAGGAGACTTAGAGAAGTGTCACTCACCGATTTGAATGAAACTTTACATACTTGTAGAACATCGAAAAATAACTGACACGTATTATTATTATTATTATTATTATTAATTATTTCTGTAATGGTGCGGATTTAAGGGTAGAAATCACCCTTTGAACGTTAGGGGTTGTCTGCAAGCATAGACAGAATATAGTAATTTAATGTGGAAGAAAACATACTGCCAGGGGACGGGGCTGATTCAGAATCAAAATAACAAAACTCAAAATGAGTGACTAGATAAGAGGTGAGAGGCCTCACTTTAATCAAGCGTCCCGTTAACAAAATAAATAAATAAATAAAAATAAAAATAAAAAAAAAATACAGAAAGGAGTTTCAAATCGATCTGCAACCTTTTCGCAGTAACCCCTATCAACTATGATTGTTCTTGGCTAATTGCAGAGCATTTCAAACCAGCAGAATTTTTGTAATTATAATCACCATTGGATCCGCCATTTTGAGTTCTGTAATTTTGACGTCACATTCTCAATCAGCTGTCCTAAAACCCTCCTGGCAGTATGTTATCTACTACATTAAATGATTGTTTTCCGTCCATGCTTGGAAACCACCCCTAACGCTCAAAGGGTGGTTTCTACTCTTAAAGTCCACACCACTGCAGAAATAAAGTAGATGCCGATTATTTTTCGATGTTCTACAAGTATGTAAAATTTCATTCAAATCTGTGAGTTACACTTCAGTAAGTCTCCTTGTAAAAAGACTCATATTTACTTACAAAAAAGACGCTGAAACTATCACGAAGTCTTCACGAATTTAGGTGGACGAAATATGTCATTTTTCTTGAGCTTGATGTCATCTCTGGAAAATATTACTGTTAAAATAAAGTAGTTAATTTTCGGCTATATCCCATTAGCTATACTCTGTACTGTCATCTTGGTCTTGTAGTATAATAATAATAATAATAATAATAATAATAATAATAATAATAATAATAATAATAATAATAATAATAATAACCTTGATGAGGGTAGACTTTAGTACCAGTTTCATCCTGAAATGTGACGTGGTTATTGTACATTAATTTCTGGGTTTACAAAAAAACTACGCATGAGGATTATCATTTTGCTCAGCTCAAAGAAACGTATCCTCTGATACGCGTATTTTTTCTTCGCTAATAATACTCAAGAAATTCAGTTGACATAATTCTGTATAGGTGATACTTACATCCAGGACTTCTGTATTCGGGTGCATGTCGACTTTCGGTGGACTCGCTGCTGCCACAAATTCATCCTCACTATCCTCTCGATCGGCTGATATTATATGGACCTGGCCACTAATGAGAAATCAGCATCAATAGCATTTCACATGAAGCACTATCTATTTTATTAGCCATTAAAGCAGTGGTTTCCAACCAGTCGTTTGCAGCTTGCCATAGGGTGTACCGCAAAAATTAGAATTTAAATTAATTAATTAGTTAAAATCAAACGCAAAGAGTGAAAAAAAAGTGACCGACTGGACCGATACTCGAACTCGGAACCTCCAAAATACCGTGCCAATGCGTTAAGCACTACGTAACCAGTCCGCTTCCCAGGACAGACACCCACTCTCGAGGACGGTGCTCTCATTTCGTATCTCGTGGGTTGTACCACGGATTCCTGCCGTGATTGGACAACCCTGTGTCCATTATGACGGTTATGATTTCATATAGACTAATGAAAGGAGGAAACGACCAATTTTTTATTATTATTATTTATTTATTTTTACACAGAAAATCCACTATAGGTGCGAATAAAAGAAATGCATCGAAAGATTGCGATCTAGGCCAATAATTAGTTTTTTGGATAAGGGCCCACAAAATTTTTAAACGGTCCCTAAATCGAGTTTTCGTCTTTTCTACGGAATAAGCACATCATATTGAGTTAAGTGATAGTTTGGGTTTTGGGATATTAAATGTAGTTCTCCAGATATAAGGCGTAAAAAAAAAAGTTTTGATTGAAATATATTGGATCTTTTAATCCAAAACGCAACCAACAGCACCGAGAATCGAACGTAGGAACTCCAGCATCAACATGGTATCACGGAGGTCCCGAATTCGAGTCGCGGTTCAGTTGGTCACTTTTTCGCTCTTTGCATTAGAATTCGCACATATAGAGGATTTGGTATTTAAAACAAATAAAAAATCAACTGTTTCTTCCTTTCATTAGTATAGTTGAAATCAATTTTGGAACCGATTATCTCAGCCAACGCCTCCAGCTGTACTAACAACACTCAGTACTACATAGACACTTGAAATCACACGAAATCTTTAGTTTTACGTCCCACGGTTATGCCGGTTAGGCTAAAGGAGACGGTGATGATGACAGAAATGGTGGAATGAAGAAAGTGGGAGGAAACGGGAGAGCCCCGAGAAAACCCACGAGCACTGTGTTTATCCACCACAAAGTCCACACGGTGCGAGCTGGGATCGAACCAGGGACCCCAGGCACCGGAGGTGAACACTCTACCACTGAGCCACCGCTCCTCCACATAGACACTTGAGTCTTACATTGCTATTATATCATCACTTAATAAAAAACGAAGTAAATTTGTCACGATATCGTGTGATTTCAGTCAAGTGTGTCGTCAGTCAAAAAAGGTTGGGAACCACTGCATTAAGTATCACTAAATGTCCTGATAGGACGCATGTTGAATGACGGAATATAAACCTTAGATCCTCTTAAGCATCTGTTGTGTTAATTTAGTTGCACACATTTCGACGACTCCTTCTCATCATCATCGGTATGTGACTGTTAAAGAAATTTTTCATTTGTTCGTAGACTACAAAATGTTAAATCATCAACCCTTCAACTGGTTCACTGAAGTGACAAATTCACAGATGTGTCTTTTGTTGTTTAAACAATGAAATGCAATCTAAGTTTTACAACCCACGCTTATGCCGGCTAGGTGATGATAAGAAATGAAGGTAAAAAGTGGAAGGAAACGGGAGAAACTTAAGAAAACCCACGCACACGGTGTTTGTCCACCATAAAGCCAATTTGGCGCTAGCTGGGATCCAACCAAGGACCCCATGCACCAGAAGCGTACGCTTTACCTTGAGCCACCGCGGCTCCTTTTGATGTTGATGTGTAATAATGCTTTTATTTTCCTAAGGTAAAAAATTGATCATTTTGTGAGTCAACGAACCAAACTAAAGAAATCCTTAAGCTATATACTGATGATGATGTCAAGAAATAATCGAAAATATACGACCAAATTAGTAAAAACAGGGGCTTAAACTGAGTTCAAGGTTAATATTTCATTATCAAATATCATAATAAATTAAAATATTAACATAGAAAGCAAATTTTAGTACTTGATATGTACAGTTTGTTAACAAAAGTGGGTATTCCAGTAATTTCGAGATAAAGATAAGTCTTTAAAGTTCACATTTTTGAAATTTAAAGGGGGAAGAATTTTAAAGTTACATCGAACTGCCGAACTGTATTCAGATTGACTCACAAACTCCAAATTTTTCCTTTTTCTTTTTTTTTTTTCTTTCTTTTTTTAAGTGTAGTTTGATACCCACTTTTGCCAACGAAGGAAAACTTTAAATGATTCTGCTTACTATAGTATTACCTACGAGTAAGGGTATAATGTTTCTTGAAAACCTAACCCATCGCTTTTTAAACCAATACAGTTAGTCACTAACACAAAATAACGTTTAAGGACAACTCTTTTCATGAACAGATTGTTTCAATATTAATATTTGCAGTGTTATTAAGCCTAGGCAGCTTAATAATTAAAGATTGCTAGGTACCACTTCTATGTTCCTTTATCTTTCTATATAATAATTAAAAAACTTGCAATATGCTGAACGGTCCTTTAGCAAAGATACTAAAATTTACTTTTTATTAAATGCAGTAATTGAGCAACTGACAATATGCTTTATTTTTTTTGTTTTAATAGCGTGTTGTAATCAAGTTTCTCATGAGGAGTTCGAAAAAAACGTAATATATTTTTCATTGGCCTGTGATTTGAGGTCATGATATTTTATTGTTACGATCAACAAGGCACGTCAGACGTTGTTTCCAGCGACAGACAAAAGAAAAGTTTCCAAATCACATATTAATTCTTGTGGTAGGAAGAGGTAGAAGAGAGAAATTTAAATGGTATTAATCAATTTTCTGGAGGATAGTAAACAAGGTATTACCAAACATTAAAAAACCGAAAAAAAGTAGTAAAACATTACGAATAAAAAGAGGCTCTACAAATATGAAGCACCGTCACGAGAATACTAGATGTCACATCTTCATGAAAATGCTTCCGACTCATTCGAATCAAAGATGAAAACAGAGATGGTTAATCATGCCTACATATATATATCCCTCTTTGGACAACTGAAGAAGTATCTTTACGGCAGGCATTTCACGAAAGATTCAGAATTTTAATATTCACTGTGAATAGTTGGTTTTATAGATAGAGGATCTTACATTCTCGAAAGTTAGTTTTGAATATCTCAAGAATGATAAGAAGAGTGGAATGAAAATGTCATGAATGTGTACGCATGAAGTACAAGTATACAAAAGTATATACAAAAATTAGGAGACGATTTTACACATAACATTACGCGAGACAAAAAAGATATACAGGTATTAATTTAAATACGAAGGATAGTCCGAGAATAAGCTTGCCCTCTCGTTTTCCCCAGGAAAGCCAACAGCAATGGGGGAAACAAGACAGCGGTTGCACGCGCAACACACCCAGACACAAATGGGTATCGTTCGCCCACGATCCTGCAGATCGCGCCGCTGCAGCGCCTGCGCAAAGTGGAGACGAGTCTCTCAGCCTGAGCCTGGTAACTATGGAGAGAAGGCGCATTTTGACGTCGTGGTCAAAGGAAGACGTGTGAGCAGCTGTTCGCTACGAATGGGCACATGGCATATCAGAAATCCATAACCGCCTCGTGGAAGTCACAGCTGATGTTCTGTTGTTGGATGGCAATGCCAGACCACACTCAACGACAGCAACGCAATACCATATTACAGCTCTTGGATGAGAAAGCCTTGCCCAGTCGCACCTAGTTACTTCCATCCAGTGTTGCCACACTCGATACTCGTGATGATGCCAAACACGGGTGATTTTTGTAAATTATGCCACATTTTCAAATTGTCTTTCCTAACTAATTTTAAAGACCCGCCCCTACTTATCTTCATTATTTTAATGAAATGTTTTAACTGTATTCATATACAAAGCTAATATGTTGCTGTCAGGAATGATAATGAAATAAATTGGTAAATGGCACATTATAGGGGAGGAAGGTCGAATTCATATTTTAGGAATGGACAAAATTTTAAGAAATATATGCACAACATGCCGCTTCCGACACAGCCCTGAAGCATTTCTTTTAGTGTATTACTAGCTGTCCCCTGACGCTCATATCCCTCCCCTCTCAAGCTCTAAATTGAAAGGGACAGAAACATCCAAGATAACCAAACATTCAGCTTTCAGTTGACAGTAATAAAACTATGGGTAAGTGAATGTGTTTTGCAGGGTCACGTTTTGCTATTTTTGAACGTTTCTCTGAATTCAACAATAAATTACAACCGCGGAAATACTACTGGTTTCATTGCTCCCACCATCGCTTCAACTAAGAAGAATAATTGCCGACGGTCCTTAAACCATCTAAATTTTCGTTCTTTTTCTGTTCTCCACAGGGAAGAATGAAATTATGCTAGATTTGGCCAAGATGCTAGATATGGCTTCACTGCTTCCATGTGTTTCTGGCTTGAAGAAGACTCGGCGGCAGGCGGTTTGGAAGCAATACTGATATCACAGAAGCTGTTCGACGCTTCTTCAATACGCAGAGCTCTGAATTTTTCCTGGAAGGGTTTCTGAAGCTTACAGACCACTAATAACAAACATCTCAATGTACGTGGTACTTATGTGGAAAATTTTCGGAATCCACTCGTATAGCACGGGCACAGGATGACCGAAATAACCTCAAGATAAAAATGGAATATGAACCTTAGCTAGTGACTGTAGAAAGTCGACATTTATTACCCTCTATTTCACGTTCAATCACAGTCGATAAAGGTTTTCTTTGTCCACTGTTCACAAGTAACTTTCTTCTACTAGTTAGTAGTTCACCCTTTCGCTGATCAGAAATACTGACAACAGGTATATTTTAAACAAAAAGTATTGTCTTAAGTCGGTGCTTTGTCTTTTTGCATGTTTATCAAAGCACGACCTTAATTTAACAAGAAAGAAAGAAAGAAGAAACATGATCACTTATGGAACATACAATATTTTGAGTCATGGTCCATTGTATATTGCTTCTCATGACCCAAATTTACGAAATAATAAACCAACAAAGGAAAACGGTAGTATCTCTCCCCTTTTACTTATTAATGTCGACTTTCTACAATGTGAAAAAAAAGACCTATCTTCATGTCAGGTCTCTATTTAGTTGCTTCGTTCAGTTCTTTCATCAGTAGTCACTCTTTCTATTTGTTTATTCTCCTATTATTCACTGTCCTGCACACTAACAATTTCAAAGTTTCCGTTTTTTTTAATTTTTTTAAAGGTACTTGTTCACATTTTAAAACATACATGAAGTTATGAACCAACACACACACACATAAAATAAATATTGATATCTGATTCCGAGAATGAAAGAAGTGAAAAAAGAGCAAACTGTTGTCATGTCTAGTATCCCTTTTTAATACCTTTGATTCTACATTTTAAGAGGCCTAATCATTGCGAAATTAAAATACCGCTAATTTTATAGTAATTATATGATATCTTCAAATAGATAAAAGATAATCGAAATTTGGAACAAGAGCGTCCTAGATAATATTACTTTGAATGAGGTACAGTTATCACGAGTCACTTAGTAGCTTTCCGTTTGCAGCCATTTAGAAACGCGAAAATAAATGCCAATTTTCTAAATGGCTGGAAATCGAAAGCAGATATGCGAGTCGTGATAACAGTATCTCATGTAAAATAATATTGTCTAGCGAGCTCTTGTTCCACATTTCGATTAACTTTTATCTATTTGAAGACATCACATAATTACTGTAAAATTAGCATTATTTTAATTTCGTCGTGATGGGACCTCTTAGTGACGAGACCTTAAGTCTCGAATCTTCAATGTCTGTATTCTCCTTCAATAATTTCCATGAAAGCATCTTTCTTCAGGAAGCACATCACAAGGTCGTTTCTCAAACTGTGTTCCGCGGACCACAACTTGTCTTCCAAGTTTGCTGTTATGATCCTTTTCGACTGAACCTTAGTCCAAAAAGACACATAACAACAAAATTTTAGTGAACTGCATACTACACAGTATGGGCTATACGCATACAAATTCAATTAGCTTATATTCTTCTCTGGTGAACTAATAAAGAAGAATACTTTAATACCAAATAAAGAATTTGTACACAGTTGTAATTATATTAACTAACTAACTAACTTTACGGCCTATGGAACTCGGAGGTCCAATGCCGCATTCACAAAAGCTTTCTATCGACTTCTATCCTTAGCCAACTGGATAAAGTTTCTACTTTGTATTCCTATTTCTTCAAGATCCATCTTAATATTGTCTTCCCATCTGCGCCTAGACCTTCTTAATGGTCATTTTCCGATTGGATTTCCAGTCAAAACCTTGAAATCGTTCCTATTTTCTTCCATTCTGGCTGCATGATCTGCCCACCTGAACCTCCTAGACTCGGGGACCCTAACAATGTTCGGTAAACGGTATAACTTATGTACTTTCTTGTTATGAAGTTTCCGCCATCCCCTATTCCCGTTTTTCTTGGGTGCGAATTTTCGTCACAAGATCTTATTCTCAAACACTTTCAGTCTACGTTCTTCTCTCAGAGTAAGTGGACATGTTTTGCAACCCGACAGAAGGACAGGCATAATTATCGTTTTATATATTTTAAGCTTCAAATTCCTCAACAGAATTCACGACGATAACAGATTTTGAACTGTGTAATAACATTAATTCCCTGCTTTTAGTCGACATTTAATTTCTTCGTAAAAAAGGTTTTGGTCTGTTAGTGATTGTATTGGATTTCATTTATTACGGTAAGTAAGTATACATGGAAAACAGTGTGTAAAGTGACAAGTAAAAATTAACATCAAGAAATAACATCTGATGTAAAAACAGTTACTAGAAATAGTTCTTATTCCTGTCTTAGTGGACGGGGAATATTTGTAAATAAAGTGCAAATACTCCCCCCCCTTTTTTTTTAAAAGAATTTTCCGGTTGAGGTGTATGTTATTGACATGTGAGTGGTACCGTTGGAAAGTGCACGTTATACTGAAGAAAATGGCTTTGAACCAAGACCCTAGGATAAGTAGTAATGGCGCAGTAAAATTTTAGAATATATATAATGGATCACCTTGAGACTTTCAAAATTTTTTCCATCCTTTGTTTTCAAGGTACAAGACTGAAATTTTGCACACACACTGTGTAGATAACTACGTATTTTTAAAGAAATTTTCAGATCCCTACGTGTACCCAGGCCTGGGCCAGAGGGGAGCAAACGTTTACATTCTTTTTTTCGAAAATCTTCCAGTTTTCCCCGATTTTCCCGTTTCTGGTGCATAATACGGAAAGCGAGTGGTGCCGTTGGAAAGGACGCTCTATTCTGAAGAAAAAAGAAGAGGTATGTACGATAAACAGTAAGGAAGCAGGAGATCTTTGACGAAAGTCTAAAATTTACCTCAAAAAGTGGAAATCCCATGGCAAAGACCTAAAACCGCAGAATCCTTATCCCTAGAGTCCCTTGTATGTTCCTTTATCCTGGTCTGAGTATTTCTGTTTACCATGGCGACATAAGAGTTTCCACACCGTCATATAGTATGTACATTATTGTTCATATACTACAGCATGTACAGTAGTTTCCGTAGTCCATAAAATGTTTATTTGTAATGATCGAAGATTTATAAGTTGCCTGCAAACCATATTTCTTTGCAACGTTATTCAAATTAACTAATAATTTTGACAATTGTAAATTTATTTAATTACAGTCTAGCGTTCCTTTCAGCAGCGAGGGTACATGAGACATAGACCTACAGCTTAACGTGGAATCCGAATCACTCTAGCAGTGAATCTTTATCAGTCATGCTGGAGAAAAGGCAAATATGCCTTGAAAGTGTTTATGAAATAAATTTTTATGAGTGTTGTACGTAAGTGTTTTTTGCTTATTTGAATATTCTAATATGTATCCAATAGTGTCTATTAGCAATTAATAACATAGAGGTTTAAAAAAATCGATGTTAGTGAAACATCATTTACACGACAAACTTACAAAACTCAATGTAAAATAAAAGTTATATAAACTAGGGAATAACAAAAATAAATAAATAAATAAAATAAATGTTTCCTTCCGCAATTCCTAACTTCAATCGTCTTTTAACTTTTGTCCAATATCACCTTGAGTGGCGTAACTAACAGACCCGCGATGTGCGGAGGCCCATGGCAAAATGGGACCAATTTAAGTTTCGAAGATTAACTTTATGATGATATTATATTAAAATCCACTTTTTAAGTTTCATATTTCACACTATTTCCTGAATATTGTTTTGTAGTCGAATTCAATAGACGATTTCAGAACAAGAAAACCCCAGTTCTTGCAATTGCACGAAATACTCACAGGGCTCTGTCCGTTGTCAATAGGCCATAAATCTAAGAAAACAATAGGCGACCCTTGGTTAGGAGGAGGAAAAGAAGTTGCCAAACGTCCCATTCTCTCGAGATTCTTTTTATTTAATTTACCACAAAAAGTATTAACATTATGTCTTTATTTGTCACTTGCTTTCCTTTCCTTTTTTTTCTTTTTTCTTCCTCTAAGTAATGACATTAGACATCTGGCAACATTCACCAACCACCGCCCTAACGAAGGCTGGGTTGCTCTTTTGGTACTGGTGTGAGACAAGTTTTTTATGTTTTAAAGTTTCCCATAATATTTTCGGATCGATGTCTAAAATGCCATTTAATTTACCGCGAAGACTGTAGGAATATAACACAGAAAGGAAGCGACTATCTCTGTATATAAAAGAATAAAAATGAAATCTTTGAGTTTTACGTCCCACGGTTATGCCGGTGAGGCTAAAGGAGACGGTGATGATGAGTAATGAATGAAATGGTAGAATGAAGAAAGTGGGAGGAAATGGGAGAATTCCGAGAAAACCCACGCACACCACTTGGCGAGAGCTGGGATCGAACCCGGGACCCCAAACACCAGAGGTGAACGCTCTACCACTGAGCCACCGCGGCCCCCTGTATATAAAAGAATTCCTGGGTGAGTGTGTGACTGATTGTTTAGAAAGAGCGTTAAAAGAAATACTGCAGTGATTGGTAAACAACCTTCCTCTTCGTTTTTTGTTTACAACACGTGCAGCTATCTGGCACACGCCAGCTTTCCTTAACCACTCAATAACAGATGATGCGTCATGTGGGTTGATTGAAGCATACGGTAACAGGGAGCAGAGTACTGTAAAAGATCAAAGAGCTCTGCTTGACTGCGACATCATCATCTGGTTTCGCGTTTACCCTTACGTGCTGAATCACAAGATTCCAGCACGGAACAGCACTGTGAGAAATAAGAACCCTGTACGTGACTGAGAATTCAAACAGCGCTCGCCTCTACCAATTTCTTCAATGCTAGTCCTCTCCTTTTTCTTACTAAAGTTCCCGACTCTCTGGTGCTCTCTAGAAAAGTGTCTAATGAGTAGGTCAAATTTACACTAGTTCACTGGAATGTCTGGAAAGGACCGAAATCACGAAGACAAATATTGCATTTTCTCTTAAATAAAATCTCTCCCTGCACACGTACACGGCACGTGGAAGTACATACGTGAAATCTTTCGTAACTGGTAATACCAAAACAACGGCACTGACTCTGTGAATCGAGCAGGCAAGTCCAAAACGAACGCTTCACACAACAGTTTACTACAAGCGACTCATTGGCTAAGCGAAATCACGTACTTTCTTTAGTACGTTGCGTGGCGAGAACTCGCGCCTACAAACTTAATTTACAAATACTGCATGCAGCTGTACTAAGTTTACATAAGGTCACTTTAAATTTTTCTTCATGTGATGTCGCTATGGCTACTCCAGCAATATATAGTTCTCGAAATGCCTTTTGTATATAGTGTATATCCAATTATTCGGCAAAATTTTGTTAACCGGAAATTTTCAAGTTCTGCTATTGCCGGTTACGAGAGATCTTACTGTACACAGCGCACATCAGTACACCAGCGTAAGTCGGCCAAATGTTTTCTGTGTAATTTTTGTTTCTGTGAAATCACCGGACATAAGATGGACAAATTAAGTCCAAATTCAAAATTAACAAGAAAAAAAAGCAAGTTTTACGTCCCACGAGTATGCTGGCTAGACTAAAGGAGACATGATGATAAATGGATGAAATGATGGAATGAAGGAAGTGGGGCAAAACGGGAAAACCCCGAGTAAACCCACGCACACGGTGTTTGTCCACCACAAAACACTTCGCGCGAGCTGGATCGAACCAAGGCCCCTTTCCACTAGAGGTGAACACTCTATCACTGAGCTACCGCGGCCCCTACCAAGTTACCAAAATTTGCAAAATTTCCAAGCAGAACTGAATATTCGGCAACAAAAGTCACAATCGTCTGTACATTCGGAAAACGATTTACACTAGTTGAAATGAGATTTCATCCAATCGATACAGATAAAGTTCTTCAAGTGAGTTCTAGCAAACATGCAAACAACAAATTTATATTTTTGTTAATTATTTCAAAGTTGTCCCTAATGCTTCACAAACTTCTCTATTTAAGACTTTACACGTTTAAAAGATAAAACTACCAAAACAATCCAATCTTTGGTCGTAAGTCTGGAATACTGAATATAAATCCATACGAGTATGTATAATCGGAAATCAAAATAGGGAATCCACACCTCCTTTTGTCTACAAATGGGCTTATATACATAAAGTTTCAGACTCTACCACTTACTTAAGTATAAGTTCTGTCCTATTTTAAAGAAATTCCCCACCAATTTCAGGATCTGCATCCCTAGTTTAAGTCATAACAACCAGGACTTGGATGGTTCCCCGCCCAATCGCCTACGGAGCCCTATACCTTTGAGCTATTTACCCGCATCCGCTGTCTCGGTTCCTATAATTCCCGGCAGGCAGTGAAACAAATCCTCTTGTGCAAACATGTAAAACAAGACTGAAAATCACTAATGGAACACAAGTTCCAAAGCATTAATTGACCGGTTTTTGTAAAGAATTAGGGGTGCACATTTACGATAGTTGTCATAAACAGGGAAATTTTACTGTTAAAATGAGTGAGTGCACATGAAAGAGGACTATATTAGATATTAATTTCCACCGGTGGAGTATTCTGCACTTTGCAGGGAAGCAGTAATAATGTTCAAAAGAGTGGAACTACTCAAAGCGCTACAGGAATTCGTGTAACTGTTAACAATCCTGAGTACTTACATTAATGTTTACAGTAGACAATATGTTATAGAAGTGCTACGGCGCTGACCTAACTGCTTTGCCCTGCACTGTATGAATAATTGTATATCCACCATCGCTTCGCGCCTACACACTATGGATGCACCCACGCGTAGGTCCACCGGTTTCGGCCTGCTTGGACACGGAAAAGATACAATTTTTGGTTTTGATGGCCACCTAGCGCAGGTGTGTGATTTTATTTTTGCATGAATAATCGTTTTATGGTACATTAGTTTACTATTAATCAGTGTGCAAAAATTGTGACCATTATTTGCGCCACAAAAATAAGACTGCAGAATGTCTTAGGAAACCACATAAAGCAAGGGAGTAAAGCAAACTAATTGTTTGAATCTGACAAATTATTGTAAATCTGCACGGAATTGAGTGGGTTACGTTTCGATGAAGGCGCCAGTAGTATTTTAAAAATAGAAAATTTACAGAAGAAAATATATTGATGCAAGTAGTTAGTCCTAACATAATATTAACAAAAATTAGAGAAACTAACTTTTTTTAAAAAAAAGGCTGTTACAATTCCACTAAACATTGGCCAAAATTAGTCAATTTGGGTTAAGTGCTGTTCGTTGGACCAATTTTAGAAAATTTACCGGGTCAGTTGGAGAATTTAGTTTCGTTTGTGAGGACAGTGATTGAATGCCAGGTGAGAGGAATAGCTGACTTTAAGCACGTGGTGGTTGTTGTCGGTAGTTTTTGATGATGTAAGCGGTACTGTATGTGGAAGCGGAAGGGACTCCACATTTGTTATGACTTACTCCCGAGAAAGGCAGTGTGGAAATGGCGCGTACATTTCTACACGATTGTACACGATTTTCTACTTGAAACTGGAAAAGTTTACACGCCTCTATTTTGAAGATCTGACCTAATATAACCTAATTAAATACATTTTGTTACTTTTTTGGAAGGAATTTGATATTCTTTCAAAATTCACACATAAAGTAAGTGTTTTATGACATAAACTATGTTTTGCGTTATACTGGTTCGCATATCCACCGTCGCTGACGCGCCTGCTCTCTACGATCATATCCCCTCGTTTCCGTTCAGGTCCCTCTGCTGCGCTCCAGCTGGATTCGGTTAGATAACAGTGGTGCTTTTTAATTGCAACCTAGGAAAAGTTTTTTCTTTCTTTTGCACAATAGTTATTATCGCGTACATACACTAAAAGTCCTCCTAAATTGAATGTGCACGGAGGAATGCAAGTCCACAACCCCATCGACGCCTCCGAAGCCGGTACTTGACCCAGAGTCACTACCAAGTGATTTGGAGAAGTAATACCCCTTCTTTTGATTTCCTGGAAAATGTTTACGCCTCAGTTTTGAAGGCTTAACATAACCTAACATAATATAACCCAATTTACTACATTTCGGATGCTGTGTGTGTGTGTGGGGGGGGGGGCATACAGTACTAATACCATAATTTTGAACATGGTATGCAAAGAACATTTATTGACATACTAACATGGGGAGATACAATGATAACATAAAATAATCTTTAAAAGCTAATTTGATAATTTACGCAAATACGGCAACAAAAATAACATATACTATGCAGAAGTTCAATCCCAGTTTTAGACTTAACACAATAATCATTATCCTCCATATTAACAGAAGATTAAAAGATTATCTTACAGTCCTATACTATCCAGTGCATTTCGTAAATTATCGGGATTGTACGGCCCATATACCTCTACCCACATAACACGGGAAGAATCTAAATGATCCATTATTAAAAATTTTATTAACAATCAATATAATGGTATCCGACTGACACTCTTCAATGTCAATATTGCAAACTGTGTACAAAAGTGCTGTAGCAATGTGCAGTGTTGCCGATACCAAAAAGCCAGTCACCCTCACCATGTTTTTCTTCTTCTTTCTTCTCACCCATATCCAAATGTATTACATTATAACTCCCACTATTATTACAGATAGTTTTTAAAATAGGAGTTGTGGCTAAAGTATAATTATAGAATAGAGGGGATTTTAAAATACGGCCTACGTGAAAACTTTTCTTCCTAGTGTGAGATTACTTGGAAAGTGTCGTTCAGATTGACAATAATCCGACAAATTCAAACTTCATTTTTCTTGCTTAAAAAGATCGTTCTACGACTTTCTGAACTCTTACGTTCCTTGCGCATGTCCAAAGAATTGCGTACAAACTGATGATATGCGCAATAAGTGATGTGTTATAAAAATATTCGGTGCAGATTTAATGTACTGATCCATACATTAATCCATTGCATACATGCTTCTGTTTCAGTAAATCGACTTTCTGTATCTTAAACAATTATTTTGGGGCGTGGACTTGCATTCCTCTGTACAGATTCACTTTAGCGTGGCTTCGGTATACGTACCGCGCAAAAGATACGAACCAATTTGTGCTAGGTAGCAACTTAAAGCACGATTGGTATCTAACCGAATAAGAGCAAGAGTGCTGCAAGGGTTCGGAAGTGGTAACGAGGGGATACGTCCGTAAGGAGCAGGCGCGTCAGAGAAGGTGGGTATATATATAGACGAGAATAGCGTTAAATATTGCATATGGCAGCGCAAAACACTACAAAATCACTTTCCTTACGTCTTGAATTATTTATTCTTACGTTACGAATGACAAATGCACAAGTGGGTGAGGATGGAAGAATTTTTGGAACGTAATTTGAAAAAGAAAAAAACGGGAGTACCCCAGAAAACCTACGGACACGTTGTTGTGCACCACAAACTTACTTAGCTGGAGATCGAACCATGGACCCCAAGTACCAGGGGTAAACACTCTACCACTAAGCCACCGTGTCCCCCTTGGTTGCATATTCGTGTTCCGAAGTAACTAACGTCAATTTCACAATGATGTGGTTCACTTAAGTCACGGACACCTCTATAATTGTACGTCATGAATTAGCACAGTGACTTCAGATACTTCATTTCACTATATATACTGAGGTTACTAGCTACCTTATAAGCAAATCGGTGAATAACAAGTTCGACTTTAATTAATCTATTTTTACGCAGATACGAGTCTCACAGTTAAGAACACTACATGTTTAGATTATTTACACACTAGGACATTAAAATATTACAAATTTGTTCTATAAATTTTACAAATTATGGATTCATACAGTAAATCTGCACCAAATATAATTTATGAAATAACAGGCATTGACCTGTTTTTTTTTTTTTCTTTGGAACAATTCTCTAGGACATTCTACAGTATTATTTTCGTGCTGTATGCCCAAATATTAACGTACAGTTTGATTATATACGTGCAAACTGATGTGCCATAAATACTGTTATTCATGCAGAATAGTAACCACTCCGTGTTAGACGACCACTACAAGGAACTGTTGTATCTACTTAGCGTAAGTGTCAGGGCGAAACATCGGAGCACGTGTAGGGTTTTATCTGTAGAGAGCAGGCGCAAAGCGACGGTGGGTATATACGCAAAATAGATTATTCAAAGGAAAAATACGCACACAATCTGTGTGCAACGCAGCCGCTACAAGAAAGAATACCTATCTCGCGCCCTGGCCCCCGTGCTCAATTCTAATATCACTAGAGTAAGCATCCTATCACAGTGATTAGAAATATACACTACGCCTCAAATGCACAGGCTAACAACAGTGGAGGATAAAATAAATTGTTACAGATATACTGTAATGCGCATAAAATCGATTCCTACAGATAAAAAAAAAAAAAAAAAAAACTATAGGAGGTACGTTCCTACAAGGTGATTTGTAGACCATCTGGACGTGTGAGAGCCTGAGTAAGTGATGGTAATCAAGGTATGAAATGTACTGTAAAAGCTAGGGAGTACATGTGTAGCAAAGGCAGGCACAGATGATCCAGGTGCTATTTAAAGTTACTTTGCGTTGAGAAAACCCACACAGTGATAGACGGCAGGGGAGTAACACAGATGATTAAGGCGCTAAACGGTCTCACATATGCTCTACGTTAGAGTTGTTCTTTATTGCGATTTAAATACTAAAATATCGAATTCTCATACATCTAGATTAATTTGCATAGTACGTGACAGTGTTTGGCTTTCTTTACTCTGTAGTAGGTACGTATTTATCTGTACTGTTTTTTGAGAAAAATTAGTACCTTGCAACTGTTAAGTGTTGCAATGTACGACTATTCAGAAATAAAGGAAACAATAAATCTTTACATCTTCATGTTTCCAACGAACAATATACTATCACCATATGTAAACAAACTTTTAGAGGGAGGTTTGGGAGCGGAGTCCCCTATGAAATATCTATCCCTAGGACATAAAAAAATAAAAAGTGCGTACGAAAATACAAATTTCTTGTACTAGGTTATTACACAAGGTGATAATTTTATTCATGAAATAAGAACTTCCCTTACCATGAAATGTATTCTTACTTCCTTAGAAAGTGTTTCTTAAGAGAGGATTTGAGTCAGTGTGTGCAGATTGACTTTAGGACAACGGATTATAACTACAGCGTGTGCACATATTGCATGAAAAGTGCAGCGCATTAAACCGAATTAACTTAAGAACGCAAGCCAAATTGCCCCAGGTTGCTATTAGAGGATAGATGGTACCTAACTGAGTCAGGGCAGAGGGCAGCAGAGGGTCCGAGCTCTCTCGAGGTGAGTGCGTCTATAGGGAACAGGCGCGTCAGTAACGGTGGGTATAGGCATATACGAGAATAATGGAAAAACACGACAAAGAACACATGCCTTGAATGCACAACAGTTTTGCAACGCATGTGATCACTTTGTACAAGGCCCAGAGCATACTACTACACGTATTAACGTGAAAATTGGAGAAAATACTCCTTTTGTTATGAAAGTAATTGATAAGAAAGAATTTCTAGAATGTTCTGCAGCCCCCATTAGCAAGCGGAAGAACGGAGGGGGGAGGGAAAGGGCTATCGAATCCAACGAGCTCCATCACCAATTACTGTGTTTTCGGCAGTATTTTGCTGTTGGGTGTCAATCCTGATCACATTTAAGCCCATGCTTTGGCAAAAACTTGCATGCAGACATTCGTTAATTAATCTACTTAGTTCTTTATTTTCCGACAAGGCATCGCCAAATGTGTTCCCCATAAATCTGCGTGGATATATAAAGATCTATATCGTACGCTCCTCGCAGGAAACGACCAATAACAGAAAAAGTGGACGATATTCTGGCAAATTTCAGCAAGATCGGAATGTATACAGTTATCACATCGCCAATGGCCTCCTAAACATCCATCATCAGTGTTAAATCATTCGGATCGGGGAAAGCGGGTTGAAAAGGATTCTTTACCTCTTGCATGTATGCAACCCACCTTACTTTGTGGCTTTTCTGGTTGCAGCATATTTAGGATATACTTTTATCATAGGCGTTGCAAGAATTGTTTGATTTTTAAAAAATAATTAATTAATTAAATATTACTTTTTCATTCTTTTATATGTATAAACCTTCCTTATATGTATTCGATTACTGAAAACCACATTAAAATACAACCAACGATTCTCTACATAATCACTAACAGCTCCAAATACAGATGAAGCCAAGTATCTCCTCTCTTTTGAAGCCGGTTTAAAATTCAGCATAAACTCTTGAAAAAAGTGAGGGAATACGTGTTTGAGCGTTGTTCACAATTCCATTTGTAAGGAGAAAAAGTTTGGTCACTTCTATAATATCCAAAATATCCCTTTCTTTACTGAGAAAGCGCTGAATACGAAGATTTGTTTAAGTTGGAGATGTGAAATTCGGTTTATAAATCCCTAACTAAAAATAAAGAGAATATGTACTTCAGCAGTTTCGAAAACTCCGCTTCTTTGGGGAAACAGGGCATATATATAAAATATTGAATTTAACCTCATTTATTCATAAAGTGCCATACTTGGAGATTTGCTTCTGTTGTAGGCGTGGAATTCGTTACATAAACGCTTAAATAACAAATAATGGGGTACACGTTTCAGCATTTTTGATGATCCTTGTGGGGAAAAGGGGCATCATTACTATAACATCCAAATGTCACTTTCTTTATTGAGAAACTGCATATTGAAAGGATTTTCCGAAATTGGAGATGTGAAAATCAGTCTATAACCTCATAAATTAAAATGAATATGTATTTCAGCATCTGGGAAAATTCTGCTTAAAGTAAGGAGGAAAATTTCTATATTATTAATATTTTGATTTATTTATTCAGAAAATATTTAATGTAAGGATTTGCTTAAGTTGGAAATGTGCAATTCGCTACATGAATTCTTAACTTAAACTAAAAGAAACACGTATTTGGGAGTTTTTCGAAAATTCCGCTTCTCGAAAGACAAGGCGAGGCAATACGTGTGATTATATGGAATAGTGGAAGTGGTTGACTGAAAATTCAGGCCATATTAACATATAAGAACATGAGAATTGGACGGAAACCCCCTTTTGTTAGAAGAGCAATGAATGGGAAAGGATTTTTATTTTTTAAATATGTGTGCTAAGGGAGGTAAAATAAATAAATAACTACCTCTATGGCCTATGGAACCCGGGAGTGCAATGCCACGTTCACAAAAGCTCTCCATTGACTTCTGTCCTTAGCCAACTGGATCCAGTTTCTACTTTGAATTCCTATTTCTGTGAGATCTATCTTAATATTGCCTACATCTGATCCTAGGTCTTCCTAATGGTCGCTTTCCGACTTAGTTTGCATTTAAGATTTTCTAAACACTCCTATTTTCTTTCATTCTGACCATATGTCCTGCCTACTTGAGCCTCGTAGACTTGATGACCCTAGCAATATTTGGTAAACTGTACAAATCATGCAGTTACTCATTTAGAATGGAGATAAATATTTTGCCCAAAATACATCATCAAATAAATCCCTGAAGTTTGGGAGATGAATCTCTATGCATAAACCTTTCATTACGTACCCAGTGCGGACACGTGATCCAATACTTCCTTATATTCCGATTTCAAGGAGGGAGGTGCAATTTCTATATATTTTTCGCCAGATTGGAATAGACGCTGCTGTCTGTTGTTTGTTATCGCATTATGAAAAACGGCTTACCCATTTGAAGTGAATCTTGAAACATAGCTCCTTCCAAAGTTTTTATCATGCCACATTGGTTAACGGCCTATCCTCAAGGGAGTTCAAAAGTCGTGCCAAAACTAGACACTTTTATTGAAATGTATATCTTAATGGGGAAAGGAGTTCAAATATTTTCCATAAATCTATTCTCCCCGTACAAAGAACGGACATTTTCGATAATAAAATCTGAAGCATGAAGGTATCATGAATGGAAAAAATATAGCTAATACAGGAAGAATTATGCCTAAAAGACTTATTTAGGCGTGAAACGTGGGTCATGGCTAAACGCAGAAACAGTGTTAAAAAATATGCTACCTATGAACTGTACGGCGGTAATTTACAAATCTTTGGAGACACACATACCTACCGTCGCTAACGAGCCTGATCCGACTGAGACACCCTGCGAGTCTTCGGCTTCAGCCTGCGCTGAACCAGCATAAATGCATAGTTAGCTTATAGTGACAACTTACCACATGCTATTTTGTGTTTTCTATACGCATTTCTCATCTCACTAACGTGCCTGTTCTTACGGACGCACCATTCGCGCTTTCACTCCAGCTTCGTTCTGCTCTCAATCTTTCCCGCCGATTGGATTTGACTGTGCTTCCTAGTTTAGATAGAGTTAGTTGATTGTTTATAACTGACTGAGTAGAAATATTATTTTTCTTTCACATTTCTTTGATATAATATGGAACTCAACTCGTTTCGAATGTTTAAGCAACAAGAAACACTTTTTAATAATACATTTTTTACTATAAATCATTTACTTATTTCTTAGCTACGCTATTCCAGTGACCAACTGCAAATCTGATTTACTGCTTACAGATTTACTTTACGGGAGCAACACCATAATGATTCACAGGATGTCACATAAAATTCTCTTCTTGGGAAAAGCGTGACACCACACATACACTTGTTTATAATCCTCTATCAGTTCTTGGTGAATTTCTGTCGGTTCATTCTCCATGAGACATAAGAATCGAATGTCACTATGCACCTCAAGTTTTGTGTAATGTTACAGTTGCTGTGTCCTGTTTTGACTAACAGTTACTGAAAGAAACAAACGTCCTGCCCTCTCCTGGATGTAAAAAGCATTACACCTTGACATCTAATACATGTAGAAATTGTAACTACAAGCCTGCAAAATACTAGATTGTATAGCTACATTTTTCTTAGTTCTGATTCTTCCTCGTACGTCACTGTTGATTATCTTTTAATGTAATTCTTCCTGTAAATACGATATCTTGTGATATCCTACGAACAAACCACGATAATCAAAGTGAGCTATTTCGTCTAGATTTTCAACAATCCGTGATAAAGAAGGCATTACTTTCCTGTTAAAACCTTTATGGAGAGATACGCCATCTGGGTGCTTTTGGGTGACTACAGATTTAATTGATCACCCACCACTTATACAGGTCAATAAAAGTTCACATGGCTTTCGGCATTGGCCTTTGAGCTAGTCGATGTCAACGACGCTTGGTTGGCCATAAATGATTAGCATGCCGAATAGTGATTTCGGCCGTGGGCCTTAGAGAGTCTCAAGCAAGTAGCGTAGGCTGCCTATGTTGGCCAAAAGTGTTTCCTCACGCCAATTCTGATCCAAATCGGTCGCGTCGTTCATTAAAAAAAAAGGTCAAGTTTACAGACAAAGGATATGACGGAACAACATAGTATGATCGAGGGCCCATTAAAACCATCAATTTCGGAAATGATCTAAGTTCCAAGGATGCTCGCAAGAAAGCTTTTAAGTCTACAGATCGTAACTATTATGTAGATGAATTTGAGACCGAATTCGGAGCCTACGAAAGCGACAACTCTACTACACAACTACTGTAACTCCTTCTGGATAGGAGGAGGCACAGTGGCTCGGTGGTAGAGCGTTCACCTCTGGAGTGTGGGATCCCTGGTTCGATCTCAGCTCGCGTCAAGTGGGCTTTGTGGTAGACAAACACCAGGTTCGTGGGTTTTCTCGGGATTATACCGTTCTTTCCCACTTTACTCATTCCACCATCACATTTACTTCTTATGACCACCGTCCCCTTCATCTTGGCCGACATACCGTGGGATGTAAAACTGGAAGGTTTCATTCTTTTCCTTTACAATATAAATAATTTGTATCAGTTGCATTATTTATACCGCAGTAAGTTTAATTAATTTAACTTACGTCGCATTGTTCTGCCCTCTACAGAGACCGTGCGAAGCAGAAATCGAAACTCAGGATCATATACAGGGAGTTTCAAAACAACACTGTCAACGTTTGGGAAGTGATTCCTGACATCATGATAAGACAAAAAGTATAGACCAACCTGGGTGCAGAAATAAGTCTTTCCGGAATTATAGGCTGCCGAAAACATGAACTTTAAATTTCCATAGCTCCAATACTATGGGACCTACCACAGTCGGGTCAAGAATTGAGTTGAATTTCAGTTTTAGCGTCCCTTTCAGCAGCGAGGCTATATGAGACGTGGACCTACTGATTAACGTGGAATCCGAACCACATGAGCTCCCGCCGGAAATCGAACCCGAGTCCCCCGCGCTCAAGAGTCGGGTCAAGACTTCACTTAGGAACTATTATGTGCTCTATCTAAATATCCATGTTTCAGAATGTTATGCTTCCGCAACAATTTTTATGAAAGGTGTTGGCGAATACTTCAAATTACATGCCCGTAGTCAAGCTGCTTATATAAAAACTGTTGCGAGAGTACCGAAGGATTATGAAAAATAGTTTTGGATAGCGTACATATTAGATCCTAAGTGAAGTCTTGACTCGACTACGGTAGGTCCCATAGTATTGGACCTCTGGACCTTTACATTTGAATTTTTCATGTTTTCGGCAGCCTATAACTCCGAAATGACGAATTTCTGCACCCAGGTTGGTCTATACTTTTTGTCTTATCTTGGTGTCAGGGATCCCCTCCCAAACGTTGTCGGTGATGGTTTGAAACACCCTGTATATTGGTGCTAACCATCCGACATTTTAATCGAGATTATAATCTTATATTGAACTTGATAGGCTAAAAATGGACTGTATGCCAATTTAAAATGGAGGATTAGAATCAGATCAACGAGTACAAAGTACGTAAACCAACATTATCCTCAATGTTCTGGCTCCAAATTAGCCGCCTCCCAAATGTAATTCTCTTGCTCAACTTTCTATACATATGACTTAAACACTAAAGAAAATGGATGACAATGATTTTCACATCCCCAACTCAAGCAAACCCTCACAATGCACACTTTCTCAATGAAGGGAAATTTATATATTAAAGTAATGACCGCCTTCGGTGCGAGCGGTCCCGGGTTCGATTCCCGGTGGGGGCACTCGGTCGAAAAAGTGTAAAACGCTTTTTCAGGCCAGCCACCCTGAATGAGGTTTTCCTGGGTTTTCCTCATTCACGCCAGGCAAATGCCGGCGTGGTACCTAACTTATAGCTCCCAGGCCGCTTCCTTCCTTCCCCAATCCTTTCTTCCTTCCCTTTCCCCGGACTGTGTGCTCGCCGAGGGACGTCATCCCTCAAAACGTGAAGGGCTAAATGGCCTTAGATGCCGAAAGCCCAGAAATCTAAATCCTAACCTAACCTAACCTAAAGTAATGACCCCCCCCCTGGAGTGGAATGTTCCAAAATGCTGAAGCACATGTCCCATTATTTGTATTTAAGACTTTATATACCGAATTTCACGTCTCTAAGTGAATCCCCTCTTACGGCAGTTTGTGAACAAATAAAGGTAAATTTTAATATTATAGGAATATTCTCCCTCCCCCCGAAACGGGATTCTCAAAACTGCTGAAACACGTATTCTCTTATTTCAAGTTAAAAGAGTCTATAAGTAAAGTTTCACATCTTAAGCGAATCCTCACATTCTCAATGAAGAAAGAGATATTTGGATGTCATAGAATCGATCCAAGTTTTCCCTTTTAGGAGAGGAAAATGAAATGAAATTTTTGAGTTTTACGTCCCACGCTTATGCCGATTAGGCTAAAGGAGACGGTGATGATGAGTAATGAATGAAATGGTGGAATGAAGAAAGTGGGAGGAAACGGGAGAACCCCGAGAAAAACCACGCACACGGTGTTTGTCCACCACAAAGTTCACTTGGCGGGAGCAGGGTTTGAACCTTTTAGGAGAGGAATTTTCGAGAACACTAACATATGTAGTTCCTTATTTTCATATACAAGTTTATATATCGAATTTCTCGTTTCCAACTTAACCGAATAACCACATTCGTCATATCGTGAATAAATAAATGGAATTTTCAACATTACAGAATTTGACCCCTTTCCTCCTCCCCATCCCTTAGAAGCAGAATTTTCGAAAACACTGAAACATCCCCTTATTTTTATTTAACAATTTACAAACCGAAATTCATACCTCGAGTTTAAGAGAATTCGGCACCTTGTAATTACACAAAGGAAAATTTCAATATGATTGATATTGCACATCTTTTTCCCCCATAGGAGGGAAACTTTTGAAAACGCTGAAACTACGTTTTTCCTTATTTTCAGTGAAGAATTCACATGCCAAGCTTCTCCTCTCTAACGCTAGAAATTCGTGCTATACACTTTTCTTGGGTCGCACCGTTTTGAGTATTTTCAAAAATTCTTCCACACACCTTACGTTTGTGACAAAATGAAGACTCTTTCCAAAATTTCACGTTTCTACCTCTAGTAGTACGGCCTGGGTGATGATGAGTCACCCACTTCTACTCTTTACGTAATAGTCTAGATAAATTATTATCATTCATTACCAATCATAGTTAACGACGTTAAACAAATAAATAGCCAGGGCTTTAAAAAATCACTCGCCTGCTCGTCAGTGGCGAGCACTTGTTTACATTTGGCGAGTAAAGTCCGATAATTAAAAACTTGTTTTATTCTACACAACAAGTAATATTGCAATGAATCACATCGTGAACGATCTTTTTCATTCGACCCTCAGCTTTTGAGTTAATTTTGAGTTTAACGTCCCTTTCAGCAGCGAGGCTATGAGACGGGACCTACTTATTAACGTGGAATCCAAACCACAGAGCTATCGCCGGGAATCGAACGCGAGTCTCTTACGCCGCGTACGCTAACCGCTTAGCCACGAAGGAACTCCTACACTCAGCTTTTGTACGCCGCTAAGTACTTATGTCAATTTTGTTTTGTTTTCCGCCAAAGCAGTCTACCGATCACTGGTATTTCAAAAGCAGTGCCCTCCATACAGCTGAATATCTACAAGAAATTCAAGAAAAAATACCAGATGGCACTCTTTTTCTTATTTGTAAGACACATGCCAATAAACAAAATAAAAAATGTATTGACATGTTTACTGTGTCGCGAAGTGATCTTTGTTTTATTTGTATAAACCTATGATCGCAAAATGGTCTGGCTAGTATTTGCAAGCAAGATTTTTCAAGCCCTGTAAATAATAATAATAATAAAAACTGAATATCTGTGAAATAGTTAATAATTACTCGTTCCTGAATCGCGACGTCCCTAGGCTCAATTTTTCATCTATTTACTCACTTGCTTTTTAATTTTCAGTTTTTCATATACCCTTTAGATCCACAGGGTAAAGAACTGGTGATTCTATCCTACATTAACAGTTACGTTAAGTAAATGAGCTACAACTTGGCCTGACGAAATACTCAGACAAAGACTCACTATCAAATAAATAACCAACACAGAAACTATTACAAAATATGATTTTGGTTGAAGATCAAATCCCAAACCCATGATTTTGCAATAATATGAATACTAATTTTAAATGTAAACTATACTAATTTTATCCTTATAATAATAAAGCATGTTTATGAGACTTCATGTATAATTCTTCAACAAAAATATATTATAGAAACCCTTTGGTATAATGTGTAGGGTACTAGCACGCCGGAAAGTGATATACTTAGCCATTTATAAAGATACAAATTTATCTGGTGTGTTCCTATTCAAGACGAAACAAATTCCATGAACTGCACAAGTAGCACAGTACGATAAAACTTAAATTTGCTCCTCTCAACCTACGCGAGAATCATTTTGAAGACAAAAAGTTTACACTTGAAGCTCTTTCCTCACGAAATGTCGAAGTCAAACGCTCTTCTGTCACACTCTCGTGCTGGACGTCTAGCACAGAGTAGTCTGCACCACGACCACGTTAATCAAAACAAGATCAGTTCATATTGAACGCTAAGAGATATGTTTCTTACATAATTACTGTTTCAGTAAGAGATGTAAGATTTAATATTTTTTGGAATTTATCTATAAAATATGATGAAATTTATGTAACAAATCTCTGAAGCATTTTTTTTTCCTTTAAGCTCTGAATTTAAGCATTCAATCTACAAGTGTAGTAAAGAATGTGCATACAAGCTCAGACTGCTGTCTTTCAAGCAGCAACTTCCTGCACTTGAGACCGCTCTTCTTTAGCTTAAAGAGTGTGTAGCGTGCGACGTTAAACTGAAAAATGACATTTCAACTTATTTTTCTTCATTTGAAATGAAAAATGGAATGACATTTTTCAATTTAACTTCCCACTATTATGCATTTTAGTCTAAAGAAGACAATGGTCAAGGCAGTTTAATGATGATACAAGAATTGGTGGAATGAGAAGGGAGGAAATAGAAATACCCTGAGAAAACCCACGGACATGATGTTGTCCACCACAAAGACTTATTTGCCCAAGAATATTTCATTCATCTGAAAAAAAAAAGTAAAAAACGCTTTAAAGACTTCCTGTTTTTGTACAGAGGATGATCACTTTATGTATTTATTTTATTCTTTTAGGATTTATGGTAACAAAAGGTACCCTACCGTAGTGTTTTATTAAACGGTTAAGAAACTCATATAACACATATTGAACTTGGATTATATTATTATTATTATTATTGGTCAACTCAATCAATCGTGGATAAAAGAACACCCCAGATGCGTTTTTGAACCGGATAGTCAACTTGGCGGCGCCAAGTGGGAGCGGAGGGGTTTGACATTATCTTCTTTTCTTAAAGCAAAAAAGTTTTTTAAAAAATTTCACGCCCTTAGTTTCCAAGATGTTAGATTGAAATTTTGCACCTTTGAGTATTTCTCGGTTTTCTTTCTTTTCGTTTTTGAGATCTGAACGTGACCCCGGGCCTGAGGGGCGCAAATGTTCCGACGGGGTGATTTTTCAGAAAAAAAAATTCCGGTTTGTCCTGAATTTCTCGGTTCAGGTGTATGATACGGATATGTGAGTGCTACCGTTGGAAAGGGCGCGTTATACTAAAGAAAATGAAATATCAGCCATGAACCTAGGCTAAATAGTGATGTTGCAGGAAAATTTTAGATTATGTACTATGTATATAAATCTATGTATCTATATATTTTAGATATATGCATTTATATACATAGTACATAATATAAAAATTTCCTGTAACATTACTATTTAGCCTAGGATCATGGCTCATATGGCATTTTCTTCAGTATAACGCGCTCTTTCCAACGGTAGCACTCACATGTCCGTATCATACACCTGAACCGCGTAATTCGAAAAAAAAAAAAAGAAAACGGAAATTAAATGTCGACTAAAAGCAGAGAATTCGTGTTATTATTCAGTTCAAAATCCCTTTCGTCGCGAATTCTGTCGAGAAATTTGAGGCTTAAAATATATAAAACGATAATCATGCCTGTTCTGTATGGTTGTGAAACATGGTCGCTTACTCTGAGGGAAGAACATAGACTGCAAGTATTTGAGAACAAGATCCTGAGACGAATATTCGGACCCAAGAGGAACGGGAATGGCGGAAACTTCATAACGAAAAACTACATAATTTATACGATTTACCGAACATTGTTAGTGTCATCAAATCTAGGAGGCTCAGGTGGACAGGTCATGTAGCCAGAATGGAAAAAAGTACGAACGCTTTCAAAGTCTTAACTGAAAGACCAATAGGAAAACGACCATTAGGAAGACCTAGGCGCAGATGGGAGGACAATATTAAAATTGATCTCGGGGAAATAGGAATACAAAGTAGAAACTAGATCCAGTTGGCTAAGGACAGAAGTCAGTGAAGAGCTTTTGTGAACGCGGCATTGAATCTCCGGGTTCCATAGGCCATAGAGAGAGTTAGTTAATTATCTAGATATAATTTTGATCTTGCGCCAAATTTTGAAAAACACTTACGTCCTTATTTTTTAGATTGAATACAGCAAATGGATCACTTTCAGATTTTCGAATTTTTCCCGGCCTTTGTTTTCAAGCTATACGATTGAAATTTGGAACTTTTATTGTATACATAACTATATAATTTTCAAGTGATTTTCAGATCCCTACGTGAACCCAGGCGTATTTTTTTTATTATTTTTTTTCGAAAAAACTTCCAGTTTCCCCAATGTCTCGTTTCTGGTGTATAATACAGACAAGCGAGTAAAACCATAAGAAAGGTTGCTGTATTCTTAAAAAACGAGGTAAGAACCATGTTCCTACGATAAATAGTAAGGAAGCAGTAGCTGACTGAAAATATGAACTTTCAAAAAGTGGAAATCATAAAAGAGCTAAATAACGTATTTATCTATAAACTGTATTGAGGCTTTAAATTGGTACAGAATTTGCATATAATGATGCATTAAGTCTCCTATAGTAATTTCGTCTGATAAAATTAATGCAACACGACTGATTGTTTTATTTTCTCTCAAAATACTTGATACAGAGCTTTGAAATGACTAATAGTCTTAGGTAAGAAACTTTTGGCCAAGGAAAGAAAATTTTGAGAATATGGGTATAATAATCTTGACTGGAGCAAATACATAAAGGAAAATCCCGAAGCGGGGTTGGTTTGTTTGTTTGGCCGATAGTTATAGAGAGGGTCAGTTAAGAATAATAGAAAAACTCCTCACTCAACTTAAGCCATAAGTTTTGTGAAAAAATAAAAAAAAATAAATAAATAAAATAAAATAAAAAATAAATAAAAATAAAATAAAATTAAGGGTATCAAGACGATTTTTTCTTTGATCGTAAACCGAATATTTCGAATTCGTCACAGTAATTTTCGCCTCAAATGACACCAGTGCTGACAGCATTCACTGCACTAAAAAATCGCACATACATTAACACAGGAATTACACTTTGTAATAAGCACCAATGAAGACATCACATTCACTTCGGAAACTTGTGCAAAAATTACTCTAGTGGCACATCACTATCCTTTCAAATCAGGACCGACCTTCGTATAAGGTACTGCAAAATGGTAGCCAAGTCCGAATCTTGATCAGAACCATCTTCTGATCGTGACCGCGAATCATTATCGTCCATCCTTCTTGAAGTAGAGGTTCCCATACAGGCTGAAACAATGTGACTAGTAAAACCAATATTCTTCTTAGAAAATAACAGCGACAATACAACGCACTTTTCACAGCAATACTGCCGACATATTGTTCCTTGTGTAAACTAGATAAGGTATTAAATTAGGGAATAGTCCCAAACAAATGAATGTACAAATGCGTTCCTTGTTTTGATACGATGAAAAATGCGCAGAAAAGAAAATGCAAGTCAAGAAAGATTACGCAATGATAAGACAGATGTAAACAAAATTTTCCAATGTATAAGATAGAACAGTTACTTATTTCTCATAATTTTCTATGTTTCGTCACTTGTTAAATTGATTACAAGTCAGCAAGAACCATATCTGTATAGTTGATATACTAACAATGAACTATATGCTATTGTCTTATCTTGAAATGTCGTATTTTGTTTGTAATAATTGTATCCACTAAGATAAGTTAAAGAATATATTTGCAAGCTGCAACTAAGTAAAAATTTAGTTTCCCAACGCAAACAATGATATTGATATATATTCCACTCTTTGAATAATAATTTATTATATTTTTTTATTTTCCTAAGTCTGAACAGATCGTTTTAAAGGAATCTCACTTTAAATGAATTATTTTATATTTAAAAACATTAACTTGAAATTATGATTACAATTAAATGATTTTAGTTTATTATACTTCCAAATTATGCTATGCATAAGTGTTGGAGGTCTTACAGAACAGCTTTGTCCCTCCGTCTGTCAACAGGTATTAGAGTAAAAACTGAAAGATGTCGAGATGTGGTTTCTTGTATTCAATTCAGCATCCAAGGAATAGATTTCATATAAATTATTAACTATCTATTCAAACAAGAGTTGGTTATTAAAATAAATCATTCCTGGTTTCAACGTTTATCGCAAAAGAACAAAAAGAGTAACAGATAGCGAGAAGCGGTTTCATGGAGACGATTCAGCGTTTCAAGAGAACGTACCATGACTATCCAGAATACTCTACCAAAACCGGAAATGGTTCGAATTTATTATTACTTCTGGTTTCAATACTGATTTTCATAGAGCAAGTATGGTAAAAGATATTGAGATGTGTTTTTCTCCTTTTGCAATTGATTCAGCGTCTCAAGAATAGGTTCCATCTTCTGCATTAATCCTATATTCAAGCCAGAAGTGGTCGAAACTAACGATATCCGGTTTCAACATTTATCGTCATAGAACGAAAATGGTAGTATATAGCTACAAGCTGTTTTCTGCAATTGATTCAGGGTGTCAAGAGAACATACCTTCACAACCTCCAAAACTCTACAAATGCGAGAAGTTGTCGAAATGAACTTCTACTTTCGGTTCCAATACTGAGTTCCGTAGAGCAAAAACGGTAAGAGGTATCGAGATGCGGGTGTTTGCAATCGATTCAGGTTCTTAAGAATATTTTTTATCTCCTCTTTAGCCATCTAATCAATCTGAAAGTGGTTCAAATTAACGATTTTCGGTTTCAACTTCCATTGCTATAGAACAAAAGCAGCAAGATGTAGCGAGTAATGGCTTTCTGATATGGATTCAGAGTCCGAGGAACAGGTTCTATCTTTAATCTTATTAATCTACTGCTATCAGTAGTCATAGATGGCGTACTATCTCAAGTTTGAGTATTGAATTCCCATAGTTTGGCCGTCGACTATAGTTTCACATTGTTAAAGGAAACCCATTTGTTTCATTTGAAATTAAATATTTATTTGTTTTAGAAATAAACAATACAAATAATGTCATTATGCTTAACTTGATGTGCTGATGTCAATTAATTTAAGAAAGTTTCAACAAATCGTTTATAGCTATATTTAAACAATTTCCAATCTATACTGGAATCATCACAATTTAACAGCAGTGGGAAAGGGAGTTCACATTTCCTACTTTAAAAAATGTGTCATTCTATCATTGTCCCGTTGGAAGAAACACAGGAGAAACAACAGTGAAAAGGTCCATTCTGTACCACTTTGTAAAAATTGCGAAGTATAACACTACGCAATACATGCAAAAACCGTTTATAACTACGTTTACTGGTATCCCTACTATCGCAAAACTAAAACGCAGCGATAATCTCTACCAAGGATGTTTCATTGATCTCTACTCTGTGCTTGATCAGTAATGTGTTAAAATTGATTCAAGACCCGACCCGACCGAATACTTTTTTGCTTCTCACTCTATATTGAAGAAAGATAGTCATTTTATACGTTAGTTTGCTTCTGAAAACAGTCTTGAAAACTACTCAAACAGATTTCGATTGTTGTTTAATTATTGGAAAGTAAATTTCTCCTTGATGATCATTATATACGAAACCTGGTGCCTCATTCCTTAGGAGTTTGATTTGATTTTGAGTTTATTGTCCCGTTTAGCATCGAGAGTACACGAAATGTGGACCTACAGCTTAGCGTGGGGTCCGAATGCGATGAGCTCGCACCGAAATCGAAAACAGGTCTCCCACTCTGAAGGCGCGTACGTTAACCATTTATCCACGAGGGGGCTCTCATTCTTTCTTCTTCTTCTTCTTCCTCTTCTTCTTGTTCTTCTTCTTCTTCTTCTTCTTCTTCTTCTTATTATTATTATTATTATTGGAACTCAGTTTCCACGTTAGTGTATTAAGCCTTCAAAATAATAGAAAACCTCACAATAATGCAGTAGCAGATCAGATCCTCGGGATGGGCAGTAGGGTGATTGATTCTCCGAAGATTATCATTTTTTTATTATCAGCTATACATGTCTCCCTGAAACTAATACTGTATAATAGAGGAAAGTGGGCGAATACCGCGTAGGAGGGTAAACCGCGCACCAAAGGTTTAAATATGGGCTAGGGTTTAAAAATGGGCTACCAGCAATATCTGCGCTCCACAGTGCTGCAGTGAGGCAGAAACTGTAAGAGCTCGTTAGGCCAGCTATACACTATAAGATAGATCCTAGGAAATCTCTTACGATTTGTCCTAGAGTCAAAATCTCAACGTGTATGGCAACAGATCCTATGTCATTTCCTGTGTTCTGAACGATCCTATGAGATTTCTCTTGTTTAGAGCACGCTCTATTTCGGAAAGAAAATTCGTAAGATTTCGATTTAAGCGACATCAGGTGAGAGAAAGTGAAAACAAAACAAATGAAAACACAAATGATGATTTATCTTTTGATCGTGCAGGTTTACTTTAGATGTACCACTCGAAATAATTGTTGAAAAATTATAATTTGTCACTATTTCCTAAATGATTTGCGTTGACCGACATGAAAATATCTTACATAGCATAGATAAAATCCCTGAAGGGGACCAACAAAAGCAATTGTTGATAAACTACAATTCTTTTACGATTTGCGTACAAATACGGGGTCAAGATATATATATAGTATAAAAACAATAGTGCAAAAAACGCAAACCAAGTTGTGCTAGGTTGTTTCTAGAAAGTACGAATGGTATTTAACCGAGTCAGAGCAGGGCTAAGCGGACTCCCGAGCGTCAGTGAGGGGTGCGAGCGAAGGAAGCAGGCGCGTCAGTTGATGTAGTGAAAACGAGTGCGTTTTGGCAATGATACGAGTTTGAATAGCACTTGTCATGGTATCGTGGTAGTAGCGCTCCACTCGTAAACATAAATTATAGCTTCTGTAAACTATGCAGAAATACACCGGTGGTGGAAAATAGTAACACCGGTCAACTTTCATATGCACTCACTTACGTAAAAGTTTCGCAGAAGGGGTCCAGAAGTAAGCAGAACATACAAAATTTACAGGAGAAATGGAAGATGCAAGTACTTAGACCTAACACAACCTAACTAAATCTAACCTAATGAAGTTAACTAGCTTAAACTAACCTAATATTAATAGAAGTAAGCGAAATTCTATCACTTTTTGAAAATTGTGTTGGACCCATGTACTAATATAATCTAACGTAACATAACCGTAACTAACCTGAACCAACCAACCTAAACTAAACTAATGTGAATATAAACTACCGAAATTGTAGCATTTCTTAGAAAAAATAGCTGGACCCTTTCTGCTAAACATTGTCTCACCTATTTTAACCGTCGTTAAAACATTTATAATGATTTTACACTAGTAACCCTACAGTTGTGAACATACAATACAGATGTATTACTTTGTATTTAATTATGTTGCTTCCAAAAAATTTGTTCCTTATAAATATGTCTTTTCATGCAAAGTATTAAATTTTACTTGTAAATCTTCTAAAATGTGGTGCGCCAAAAGTATACCAGCACCCTTCTGACTTATGCTTTTTTTTTTAGAGGTATCCAATTTAACAATATAGCGCCTGATATTAATATCAGTGGGATGTGCAGTGTAGTTAGCATAGTAATTCTTCAACTTTATACTTTTATTAAATAGAACTATTTCACAATGTTGATATACTTCATTCGGTCAGACAGGAAAAATCTTCACGTGTATGGCACACAAGGGTTAAGATTTCCTACAAGATATGTCATAACATTTTTCCGAAGATAAATCCTAAGATATTTCCTAGGATTGATCTCGTAATGTATAGCGCGCCTTACTTGTATACACAAAAGACGAGGCACCAGTTGGGGGCGAGATCGGAGCATGTGTACTTGTGTTTGTTGGCTGTTCAGTGCGCAGAAGACAATTTCGTCGTGCTAAAATTTTTGTAGGTATGTATATACTTCACGTTTCTTGTTTCCACACATGCTTTAAACCAATTGCCTCATATGAACTGTATTCCTACTACATAGCGTTTATAATTTGCATGTTTAAATCGTAAGTATTTATAAGGATACATCATCAAAACATTTCAAAACAAATTGGCGTCATTCTTTAAATATGGGCTACAATGACTGGTCTAAATATGGGCAAGGGTCTCGTGACACCTTTCGACATTTCACCACTTCCTGCAATTAAGAAGAAGGTTAGTAATCGAGGTCCGAAGGCTGCAGGCGCCTCCTGCATAACAGGTTCTCCGTATAACGGTGCTTTGTCCGCCTCGATGGCAAAGTCAGCAACGAAAAGAAAACAGGAAAAAAGGCATTTGGATTTTGAAAACTCTAAGGAAAACATAGAAGAGGGCAGTGAAAATTTGAGAAAACAAGATTGTTCCAGGAAAGCAGAGGTGGAAAATGGATCGAAACGGAGAAGAGTAGAAAAAAAATCAGAAGTGGGAAAGAAGAAAGATAAAAATCAGGAGTGTAGTGACTCAGAAGATGAAGATTGTTTTGGTATTAAATTAATTGACAGCGGGGAAAGTAATATTGAATTCCCGATATGACAGAGAATTCTAGAAGAGAACGATGCAAACTGCATGTTTTGTGGTATGAAATTTTCAGAGGACCGTCCTAACGAATTGTGGGTTATGTGCCAAATGTGTTTGATGTGGGCACACATTGAATGTGGGGGTGCAGATGCTGACATATACATATGTGATTTTTGCAAGTAGAACGTTCATTTGCATTTGGATTAATCTTACTGTTTGATTTGTATTCTTTTAAGGTCTATGTATTTATTTTCGATTTTTTAAAACTGGGGCCCATATTTAGACCAGTTTTTAAAAACTTAAATTTTGGAGCTCCTAAAAAATTAGTTTTTTTTTCCAAAGAAATATGTACTTTTTATTTACTTTATACTATTTGTAGTAAAGAGTAATCTTTGAAATATATTATTGAACATTGAAACTTTCAGTTATATACATTGTTTGAAAATGAGAACGAAAATAAAAGTGGTAGCCCATATTTAAACCTTTTCCTCTAAGTGATAGGTAGCGAACAAGAAATGAAACAATATAATATGTAACGGTTGCCTGTGTGCTCCATAATAACTGGGCAGTTCATGTTGAAAGACAAAGTGGGAAGATGCTTATAATTTGAGCAAAGACATTAAAACGTTGTGTGTTGGATGTGTTTTAAAGAAGAACGAAATTATGTTGCTAACGTATGTAGGATACTATGTTCCTTTAAAATATATTCAAAATTTTCTTTCCCTCTTATTTTCGCAGATGCCGAGAAAGTACTTAAAGAAAACCAAACGCAAAAACTAGACAGAAGAAACATTGTACAAGTAGACTTGACAATAGTTTGTATTAATGTTTGCAGTAGATCCTATTTCAAGTTTTACTTCAAGTACTTTATTTCAAATTTATTGTCTCTGTTTTCAGTATTTAAAGTTTATAGTACGTAGTAGATTATTAAATACATAAACATATGTGTTGGTTTCTATGTTACATTGGATTATTTAATATTAGAAAATTATCTGTGCGCTATTACCCTACTTGGTGGTGAATACCGCGCATTTGCCTCACTCACTTTCTCGCTTGTTTTTTCATGACGTAATGCAGTTGACATAACAGCTTATGCATACGTATAAAGTTAAAGGATGTGATGATATGTTCCTGAGTTGTTAATCATTTTCATCCCAAAATGTCTGCGTAATTTGCGATTAAACCTTAAGTGCGCGGTATTCACCCACTTTCCTCTACTCATAATTTAATGTTCTTTCCTACAAATGACACAAACGGTGATGCCGTTAAAAATATATATATATATATATATATATATATATATATATATATATATATATATATATATATATATATATATATATATATATATATATATTATTGTTTTTATATATTACACATTTATTCCATTTTAATGAGCGGCTATCGAAGGATTCGCAACCCGTTTTTATTGCTGTACACTGTCCATGTATTTAAATGGGGATTGCTAATCACAACGAGCTGGAAACGCAAACGCAATGAAAACATGCAGGAAACATCGGCTCGAGTGTATTTGGTGCGTTTCAGAACAACAGACAGCCTGCTGTTTAAAAGATGTCTAAAGAAAGGAAAAAAGGAAAGACGTGTTGCCAGGCAAGGGGAGTTTAGCAAGAAATAGCTGCTTGGAAGATTTTTTTGTGCAGAGTACTGGAACTGTGCAATTATAGATCTAGACCTGTCAAAAAAGACATGGAAACCCTGACTGGCTCACAGTAAGATTTATAAATCTGGCGAAAGTAAAATTACCGAATAGCCACCTAGGTCGTGTTCTCTGCGGAAGGTAACGCATCGGAAACGTATTCTTGAATAGCCATACACAGTTAATCTGAAAATCCACATTTCGAACCTAAGTTAATCACCCAGGAGGTGATCCGACCCTTCCAAGCAATCCTTCTGGATTCACCAGTGTAACAACGGCAGGTGATAGCAACCTATCTGACAACAGAAAATCTGAGCCATTGGTTAGAATTCTATTATCTCAGTAATCGGAAGATGAGAAGCGCTAGTTTTCCAGCAACATAATGCTAGTCCACTCCGACTGGCCATGCAGCGTTGGCTGGTAATTCTTGCGCAGCGCTCGCGCTGTTACGATATTTCCTATATTCTGAAGGCTCTGTAGCCTTTCCTGCTGGTTTAGTGAGTAGTGCCTTGTCTTTGGTGCGCATGGTGTCGGGTTGGATTTCTGGTAGGAGAGCACAAAAAATAATTTCACAATCATTCAGTTTCAGTGGCCTTTAGGGGATATGAACTTGTTCATAAGTAAAGCTTGCGGTACGAGGAGGAAATTCAATAAAATACGACGTTACTTAGAAATGATTGTAGATCAGATTCTGATAGGAGTAGGCAAGCAAAACTTGGAACATTTAAAGCAGGAGAAATTTAAGTTTCATAAAAATATATGACTTAATCGCATCCGATACGCTGGAGGAAAATGGAAAAAAGAAATAGTTTTTTTTTTTCAGAATTTCATAGGTTCTCACTCCTTCCATCCTCCTTAAACTTGACAACGCACACAAAATGAATATTGAGATATTATTTCGGATATACGAAACAAGAATACCCCCCCGAAATAGGTGTGAATACGCCATTAGGTACGACGAGAAATTTTAAAAAATATACAGGGTGTAACAAAAAGGCACGGCAAAATTTCAGGGGTGGATTCCTTATGGAAATGAAATGAAATCTTTGAGATTTACGTCCCACGGTTATGCCGGTTAGGCTAAAGGAGACGGTGATGATGAGTAATGAATGAAATGGTGGAGTGAAGAAAGTGGGAGGAAACGGGAGAACCCCGAGACCCACGCACACGGTGTTTGTCCACCACAAAGTTCACTTGGCGGGGGCTGGGATCGAACCCGGGACCCCTAGCACCAGAGGTGAACGCTCTACCACTGAGCCACCGCGGCCCCTGGATTCCTTATGGGTAGACAATCAAAAAAAAGTTCATATGAACGTATGTGGGGAAATGCATCGTTACAGAGTGTCGGGAAATGCACCGTATGAATAAATTCAAGAATAAATTATTTTGTGCCAACTTGGACTATGCATGTCAATTACAGTGATAGTTCGCTAAATATTTAAAACAAAGGGACACTAATAATAATAACTGCTTCATAGCAATTGCAATACAGTACTTGCTATGTGTTAAACAACATTTGCTACTTTTATATGCATCAAATCAGGAGCGCACTGCGCACGCATTGGGGTGGTCCACAGATCCACCATTCACCATGACCCGCTCTGACTCACTACCCACCAAACCCTTTGTCATCAACTCTGACCCATGATTCATTCCCTCCTCTCCACTGACTAAAGACTTTTTACGCTTGTAATAAAATAAGACTATGAAATTATCACTAATCTGACTAAGAGTTTGAATTTCTACGTTCAATCACTCAAGCACCGCTCGGTTACAATACCTGTGGATCTGACTTTTACGATATAAAATGGTAGAGAGTTTGTTATGGGCCATATTACGATGAATTTTAATTTAATTATTATATTTAACCATTTCCTTGTTGAATTACATATACTTTTGAGTGGAAAATAGGAGGAAATTTGAAATTCTCAAATGAATGTAAAGTTGCCCCACAAAAAGGAAAAGAAAACAGTAAACTTCGACTGTCTCAAAAGCCAAGTAGTAAGTTCTTTTACTATTATTACAATTACAAATATCAATATAGAATGCCTGAAGTTGTTTTTTTTTTCATTTTCATATACTCGTCTCAGGTAATGGGGCCGTGGTAGCTCAGTGGTAGAGCGCTCACCTCTGGTGCTTGGGGCCCCTGGTCTGATCCTAGTTAGTGCCAAGTGAACTTTGTGGTGGATAAACACCATGTACGTGGGTTTTCTCGGAGTTCTCCCGTTTCCTCCCACTTTTTCATTCCATCATTTCAATCATTTCTCGTAATCACCGTCTCCTTTAGCATAGCCGGCATAGCCGTGGGACGTAAAACTGAAAGATTTCATCTCAGGTAAGTAAAGGGAAACATGAAAAAGGAAGAAAATGGAGGCCTTGAAAGTAAAATGTAGACAAATTCATCTGTGTTCAGAAGACGCTGTCTACAATGCACTGAGCAGGGTGGGTCAACTTTGGAGGTGGGTTGCAGTGGGTCACGTCCTTTTGACCCACGACACACTGATCCAGTCATAAATTTTCACCCACGTTCCACTAAACCACTCCGTCCCTGCCACCGGATCCGGACCCCCCTCCCCACAAAACTTCCCAACTCAGCATACATTTGTACACTTCCTCAATAAAACTATACTCGTTTAACGGTGGAGTGATTGATATAGCATGAAAAAATCCAGTGGCGTATTTAGGGGTTGCTTCCGGGCTTAAGCCCCCCCCCCGAAATCTTACTTACTATAGTAAAGTATATGAAATATCTTGCAGAATTTTCACATTTTCAGGAAAAGCCTCCCCGAAAGTTAGCAAACCCCCCCGAAACAAAATCGTAAATACGCCACTTAAAAGATCTTACATGTCATCTATACTTTTTCTCTTATGAAAGCGATTTGGTTCTACCATTTCTTTCCCTGAAAATATAGGTGCAAGTATTTTACAATTACTTATCGTCTTTTCAGGTGTAGAATAACACTCATTTAATACTACATAGACTTAATGGCTTGTAAAACTGGACTACCCCTCCCAACAAAAATTTCTGGGTGCGCGCCTGCATGAAATTCATTCGAATTTAAACAATATGTATTGTTTATAGCAGCAGCTCATATTATGTCTGAGGATGGAAGTCTTATAGAACGAGAATATCTGTCTGTTCTATCGTCTTATTTGTCAACAGATGTCATAGCAAAATCCTTTAAGATCTATATCTAGAAATTATTTTATTAAATGTAGACTGTGTCTCAAGAAAAATTAAAATGTCCTCCCTAAGCCTCGGTTCATAACGAAAATGGTAGAAACAAACCATTTTCGGCTTCAATATTGTTCCCTCTAGAACAAAATCTGTAGTAGTTAGCGAAAAGCTGCTTCTTGAAAGGAATTCGCCATCTTAAGAATAGAATTTGTTATCACATCTCTGTATTCAAACTTAAAAGTAATAAATATCGGCTTATATATATATGTTTGTTTCTACACTGATCGCCATGAAGATACACGACCAGATAGCTAACAGTAGATTCTATTTCTGCCCTTATCTTTATAGAAGAATTGGAAGCAAGAGCGTCATTTAGGGGGGGACAGAAGGGGGCAATTGCCTCCCCCAAGACTTCGAGGAATACATACTTTAAACGGTTGTCCACTAATATACTAGTACAAAACGTGAAAGTGTTATGTCAGTAGTGCTCTTGCTCCCCTCAAGCAAAGTCTGAAATGACGCCCCTAGGGATGCGCACGAGACGAGTGGAGACAGGATTTTCCTGACAAAATTTGAGTCGAGACACGGCTCTTCCAATAGAGAAATATACATTTCTCGAGTCGAGACATAACTTTTACAGCACATTTTCGAGACGAGACAGCCACAAATCTTGTCTCGTGCGCATCCCTAGACGACCCTGATTGGAAAATGTAGAAATCGATAGAACTTCCAGTATCAGTTTTGATCCTCTTGGATCTAAAGCTGTAAGAGAAAGAGGATTCAGCATCCAAAGAATAGGTTCCATCCTCAACCTTATCTCTCTATTGTAACAAGAATTTATTTACCTTCCAGTTTTGGTTTTAATATTAGAACCAGTGGCGTATTTACGATTTTGTTTCGGGGGGATTTGCTAACTTTATTCCTGGAAATGTGAAAATTCTGCAAGATATTTCATTTACTTTAATATAGTAAGAAAAATTAGGGGGGAAGGGGGCTTAAGCCCGGAAGCCACCCCTTAAATACACATAACAGTTTCGAAATCTATAGTTGTCCACTTCTTCATTGGAAAGGCAAAAATGAAATGAATAATAATTTGTCAGTTATTATCAATGATACGACTAAGAAGGTATTTAATTCTACATGTATAACGAATTTCAAAGATGATTAATATTATTACAATTGCTACTATTGTTACTTTTATAATCACATTGTATTGTTTATTTTACCCAAGAGTGCTTAACTTTAAAGAAAAGGAACTTTCCGTCGTAGTCTCGTCTTCTTCTTTGTAAGTCAATCCATCTTTATGAATTTGTTTGTTATTTCACTTTAAGAGTCTTCATCCCGGCGAAATTAAAATAACGCTAATTTCACAGTAATTATGTGATATCTTCAAATAGATAAAAGATAATCGAAATGTGGAACAAAAGCGCCCTAGACAATATTATTTTACATAAGAAACCGTTATCACGACTCACTTATCTGCTTTCGATTTCGAGCCATTTTGAAAATCGGCATTTATTTTCGCTTTTCTAAACAGCTGAAAACGGAAAGCCACTAGGTGACTTGTGATAACGGTACCTCACGCAAAATAATATTGTCTATTGCGCTCTTGTTACATATTTCAATTATCTTTTATCTATTTGAAGATATCACATAATTACTGTAAAATTAGTGGTATTTTAATTTCGCCGGGATGAAGACTCTTAAACAGAAATCCGTCAGTCCATCGAAGCGTTGTCGCTTCCTGGATGATCTTAGATATTTATTATTATTATTATTATTATTATTATTATTATTATTATTATTATTATTATTATTATTATTATTATTATTATTATTATTATTATTGGCTTTGAAAACTGCGTTCGTCAGATACAGCTACTAGAAATGATGAGGGGAATGCAGGAGGCAATTGTTATATATTAGGACTAGCTGAAACACCCATTCTTCGCATGGGTCAGATAAGGTATCTATGTAAACAAACTGGACAACGAACGGAAGAAAGTATCGCTCATTTTCTACTACTTTTACATATCCCATTAAATGCCCCCTTAAACCCCCTGGTTCGAAATTAAAAAAAAAATGCCTCTGGCTCCGATGTTGGCTGTATTTGGAAGTCATCGCCTGTAGGACTATCACCATTCATCTCAGCGACTGCGAAAAGTATGGATTTGACACAATATCGGTCATTTTGGATTATTTTTTACATGTCTTGGTTTCCCCCTGGTGACCCCCCCGCCCGCAACCAAGTAAGGTGAATTTGGAAGTTAATGGTATCAGAGTTTCACCATTGATCTCAGCGACCGCGAAAACTATGAATTCAACACTAATATCGGTCATTTTCAACTACTTTTACATGTTCCGGTAAACGCCCCTCCTGAGACCCCCCTGGTTCGAATTTTGAAGAAAACGCTTCGTCTTGGTCTCAAGCCTGGACCAAGGTACCTGTGACCAAAATTTGATAGCTTTACATTTTCCAGGCCGCACACACACACACACAGACAGACACAAAAACAAACTTTTTATTTTATTTATATTAGAATACACTGCCCCTTCCTTACATCTTCTCCGTCTTCCGCTTCGCCGCATGTCATATATAGTTGTTTGGGTAGACCCTGCTTCTTACCTTTGACCTCGGCAGTCGCAGTCAACGTGTCAACACGTGGAAGTGGTATGCGCAACATATAATCTTCAATTAAATAGCAACCAATCCGTCGACACGTTCGCTAAAAGAACAACAGTAACAATCACGGGAAAAGGGAAACAGTGATGCCAACTCGTGGGATAAATAACATTTCTTGGGATTTTTACATTAATTTTTCGAATAGGGATAAAGGGTGTTTTCGTCAAAATTAGGAGCATATATGGGATTTTTCATATAGTTATTTCAACTCTCTATGAGCCAGATGTAGACTAGTAACGCTTAAGCTGGATCGCTAGTCACAATTAGGGTAAAACTTTCTCACTAGATGGCAGAGCACATTGCGACACATGCGATGTTGCCACATGAGTTACGAATAGAAAAGTGTTTAGAGACGATCACATTTTATATGTGCACACCTGAAGATTATAACAGTTCCAAATAAGAACACTTTTATCCAGAAACATCTGCAGGATTTTTCCAGGGGCGAGGAAGGGGCAAAAGCCAGACATACATTGATATGCATACCGCTTAATTCAAAACAATTATTATTAAAGCATATTGCATAACTTTGTAGACAATATTAAATATTCTAATGGGTGTAACCAAATATAATATGCTTTCACGTATGTTTCTGGATAAAAACGTTTCGAAACAACCAAACAACTTTCGAAAATGCAGTGTAAAGCCATTGTCCTCACCATGTCTCCGCTGCCCATGGCCTTATCGTTGACAGAGCATATTGCTTTGCTCAATGGTGACATTCACCTAGGAACCGGTTGTTAAAATTGTATCTCCACTTTCATATCCAATTCGTACGGAAACAACAATTTTCTAGTTTTATGATGTGTCAAAACCTTTAAAACTTTTTCTTTTAACATTGAGCGAGTATGAAACACATGAATTTAATTTTTCTACGCAATCCACTCTACGCTCAATATAAGTTTCCCATTATTTACAAAGTATCCCAATGCCTCTGAAGAACTTTTTATTATTATTATTATTATTATTATCATTGGCTACGCAACCAGTCATATACCATTTGTTGCACCTCTTCATCAGATTGCAACTTCTTTCTCTTTAGTGCCTTTAAGAGATACAAATATGTGAAAACCACTGAGGAGAGATTCGGTACGCAAGGAGGATGAAACAAAGATTTTCAATGATCGCAGCCATTGCGCAAGCAGTAGTATGAGTCCGAGTGTTGTTATGTTGTAGAGAAAATTTGTTTTCAGAAGTCCGTGTTACTTTGTATAGTAGGTTTACGATTTTTTGGAGATCGGAATACAAGCTATTATTGACTATGAGTTCCGTAGGCTCTAATGCTCCAAAAGGACACCCTTTTGGTCCCAGAAGAAAGTACTAACTTCCCTGTAGATGATTGTGTCCGATAATGGATACTGCCTCTATTGCATGCTCGCTTTCTTACTTTCGGAATGGGGCCGTGGTGGCTCAGTGGTAGAGCGTTCACCTCTGGTGCTTGGGGCCCCTGGTTTGATCCCAGCTCGCGACAAGTGAAGTTTGTGGTGGACAAACATAGTTTGCGTGAGTTTTCTCGGGGTTATCTCATTTCCTCTCACTTTCTTCATTCCACCATTTCTTTTATTTCTCATAATCACCGTTTCCTTTAGCCTAACCGGCATAACCGTGGGACGTAAAACTTAAAAATTTCATATTTTACTTCCGGAATGTAATAGCACACCCATATTTCATTCCAAACAACGAATCTCTTCTGAAAGTTTGCGGAGTGGCAAAATCTCGTCACACATCAACACATCCTGCTTCAGTTCGTCTATCAGCGGGCATGATACCATCCTGGCGCACACATTCCGAAATCTGAGCACAGCGTGGAAAATGTTATAGATTGAACCGTGACTTATGCCAGTGATTGTAGCTGCTTCATCCAGTAACTCTGCATTGCCCCTTATCACAATTTCAATTTACATAGAGCAAAGACGGTGAAGCAATTATTTGTTGGTATAGATTCAGCGTCCCAAGCATAGGTTCTATCTGCGCTCCTTATTCTTATGTTGAAACCGCAAGTGGTACACGTATCACTTACGGCCAGAATATTGGATCAATAAGAGCTAGACATATAGTACTCACTTCTGGTGGATGAGGTTTTCTGGCTGGAACCCAGCTCGCGCCAAGTGGGCTTTGTGGTGAACAAACTATATGTGTGGGTTTCCTCCGGGTCCCTCCCTTTCTTTCATTCAACAATTTCATTCGTTGTCATCATCACCGTCTACCTTTCCTTCAGAGCACATTTATAGGACCTTACAAAAAAAAAAAAAAAAAAAAAAAAAAAAACATCCATGTCTCTCGGTTATGCCATGTAGGCTAAACGAGACGGTGATGATAAGAATGAATGAAATGGTAGAATAAGAAAAGTAGGAGCACACGGGAAACCTCGAGAAAACCCACACACACATGGTGTTTGCCCACCATAAAGCCCATCTGGCAAAGCTGAGATCGAACCAGTGACCCCACATACAAGATGTCAATCCTCTACCACGGAGCCACTGCAGCTCCAGAGTAGAAAAAAGATTTGCATTTCTACATGAGTGGTTGCGTTTCTCAACTGAATATATACATAATTTATTTTCATTATAGGAAAAAAATAATCAAGCTTTACGGTTTTATGAATTTTTTAAATACTAACTAGAGAAGGTCGCGAGATATTACTCTGACATCGTATCGATATTATGCTCAGTCGACGCCTTTCTGCATATGAAACAATTAGGCAACCGGAGAAATCCTCGATCGCAAGCGTGTTCGAAGTATGAGTGTTAAAAGTTCAAAATTGAAGAGATTTTAAGAAAGTTTGAAAAACCATTTCTTGAGATAGACCTTCAGTTTTGGCATCAGGGAGTTCTCCTGGATGCCCAACACAGTAGTAAGACCAAACCTTACGCATTTTGCAAGATAAGGGCAATTATTTGGAAGGGTGTGAAGGGTACGCCTACACCTTGCAAATTGCTCCCCATTTGGCATACTGGATCAATAAGATAATAAAATGTATTTGATACCCCTATTCGACTGTATTGTTATTCAAATTTCACTTTCTGTGTAGCCTCCTTCAAATTGAACCAAAGCATTTGTCTTGAAAACGCTTTGCAAGGCGTGCAAAAATTCAATGAAGAACGTCGTGGAATTCACAATTAAACTTGTGATGATCTATATCAGCGTTTCCCAACCTTTTTCAACTTGCAGCACACTACGGGTGTTACTTGAATTCTCGCGTCACACTTATAGATATTATTTGTAAATATAAAACACAGTGGTATTTTTTCTGCGATTATTGATCTCCTCAGTGAGAAGAAAGCTCTATCACTGGTTTTTCCCCGTTGTAAATCATTATGCTTATTTTTCGTTCTAATTTAAAAATAGAAAACAATTACAATGAAATATTGGACTTAGGTTTTTAAAAATACTCTTTCTTTTTAAAAACTGTATCCAACCTTTTACTAAGAAGGAAGATCACTAAATAACGAACGAAGAAACAAATCTCTTTTACTTTTAAAACACAAATGTAGGTAATTTGTCGAAAGGATTGAATGATATTTTAAATTTTCAAGTTATGAAATAGTCTGCAAGAATAAAGAAGCAATAATGGTCATAACAATGATAACAAATACTTTTTTCAACATTAGAAATGTACAGAACAGTAACCCAGTATGAAACTTAAAATTGTAAATTCATATTAGAGGTTCATTGTGAAATTCAAATATACATTTTTTCCCTACGTTTTGCAATTTGATTGCTATAAAATTAATAATTTTGTTTCGATTCCTCGCGGCACATCAGCGGCCTATTCACGGCACACCAGTGTGCTGCGACACACCGGTTGGGAAACGCTGATCTATATTGTAGTGTTCTTCCCAGACCCGTATCCATGGGAGGTCTAGGGGGCTGGACTCTCCTTAAATATTTACTGCCGCCCTTAAATTCTCACGGTAGGCTTGCAAATGAACAATAATATGGTTGGATCGCCCCCTCCCCAACATTTTTGGGCTGGCTACAGGCCTGATTCTTCCTTTTCTGTAGCTAGGAGTGAGACCTATATTTTCTCAAAAAGCTCTGTCACCAATGTGTTGTTTTGTCCGGATCAGTTGTTTAGCAAAAATTTTGCACTGGGCTACACTAAAATATAGTATCATATGTGGAAAACGAAAATCATGTTATTGTTAAAATAAAGTTAAATCAAATAAATTATCTACTAAGGCTGACATTGAGAATGAATACGAATATTAGTTTATACCACCGGTATTTTATTTATTAGTTAGACCCTAATCGTGCGGAAATGCGATCCAAATAGCTCGCGCAGCGCCAGACAGGCCTGCCGTGGAGCTCCTGAGCGGTACTTCGAACCCTGTCGGGCTATGCTTATGCATGGCAGAATACGGTGTTCTAATACATCATCGCTAGCCATGTACTTAGTTTTCAGCAAATTGGAATGTCGATTGTGGGAAAATATTGGTCAAACTCCAGGAAATATTCTAAGATATTCAATTGACCGAAAAATTTAAAGAAAGAAAAAATGGTTAGCGGGAATGTGCGCTCAAAATTGTGAACTAGGTGATTTTTATTTTTGAAAAAACCGCTGTTTGCATACATCATCGCTAGCCGATTTTTTGTTTTTTGGTCACATTTCTCGCGGAATACCGTAAAATATTGCCTGAAGTTTGACCACTATTTTCAAATAATCGCCATTAAAATCCGTTGAAAATTTTAAAAAATGGCTATGAATGAGATATTGAAACACCGTCTCCCACAATGAATACCACCATGTCCATGGGTTTTCTCGGGGTACTCCTGTTTCCTCCCTTCTTCTCATTCCATCAATTCTTTCATCACCATTCACTTGCCTTAATCATCGTCTTCCTTAGCCTAAAGGGTATAATCATAGGATGTTAAACTGAAATATTTCATTTTCTCCACAATGCACAGAGGCCGGCTGGGTTGGGAGTCCCGTTCACGTTCGTTCCGTGACAAAGCGTTTCGGAGACAAATGTCATTGTTTAATGTTTAGGTTGCCACACAGAAATGTGACATTTGAACGACAATACAGTTGGTGGAAAATACATTTTATTAGCCTATTGACCCGATGTGCCAAACAGGATGCAATTTGCAAGTCGCCATTACCCTTCAACCCTTCCTCAATAAGTTCCCTTATATTGCAAAATACGTACGTTTTGACCTCACCATTTTGTCGAGCACCCAAGAAAACGCCCCAGTACCAAAACTGAAGCGTGTATATCAAAAAGCGTGGTTACCGGTACTTCAAACCTTCTTCAAAATCTGCTCAATTTTGAACTTTCAACGCTCATAATTCGAATAAGGTTGCGCTCGACGATTTCTCCGGTTGCCTAATTGTTTCATATGTAAAAAGAAGTCAACTGAGCACAGTGTCAGTATGAAGCCAGGGTAACACCCCACGATCTTCCCTAGTAAGTGAAATTAATTAGTATTTTCCACTAATGAGTTCAGGCAACTATTCGTGTATATATGAAAGCTCAAAAACATATATAAATTATTTTCAAGAATATATAATATTTTACCTAAGCAAAATGAGTTTCAGCAAAAATAAAGAAAGAAAGAAAAGGAAATAAGAAAACAGAAAGAACACACATTACATACGTAACGTTCAAAATGATCGTCAAAATAAACTACCTTTGTATTACACGTGTGCATAATATTTACGTGGAAACAAACAGTTAAAAATTGAAAAGCGCTTTGCTGTTTCTTCAAATTATTCTCCCTTTCTCTTCGCTTGCCTTGGCTCTTCGATCTTTTACTTTGAGTTGGATTCTTCTTTTTTGTATATGATTCCTTCCGTTTCTCCATTTTCCACTTTTATTATTTATAATAGTTTTGTCACAATTCACAGGTTCCGCCTCTGGACGTGAAACGCTAACAAGGAATTGCCCTACTACTGTGACTGCAACAGTACACATGCAAGTTTGGCAACGAAGCATTATGGCGTCCTGCGCAAGCATGAGATTCAGCCGCTATAATTATTTCCGTAAACATAGAATTATATTTGGATAAAATGTAAAACATAACACGAAAAATGGTCATATAATATCCATATTCCGTGATGAGACAACTACTTATAAAATAATTTATGTTTGTAAGTAAAAATTTCATAAAATTGAGCACAGGAGTAACAAAATCTAACAGCAAGCGCCATCTTGCGTACTCATCTTAAAACTCATCAAGTTTTTTTTTATATGTTACTTTTTTAGAAAACAGAATACATAATCAGAGGAAATAGTATCTTATGTTGTAGCTGATGCGTAACTCTATTTTATAGTGCAATATTTATAATTTGTGCCATTTCTTTACGTGTTGGTTAAGGCAATGAATTAATGCTTATACTGACTTCCGGGTAGTGATCCACCTTAAGTAAACGTTAAATCAGTGCTAATGTCAAATTTTGTTGTAAAATGCATGTTAGTGTGAAAGTTATATACGCAGAAACTTGTGGTTTCATAAAAGAAGCAGTAATGTTGTTTGTACACCGTCAAAGAAAGTTTGAACAAGAACATTCAATACCTCAAATTTACACGTTCAAAGAAATATTGTTCAAGACACTTAGTAGTAGTGGTAGGCGTTCGCCCGAATGACTCATCCTTACTCTCTTTTATGACCAGGATATTTGAACTCCGTTCCCTTTTACGGCTAAGATGAGTGCTTTGGTACCTCGATTCTGATTGGCTGAGAGAGGTCACGTGACGTTAGGCCCCGCCCACGCGGGAAATTCAAATTTTCCAGGTCACGTGGTATGACGTCATGAGTCACCCCGCGGGGAAATCCCTCACCCGGGATTTTTGAAATTTGTTCCCTTTTACGGGTAAGATGTGTGTTTCTGATTGGTTGACAGCTGTCACATGATCTTAGACCCTGCGATATTTGAAAATTCGTTCCCTTTTACGGGTAACATGAATCCTTTGGTACCACGATGCTGATTGGCTGATAGAGGTCACGTGATCTTAGGCTCAGGGATTTTTTAAAATTCGTTCCCTTTTATGGGTAAGATGAGTGGTTTGCTACCTTGAATTTGATTGGTTGATAGCGGTCACATGATCTTAGACCCTGGGATTTTGAAATTTGGGTATCCTCTTTGATGAGTACTTTGGTACTACGATACTGATTGGCTGATAGAGGTTACATGATCTTAGACCCGCTACACGGTGAACAGGTCACATGGTATGACGTCATGTTTTACCCTTGCGGGGAAATCCATCACTAATTCGTTTCCTTTTACGGGTAAGATAAGTGCTTTGGTACCTTGATTCTGATTGGATGATAGAGATCACGTGATTTTAGGTCCTAGGATTTTTGAAATTTCTGGGATTTAAAAAAAATTCGTTCCCTTTTACGGGTAAGATGAGTGCTCTGATACATGATTCTGATTGGTTGACAGATGTTACGTGATCTTAGACCCTGGGATATTTGAAATTCGTTCCCTTTTATGGATAACATAAATGCTTTGGTACCACGATGCTGATGGGTTGATAGAGGTCACGTGATCTTAGGCTCTGGGTTTGGTATTACGATACTGATTGGAAGATAGAAGTCACATGATTTTAGACCCATCACACGGTGAACAGATTACATGGGAAAACCCCTCACTCATTTGTTTCATTTTATGGATAAGATGAATGTTTTGGTACCTCAATTTTGATTGGAGGATAGAAGTCACATAATCTTTCCCTCACCCCAATGCTAGAAATTCAGAGTGCTATGACAGTGATCACCCTCGACCGGGATTTTTTTTTAATGGTTATCCTTTTTGGTACCTTAAAGTTCCCATGAAGGGTTCAACCTCCTCTTAAATAACATTTTTTGGTATCATGATATTGTACTGAAGTTTACATTAAATATTATCGTTCTCTTTGACAGATAAGATGATTACAAGCTTTCTTACCTTGATGGAGAGACCTTATATGTTTACGTATGGAGATCCTGTTCTTGAATTAGTAGCCTATGTCTCTCAAGTGAACAATGGTGAAAGAGGGGTGTCTCTTGTAGATTTCTTATAACACATTGTTGTGAGTTTAAGCGATTTATTGCTCAGTAAGCGATTCATTAATGGAAACAGTGTTGCCAGATTTTTTCTTACCTAAACTGCTCCGATTCTTTTCGAAACGGTTCCGCAGAGTGCAAGAAATTTTAAACTAAAAATTTTTTCGAACTAAAAAAATTTCAAAACTAAAAAATTTTAAACAAAAATTTTCAAACAAAAAATTTTCGAACTAAAAATTTTGAAACAAAAAAGTTTCAAACAAAAAATTTTCGAACCCAAAAAAAATTTCGAACTAAAATAATTGAAACAAAATTTTGTCGAACTAAAACATTTTTTAAAAACAAAAGTTTCGAACTAAAGATGTAAATCACATCTAAAAATTTTCAAATCAAACTTTTTATCGAACTAAACTTTTAAAATTTTCGAACTAGAAATTTAAACCGTTTAAGAAAAATCCTAAGAAATGTTTCTCCAGGAATCGAACTCAGGTCTTTCAAACCAAAGATGTGTATGCTAACCGCTTAGCTATGAATGAATTCGGTTTTAATCGTGCTTGGTGGGTTTCGAACCATGGTTCTTGAAAATGTTAAATTTAACGTCCCCAGCGAAAAACGATGGTGATGAGAAATGATAGGACGAAACAGGAGAAAACATGTTCCCTTTTAGAGGTACAAAATTGTCAAATTATAAACGTAAGCAATACGTTGTACCACGTGTTTGGTCTTTTGGCCCAATTTATCCTCTTGGATGAGGCCCTATTACCTTATATAGTTATATGGACGTATACAGTTGTTCATTACCTTTCATAAGATATGGGTATATTTGTGCACCCCTTTAAATTTGGGTGGAGTACTTTGGCCCACCCCCTTCAAGTTTGGAAATTGCCCAATTTAAACATTTGGTATAATAGTATAGGACCCTAATATATATTATGATATCCCTTTTAGGGGCACAAAATTACCAAATTTTACTACAACCACGTATTTGGTATTTTGGCTCATTTTATCACCTTGGATGAGGACCTATTACCTTATATGGTTATATGGTCATGTATAGGGGTCTATTCCCTATCATAAGACATAGGTACATTTGTGCACCCCTTGAAATTTTTGGGAATGGTACCTTGGCCCACCCCTTAAGTTTTAGAAATTGCCCACTTTAAACATTTGGTATAATAGTACTGGACCCTAATATATATTACTATAAATTTGGGTGGTCCACCTCGTTCCCTTTTAGGGGTCATTTTGTTCCGCTTTAGGGGTGAACATGGATACCGTACATGTGTTGCAATCGTCCCGAGTTCGATTCTTGGTGCTAGTTTCAGGAAAATGTTGAATTTAACGTCTCCGCAAAACGATGATGATGAGAAGTGATAGGACGAAACATGAACTTACTTGATTGAGGATTGAAGCAGGGACCTCACACATTAGTGACAAACGCGGATGGGATGATGTGATTTTGGACCTCTCGTTTCCGTTCATGGATTAAATAAAAAGATGACTCTTTGCTTAAATCTGATTAGTTCATTGTTCGAGCGATTTTTAAACGCTCTGCGTTTGTTGATCAGTAAGCGCTTCATTGATGGAAACAATGTTGCCAGATTTTGAAAATCTAAACTGCTCCGATTCTTTTTCGAAACGGTTCCGCTGAGTGCAACAATTTTCAAAACTAAAAATTTTGAAAACTAAAAATTTTCAAACTTAAAAAATTAAACTTTTCAAAAAAAATTTTCGAACTAAAAAATTTCAAATAAAAAATTTAAACAAAAATTTTCAAACTAAAAGATTTCAAATAAAATTTTGAAACAAATTTTGAAAAATCTAAAATTTTTAAAACTAAAAAATAAAATCAAACTTTCTGGAACGAAATTTTTTAAACAAAATTTTCGAACTCGAACCGAATTTGAAAACTAAAAAACTTTTCGAACCAAGTTTTCAAACAATTTTTTTTCGAACTCAGAAAGTTTCAAACAAAACTTGCAAATCAAAATTTCAAACTAAAAAGTTTTCGATCTAAAATTTTGAACTAAAAAAATTCGAACTCAAAGTTCTCACTAAAAATTTTCGAACTCAGAAAGTTTTAAAATCAAAATTTGAAACTCAAGTTTCGAATTAAAAATATTTTCGAACCACAATTATCAAACTCAAACTTTTCGAAAATCTTAACAGAGATTGAAAGTGATCACTCGTTTCGCGAGCCGTAACTTTTAGTAATGTAACATAGTTTACGGTTTAAGATTTATATTGTCTTGAGAACGATTGAGTTCGTTTATGTAATGAACCCGTTGGCCAGCCATAGCCTGATTTCACATCGTAGCTCATGAAAGCAATCTTGTTGTAGTTGTGTAACCGTGACCATTTTTTTTTCTGGACATAGACTGTACGATCACCAGGAATGAAATACTACTTAGTTAAGCGACCATTAAGACGTGAAATAAGATGAAATCTGAACCATCAAATGTTAAGACATCCTGCGATAGAACAAACAAAAATGTATGTTTCCTTACCTGGAGTCGAACCCCGGATCGATTAGAACTTTAAGAAAGGGACATATTTCGTTTAGCACAGCGATTCATATCTTATGAGCTGGGAACTCGGACCTCAAAATCGACGTCTGCTTAGTTGTTAAAAGCAATGAACCAATTTTCCATTTACATTGCCAAACACTTTAAAATATTAAGTCAGCTTCTGTCATATTGAAATTGCATTAAAAAAAAAATCATATGCGAAGGCGAAGATGACGAAAGAGAGGAGCGACTTCTTGCACAAGTTTCGTAACGAAATGAATTTCATTACTTCAGTATCATAGTTTCTTTGTCATAGATGAAGAATGCAGAATTTGCAGTTTTTCTTTATAACATCATTCAGCTCTGTCATATTGCATTCTCTCTCTTTAAATTGTGTTACTGTTGCGTAGTTACTAAGATATCAGTCCCGTGCTTGTAACATTGAACTTGTCATTTACTGCAATAGTGATTACCGTGTTACCTAGTGATGCTATAATGTTGCATTGAATCCAATTTTTCTGGTGCAAGAGGTTTTCAGTTCGATTCCTTTAGAGTGCTTCCCGTCGTTCTTATAGGATTATCATGTTACTTATTTCATGAAAGATCGTGCTAGTAGTGAACGATGCTACATTGAATTCAATTTACTATGGTGGAAGAGCTTCCCTCATAAGATTGTAAATGAAGAAAGAAAAAAAACTGTTACGACACCATGGTTCGGCTTTCCTTGTGTAAAAGAAATGAACGATTTATCGTTTTGATCTCATATTTTTTGTACCGTGGTGCTGTAATTCGAGTGATTTGTATTAAATAACATTCACAAGAAGATCGATTCCGGCTGGAAAACATTTTCATAAAAGTGAACAAGTGCATCTAATGCGAAAAGGATTCTAGTTTGATCCTGCTGACGTTCACTATTTTAAGTGGAGTTTTTATACGATAAAAGTACTGCACGAACAGTCTGTGCCTACTGCTAAAACTGAATTACATTTTCATTGAAATCAACATAAGTAATATATTTGTATTTAAAAATGTAATCAGTATGTACTGTAATAAACAACATTGTGTGTTTGTGTGTGTGTCGTGTGTGTGCGTGATGTTAGTCTAAACAACAGTCTTTTTCATGAATGGTTTTTAAATTATTGTTGTGGTATTTGCTCTTCGAGAAAAAGCTGAGGCCTGCAAAATGATCTTCCTCAACTCAGTGACCTTGCTTGTTTCATGTTAAGTGTATCATTATCTGCTTTACGTCGTGATGACTCAATGACAGAGGTGTGTAAGGTCGCTGGTTCGATCTTAGCTAACGTCAAGTTGCTTTGTAGTGAACAAAAAGCCGTGTGCGTGAGTTTTCTCAGGGTTCTCCCCACTATATTTAATCCATCATTACATTTATTTCTCATCATCATCGTCTTCTTTAGCCTAGTTAACATAACCGTAAGACGTAAAACTCAAAGATTTAATTTCATTTCTCTGAACCACCACGAGTGTTTTTTTGTTCTCTTGACAGTACCGAGGACGTAAATCTTGTGTTCCTAGACTGCATAAGACGTGAACGATAAAATCTGAACCACCATAAATGTTTTATGTTGACTTAACAATATCGAGGCTGTATAGGACGTGGACCTACAGTTCAAAGTGAAATTCGAATCATCATAAATGTAGCTATAAACACCAAATATTTGTTTCTATTTTACGTATAAGATGGAAAGCGTTTATGACCTTAGACTGTATAAGACTTGAACGTACTTCTGTGGGTTGTGTACTTAAACCCGTAATAATAACGCCAAAAATCGAACCTGGACTTAGCCACTGAAATCTCAAATGGGCTTAAGGAAAGATTTTTTTTTATTGTAATGCATTCAACCTAGAAAATGCTGATTAGCACCTTGACCTTCAAGTGAGAGGAGTGAGAGGTAAGGAAATACTTCCGTGCTTGACGTCACATGAATGAAATTCTGTCCATCTTAGCATTTTTCGTTTTGTGCTTTGATCAGTAAGCTGTTATCCGTTTCATACAAGTTCAAGTGTTAATGTGGCTAATATTTATTAAATCACGTCTTAATGATCGCTAAACTAAGTAGTATTTCATTCCTGGTGATCGTACAGGCTATGTCCAGAAAAAAAATGGTCACGGTTACACAGCTACAACAAGATTGCTTTCATGAGCTACGATGTGAAATCAGGCTATGGCTGGCCAACGGGTTCATTACATAAACGAACTCAATCGTTCTCAAGACAATATAAATCTTAAACCGTAAACTATGTTACATTACTAAAAGTTACGGCTCGCGAAACGAGTGATCACTTTCAATCTCTGTTAAGATTTTCGAAAAGTTTGAGTTTGATAATTGTGGTTCGAAAATATTTTTAATTCGAAACTTGAGTTTCAAATTTTGATTTTAAAACTTTCTGAGTTCGAAAATTTTTAGTGAGAACTTTGAGTTCGAATTTTTTTAGTTCAAAATTTTAGATCGAAAACTTTTTAGTTTGAAATTTTGATTTGCAAGTTTTGTTTGAAACTTTCTGAGTTCGAAAAAAAATTGTTTGAAAACTTGGTTCGAAAAGTTTTTTAGTTTTCAAATTCGGTTCGAGTTCGAAAATTTTAAGTTTAAAAAATTTCGTTCCAGAAAGTTTGATTTTATTTTTTAGTTTTAAAAATTTTAGATTTTTCAAAATTTGTTTCAAAATTTTATTTGAAATCTTTTAGTTTGAAAATTTTTGTTTAAATTTTTTATTTGAAATTTTTAGTTCGAAAATTTTTTTTTGAAAAGTTTAATTTTTTAAGTTTGAAAATTTTTAGTTTTCAAAATTTTTAGTTTTGAAAATTGTTGCACTCAGCGGAACCGTTTCGAAAAAGAATCGGAGCAGTTTAGATTTTCAAAATCTGGCAACATTGTTTCCATCAATGAAGCGCTTACTGATCAACAAACGCAGAGCGTTTAAAAATCGCTCGAACAATGAACTAATCAGATTTAAGCAAAGAGTCATCTTTTTATTTAATCCATGAACGGAAACGAGAGGTCCAAAATCACATCATCCCATCCGCGTTTGTCACTAATGTGTGAGGTCCCTGCTTCAATCCTCAATCAAGTAAGTTCATGTTTCGTCCTATCACTTCTCATCATCATCGTTTTGCGGAGACGTTAAATTCAACATTTTCCTGAAACTAGCACCAAGAATCGAACTCGGGACGATTGCAACACATGTACGGTATCCATGTTCACCCCTAAAGCGGAACAAAATGACCCCTAAAAGGGTACGAGGTGGACCACCCAAATTTATAGTAATATATATTAGGGTCCAGTACTATTATACCAAATGTTTAAAGTGGGCAATTTCTAAAACTTAAGGGGTGGGCCAAGGTACCATTCCCAAAAATTTCAAGGGGTGCACAAATGTACCTATGTCTTATGATAGGGAATAGACCCCTATACATGACCATATAACCATATAAGGTAATAGGTCCTCATCCAAGGTGATAAAATGAGCCAAAATACCAAATACGTGGTTGTAGTAAAATTTGGTAATTTTGTGCCCCTAAAAGGGATATCATAATATATATTAGGGTCCTATACTATTATACCAAATGTTTAAATTGGGCAATTTCCAAACTTGAAGGGGGTGGGCCAAAGTACTCCACCCAAATTTAAAGGGGTGCACAAATATACCCATATCTTATGAAAGGTAATGAACAACTGTATACGTCCATATAACTATATAAGGTAATAGGGCCTCATCCAAGAGGATAAATTGGGCCAAAAGACCAAACACGTGGTACAACGCATTGCTTACGTTTATAATTTGACAATTTTGTACCTCTAAAAGGGAACATGTTTTCTCCTGTTTCGTCCTATCATTTCTCATCACCATCGTTTTTCGCTGGGGACGTTAAATTTAACATTTTCAAGAACCATGGTTCGAAACCCACCAAGCACGATTAAAACCGAATTCATTCATAGCTAAGCGGTTAGCATACACATCTTTGGTTTGAAAGACCTGAGTTCGATTCCTGGAGAAACATTTCTTAGGATTTTTCTTAAACGGTTTAAATTTCTAGTTCGAAAATTTTAAAAGTTTAGTTCGATAAAAAGTTTGATTTGAAAATTTTTAGATGTGATTTACATCTTTAGTTCGAAACTTTTGTTTTTAAAAAATGTTTTAGTTCGACAAAATTTTGTTTCAATTATTTTAGTTCGAAATTTTTTTTGGGTTCGAAAATTTTTTGTTTGAAACTTTTTTGTTTCAAAATTTTTAGTTCGAAAATTTTTTGTTTGAAAATTTTTGTTTAAAATTTTTTAGTTTTGAAATTTTTTTAGTTCGAAAAAATTTTTAGTTTAAAATTTCTTGCACTCTGCGGAACCGTTTCGAAAAGAATCGGAGCAGTTTAGGTAAGAAAAAATTTGGCAACACTGTTTCCATTAATGAATCGCTTACTGAGCAATAAATCGCTTAAACTCACAACAATGTGTTATAAGAAATCTACAAGAGACACCCCTCTTTCACCATTGTTCACTTGAGAGACATAGGCTACTAATTCAAGAACAGGATCTCCATACGTAAACATATAAGGTCTCTCCATCAAGGTAAGAAAGCTTGTAATCATCTTATCTGTCAAAGAGAACGATAATATTTAATGTAAACTTCAGTACAATATCATGATACCAAAAAATGTTATTTAAGAGGAGGTTGAACCCTTCATGGGAACTTTAAGGTACCAAAAAGGATAACCATTAAAAAAAATCCCGGTCGAGGGTGATCACTGTCATAGCACTCTGAATTTCTAGCATTGGGGTGAGGGAAAGATTATGTGACTTCTATCCTCCAATCAAAATTGAGGTACCAAAACATTCATCTTATCCATAAAATGAAACAAATGAGTGAGGGGTTTTCCCATGTAATCTGTTCACCGTGTGATGGGTCTAAAATCATGTGACTTCTATCTTCCAATCAGTATCGTAATACCAAACCCAGAGCCTAAGATCACGTGACCTCTATCAACCCATCAGCATCGTGGTACCAAAGCATTTATGTTATCCATAAAAGGGAACGAATTTCAAATATCCCAGGGTCTAAGATCACGTAACATCTGTCAACCAATCAGAATCATGTATCAGAGCACTCATCTTACCCGTAAAAGGGAACGAATTTTTTTTAAATCCCAGAAATTTCAAAAATCCTAGGACCTAAAATCACGTGATCTCTATCATCCAATCAGAATCAAGGTACCAAAGCACTTATCTTACCCGTAAAAGGAAACGAATTAGTGATGGATTTCCCCGCAAGGGTAAAACATGACGTCATACCATGTGACCTGTTCACCGTGTAGCGGGTCTAAGATCATGTAACCTCTATCAGCCAATCAGTATCGTAGTACCAAAGTACTCATCAAAGAGGATACCCAAATTTCAAAATCCCAGGGTCTAAGATCATGTGACCGCTATCAACCAATCAAATTCAAGGTAGCAAACCACTCATCTTACCCATAAAAGGGAACGAATTTTAAAAAATCCCTGAGCCTAAGATCACGTGACCTCTATCAGCCAATCAGCATCGTGGTACCAAAGGATTCATGTTACCCGTAAAAGGGAACGAATTTTCAAATATCGCAGGGTCTAAGATCATGTGACAGCTGTCAACCAATCAGAAACACACATCTTACCCGTAAAAGGGAACAAATTTCAAAAATCCCGGGTGAGGGATTTCCCCGCGGGGTGACTCATGACGTCATACCACGTGACCTGGAAAATTTGAATTTCCCGCGTGGGCGGGGCCTAACGTCACGTGACCTCTCTCAGCCAATCAGAATCGAGGTACCAAAGCACTCATCTTAGTCGTAAAAGGGAACGGAGTTCAAATATCCTGGTCATAAAAGAGAGTGAGGATGAGTCATTCGGGCGAACGCCTACCACTACTCACTTGAACAAGAGTCTCGAATGAACTTGAAACAACGTTTATACGATCATAGAGGTATCGAATCACGTTTTATGTACTTGTTGATAGGTGGCAGTCGAAAACAATTCACCGAAACAATGAAAACAAATGAAAGTGAGGCTGCGTACTGATCTACTTCAGACCTGTACGTGATTAACCATATTAGCATTTCTTTCATAACTTTCTCCAGGCATTTGGAATATAATAAATCATATTAAATCATATAGAAAACAGATCAATTGATCTTGTAGTAACGCCATCGAATTTTCACTAAGTATTTTGTCCGTTTTACATTAAATGAGAGTTAGGTTAGCTTACGTTAAAAGAATAAAGTGCTGCTTAGGCATAAAATCGTTCCCTGTACTAAGCTTTTAAAAAAATCTGATGACAGAATTACATTCAAGAAAAAATGGAACTGTTTCAGTATCAAACATGACTGCTTTTTGATGTTATTTATGCTGGCATCGAAGACTGACTAAAGAAAAGGCTGAAAACACAGGAAACCAAACGAAACAATGATAATATCTTTTCAGCTACTGGACTTAACGCCCATATTTGCATCAGATTTTCTTCATAAATTTATCTCATGTTTGGTACTGGTTAGGTTAGGTTAGGTTAGCCCGTCAAACAAATAGTAATTTTACTTTTAAAATGTGTGAGTGCATATCAAAGAGGATTGTCTGGGACAATAATTTCTACTGTCGGAACATGCTTGTATAATGTAAGAAACAAGTATTTTATGTTTAGGAGTTAAATGTTACCAGTATCAAATCATTGTAGTTGAGTTCAGATGAGTGATTATGACATCAAGGGTTTGTTTCACTATTCTTATTTATAAAGAATACGGCATGGGGTATGCATTATTCTTGTTCTTATATTTCTTGCACTAAACCTCCGTCAATGACGCGCCTGCTCCCTACGGACATACTCTCGCGTGGGGCCCTCTTCTACGCTCCTACCCTGACACTGTTAAATAGCACTCTCGATTTTAGCTTTTATTCCACTTTCGTATATGTAGCAGAGAAGTCTGGATGTGCATTTGTACCTTACGCGAAAGACCTCATAAAATTAATCTGTACACATGAACACAACTCTTATCTTAAGAAATAACTTCTAAAACACTACGTGTAAATTTCGTGATAAAATAATTGCATATATTATAATAGCATGGCATGTAATCATTTCCAGAATACTTCCGTTTGCGAGCATATTATCAATCTGTACGTAATTATTTGTTATTATTCCAGATTAATAACAGTACAAAATGTCCTATTGAAGCAAGAAAAGTCAGTTATATATTTTACTTGATGGGCTCTTCTTTCTTAATCTACACCCGATATTCTTGTATATTAAATTCTCAAATTAATATTATTATACCTATCACTTAATCAAAATTTAACAATAGTTATAAGGATGCAAGCACTGTAACTACATAAATCAATTATATTATCAACAATAATACTAACAATATCTTCCAGTGCGGATATTTGCTTTTTTTATTATTATAATGCTTCTTGTAGACGATCCAAGAAAGCTTGAACAAGACCATTCAATACTTCAAATTTACACGTTCAAAGGAGTATTGTTCGAGACACTTGAACAAGAGTCTCGAATGGACTTGAAACAACTTTTACACGATCATAGAGGTATTGAATCTGTTTTATATTCTTGTTAATAGATGGCAGTCCAAAACAAGAGACTCTAACTGTGAAAACAAATGAAAGTGAAACTCTGTGTACTGATTTAGTTCAGACCTGCGCATGAATAGCTATAATATTAGCATATTTTTCGTAACTTTCTGCAGGCATTTGTAATTTAATAGATTATATTAAATAATTTGGAAAACAGGTCAATTGATTTTGCAGCAATCCCATTGAATTTTCACTAAGTAGTTTGTCCCTTTTACATTAAATGCGGGTTAGGTTAGCTGACATTCAAAAGGTAAAGTGCTGCTTAGGTATAAAATCGTTCCCTATACTAAGCTATTTTTTTAAAAAAAAATATGATTCCTCAAATGGATTACTGATGACAGAACCACACTCAAAAAGAAAGAAAATCGAACTGTTTCCTAAAATTGTGTGTATCACGAGGCATTTTGATGTTTTTATGTTTTGGCATCGAAGACTGTGTAAAGAAAAGGCTGAAATCACAGAAAACCAAACGAAGCAATGATAATATTTTACAACTACAGGACTTGCCGCCCATATCTGCATCAGACTTTCTTCCCAAATCTATCCCTGTTTTGGTACTGGATAAGAATAACCCGTCAAACGAATAGTAATTTTACTGTTAAAATGTGTGTGTGTATGAAGGAGAATTATCTGAGATACCGTAATAATTCCCATTGTCGTAACATGCCTGTAGAATGTAGGAAACCAGTATTTTATTTTTAGAAGTTTAATGTTATCAGTATCAAATCATTAGAAGAGCCATAGTTCAGTTCAAATGAGTGAATACAATGTCAAGGGTTTGTTGCACTATTCTCATTTATACATGATTCTTATTCTTATAGTATAACCTTCGTCGATGATACGCCTGCTCCGTACGGAGTACTCTCCAGTGCACCCCCTTCAATGCTCCTGCCCCGACACTGTTAAATAGTATCTCGATATTATTTATTTATTTATTATTATTGCACAGTCTTGTATGTAGCATATGTTAGGATGCACATTTGTACCTTAAGGGAAAGCACTGGTAAAATAAATCTGCACGCGTGAAAGCAATCTCTACATTAAGAAATAAATTCTCAAATACTACGTGTGGATTTCGTGATAAAATAATTAGAACACAATAGGATAACACGTAATCATTTCCAGGATACTTCAGTTTGCGAGCATATTATCAATCTGTACGCAATTGTTTGATAGTATCAGAGATTAATAACAGTACAAAACATCTTATTAAATCAAGAAAAGTCAGTTATATATTCTTTTTATTTAATGGTCTCTTCTTTCTTAATCTACACCCGGTATTCTTGTATACCCCCTATATTAAATTCTCAAATTAATACTTATACTTCTCATTGCCTCAAAATATAACAAAAGTTATGGGCATGCAAGCATTATAACTATATAAATCGTGAATATTATCAATAAAAAATACTAACAATATCTTCCGGCGCAAATATTAACTTTTGTTTATTATCACTTGGAATATCAGATAATTATGGAAAGAGTAACGAAAAGATATATATTCAACTGTAGCTATGTCTCACGACGCCATCATACTTGTTTTGTATTTTCCTGCACTCAAGTCGAGCGCTGATTGGCTATTGAATGCTCTTGAATTGGATTGTTTAGAACAGGACCGAAACGAAATTTCTTGAACGAAACTATTGAATTCAAGACAAAAATGACGTCAGTGCTGATGTCTTTTTCATCAAATAGTCTTGAATGGTCTTGAACAAGTGTCTTGTTCAAGCTTTCTTGGATCGTCTACAAGCAGTATAATGCATACTTTCAATATCAAATAATTGTGGAAAAGAGTAATAAAAAGATATTTATTGAACAACTGCTGCTCTGTCTCACTACGCCATCATAGTTGTTTTGTATTTTCCTGCAATCTACTTGGGCGCTGATTGTCTTTTGAATGCTCTTGAATTGGATTGTTTAGAATAGGACCGAAGTGAAATCACTTGATTGAAAGTATTGAATTCAAGACAAAAATGACGTCAGTGCTACCGTCTTTTTCATCAAATACTCTTGAATGCTCTTGAACAAGAGTCTTGTTCACATAAATTGTACCCTGGAGTTATTATTTTTTTTTTTTAAAGTTACGAATGGATGAAAGTAAATTACTAAACCGACAAACAATTTCTAAAACGTCCCACATGAAATAACTGGAGAATGAAGTTTGCCTTGTTTTACTACGTTTAGTAGAAGATTATGACACAGAAGTGTAATGGAAATACTAAATTCTGATAACAAAATAGGCTATGTTCGTTTTCATCAACATTGTCAATAGTCTTCTAGTTCCGGAAAATGCTTATTAAGATTTTAGAAGATCGGAATTTACGAATAATTCACTGAAATATTGAAGAAAGCAAGCGACGCACAGTAGTTACAATTTTTATGAATTTTTAATTTTTTTTAATTATTATAGTATAGCGTGTGGGGAATTTAAGAGCAAAATGGGAATGTCTGCTTTTCGAGTTGGGATTTTATAAGGTTCCACGTTGCCATGACTGATTCCAAGGTCTTGCGAAAACAGGAGTACTAGCTGACTCACGTCATACACACTTTTAGATCTTTACCGTATTGAACTTAGCATTGTATAACTGAGACTAAAATATACCATAGTAAACATGAAATAAACAGTAGACACCCAAAAATCTGTCTTAAACTATATTGTGACCAAACGAAAAATTATACAAAGTTAAAGCAAAATCAGGAGAATGACCACGCTTATGTCATTTGTGTAAGCAATAAATGTCGGCACGCTCAGCAAATTCTATCGACAACTGTTAAACTTTGTATTTCTTTACTATCATCAGAATGCAAAAACGTAAGTGCCTCATATAATTATAGGCTCCACTTATCCACAGTAATACTCACATGTAGACGGTATTCCTGTAGATAGGTTGGTTGATTAGATTAAGTTATTAACGTTATGTTAGTAATGTTCTTTTCGTTTCAGCTGAGATGAAATTTCACAGATCCTGGTATGTTTCTTCGTTGAAGGTAAGTATATTTTAAATCAATGCTATTCAACCTTTTTTCCCTGCTTACCTTTAGACACAGCTCGCCATCCAATTGTGTACTTCTGAAGCTGTTTAAGAGAAATTAAATCGAAATTAACTTATTAAACTTAATACAAATGTTCTGTTGATTAAAAAGGGGGGCAAATAGAGGCCCAATAAAAGGACAATCAGTGTGCCAATTAAAAGAATATTTACAAGCGGATAAAGTACACATCCGAAAAAATAAACATGGGAAATTTCAAAACATATTGGAGACATGTAATTGTACTGAGGAGGATTTTCAATTCATCCTCCCCGATAATTCGTACACTGAGGACAATGTTAAAAATTCAAAAACTAAAAGTAACTTTAGTACTAACCCGTTAATGAGATGACTGAACTTGTTTCCGGGACGCCAACTCCTCGATTCTTGGTCGAATCTTCGAGAATGCGAGAGTCAGAGCCGATTCTGGATTCAAGCAATTTCTGTTCTTCGTTTTTATTGACGTTAATGCAGAGGAACCTTGTTCACACAAATATGTGGATAAAATTGGAAGAAGTTGTGAGAAATGCACCGTCACTAATTTCATTGTATTCTTTTTGAGCATAAATACAAAAGCCACAAATTGACAAGTAATCGAATTTTATTTCCACTGAACTGTCAACAGACAATTACCGCAGACCCTCAGAAGCAGCATTACGTACCGCCAGAAAGATCTTCGCATATCCCCAGGGGTACGCGTACACTCGGTTCAATAGCACTGTTTTAAATTATTAAGATAAGTAACTTTTTAACTTTCATCATTAATCACGTGTGGCTTCAGTTTAGTTGATTTTGAGTTTAACGTCCCTTTCAGCAGCGAGGCTATATGAGACGGGACCTACTGATTAACGTGGAATCCGAACCACATGAGCTCCTACCGGGAATCGAACCAGGGTCTCCCACGCCAAAGGCGCGTACGCTAACCGCTTAACCACGAAGGAGCTCACGTATGGCTTTATTACTACCTATCATTATATGGATTTCACATTTTCGTAATAAAGTGACTTTATCATAATTATTCTATGTATACAAAATTCTATTTTAATATATTTAATTAATTGTTTCATTGGCTTTACATTAATTCAATTATTCTATTTCTTTACAGAAGTTTACCCAGACCTGCTTTGGTTCGTGGAAAATATGAATGTGCATTATATATTACACAGTTGAACAATACATCATATAAAATCCTAGAAGATTACTTGTGGCTATATATTCAATTTTTCAAAGAGTAAGAAGTTCGAGAACATAAAAGCATATAGAAATACGTTAAATGCTTCTGTGTAAATATTATAAGCAATGTATATCAAATTTGGAAGCATTGGTATTGGTGTCCCATAATATGTACTTACAATAGTTTCAGTGAAATACCAGATTCAAATACTGTGAATTTTGCAGAAACGTTCAAACGAACTAGCAGATATGATCCATGTAGTGGCTAAGCGTATTCCAGCTTAGAAAATTTGAGATACGAGAAACTTATTAGCAGCTGTTCATTCCCTATTATGTCACCAATACACAAACTTCTTCCTTAATAATAAGCCATGGACTAATTCTAACATACTACAAAATGTAGTATATTCTGTCAGAATACTTTCTCTCCAACATTTGCTATGTATCGTTAAATTACTTGTTGCTTTAATCGAAAATGATAAATATGTTTTGAAAACTTTTTCAACAAGTAATGTGTTTGTATTATATTCATTCTTTTCTTCATCATTAGGCGCTAATTTAGTGACCTGTTTGCGAACGATGAAATTTAGCTGCCATGTTATCATATGGGTTTTCTTTTGTAAATTTAGAAGTGGTGTGATTATGTGAGCCATTCTAAACCATAATTAAATAACAAAATAATCAAACTATAACATTTAACATGAAAACTAACAAAGAATTGGTCTGTAATGCACAATGAAAATTGTGTGTCATTGCAAGGATGTGAGTCATACAAGGTGAGTAACTAGCAATGTAACATTCGGTGCGACAATCGGGTGGACTGAGATTCACTCTCTTATCTGTTGACATAGATAAAACCTTAATGAGCAGGCTACAAAATTGGAAATTGCGCAAAACATATTGTGCAACGTTGCCATCATTACCATAAGCATTTCGACTAATAAAAACAGTCACCAAAACGCAAGTCGTTCTAGGGGAAAAATACGAAGTAATGGATGACAATTAGGGATGCGCACGAGATAAGATTTGAGGCTGTCTCGTCTCGAAAATGTGGTGTAAAAGCGATGTCTCGACTCGAAAAATGTATTCTTTTCTATTAGAAGAGCTGTGTCTCAACTCGAATTTTGTCAGGAAAACTATGTCTCGACTCGTCTCCTGCGCATCCCTAATGACAATAGCATTTTCAGTTCTTGCTGTTACATGTATGCACGGGCGTCGATGGAGAAGGGAGACGGGGAACATGTCCAAGTAAATAATTTTCTGTATCATGTCTAACTGTAAGATTGCCAGTAAGATTAAAACTGTAAAAAAAATAGTTATTGGAAAACTGTAAGGAAAACAAATTTATATAAAATAAACAAGAGCAATCAGAGATAAGGATTTGTTTATTTTCCAGTTTTGACCAATCACAAACAAACATTTGTTTACATATTTCAGGTGTGTCTACCACGTATCTTAGTAACTGTCCTTTCACCTTTCTATAAATGATCCTTATATTTGCATTTGCATCGAAAGAAGGGAGTTCGTCATGACGAAACATGTGGAGTTTAGCAATTCATAGATAAACCACGAGAAAGCACCTATGACATTTTTAAAAGCTGTAGAATTTAAATTCCAAGGATTCAAGCTGTAAATGTGAAATGTTTCTGTAAATATATAATTTGCTTTGTAAATATTAGAATGCAATACAAGCATATCTCACAAAGGATGACGTTTATACATTTTATTCCGGTGCAAATTTTCATAAAATTACCTGAATACTGTTTTCGGCAACGTCGCGGTGGAAATTTGCGCAATTTCAGCACTCTCTTCTCCTCGTTAATCAGTCATAGATTACAGAGATTATCAACGATCTAATCTTTAGAAAAAAATGCGCAATGTCGTTCCATCGCGACAATCAGAGCCTGATTAAGGGAGGGGCTTAGGAGGGCTATAGCCCCGGGGCTCCAGATGGAAGGGGCCTCCACTGTGTTCAAAATCTCAACTAGCTATCTGAAAAGCTATGAAGATACCTAGGTACAATCATCAGCATAAAGTAAAATTTGGCCCAAAACATGAAACATATTCCCTTAAATTTCCTACTGTATGTTCCAGAAATGTCTTATGTGAATTCAGCCGGGGCTACATATTTTTTTCTAGCCCCGGGAATCCAGATGGCTTAATCCAACCCTGGCGACAATAATTGGACCGATCGCTCCAGTCTTATCTTAATAAATTCACTTACGGAACCCTCTGATACGTGTTGTTCTGTTTCATTGAATATAGGACAACCAGGATAGTGTTTAATAATCTACAAATTCTTATCTAGTCCACATGAATTTTGCAACAAACTTTCACAGTGTTAAAGTTTAAATTGGGTATGCATCACAGTTACCTCTAACTTAGCCATTATTAACTTTATAACCACGTTTCGGGAAATTAACGGTTTTGGTAACATTTGTAAAAGTGCCTTAAAAATGGTGGCTCATCATCTCTAAATATTTTTAGTTCCAAGAATGAATCAGAAAGAGCACATTGTTCGCCGTAAGCTAATCCTATTCCTAACCTCTACATACTAACCAAATTTGGCGATGATCCATCAACTATTCCTTGTGAATTTTTCAATTTGCGGACAAACGGTCACACGAACAGGATAAATATTAAACAGAGTTTTGTAAACCAATCTCCTTAACAAGGTTTGTTCCTAATTGTAGTGCTTTTGTCTGCAAAATGAAAGTTGTTTCAGATTTTTCTCCTCATGAGGAGGGGATAATTATCCCTAACAGGAATGAAAATTTGCTTCTTCAATGGGGTATAAATTTATGTCCGAGCGGAAACCTAGTTCCCTATCCCTGGCATCCTCGGCCAATTTGCACACTCTTTAATCCATTTTAATAACAATTTAGAAGCAATTACGTACCGTTTTAAAAAATGCTCACTGTCAAATTTCGTTTCCTTGGTGTTTGGAAAATCGTCAGAAACCAGTTAGCGACTTCTAAACCGTGACTTCTCCTGAAAAACGAGAAAATGATTCATAAAATCCAGAAAATGAAAATCAAGAACAGAGGAAGAGTTTAAAAGAATAAATAAAAGCACGAACTGGAATTCGAACTGTTCAAAAGTTTTGAATCCCAATAAAAAACAGTTGATAATGCTCCATGAGCATTGCCAGAAGGAGCTTAAAAAGAATGGAGAGATGGAGTGGGAAGGAAAACTGTCATCGTTCCTAGATGTAAAAGTATATATTTCTATCCGCACCTTCTTCTCTTTCTCGCAAAAATTAGTAAAATATTATCTCTCTATGACTTACAGTTGTCGAGGTATGGCTACTTAAATATCTAGAAATTTGAACTTTTTGGCCAATATCTGGGGAACTGTGGCCAGTTGGCCAGTAGACAGTTAATCAGTGCGCACTGGTTACAATTTGGTATTAAAATGTTCACCATCCCCATACGTATTGATCAACACCAATATGATCTCTCTACAACTTATGGTTCCCCAAGCTATGGCTACTTAAATATCTAGAAATTGGCCATATTTTGGCCAATATCACGGGAACGGTAAGTCATAGAGAGATGATGTTGGTGTTAATTAATACGTAAGAGGTTGATAAAAATTTTGGTACCAATATTAGTTGGTGGCCACTGGCCAACTGGCCATTGGATAAACCGTATTAGATTAAAAGTAACACTGTATTAAATCATACAGTACAAGCTGAATGTATGAAACGACGAATAACATTGTGAGTTGGATTCATTACTCATCTTTTCCATTCGAGTATGTTGTCGCCAAACTGACAGTTTTAAGGGACTTAAAAATTGAAGCGTCTGCTTATACTAGGGTAGTTATAATTGAAGGTAGTATGGAAAAGTGTAGGGTCTATTTTTAGAGGTTTCTTGATGTTTGCAACAGTATAATAGCAGTGTTATCATAACATACAAAGGTTGGTGATGACACACCTCACAGATGCTAGTAGGCACGGACGTGAAAATTTAAAAAAAAAATCCGGATTTATTTTCAAATGATTGTAGATCAGGTGACCCTTCCATAAAGGTTTGAATCTACTCAAAGCAAATTCTGCGTTTTAGTTGCTAATAATAGGCAAAGAAGTTATAAATGACTTTTACAAATTTTGAGATGTGTTACGCTTCGCAATTGTTGCGAAGACTAGTACAGAATAAGGCCGAGTATTATGTGAAAGTGTCTTGAAAGGATTAGGGTTAGGGACTAGAATTTTGGACCTTTAGCATCTGTTGCTATGTTAGCCTGTGACGTATGAGGGATGACCTCCTCTCCCATCACAATAGCGAGAGAAGCAAGGAATCAGCCTGGAACCATTATGGTAGGTACCATCCCGCCATTTACCTGATATAAATGAGGAAAAATCAGGAAGACTTTACTTACGATGGTTGGTCTGAAAAAATGTATTTTTTCTACCGAGTGTCTCCACCATAAATTGAACCCGGGCCTGCTCGCACCAAAGTCGAGAGCATGGATCTGGTTTAGCCTAAAGGATATAACTGTGGAATGTTAAAAAAATAATTAAAAATCTTAATTAATAATTAATAATTAAGACTGTATTTTGATAATAGTATTTCTGGATATGGGATTGTTGTTACTCAGAACTTTCAACTAAGGTGAAACAAAGTGACAATGGACACGTTGCATTCACTTCTTGTCCTGTGACCAGTGTAAGTGGCTCCAAGGAGTTTAAGTGGCTAGGCAATTTGCCGCCTCGTGCAATGGCGTTACATTTGTCCAGAAAGAACAAATCTTAAAAGCCACGATTTTAAGTATGCTACCCCATAATGAACAAGGAAGGCGAGGAAAAGTGCATTCGGACTCAGAAAGGCCTAAACAGTACAAATACAACCTCGTGTCTGTTTTTTTCCTGTTTGAATAATAGTCTATTATGTTAGTGAAAGATAAAGGAAACACAGCTGCAGAGGAAAGATGGTAATCCTTTTTATAGAATTCAATATCGAGCTTCAATCTCAATGTATCAGTGGGGCCGCGGTGGCTCAGTGGTAGAGCGTTCACCTCTGGTGCTTGGGGTCCCGGGTTCGATCCCAGTCCCCGCCAAGTGAACTTTGTGGTGGACAAACACCGTGTGCGTGGGTTTTCTCGGGGTTCTCCCGTTTCCTCCCACTTTCTTCATTCCACCATTTCATTCATTTCTCATAATCACCGTCTCCTTTAGCCTAACCGGCATAACCGTGGGACGTAAAACTCAGAGATTTCATTTCATTTTCAATGTATCTGTTTGCAATTCAAGTGCAACTAGCTGTTTTATCTTTATTTGTTGATTTTCCTTCTACATCTTTTAAAAAATTTAAAAAGGAAAACTTGTTTCCACCTTCAATGATAAGGAACTTTTATGTGACAGAGACAAAACTTGTTTTCGTATCAAAGCTGTGATAACTACCTAAATGGAACAGGTGTTCGCTACTGTTCGAGAATTGAGTTCTTGTATTTGACAACAATCAAGCAATTCATGTTGGGGTTTTGTTTGACGATTTGCTTTAGCACAGTCCACGTTACAAATTAATGCGACATAAACATGATTTATGAATGTATTATTCAAATAGAAGGTCAGATTAGTAAATTTAACTACCATCATCATGAAGTCTGTCTCCAACAAGAAATATTTATTTTAAATAATATAGTTATGACAGATTTTTCCACCCCTCGAAACTTGTCGCCCCATGCCCATGCGCCGAAACTTGCATGTGTTGCACATATGGTAGAGTGCTCAATAATGAACAAAAATAATAAAATTGACCATATGTTTTTAGGGCCTGTATGATTTAAAATCTCTCACGTTTTCTTTATCAATTCGGTAAATGTAGTTCTTCACTAGAAGCAATATTACATTATTATGGGAAAAAGACCACTGGTGCATTTCTACTCTTTTCTCATTTGCTGCATAAAGTGTCCCTACATGGAAAGATAGCAACCAGATTCCTTAAGGTGATTAAGGCAAAAAGTATCGGTTTGCGTCAAGACGACGAAAAAGAATACATAGTTTGCGATTCTCAATGTCACATACTGACTTTGCGATAGGACATCAGTGACGCTTGTAGTCATCTATCCTCTCTAGTTTTTTTCTTCTTTTTAGCACACGATTCACCATTAAAAATTCATACCAGATGCATATTTTGCGAAGACTGATACGGAATCAGGCCCCAGTTTTGGCTCTATAAAACCAACCATCGAAAAAAATTAGGGAGAATTATTAATTAGATTTCTGGGCTTTGGGCATCTTTAGTCATATTAGGCCTACCCCGTCACACACATATGACGGATGACGTTCCTGGGTGATCACACTGTTCGGGGAATTGGATAGGAAGAAAGGAATGGGAAAGGAAGGAATGGGCCGGGGATTATTTATGTTAGGTACCACCCTGGCATTTGCTTGGTGTGAATGAGGAAAACCCAGGAAAACCTCACTTTGGATGGCTGAGCTGATAAAGCTTTTACACTTTTTCGATTGAGTGTCCCCACCGGGAATCGAACCCAGGGCCACTTTCACCAAAGACGAGAGTGTTGTTGAAAATTATTAAGTGAAAAACATTATCATTGTATGTTTCTTTCTAACCACAGGACGTGAAGCAGCAAATTTTGTATATGAGGGTTTCTTACATCAAGAATCGGAATATATACTACATTTTGCAAGAATTCAATATGGCGATCACATGGGAAGGAAATTGCTTTCTTTCAACTGATGGATGCACAGGCTGTAGGGTTAAAGATAGAGTGTATGAGAAACAAGTATCTTTTAACCTGTCTGTGGAATTCTTGGTTTTTATAACAAAAGACTCGTAGCATTGGGATCACAAATGGAACATACTACATGCAATTGGAACCCATTTAGAAGAGATGGCTTAGCCGAGTCAGAACCCTACACCATTAATTCTGATTTAGCATCAATCTATGATTCTAATTTTGCACAATGTCAAAACCCATGTTTTAACCAGGGGCGACCAAGGTAAAATTTTCATCCGGGTAAAGTGAATTTTTTCTCCCCCTAGTCCTAACATGCATTTTACATTTTATTACAGTGACTTTAATACTTTAAACCCATTTTTCAAGAAACAAAAATACTCAAATTCATAATATAGGTATATTTAGTACTTAAATATGTGCCGTTATGTATAAACAAAAAGAAGATCGAACAACGTACTACTAACCCTTTTTTGAGGTAAATTTTAGACTTTCACTCAAACAGTTATTGCTTCCTTACTGCTTATCGCAGGATCATGGTTCATACCTCATTTTCTTCAAAATAGAGCATCCTTTCCAGCGGTACCATTCATTCATCCGCATTATACACCATAAACGGGAAAATTGGGGAGATTTTTCGATTTTTTCGAAATTTTTGTGCCCCTCTGGCCCGGGCCTAGATTCATGTAGGGATCTGAAAATTTCTTTAAAAATACGTACTCATGTACACAATGCGTACGCATTTTTTCAGTATTGTATCTTGAAAACAAAGGATGGAAAAAAATTTGAAAGCCTGAATTTGGGCCATGGTATATAAGAGAAAGTGGGGAATTGTGCGCACGTAAGCCAAATACGTTCGTGTGGTGTTGACAATGAGTACAAAGAAATAGTAATTACCTGAATAGGTTCTTTCCCCTCTGTACCGTCATACAGTAATATTAGCTTAGGTCTATAATTAAACAAGGGAAATTATACTGCAATAAAACAAGATATGTGTGTGCTCGCAAGGTTCTACGCCATGGGGTACTTGGGCGCAGAAGGCTGGGTAATGGTGCGCAGCAATTCTGGAGATCCGAAGGTTAATGAAAACACGAATGCAGTTGTAATTCACACTTTATTAACATTAGTCTGAAATAGTAGTCGAGTAAACTAAGAAATATGTTGATAATAGGTCTTTTTTAGCAAACGCTTTCACTAACTTCCGGTAATCCTGTCAAACTTGTTCCCTCAGGCTGACGCACTCTAACATCAAGGTGTCACTATAGGAACCTATATTGCCAGTGCAATCCTGCTAACCCTACGTCTTTGCTAAAATTATTCTTTATTTATATCTTTTCAGCATATTGAAATGCCAGAGGCTTAAGCTCGTTCGGTGTCAAGCTATAAAATACTTTACTCAGAATAATCACATAGTCTCTTAGTTCTAACTCTACTTCTTTGGAAAGGACTGAATGCGTGCCTAATCTTGGTGCTGATGGCCGATTTAGTATCAAGTATTTTCTCAATGTTGATTCTGATATGTTGTAACATCTTCCTACTTCTCTAATTTTTTTTTATGTCATCGTTCCGTATTGCGTCGACAGCGTTTTGCAAAGTTTCTTCCGAACAGGAATTCTTTGTTGTTTTCCTAATGTACCTGCGCAGGATCTGTAATGAAAAATGATGAAGAATGAACTTAGAACTTGATCCACAAGATTTGAATGGGTGGGGGAATCATGCGCTTTTGCGCGCACCATTACTCCATACGTCCCGTTGAAATAAATTTAATTCGCAACAATGCGACATTGAGCGACAAGGCAACCTCATTATAGTATGTTCTACATGAAGGAACTTCCTTTCGCACTATACCTACTTTAATGTGATAAGTTGCGAAATGTAGGCTTACCTTCTTATTTTCCACAGCTCGTAAATAACAACAAATGTAGGAATTTTCTTTCTATTTATTTGTTTTGAATCAAACAATTTTCCAGACAGAATGTAAAGATGTTCATCAGCAAATAATCAAGTACCGAGCGAAGTAGCTCAAGTCGTAGAGCGTTGGCTTCGCATTCGGGAGGTCGTGGGTTCGAATCCCGCTGCCGACCATCCTGACTGAGGTTTTCCAGGGTTTCTCTCAGTCCTACCAGGCAAATGCCAGGATGGTACCTAGTAAACAGGCCCTGGCCGATATCTTCCCAAATCCTTTCCATTGTTATTGTTCTTGTTGTTATCCAGTGTAAAATGGCCTCTGAGCTGTATCGGGTGATTGTTAAATAAATAAATAAATCTCTCCTTACACCTTCGTTGTTTAAGAGTACAAAGGGCTAGTACCTACTTGTGTTGCTCTTGGTAATTTACTTAATAAAATATGTAATATGATACTTGGAGCATCACTGGAAAAGATAGTATCCTATTAGTTATACAACCTTTCGTGAAAATGTCAGAAACAACCAGGAGAATTAACATTGATATACAAATATTCAGTCATGTCTTGCCCCCCCACTTTTAAAGTCCAATCGCCGCCACGGTATATATATAATTTTACTGCGTCGTTACTATTTGACCTAAAGTCATGGTTCAAAGGCCATTTTCTTCAACCCTTTCGAACGGTACCACTCACATGTCCGTTTCATACACCTACAGGGGAAAAATCGGGAAAACCGGACATTTTTCTAAAAAATCACCCCCTCGGAATAGTTGCGCCTCTTTGGCTTGGGCCCGGATTCACGTAGGAATCTCAAAAAATTTATAAATACTCAAAGATGCACACAGCCGTATGCGAAGTTTCAATCTGGTACCGGTATCTGGAAAACTAAAGGCGTGAAAAATTTTTGAAATTTATCTTGAGAAAACAAGTCACGCCCCTCTGTCCCCACTTGGCGCCGCCAAGTTGACCATCCGCTTCCAAAATGCATCTAGGGTGCTCTTTGGTCCATTCTTGATTAGAGCAATAAAAACGACTTAAATAGCTTTTATAGAACGTAAATAAGCGTTCAAAAACAACATTACGCCATGGTATCTATTGATACCATAAATACTAAAAGGGAATGGTGACATGGTTACTGCTATATCGTAAATTGTTTTGTTATATCAATGACAACAGGAGTCATTCTACCATATATCTGACTATGTAACAATCTATTCTAATAACGTGAAATACCAATAAGTACATACACAAATGTTGGATGTGTTGTACGAGGCGGCAGGAAGGTAGTCGCTGATTTTTTTTTTTTTTTTTTTTTTTTTTTTTTTTTTGTAGCGCAGCTTCTAACTCCCTTCTATGTTGCTGAAGAGTGGTGTATTGGATTTCACTAGCACTGTCGTAATGAATGATTTGGCAAGAACTACATATATAACATATTGACATTACTTTTAACAAAGGATACAGTTTGGCGCGCCGATGTCGTTTCTATGAAATCAAAAGTAAGTGCTGTATATACTCTTCGCCCTCCACTACCACTTTAAGAGTAATATATACAAAATGCAATAACATTCATTGCCTGATAGAAGTTCACAAAGAACATGGCCTGCTATAAACAACACAAACTCCCCTACCACTTTTTCTTCTACATGTCATGTCTCAATTCATCGATGCAGCCCCCTAATGCTATGAAACTCTTTCCCTGCATGGTGGAATGGAAAAAAGATTATATAATTCACGCTACTTTACAACAGGGGCGGATGTAGGGGGGAGCGATTGGGGCGATCGCCTGCCCCCCAGAAGAGGAAACTTTCTTATTTTATATATATAAATAAAACCCATTCCAAAGTTTGGAGCCCTTAAAAGTAGCAGTATGACAATCCACCGCCCCCCCCCCCAGAAGTCGGTCCTGGATCCGCCCCTGCTTTACAAGAACATAAACAAAAGAAGTCAGTAGAAAATACGTTATGATTTTTTTTTGTGACTCGTTTTCGCGCCCCCTGACTGTGGTGCCCCGGGCAGTCACTCGGGTCACTATACTATATACAGTCTATCCAGATTGAGTTACTAATGCTTTTACATTCTGAAACAAGACTTTTGGTTCACTTTCAGTATGTAAAAGTTCATCCCCTAATAAAAGTCATACTCCCCATAAAAGAAATTTGCTGGGTACATTCCTGATCTTACGTTAGTTTTGCTGTTTTCACACTATGACTTAAATGCAATATTTGCAAAACGCTACGAACATTCTTTATACTTCTAACGTTATACTCTTTACATATAACGACGATACATTTCCAAGAAATAATAAAAATATTCACACAGTTTCACGCAGGACAGGATTAACTCATGTGGAGGCCCGGGGCTAGAAAAAATGTGTGGTTCCCAAATGACTTCCCCTAATACATTTCTGTGAAAGTACGGTAGGAAAGTTAAGAGAATATTTTTCATATTTTTGGTCATATTTTATCTTATGATGATGATAGTAGTAATCGCGGGACTTGAGGCCATTTTACCGCCCCCTAGAGCGTGGCGCCCGCCGCCGCCGCCGCCAAAAATTTGCGCCCCGGGCGCCCGGCGCCCATTTTTTGGGGTTACATGTTATGACGTCATAGGGTCACGTGATGTTAGGCCATGCCTTTTTTGGGTTACGTGATGTTAGGCCCTGGAGCATGGAGCCCGCCGCCGCCGCCAAAATTTTGCGCCCCGGGCGCCCGGCGCCCATTTTGGGGTTACATGTTATGACGTCATAGGGTCACGTGATGTTAGGCCATGCCTTTTTTTTGGGTTACGTGATGTTAGGCCACGCCTTTATGGGTTACGTGGTGTTAGGTCACGTCTTTATGGGGTAGTTTTACCGAGGGGGGTTGATTTTGTTTTCTTTTACGGCATAAAATTTTTGGAGATCGTTACTTTTTAATGGAATATAGGTGTATGTATAGTTTACTTTGCGGTATATATTTTCAATTTAGCGCCCCTAGGCCACACCCCCGTTCGCCTTTATGGGGTAGGTTGTTGATTTTGTTCCCTTTACGGTATAAAATTTGGAGATTGTTACCTTATGATGAAGTACAGGTGTATGTATAGCTTATTTTGTGTTACTTGATTTTAACTTTTGCGCCCCTGGAGTGTGACGCCACTGAAATTTTGCGCCCCGGCCCCTTTAGTTTACATAGTTTACGATCCGCCTTTATGGGGCAGTTTCACGTATGAGTTTATTTGTTTCTTTTTATGGTTATAAATTTGAAGAATGTTATTTCCTTTTTACCTTATAGGATGTATATATAGCTTACCTTATTTTTGTTCCCTTTGATACACCCATGCGCACACCTTAGCATTACGTCATGGGGTCACGTGGTGTTAGGCTTTATGGGTAGACCTACCGAAGGGGTGCAGGGGTACATAGGACCACCCCCCTTACATTTTGGAAATTGCCAAATCTAAAAATTTGGTATGGTAGCCTAGGACCATAGTATGTACCTCTACTAGTATTGGGTGTCTATGTCGTTCCCTTTCATGGGTAAAAAATTGCCAAAAAATTCAAATTTCGGGGTTTTTTGACCTAATTTATCCCCTTTGATGAGGTGTTATTACCCTATATGGATATATGTGCATATACAGGGTCAATTACCTTTCATAAGACATGGGTATATTTGTGCACCCCGGCAGGAGTACATTGGCCCACCCCTTAAATTTTTGGAAATCGCCCAATTTAAACATTTGGTATAATAGTATAAAATCCTAATATAGATCACTATAAATTTGGGTGGTCTACCTCGTTCCCTTTTAGGGGTATAAAATTGCCAAAATATAAAGGTAAGCAATACGTTGTATCACGTGTTTGGTTTTTTGACCTAATTTATTCCAATGGATGAGGTCCTATTATCTTATATGGTTATATGGTCATGTATAGGGGTCCATCCCCTATTATAAGACATAAATACATTTGTGCACCCCTTGAAATTTTTTTTTATTTTGGGAATGATACCTTGGCCCACCCCTTAAGTTTTTTAGAAATTGCCAAATTTAAACATTTGGTATCATAGTACTGGACCCTAATATATATTACTATAAATTTGGGTGGTCCACCTCGTTCCCTTTTAGGAGCCATTTTGTTCCGCTTTAGGGGTGAACATGGATACAGTGGTCCACCTCGTTCCCTTTTAGGGGGCATTTTTGTTCCGCTTTAGGAGTGAACCTTGCAATCGTCCCGAGTTTGATTCTTGGAAATGTTGAATTTAACGTCCCCGCGAAAACGGTGAGAAATGATAGGACGAAACATGAACTTACTTGACTGAGGATTGAAGCAGTGACCTCATACACTAGAGACAATCGCTGAGCCATCGTACACGTGTGTTGATTACTATGCAATGGTCCCGAGTTTGATTCTAGGTGTTAGTTTCAGGAAATGTTAACGTTCCCTTGAAACGATGATGAGAAATGAGAAAACATCATAAACTTACTTGCTTGCGGATTGAAGCAGAGACCTCACACATCAGAAATAAGAGCTGAGTCACCATACTCGATTGAGAAGTTCAGTTTGTTGATTACTATGTCATGGTCCCGAGTTCGATTCTTGGAAATGTTGAGTTTAACGTCCCCTTGAAACGATGATGAAAAATGATAGGAGGAAACATGAACTTACTTCGTTGTGGATTGAAGCGCTGAGCCGCCGTACTCCATTCAGTGCGAACAGTTTCGCGTATGAAAAGAAGACGAGCAGATTATGTTACATTACACATTTCAGTGCGAGCAGTTTATACTAGGTTTATGTTTCATATAGAAAGATAGAAGATCTGCGTTGTCATCTTTTTTACTTCGTGTGCAACTTTGACCTTGAAGAAAACCTTGTTGACTCAGTGCAAAGCATTGACGTATACACATAATCTTATTGTTTAGTTGGCTGTATTTAGAGATGAATCAGACATGTAAGGTTGCTGGTTCGAATCTAGTTGTGTTCGCTGTAACTCAGTGCCTGAGCGATACTTACCGAAATTTTTCCAGTGTTGCCAACACTATCAGAATGAATCGATTCATTTAGTCGGAGCAGTTTCGTGACGAAAACTGATTTTTGTTTTGCACACAAAAATTTTTCTGAAACAGAATTTTGTTTGTACATAAAAATTTTTCTGAAACAGAATTTTGTTTGTACATAAAAATTTTTCTGAAACAGTTTTTGTTTTGTACACACAAAAAAATTCTGAAACAGAATTTTGTTTTCGTACACAAAAAATTTTTCTGAAAACATTTTTTTTTTCGTACACAAAAATTTTCTGAATCAGTTTTTTTTTTCGTACACTAAAAATTTTCTGAAACAAAAATTTAGTTTGATTTTTTTTCGTAAAACATTGATTTATTTTACCGGTAAACTGATTCAGAAAAAGAAATTGAAATCGCAGTACAGGAAAAAGAATTTGATTTTAGGATGTGAAATAAAAAACACAGAATCATGTTTTTGTACATTTATTTTAGCATGTGAAAGAGAATACAGAATTTCTTTTTCTTCAAAGGAAGACGTGTCCGTGACGGGTACAAATTCTGTAAAGAGAAAATAAAACATATGAATATACATGGTAATATTTATTTTGTTTCCTGTGAAAGAAGAAAAACAGATTATTAACATCGAACTAACTGATCAAGAGAGAGTGAGGTGAGAAAAGAAACGCAAATGTGACGTACCTGAATTCCTTTTTTTTTTCTCCACGGGTTTCTGCAAGGTGATGTCATCTGAGTTTTGTTTCCGCTGTGGCCTCGTTGAAGCATGTCCCGTGTTGCGTTGATTCTTTGCCCCGTCTTTGGGAGGTGATGTTGGTGGGATTAGGGGAAAATATGGCTGTTATTCTGTTCTGGCTTTTTTATACCCATAGGGCAATGTCTCGTATGTGTCTGGTATTAATCGGCGTTTTTTATAGTTGAAACTGTACTTCTTTTCTTCAGGTTTTGTGACAAGATGATGATCGTGGGTTCTGTAAATTTTGTGCGGCGTGCTAATGGAGATTTTTTCACTCGATTGATTTACGATCATTTGCTCCAGACTATTGAAATTTAACTTTTGACTTGCAGTATAATTGAGTGTGAATCCACGAATTTTGCATACATAACTGGTTGATTTCGTGTCGGGGTTGTAGATTTCCAAGGCGTACTGTTTTGGGCCACCAGACACGAATTTTTTAATGTATGCTTTTGGTCCAATTGATTCCAGTTCATTTGACATTGAACCAAGAAATACTTCTGGTTCTATTGTGGGCTGTGATGGTCGCTGCGTGAATATCACTGAATCTGTATCGAAATATAGCACTCTTTCTTGCAGCAGTTCTAAATATTTGTAGAGTTCCAGACGAGCTTGACACGTTGTAAATGCTCCAAGGACAACATTAGCATTGTTATTTTGTACTGGAACATCATCTTCATACTGCCAATAAAGGTATAACATCGAATCGTTAACAGGTAAAATTTGGTTGACTTTTATATCTGGAGCAGTTAATTTCTGATACAGTTCTTTGGGGTCGTTAATGATGGTCGTTTGGCTGAAATTGTCTCTTATAGCGAGTCGTCCCCAGAAGGCATTCAAACAGAGTTTTGCAAGACTACGACGTGCTGAATTTTTCATTATATTTGCTGCATCTAAAGTTATGCCTTCCCGTTGTTGTACCACTTGGATATACTGCTGCTTTTCTTCTTCGGTGACGCAATTGGTAGGCCAACCAGAAGCTTCCAGCTTAGATTTCAAAAATGTGTTAATGTATTCGCTGAATAATCCGCCAGTCTTGGTTTCTGGATCATATACGGTGATGTCGTAATCCCAAATTTCGTAAATTTCAATGACTTGATACCCAAGTTCAATGGCTTTTTGAATTTCATAGGACACCCACGTTCCTGTTAGACTTCGTTCACTGTCCGAATGTGTACATTCAGAATCTTGATTTAATGCTGTGGCACAGGCAGCACAAAGTGGAAACAACAACTTCTTATTTGAGCGAAATGGCAGTACTGGATGAAACACATTTCTGCTAGGCAAGATCTTCAACTTGACTAATCCGTTGACAGTTTGAATGTCGGGCATTTCTGGATCTCCCTGTAGATATATTCGTGGATGCCCTATTGGATACCGTCCACATTTATTCACATAAGGATACAGGGAGACGATATCCAAGAATTTTATTTCTTCGCCTTCATTTTCATTTGCGACGTGGTACAATTTAATGGCATTAACACGGCCACCATAGAAGCTGTCTCTTGGATTTAATGGTGTCTTATTAGTATAAGGATGTGTGCTTAAAGAAGAGGCCAATGCTGGATTGGATTTTAACACTTGACGAAATTCACATTCCCACATTTCATGTACTTTATATCCCATGGATCGTAATAACTTCATTTTACGCTGTGTTCTCTCGTAGCGATAGTTCATCGTTTCTTCGGAGTTCTCATAAATGGGTTGATCACGGCCTGTAGGGACACATAGAGGACAGCCGTGGAATTTGCACCCTTCAAATTCATACACGTGTTTCTCTTTAGTGTCGGGATTTTGGTAGTAGCCGTCCAGATGAAAACCAGCAACATAAACTTCTTTTCCTCTCGCAGCATGTTGAATTGAATGACCCTCTTTTTCTTCCATGTAGGCAAGCCACTGCAAAGCAATCCGTGACTGATTGTTTCTGTGACGGTATCCACGTGCAGGGAGAATGCTAATAGTATTAGGTTTTAAGAAATTTCGTCGAAATACTAAATTGCACGCACTCGCCAAAGTGATAGCCTCCAGGAAAGGATTGACGTGAGTTTCTTGTTCAAAAGTGGTCATGAAAGATATACAAGCCATTCGAAGTACGTTGACGTCCTGGACACAATAGTTTACCAATTCTTCTTGGAAAATAAACGTATCGTTCTGGTGTTCGTTGTACCATGTCATGAATTTCTCTCGTTCATCCACTTTCATTTCATCTGCACCATAATAATGGATGTCCGGTAATTTTCCCACATACGTTTGATTTGCAGCAGTATTAAAAAAGTGTGGAAAATATCCTTTGGTCGCTGGTAAATGAAATGCCTTGGATAATTTACTTAAAGCCATTGGCATGAAATTTAAGGAGTCAATAAACGATAAGTGATTCACTTTCATGCTTAAAATTTTTGCTCCGTTCAAGATCAAAGTAGGTTTCAATTCATGTTCTTCCACTAAAGATTTAAGAATAAAATGACCATCATATCCCTTACAGTTATGTGCCAAAGATACAATAAGTTTGATGTTGGGTCGTGGTTGACGTAAATACGCAAGAAAGGCATTGATCGGATCATCTTGAAAAATATGTTCTCGCTGTCCACAAACTTCACACGGATGATATATATCCTCATCTTGAACACAGTTGTAACATACTTGTTGGGCCACCAGTAAATTGGGCTTATGAATGAACGTGTCTTCATCGAAGAAAGTATCCTGTGTGGCTTCGATATCATAGAAGACAATCATAGCTTTCTTGGCATGTAACACTGATGGAACTCCAGGTTTTAATTGAGTCGTATCAGGCTTCATGTAGCATTGGTGGGTAGACGTAACATGTTTATGGCACACATTACAAAAATAATCAGTACAATCATGTTTTCTTTCCCCTGTATGGACAAACGAATAAATGCGTAGACATTTGGCACACTGTTTCACCATCTTGCATATTGGTTGGCCCTTATGATATGGTACAGTCAGATGATTTGTATAGCATGTTTCACCATAAAATTCACGATTGCATTCTGGGCACTGCTTCTCCGTATTGGTCTTACTACATGGCGGTTTCTGCAAACATTTCTCACACATGGCCGAACAGTTCTTGACGTGTGCATTACGATGATCATATTTTTTGTGGCATGCAGTACAGTAATAGCTGGTAGAAAAAACAGACGTTAATGACGTGATGATGTCATAATGAGAATTGATGCACATTAAATTGATTGGAATTTTGTCTTCGCCACCCGGTCCTTCATACAGAATATCTTCTCCGGAAAAGCTGGTGTATACGGTAAGTTTATAATTTGTCAAGTAACGTTGCAATTGTCGCAATTCTTCCACGGATCCCCCATGATCTAAATTCACTGAGGATCGAGACAAAAGTTCATGTACGTCTGGAATAACAACAAACTTGAGCTGTTTGCGATATTGATTGTACAGTTTCTGATTTGTATCTTTATATTTCTTTAGGCCAATAGCAATCACAATTGCATAAGCCAAGCAATTCTTGTCGGTGTTTTTTACACGTAGAATGCCTTTCTTGCATTTTAATAATTCGTCGTTTGATAAAAGACCTCGACGCACCAATCCAAATCCACGGGGCACATCCACATGATGAAAATGTACAATGAACGGTTCGTTCATGAGAAAACTATCGTTACTTTGAAGAATGCGATCAAAGGAAGCCCATAAAGTCTCCAGTGTCAGATTACTTGCACGCCGAAAAGATAAATAAAACGGTTTGTTCTTCTCATCGTGAGATAAAATCGATAATCCAACCATCGATAATTCGTCGACATTTTCCAATAAGTAATCCAACATCTGTTGAAAGGAGGCCTGAACCCACTCAACAATATCTGTGTCACTAGTCGGAGCATTAATTTGAATTTCCAGCATTCGTCCTTCAAGATTAAAACGCCGATAATGTCTATTGATTTCTCGCAAGACAGTAAAGCCAGAAGTAGCCATATTCAAATAGGGAAAAAGGTAAGGTAAGCAAAAAAGGAATAGGCAAAGAAAAACAAATATCTAAAACGAAAAGAGAAAAAAAAAAGCACGAATTAAAATTGAATTCAGAAAATTGCTACGTTATCAAAATGACTACACGATCAATCCTAAAAGAATTATCATATCTCAAATAGTTCTACTACTGAAACGTTTTATTGTCGTCAAACCCGGACCAACATCAACATGTAAATGACCTAAGTTTCTGTAGTGATAAAAAGAATGAATGAAATTGTTTTTCTAACTGTGCTGAAAGAATCATTGTAGTAAGCATTTTTCCTCTGACACTGAACTTTAAAACGTATGACGAACATGAAACGAAAACAAAATGTCATGCGCTTGCTTTTTTCTTTTTTCGAGCTAAGACAAGAAAGACTCGAATTCGTTTCTCGGCGGGAGATCAGATCCCACATTAAACTGCAAGTCCACGTCTCACGTTGTAGGGAACAAATTCGTGCGTAGTTTCTTTGTTTACTTTCAGAAACTGAGCTAAGTGGTTAGCGTTACGCAACTCTGGCCCGGGTTCAACACCCAGTATGCGCTCAAATTCAACATTAAGCTGTATTCCTAGCACCCCACTACTGAAGGGACGCTAAACCAAAATCAACAATTTTCTCGTGCTTACTTCTAATGTGTGGGATTCCTAATTCGATCCCCGGTCAAGTTATTCTTCCATTTGCTAAATAATTCATGTTAAAATAAAACAGTGATAACAATGTTATCCTCATGCAAAAACACTCCATTGATGTTAAGAAAACGCGGTTGATACTTACCTCAAATTCAAGGAACGGAGTAAAGTCACGCTGTCACTAGAGGTACACCTACGTTCATTCAAGATCTTCGTGGAAGTAGGATTTGAAAATGAAATTAAGAAATTTATTTAGGTCTGAAACGTGTTCAACTATAAAGTGACAACACTATCAGCCAATCAGAAACGAGGAAATGAATCAATGACATCACGGAGAACCAATGAAAACACAGCTTTCATCATGTATCATGAGCCGAAACGTGATGTAAGAAGCAATCTGATTGGTTGTGACATTATTCACGTTTTTCTCCTTACACATCAATCGTTACGACATCTAGTATCGCAATTTTGATAATGACATCATACCGTTGACTCGTTAGTTTCTTACGACATTCAAATTACCACATCTAAAATGTGATTCATTTTTCTTAAACTTGATTGAAAAAATGTAACACTCATCGATATGTTACGAAACTGTCTTTGACATAAATGTAAAGTTGAGCTTTAAAAGTCCGTCAGCTGAGAAAAAATGCTGATGTAGTAAAAGCACATGCTGCAATTTCACAATAACAAGCTTCTATGCGTAACAACGAGCAGAAATGTGTAGTAATGTAACATAATCTGTTCATGTTCTTTTTTCATACGCAAAAATTGCTTGCACTGAATGGAGTACGGTGGCTCAGCGTTTTTTTTTTCTGATGTGTGAGGTCTCTGCTTCAATCCGCAAGCAAGTAAGTTTATGATGTTTTCTCATTTCTCATCATCGTTTCAAGGGAACGTTAACATTTCCTGAAACTAACACCTAGAATCAAACTCGGGACCATTGCATAGTAATCAACACACGTGTACGATGGCTCAGCGATTGTCTCTAGTGTATGAGGTCACTGCTTCAATCCTCAGTCAAGTAAGTTCATGTTTCGTCCTATCATTTCTCACCGTTTTCGCGGGGACGTTAAATTCAACATTTCCAAGAATCAAACTCGGGACGATTGCAAGGTTCACTCCTAAAGCGGAACAAAAATGCCCCCTAAAAGGGAACGAGGTGGACCACTGTATCCATGTTCACCCCTAAAGCGGAACAAAATGGCTCCTAAAAGGGAACGAGGTGGACCACCCAAATTTATAGTAATATATATTAGGGTCCAGTACTATGATACCAAATGTTTAAATTTGGCAATTTCTAAAAAACTTAAGGGGTGGGCCAAGGTATCATTCCCAAAATAAAAAAAAAATTTCAAGGGGTGCACAAATGTATTTATGTCTTATAATAGGGGATGGACCCCTATACATGACCATATAACCATATAAGATAATAGGACCTCATCCATTGGAATAAATTAGGTCAAAAAACCAAACACGTGATACAACGTATTGCTTACCTTTATATTTTGGCAATTTTATACCCCTAAAAGGGAACGAGGTAGACCACCCAAATTTATAGTGATCTATATTAGGATTTTATACTATTATACCAAATGTTTAAATTGGGCGATTTCCAAAAATTTAAGGGGTGGGCCAATGTACTCCTGCCGGGGTGCACAAATATACCCATGTCTTATGAAAGGTAATTGACCCTGTATATGCACATATATCCATATAGGGTAATAACACCTCATCAAAGGGGATAAATTAGGTCAAAAAACCCCGAAATTTGAATTTTTTGGCAATTTTTTACCCATGAAAGGGAACGACATAGACACCCAATACTAGTAGAGGTACATACTATGGTCCTAGGCTACCATACCAAATTTTTAGATTTGGCAATTTCCAAAATGTAAGGGGGGTGGTCCTATGTACCCCTGCACCCCTTCGGTAGGTCTACCCATAAAGCCTAACACCACGTGACCCCATGACGTAATGCTAAGGTGTGCGCATGGGTGTATCAAAGGGAACAAAAATAAGGTAAGCTATATATACATCCTATAAGGTAAAAAGGAAATAACATTCTTCAAATTTATAACCATAAAAAGAAACAAATAAACTCATACGTGAAACTGCCCCATAAAGGCGGATCGTAAACTATGTAAACTAAAGGGGCCGGGGCGCAAAATTTCAGTGGCGTCACACTCCAGGGGCGCAAAAGTTAAAATCAAGTAACACAAAATAAGCTATACATACACCTGTACTTCATCATAAGGTAACAATCTCCAAATTTTATACGTAAAGGGAACAAAATCAACAACCTACCCCATAAAGGCGAACGGGGGTGTGGCCTAGGGGCGCTAAATTGAAAATATATACCGCAAAGTAAACTATACATACACCTATATTCCATTAAAAAGTAACGATCTCCAAAAATTTTATGCCGTAAAAGAAAACAAAATCAACCCCCCTCGGTAAAACTACCCCATAAAGACGTGGCCTAACACCACGTAACCCATAAAGGCGTGGCCTAACATCACGTAACCCAAAAAAAAAGGCATGGCCTAACATCACGTGACCCTATGACGTCATAACATGTAACCCCAAAATGGGCGCCGGGCGCCCGGGGCGCAAAATTTTGGCGGCGGCGGCGGGCTCCATGCTCCAGGGCCTAACATCACGTAACCCAAAAAAGGCATGGCCTAACATCACGTGACCCTATGACGTCATAACATGTAACCCCAAAAAATGGGCGCCGGGCGCCCGGGGCGCAAATTTTTGGCGGCGGCGGCGGGCGCCACGCTCTAGGGGGCGGTAAAAATGGCCTCAAGTCCCGCGATTACTACTATGATTGTATCTTGTATGATTCTTTCTAGACAGCCAGTTGAGATTTTGATCAAAGTGGAGGCCCACGTCAACTTAGAGGAACGGGGCTACAGCCCCCCTAAGCCCCGGCATTAATCCGGCCCTGGTTTCACCCACCTAATCAGCGAAACACCGAAACTGGCTCTGTCGTGTAATAGACAAACACATTCAAGAGTCTCATTACGTATCGCTTTGCGTTTATATTTTGTTTCATTGGATTAGAGCTTATCCTTCCTTTCAGCAACAAGGCTATATGAGACGTGAATCTATAGGTTAATAATCATCTTCTTCTGTGACTTATTGCCTTAAGAATCTTTGATGTTAAAGAAACTCCAGGCTGACAAGAGCGACATCTGGCGCTGAAATTCGTAACCTACTTTGAGTTGTGATATTGTTTCTTTTTGCGTTGTGAAGATTACCAGTAAAAAGCGGGGAGCTTTGTTTCATTTTCTCACGTAAATGCTTTACTACGTGAGTAAATACGTGAGGAACGTGTTTAAAGGCTTCTCCCTCCAGAAGTGAAAATGGCAATCATGTCTGATTCATATAGTTTTCTTTAGGACATGACCTTCAATAACTTCGTTCTTCTTTTGCTGTGCTTCATCCTGACTAGGGAAGATCTGTCCAGCACTACTGTATCCCTGTGGGGTGAGGAGGGAAGACTGACCCCTAAAAGTTCCTTTTTACTTCCAATATTACTTTATTAGGAGACATAAATACGGAATTTCTCGGCAATCTAGTCTGTGTGACACGCATTTGTACACTTTTTAAATAAAAGTATACTTGTTTATCAGAGAAATGATTGATGTTGACTAAAATTTGATCTTTCATTCATCTGCATTTTTTCTTTTCTTATAAAAACAATCTAATTCTCTCATTTTCCTCAGCAAATATACATGGAAGTAGTTAACAAATAATACTTACCGTCATTTCGTGTTCAGAATAATACCGGTTCAATACTATATAGTAGGGTGCATCGAATTTCCACTTTTTTTGAAATCAGCTTACCCTTAGCGAAATTTTTTTGCGAAATGGTCTCTATACGTCATATAGAAAATCGCAGGCCGATTAGTTAATTTCTTTAGGTGCCACTAACGGTCTAAGGTTTCAAAAATCTGTTAAGAAATACATTTAAAAAAAAAAAAAAACATATTCTACATATTTACTTTAACGAAAACATTTTACCCTTAGTCGTTATTTTCGGCAGAAATGTACATATTTTACGTGAAAAAATTTCAGCTTGATCGGTCAAGTCCTTCAGGTGCTACCGGCCTCTTAAAATTTGGACAAAACCCCCAAAAATATATTTTATTCAGTGTTTTGTAAAAAAATAATCGAGTTTTCGTCTCTTATAAACAGCTAATTAGGTAAAAAGTGGGTCAATCAAGGTAAAAAAAAAACAGACTTTACAGTAGATTGGATGTTATCAAATAAGACACATACCGGTAGTTGTCCAGCTTATGTTCGTAGCGCGAAAAAAAAATAAAAGTAATTATTTTTGTAGAAAGACTCCTTTCGATAATACACCTGCACTGCATAGAATGAAATCGCCCAAAAGCTAGTTTGTCGTAAAATTAAAACTGGAGTAGCATCGAGAGAAAAGAAAAAAAAGTTACTCCTTGTTAGTGTGTCTGGAAATGAGATTAAGAGTAATTTTCCGTTGCTTTCTAGACAGAAAAAATGGTGTTTGATGTGGAAACTGTTGACGTTGTTGATTGTGTTTAAGTGAAGATACGTGTGCATTTGTATGCGTTTTTGAAGGATTGCGTCCTACTTGTGCTTGTCGGCAGTCATTGAATGTGTCAGTTCGTCATTCCAATGGTGCGGCAAGTTTGTTGAGGTCTTGCATTGACAAAAGTGTCTAACTGTTCAAAATTGTTTTCGGTGAATAAACTATCAAGTGTCCGTAAAGATGTCATCTAAAAAAAAGTCACGTTTGAATGTAAGGAACTTTGTCCATAATGTCATTGGATCCCCTGTGGAATTCACTTTTAATCAGCTTCCATCAATCGCTGGTGTTCTTAAGCAATTCTTGTCGGAAAGAGAGAACACGAAATGGGAAGCAGCATCTCAGAAGGACCACTCTGCTAAGGTGCTAGCTCATTCAATGGCAAGGAAAGTAATCAAAATTTGGGAAAATGCATCAATCAGCGGTGCAGCTATTTTGAGCGAGCAACGGGTAATAGCGTTGATTTTACATCACAAAAACGTCCGTCAGCTGTAAAAGTTGAAGGACCAACCCGTTTCCTTTGCTTCCAAAGTTGCAGAATTTCAGGCGTTCGCCAGCAAAACTTTGTTTGATATCGCTTCTTCCAAATGCATCGATCTGGTTGCTTGCACTTCTGCGAGAGAGAAGAAAGTGCCTGAATTGAAGGTTTAATTTTTAATTGACCAGAGAACTACCCGACAGATGGGTATGGCAGGACTTTATAGAAAGGAGACACAGAAACGTGTCAAACATTTATTGCGAAAAAATCGAGGTCAGAAAAATCAACCAAAGCCCAATGAAATTAGCAGTTCCAGAAGACAAAACGATAGTGTACCTTTACAAAATGAGTCGTGAGAAAAGTCAGTTTCCACTGTCGAGTTTCTTCTTGCGCTTAAAAGAACGAAGACTAGCCCTTCTAAACAAATGAGAGTTAAATTGCTGACATTCTCCAATGCAGTATATAGATGTAATATATCAGACCGCAATTATCACTTCGTCGAAATGCGTGGTACGGCCATCCTGAGAACCTACTTCTATCAATGTTGACTGACCAAGATGCTAAGGTACGAGAACTTGGCTGGAGGAGAGTCCTAAAAGCTAGACAAACGACCCAATCTGGTGATCGCATACCGGTACGAGAATTCGTAGTGCCTGAAATCAACTTAAAAGCGACAAACTATGTTGATATGATTAATTGGTCAACATGCACGCTGATGGAGCCACCGCTGACAAAACACTTGAGCCTGCAGAAGCTAAGAGAAAATGTAAAGACGGCTCCAATGGCTGATGAATCTATTACATCCTTACCCTGTCACACTCGCGCTGTAGAAAAAATGGTGAAGTTGGTGACAGAAGCGGTATCAGCGGTATGTGGGCAAGAAGTACGACATAGATTTGTCCTAACAACACTACAGTCAAGAGAAAACATACCAGAATTTAATACAAAAACAATTTGAGGTAAAAGAGTAACGATATGAACTTGCACCACCATATGCAACAATAGTATATACAGGTGGGCGGACCTCAAACTGCAGCCAACTCCTCGTGGTGAGTTCTGGGTTATTTCCAACATTAATGTTTGGAAATAAGCAAAAAGCTGCGGATGTAAAACAAAATATTTCTTATCTAATTACGATCCAGATGAATCACAAACAATGCAACTTAATTTTCAGAAATGACCATATTATACCACATTTGACCATATTTTAAGCCACTGGTGGCACCTGAATGACTTGACTCATCAAGCTGAAATTTTTTGCACGTAAAATATAGACTTTTCACAGAAACAAAACGACATAGGATAACCATATTTTATAAAAGTACATATTTTACATTTTTTTAAATAACATTTATTTTTTAACAAAATTTAAAAATTTTGAGCCGTTGGTGGTACCTAAAGATATTGACCAATCGACTTGCAATTTTTTACACGTTATATGGAGCCCATTTCGCAAAAAAAAATCACTAAGGGTAAGCTGATTTAAAAAAAAAAGTGGAAATTCGATGCACCCTACTATATAGACGTAGTGGCTTATAGTATTGGACCCATCCTAAACCTTGAACCCCGGCCAATAAAAAAAAGGAAATTTGGGTGCGCACTTGAGGAGGGTAATATGACAGACGTTTTATCTAAAAAATTGTATTTTCTCCTTGTGACAGAAAAGGTTATAGGCAGTGGCGGCGATTGGACGTTAAAATGTGCGTGTCTGGGAGCAATACATGATCTGATATTTGCATATAAAGAGGCTCCATCACGGCGAAATTAAAATACCGCTAATTTTGCAGTAATTATGTGATATCTTCAAATAGATAAAAGATGATCATAATGTGGAACAAGATTGCCCTAGACAATATTATTTTACATGAAATACCGTTATCATGACTCACTTATCTGCTTTCGATTTCTAGCCATTTAGAAAATTGGCATTTATTTTCACGTTTCTAAGTAGCTGCAAACGTAAAGCTACTAGCGCACTCGTTATAACGGTATCTCATGCAAAATAATATTGTCTAGGGCGATCTTGTTCCACGTTTTGATTATATTTAATCTATTTGAAGATATCAGATAATTACTGTTAAATTAGCGGTATTTTAATTTCACAGTAATAAGGCCTCTTAATATTAGTTAGCTTTATTGGTTGTTTCTAACACTTTGTTTGACAAAAGGTTGTATAACTAATAGGACACGGTCTTTTTCAGTTAAAATATCATATATCGTATTTCATTTTATTAAGTAAATTGACGAGAACAACGCAAGTAGGTACTAGCCCTTTGTTCTCTTAAACAACAGAAGTGTAAGAAGAGGATTGATTCCTTGCTCATGAATATCTTAAAATTCTGTCTGGAAAATTGGGTGATCAGATCATTTAACAAATTTGCAAAACAAATAAATAGAAAGGATAAAATTATTCATAGTAATGAATAATGAGGTTTGTTTTGTAGAAGCTATATTGAAACTGGGGATTAATGAACAACTTATATTTTTATTCCACACCTTCCACTAAATATGTGTTATTACTCTTAGCAAATGAAAGACAGTAAGAAATACTACATGCGTATGGTAGAACATTTTAAGGAATATGCAATTAAAACGCAATTTCTGTAGCTTTCTCAACTCCACGGGAAGACAAACAATCAATACGTACTCAAATATATGACACCATTCTTTTATGAACCAGTAATATAAACAAAAACTTTACATTTCCAAATGAAACTATGTACATTAAGATGTCATTTCAAAAAAAAGTAGTGGGGCAATTGCCTCCTCTTATTCCCCGAATCGCCGTCCCTGGTTATAGGAATGAGTTACATATCCCGCCGAAAGATAAGATGCTAAATTTATTTCACGTCGACTAAAAAAGAAAGCTGAAACGGACTATAATTTTCAGCAAATCCTTAAGCCACATTGTCACGTTAGAAGAACTTGTAGCTGTCATAAAAAAAAAAATCTTGAAACTCTACCATATTTCACCGTGTACACATAGACTTGAAAGAGTCATAAAACATTTTTTTCTATCTTGCAAGGAGTTGAACAATGTGCAACTTTCTGGGACGTCTTGCCTGCTACCTGCTATCGCCCTCCTGTTGACATAAAAAAAAAAAACAGTTTCGCCGTTTCCGAAACAACGAATTCTTTGAACAGGGAGGGGAAGTGCGCCAAAATAGACGTTTTTAATGAGGAGGTTCACTGTTTGTCCACTAGAGTGCAGTACTGTATGTGTGAAGAAACCTGTCTTGCTTTCAAGAAGTTGTAACATGTAAAGAGTAAATAGAAAGATCGGGTTGCAAGTTTTTTTTTTTTGTTTTTTAATGACAGCTACAAGATTCATTTAACGTGGCAATGTGGCTTTACTGAGAGAACACATTATGGAATCAGAAGTTTTTGGGTTGGTTAATGAGTTGTACTGACTTTTGTAAGCAAGAAGTCTCCATAGGACAAGATCTATTGTTTAATGTATAAAAGCTACCAATTCATCACATATATAATTTGATTGATTGATTTTGAGTATAACGTCCCGTGCAACAGTGAGACTATGTAAGACGTGGACCTACGGATTAACGTGGAATCCGAACCACAATAAACTCCCGCCAGGAATCGAACCGCACGCAAAAGGCGATTACGCTAATCGTTTAGCTAAGAAGGTGCTATATATATATAATTTGAATATATAAATTACATCAAGATTTTAAATTTAGGTGTAAAAATCAGCAGCACATTCATGGTTCAGGAGGTGATCCACCCCTTCCAAAAAACAATTCTGCATCCGTTTTCTTCTTCTTCTTCTTCTTCTTGTTTTTTTAAAGATCTTATCACATCAACCTATCCCATAATCGTTTCTTTGATGTGTTTTATATCATCATAATCTCCTGCAACCTAGCTGGCATAACAGTGGGACGTAAAACTTTTAAAAAATCCGTTATAGCCCAAGAAAAAAATGATCGTAAAAGAACCAAAAGTCGATATTTCTTTGATCGGTTGGCTACACTGAGCTACACAACTTTGGTGACAAGAATGTGTATGCCTCACTACTCATATGCCTACCTTATTATTACATAACGTAGACACTCACTTACGCGTGCTAATGTGGCTGGTACAGCTTAAGTTATGAATGCTTCATGAACCGTTCAAAAATTCAGATGCAGAGTGCATACATTGTTTCTGAACCCATTTTTTTTTACAACTTTCTGAATCCATTTCTAATTAATAGCAGTATTGTGCGCGTCTCAACTGTGTTGGTTCTCTTTCTCGACCGAGACCATACAGTTTGCCAACCCTAGCATTAACAATAGAGATGCAAAAAAGCCGGCTTTTTTGAATCGATGTTTTTTTTACATAAAAAGCCGGATTTTTTGAAAAAAAACGAGAATTTTGGAAATTTTGGCTTTTTTCATTTTCATGATTTTTCTATCTAAATAGCTTTCTTATAGTATATTCTATAGTTAGATAAGAATTCCATGATCTAAATGCCATATTTCGCTCTAAAATTCACCAGCAAGATGGATGGAGCACATGTTTTACGAATTAAAGCTAACGTAAAGAATGTAGTATTTGAGGGCAATTTTAGAGGCTATTTAACATTATTTTAACTTTTGAGTTATCGACATTTTTTTTCTTCTCGGGATCATTTCAGTTTGTCATCCGTGTTTCTTTTCTAAGAGCTTAGTACTCTAGCTTCTAGCACAAAAGTTAAACTTACGTTTTTCTATATATCCGTCAAAGTTGAGTTGAGTTTGAGTTTAACGTCCCGTTCAGCAGCGAGGCTATATGAGACGTGGACCTACTGATTAACGTGGAATCCGAACCACATGAGCTCACGCCGGGAATCGAACCCGGGCCTCCCACGCCAAAGGCGCGTACGCTAACCGCTTAGCCACGGAGGAGCTCTATATATCCGTCAAAGCGTACGTTTTTCAATATATCCGTCAAACCGTACTTCCACATTTCTGTTATACTGTAGCTGTGCAACGATTTAGCAATAATTTTGCAGATACAACCTTGAATACTAATTTATACAAATAATCAGTAACGGATTTAGAAAAGTACTTTGGGAGGGATTTCTCTGATTGTTTCGTTTTCTAAAATGTCCTAATTTTATTTGGGAGGAGCTTGAAGTTTATGAGTACAGACATAACTAATATTTCGTTTCGTTTATATATTTAGCGATAATCTTCCGGATACAACCTCATTGAAGATCATTTTATACTGAGAATCAGTGCCGGATTTAGAAAAGTATTTTGGGAGGATTTTTTTCTTACTAATGTTTAGTTTTTCTAAACATTCATAATTTTTATTTGACGGGAGCTTAAAGTTTATGAGTAAAGGCATGACTAATAGATATTTCGTTTTTTTAGACATGAAGTAATTTTGGGAAACAGGCTTCAGTCCCCCTAACCTTCGCAAAACCGTCACTGCTGGTAATTAGTAATAATAACGATTTAAAAACAATAAGAAAGAAAGTCGGCCAACTCACAGTACACGCACTATTTCTACTTCACAGATGGAATGAAGAAACGCTTTGTCAGAATGGTCGAATGCTGAGTTGAATCCCGGACTTCCCGATAGAAGCGCAAAAGCTAACCATTCAGTCATGTTTGTTGTGCAGTTGTATTTATCTTAAGTTAAATATATTCCGTAGTACTTTTTTTTTTTGGTGGTGGTGGGGTGAGGAGAGTTCCATAATGATATGAAGGGTGTGAGCCAAGAACATGATAACTAACAAATTTTCAATTGCTGAGTTATACAGCACCAGATAGCAACGCATACCGCTTCGTTTAATCCTTCATGTATAGTCTTATGTGAAAAATTAGCTTTCCAACTTTCAAAATGGATTGTGCAGCAGGAAATCTCTAATTTCTTAAAATAGTAAAATTGTGGGTTGCCATGTTCTTGCCTCATAACCTTCATATGTTGAATTCCTCTTGTTAAAAATTCAGAAAACTTGAGGACCGAGTAAACCGTGATGGCGGTTATATAAAACTGTAGAATTTCAAGAATATACAAAACCAAAAGTTCTAGATGTGCAGCCTTTAAGTGTATCATATAAATCTAAGTATTTTTCTTATGTTTTATTTTAATTTTATTTGGTTCCAAAAAGAGGGTATGGAATATTTTGAAAAATACTACATAGAATTTTGCTAGTTATTTGTGTATTTTTTAAAAATAAGTATTTACTTTTAGGGTTGGCTGGTTTACACCAGCTAGTTTTTTCTTTTTTCTTTTTAAACAAACAACTGGTTTAAACCCAAAAAAAAATAAATAAATAAAAAGAACGAAAAATGCGAATCGTGTGAACTTCATGGTGACGTTTCCCCACATCAAACCATCTGCATTAGTTTTATTTCCTATTCACCTTTTAATCAAGGTGTCCAATGTTAAATTCTCGGTCGAACCACAACCCTTTTTTCATGCGTAAACAAAGTAGCGGTTCGGATGTCACTTTAAACGAAAGTCTTCTTCTTGATAACCTCGGTGTTAAGCCTGAACATACGAAACGAAACCAAATTGTATATTTCTGCATGCCTGAATGCCTGTTGTTTTATAAAGAATCCAAGGGTTACTTAAATATGTTGATAGAAATTGGCAAAATTTATCGATTGCCTACGTAGCTTCCAACATTAGCTTAGATTGGACTTTCAATGATATGTACGTACTAAATTTGTAATTTAATACCTCAGTTTTAGCCTACTGATTATGATATGTTGACCTTTAAATTTTACATGCAAAGCAATAACAGGATTTTTCCGTTATTGTTTTACATTTAGAGTAATGACGGGATTTTCCCGATGGCTAGGGCGGGAGTTTCCCAATTTAAGAAATTTACTGACCGGATTTCTTTAAGCTTATGTGACCTCTTCCTGCATAACCCCGTTGTTGCATAATAACACCAGGGCGAAACAAACTTATTTCGGTCAATATGTAATATAAATACATAAAGCAAAATATCTAAACCCAAAAAACCTGGTTTAAGCCAAAAAAGCCTAGTTTAAACTCCCCCCAAAAAACGGGTTTTTCGCATTTTCAAAAAAAGAAAAACATAGTTCTTCCCAACCCTGCTTACTTTTGTACATAGGAAGTTAAAAAAAATCTTATATACATTGGTTAATCCTTTGGAATTCATAATGTAAATATGTTGAGAAGTAAAACTGTTTCAAATGTCTTTTCGAAATTCATGGTTTATTTTCGAGGTTTTATATTATTATCGACATCAACTACTAGTTAAATGACTTTTTGTGTTATAGAGAAGCGAAACAAAGTCTGGTTTACCAATTTAAAGCAGAATTTTGAAAATAGCCCAAAATTTCCCAAACAAAAAAGCGAAGCAGAAAAAACCGAGTTTTTTTCCCAAAAAAGCCGGTTTTTTTCGAGCCCTTGCATCTCTAATTAACAATGAGCTAGGATCAATTATTCTTTTATCGGTCGATATAGGCCCGAGCTACCCTGTATATGTAATAGAAAGAAAACTAGGGTTGGTAACTCTGGAAAATAAAAAAAACGGCTCCTCCTCAAAATCTTCTATGATATGGGTCTAAGTGTGAAGTATCTCTGTTCGGATCCCTCCATGGGAAGAAAATGTATTATCGTGAACAAAAGTGCGTTACCACATGTATTCTGCATATTTTAGTACATTTCTAATAAGCTTAATAGATACATTGTTCTATAAATGAGAAACTGAAATCGGCATTGATCATTTTATTGCATCTACCAGTAACTGTCACTTCTTTAAAATTATCAAAACAGATGAAGAAAAGTATATTAATTTTTACTTAACAATTTTGGATTTGGAAAATGAAATTGGTTCTTTAAACTTGAACTTCAACTACAGGAAATTGCTTTAAGAAGTCCTTTTTAACTCTCAATAAATCTGTAAAATTCCTTACAAGTTAATTTCAAATTTTCCCTGATACGGTCCCTGTCCTCTCTCTAAAATTATCTAAACAAATGATGGTGAAGGATGAGAGTTTGGATTTACACAATGAAAGTTACATCTAGTTCTTAAATCTGTATATCGAACTAGATGAAATTGTTTCGAACTAGATACAGATTTGAAAAAAAAAACCGGTTATAAAGGGACTGGTAAGAAGTTTGTCCAGTCACCAGTAGGGATGGGCACATTTTTTCGAAAAATACTTTTTTTCGAAAACGAAAAATTTTGAAAAACGAAAAATGAAATTTTTTTCGAAAAACGAAAAATTTTTCGAGAAACGGAAAACGAAAACTGCCGAGAAACGGAAAACGGATAATTTTCGTAAAACAAACTGAATTCATTTCATTTGTTAGTACTTCCAAACTATAGTATACTATGCATACATATAGGACGTTTTATAGAACGGCTATGTTCATCAGTTTGTCTATCCATCCGTTCGCCTGTCGGCTGGCACCAGAGCAAGACCGGTAAGAAATAGGGAGAGAATACATAGTTTTTTCAACACGAATAGATTCATCTAATCCATTTGACTTTTATTTAATCCAGAAGTGGTAGAGATCTACCGCTTTCTGCTACTACATTGTTGATCACCACAGAACACAAACGGTAATATATAGAAAGACGCAGTTTTCCAGAACCAATTCAGTGTCCCAAGAACATATTCAATGTTCGGTCTTATTACACTTGCAGCTTAAGCTATGCATAAGTGTCGGAAGTCTTTAGAATGACTTTGTCCGTCTGTCTGTCGACAGGTGTCAGAGCAAAAACAGTAACAGATATTGAGAAGTCGTTTCTTGCGGTCGATTTAGAGACCATAAAATAGGTTCGATCTGCTCCATTAATCCTCCATTCAAACCGTAAGTGGTTCAAATACCTTTTTTTGGTTTCAATTTTTATCTCTATAAAACGAAAAGAGTAATAGATAGCGAGAAGCGATTTATTGCAAACAATTTAGCGTCTGAAGACAACATATAACTATCCACAACATTCAATCAAAACCAGAAATTGTTTATATTTACTATTATTTCCGGTTTCAATACCGAATTACGAGATATCGAGATGTAGATTTTTGCAATCGATTCAGTTACCAAGAAATAGGTCTACCTTTCCATTAATTCTATATTCAGATCGGAAGTTGTTTAAAATAACCATTTTCGGTTTCAACATTGATCGATATAGAACAAAAATAGTAATAGATATCCACAAGTGTTCTTTTTCTCAATCGAATCGATACGGCGTCTCAAGAGTATATAAGCTATATATCATTTCAACCCACAATACTATCGAAACCGAAAGTGGCTGAATTTTCTAGCGTATTGGTTTCAATACTGATTTTTATAAAGCAAAAACTTGGAGAAATCGTGATGCGCTTTTTCGCGATCGACTAAGCGTTCTAGAAATAGGCTCTACCTTCTCCCTCGATCTCTATTCACACCAGAAGTGGTTCAAATTAACGATTACAAGTTTCAACATTTATCGCCACAGAACAAAATTGGTAATAGATAGTGGTTCACCTACAATCAATTCAGGGTCTCAAGAGAAAATACCATTACAATCCGCAATACTCCACAAGGGCAGAAATGATTGAAGTTTATTACTATTTTTGAATTTATAGGTAATACTAATTTTCATAGAGCAAAATCGGTGAGAGATATCCAGTTGCATTTAAAAAAAAAATCAATCCAGCATCCCAAGAATAGATTCACCTTCTTCGTTAACACTTTATTTGAAGCAAAAGTGTTTAAATTAACCATTTCCGGTGTTAACACTTGTCGCGATAAAACAAAAATTGTAATAGATAGCAACAAGCAATTTTCTGGAATCAATTCAGGGTTTTAAAAGAACATATCGTCATAAACTGCTTCACTCTTTTGTAACCGGAAATGCTTGAAATTTACTCCTACTTTCGGTTCCAATACTTTTAGAGCAAAAACTATAAAAGATATCGAGAAGAGGTTTTCTGAAATTGATTTAGCGTCCTAAGAATATATTCCATCTCCTCCCTTAATCCTCTATTCAAGACGGAAGTGGTTCAAATTAACCATTCCTGCTTTCAATCTTTATCACCATAGAACAAAAACGATAAGTGATAGCTAATAATGGCTTTTTGATACGGATTCAGCATCCGAGGAACAGTTAGTTGTGCTACTTGTTGTACTGAAGTTTGAGTATTCAATTCGCATAGATTGCAAGTCTGCCGTAATTTTACACTGTGAAACGAAACTCGTTTGTTTCTCTACAAAAACAGGAAGTAAGAAAAACGTATCACAACCAGGGGTTTATCGCTCCCTTACTTTATATATAAGGGACACTTTCTTACTTTATATATAAATAAAACCCATCCCAGAGTTTGAAGCTCTTAAAAGTAGTTTTAAGTAGCAGTATTACAACCCACCGCCACCCTCCCCCAGAAGTCCGTCCGGGATCCGCCCCTGATCACAACTCCCGGTTTCGGTATTGATCACCATAGAGCAAATATAATAATAAGAGATAACAATATATGTTTATATATATAAATCCAGGATTCGAAGATTGCCATCTCGATCGCTATCCTTCTAACAGGAAATAGTGAGAAACTACTATTTCCGGTTTCATAGTAAAGAAAACACGAGAGCCGAAAGCAGTTTTTGATATGGATTCTGTGCCACAATGGTAGTTTCCATCTCTAGTATAAGTTTAATGCAATCGAAAGTGATAAATACTTGCTATATCTCTGGTTATAATATTTTTTTTTTCTCATAGAACGAGAGAGGTACTAGGAAGCGACAAACGTTTCTTTTAAATATATAATTTCATAATTCCAAGAAAAGATTTCAAGCCCTGCCCACTGGTCTAGTGGCTAGCTCGTATTCCTTTGATGCACAGGGTCCCGAGTGGGAAAACATTGAACGTGTTATGGTGGTTCGGATTCCACTTTAAAATGTAGGTCCACGTCTTATATAGTCTCGCTCGATACTGAAAAGGGACACTGAACTTCAACAAACAATCAAATAAAAAATATTTCATCTTAGTAGTATTCTTCTACTGAAATTAGTAGCAGTAAAAACTAATACGAAAACGAAGACCCACCTCTTTAAAATTTGAATTCTCGTTTGATGAGATTATTATAGTCAGATACTTAGTTCTTTGTCCTACCGTATATAAAAAAATCTTTAGAACAAATAAAGCATTCAATAGTATTTTGTTAGTATTAAATTGCCTATTTCTGAAAGCAATCAAATTGTTTTTGATACTGACTTAATTAGTTATAGAAAATAACAGAAATGAATAGGATATCTTAGTGAGAAATCTTTGGAATCAGTATCAGTGCATGTAATCACTTCATGTTTCATATTTTGTTAAAATCAATTGTTAAAAGTCAAATTATTACAGAATTGTCTGATAGTATCACGATCAGTTTATACAGGATCCTTCTATTTGGTAATTTGTTAGTCTTTTTTTACATTATAATATATATTGTCGGGTTAACTGCTGTATCGCCAGACCAATTTTAGGAAATTTACCAGGTCAATTGGAGAATTTATTTAAATTTATGAGGAAGAGTAATATTGAAAGTCCGGTAAGGGGAATAGTAAAAGCTCGGAAAGTGATTGTATTTGCTGGTTGTTTTTGATGTTGTAAATGGCACTGTATGTGGAGGCGGATGGACTATTTCGCGGAGAGGTACACTTCTTTTACGGATCCATAGATTGTAAAGTGTACATCTTTAATTTGTCCATTTCATGTCGAGAACAGAACTCAACCAACCCCTGCGGGGATTTTAACCCGTTCCTACTACTACTACTACTACTACTACTACTACTACTACTACTACCCCTACTCCTCCTCCTACTACTACCCCTACTCCTACTCCTACTTATACTATGGATCCGTATAGTAAAACTGCGCACCTAATAACATAATCTAACGTAACTTAATGTAATCCAACCAACTATAACCGAATGCAGTTTATTTTGCTCCATTTTTTCGATTTTCAAATTGGTCCGGCGATACAGCAGTAATCCCATATTGTCGATAGTAAATAATTATTTTTTAATATCTGTAACACATAAATTTTACACTGTTTACCTTTGTGAATTATTATTTCTAATTTATATCCCTCAAGAACCGAGAACCAAAGGTCTGTGCATCACAATATTTCGTGCTGAGCACGCACACGTACAAGACTAGTTAAAGTCTATGATCGTATCAACTTTGGCCAATATCGGACGAGTTTAACGCATTTTAATGAAATTTATTGATTTTACTATGCTCAAGTCCAAATTTTCTGGACAGTATTTTGAGAAAAAATACTGCTACCAGCTGCTCAGAGCATCAATGCAACTGTGTACTGTCAGCAGTTGAGCCGTGTTCAAGAAAAAATCAAGACTCTGGAGCCAGCACTTCTGAATCACAAAGGGATCCTCCTGTTACAGGACAACGCTAAGCCCCACGTGGTTAGGATGACCCGGGACACCATTCTACACTTTGGATGGGAAGCACTATTGCATCCGCTATACTCCCCGGACATTGCACCGTTCGATTATCACCTGTTCCATTCCTTGGACAATCAGCTTAGAGGATGCCAGTTCAAATCCCTAGTAGAGGTGCAAAATGAACTTGATACCATGGCAGACAACATCGTATCCGTGTGTTTTTCCAGGTACTCCCATTTCCTCCCACATTATCATTCCACGAATTCCGAAAACTTTTCGGGAAACGAAAAATCATCGATAAACAAAAAACGAAATTGTTTCGATAAAACGATTTTTTTCGAAAAACGAAAAACTAAATTTTTTTCGAAAAAATGAAAACGAATTTTTTTCAGAAAACGAAAAAGATTTTTTTCGAAAAACGAAAAATTTGTCGAAAAACGAAAAACGAAAAAAACGAAAAATGAAATTTCGAAAATCGAAAAACAAAGTTTTCGAAAAAGGCCATCCCTAGTCACCAGCTTTAATCACAATAACGACAAAAATTCCGGCCAGGCCGGTCAAAAACCGGCCAGTTGGCAACTCGAAAGAAAACGGAAATTCTAGTTATGACATCCCTCTGAATAGATGGCATAGAACATATCACCTGTTGACCTTCAGCAGCGTAAATTCAATGTCAAGGTCAATTTACCAGGAATAAATCTCATTTATCTACACAGGAAGTTCATCGCTACCGTTTCTTTATACAAGAGATAAGAACACAGTTACACTTTTGAATATGGTTGTAAGACATTGAGAAAAGTAACGAAGGATTTATTATTAACTTGCAGTTGAGACTTCAGATAAGAAGGTCCTTGCTTCTATCAGCAGAGCGTATAAACACCTGTAGATCGAGAACTCAATAAGGTCTCAAGTTATCCTTCTGATCATAGTGCGGGAGACCTTGGTTCGATTTCCGCCAAAAGTCAAAGCATTTATTAATACGCACTTCTAATTGTGTCACATGACACATATCAATAGGATAAGTCCGGTAGAGATGGACTCCCTGGGTGAGACAAACCAGGGCCATAATTCGTAAACTATCCACTAAAGTACAAAATAGTGTCATGGCGAATATATGCTAGACACAGTGTGTTTTCCTGAAGCAGAAATCTACACATGTCTTCAGTACATGCGATCTTTTATTTCAGGTAGGTACCACATTTCATCAAAAGCAATATTCAACGTCCTTGATATATACCGTAAGACTTTGCACAAAATTTAAGCAATTTTAATGAAAATCGCATGTGACTTACAAACAAAATGATTTAGGACACTGTATTTTAAACATACAAAGCTAGGTATATTAGAAAAAATATTAGTACAAATTCATTAGTAAACATTCAGTATAACCATAGTTATTGAAATACAAACTTTGGTGCAAATAACCCCATAGTTGGGGTTACTTTGCACAATATACAAAAAATATGTTCAAAACGTTTCTGTGCAATATTTTCCCTTCAGTATTTATACATTTTACTTTCTACACAAAACTGCATGCAGTCTACAAATACTGATATTAGAATGATGGTATCGGTATCAGTACTTAATTTGAATTATCGATATTTGTAAAGAAAATTATGTATTTTCTGGTACAGTCCGCAGCAAAAAACCTGCAACATGAGCATTTAAGTTTATTGTAAAACAACGAAGTCTTTTGCTCCAAAATAAGTGTGCAGGGGATAGCCGAGGTTTCTCCTGGCAACATTCGTGCCACTTAGATGCTGTGTTGATTCCCTGCGCTGTTGGGCGTAGTTTCACAAAAAAGTTACATTCTCATGTTGCAGGTTTTTTGCTGCGGACTGTACCGGCACGGGAATCACATTCTAATAGTTTAGCATGTAAGTCCTGGGCGAGATAACACCATCTACAATGTAACGTATATAGGAACCGCAATATAAAAGGTAACGATTTTAACCTATTATTTTTCACGTTACATTTAGCCCACAGTTCGTATAATTTTTAACTATACATATGTCAACACGATCAATTTACTTTAAATCAGACACGTCACTATTACCTTCTATTATTCTTTCACAACTTCATTAATATTATTCTTTTTTTTTGGTCGTCATAGCAACCTTTTAAACAACTATTTGCTGTTATGGTAACTATGAGGACCAATTATACATATAAAATCAACATATATCTTTAGCTACTACGATTAAATCTTTTTTTTTAATATTTAGAATCAACAACATTCTTCTTCTTCTTCTACTCAACAGATTGTGTACTTTTAAGCATCGTTGTCCAAAATCAAGATACGAAAATGGAAGTAATCTATCGCATAGATATACAATATCGTTGTATATATGGCTCCCGACGATGACTTCTTGAATTGGTTACAATTTAAGAAAGAATTCTTGACCGTTTTCTATTTTTACATATATGGTTACATTACTTTTCGAATAGCCCTCGTATATATATATATATAAATTACAATACATATATATTAATTTCATTTTATCTCATTCTTATATTCATTTAACAATTAATTCCATTTTAATTCTATAAATTATCGTCGAAGAGGACTAATTAAAAAATGATCAATTTATTAATTATTTAGGTCCTAAAATAGATTCTTCAAATCAATATTATGGGAGCTCATTGACCAATCAACTCAGTATATGCTGACATACTATATAACTTATTTCTTCCATTTGGGCAAAAGTATAATACGGATAAACAATATGTGTATCGGTACATAGATGTAAATATCATAGAATTCAGAAGTACGAATTACAAAGAAATCATAACAATATTCAAAGTGAAACAAAATAAGACCTGATTAATACAATGAAATAATACAAATAAAGAAATTATTATATCAAGAACTACCAAAGTTTAAGTGGGTTAAAATACAGTATAAACACGTTTTATTTATTCGAGCATATTTATCATAATTTTTAGCAAGCAATATTCGTGTTCATACCACAATTTGCTGCAACTTAGTAACCACTATTTTTAATATCTGTATAGAATTCAAACTGTACGCATTACAAATGAAATCATAATTGTATTCAAAGTGAAATAAAACAAAAATCAATTGAGTATGTTTTGTCGGATGCCACAACATTAGCTTAAGTTACATTGCCAAAGGGTTCGGTTAAGTTGCATTGTATACTACATTCTTGTGTACCGTCCTGTCTATTATGCAGTTCAACGGTATTCCGATTTCTATTTTGATAATTTCTGCCACCTATGAATCTATTGTGAAATCCATTTCGTGGAAAGTTAAACCTGATTTGCCTTGGTTATTCCTTAAGTCCAAGAATATCATTCCAACCGTAATCGGTGGAAGATTTACGAAGTTTGGGACTTTCAGGCTGAAGCTCACCCTAATTGCATGATTTCTTTTCTTTTTTTTTAAATCTAATGTTAATCATTCCTCTGCGTACCGCATAAGCTGCAAGCCCCCTCCTCAAAAGTCTAGTGATTTCTAAAAAAAAAAAAAAAAAAAAAAAGCCCATCTCAAACTATTTTCTGGATCCGCCTCTGTTCATAATTTATTTTCCAACAAGAATTTCATTCCGGCATCTACCTAAATAAGAAATTTACGTAAAATTAGAATGCAGGAGGTTCTAGTAGTTATAATTTCCTATCTAAGGGGTATTTTGAACCGGTGCAAAGTAACCCCGAGTAGAGGCTGAAACCGCCTTCTCCCAGTTTTACATTCTTTATGACTTTAAAACGTTTTACATTTCAATTTCAACTATTGCATCAAAGTCCCATTATACACAGTAGTATTCCACGAAACTGACTTAACTTTGACGGAAATTCTTGTACGTGATATCTTTCAAATTTTGGCGGCCTTTACAGTGACTGCTTTCTATACCTCTTCAACAACAAACCCTCCCTGTAATTAGAACTGATGTTAACCGCCAACATTTAGCCAAAATACAGTTAGATGTTCTATGTTACGGTGGCAGTAGAAACTTCCTCTTTACGGTTCATGGTTTTACCGACAGAGGACTGTGAAACTCTTTTCATATTTTGTGCAAAGTAACCCCGAGTACAAAGTAACCCTCGATGTGCAAAGTCTTACGGCATTTCTTCGCTATTTTTTTTACTAGCGTATTTCGTCATAAAAGAATGTGTTAATGAAAGCAATGAAGTTTTCCGCGTTCAAAAACTACAACAAGTAAACTACACTTCTTAGCTTTCCTTCTTGGGATAGATGAACCACAGCCACTGTGGGAGAGATGGAACACATCAGCTTACAGAGAAATAGGAAGAGGAAGGTTAAGTGTATTCTTCAGTTGACACAATTTCTTATCCAAGTAACTCAACAACAAATTAACCTACTAGAGTACCGACTTTGGCAAATAATCAAGTTATAATCATTCTAAGGATAGCAACAAATAGATCCAAATTAATTCATTTGTTCCCGAGTTATTGGCAAAAGAAAATTTGTCAACTGCCAAATACTTTCTTTCCCTTGTGTACCAAATCAACTATACACACACACACACACACACACACACACACACACACACGCACACACACACACACACACACACACGCGCACACACACACACACACACACACACACACACACACACAAAGTAAGAAACAAAAGAAGGCAATTCCAATCATATGTTAATCCAGCTACGATGATCAATCGATATGCGCTGAGAGAGATGATATTGATGAGTATGATGAAAACATGTGTTGAATACGCCGAAAATTATGATGAAACACGAAGAGAAGATGACTGGATACAGTGTGATATGTGCGAACGCTGGTTACATAATGGTTGTTCGGAATGTAAGAATGTTTGTGATTTGTGTGGCAAAGTTTTCAAATAAACCAAACAAATGCAATGTAGAGTACAATTAAATTACTGGCACTTATTTTGCTTCTTAAAACATGGAACTTACGTATTCTTACTATTTACAATGTTTTCTTTTCTTTCTTTTCTTTTCTTTTTTCTTTTTTCTTTTTTTTTACATTCCACGTTAAAAAGAAAGTTCATTTTTAGATTTTCCATATGTCTATCTTAGTTTAATCAATCTTAGATTATATGAGATCAATATTAGACTTCAGTAAAAACTTAATAGCTGTATAATATCTACTTTATTACTGGTAATACAATGTATTTAAAGACAAAACTGTTAAAATTTGTTTATTTCTTTATTGTTTAGGTTCTGCATACTTTCCATCACTCCCACAGTGCATGGTCCATCTAACCCATAGAACTATGGGAGAGATGGACCAGTCAGCCATTATTTCAAACTTAAATTTTGGATAGAAATATTTATTTTTTGATCCTAAAAACCTTTAGTTATGGTTACAGAAAGTCTTTTCTTCTATTTCATGCAGAAAAACATCCTGTTCATGCACAATTATTTGACTTATTGGAAGCAGAAAAAAGTGGTCCATCTCTACCGGACTTACTATATGCAAAGTTTCGCCCGGACTTGTAATAGTGTAACATTTGCAGTATTACGTACGGCACGATGGTACGATGCTGTGTTAGTTAGGGTAATCCATACAAGTGTAGACAATTAGCCCACCCTGTAACGCGTAACATATCATGTTATCCATTTGCTAAATTTTTTATTAGTTCAGTAGAGATGATGTGTTCCTCTGTCGAGTTGGATGCTGTCAGTTACATTTTTATTCATCACACATCAAAAAAGAAGACGAAAACACGATGATGGTGAATGAAGAAAGTGTTCGCGAATCGACACATCTACAGTGGATCTAGTTTACTGTCTGACTTAACCAGGGGTGTAGTCAAGGGGGGGCCCATCGGGGCCGGGCCCCCCCAAATGGTTTCCTGGCCCCCCCAAATGACCAGCTTTTAAAACATCATAGTAAAATTATCTCGCTTCATTCATTTAAAAGTAACAAAGTTTATTGACAATTAATAATTTATGGTAAAATAGTAAGGAGAAATATTGTTCTTTTCCATACCGATCGAAAAATAGTATAGTATCTCTTCCTTATACCGATCGAAAAATAGGATACTTTTTTTTTTTTTTTTTTTTTTTTTGTGACAGCAGATTACACAATTTACTGCGATTTATATTTGACAGTTTGAAGACAAACGTTTTAACATGGTACTACAAATACAGCCATAAAACAAACTGATTAAATATAAAATCAGGTATTAAACTGATTTGTAAGTACAGTATATTTTCATATGCTTTAACAAGTGGTTTAAAAGACAGAGGATGGAAAATTTGGCGAGAAACTGCTTTTATTCAATTTGGATCTCATTCGCTCTCTCTTTTATTTCTACTCAGTGTAATAAAATAATCATGTTTTTTTAGTCACGAATAATAAATATTTTTGTCAGGAAACCGTAAAGAAATTAAGTGAAATTTCAAAGAAAATCAATTTTGTGTAGATAGGTTCTGTATACAATGTCTTAAATTTAAATATAAAGGTAACCAAGAAAAGTTTTGTTGCTTTTTCACCCACCACCTTCGAACATTGATATGTCACCTAACCTGGAAGATCAAAAATAGTCCCCATCAGCATCGACGACCTTCTGAAAACGTTCTGGAAGGCCATGGAATCCATCGCGGTAGATCTTGGTGGGCCGTGAAACGAAGAAAGTATCACGTGCATTTTGGACTTTTACTAGAGATTTGAACTGGCGTCCTCTAAGGTGATTGTTCAAAGAATGGAACAGTTGAAAATCGGACGGTGCAATACCCGGGGAATATAGTGGTTGCAATATTGTTTCCCATCCAAGGCAGAAAATGGTGTCCTGAGTCATCTTAGCCACGTGGGACTTAGCGCTGTCCCGTAAACGAGGACCCATTTGCAATTCAGAAGTGATGGCTCCAGAGTTTTGAGTTTTTCCTTGAGCACAGCTCAACTGCTGACACTACACAGTTGCATTGATAATCTGCCCAGCTGGTAGCAGTACCCGATGCACGATGCACCAAACACACAGAAGGACCTTATTCTGGTACAGTGCTGGTTTCGGTTGTTTTGAAATCGGTTCATGGGATGCTAACCAATGATGAGGGCGCCGTGGAGCTTCGCATAGGACACACTTTTTATCACATGTCAACGACTCCGAAATCACAGAAATGGCTCCGAAACAGTAAATAAACACAGGAGACTGCCGCGTTGCCTTCTGGCCCGGAGTCAAAATATGTGAGACCCATTGACCCAACTTGTAGTGCTTCACAAGTTGATGGATGTGCTGCCGAATGGTTTCTCCACACACTGAATTGTAGTCCCAGTTCCTCTTTGTACACGTGTTGGTCTTCTGACACATGGTGTTTTCGGATGTTTTGTCATCGTCCTTAAACTTGTTAAACCATCGCTGCAATGTCCGCGTCGTCACGACACCCTCACCAAAGGCCTGGCATATCTTCTGTCCCGCTACAGCGGCGTTTGACCTCCATTTGAAGTCGTTTAGCATACATGCTCTTATGACGCTCTGTGGATGTCCCATGTTCCCTCTGTCTTTACGCAGTTCACGGTGTGTCTGAATTGCCACAACCAGGTGGTATGTTGGATATACCCACACCAACAACTGACGTTCGCCTTATCTCCACTCGCATTCAACTGACGGTGTGAGGTCCAATTGAACACAGACCTCCACGAAAAGGGACAGAACTTCCTTGGTTACCTTTATAGTTATGCACAAAAGTATTGCGTTTGGTCCCGGGCAGTAGTTCTTGATTAAGCATAATAAAAACTATCTTGAATATTATTTATGGATAATAATAATAATAATAATAATAATAATAATAATAATAATAATAATAATAATAATAATAATAATAATAATAATAATAAGAAGAAGAAGAAGAAGAAGAATAAGCTAAAATAGTGTTTTTAGTTTTCTAGAAGAAAACCAAAATTTTCCTTTATTTCAGGCCTCAAAAACACTAGCAGCAACTCTTTTTTTTTTTTTTGGCTTTGTACATTGTAGCTGGCCCCCCCTCAAAAACGACGGCCCCCCCCCCTACACAAACCTGCTGGCTACACCCCTGGACTTAACCCTTTTAGGATTTACGGTAACTTTAGATACCATGGCGTAGTGTTGTCATTGGTAGCTTATTTAAGCTCTATAACAGGTATCTAAGCCGAGTTTTATTAGTCAAGTCAATAATGGACCCAAAAACATCCCAGATTCATTTTGGAATCGGATGGTCAACTTGACGGTACCAAGTGCGGGCAGAGGGACGTGACTTTTTTCTTAAGGCAAATTTAAAAAAAATCACGCCTTTAGTTTACAAGATAACAGATTGAAACTTTGCATACAGATTGTGCACTTTCGAGTATTTCTTATATTTTTTTGAGATCTCTACGTGAACCCGGGCCCGAGCCCGAGGGGTGCAACTGTCTAAAGGGCTTGATCTTTCAGAAAAAAATCCGGTTTTTTCCTATTTTTCCGGTTTAATTGTATGATACGGACATATGAGTGGTACCGTTGGAAAGGCCTCGTTATACTCAAGAAAATGGCGTTTGAACCATGATTCTAGGCCAAAACAATAACAACGAAGTAAATTTTTACTATATCCTAATCCTAACTATATATAAAACAACATGAATTGACATAAAATGAAGGGGTACTACCGTTTGACGTGGAAAGTTGAAATTTGACATGATTCTAGCTTTCCAGAACTAACTTACAGAAAAATTGCCCAAAGTGAATATTTTTAATTTTTAAGTGGTCTAAAGGGTGCATGAAAAAATCCCCATGTTATTTAAATGGGCATTTTTGGACCTATAATCTCATGTTTTAGGTACTTGGAATTGGAAACTTGAAATTTAGTATGCTAAAATGTCCAACTTTAGAGTGGTTTTATGGGGGAATTGAAAAATCTTCTCCATGTTATTTATATGGGATACCTTTTACACCCCAAAATGTTTAAATACTTCCGGTCGCATTACAATGATGACATTTGGCATTTTTGTAGCCTTCCGGGACTAACTGACAGAAAAATTGTCAAAAGTGACTATTTTTAGTTCTTAAGGAGTCCAAAGGGAGTATTAAAAAAATTCCATGTTATTTAAATGGGCGTTTTCTTGTGATACAAAATCTTATCTTTTAGGTAGTTGAAATACGAAAAGAAACTTGAAATTTGATAGAATTGTGGGTAGACCGGGTAAACGCAGTGGTCACAGGAAATGTAATTAAAGAGAAAATGCACGAAATTCACTCTTGACACAAAGGCGATGCATAGGAAATGCGGGGCATCTGGGGGCGGAGATCATAGGTAGCCAAGGGCTAGTATTATATATATATATATATATATATATATATATATATATATATATATATATATATATATATATATATATATATATATATATATATATATATATATATATATATATATATATATATATATATATATATATATATATATATATATAATGTGGGTTCAAGAAACAGGATTGAAATTTTGCACACGTATTGCATACATAACTACGTATTTTCTTTTAAAAAAATCAGATCCCTTCGTGATCCCAGATCCGGACCAGAGGGGCGCAAAAATTTCGCAAAAAAAAAAAAAAATCAAAATCTCCCGGTTTTCCCCGATTTTCTTGTTTCTAGTGTACAATATGGACAAGTGAGTGATACTATTCGAAAGGATGCTCTATTCTGAAGAAAACGAGGTATGAACCATGGCCATACAATAAACAGTAAGGAAGCAGTAGCTGTTTGAGTGAAAGTATAAAATTTACCTCTAAAAATGGAAATCTTAAAGTTTTAGTCTGTAAACGGACAATATAAGAATTGTCAATTGTAATAATCAGAATCTGTGCTATTCCTCAAAACACTTCTCTATTGATAACGTGGATTAACACATGACTGGATACTGAAATTACTCTGTGTGTGCGGATAGCACAGACTAGCACGTGCCGGAACACGTAACATTCCTTTGACGTGACAGAGAAAGATCGACTCCAGTTAAGACAGCCGCACAGAACATCATAATTTGTAACGTTACTATATGCGGCGCGCCATTTAATTGGTCGCAACCATTTGGTAATACTTCCTGTGCGATATCTTGTTACGGGAAGTTCTAGCTGAATAAACATAACTTGATTTGTACAGGATAAGTAACATAATATTTTCTAACCATAAACAAATTCGTTACAACAGTTTTCGAAGAAAGAAGAAAAACAGTTATTTCTTTTTTTAAAATTTTTTCTTCAAATGAATAAAGTCTGTACAATTTACTGGATGAATATAAAAGCTGATGGTTTTTGAAAGGAATTCTTTCCTTGTATGTATCCTTAACAGCATAATTACATAGCAGGCATATGCCTATTATGTTCCCTCAGGTATATGGGAATGTGCCCAGTATGTGCCTTATGCACCTATTGAGAGAGAAATCACATGGATGGCAAGTGATAGTCGCAATCTATGTCCGCCCCTAGGCACATGCCTGACATATATCTGGGGAACTTACCTAGTATGTTCGAGGTATGTGCGAGGTATGTTCTTCCCTATACCGCAAGCGAAAATTACTTCCCCAAAATCTTTATCCGTTAAATCGCCTTTATGCGTAATTTGTTTACATTAAGGTGAGTCTAAAAAAAAAAAAAAACATAAAAGAAGTAGCCGGGGGTGGGCGCAAACCACCAACCCTTTTATTACTAGGCGCTTCTACTTCCGACTTGGCAACGAGAGGCGATGAGGAAAACATCGCTTGTAGAGGGATAAATCCTTGAGGTCTTTTTAATTTTGCTAATCAGAGTGCTCTTCTAATCGTGTATATTCGACTATAACCGTTTGAGATCAGATAAAATCCGCTCGCCATGTAATTTTATAACAAAATAACGCACGTCTCTTTACTTTATTTCATGGTTCTTCCATATTCACTTTCAAATGATCAGCGACAGTTGGCATCTAAAAAAAATACAATTATATACGCACTTATCTCAAGATTTTTCACTTTATGATGTAGAGGCAGGGGTTGCTCTTGACCCCTGGAGCTCACTTTAGGAACAATTCGTCAGGAATATATATATTATACGTAAATAATTAACTGTACAATATGTATGAAAGATTCATCTTAATTTTTATTCATCAGTTATGTCATTTCTTCTAAATTCATCTCCCAAATTTGATGCATTGCTTCTTTCTTCTAAGCGATTGTGTACTAAAAGGACGGAAACTGGAGCAGAAAGCACGAGAAACCGTTGCATGTTACTGACATGGGCAAATGCAAACAGCTGACTGTCATTCGTGCATAGCTGCAGATATCAATTCTGTGTCATAAATATCTAAAAAGTATGCACCTAAAGGAAGACCTCGAACATGAAAGATATATGTCCCAAGTGACGACATAAAAACAAATGACTATCACAGTGCGAAACTGAGCCAGGTATATAAATGCTACGTTTGTGGTACAAGTCACAAATATCAGTTAGGTGTAACAAGCACCTAAAACTTTAGGTAGTTGAAGTACATACTTAACATATGAATACCATATATAAGAAGTATCGGGTACCTAAAAAGTAGCTGGGCACTTAAATGGCACATGCCCAGCACATCTTGTGCTGTTAGGGTACAGGGTAGCCATAAATTAATTCACAAAGTTACACTTTAGTATAGAAATGAAATACAAATCAAAAGCGTTAATGTTTTAATTCCAAAATAGCAATGAGGGCACCAGTGGCGGATCTAGCCTCCCTAAGAGCACAAGATGTGCTAAGCATGTGCCATTTAAGTGTCCCAGCTACTTTTTAGGTACCCGACACTTGGCACATATGGTATTCATGTGCTAAGTATGTACTTTAGCTACCTAAAGTTTTACGTACTTGTTATACCTAATTGATATTTGTGACTATGTACCACAAATGTAGTACATAGCATTTTTATACCTGGCTCAGTTTCGCACTGTGACAGTAATTCGTTTTTTATGTCCACACATTGACATATATCTTTCATGTTCTAGATGTGTTCTTTAGGTGCGTACTTATGACAAATAATTAATATCTGCAGCGACCCACGAATAACAGTCAGCTGTTTGCATTTGCTCATTCGCAGTAACAAGCAATGGTTTCTCGCGCATTCTGCTCCACTTGCTGAATGCAGAAGTTATGTGCACGGTATTTTAACTGTTCTATTTTTTTTTTTTTTTTGAATATTGTTAGGTAGCATAATTTGTTGATGAGACGCAATGCCGAAATTTTATTTGGGGATGTAGAAGACACTGTGAACCTACTATGCCCATTGTTTCTCTGTTTTATGTTTGCAGTGGCAACTTAAACTACTCTTGCACTCAGGTACGCAATTGCTACACCCGAACCCCTTCCCTTACATAAGCGGTGCTCTTGGTGAAATTGATAATTTTGACTACGTTCTTATTTTTATCCCTAACTACGTAAATAATTAACTCATCACATATGTATGAAAGATTCATCTTAATTTTTATTCATCAGTCATGTCATCTCTTTCTTCTAAATTCATCTCCGAAATTTGATGCATTTGTTGTTTCTAGTACACAATCGAGGCAACAGAAAACAGAAGCAACAAATGCATCAAATTTGGGGGATGAATTTAGAAGAAAAAGATGACATAACTGATGAATAAAAATTAAGATGAATTTTTGATACATATGAGATCAGTTAATTATTTACGTATGTTGGGGATAAAGAATAAGAACGTACTCAAAATTATCAATTTCATCAAGAGTACTGCTTATTTAAGGGGGTACGATATACAGGGGTACATTTGAGAAGTGACAAGTATATTCCTTTGAAGTACTTAAGGTACTACCATGAGCAAAATAAATGACGCGTCTCTTTATTTTGAATTTTTTTGAAAATATCTCTGTTTTCTTTATATGTTCGAAATTTCGGAAGATTTCCCCAGCAGGACAGGTTAATAACAAACCCGTTTTTAATATTTGTGTTAGATATTAGCTTAAAATAAAGAAATTAGAAGCAAAAAACATTAAATCGACAGAAATCTCGAGAATTACCAACTCTGCTAAAGTGGGAAATTTTCAAGAACGCGAGGGAATTCTGCAGTTCAACACGAAGCAGCGACATCTATGTCACTGAGAGAAATGTGGATAAAATCTACAAACGAAACTTTTAACGAAATATTTCTAATATGTCTTATTTCGTGCATTATCTGCAAACTCCAAATATATGAAAATATGCCAAGTATTAACGTAAAGATAGAGCAAAAAGGGGAAATTGTCTATGGAAAAGGACGAATTGGTAGCGCGACCGTAATGAAAAATCATCTTTACCGTAGAACAGGGTCAGTTTACGTAAGGAAACAAATAGCTCAGTTAGTTAAAGCAACTAGTCTGTATGCCGAAAGTAGCGGGTTCGAATCCAGATGGGAATGACGTTGTCATTTTTATTATTATGGTTATTTTATTTATTTTTTTTATGTGGGAAAGAATCAAATTGTAACATACGTGTAAAATTCATGACGATACCAAAAAAAAAAAAAAAAGAAAAAATGTCGTTGTCGCACTTGTATTAGCATCCCTAATTTTGTTTGCAAAAAGTTTAGTAATTATTTCCCCTGTGCTCACTGCTCACTATACGTAATGCTCGCTGGCGCGTTGTTTCCCAGTAAATGTTAATACTAATTTGGAGAATTTTATAAAGTTTCACGATATTTCTCACTAGATAGTCTTCTATCTAAGTGTTTGGATATTTTGATAACAGATTTCCCTATTAAATGTTTAATTTTCCCTAGATGTTTAATTAGGAAAAGTTTTACAATGTATTTGTATTGAATTGAAATTGTTTTGAATTTACTACATAAGGTAAGTAGCTCGAAGGAGGAAAACTCAAGTAATTGATATTCTACGTAAAAGCTACCTATCTTTCTTTAGTAATTATTTGAACAACCATGTAGGAGGGGGTACGGCGTTTTATTTTGCCCCTCTCATTTCAGTACCCTTCCAACAGAAAGTAATTTCTCGTAAGCAGGGTAGACAAAATGAATAAGAAATATATTTACAGCATCCTCTCCCCTTTCATGATTGGAATATCACGTAGCATTTTTTTATTCTACCAAAGATGGCCCTGTGCGGTTAGGGGTAGGTAACTAAAGAAATACCTAATATATAGCGCCCCTTGATTGTAATATTACCGCTTCTTTATTAGAACGAGGGAGCCCCAACAAGGTGATAAAAAGAATAGGAAAAATGTCTATTGAATCCAGTGGCGGATCTAGCACAAACTTCTGGGAGGGGGGGGGTAGTGAAAGATTCTTTTGATGATGTGAAGCTGTCACAAATTACCACTTAACTAAACTAAACATAATAGTGGGGTGAACTGGAACCCAGTCAGTTTAAATTGATGTAAAAGTTTAATTTTTGGCTTCATATTAAAGTTTTGGTTTCAAATGAAAATTTCAGTCTCAGTGGTCAAGGATCAAATCTCGTGGGGCTCTTCAGTGTAGGCTAATACGGGCAAAAATATTAAAATGTTTCTAACGTTCGAATTTTTCGTCTATTTTAAAGAATTGTTGGGCTTCGTATTAAAGTGTTGGTTCCAAATGGCAATTTCAGGCCGATGGAGAATGATCAAATCCTGGAGTCGGGGGGGCTCATCAGTATAGTGTGTACGGCTCCATTATGGGAAAAGGCAAAAATATGAAAATGCTTATAACTTTCGAATTTTTCGTATATTTTAAAGAAATTATTGGCTTCATATTAAAGTCTTGGCTTCAAATGACAATTTCAGTCCTTGTGGACAATTATCAAATCTCGGAGGGCTCTTTGGTGTAGGGGTTTCGGCTTCTTTATGGGACAAGATTCACGTAATTGATATTGCAAAATTGTTTTGTATACATTAGTGTAAACTTGCACCATTTGGTTAATTTTACCTCTTATATTTTGCAGATTTCAAATTCCAAGCATAGTTACTTCTCAAAGCTAAAAGGCACTTACTAGTTTCATTAAAAGGAAATGTCTTTTATGAAAAGTTGTCATGGAGTTGACGAACGAACAGGCACCCAAACATTGGTTGAGTCGGACGGTTGAAACTCGTTAAGCTCACTTCAATTATTATTATTATTGTTATTATTATTATTATTATTATTATTATTATTATTATTATTATTATTATTAATAATAATAATAATAATAATAATAATAATAATAATAATATAGCATTCATGGGGTCCGTGGCTCGACTCCACTTCGCGCCAAGTGAAATTTGAGGTAGACAAATACCGTGTGCATGGGTATGGGTTTTCTTGGAATTTTCCATTTTCCTCCCACTTTCTTCATTTCATCATTTCATTCATCATCATTCTCCCTTAGCGTAGGTGCATAATCGTGCAACGTTAAACTAGATATTCCATTTAATTTTAATTTCAATAATAATAATAAACAATTAATTCAACTGAAAGAACTGTAATTTATGTTGACGGCAATTATCATAAATATGCAACCATTATAAAAACAATGCTTTGAGTAGAAAGATAATCCTTCCCAAGTGTTAACGAATGCGCACGAGATAAGACATGTCTCGAGAAAGAGACGAGACTCGCTTTGTGATATCCAAAAGAAGACGTAACAAATGTTTTGGACACGAGATAGCTTTTAAAATGTCTCGTCTTGTCTGGAATGTCTCGAAAACAAAAGTGTAAGTTTTAAAATTATTTTTAAAGATCTATTCTCTCAAAAGTAGCTCTCTGCCTTAAAATTAATAACGGCATTTGTGTTGTTTTTTTTAAATAAACAATGTCTAAAGTTAATAGTTAACTTTTCGAAAAGAAGCTTCATTAAGGGTGAACCTGAAAGATGACCACAAACTTCGGGAGATGATTCGTGACATCAAAAGGAGACAAATAGCCCTCTTGCAGTTTTCGAGTTCAGCTTCGTTGTCGGATACAGGATTGCCAACTGGTCGTGTTTGAGAAACTCACTGGAAATAAATTCAACTCCAAGAATAAGCTACTACAGGTCAATTGACTTATACCATGCTGCAAGGTTAAATATTTGTTTATGAAGTGTGTACAAAATTTGCCAGTGTCCTTTCTGAGAACATCGTCGAGAAAAAGTCACCTCCAAGAATCTACCCGTCGTAAATTTTTCTAAGAGAAATATCTGATACTGCAATATAGGGTTGTTAATTAAATATTGATTAATGAAAAATAAACAAAATTGTAAAAACCATTTTGGAGAAAATAGCTTTTTTCGATTTTCGGCTGTTAGTAAACCACACTTATTTTAGGCGGTAGGAAAAAAATGGGAAAATCTCCTGTAGGAATACTATGTAAACCCTAAGTTTAAAATTTGGTGTAGATACGTTGAACGGTATGGCCTCTAGGCGAGTGCACAGAAAAGTGTACCGAACGGACGGACCGGAAGGACGGGTATCGAAAAATCACATTTCCGGTATGCAGACGTAATGAAGTATGTAAATCCGTTGAAATCTGAATTTGATATACTATTTTCACAATCACCATATTTTCTTCTCTCTTTTGTCGCTCGAAAAAGAAAAGCCTGAGTTTACCACAAAAAGCTAGGGTGTTTACCAAAAAATATTCAATTCCAGGGCCACCGCACTAAACTTTTTCAATTCAATTTCTTAACTGTGTTAGGCCGCAGTTGTTACTGAAGTGTGTATTTGGATAATACGAAAAAAAAAATATCGTATTATTCAAATACATCGAATGTCAGATTATCGAATAAAAAACTTCGATTGAAGAAAATCCACGCTACAAAACTAACTCACACTTTGAGCACATTTTCATTAGACATATTATAGAGCAATTAATGCAATAATTGTTTATGAAATATGAAAAAATCAAATGAGTCATTTTCGAGAAAGTCGTTCAAAAAGAACACGTCAGAAGTAATCTACCTCTTGTGAATTGTTTCGAACAATGAGTTAAGATATACTTTTGCTTATTAATGAAATATTTATTTGCGAAATTTGAACAAAATCGCCTGTCGTTCGAAAAAATTGTTGGGAAAAACCTTGACCCCCAAAATAATCTATCCGTCGTAATTGTTTTTCATAGAAATGACTTATACTAAAATATAGGATTATTAATGAAATATTTATTTATGAATTATCAATAAAATTGTCCACGTAAGTTTTGAGAAAATCGTGAGGGAAAAATAACTCCCCGAATAAACTATCTCTTGAGGATTCTTTCAGGGTAAGCGAGTTATTCCATATTATTAGGTTTTTAATGAAATATTTATTTCTGAGTACGAACAAAATTGCTTGATTCATTTTAGAGAAAACCGTGGAGGAAAAACATCCCCAAGAGTAAACTATCCCTCGTATATTTTTTTCAGGACAAACGAGTTTTGCCATATTGTTCGGTTATTAACGAAATATGTATTTTTGAAATACGAATAAACTCTTTTGAGTCATTTTTGAGAAAATCACCCAGACAACACACTCCACCAAGAATAAACTACCCCTCGCATTTTTTTTTATAGGACAAACGAGTTATTTATGCCATATTGTTAAGTTATTAATGAAATATTTATTTATGAAATATGAACGAAAACACTTGAGTCCATTTTGAGAAAATCACTGAGAAAAAACTCACCCCTAAGTATAAACTACCCCTTGTAGATTTTTCTCAGATAAATGCCTTATACCACAAAATAGGATTGCTAATTAAATATTGATTTATAAAAAAAGAAAGAAAACAAGATCGTTAGAGCCAGTTATTAGAAAATATATTTTTTCTATTTTCATCGTACAGGAAACTACCCTTGTTTTGGGAGTAGGAGGGAAATAAAAGAAACTATAGGAAATACTATGAAAATCTTAAACTAAAATTTGGTGCAGATAAGTTGAACGGTTGGCCTCTAGGCGAGTGCACAGAAAAGTGTAGCGAACGGACGGACGAACAGATGGACATGTATTAAAAAAAATAACTTTTTCGGTATTAGGGGCTATAATACGTGTAAATTCGTTGAAATCTCAAATTTGATTTTTTTTCGATCACCATACTTTCTTCTCTCATTTGTCACTTCAAAGTAAAAGGAACTCAGAACTACAGATAAGAGACACCTACTTTTACACATAGACATTTATTGATTTAAAACTGTTTCAGTTTGTCATTTCACTTCCAATTGAAAGGTTTTACCATGACTAACGGCATACCAATGACGAGACGAAAGTTTTGAGGAAGTAAATGCATTCAGAAGTCTAGACTACATTACGCCTATCAGCCTGTTTTTACTTCTGCAATGGTTGACAGTTGTAATTTCGTCCAAACGCTACATGAAATAATTCTTGGTTGACGTCATTGTGTTACTATTTTAGTATTGTTCTCTTCAGACTTGGTTGAAGTTTTGTCTTAACGGTTATACATTTTTCTTTCTTATTTCATCGTTACACATAAGAATAAGAACTTAAAATGTTCTGGTGAGTGTCTAAATTCGAACCTACGAACATTGAGTTTTCATTCTTCCAACACATTACCAATGGACCAAGCTTTGTCTTCACGTTAACGCACGGTTACAGGGTTTATTACGATTTAAATAAAATGGCTGGCTGTTAGAGTTTCCTGCCCAAATATTTCGATAACAAATTTTCATTGCTTCGTAGATACGTAGAGCAATGTTTAGATACACATTTTAGGAGAGTGAATTTTAGTGTATATAATAATTTCATGCCATATAAAAGCTAGATAAGTTTTGATAAAATGTTTCATATGTAGTTCTCAATAATAGGCTTGCTGTTCGGGGTGAAGTTTCAAGGTTCAGCATTGACTAGCAGTTTTTGCTATTAATATCCCTTCTAACAATATTGGCAGTGGACAAAAGTTAGCCCGTGTTGAAGCTTTTTGCTCCTAATTTAATTATTTTACTTTATTATTTAACGAATATATTGAAAATTGTCAGCAGGCACGTATACAGTAATTTATTTCGGAAGGGGCCCGACTTCAATATTAGGATAAATTATAATAAAATTTTAAAAGATAATCCCAAAAATTAGGCTAAATTTACAGAAAAGTTGGGATTTCAGAGGGGGTCCGGACCCCCTGTACCCACCCCTAAATGCGTCCTTGTTTGTCAGTAACGTTTCCTATTTTGAAACCCTCAAAAACTTCGGATATATAAAGGGAAAAGAGTTATTTTCGATAAAATATCACTTCAAGGAGACGTGACAGTTTTATTGCACATGGTGGTATCCAACGTTCACAAGGGCAAGAATTACTTCCCTTTTATTCTTTTGCTATTGTGCTCTATCGAAAGATTAGGTTTGTAAAATATTACTCTTACAAACAAGCGTGATTGGCAGATAGGAATACTGAACAGAACTCCACAGAAATGCATGCTGAACTTACATTTATAGCTACTCTTTGGTGATTTGGCCTCAAGGTCAATCGAGTGGTAATTCAGTTCCGTCTCTGTTCTTGAGCCATGTTCGTATTACTTCGAACAGTTTTGCTAATGAAAAGCATGCCTCGTAATATAACAGACTTCTTTCGCGTAAGAAATCGAAACTCAGTTGGTCACAGCAACTTTTGTTACCTAACCATAACGGCCTAGGGTCGTCTTCAGTAGAATAAAAAAATGTTACGTGATATTCCATTCACGAAGGAGGAAAGGTTACTTTAAATATATTTCTTACTCATTTTGTCTACTCTGCTTGTCAGAAATTATATACTTTCTGTTGGGACGGTGCTGAAAAGAGAGGGGGGGGGAATAAAACTTCGTGCCCCCTCATACATTCTAAATTTTGTTGCATGGTTGCTCAAATTATTACTAAAGAAAGAACTTTAAACCAAGATATCTAAAGTTACATTATGTAAGGGCGGCATATTCAGGAATAATAATAATAATAATAATAATAATAATAATAATAATAATAATAATAATAATAATAATAATAATAATAATAATAATAATAATAATAATAATAAATGTCTTTGGAGAGCCGAAATTATGTGACACGAATCATTGCATGTAGAGCTTTAAGATGAGTGGTCACAGGAGAGGAAAAAACAGGGTTTTTCTCTGTCTGACCAACGTAAAGATTATGTGCTGAAGTTAAGAAGCATAATAATTCTACAATAGGTTGCGTTTACGTAGAATATCAGTTACTTCAGTTCTCCTCCTTCGGGCTACTTACCTCATGTGGTAAATTCAAAACAATTTCAATTTAAGACAAATACATGTAAAACTTTTCTGTAATTAAATATATATAGGGGAAATTAAACATTTAATAGGGAAATCTGTTATCAAAGTGTCCAAAACAGTAGATAGAAGACTATCAAGCGAGAAACATTGTGAAACTTTATAAAATTCTCCAAATTAGAACTAACATTTACTGGAAAACATTCGTTATGCATCAGTGAGCATGTAGTGAGTAGTGAGCACAGGGGAAATTATTACGAAACTGTTTGCAAACAAAAATTAGAGACACTAATGCAAGTGCGAGAACGGCTTTTTTTTTGTATCGTCATGAGTTTTACACATATGTTACAATTTGATTTTTTCCCACATAAAAAATAAATAAAATAACCACAGTAATGAAAATTACAACGGTACTTCCATGGGGTTCGAACCCAATACCTTCCGCATACAGACTAGTTGCTTTAACTAACTGAGCTACTTGCTTTTTTACGTGAACTGAACCTGTTCTACGGTAAAGACGATTTTTCATTACGATTGTGCTAAGAATTCGTCTTTTTCCATAGGTAATTTCCACTATTTGCTCTATCTATACGTTAATACTTAGCATAGGTTCATATATTTGGAGTTCGCTGATAATGCATGTAATAAGACACATTAGAAATGTTTCGTTAAAAGTTTCGTTTGTAGATCTAATCCACGTCTCTCTCAATGACATAGATGTCGCTGCTTCATGTTGAACTGCAGAATTCCCTCGCGTTCTTGAAAATTTCCCACTTTAGCAGAGTTGGTAATTCTCGAGATTTCTGTCGATTTAATGTTTTTTGCTTCTAATTTATTTATTTTAAGCTAATATCTAACACAAATATTAAAAACGGGTTTGTTATTAACCTGTCCTGCTGGGGAAACCTTCCGAAATTTCGAACATATAAAGAAAATGGAGATATTTTCAAAAAACTTCATAATAAAGAGACGCGTCATTTATTTTGCTCATGGTAGTACATGAGATACATGCCAGGCACATGCATAGCATGAACTAAACAGCCCAAACATATGCTCTGCATGTGACTGGAGTGTACCTAAAATGTTGTGGACGATATTTGCTTCTGCCAAGAACATACCTAGAACATACTAGGCACGTCCCCCAGGCACATGTCAGTAATGTGCCTAAGGGCGGACATGGACTGTGATTATCACTTGCCATCCATGTGATTTCTCTCACATACATACTTTAGGCGCATGCTGGGCACATTTCCATGTACCTGAGCGAACATGATAGGCATATGCCTGCTTGTAATTGTATTTTTAGGGCTGAGAGCGAGGGGTCGTAGGCTTCCACAGTTTCCTGAGTGACAAAAATAATTTAAAATATTATTTTTTTAAAAATGAAAGTTTATAATAAATTCATGATGTGAAATATCAACGTGAGATAAAAGCAAGGATAGGAATGGCGAAAGGAGGAAAAAATTCTATTTTGAAAGGCCATGAACAAAGGGTTGAGAAAGAGACTCATAAAACCCTTCGTGTGGAGTATTGTACTAGGGTGGGTCGTTTTGCCACTTTTTTTTTCGGAACGAAATGTAATACCTGACAAAAGTGGCCCACCCACACGGACATTACAGGTATAGATTTTTTTCAAATCAGATAATATCTTCTGTGAGAACTATTGCCTCAAAGTTTCAAAATTTCACTGAAAATTACAAAAAATACCAAAATTGTTCATTATTTTTTGTTATGTTAAAGTAAACATATTTTTGGATTTATACATGCCAGATGCTATGAAAACTGACATTTAAGTCTCAAAATGCCAGTTATATGCCCCTGCGGTGGGATAGGGGTGCCTCCTCTGGGGCCCGCAAAGGGGGCAAATTCAGTACAATTAAGCGTTTCTACAGCTATTTTCGTCCTTGCCTTTTCCTTCTACTGGTGGTTCATAGTGGTAGCAGAGCATTGTTATTTTTCACCATAACACTCCCACCCCTCCACATCACAATACTACAACGCCCTTCTCCTGTCCCAATCTGCGTAACTCAGCGTCAGTATGAGGAACGAGTCGGATACGCTTCAAATTGGGTGCCATTTCTCAAGCGCTATATTTGGTTACTGTTGCCTTCAGCTTATATGAATTGGCCGTTACAGATAATAGTTTGCTAAACACTATTTTCACAGAAAATTCTGTATTTCTTTTTTAAAACAGTCAATCTTATTTATTATATCACAAAAATGACTTCAGTGACAATGAAGCAGACCTTGAAGAGAAAGCAGAGCAAAGCTCTTCTGAGGAAGAGACCAAACCCAGAGATAGAACATCTAAACCGAAGCTGGATTTGACTGAAACTGCTATGATTGCTCAGAGATACAATGTAAACGAAAGTGCTGCGGCACATATAACATCAGCTGTGCTTCAGGTAGCTTTAAAGGCTGGAATTATAACTTCTCAACAATCTAGCAACATAACTCGGCTTTAATTGTGGACAGGAGCAAAATAAGGCGTGCGAAAATTAAAATTGCTCGGAATTTAAAAGTAAGTTCTAGAAATGATGATCCCATTAAAAGCCTATACTTTGATGGTCAAAGGGAAGACACTAAAACACACGCAGGCATCGTTAGAGAAGAGCACTTATCACTTGTGGCTGAACCTAACTCTCAATACGTTGGTGACGTGACACCATCCTCTGGCTCTGGCCATGACGAGACCACGGCTATTTTCGAGTACATCATGAACCAAATCGAAGGGGGCTTTGATGACGTTGAGGTTCTTGGGTGTGATGGAACAAACACTAACACTGGTTGGAAGGGAGGTATTCATCGAAAATTAAAGGAACTAACAGGCTATTTGTCTCTTGCATTTTAATGAACTGCCTTTCCGAGCTCTCTTCACGCATATTGGCGCTAATTCAAGCCTTTATTCTTACACAGGTCCCATAGGTTCAAAACTATCTGACTGTGAAAAGCTTCCAGTGGTGTCATTCAAACCAATAAAATGTGACTTACCTCATCATAGTCAGAAGAGCTCAGAAAACTCAGTAAAGACCTGAGATACTTATCTCAAGTCTTCCATTGCTAATGGTCCTCGTTACGTCTTTGAGACCATTCATAGGTCTATATACTTACCAAATGAATACCAGGCTGTAATTCGTTCATCCATTCAGACGAATGTATTTCTGGTACTCCCAGAGACTGTTCTTTTCGCCATGATGACTGATGGTTTACTTGCTGTCCGACAAGATGATTTATATGAGATTCTTAGTGCTCGGAAACACGAAGCAGAGAATCTTCATAACACTATTAGATATAACATCATTCCCAGACTGAATTTTGAGGCGAAAGATTACACTGAAATGATCTTTTGGGAAAGAACTGATGTTTCAATAACTGTACCACCAGTTCTAAGGACGGTATCAAACAAATAGCTCATGGACAAACTTTCACTTTCTGACAACACTGTGCTAGAATAGTCCTCCACCGTCTATCCATGCCACACGGTGGCAGTATAACGGATAGTGAAATTAGTCACTGAAGCAGCCTCTCGAGTATGTGGTAGTGATGCTAGGGACGGGATCATCAGGTCAAAGTCCCAATTTGTGACAATCAAAGTCCCAATTTGTGACAATCTTTCCTGACAGTGACGAATTGGATTAGTTCATCCGTCCCTATGTATGGTTAGTTGGTTGAATAGGGCTGGCGCAGGAGACCTAGGTGCAGCCACCTCCACGTGGTAGACTCTGGGACGCTTGAACAGGCTATATGACTAGGTGAGCGAGGACCTGCACAACCGCTTAAATGTACTGAATTTTCCCCCTTTTCTGGCTCCAGAGGAGGCATCCCTATTCCCCCCAAGGGCATATAACTGGCATTTTTATACTTGAATGTCAGTTTTCTAAGCAACTGACATGTATTTAAGCAAAAAAAGTTTACTTTAACATAACTAAACTTCATGAAGAACTTTGGTATTTTTCCTACTTTTCAGTGAAATTTTGAAACTTTGAGGCAATAGTTCTCACAGAAGATATTATCCGATTTGAAAAAAAAAATCTGTACCTGTAATGTCCATGTGGGTGGGCCACTTTTGCCAGGTATTACATTTCGTTCCGAAAAAAAAGTGGTAAAACGCTGCACCCTAGTATTGTACTCTACGGGTCAGAAACATGGACATTACGGAAAATGATGAAAAACGACAGGAAGCTTTCAAAATGTGAGTGTGGAGAAGAATGGTTAGAATTACTTGGGTCGAGGGGAAAACGAATGAGAGGGTGTTAGAAATGGCGGCAGGGAAAAGAAAAATTCTAGATAAGGTACGTGTACCGATTATGGCCCGGGCCCCAATATGGCCCACTCACCGTATCTAGGCAGATTTACGTCAGTCTACTTGATGACAAACTAAAATATACCATCGTGGCAAGTTAAAACATATTTGTGCGGTTCATTGTTTTCAAGTGCCGTGACCGGCAGTAGCTCCTGATATAGTCAACTGGAAGAAGAAATTATTCTCTTGTTATTTTAGCAAGGTAAGTAATGTTTTGTTTCAGTGTCTATTGTTAAGAGCCTAATCAGTGTTATGTTTGTTTATGTAGCTGTGTGCTCAAATGTGAACATAAAATGTGTGTAACGCAATGCATTGCATTGTTTAAGTTGCAACTGACCACAGAAAAGAAGAGATCAAGTACCGCGCAATATGGCCACGGTGGGCCATTTTAGGTGGCACTTGAAAGTTTTTCTCTGTTTTGCGTTAATGTTACCCCCAGGGTTTAAACCACCGTATATTACGGTACTCATATTTTTCATAAATATTGATATTTTGATACTATCACCAGAAAGGCATGGAGTATTCCCAATATCTTTTGGATCAATTTTGCATCTTTTCGATTTTGTCGTTCTTCCCCCCTACACTTTTATTTCAATAGTTATTATTTCTTACACCTTGCACTTGTTTTGCATTTTTAATAGCAATTTGTTGCACTTCACAAATTTTGGCATTAAACTTATGTATTAACTTAATATTTTTGCTTTTTATTGAGGGCTGTGTTGGCAATACCCTGTGGGCCATACTGGGAATAACCTGTTCGCAATATGGCCCACTTGTAACATTTTAGTTTTCTAATTCCTAAGTTTTATAGGTCATTTTCCGGAATCAGACTATTTTAATTTGCCTAAATAATCACTCAACTTGATAGTTCAGTCAATTCGCGCGAAGATATAGTTTCTCTTATGGAAAAAGTGATCGAAATTAAGATGGGCCATATTCTGACCCCCTACTATATTATCAAGCGGCCTAATTACTGCGAAATTAAAATAGTGCTAATTTTACAGTAATTATGTGATATCTTCAAATAGATAAAAGATAATAGAAATGTAGAACAAGAGCCCGCTAGACAATATTATTTTGCATAAGGCACCGTTATCACGAGTCACTTAGTAGCTTTCCGAGTCACTTAAAGTAAAGATTGTATCTATTCTTGGAACAAGTCGTTTACTGGTTTCTTTCATCCGGGGCTCAATATGAAAACCAGAAGTTTTTTACATTTTAACCACTTTCAGTTTCAGTCTATAAGTGAAAGCGATGACTGGTGAAGCCTGTGGTCTACACCAATCCAAGAACTGGTATTCCTCACATGTGATGCATCGGAAGAATTCGGTAAGATTCGTGGAGCTTTTTCCGAACGCGTACTTCAGGAAAAAGTGAAACAGTAGAAGTGCACCAACAATGTGCCAAGCTTAGAGGACATGACAAATGAGCAGAGCTCCTTCGAGGCTAAGCGGTTAGCGTACGCGCCTTTCGCGAGGGAGACCCGGGTTCGATGTCCGGCGGGAGCTACTGTGGTTCGGATTCCAAGTTAATCAGTAGGTCCACGTCTCATATAGCCTCGCTGTTGAAAGGGCGTTAAACTAAAAATTAAATCAAATGACAAATGAGCGAAAAAGAAACGGCATTTAAAGAGCTACGAGGTTGGATTGGAAAACTCGTGGTCTACTAGGAAGGAAGCAATCATTTTATGTTTCTACTCTGAAAAAAGAAAAAAAAACATATAGATATGGCGTAAGTAAAATCATAGGTTACATTTGTAAATCCTGTAGTTCTTCGACTTAACGTACAGCAAACGTATAACTGAGAAAGTATATTTTATACAAAAGTACTTTCCGTATAAGTGTTCCGAATATACATACTTTCAGTATGAACGAAAGAACTGTATATAGCCGGTTAGAATCTCACATACAGATAGACGTATGTAACATACAGCTGATGTATATAATACGAACAAATGTAATATACAGAAGACAGTTAGAAAATGAATTGAAATGAAATCTTTGAGTTTTACGTCCCACGATTATGCCGGTTAGGCTAAAGGAGACGGTGATGATGAATAATGAATGAAATGGTGGAATGAAGAAAGTGTAAGAAACGGGAGTACCCCGAGGAAACCCACGCACACTGTGTTTGTCCACCACAAAGTTCACTTGGCGGGGGCTGGGATCGAACCCGGGACTCCAAACACCAGAGGTGAACGCTCTACCACTGAGCCACCGCGGCCCCAGAAGACAGTTAGATGTCAGACATCCTGCAATAGCATGATGTAACATCTAAGCGGGGAAGATAGCTGTACGTATGTAGCATGTGGATAACGTATGATTCGTACTGATTTCTGTAGTAAATATAAGAATGTCGTATATTTGTACAATATATCACTGTCCGGATAAGGGATTTTTCTTAGTGTATATATTTGCTGCGTAACTTTAGGTCTATCATTGGTAGTCACTGTATAAAATTTCATTTCTCTATTGTGTCAAGTGCGGTGTTAGGAAGGCGCTAAGTCGGTGAAGTGACGGAAATTTGTGACATGGGAGAAGATCACGACAGTGCACATGTCCACACTTCCCTTGCATCCATAGTAGAAATACATTTCTGTGGGTTCGAGCTGTTGCCATACCCCTCTATTCGCCTGATCTGGCCCCCTCGGACTTTCACTTCCTTAGGAATCTGGAAAAGTTTTAGGAGGTTAGCGATTTTCTTCGGGTGCAGAGGTGAAAAGTGCTATACTGGGATATTTTCCAGGGCTCATATCATTTTTTTAAAAAAAGTGATATAGAATTGTTACCGGAGAGGTGGCGTAAGTGTATCTCGGTCGAGGGGGATTACGTGGAAAAATAAAACATAACTTATCCAAATATTTTCTAATTTTATATCCTATACAGTAATCAGTGTTGCAAGCGGAAATAGTTCATTTCTACGACTTCTAGTTGAAATGAAATACAATGAAATCTTCCAGTTTATGTTCGATTATGCATAGCCGTGCCCACCAAAAATTTTCTGGGGGGGGACAGTACCCTTCACTCAACATTGTGAGCCAAATTTAAAGAAAGGCTGTCATTGCACCCCCCTTAATTTTCAAAATGTCACATAACATGAATTAAAGTGCCGCAATTTAGGATAGATAAATCCTATTAATGGTGATAACAGGTTCTATTCCAGCGACACAAAAAATCTATTTATGGTACTGTTGACAATATTTATTATAATTAATGCGATTTTCAGGGCGATGATATTAATTTGTAGATTTCATGACAGTACAATGAACTTATGATCAGTGACTAAACATATTATTCAAGTTCATGTTTTCATTTATGATTTGTATTGTTTTCCATTTTGACACTGAAACTGGGTCTTTAAGTGTCCTGTTAAAAAGCTCCAACCTCTGATAATATGTCTAGCCATATGAGCCCAAGAAACGTAGATCCTTCTTCAAAAAACCGCAAAAGCCCAGCTGCTGATCGTGAAGATATGTTGACAATTCCGCCAGTCTTCATCTTTTCCAACGTAGAGAGAATTTCTTCATAATGTTAAACAACTCCCGTTATTAGACTAAGTCTACAAATTCATCTAGTGGGACACAAGGACTTAATGTTTACAATGTTTAAGGCGAGACCACCAGCATTAGCCTCGATTAGGGCAGAAAATCGTGACCTCACTGAAAGAGACTGCGAAAACAGTACTCATAGTTCGTGCACCCACTGCAGAGAGTTTCTCACTACTTCTGACGCACTACAGGCACCCTTAATCACAAAATTAGTACTGTGAGCTCCACAATGTACATACAAAAAAGGCACAAGGCAAGAAGTTTACATATAATAGATGGAACACTAATTCCAGAGTCATCATTCGTATTTCCAGAGCCATCATAAATTTGTCCGCTGAGTTGAGCAATGGAAAACTGGAGTCTCACCATCTCATCCAGAATAACTGAAGCTATAAACTCACCAGTAGTTTTTTGATATACTGTAGAACACAAGAAGACTTTCATGAGAACAGAGATCTTCATCAACTCACCTGGCACAAATACTTAATTGTTCTTCGCCATTCACATCACGGGAACCATCAGACATGATAGAGAACAGAGGAGGGTTTTGATATTTGATTTTGTTACATATATGAAAAGCAATTTCTTGACTCATGTTTTCGAGATTTCGTTCTGGATTTTAACATCCATGAAATTACATCTCTTCATGTTTCCCTTTATCCGGCTCTTCAATCGTGGAAAATCTTCAGAACAAATGTTCATCAACTGAAATAAATTCCTGAACCAGGAGTCATGTCCTCCAAATGCGAGTCATTGTCTTGCAAGATACTTGAGATTACATTTTTTTTAAAAAGGAACTTCCTGGCTTTCAGTTGTTCATCTAAAATTTGTCTGTTTAGTTTGTTTTCTATTGGATTTTTTCTCTGCATGTAGTGCAGTACAGCCAGTTTATGGCATTCTGAAGTTTTGTGTATTGTAAAACTTTGTCTCATATAGGATTTTGGGTAGAGCAGTTAATAAAAAGAGCGTCCGGAATCGACTCCTACTACCAGTTTTTATTATAAAACTCCCTCTATAAAAATATTTTCACAAAATGCTATACAAATTGATCTCTCTAGAATCAAGGTGAGTTATAGGTGGTCTTTGACCGTAAGGTCGCAGACAGGATCTCCAACAGAGCCCCATAGCAGGCTAAGAGGAGTGGATTTAAGGAACCAATGCTCCGTAGCAAGCAGAGGCGGGTTAAGTGGCCAACAGAGCTCCGTAGCAGGCTAAGCGGCTGAGGTTAGGATTCCCAGACAGAGCCCCGTAGCAGGCTAAGCCAGGAGATAGGATAGGCGTAGTCCCGTAGCAGACTAGAGGCCTGGGGTTAGGTTACTCCAAGAGTCTCGTAGCAGACTAAAGGAGGGTCACCAGAAAACTGGTGTCGAGTTGCCTTCGTCCATCCAATTTATAGGGTCCTTTTGGGTGGCGGTGGCGCTGCTGCTCCGATGTCGTCTTCTGCTCCGTGGGAGGGGCCAGAAGCCGTCGTCTGCATGTGATTATAGGTCCCTCTGGTGGGAGATCCTCTTGCCCAACCATGTGGTGGTGTTTGTAAACATTGAAGCGTGGAACTGCTTGTTTACGGCATCACATAGGATATTACAGTATACTTAATTTCTCTTTAGCCTTCTTCCAGTTACAAAATCCTACAGTAGAGAAAGCGTCTTCCATGGTTTTAGAAAGAACATTTTTTAAGAAAAATGTTTTCCAAGATTTCCATACAGTAAAAACAGAAAATGACGTTAATTTTGTTTGGATCGACGTGCAGCCACGGAAGGAACCAAGTTGGCACAAATTTCAATGTTCCACCTTTCAGAGACTGCTGTGGAAAATTTGTAGGTAACCCTAAAGTCTAATTGGGCTTTGAAAGGTTCGAAGGGTGCGGAGAATCTGAACCACTTGCTAGACGTGGAGATTGAGAGGTTTATTCTACAGACACTGATGGTGATGGTGACCGATAGGCTACAAGTTTTGAATTTCCATTGTCAGTTTCAGGTGTAGACTAATCCATCAGCTGAACTATCATTTGGATTAATTTTTCTCTTCTTTTCTTTAACAATGGCACTGCTTTGGCCCACGTGCTGTCTTCGTTTCTTTTTCTTATGACAAATTGATCCATTTCAAACAATAAAATAACACTAAACAGAAACAAGAGATGAAAAACTTCATATCAACGTTATATTTACAGTAACACATAAACACAGCTGTCTAAATAACGTTACTGTTGGAGAAAACACGCTGCAAAACATGTCCTTTCAAGAACAGTGGCGCACTTGCACACAGCCCAGTTGACGAAGTTCAACAATACATTAGAAAGAACACGCAAAGAGACCTACGTTACCCGCACACGAAGGAAAAGGTCTTTTTAGGCAGGTCTTGAGTTATATTTCCGAAGCTAAACAATGTTGTAAGTCTTCCATCGATTGTCCATGTTGGCTCAATAATTGTGGTATTTTTACACGAAGCCGATACAGCAAAAGTTGGTATATTAATTTTTTTTCAAAAAAATCACATTTTCTCTTTTCTCTTTGTAATGCTAAGTGTAAAGGGAAAGGAATCTTTTTAGATACTTAGAAAGCAACATTTTTTTTTCTTGCAGCTACCGCTTTCTTGGAAGACTAAAGATAAAATCTCAAGGCAGAAATATTTGAAACTAAGCATGAAACTTTTGATAAGTACTAAGTGAAATACGAAATATTTTTGCCTTGGAACCAAGTTGTAAATCTTTCACAAAGCTGTAGCTGTTCAAAACGAAAAGACGCACTAAGAATTGCGTACTTTCAATTAGAATCTACTATTTTCATAAAGATACTAGCTCACACACACAATTAATTATAATGTCAGTGATAGGCTATATGGTGTTCATTGAGCCAAACACTCCAAACAATAAAGATTCATCTTACACTGGAGAAATAGTTATGCTTCGTTTTTCAATATCATTTGACCATGAAACAAATGCCGGAAAGATATACTAACCTCGTATACAAATGTGCGGTGTTGAGATGTATAACTCGTTAAGATATGATGCTTTACTTTTTAAATTTTCAATACTTCTGCGTATTGCTAAAAAAATGTAATAAAGAAATAACGTCCATTAAAAAAACTATATTCAATTATAACTCAATAATCTTCACAAAATTTGCAATCGATCAGTGAGACCGGCATCTTTCCAGAGCTTGCAGTTTCCGAGATACCATTGTTAAAATAATTTGCAACAAACATATAAACTTTTCTTGACCACCAACATATAAACGTAGTATTTTAATATATAGATATTTCAAAATTTTCTTTTGCTGCAAATGAATGTGTGCACGCTTCATGGTAGTTTTCGACGTAGCTAATGCAGTGTCAGCTATAGCTTTATACTTTCAGTACTTCATTTATATACCCTCGAAATTGTTACGGTAATTGTTACAGAATTTTCTTCAATGAAACTGTAATTCCTTTCAATTCCAGGAATTATTAATTGACAATCGACGTTCCCATTCCAGTATTTCATCATTTTTGCCGAGATATTTGGGGAGGAAATCCTGCTATACAATTTTCTGGGGGGGACAAGCCCCTCCTAGAAAATTTCTGTTGGGGAACGCGTCCCCCTCATCCCCCCGGCTGGCACGCCCATGGATTATGTTATGTTCTCACAATTATGTCCTTTAGGCAAAGGGAGACGAATGATTAAGGCAAGTGGATGATGATAGGAGAATTGGTGGAATGAGAATGAGGGAGGAAACGGGAGTAATCCGAGAAAACCCACAGACATGATGTTGTCTTCCACAAACATACTTGGCCAGGGATCGAACCCAGATGTAAGCGTTGTAGAATCTATTCTTGGGACATGGAATAATTATCAGAAACATTCGCTGATATCTATTGCCGTTTTTCATGTTTGGAAATACTGATGATCGGATGGAATTTTACCGTACTACATGTCTTCCAATACTTGTGAATAGTTTGGGGGCCGCGGTGGCTCAGTGGTAGAGCGTTCACCTCTGGTGCTTGGGGTCCCGGGTTCGATCCCAGCCCCCGCCAAGTGAACTTTGTGGTGGACAAACACCGTGTGCGTGGGTTTTCTCGGGGTTCTCCCGTTTCCTCCCACTTTCTTCATTCCACCATTTCATTCATTTCTCATAATCACCGTCTCCTTTAGCCTAACCGGCATAACCGTGGGACGTAAAACTCAAAGATTTCATTTCATTTTTGTGAATAGTTCAATTTGGTTTGTAAGTCTGAATGATAAAAGAATTATCTCTTAACTGGTTTTTTAGCTGCTCTGCAAAGTAAAACACAAACATGTTTGTGCTTTTCTTTTCATTTTCATAAAAGTAGTTCTAGTCTGAAACTGTGTTTATCAAACGAAGTAGACAACTTTATCTATCCACTTGTGTACAAGTGTTAGAAAAGGAAAGCGAGTTACCCGGAAAGGTTCTTGAGCGCATCGCCAGTAAAAAGATAGTACTTGATATGCACATGAAAATTGCTAACGGAAACATGTATTTTTCTCCTTGAACAACAACATAGAGCCGGTACTCACGGAAACTTTCAATTAATATTAATCATTATTGTGAATAATCAGTTCACGTGACGCACTCGTTAACGAGCCTCCTAAGGATTTCTTTAGTTATTTGTATTTATTGACGCAATGTGCCGTAAAAAACTCATCAGCGTAATTCAGCTGGAAAATTGCAGGTTTAATTTTTGTTTTCTGCTACCAGTGGCAAAACAAGAAAACAGCGAGGAAGTGAAACTGACCATAATATTTCAAGGTTACGCCTAATTGTTCAAAACTGAAGCTAGAGCGACACTGTGTTATGTATACACTCTAAGGTCATCTTGCATGTAAAATACACTGTAGATACACATTCTTTGAAATAGTTTCTCCAAACACATGAACGACACTCGAAGGGCAGAAGGGGCGCTCTGATGATAACAGGGTCTCGGTCTATATATACAGAAATACACACACTCTTCCGAAGTCACGAAGAAGCCTTGTAAATACCGAAGCGTAATCGGATGAAGAGTGTTATCTTTTTATAGTATTATTTGTGTTATATTTGCTTTTAGCTTTGCAACGTGAAGTGTTGAAGTTGAGCGCAGTAAAAAATTTTGTTGCTTACAAAATGGAGAAGATTCAAAAGGTAGCTCGACGGAATAATATTCCAATTATTCACGTCAGAGGAAGTCATTATGAAGTTGGGTATGATGTGGTAAGTACTTTTTTCCTTATTCCTAGAAGTTTTAAACTTGTTCACAGTATAAGAAAGAGATAGCATTAACAACATTAGGTCAATGCATTGTTTACGAGTTATCAAATCAATTGGAACAACGAAAATACTTTTACTAATTCACTTAACACATAATGTTCACGAGACATATTTTGGACTTCCTAGGCCCCATATTAAATGACAAGGTCACCTATCGGCCAGCTTTAGAGCGCAGGTTGAGCCCATGAAATTATTGGAGGGGGACAAATTTTTTAATTAAAATTATATTTGGGGGAATAAAGGTCAATTTAAGGGGAAGAATTGTTAATTTTGTGGGTGAAGCAGAACACTAAATTTGTGGACAGAAACGTAAATTTTAGGGGAAATTTTTTGGGAAAGAATGACATTTTGGGGAGGAAGAATAGTAAATTTGTGGAATTGCACCCAAACCCTTGAGGGAATAGGCACCATATCCAGTGACTATTTCAGTGGTGGCTCGGGAAAAAGTTCCCCCGCATCTACAACATTTCCCTTCGTGCTTGTCTACAATCGTTGAGTTGAGTTGATTTTAGAGTAGCGTCCCGTTCAGCAGCTAGGCTATATGAGACGTGGACCTACTGATTAACGTGGAATATGAACCACATGAGCTCCCGCCGGGAATCGAACCCAGGTTTCCCACGCCAAAGGCGCGTACGCTAATACTCCTTCACTAATATTTTCGCAATACTCCTTTTAACCCATGTACTGAGAGTTTCCCCGGGGAAAACTTCTAAAATCACCACTGTCCAGGGGCGTCCATCCCTCCAACAGCTTAGGCACAACTCCCACAAGTTTACTATTCTTCGATCAAATTTAGCGTTTGTTCCCGAAAAGTAACCGTACTCATTTAAATGTATCATTCTGCCTCTCAAATTTGCCACTCTTCCCTCAAATTTACCGCTGTCCCCGAAAATGTACTAGTCTTCCTTCAAGTTTACCATTCTTCCCTCAAATTTAACGTTGTCCCACAAATTTACTATTCTTCCCCTAAATTTACCGTTGTCACCCAAAATTTATCATTCTTTCCCCAAATTTACCATTGTTTCCCAAAATGTAATGTTCTGCTCTCAAATTTACTATCCTTTCCCTAAATTTACCATTTCCCCCCAAATTTACCATTCTTTCCCAAAATTTACCATTGTCTCCCAAAATTTATCATTCTCTCAAACATTTACATTATTCCAGCAAATTTACCATTGTCTACCAAAATTTACTATTCTTCCCCAAATTTACCATTCGTTCTTCAAATTTATCATTGTTCCTCAAATTTATTATTCTTTTCCAAATTTATCACTCTTCCCCTAAGTTTATCCCTCTTCCCCAAATTTACCATTGTCCCAGAAAATTTATTATTGTCGCCCAAAATTTAACTTTTTCCCCAAATTTACCTTTCTGACCTCAAATTCAACATCCTCCAGTTCGATTAACCATTCTTAACCCAAATTTACTATTCTGACCCCAAAATTTAACTTTCTTCAGTTTGATTTACCCTTCTTGCCCCAATTTACCATTTTAACTCCAAATTTAACATTCTCCAGTTTGATTTACCATTCTTCCCCCAAACTTACCATTCTGATCCATATTTTTAACATTCTCTAGTTTGACTTACCATTTTTATCCCAAATTTACCATTCTGACCCCCAAATTTAACATACTCCTGTTTATTTTACCGTTTTCAATAAAAAATCATATCTTCTAAATAATCTCATGGGGGTAATCTGTGCCCTAAAATCCACCTGTCAGGCCCTGCCACTGCCTATACTTGTTCCACATGTTATAGTAACTTTAAGGGTAGTGAATATGTCTACGGGATTTCCCTTGGATATAAACAGGATATGCCTATCAGGAAACAATGTTTGGCCGCCAAAAGTCGTCCTTGTTCATTCTGCAAACAGCTCACTAACTTTCCACATCAAGTCTGTTTTCTGAACATAAGCGGACATCTGGAATTCCACATATCACTCACTGGAAAATATGGGACTTCACCTGGAGACACCAGTTCCCCGAGATTGACGTTTCTGTGCTATCTAGGATGTTACCCGTAACATGTTAACCCCATTGAAAAACTTCAATATTAGCCTCGCAAAAAATACCATGAACCCATGGTGAAATTCCTGTAACTTTATCCTAGATTTTTTTCGGCAGACCCTCATATCAGGCGACTACCCTTTCGGTGTTTAAGAAAATGTATTAGCTCAGGATAGAAAACAAGTGAGTCTCGTTTCACAGTGTGAAACTAAAGTAGACTTCCAAATTATGGGAATTCAATACTCAAATTAGTACATGTGTAACTATTGGTTACAATAAATTAAAGAGATCACAGATAGAACTACATCGAAAAGCCATTACTGGATATGTCTTACCTTTTTTGTTCCATGGCGATAAAGGTTGAAACCAAAACTTGTTAATTTGAACCACTTCCGGTTTGAATAGAGTATTAATGGATGAGATGGAACCTATTCTTGGGACACTGAATCAACTGCAGAAAACCACATCTTCATATCTCTTACCGTTTTTGCTCTATACAAAAGAGTATTGAAACCGCAAGTAGAAGTAAATTTCAACCACTACTGGTTTTGCTAGAATGTTGCAGGTTCTGAGAGTATGCTCTTTTGAGAAAAGAAATTGATTCCAGAAAACCGCTTGCTGCTGTCTATTACAATTTTGGTTCTATGGTGTCTTTTATCGTTTTTATTGTGTAGAAATCAGTATTGAAACCGGAAGCAATATTAAATTTAAACCATTTCTAGTTTTGGGAGAGCGTTTGTGATAGTCATAGTATGTTGTGTTGGGACACTGAATCGTTTGCAAAAACCCACAGCTCGCTATTTGTTACCGTTTTCGTTCTATGGCGATAAAAGTTTAAATCGGAAATGATTAATTTGAAACACTTCCGGTTTGAATAGGTAGTTAATGAAGGATATGACACCTATTCTTTAGACGCTAAATCGATTGCAAAAAACTGCATCTCAATATCTCCTACCGTTTTTGCTCTCACGCCTGTCGACATATGGACGAAAGGACAGACAAAGACTTTCGACACTTATGCATAGTTTCAAAATATAAAAAGTAAACCAATTTTCAATTCATTCTCATGTCTACATTATATAAGGCATTCCGTGTACCACGGGCAAATTCAACAGAAGTTACGTTAAATCTAAACTCACATTACATTTTAGGTATTCGAGTAGTAATACTGAACTGTTCTGTTGCCGTACTTCTTGTGACTATCCTATTTATAGAAGCAGAACATATCAGCCTGTGAGTAACGCTAATTCGTAATAGTAAGCAGACAAGCTGATAGGTGTCATTAGCTGTGGTAGTTGTCTGCCTGATGTCAACAGATGTCACTGTCATGCAGGCAATTTGAAGATTTAAAACTACTGCATTGTTTCAATGTAATTATTTCAAAACAAGTCAATCTATTGAATTAAATATGCCGAAGAGTTTGGAGTAACAACTAATTTATGAGAGTATTTTCCTTAGGAAGTATAGTTTCAAAATAAATGGACAGTTTTTTGACAGTTCAAGTGCATTTTCAGGAAACAAGGCCTTGTTGAGTTCGCCGTTACTACTGTGAACGTCTCATATAGATCTTTAACATGGAGGATACAAAAGTTAATTATGAATAGTTATAAAAATAAACTGAGATATAAATTACTTACTAAGTACCTTTGTTAAACAAAAATATATATTAATTCGTTTTCTCTACAATATTCTTATGCTGCGATGGAGTAGTCGGAAGGCGTCTGCATACCAATCGGATGGTCCCGAGCTCCATTCCTTGCAGTAGCTACGCTAGAGGAGGCAAGGAGCTAGGAGCTAGGTGCGACTCAGTAACAACGTCTGCACCCCATCGTCTGCACTCCTGAATTAAAAGATATTTCTACACCTTCACATCCTCCCAAATACTACTACTACCAAAATAATAATAATAATAATAATAATAATAATAATAATAATAATAATAATAATAATAATAATAATAATAATAATAATAATAATAATAATGGCGTCGTCACTAATCTGCATTAAAGCTGTAATTTATTCTTCTTGTGGACACTATTCCAAGTGCAGCTGACTGAGTCTCTCTGTCTCCGTCAAATGTGTACTTGGGGGAAAATTTTGGGGCAAAGATGGCCGAAACATATCGTGCTGATCATATCTCGCCTCTCTTCTGAAGGTTGGATACAAGGTTGGAGCTTTTTGAAATTTGAAATATTGTACAGTGACATAAAAGTATCATTATATTATTATTATTATTATTATTATTATTATTATTATTATTATTATTATTATTATTATTATTATTATTATTATTATTATTATTATTATTATTATTGTGCAAAAAGAATGCTGATTGCGATGTGCAATCGAAGGAAAATATATTATACATTTACTGTAGATCAAGATAATACATCTTCCTTTCTGTTTAACGTCCCACATTATGCTCTTTAGGCTAAGGGAGACAGAGTTAAATGGTTAAAGCAAGTGAATGATGATGAAAAATTGGTGGAATGAGAACGTGGGAGGAAACGGGAATGCCCTGAGAAAACTTGCGGACAGGATATTGTTCCACCACTAACTTACTTGGCCAGGAATTGAACCAAGGACCCCACGCACCTGATGTAAAGATCTACTATGAGTCGCTTAAAAAATCAACCGATCATCTCTCAGTTTCCTGAGCACCTCTTCTTTTTTAAAAACAAAACTCTTAACAAAGTGGACAGGGACACGAGCACAAACATATCCAGGACAGTTAACATTCCAAAGGCTCTACCATCGGGAATCGAGCCCCAGGACACGTACACCAAAGTGCACACGCTAGCCACTAGACCAATGGGGAGAACTTGGTCACTGTGCCCCCCTCAAGTTAATACTCTAAATGATTACATTATGATCTTCCTAAGTGTTTTCATATTCTAATGTAATATAAGGAGACGCGTCTCGTGCTTGAAGTCGCATCAGTAAAAAGATAAAGTATTATCATTTTTAATTAAGGGAATTAAATACGGTAATGTCCTCATTCATGCGTACAACAGTTTGAACATTTAAGTAGCTTTTCTTTCTATATTTTGAACTGATGAAACTTTAATTTTACCGGTGTAAAATCTCTCACGAGCCGCGTCTGAGTATAAGTAAACTATTTGGTACAAATGCTATTCGTTCATGAAATAAAACAGTTTTAAAGATGTGCTCATTTAAAGGAGCAAGGGAACTTGGGGCTCGAAATATATATATATAAAATTTTCTTTATGATAAATAAAGTACGTTTTTTTTAAAAAAAAAAAAATAATCTATACATAATCTATAAAAGACTATGTTTTGCTTTACGGGTAGAAAGTAATTTGTCTTGTATTTAATGCGGCGTAGAAGGCACCTGTAAATATTTGTAGGTCACTTCAGATATCAAATGCAGTAAATTCTGTTCAAGGCGGGAAGGAAGATCAAGTGATTGCATGTATGAGATATAGATACCCTCTATTCTAGATATCCTTTTGTTATAGGCAACCAACATTTCTTTGCGACTGTGCATGTTGCATAGAAGCTTGTGTAGCCTGCCTTACTAAAAATATACAAAATTTACCATTTTTCTTTTGCTTGTGTATTCATCAGTGAAAGGAGATAATGAAATGCAAGCCACTACAAACATAGATAATGCTATTCTACAACAGAAAATATGAACCTGAAGAATGTTCAGTGTTGCCATCTATAGAAATTACAGTGTTGCCAGAATAACAATTTCTCTAAAATCTAAGTTAAGGCAGCGAGTAGAGGAACAAACTCAACTGGATTTTGTTACGTATCATATTGTTTTGGTTTCCTGTGAACTACTTTTTAAATAATAGTTGTATTTAGTTTGTAATAAACAAAATAGTTTTAACATGCAGTTATTAAAACTAAATAATAATGTTATTTAAAAAGTAGTTCACAAGAAACCAAAACAACACGATACGTAATCAAATGCAGTTGAGTTCATTCCTCTACTCGCACTCTTAACTTAGATTTTAGGGAAATTGTTTTTCTGGCAAGACTGTAATTTCTATGGATGGCAACACTGAACATTCTTCAGGTTCATATTTTCTGTTGTAAAATAATATTATCTATGATTGTGGTGACTTCCATTTCATTATCTCCTTTCACTGATGAATAATCAAGCAAAGGAAAATGATAAATTTCGTATTATTTTTAGTAAAGCAGGCTTTTAACGAACTCAGTCAAAATAATTGCTCCAGCTGTCCATTGCATTATACTGTGAATTCAAAAATTCGCTTTCCTTCAAGAGTTTTTGTATGGAATAACGAGTGGAAAAAATAACAGTATAAATTCCGCTGCGTAATCCTGATAAACGCTAAGAAAAAAGAATCCGAAGCAGTGAACTGTATGCATTTTGGAAGCCATATACTTTTGATAAACTCTTTCAAGAATTAATCTAATTGACATTTCGATTTGGCATCTGGCCACAATTGCTACTTCTGTTACAAATCGTCAGTTTTTTTAAGATATATCTTTGGTAATAGATCCACTAATATTGGTGACTTCCCATTATCTCTTTTAAAATCACAGGGATTCTAAAAATTTAGAATTTCACTCAGAAATCTCCTGTTCGTGCCTTACTTAACTTAGATTCATGATTTAAACATCATTTTCTTTACAATGAAACAGACGTTTGAATGATACCAACACACGTATGTGTCACGAATCCATAAATTTCAAAAATATTCCTAGATTTTTTTTTCTGAAAAGTTTTTTTTTTCCTTATATTTGAGCACTTCTATCGGGGTTCCAGGTTCATCAAAGATGTCTCGAAAAATACTACATTCACTAGGCTACATTTCCGAAATTTAATTGAAATATGCTTAGTAGGTCAAAGCATATTTGGAGAAGTTAATGAAAAATTTCAAGCCATAAAAAAATAATTCATTAAATTAAAAATTAATGTCAGAATGGCGGAAACATGTCTTATTAGTAAATTCTTGTAAAGAGTTGTACGGAAATTTGGATTGAAAATAAAATGATAGAGGTTTTGTATTCTGACAAAGCTATACTAATTTAGGGTTGCCATATTACCCGATTTTAGCGGGTACCACCCGATTTTCAGGTCCTATATTTGTCCCCCACTTAATAATTTCTTTGTCGCGAAAAAAAACCCCGCTTTTTTGGATTGGAGAAAAATCTAAGAAGACTTCGTTGATAAAGTGTTGTTATATTCAACGTAAACCGCTACATCTCTATGTCAATCTCAATCGCGATTGAGTTAGATTTAGATCGCGATTGAGAATTACGATGTCCTCAGCATTTTGTTTAGATGAGAGTTATTATTAATATACTTTTTCTTTTTTAAAATGTTTATGCTGTATTTCAAACATTGTGAAACCGTGGTAATTGTGTATGTTAGTACGATTTCAAGTAGCAATCTTTAAAAATGATTAGAAATTTTATGAGAGATGGGCCAATCCTTCTAAATATGTTTTACTTTTCTTATGATAAAAATTGAGAACTTATTTTGTGTTTCTTAGAGAGAAAACCGTATGAACAGTATCTGTCATATATGGTTTTTGTTTTTTCCTTTCTTTTTTCTTTCTTTCTTTCTTTCTTTCTTTCTTTCTTTCTTTCTTTTCTTTCTTTCTTTCTTTTTTTTGAAAAACTTGCCTTACAGATATTATTATAATTACAGTTATCTTACTATAAAACATCAAAGGCAAAAACTAAATTTGCTTTACTTTAGTTTCGTTAGAAAAGTATATTGGAAGTGTCACTTAGCAAAGAAATCACTAAAAAGGTGTCCGAAGGATCCCAGGTCAGTATTTGTAATACATAAGTTCACACCAGTATTTACGGTTTAGAATCCCCCAATTTTTCCCAGTTTTCCCCAGTTTTTCTAATTCTAAAATATGGCAACCTTATACTAATTACGCCGGGTACTTCTGAGTTTGGCTCACCTCGACTTGTTATTACAGCAGAGTACCTAAATCTCGGCACTCGATAACCCGGCAGTCCGGATAAAGCGACCACAACCTGGCAAGGCGAAAAATACAAGGATGTTATAAAATAGAGGATCTGCCAATACGTATCTTCATCCTATTAACTCAATGAAGCCAAAAACCAACCGAGCATTGGCACGCCTGATTGGCTACTCTCGTCTTCGCCTTCGCCTGATTGGCTACTTTCGTTTCTGCCATGATTGTTGACTCAAAACATTGCGATGCTATTGGGCGGAGTGGGCAGAGTAGGAGTGGCGAAACTGTGACGTATGGCTTCAAGATTTTGTTGTAAGTGCACATCCTCTACTTTATAACATTCTTGAAAAAAACTGCGCGAGGACCCATTCAAGGTCATTGCCCGCTTGCGTGTGTCCCTTCTTCCCGCATTCCTTTTTCTCACTTCAAACTCACACTCCTCCACTACGTATATGTCGCTCTGTACCTTCATAAATTACGTACTTTTCCTTTGTTTAAAGGTATTTGGGCAGTTAATTCTGCGTTGTATTCTCAAGCAACGAGTACACACAAGTACAGTACTGTATTTTCTGAGGAAATACTCGTACTTATTCTTTTTTAACCCCATTCCCGATAACCCGGCATTTTCACAAACTCGGCCACCCTTCGGGACACATTAGGTAGAGTTTTCGGGACTTCACTGTATTATATTTACGGAATATTACCTTATTCAAATAGGGGTTTTAGCTGTGTGCATAGTTAGAATCACAAGTTATAGCAAATGTACCAATTGATTAAGAAGGTCCTGTTATTTAACTTTGCGTTTATATGAATATAAATGACATTAAAAAAAATTCGAAGAGAAAGATCATACTCAGACACTATTATTTAATATTGTAGTATAATAATAAATTTGCAACTTTGGGCATCCAGTTAGAGAAAATGAGAGTAAAAAACATGAATATTAGTTTTAGTTGTTTTAATTGTTTTTAACGTGTAGATTTGGTTGTTAATATTCTCTTTTTAAATACTTTTTTTTCATATTCTAATATAAACATTTTCCTTTCTTTGTGTTGAATAAGTTTAATAAGTATATCTCACTGTCCGGCAAACAAAAGCGGAACCATAAGAATCGTTTGGAGAGGAGGTTTTGTTTCCTGTACGTTTTGCATCCAAGCAGAATAGAGTGTTGCTATTTTTGTTATATATATGCATATAAAAGACAGCCTTTGCGGGTGAAGAATCCTCTCTACACAGAGAGAAAAAAACGTATGTGGCGTTCGTATAAATGTAGATTACATGCGTAAATCCTGTAGTTTTTGGACTTACCGTGCAACCTTATGTAACATACTACAGCAAACATATAACTGAACACGTATGTTTCGTACGTGGTTTCCGTGTGAAAGGAAGAACTGTACATAGGCGGTAAGGATCTCACATACAGATGTATGTAACATATAGCTGACGTACGTAACACATGTACGTATGCTATATACGGAAGACAGTTATATGTCAGACATCCTGCAGAGGCATGATGTGACATTTAAACGACCAAAGGGAAATATGTATGTATGGAGCATATGGATAGCGTATGCTTCGTACAGATTTCCGTAGTAAACTTATGGATTCCGTATATTTGTACAATATACCGCTGTCCTGATTACTGATTTTTCTCAGTACACCATCCTCTCCGTATATATTCCAGTGCAGACGAACCCCTATTAGCCCGTATTAGGCTCCTATGGATACAGCCACGTTTTTAATGATGATTTCGTACGATTTCTCCCGGGGGGAATTTCAGGACACGGGGGGCATAGGCGTCTCTGGCAGGGGGGACGAGGGGGTCGCGTCCCCCCAATATTTTGAAGTACAAAATATTCAATATTTCATTCTAATTTAATTTATTTACTAACGACAGAATACAAATAAACTTTCTTCGATGCCCCCCCCCAAATTTTACATGCCAGAGACGCCAGTGACAGGAGGTCAAAGTAATACTATGAAAATGTTGGTAATCCTCATTGAGCACGATTGGAAATTTGGCCGGGAGAATTTCTTAGCTTCCGGGGGCATATTTTACCAGACCACCTCTTACAATCATCACTGTCCGTAACGACGCCTATCAAATGAAGAATTTAAAAATAGTTAGGCATGTGCTTTAATAAGAAGCAAGTGCAACGCTGATAGAAAGATTTCCGCGAAAATAATTGCTCCAACAATGCATATCTCTGCGGTAAAAAAGATAAGAAGCGTGGTAGATGTATTATCTTGAGTATATCTGTTCCACGAAAATAGATGAAGTAACATTCCCTTCCTTGCTTTACTCAAGAAATGTTTGTTTCCAATAAACTTTATCCTTCTTCCGTCCCATTTTTCGTACAGTAGACTTTGACCACACAAAATCAGTAATTAAGGGAATGTGGTAATGAGCCTTACTTCATAGTGGTTTGCGTCAGCGAAACGCAAAATTTGCGTTTTAGTTAGCAATAATCGTCATAGTACTTGTAACTGCTTGTTGGTGTCTGCAATTGCATTAATGTCTCAGTGGTAGAGCGTTCAGCTCTATTGTGTGGGATCCCTGGCTCGATCCCAGCTCGTACCAAGTGCATTTTTTGGTGGACAAACAACGTGTGCGTGGGTTTTCTCGGAGTTGTCCGGTTTCCTTCCATTTCATTCATTCATTCTTATCATCATTATCCTCTTTAGCGAACAGGGCATAACCTTGAAACGCAAAACTGAAAAAAAAACTCCATTTAATTGTTTTATTTTCTCGGTGAACTTTTAGTATTTTATTGCGGTTCGCAAAGTTTGAGAAAGCCAAAATGAAATGATCAAATCAAAAACCGAAGCAATGGATTTTTTGTAGGGTTAATGGTAAAAGGAGCGAAAATGTTTTGGCTTCTGGTCTTGGAATCTAAATAAATGTTTTACTTCGTTTTGCTTTGGGAAGAGAATCGACGTACATTTAATCAGGAACCCGAAAAGCATAATTTGGTGTGTTTCAAAACTAGAACTGAAATACGAGGGCTATTTTTTAAGTAGGTCTAAGGTCCGATTATCAATGGAAAGCAAACTAATAAAGATAGTACAACACATTTTTGATTATATCCTCTAGATCCATTAAGCTATTTTTCTAGACATATACCATGTTTGTTTCAATATTTATGTTCAAATAAACGTTTAAATGTAATGTGCACATCAAACATAGCAGTGAAAACAGCGGATGAAGATTAGCTTGGCTCACAGGCGGGTGATTTCTACGACGTGGCCGTACAAAAACTTGTCGAACGCTATGATAAATGTTTAAACAAAATGATAACTACGTAGAAAAATAGCATAGTGTGTACAGAGGAAATAACTTACAATATATGTTACTATATTTACTACTTTTGTTACTATATACTGAGAAAAAAGTTGTAGGTGGCGTACTTAAAAAGATAGGTTACATGCATAATTCCTGTAGTTTTGGACAACGTACAGCAGACGTATAACTGAAAACGCATGTTTTATAATACTTTCTGTATAAGTGTTCCATCTATACGTACTTTCCGTATGAAACAATGTAGGCTGTCAGGATCTCACATACAAATGGACGTATATAACATATAGCTGACGAAGGTAACATAAGTATATGTATGTGATATACGGAAAACTGTCAGATGTCAGACATCCTGCAACGGCATGATGCAACATCTAAGGGCAGTGCCTACGTAGCATAGGATAACGTATGCTCCATACTGATTTCTGTAGTAAGCAAGAGGATACCGTATATTTGTAAAATATACCTCTGTCCAGAGAACGGATATTGTTCTGTTTGACAGTTCCGTGCAGGCGTGCAAGAACTTCTTTGTAAAAAATGGTGTTTCACGTTTTCTGCCGTGACAAAAACTCAAAAACAGCTTTTGCGCCACATCTGATCTTCATTGCGTCAGGGCTCGGACATGACTGCCGCCCACTGCGTCGTTTAGCTTAGACCCCCACCACAAATCCATCCACCGGGGAACGCCCTGTTGTCGAATGGAGCGCCTCACGGCGGCCAGTCTCTTTACTTTATGGACAAACCGTCTATAGCTGCTCAAGGTCTACCTTAATGCTAAGTTAGATCCTGATCGGATGAGTTTAGTACGTATATGGCTTTTTGTTTCCAAAGAGATCACTCAAAATTTCACCCTATAACTCTGCAACCAAAATCCTGCACTACACAATATTAATATTTCAGATTCTCACAAACACCACCACCATATGGTATATGTTAGGGATGGCCAACTAGAGGCTCGCGGGCCGCATGCAGCCCTCTGGAAGAAAAGTGTTAATGTTTTTTGTATATTTTATTACGTACACTCATGTCCAAAATTAGAGTCCAACATGTCTATAAATATGTTGTTCTAGGAATACAATTTGATAACGAATTCGCCTGGTATTTCTTATAATGTTAGTATGTATATAATCGGCAAAGACATGTATGTGGCAAATTTCATGTCAAAAGAGCAGAAAATAAGAACAATAAAACGAAAATAAAACTTTCTTGTCCATTTAGCAACATTTTGTTTTACTCATTCTAATTTTCGTATTTATAGTTCTTTTCCTATAAAATTCACCACAAATATACATTTCCCGATTATACGTATAGTATCAGTATTAAAAGTACCCTGCAAAATCATTATCAAATTACATTCTTACAAGAAGACAGATATAGATATGCGACAATCATTTTGGACATGAGTGTACATAAAAATCTTTAAAAATAATTAAAACGTAATAACTTGGACCAATACACAAGTGGATATATGTTTTAGGTGCGGAAACCAAAAATAAATTTAAGGTTAAGATTAATTAGATTAGTGTTTTAATTAGTTTATTTGGATACGTTAAGTATGTAAAAATTTAAGCGTGGCATTTTTGTTCAAGGTGTAGCGTGCAAAATGAATGACTGTAAATATTTTTAAACGTCAGTACTACTGAGGGCAGATATAAGATTTTTACTTTCGATTTAATTTTTTTTATTATTATTTCTTACATATGTTCTTATGTTTGAGAAATTATCCAAGATATTTTCACCCAACCTTGAGAAGGTAAGGATATTTATTGAAGTAAAGGAATTTCTAAGACTCGTGGAAGAGATTTTGTCGTTGAGAACCTAGCAACTCTGAGTCTCTGAGTCTGCGTATGAGACTGGTGCATTATATCAGAATACTTCAAAATTGCAAGGTGTTTCCTCAAGAATTACATTATTTCGAGTTTTTTTTTAAGTCAGTGACACTTCAGTACGAGTAAGAATCGGAAGATTTGTGATGGAAACAAAAAAATGTGAAGATAAGCGGGAAAGTGAATTTACAGTAGCGTATGAAGTTGTGGCCCCTTAGTTCAAAAAAGTTGGCCATCACTATTATAAGTAATTTCTCTTGATAAAATCAAGAAGGAGTGGTTTACTCTCGGGGAGAGTTCTGTCTGGGCAATTTTATCAACACTGACTAAACGGTTTTGTTCATATTTCAGAACTGATTATTTCATTAATAATCATATAATGTTGCCAGAATCATTTCTCATCAAAATATTTACAATGGGTAGTATATTCTTGGGGGCGAGGTTTTAAAAATAATTTCCCCAAATATGACTCATACTGTTTTGAAAATTTATTTCATAAACGAATATTTCATTAATAATCTCAATGTATGGCACAAGTCTTTTCTTATGAGAAAACACACACACACACACATACACACGTAAGTGACTATTAGAGCTTCTCCATGGCTAAGCGGTTAGCGTTCGCGCCATTGGCGTGGAAGACCCGGGATCGATTCCCGGTGAGAGCTCATGTGGTTCTGATTCCACGTTAATCAGTAGGTCCACGTCTCAAATAGCCTCGCTGCTGAAAGAGACGTTAAACTCAAAATCAGCTCAACAAGTGATTATTTACTTTTGGGGAGAAGTTTTTCGGACATAGTTTTACAAAAATGCCTTATAATTTTGTTTGTGTTTTCCTTGTAAACGCTTCAGTAATGACTGCAGAATAGCATGATATGTGTTTAAGAAATTAGCGTGACAAAGATTAATGCGGTGTCCCGTACCTTTTACTCCGTATTTTGCCGCTGCACATAACTCTATATCAGTCATTTTCAACTTGCTGATGAATGACTAGGAGCGTGGTTCTACAATTTGAAAAGAATAATAGCAGAAAGAAACAGAATGGGGAAAAGAGGGAAGGGGAGACAAAAGAGAACACTTTACAATCTTAGAAAAGGAGAGAGAAACATAATGAGGATTGGACGGAGTGACGTACGAGAACGGTCTTACAATTTGAGAAAAGCAGAGAGAAACACAATGAGTAAAAGGAGGAGGCGGAATGACATAGAAGAACGGTCTTACAATTTGAGAAAAGCAGAGAGAAACACAATGAGTAAAAGGAGGAGGCGGAATGACATAGAAGAACGGTCTTACAATTTGAGAAAAGCAGAGAGAAACACAATGAGTAAAAGGAGGAGGCGGAATGACATAGAAGAACGGTCTTACAATATGAGAAAAGCAGAGAGAAACACAATGAGTAAAAGGAGGAGGCGGAATGACATAGAAGAACGGTCTTACAATTTGAGAAAAGCAGAGAGAAACACAATGAGTAAAAGGAGGAGGCGGAATGACATAGAAGAACTGTCTTACAATTTGAGAAAAGCAGAGAGAAACACAATGAGTAAAAGGAGGAGGCGGAATGACATAGAAGAACGGTCTTACAATTTGAGAAAAGCAGAGAGAAACACAATGAGTAAAAGAAGGAGGCGGAATGACATAGAAGAACGGTCTTACAATTTGAGAAAAGCAGAGAGAAACACAATGAGTAAAAGGAGGAGGCGGAATGACATAGAAGAACGGTTTTACAATCTGAGAAAAAGAGAAGAACGTAATGAGAGAAGTAGGGGAGGGAATGATTTAGGAGAATAATTTTATAATCCGAGAAAAAGAGAGAAATACAATTAAAAAAGGAGCGGAGAAGGTGACATAGGAGAATGGTTTTATAATCTGAGTAAAGCAGAGAGAAGCACAATGAGAAAAGAAGGGACAGGATGACGCAGGAGAGTAAATGTAAGCTGTGTATGTTTGGTCAAGAATCAACGAGTAGAATCCCTGCAAAATCAACGACTACGCTATCGCTGAAATTTTTTATCTCAACGTCAGGTTGTCTACCGGATCCTTTCTCTCAAACTGAGAAAGCGAGAAGGAAACTGTGACGTCACAGAGCATTCATTTGAAATGATTGTTTTACACCTGTTTGTATGTTAATTATTTTATTACCATTCGTAACTCCGTACCTCTTGTACACAATCTACTCCTATATATGTCACATTTCATAAATATACTTTTATCCAAACGTGACTCCTTCCAAACCATAGTCAGTATTTTAACAGAAATCGTAACGATTAACAAATCTATAAAGAAAAATATGTCGACAACTAAGTAGCTACGGCTAATGCTTTTCTGTCGAGAACTTTCAATGCTCGTGTAAATAAACCGAAGTGTTACATTTATTAAACCCACCGATTAATACAAGGTGTGATCAAAAAGTACGGTGATAGTAGCTGCACAGTGCCATCTATCGATGTTGTATCCATTTCAACTAGTAAGCTCGATAGTCTAAACTTTTTTTTACAGTCAGTGTCGAGTTTAAACGAGTTGTTAGCTGCCTTCCAGAGACAGAAGAGTGAGGACGTGTTAAGAATATTTGTCGCGCGCCAACATTAACTTGAGTTCTAAGTTGGAAAAAAGATACCAAAGAAACACAGGAAATGTCAAAATCAGTATATAGAGATGAAGTGGTGGCATTAAAGACATTTACAAGTGCATGAGCGATTCAAAAGCTGCAAAGAATCGGTCGAAAACTAGCAACGATTGAGACGTCCATCCACGTCAAAAACAGATGAAGATGTGCAAAAAAAATGGCACAAATGATTTGTTCAGACAAGCGAATGACTGTTCGAGAGCTTTCCGAAGAACTAAATATCTGGTATGAGTCCATAGAGAACATCTTAACCCCCGATTAAATGGACAAATTGCTTTTTTCTTCACCACGAAAACGCGCCGTGCCACGCCTTGCTTTTGATCCGAGAGTTTTTGGCCGAAAAAATATTCCTGTCTGTCCATATTCGCTGTGTTATAAAGATATTGCACCATGCGACAGCTGGCTCTTCCCAAAAATTAAAACCGTGTTTAAAGGGAAACGTTTGAACACCATTCCTGACATTGAGAGAGTCACAACAGAGCAGCTGAACGCCCTTCCAAAACAAGCCTTCCAGAAATACTTTCAGTCATAGATTTAACGTTGGGATAATTGCATTGCTAGGCGAGGACAGTACTTTGAAGGAGATTAAATCAAATTCCAAGTAAGCTTATTACTTTGTTTCTAATAGAATTATTCAACGTATTTTTTGATCACACCTCGTATAGGCAATTATCGTGTTACTTAAGCGTTAGAAAATATTAGCTTCCTTGTTTTTACATCGTACTGAGTGACGTATAATATCGAGACAAATAGATTTTGAAACTTGCTTAGGTAATCATTTCTTTTTAATAGCTCACGACAATCATTCGAAACCTTCCAAGAAAATTGATTTTGAAATTTTTAATGCGTTTACACAATCTAACGATTTCGATTGTTTCTTAGGAATACGTTTACATTTTGTGTTCAAGATAGAATTAAAATTGTGAAATAGAAACATTTGTTCAAAACACCATCTCTGTCTTTGAAGCTAGTATCTGCTTAGGCCATTTGGTCTCGATTAATGAAACACAATTTTGTTTGATTAAGTTCATTTCATTAAATAAATATGTACCAGAAATAATTGTTAGGGCTCATAAGTTTGACAGGAATTGATCATGAGTTAAGCACTTGACAATGGAGTGGCATGAAGTTTTATTGTTTTGAGTCGCATTTTTGTTAAGTTTTATATTGTGGTAGATGGAATTTGGTATTCGGTACTCTGAAGATAGATAAGTCATATCACTTAAATTGAAAAGTCACACAACTCAAAAATGATCCCTATTAAAATATATTAAAATTTGACCTACAGACTAGTTAAGATTTGTGTGAAAACATCGCAGGTAGAGCAGTATATCCCCAAAGGGAGCAATTGTTGTTTCATTTGTTCGTCCCTGTTAACTGAAGCAGTTACAAATATTCAAATTGCTCTTCTGAAAAGTTGATCATTTTGAGTTATGTTATTTTTCTATTCAAGGAGCGAATTTCAAACTTTTGAAGTACCATGTCAATGGCTTAAGCCAATACAGTGATCAGGAAAAGTACGAGGGCTATTTTTGTTCGACCTCCGTTTTAAGTCACCAGTGGAGAATCGCGCGAGATGACGAAACGAGGATAAGAGAGAGTTGTTCATTAGACGTCACTCTCTCTCTCTCTTACATTACCTATCCAGCAGATTCTCGGGCACATTCCATAACACTATGTGTCAACGCAACGCAAAGTTTGCGGTAATCGGCCCAGCAGTTGTTGTAATGACTTATTGCATTTTTTTTTTTTTTTTTTTTGCATAGTTTTGCTGTACGCAGAATTTTGCGAAGAATGATACGGAATAACCCTCTCTGACATTCAAACATGCCGAGCAGTGAGCGTCCAAACATATAGACTGCTATCGAAGAGCCCACCGAGTCAATTACGTGATGCATTTCGATTTCTCCAGAGGGCTGTTAGGTTGCCTGAAGTTCCAAGGTTAGACGGTTCAGAAATCATAATCTAAACCTTTCACAAACCAGATGGTTAATGCGTTCATCAAGGTCATCTGCACCAACAGGTTTCCAGCCTTATTTACTCTCGTCGTGTACGTAAGTCCTTTTAATTCTCTGTAGCACTCATGTGCACAGCTATCATTTATGAAGCTCCCACCGTAATCCTTTCTCATTCAACGATGACCTACTGCAAAACTATGTCCTTCCACCTGGAGAAACTGAATTACTCCACGTAATTCATACTTGGCAGGCGCTTATATTGTGACATCACATAGTTCACACTTGGCGGGCGCTTTGATTGTACTCAATATGTTTTCATGCTACTCCACAATGATTGAACGGCAGTTTTTCTATTGGGGTGGGCGATGTCCAATTGTACGAGTATTTGTCTTATCCCCGTTTCGTTATTTCACTTGGTGGTTTAGCAGAAGTCAAAAAATATAGTCCTTGTATTTTTCGTTCCTAGATTTCGTTATGCTAAAAAATTTGGAATTTAGTGAACAATTACTATATATTTTGCGATATATTTTCGGTAACAATTCAGAATGACGTTCTCTAGAAAGTGAACACTTTTCATCTACTTACTTTTCTAAAAAGATCAATGAAGCTGCATTAAAATGAATCCAATATTTTCAGTTTATTGACAAAATATGTACTGCGAAGGATGCGGATATTTCGTGACCCCTGTTCAACCACAACACATCTCAAACGATAGAACTGGCCACGGTTTGACGGTCAAATATAAAATTGAAGTCGCCTTACTCATTATCTAGGTCCAAGTTTCTTGGAGAATCCCGAACTACAAGCAGTAAGAAACTTCCCATCCTAGCTCACTATTCAATAAGTCTTGGAAAACTTGGCAACAACAGCTTTGAACAAAAGCACACAACAGCTACAAGATGCCACTTGATCATTTTTATTTGTACGGGAACTGAAAAATGTTGAACAATGAAAGTTTTGTAAATATTTTACTACTAAAGCCAGAACACAATGCAATTCATACTTCTGAAATATCTTATGCTTCTACGTTATCTCATGTTATAATGACGTTTACTTTTCATATTAGTAGTAGTAGTAGTAATAGCATATAGTAAAAATTGCTGCATTAATTCAAAACGATATCTCTGTGTTACCCTAGTTGTGTTAAATTTTACAACACATGCCTGGTGCTACTTCAACTCCACCGCATTTTGGAGTAAAGTTTTAAAATGGTAGTCGATAAATCGACCACTTGGCATGATAAAGAGTCATTTTAGTAACACACTATTGGTGATGTTTTATATACAGTCACGAAACAACTACTTTTATACAAACATTGTCTTTTTTAATAATATCTTAAGAGGAAGAATAGTGTTCTCATAAATTACTTATAAGTGGTTAGGAGGAAAAAATATAGTTGGAGATGAAGAGACACTTAATTAACACAGGAACAATAGATGTCAGCACTTGTACTGATGTAAATGTCAGAAAAATCTCTATTAACACACTATTTACGTGAAATATTACAGACAATTTTTCGTTACTTGGTATAAACGTCAAATCTCAATAAAAAAATGAGAGGTCGTTTACATATTACGTAACGCTATTTTTGACGAATTTTCACCCCCTCTCTCCCCTTGTAACACTTTGTAATGTAAGTCCGAACCTCTTCTCCCTTTGTTATGTAACACATTTTGATTTTTGTTCTAGATATTTACGATACTTTCTGAAGGCAATTTCTACGCTTAAAATTACAGTACAAGTGTATCTATCTGAGAGGGTTAAGAGAGTAGATGATGCTTATTCTTAAAATGCTAAATTGATTTCAAAAAACAGCTTTTCGCTATCTCCTACACGTTTTGCTCTATGTAGATCAATATTGAAACCGGAAGTTGTAGTGGACTTCTATCACTTCCGGTTTTCTTAGAGATAAAATGAATTCTTGAAACACTTTCAACAGACTGCAGAGAACCGCATGTTGCTATCTATTACCCTGTTCAACTGTGTAGTGATAAACGTTAAAACCGAAAATAGTTGATTTGATAACTTCCGTTGAATAGATCATTTCCATGAACAAACTCAGTTTCTAATTTTTTAAACTCTACATCGTGGTTAGAACTGATTTTGATTCAAGTAGTCCTTGACTTCTTTGTTTCCTGGGCGGAAGAATACATGAACAGGCAGCAGTGACGCAACTAAGCTAGTTATCGCCCAGGGCGAGAACTTGCCTTAGTGCCCCACTTTAATCAACCAAACAAAAACGCTTCCCGACTACATGCGATATTGGTATCACACAGTAATTCTCCTATTCCATTTTTCCTTCAAGTGGTAAAACTTGGTTTCAAAATTGCAGTACATAATTTAATTTTTAGTATAAGATAAAACACCAAACTAATTAGTATTAGATTGCCAAATAATCTGAGAGTAGCATGCTTGACATATTGTTATAGTCTCATATCAACTACAAATCACAATGTTTCTGGAATTATATCGGGATGTGCATATGTGTAGAATGAATTAACAGTCTGTTGCTTTAGAATAGAACATTTAATTATAACAAACAGTCAAGCTGTTGTTTCGAGTACATATTACAAATCTTTAAATCGATCTAAATTAAATGAAAAGACAAAAAGCAACAAGAGCATTACCATTAAACAAGACTGAATGACTATTAGCCTCATTCTGTATCAGTCTTCGCAAAATTTGTGAAACAAAACACAACCAAAAAATGCCGTAAGAACTAGTGGTGGTGAGTCTGTGAAAAAAAAATTTGCGGACGTTGGATGACTACTAAATGCAAACTTTGTGTCACTGACATCACTCTGTATGTGATATTAAGTATAGTAAACTAAAACGCTAGTTTTGTGTTGCCTTGACGTAAATCATTACGAAATGAGGACCTTGGTGTCGTAATTTTGTACTGTGAATGTCTCTGTACTTGTTCGTAATCATTTTTCTTAACGAATTAAACCTCCAAGTACAAAATAATTCTTACTTTTATGATACACAAAACGAATCAATTAATATGTGATTTTCGTTCTGTTTTGATGGACATAGGCGGGCCAAGGAAACCCGCTTGCATAGAACAGGTTGTATAAAAATCCTCGATTCACTTAATACGAGTTGTTCTTGTGTTCGTCAGACCAAGGAGAAAAGAAAAAAAAAAAAAGGTTCGCTTTTTATTCAACCTTTGCTTTAGGGAATTGAATGAAGCGATCATTAACCTTGAATTACAAACGATCAATTACAATAGATTACAAAATATATACTTTTATCCTTGAGTCATTACATAAGTCATTAATTAAAAGGGTACTACCAAAGTTCGAAACCACTGAATGAATGGTACAGTATCCTAAGGTAGGGCTGGCTCTACCATATATACAACACGTGCATTTGCACTGAGCGACAAGTTTAGACGGCCTCCGGTGCTTGGGGTCCCTGGTTCGATCCCAGCTTGTGCCGTGTGGACTTTGTGGTGGACAAACACCGTGCTCGTGGGTTTTCTCGGGTTCTCCCGTTTCCTCCCACTTTCTTCATTCCACCATTTCATTCATTACTCATCATCACCGTCTCCTTTATCCTAACCGGCATAATCGTGGGACGTAAAACAAAGATTTCATTTCATTTCATTTCAAGCTTAGACGGGGGGCAAAATCTGTCGTAACTATCTATATATTAATAGCGGTATCTGTGAACAAAAAACTTCAGATCCAAACTGAAAGTGACTATGTTTGTGACTCTTAATCTCTTGAACCTCCGGACCGATCTCGATCAAATTTTTCACGTAGATGCAGTTCTGGCCTGGAAGTGTTTTTAGCTATTAACTTTGGGGGTAGAACTTGGGGGGGGGGGAGGAGAGGAATTATAAAAAAATAAATAAAACTTAATAAATCTTGAACCAAACGACCAATCTCAATCAAATTTTCAACTTAGATGAAGTTCGAACCTGGAAAGCTTTTTAACATTTCATTTTGATGGTAGAACTTAGGGGAGGGGAGGGGAGGAGGGTAAATATATGAAAATGAATAAAACTTAACTCTTGAACCACCCGACCGATCTTGATCAAACTTTCAACATAGATAAAGTTCTGATCTAGGATGTTTTCATCATTTTACTTTGAAGGCTCAATGTAGGTGAGTGTAAGGGGGAGGGGGCATACACGTAAAAAAATAAATCAAATTTTCAACATACATGACATTCGGGCCTGGGATAATTTTTATCATTTAACTTTGACGTAGGGGAGGGGGAGGAGCAGATGATCAAATTTTCAACCACCTGACCGATCTCAATCAAATTTTCAGCAACCTAGATGAAGTTCGAATCTGAGATGAATTTTGTCATATCACTTTGACGCGTAACTTAAGGGAGGGTTGATACATTTGAAAGGAGGGGGAGACACTTGAAAATGATCGAAAATGACCGATATTAATGTCGAATCTATAGTTTTTGGTGTCCCTGAGATGAACAATGATACTTCCTATGTCGTGCCCCGCAACATGGAGAGGGGGGAGGGATATTATAAAAATCACCGAAAATGATCAATATCAAAAAGCGCTTTAGTAATAGTAAAAACGGTACATATTACTAATTTTCCTTAATTTAACTCAGCGAAATCGGAGTGCGTCTTAGATTCGAGGACGTCCTAAATTCGAGTAATTATCGAGAAATTCTTAATTAAATACATTATTAACGTGCTATTAAAACTACTTTGCTAGCCCCAAATATTTTAAATTTTGTATCATATTTAATCATTTAGACAACAATAGTGTCCTGCGCTTGCGGAGGACGTGCGGGTTTCCTAGTAGTATCTAATATAAATATTTCTTGTTGGGAAAGAGACTTCATGATAGTAGTCAAATCTTCAAAGCTGACCTTCTATTTGAATGGTAGATTCACGAATCACGTTTAGGTTGCATTAGCTTAAGGTCACATGGACAGTGCTAAAGTAAATGGTCTAACAAATCTCAGCATGAATTCCTTGATTGTTGTCAAATACAAGATCTCAATTCTCTAACAGTAGCGAACACCTGTTCCATTTAGTTGGTTATCACTGTTTTGATATGAATATTAGTCTTGTGTTTGTCACAAACAAGTTCCTTATCATGGAAGGTGGAAACAAGTTTTTTTATATTTTTTTAATAGATGTAGAAGGAAAATCAATAAATAAAGATAAAAGAGCCAGTTGCACTGAAATTGCAAACTGACACGAGTATATTGAGATTGAAGCTCGATATTTAATTCTATGAAAAGGATTTAGTATCTTTCCTCTGTAGGTGTCTTTGCTTTAACATAATAGATTACTATTAAAAAGAAACAGACACAACGAGATTGTATTAGAAGTGTTTAGGCCTTTCTGAGTGCGAGTGCACTTTCCCTCCTCCTTCATTGTTCATCATGCGGTAGCATACTTAAAATTGTTGCTTTTAAGATTTGTTCTTTCTGGAGAAAGGTGGGGCGACAAATGATGCCATTGCACGGGGCGGCAAATTACATAGGGCCAGTCCTGCTTAACGGAATACCATAACTGCACTCTTGTTAGGCTCTACATAGGCTAAATGGTCGTCAAGATCAGGAATTAGGAATTACAATAAGAGTGGAATAATACGTTGACCCAGTAGTTTTAAAGTACGTCTTCATCAAGCAACAATTAGCCGCCATTTTCCCAATAGTTTTGAATTCGCACTCCCAAACGTAATTTTACATATTTGTAGGGGTTACGTTTGATAATTGAAGTGATTGGCAAATGCTAGGTAAAGCTATCAATTACAATGTAGAGCCAGCTTGGTAGTCGGCCACTCCTCCATTTTCCACCGTTAGCCCTACTGTCATATTGTTAGGTTAAGATTAGATGCTCCACATACACACACAATCCGAGGTCGGGCCGCGGTGGCTCTGTGGTAGAGCGTTCACCTCTGGTGCTTGGGGTCCCGGGTTCGATCCCAGCCCCCGTCAAGTGAACTTTGTGATGGACAAACACCGTGTGCGTGGGTTTTCTCGGGGTTCTGCCGTTTCCTCCCACTTTCTTCATTCCACCATTTCATTCATTACTCATCATCACCGCCTCCTTTAGCCTAATCGGCATAACCGTGGGACGTAAAACTCAAAGATTTCATTTCATTTTCATAATCCGAGGTCATCTCTTAAATCGTTCCTTTGAATTAATTTCAACATTTAACAATCCAGACCAATCTTTCGACCGGTTATCATCTCCAAAAAATGTAGCAAACCCAGGAATGGAAGAACATACACATTAAATTAGAAACTTCTCCATATAAAGACGACGATTAAGGCAAGTGAATGATGATAGAATGAATAGTTGGTGAGTGCATAGACTACCATACAAGATCAAGCTTCAATGTAGAAGCTGAATTTAACACGGAACCTCACATCTAAGAGAACTGGATTATACCACCGTCCTCGGGTAAGAAAGTAAAGACTCTGCTACTCTGTAGAAAAATGAGTTGACATGCGCATATATGTAATCATAGCCATATGATTTCCCTCACGGCTGTATGGCTAAAATAAGCATTCTTCTGGGCACGAGTCCCACCACCAACTCCCGGTCAGAGCTGACGTAGTTCATCCATGTTAATCTTTACACAGGTTGACATCCCTTTAATGTCCGTAGTGGAAAGGGACATGAAATACCAAACAAACCAACCAACGATCACAATTTCCATTTCAAATACTTATTTAGTGATATGACTACTATCGGAAACCATAATGCGCGTGAAAAAGAAATAGAAGAATTATTTTAATGTCCCACGTGCTTGTGTTTACAAACACCCAACATGTGATCTTATTTATAAATAACAATCACGTGCACCTTACTCTGGAGTACTACAGCTGCAGACGATGCAGACAACAGCGACAACCAGTCACACGGTGACGAGGGAACAACAGACACCTCAACTGGAGCGCTTATATAACCGAGAGAATTTCAACGATAGCTGTCAGCTTCGTCTGGTCAACCCCTCCTCTAGCTTGCTCTGGAGCTCTAGGAGATACGTAACCCAAAACATTTAGTTTGCTTCGAAACTCTGGGCTTTCCTTCTTCCCGCTTAGCTTGCTTCGGAGCTCTGTGACTTTTAACCTCCTCTCTACTTGCTTCGGAGAATTGGGGATTCCTAATACACTCCACCTAGCTTGCTCTGGAGCTCTAGGAGATATCTAAGCAAAAGTCTGTAGTTTGCTTCGAAACTCTAGGATTTCCTTCTTCCCGCTTAGCTTGCTTTGGAGCCCTGTCGTTTTTCTAATCCCATCTCTGCTTGCTTCGGAGTATTAGAGATTCCTAATCCACTCCATCTTGCTTGCTTCAGAGCTCTGTGGAGATCCTGCTGGAGGCTGCTTGGGCTTTAGGTCATTTTTCTTTAATCTTATATTAGAAAAGTTACGTTATTGTAGCATTTCTGTAAAATACTGTTTATAGAGGATTTTATAATGGAATGGTAGTGGAACACGACTCCGGACTGTAATTTGCTCTACCTATGCCCTACCTACTCCTGCAAAAGCAGAAATTTACATAGTGAAGACGCCAAGCTTTTGTATGAATTTCGAAACGTGGCTGGCCTACTATTTTGGCGCCAGTCTGTGTATTTTTTTTTCGTATTCGTATTTCTTGGAAGAGAATACATTACAATTTTCAGTTGAAGTTATAATTCCTCTCTTTAAATAGTTCGTGACATTTCTATTACACTAAGCTTCAATGAATATCAACTAATTCGTAAAATCAACACCAAGGATACTTGAAGAATGTCCTGTAATTTATGACGATTTCTAATGTAAATTTTAAAAAAATACTCATTACATTTTCCAATGTCACTTACAATCGTGTTAGTTTTCAGATTTTTACATATGTGAAGTGTTAATGCGTCCTTTTGTTATCCAATTTAGGTTTATTTGCTAACCCAAAGCAAGGTTGTAACTTCTCATGGTCGATATATCCGTTACAAAGAAAATGAAAATAAATAAAATGAAATCTTCGAGTTTCACGTCCTACGACTATACCCTTTTAGGATAAGGGAGATGATCATTAGAGCGGATGAATGATGACGGAAGAATTGGTGGAATGAAAGAGTGGGAGAAAACGGGAGTACCTTGAGGAAACCCACGGACGCGATGTTGTCCACCACAAATTTTCTTGGCCGGGAATCGAACCAGAAACCCCACGCACCTGAAGTAACCCCCTACCACTGAGCCACCGTGCTCTCCTATCCGTTGCAAAGTGATGATTGGGACTCGAAAGTTGAAGACCTAAAAATTGCCTAAAAAGAACCCATAAAAAGACCTAAAAATATATAAAAAAAAGGACCTAAAAACTGGCAAAAAAGGACGTAAAAATAACACCCAATTTAATTAGAATTACATATTTATTGAATACTAGCAGCGTTCACCCCGCTTCGCTGCGGTCACCCCGGAACGCAATAAACTTTGTTACTTAGATAATTTTTACTTTTTCGCTTTCAAGTGATATGATAAAAACCATAGAAGATTGCAGTAAATCTTAACATTATATCGCCTGTCATTTATGTTAACCCGCCCCGCTTCGCTGCGGTCATCCCGGTGCTGGCATATTGTAAAAGTGTCTGTAAAAATAAGCAAATCAATTAAAAAATTTTAAACAGAAGATTCAAGCTATTTTCCGCTGTATATCGCCTGTCATTTATGTTAACCCGCCGAGTGACACGGTCATGCGGGTTGCATATAAATACGTTTATTTTTACCTATGATGAACTAATAACAAAGGATTTGTACGTTATGGACACTTGAATGGTCAATTATCTCAAGACACTGGTAATTAAAAATTAAAGTGATATGATAAAAACCATCTAGGGTCCAAATCCTAATAACCCCCCAAAAATGAAAGAAATTGGTTCAGCCGTATTAGCGTGATGAGCGGACAAAATTTTGTACGTTCTCTTTTATATACATATAGATAATTCGCAAGAAATCTAGTAGCGTCTTCAAATCCCTTCTGTATTATTCAATTTAGGCAAGCCGTATGTTCTCAATTTTCCAAAACATAAATATTTACTTATGAATATGAAAAGAACTGAATAAAATTGTTTAAAAGCTTGCATGTAAAACCTGAGAATAAAATTAAAATTACAGAAAAAAAACAAGTTACGTAAGGAAGACGTTAACCACCTCCTCCCTCGTGTCATACTTCGTAATGCAAAGCCGAACCCCCTCTCCTCTTTTGCCGCGTTACGTAATATGTGGACAACCCTTTAGATACGTACTACATTCATTACACTCAAGATCCAAATATCCCGGACAAAATCCCGGAATTCATATTCAAATTTCTGTCTGCCCATTGAATTGAAACAATTGAAAGTTGTTTGTGTTCACAATACAAGCGAGCGGGAAAAATACGGAAGTGTTTTCACTGTTTTGTTTGGCTTCTTTCTTTCACTCTTGGTCAGGTCAGGCGTGTGTGTTTATGTTTAGCTATAACAAACGGTTCTGCGTACTCGAAATATTTTAACAACCGGTTCTAGCGAACCGGTGAGAACCGGATGAATAGCACTACTGGCCGCAGGATGTCTGACATCTAGCAGTCTTCCGTACATCCTGTATACAGTTCTTTCGTACGGAAAATACTATTATTAGGAACACTTATACGGAACGTACCTATAAAACTACGTTTTCAGTTATACGTTTGGTGCAGGATTACATATAGTCGTACGTTAAGTCCAAAATATACACGATTTTCGCATGTAATATACGTTTTTCTGTACGACACATACGCTTTTTTTTCTCTGTACGTTCATAGTGTTAAGGAAAGGTAGCTCCTACTCTCATAACACTCTACTAAAACCGAAAGGAGTAGAAACTTACTACCGGTAGTAGCGAATAATCAAATATTTCCGGTTTCAACGTTGATTGCCATAGAACAAAACGATATCGCATGACCTCAGGTGGTATTCTTTATTCGATTCTGCGTCTCAAGAAAATATTCCATCTTCTCCTGTATCTGTTTACTAAGACCGGAATTGGTGAAAATTTACTACTTAACATGTTTCCTCTCTCATTGTCCCTCTAGCAACAGAAATTCATAGAGCTGTTTCAATATTGAATTCTCATAGTTTGGAAGTCTATCGTAGTTCCATACCTGTTGAGCGAAACTAACTTATTATTACTATTATTATTCATCCAATCTATGCTATGCATGTCCGTCCGTCCCTCCGTTCATCTGTCTGTCTACCAACAGGTATCTGAACAAAAAAGGTAATAAGTAGCAATGAGCCGTCTTTTTCAATCGATTCAGCATCCCAAAGGAACAAATCTTCTCCACCGACAAAATTCTACCAACTACGAAGTAGTTGAAATTTACTAGTATCCCGGTTTCAATATTTATTTCCATAGTGCAAAAACAGTAAGACATATCGACAAGCTATTTTTTGACACGGATAAAACGTTCCTAGAATGAGCTTCGTCTCGAATTTTACCTATTTGTTCAAAGTGAAGGTAAAGAAATCTACGATTTCAGGTTATAAAATCGATTGCATAATGGATAGAAGGGAAATATGTATAGAGAAGCAGATTTTCGAAATTGATTTAATACTGCACCGTAAAAATATGTTTCACCTCAGATGAGTCTTCATTTGCAACCGGAAACGATAGACGGAATAGATATGAGGGGAAAAACTTGTATACCAATACACGCTTTCTCCTCATATCTATTCTGTTTATCAATATAAAATTTGGTACACACATTTCTTATCCCATATAGTATTTTCTGACATACATTTCGATTGTGTGTTTTTACCCGGAGCCACTCCAGAGGGGCCCAAAGTTGATGGAAGGGATTTCTGGAGGGAATTTTTGTAACATTCTCCAATTTTCCCTGTTCAGGTACGTTATGGGTCCCAATACATAGCACGTCTGGAAAGCTTCTTTCAGGCTGAAGAAAATGAACAATAAACCATGACTTTCCAATGAACAGTGTTGATGAAATAGCTATTTCACTGCGAGTCTACGGTTTTCTTTATACTAAAGGGATTAATAGGCCCCAGTGACTTACTCCGTTGTTGATGGTACCTAATTTTTCTGAATGAACATATCTTTGTTATGTCTAAAGAACGGACTAGGTTTGATTTGGATGTCCGAATGACACGTTCATGTCCGTTCCTTGTTAGTAGATTGAATTTGCATTGTTTGGAAGTCTACCGTAGTTTCACAGTGTGAAACGAAAATCACTTATAATAATAAATATTACTGATAATAACATTGCACTAAGACCACTGTAACGATCGCCTTAGCAAATAAATGAATAAACACAAGGATTTAAAAATAAAAGAAATTATTTAATGTGGTTGACAATAAGTAGTTATCATGGAAGTTGAAAAGAGTCATTGTAGTTTTTCGAGATAACACAGATTGGATCCTGATAAGTTGCTGTTCATTATGATTATTTGTATCTTATATCACAATCACATGTGTTGAGGAAAATCCGAAGGCAGAATAATGCTGATCAGAACATGCTTCCGTCTGTTATCTGTCTGTGTTTTATGTGTTAAGTAAAATTTGAGCTTGGAAATGCGCCAATCACACAGAGATAACCTAAATTCCATAAACAAAGAATAGATATACGTAATGCATATAGCGCCACTGGAGTTCAAAGTGCAAACGATATTACAGTGTAATAACCCTCGTAACTGCATTGTTTAACAAGAAAGGAGGGAAATACTTAAACATGACTTGGCAAATATTGCAAATCCATTCACGTACTTTTTTTCAGGAGGATAAATAGCAAAAATATGAGCATGAGTATGTTTTATTTATCATTATCATAGTTTTTTCCATAGTTTGTCTTCTACAACGTATTCCTTTATGATTCGGAAAATCAAACTTTTAAAATAATCTTTAAAATATCAAAGACCATCGAAGGATGTAAATGCTGTATAGCTTTTAAGATCGCAGTATTGTCAAGTCTCTCTTTGTGCGAGCGATTGAGGACCAAAAAACAGAAAATTTGTAGGAAGGATTTTGTCAAATTTGTAAAATTTTATTGTTATTGTAGATAAAATGGTTATTACAGTAGGGATAAATTGTCGCTGAGCGTTCCATAAACTATACTTCAAATTTTGGAAGTAACGAACTAACTATAAGTAAATGCCTTGCAGTTATGCACAAATACTTCTCGATAAATGGTAATCCTTTTCATGTAATTCAATTTCGAGCTACAATCTCAATATATCCGTTGGTAATTCCAGTGCAACTAGATCTTTTATCTTTATTTCTTGATTTTCCTTCTACATATGTTAAAAATTTTAAAAGGAAAACTTGTTTCCACCTTCAATGATAAGGAACTTGCATGTGACAAAGATAAGACTAATTTTCATATCAAAACTGTGAGAAATAACTAAATGGAACAGGTTTTCGCTACTGTTCGAGAATTGAGTTCTTGTATTTGACAACAATCACGCAATTCATTCTGGGATTTGTTTGACCATTTGCCTTAGCACTGTCAATGTGATCTTATATAGGGCCTGCGTGTTGCTCATATGGTAGAGTCGGACGGTGTTTTCAAAGGACAGTTTTAGCGTATTTCTAAATATTATAATTTTCCTCGAGCATCCTATTTTGAGGACAGTTTCTGTAATAGCATTATTTGATAACACATTTGTGAGCAAACCAATTTAATTAAATATATCAGAAACTATTCATCTTTCTCCAATTCTTAAAACTTTTTTCTTATTTACGACTCTACCTGTGATATTTTGCCCGTTGTTACAAAATTTATATTTCGAAAAATTAAAATAAACCAAACCAATGAAAAGGAAATAAAAGGATGGAAGACAACGTGCAGTCAGAACGAACATTTTTCAAGACACCAAAACAATCTCCTGCACTGGTGGACTGGAAGAATTTGCTCCTTTTTGCAGTAGAACTGACGCAATTAGACAGTTGAAACTGATACAGTATTTCTCCCATAGATGGCACTATGCACCATGAACAGCTTATTACCAGTGACGTAATAGTTTGTTCAGGCCGGGTACTTCTTGAAATGAGCTCGTAAAATTAATCCCAAATCTGCAAACATATTCAACCCTAGGGTCTAGGAGGCTTAGGTGGGCGGGTCATGTAGCTAGAATGGAAGAAAGTAGAAACGCTTTCAAAGACTTGACTGGAAGACCAATCGGAAAACGACCATTAGGAAGACCAAGGCGCAGATGGGAGGACAATGTTAAGATGGATCTCGCAGATATAGGAATACAAAGTAGGAACTGGATCCAATTAGCTAAGGATAGAAGTCAGTGGAGAGCTTTTGTGAACGCGGCATTGAACCTCCGGGTTCCATAGGCCATAGAGTTAGTTAGTTAGTTAGTTATTCAACCCTAGGATTCTGCTAAGAAAATTTGGCATTTGTTATGAAATCAGGGGTCAAAGTGAGACGGTATGCTGTGGTATGTTATACCGCTTCTGGTTTTTCAGGGATGAAGGCATACCGCCTGTGGTATTTTGGTGATCAAGACATACCGCCACGGGAGAGTAGATGCTAAATACCTTTAACAAATCCATTTTTATACACAGTAATTGACGAATAGCTTTGCACGTAAAAAGATTGTCTCTCTTACGTAGAAATAATTTCTAAGTTGACAAGACCGATATTTTTGTTATCTTTTCCCTACCTTTTGTTTTTAAAATGAGTTGTATTCAAAGAAGTGCATAGTTTATATTTTGATGTGCCATATTGAGTTGTTTCTTTCGTATGTATGTGTGTCTTCTTGTCTTAATTCATATAAATGTTGTGTTTTGAGCACGAGTAGATTTAGAGGTTGTCTGCTGTGGGGGCAATTCTTCCGGGGATTTGGAATACCCCTCAACAGTGTGCGGGGTGAGGGAGCCTTTCCGTGTTAAATTGTTAATACCCTCATTCAGTTTTTGAGCATTTTCGTGTATATTCTCTATAATACATCATAAGGGTACCCCATCTTGCGCTGTAGCTCCCTTTCTCATGAGGTCCGAGTTCACATATCCAAAATAATAATCATGGCTACAATCTCTTATGCATGCCCTGCCTGGCAACATGCCTCACATAGTCACATACAAACTCTCGAAAGTGTGTAAACTCGAGCTGGTCGTATAATCACTGGTTACGACAGATATACACGAAACAGCCAGATCCTGGAAGACTTAGAGCTACCCACTGTCAGAGACGTTCTACGGCATCTCCACAATAAGTTCTGGCGTAATTTACCCAGACATATAAATCCAGCTATAGCTAACATCGGCACCGAATGCGCACTGCGGAACGTCCATCGAACGCCATGCATTTAAAATCTCAAGAACTGGTAAAGAAGTCATAATCAGCTACTCTGCGACAGTTGCAGATGTAGTCTAACATACATAACAAAACAATAGTAACATCCAACAAACCACCAGCACATCTTAATATATTCTTTACAACATATTACTCACGGAGTCAGGGGCTACGGCCCGATACTCTATACATAACCACAAAATTACTGTGACCGTGATAAGGGTATATATATATATATATATGTATATATATATATATATATATATATATATATATATATATATATATATATATATATATATATATATATATATTAGAAATGGCCAATTCCAGAATTTTTACTTTCCGGAATCCGGAAAGTAAAATCGGAAAAATCCGGAATTCGGAAAAATTCCGGATTCCGGAAAAATTCCGGATTTCGGAAAAATTATTTTTTCTTTTTGTAATCCTAAGAATTTTGTTCAAATGCAAACGAACAAATTTCCTTTTTGTAATCCTAATAATGTATGATGCAAGTTAACCTGAAACTTACATCCTAAAGTATACACTACTCAATCTTTCCATGGTTAATGAGATGTAGTCCAAAAGTACGATGTACTCCTAATATTTAATTTTTGTTTTACTGTGATATTGTCCAGAGGTAATACATATATCACACTGAGATAAACAACTTGACATAATGAAGATGTTATCATACGTAGTTTTCCAGAAAATTGTGAGGAACGATTTTTTATGAAGTTAAAATATGCGTCGCTTGTTGCCAGTGTGATGCAATTGATAACTTTTATGCTGGAATAGTCTTATTATTATTATTATTATTATTATTATTATTATTATTATTATTATTATTATTATTATTAATCGTTTATGTACTGTAAAAGAAAAATATGAATCGTTAAGTAGTAGATTTTATCTGTTGTTTTTTGATATCTTCTAACAGTAATAACAAATTGCTTGTAAATACGCAATGATTATCAAGGACAATGGCATATTAAAGTAAGGACTACTCTGCAGACTAGCAATAAACAATAAACAATAACAGATAAACAATAGTCTTAAAAAAAAAAGTAACTAACTTGGGCACGTCAGAATGTTCGCGAGAATATAGGGACGCATTGAGACTAGCAAAAAACGTGGTGTTATTATTACTCAAAGGGCCGTACGATGGAGGCTTTAACTTTAATGTTAATGGCACTAATGAGCACTTACTTGCTCTAACGGTTAACCTCATTTTTGAGATGATTCTTAGAAGTGGGCGTGTTGGCATGCAGTTGGAGTAGGCTACTAACGATTTGCGTCACTATCGAACACTAACGTAGCACTAGCGACGTTTAAAGTCGAAATTGGAGTCTGACGTAAGTGGCTTGTCAACTTCACGGACATTATATTTTCCTTGAATGCGAGAATTTTGCGCCCGGGAAATTTGCGCCCTACCACAAAAATAGGAAAAAATGCGCTCGCAATATATTTGCACTGGGATGTTTGCGCCCTACTCCAAAAAGAGGGGAAAATGCGCCGGCTATATATTTGCACTGGGATGTTAGCGCCCTACAATTCAACTTATTATTGTATTGTGTAAAGTAACTTCCACTCGCACTTGAACTAGGCTTGCCTCTCATCGTCTCAGTGAGTTACTCCATCCGTTATAATATTCCGAACAAATGAAAAAAATACAATTTTAGTTCACTAAAGGGCAATCCATACAAATACAATTTTTCATTATACTACAAAATTTACAATAAACGTATAAATGACTGATATATAATTATTTATTAATATAATCAAAGAGTATAATTTAATCTACAAAAGGCTGTTTGGCTCTACCCAGATATCTCTGTTCACAATCCTTGCGAGTTGTTTGGCTTTTCAGGACACAAAATATAGAAAAGAAAATGTAAAGTGAATGTAAAATCAGTTCAGTAATATTATCAAGAAAACTATGTACAGTGTGTTTACTTGCTGGAATTACACTTCAAACACACAATTGCGTTCAGTCGTTCTTTCAGGAAAAATGTTCCGGGGGGCACATTTAGTATTCCGGAGGGTGGTCACTGCTGGTACTATTCTATTTATTATTATATTATAGACGTATTATTTTGGTCTCCTCCGAGGGGGCACTCTGAGAGCTCTGGGGAGGCCAGTGTTTCCCCAAAATCATCTCTGGAAGAAGCAGTGATTGCGTTGATCCGTTGTGTTCTTTTGGCTTATATTGAAGTTTATTCTCCCCTTATATAGCCACAATGAAAATAAATCACAAATGGCATGGTTGTGGGGGAGGATTGTTTATGCTGTAATGTCAGCCCCTCCGAGGAAATGCGTAAGCTCCAATAGGTTCTTTTATTTCGCAGGGCTCAAACTTCCCGGTGGAGGTATATCGCAGGCGCAATTTTCCCTGTTCTTGAGGTAGGGCGCAAATTTCCCAGACGCAAAATTCTCGACACCGTTCGAATGACCTCGGAAGACGATATCTTTTTCAATACTTTTTTTATATTCTTTTACTCGAGATTTCTTCATAGCTTCTTATTAAAATACTTACTAATATATCCTCATTTTATTGTCCTAACCAATCAATATGGGTATGTTGTCAGTAAAATATTTAGATTGATCGAGCCTCTGGTGTGTAACCACAGTATTTCATATCATGCCCCCATTAGAAATCTTGGCTAAACGAACCAATATATGTTGCCAATAAAATAGTTTAGAATGATTGAGCCCCTGGTAAATAACCACAGTATTTCGTGACAGACCCCCCCCCCCCCTTCCTATTACCATATTCTAGCTACGTGCCTGACTCAGCTAATTCTCTGCATTCTTTACCAAGCACACATTTTCTAAAGCGGAAAATGCTCTCTAAATACCTAAGCTCATTATTTTCAGCAGATGCACAAACTGGGTAACATTCTATCTACATGAATGTTATATATGTCGATTACTGGAAACCGCTTCTCGCTATCTATTACCATATTTACTATATAATGATTAACGTTAAAACCGGAAATGGTTGATTTGTACCGCTTCCGGTTTGAATATTACATTCATCAGGGAACTCGATTCTTAACTATTGACTCTGTACATCATGGCCAACATTGATTGGTAATCCATCAGATAGTTCTTGAGACTGTTTGTTTCACTGACGGACAGAATGAATATATGGCTATAGAGTTTTGATAAACTAAATTCGTTAATGAGTGATGATGGAACAAATATAAGAAAGGGAACCAAGAGTACCACCGGGAAAATTTTCGAACACAAAATTAGCCATCGAAAACCCACATGTCCTGGGTTAGAATACCATAGATGAAAACTCTACCACTGAGTCATCAATCACCCGCTTATTAGTTTTGTTAACTATTATATTAATATAAATTAATGAATGCCTGCTTATGTTAATTATTGAACAATTACATTGTATACTTCGTAAAGTCAAAAATTATAAATTTGTATTTACTGTACATACAGTGAGCGCAGAAAGTGTTCGTACACCTATGCTATTGAAACGAGAATGCCTGCGAAAAAAAAAAAAAACAGAAAATTTAAGAAGTGTAATAACACACACAATATGAATAATGAAAACTAAGCTTTATGAATATATCAATAAAGAACCACAAAGACAAGTTTAATGGTCAGAAAGTAAATAAATTCCGTAGAAAGTGTATAGAGTAGACGCAAAAAGTGATCGTACACCTGACGTACGAATACGAAACAAAGATACCACAACTGGGGTTCACTAGTATTCACCTGAGTATACACCGCTGTATAGCATGACGAGTAACAGAATGAGTTTAGTTGTGAATAGGAGTGAAAAAACTGCACGGTGGGCTGTCGAAATGGGAAGCAACCGAACAGAAACAAATGAGGAGACAAGAAAAGTAATTATTAAAGTGCATAAGAAGGGTAAGTCTTTGAGAAAGATGGCAAACCTCAGGGGCAGATCCAGAGGGGGGCGATCGGGGCCATCGCCCCCCCCCCACAAGAGGAAACTTTCTTATTTTATATATAAATAAACCCACCCATAACAAGTTTGGAGCTCTTAAAAGTAGCAGTATTACTGCCGACCGCCCCTTCCCCAGAAGTCCGTCCTGGATCCGCCCCTGTATAGAGTAGCCACAATCGAGTATTTTCCGCTGTATGTTTGGAGTCGTTGTCTTGCTGAACAGTAAATTGTTTTCAAGAACCATCTTCTGCGCACTAGTATGGAGATATTCCTTTCATATGTTAGTATACACTTTGTGGATCATCACTCCATCGATAAGGTGGAGACGACCCACTCCTGAGGCACTCATACAACCCCAGACGAGCACGGACCCTCCTCCGTGTCTTACTTTAGGGACTAGATTTTGAGGATTCATCTCTGTATTCACCTTGCGCCATACCATACGCCTCCCATTGGACTCGATAAAATTAAATTTACTTTCGTCCGAAAATATGACCCTATTCCAGAAAGAAGCCTGATCCCTTATCTTTATACTCTTTTTCAAACTTTAGTCTCTTTATACGATTTGTCTTGTTCACCCAGAACATTTTCCTGGCTATCCGACCATGATACCCTGCAAATATTCCGCACTGTACTGGCTGATACTTTAACACCGCGTGTTTCCAGATCCGTTGCCAATTGCACAGCAATACTTTTTGGAACCTTTTTTCTTTCCCTAATAATGTAACGTTTAACTTGTTCACTCAACACTCTTGGTCTTCCAGTTCTTTTTTTTTTTATTATTATTATTATTTTTTATTATTTTTTTATGGTTTCGCACAGTGATAGAAACATTATACATCGCAATTATTGTTTTTACTGTTGAACGAGGCCTGTCTGCAAGGTTTGCCAGGGGCGGATCCAGGACGGACTTCTGGGGGGGGCGGTAATACTGCTACTTTTAAGAGCTCCAAACTTATTATGGATGGGTTTATTTATATATAAAATAAGAGTTTCCTCTTGTGGGAGGGCGATCGCCCCCCTCTGGATCCGCCCCTGACTCTATAATACCTTGAAACAGCTTCGCACACCTCCCCAATCCCCAGACATGAACCCCATAGAACATCTATGATCTGTTCTGGAGACAAGAATCAGAAGGCACAGCTTGTCTACTAAAGAAGGCCTAAAAAAAGCTATTCAAGAAGAATGGGACATAATCAGTCCCGAAGCTACAGAACTACGAACTACTACAGGTGAAATCAATGCCACGAAGATTACAGACAATCATTAACGCACAGGGTAATCCCACAAAATATTAAATAACGTAATATACTTTATAAGCATTAATTCAATCATAAGTGTACGGTGACTTTTTGCGTTTACAAAAAAGGAATTCTCTCTTTTCTTCTGAACAAAACAGTGACTGTCTTTGTTTGGCCTTTCTCTTGTATATAGAAATAAAATGTATGAATGTGTAGTCTTAATTCTGGTTATATATATATTTTCCACCTCCGTTCTCATGCTAGCTGTTTTCAATATAAAGTATGCACGGTGTACGAACACTTTCTGCGCTCACTGTAGGTATGTTGACAATAAGCGAATGTTATTAGAATATTTGTTGAGATTTCTTTTCCTTCATTGCCTTTCGCCTGATTAAAAAGTAGTTTGCAGTGCTTTGGAGCAGTTGCAGGTGGGAACGCGATAATGTTTGAGACATACCGGCGACTTTTTTGTGTGTGAAAATACGACCTTTCTCATAAAGTAGTAAATAACTGCAGTAGCAATTGTCTACGTAAATGATAAAGACATATCCAACTACAAGAAATTAATACAGTATATATAGCCTATTCATTATTGTGTTTCTCTTTTAACAGCTACTAGCTAAGGATGGCCAATTCCAGAATTTTTACTTTCCGGAATCCGGAAAGTAAAATCGGAAAAATTCCGGATCTCGGAAAAATTCCGATTTTTTCTAAATTCCGGATTTTTTCCGAATGTCGGAATTTTTCCGAATTCCGGATTTTTTCTGAATTCCGGAATTTTTCCGAAATCCGGAATTTTTCTGAATTCCGGAATTTTTCCGAAATCCGGAATTTTTCTGAATTCCGGAATTTTTCCGAATTCCGGATTTTTTCTGAATTCCGGAATTTTTCCGAAATCCGGAATTTTTCTGAATTCCGGAATTTTTCCGAAATCCGGAATTTTTCTGAATTCCGGAATTTTTCCGAATTCCGGAATTTTTCTGAATTCCGGAATTTTTCCGAAATCCGGAATTTTTCCGAATTCCGGAAAGTAAATTTTCCGATTCCGGAAAACAAAATTTCCGGAATCCGGATTCCGGAAAATTTTGGCCATCCCTAATATATATATATATATATATATATATATATATATATATATATATATATATATATATATATATATATATATATATATATATATATATATATATATATATTTTTCAGAAAGTTGGCGAGGGATCAAAGTCTCCATGTCCCCCTCGTAACTGAAGAGAAACTCTGCAATGGTTTTCAATCATTATGTAAATAGAAATGCAATCTTTCAGGCAACATACCCTCACTGTATTTCAACATTTAGATAGCCGGTATGTCGAGTTAAAATCGTAATAAAGCATGCCATTTCTGCTTCCCCCCCACTTTGAACACTGTATGAAATCTAATATAAAAAAATAGTTTGTTTGTCTGTTTGTCCGTCTGTCTGTGTGTGGCCTGGGGACCAGACGAGTGGACCGAGAGTTACCAAATTTTGTGCAGGGGTACCTTGGTCCAGGAACCAGATCAAGATGAGGCATTTTTTTCAAATTTCGAACCAGGGGGGTCTCAGGGGCGTTTACCGTGACTGACCTGAGGACCATACAAGTTAACCGAGAGTTACCAAATTTTGATCACAAATACCTTGGTTCAGGCCTCAGACCAAGGCGATGGGTTTTTGTCGAAATTCGAAACATGGGGCTGAGGGGGGCGTTTAATGAGACATGTAAAAGTAATCCAAAATGACCGATCTTAGTGTCAAATCCGTAGTTTTCGCGGTCGCTGAGATCAATGGTGTGACACTTCCATTAGCGATGACTTGCAAATTCAGCTACCATTATATGCGGGCCGGGGTCACATATAGGGGTTTTTACCGAGACATGTAAAAATTATCTAAAATTAGCGATATTAGTGTCAAATCAACAGCTTTCGGGGTCGCTGAGCTCGATGGTGAAACTCAAGATCGCGTGTACTTTGAAATTTAGCCTCCATCAGCTTAGAAACGTGGGTCGTAATAGAGGGGTCATTGAGAGGAAGATTTTTTTTAAAATTTCCAACCAGGGGTTCTTATGGGGGACGTTTACCGGGACCGGCCTAGGATCTGGGCTGTGAGTTACCAAATTTTGCTCACGGGTACTTTGGTCCAGGCCATAGTCCAAGACGAATAGTTTTTTTTAAATTCGAACCAGGGGGGTCTCAGGGGCCGTTTACCGGGACATTTAAAGTAGTAAAAAAATGACCGATATTAGTGTAGAATTCATAGTTTTCGGGGTTGGTGAGCTGAATGGTGAAACTCAAGATCACGTTTACTTTGAAATTTAGCCCCCATCACCTAAGAAACGGAGCCACAATAGAGAAATCATCGAGACATGTGAAAATAATTCAAAATGACCGATATTACTGTCAAATATATAGTTTTCGCTGTCGCTGAGATGAATGGTGATACTACCATAGACGTTGACCTCCAAATACAGTCCCCATCAGCTGGTGGCCAGAGACTTTTTTAAAATTCGAACTAGGAGGTCTCATGGGGCATTTATCGGAATATGTAGAAGTAGGAGAAAATGACCGATTTTTTTTGTTCAGTTTCTTTACATAGATACTTTATCTGGTCATGCGAAGAATGGGTATATTCAACTAGTATTAAATAAAGTTACGGTATTTTTCACCTCGAAGTGACATCTAAGTAAAAGCGAAGGTTATATATTCCATAAGTCGTCTTCTTTTTTCTTTCTTTCTTTCTTTCTTTCTTTTCTTTTCTTTTCTTTTTCTTTTTTTTTTTGTATCTGGAAGTGTTAAATTCACCTATTTGTTTGTCAGTTGTTGAAAAAAAATGTTAACCTTGGGAAGAGGTTTTCTCACAGTTGCTACTCATTTTGATGACATTTTCCATACATCAACTTTCTCTTACAATAAAATGGCACTTTTATCATATTTCACGACAATCACTTGCAAAATAATTAAACGAAAAGGTATTAATTATTCAATTTTTAATACGCTTTATTCAATCATTTAGTTAGGACTGAGCGATATTTCGATTTGAATATCTATATGTATTGATAAAATATCAAAATCTGATAAAAAAAAACATAGAAACATCGAAAAATGTCGAATATCAAAATATCCAAATATCTAAAATAAACATCAAGATATTGAAAAATATTGTAATGTCAAAAATATTGCATTACCAATCAGTAATTTTATATTGATATTTAAAAAGATAGATATAATGAACTATCCTACAAATCTAGTTTTAGTGTCCCACAAAGTCAAATCATAATGATATATAGCCTATTGTCATTGCAATTCCGAATGAAGATATTATTAAAAGTTGCATTAATATAATTCCTTGTTTTGTAGTAAATAAACTTTTAATTGCAACATTCTCTAGCATTCTATTATTAAAAATAACCTAGTATCATGTTGATAACCAATTATTGAGCTACAGTTCTCAATTTTAACAAAATTTGGGCTACTAATTGTATTGTTACATTACTTGCGCTGACAGGAATAACTGCAGCTAATTTCGTTAGTAGTTTCTTCCTAGTTTGTAAGACGTAAAATTCTGGTGGTGTACGTCTTAAATGTGGAATGAAGTTCTGTAATTATGTTTATTTATTTTGAATTTTGACTGGATTATCCGAATATTATACCTAATGAAGACAAAAATTTTGATACAGCTTCATTATTATTGGAGATGTAGTATACAAAAATTCTGATATAATATACGAGAGCAGTTTGAAAAGAAACCACCGTTTGCTCATGTGCTAGTAATGACCGGGAAGACTGACGTCAGTACTGTGCTTTTGTGTGCAGTAGTTCCAATTCAGTAGACAGTCAGCAGTGGAAGAAGAAGGCTGTATTGCAGTTCACTTTTCCGCTACAACAATTGAAAATGAACGTTCCACTATAAAAACCCGTCAAATGTGAAGTGCGTGCGGTAATACGATGTCTGAGTGCGAGAAAACTTTCGGCAGCCGCAGTTCACCCCGAACTGTGCAGTGTTTGCGGATCAAATGTGATGAGTGAAGATGGACGAACTGGCGTGCACGGTGCGGAAAGAAGTGGGTGCCCATCTGGAGTGAGCAATGAACTCGTGTATGAAATCGACAAAATTGTCCGTGAAGTTCGTCAGTACACGATATCTGACCTTTCTGTTCTATCTTCAGGAATATGAAAAAAATGGCTTACGTCACACCACTTCGACAATGACAATGCGCTTCACAATGCTGTTAGCGGGTGGCTTCATTCCCAAGTGGGGGATTTCTTTGCAGAACGAATTTCAAACCTTGGAAAATATTATGACAAGTGCCCAATTTGAATGGAGAATATGTTGAAAAGTAATGTGATATACTTTTCTGTGTATAATAAAAGTTCCGTATCTGCGAGTATATGTCATTGATAACCAAACGGCGCTTTTTTTTTCGGATTTCCCTCGTGCATGTTGTGAGTATTGTGTTGGATTTGATTGGATTTTTAGCGTCCCTTTTCAGCATTAAGGCTACGTGAGGCGTGCACCTAAAGCTTAACGTGCGATTAAAACCACATGAGTTACCGTGAGTTCTATGTTGTTTGTGACATTCTAGTATACATGGTATGTATTAATACTACACAGGGGTCTCTAGTGTAATCCCACCTCGCACAAAGTAGGCTTTGTGGTAGACAAACACCGTGTGTGGGTTTTTGCAGGGTTCTCCCGTTCCCTACCACTTTAGTAATTTCATCATTTCATTCATCATCATAATCGCCATCTTCCTTAGGCACGAACACACAAAAAATACTACGGTATGGTTTGGTCTTCCGTCAAAATTCTCTTGTCCACCAAGAGAAATCAAATACAACTTCCGTGAACATATACCAGCGTTTCTTGCGTTTCACAAATGACCGGGCGGTACCCTGGCCTCAACCCCTGGATTATGTTATGTTATCCAAAATGGTAGAAGCCATGACAAGTGCTCTGGAGCAAGCAGGGACTGAAGTTCACTTTTGATACTGTTAGAACCGGCATTGAGGTGTGCCCAGAGGTATGTGACTGCACGAGTTGGACAATTTGAAGTATATTAAAGTTAATAAATATATAGGGCTATATTGTAATTTCATTTTCATTTTCTTGCCTCTAAAACTTAGTAATCAGATCGAGTATAACACTTTTTGTCTTCATTAGGTATTTAATTAATTTTTGGCAAGGTTTGCTTTCATTTACGTGTTGACACTTTGTCAGCTAATTCTACCGGACAACATTCTATAGCCCGGTGGAAGTGAAGGGTGCAAGGAGCAAAAGCATTTTAGGAATATCATGAAATGTAGTATGTAAATATAATTGATATTATTTTTCATAATAAAATGTACAGACCACCTCATTAAATTTTCACGCTCTCACTTCTGAAATTAGATCATGTCATGCTGCAATTATTAGGGAATAATTTATATACGAAATATGAATAAAATCACAATAGGCGTTTTCGGGAAAACTTTGAAACGAAAATAAAAAAAACTCATCCCCGAGAGCGAACTTCCCTTTTTAGACCTTCCATTAGAAACGTTTATGCCATATTTAAAAGTTATTAGAGTTTTTATTATTATTATTATTAAAGTTATTATTATTTACGAAATTTGAACAAAATACCTTTTGAAAAAAATATCTGAAAAAACTAATCCCGATCATAAACTTATAGTTGTGGACTTTTTCATCTTTAACGGATTATGGCATATTATAGGGTTATTAGTGAAATGGTTATTCATGACACACTAGCTGAACCTGCACTGTCTACTCAGCGTATCGTTTCGTTCAGAACATGAATTTCTTTTCCATTGTGCATGTCACCTTACTCACACAAGTAAAGGATAGGAGACTCACAAAGGAAGTGAATTCCTATGTATATATTATGTTGGAGTGAGTTTGTAGCAAATTTGTAGAAGTAACACGATATCAAGTGGAAATACTTGTCTCTAATAAATCCATATCCGCCCGAGTACGCCTCATTGCGTCTCTTAAGGCCTTTGAAGTTGGAAGCATGCAATAGGTTTTGCCACCATACGTAACTTCTTTACTGGTTGCCTAATACCGTAGTTTCGGCCTGCAACAATGTTAATCTTATGAGATCAAAACGGCCCCTAAAATGTCGAATAGAACAATAACGACACGGTTTTTGAAAATTTGAATGAGAACTGGATAATCTACATAAAATTTGAAATCGACCAGTGAAAACGGCACGGTTTTAGCATTCGTGGTTCTTGGGATCTCATTGTGGAAAGGGTTGCGGACAAGCACATAAACCTAGCATTTCAATATATATACTAGCTGAACTTGTGCTCTCTACACAGATCATCATTCACATATGAATCTCCTTGTCATTCCTCACAGCATCTGTACATATCCTTTACAGACACAAGTGAAAGACGTCTTGATAAAAATCGGCAAGAGATACAGTAAAGAGAAGATTTTTTCGATTATTTTTTCAATATCTCGCACCATTTGCAAGATTTAAGCCTACTTCCGGTTGGTGTTTTTAATTCATGTATGATCAGTGTTTTCTTTCTTCTTGCATGCAATATGTAGTAAGCAAATACATTACACACACAATTAATTACAATGTCAGTGATATATGGTGTTCATTGGGCAAAACACTCCAAACAATAAAGATTCAACTTTGACTGGAGAAATCGTTATTCTTCGTTTTTCATTATAATTTGGCAATAAAACATACACCTAAGAGGTATGCAACCCATGTATACAATTATGTTGTGTAGGAATATATAATGCGTAGGATATGATGTTTTAGGTTTTTTTTTTATTTCAACACTTTCAGTGTACCCGTAAAGATGTAATAAAGAAATAATGGCCATGCTTTTAAAAAAATTTCAATTAGAACTGGACAATCTACGCAAAATTTGCAATCGATCAGCGAAAACGTCATCTTTCTATCGCCTGCAGTCTCCGAGATCTCATTGTCGAAAAGATTGGCCACAAACATACAAACCTTCACAAACGTATAGTTTAAAAGAACTCCCAAAATAGCAGCACAATTTATTTGCATTGATTTTGGAGGTTTATTAAAATACAAGGGCTTTGAACAATAATTTAAAAAGAAAACTTTATTAAAAAGATCTATTTAAATATATCTTTTTAAAGTACACATACTTTAAAATATTTGTCTTTTGTTAAACGTGAAATAACAAATAACCGTAAATCAATGGTTTGATATCAAAAGTTACAGGTTGGAGCTGAGGCGTTCTTATTGAACTAAACTAAATCAAGGAACCTACCTCTCTTGTGTCAGTTAATCTGCTAGCTAGGACCAAGTGTTGCATACGCATTTGTGAGCACAGCACACATACAACACAGAGGGTTGACGAAAGTTTTCACTTTCGGAGGGCACTTGCTTTTTGAATCTCATTTATCATCTTTCCATTCATTTTCACATTCGTCTGGGCTTCGGCCCTAGGATACTTCATTGCGATGGCGGACTCTGGCAATGCTAACGGACAATCGGTTCTCGGTCGACATACAGGATTACCAGCTTCTCTTTTTACAACTACAAACACTATGCGTGTTCAAACTGCACCCACTGGAACTACCAGTCGCATCCGACACTTTTCCTGGGGAAGTCAACAAGTAGCAAGCACATCTAAAGAGAGACATACTTCTACTGAGTCAACTCAGTCTGCAAAGAGACTTCGTGGTGGATCTCTAACTTCTAGTGTCCAACCAATGGACACTGGATTGCCACCTTCAGAATCATTATCCGAAACTCTCAATATAACTCCAGACCCCATTTAAAATTTTCTACTAACTGATTTTGACCCGAAGTACACACATCCAAAGATGATCTTTCTCCAGATCATTAAATACGTTCCACGTGCAAATGTAGAACAAATAGTCTACACTAGAAATGTATACATTATAAAATCAAAAGATCCAAATTTTGGAACCTATTTACGTAACAAGGCATCTTATGAAATCTTCGGGAAAAACGCAAAATTAACAAAAAAGTCTGTTTCTAGGCCTAAACAATCACCATCACCTAAGAAACTTCCAATGTTGTCTGTCGTTATTTGTGGTGTTTTTCCGGAGTTTACGGATGACAAAGTGCGCGAAGAACTTCTTCAAGAGGGCATTAACATTGACAAATGCATACGCATTAAAAACAATAATATGCCAACATATATGATTCACGTTTTGTCCCAAAACCAGCAGGCTATCGATAATCTACTGGCACACGGTGATCCTATTTATAAGAAAATTCATAGGGTAGAGCCTTCTAAAACTCCTGGGCCAGTGCCTCTTCGGTGCGAGACATGTCAGACCTACAACTCTCATTTCACAAACATCTGTCCAAATCAACCGCGATGCGGATATTGTGGCAACCAACACCAAAACAGGTTGTGCCAAAATCAACAACAACCTCCAAAATGTTCCACATGTGGTGACATGCACCCCACATACAGCTACCGCTGCAAGGCAAAGCCCCCGGCAGGACCTACTTCACCGGAGTTTACTGCACGCATTCGAAGTTCTGATAAAACTACACCTCCAGCTCAATCTATTCTGCATCCACCCAGTGTCGAAGATTTTCTTCGTTACTTCGCTATAGTCCTCCAGAACGTGATGCCATTTCAACATGATCATGTACTTTGCACCATAACTGCCACTGTAAAATCGTTCTTTAACATCAATATGGATGGTACATATTCAAGACAGTATGCTCACTTTCAAATCACGCCTCTTGAAACCGTCGTTTAAAGCCATGACCTTTCTGATCCTAATTATGAATTTATTGTTTATTTATATTCGATCTTTACAGCAACACAAACTTCTCTTAGAACATCTCTTACTGGAAGAACAAATTGATATTTTTGCTCTCAATGAAACTGCACTCAAACCTAATGTCACAGCTCGCATCAAGGGTCATCTCCTTCATTGACACGATTATATAGGACCATCCGCCAAAGCTCAAGGTTGGGTTGCAGTAGATTTTTCACCAAAATTACCATTCCGACAATATTATCCACAGGCTTTTGACAATCATCCAGAACATCTTCTGTTGTCCGTTTATTTTCCTTCCATTGTTCTCAACTTTGCTACAATCTATATCCGGCCGAGACACCCAATACCATTTGATTTTTTCAATTCCATTGCCCAGAATTTTCGGAATATCATCGCAACGACCGAGAAAAACAACAATTTATCAACTACGTAAGTCAACAGCTACACTTACATATCCATGCCTTAGTCATACCAGACCAAGTAGTCAAACAACACCAGATGTTGTAATTACGTCGCTTAATCTGGTCGGCGATTGTAATATCCAGGTACTTGACACAACAGGCAGCGATCACAGCCCATTAAAACTAACCCTCAACAAGGCCGTTACTGCAAAAATACTCCAGTGTTTCGTACCGTCAAACGTTACGATAAAGCAGATCGGAATACGTATAGGACAACCATTGAAAAAGATATTACAGATCCTACAACACCAACTACTGAATATGAATTGTATAATACTATCTCCCGACTTACTCATACCTTAACCTCTAATGCTGAAGCATCTATTCCTATGGACAAAATTTGTCCCTACAAACCAAAGTTACCGCCTCACTATCTGGCCATTGTAAAACTTGCATGGCAGCATATTCGAGAATATCATCGTACTGGAAACGAGCCATATCTTCATTGCTATAGACAATGGCAACGCTCAATGAAAAACTACCTTATTGCATATAAACGGAGACACTGGATTAGTGCTTGCAATAAGTTGCGAGACGAATCACACCCAACCCATTACTGGAAGGAATTTAATCAATTAACTGGAAAGAATACTGTTACAACATATCCGATCCATCTCAATAGTGTTCCACTACTCTCAGAGACAGACAAAGCAAAAGCTTTTGCAGATCAACTACAAGCAGTATTCACTCCAACTGAGTCTCCATGCCACAGCGAACGTGTTGATATTTCCTGCGTACCTTCTCCACAACCCTCTGTAACACACCAAATCGACTTAAATCATCCTTATACCAGACCAATTACCGCTCTCGAATTACATTCCGCTCTCCGACGGAAACGCAACACAGTTCCAGGAATAGATGGCATCTCTTATAGGATGCTGAAAGAATTCCCGCCTCTCTTTATTTCTTTATTATATCTATATATAATTTCATTCTCAGCACTGGATATTATCCGTTACATTGGAAAGTCTCAAAGGTTTGCATATTTCATAAACCAAACAAACCCATTCATGATGTTAGTTATTACTGGCCCATTCAGTTAACTTCTGTCTTTAGTAAGCTATTTGAAAAGATTCTCGTCAACAGACAACATACTCATCTTAAAGAACACGATTTGTTACCAACACATCAAGAGGGTTTCAGGCCTACCTTTCCTATTAGCGACCAATTGCTACGCCTCACCACTGTTCTCACCAATCAATACAATAAAGACTTTCCATCATGTCTAGTCCTTATGGACATCATCTCATATTTTACTTTTTTTTTGTTTTTTATATTAGCATCCATGTTTTAAGAGCTATTCACTTGCATCACACGTAAATCCAAATCAAAACTTTTTTATAAAATACAAATAAATAAATAAATAAATAAGCTAAACAGAATGGCATGCCAAGTATAATCTTCTTGTCTTTCTTCTAAAATCACAAAAGTACTCCGGTGGACTTTGGATGTTCTGCAATTCAGGTCTTCAATTCCAGTGTAACTCCCTCTTTTATCTTTATTTCTTGATTTTCTTTCTACATCTGTTAAACAATTTTAAAAAACTTGATTGCACCTTCAATGATAAGTAACTCTTTTATGACAAAGACAAGATTAGTTTTAATATCAAAACTGTGATAACTAACTAAATGAAACACATGTTCGCTACTGTTCGAGAATTGATTTCTTGTATGTGACAACAATCAAGGAATTCATGCTGGGATTCGTTTAACCGTTTGCTTTAGCACTGTCCATGTGACCTTAAACTAATGAAACCTAAACATGATTTATGAATGTAGTATTCAAATAGGTCAATTTAGTAAATTTAACTACCATCATCATGGAAATTGTTTCCAACAAGAAATATTTATTTTAAATAATATAGTTATTACATATTTTTCCGCCCCGTGCAAATGCACGTGTTGCACATATGATAGAGCTGGTCCTGGATGAAGCATGTAAATCGTTTGAAACTTTGGAACCATCTTTTTTCACACAATCACCGTAGTGTCTTCTTTCACATCGTTTCTCCAAAGTAAAAAAGAAAATATTTTTAATTGTAGCTAATTTATTTATTTATTTATTTATTTATTTAGTTGCATTATTATTGCATCTGTACTTAACAATTATTTTCTAACTTGTAGATGTAGCTACCTTTATGCATGTTGATTGTTAACATGTTAATTTCTTTTATAACAGTTGCATATGACAATTCGTTAAGAGGCCCTATCATGGCGAAATTAAAATACTGCTAATTTTACAGTAATTATATGATATCTTCAAATAGATAAAATATAATCGAAATGTACAACAAGAGCTCGCTAGACAATATTATTTTGCATGAGATACCGTTATCACTACTAACTTATCTGCTTCCGATTTCCAGTCATTTAGAAAATCGGCGTTTATTTTCGCCTTTCTAAATGGCTGCAAACGGAAAGCTAGTAGGTGACTCGTGATAACGGTACCTCATGCAAAATAATATTGTCTAGCGCGCTCTTGTTCCATATTTCGATTGTCTTTTATATATTTGAAAATATCACATAATTACTGTAAAATTAGCGGTATTTTAATTTCGCAATGATTAGGCCTCTTAAAACTAATTTTAGCAAGAAAATCCAATCACTTAATAATTTTAGGTGTATTTCTTCCCATTTAATCTGTTAGTAAACACTCTGAAAATATGTGTTTAATTCCTTATTAATTCCCACATTACAGTATATATTTTTCAAAGAAAATAAATAAACTTTTACCGTTAATAACCCGTGATTTTTCATATACAGTAGTAATTGCGTTGCATAATAAGAGAAAGTGAACGAACTAATTGTTTCCTTAAGAAGGGAAATGAGAATATTTAAATTAGTCGGTATTAATTGATTTCAATTAAACAGAAATTAATAATTTAATGAATAATTTAATCCTATTTTCATAATCAAAGCTGCTTCAGTTAACGATAAACTTAATAGCTATAAACGTTTTTTTTTAAATACATTTTCTTTGTATGCGTAGAAAGAAGGTCGGAGAAAATTTTATTCAAAGCAGACTTCATGATACATTGAATTAACAAATTTTCACTTCAGTTACTCCACCAGGAAGTAACTACCGTGACTAAAAGAGAAAGAATGCAAGAAACGTGACTTCAATATTGTTTTAGCTAGCAAAGGTTTGTTTGTTTGTTTATTTTTTCATCGTCCATTTATCCCACAAGGAATCAAACCTCGCACCGCGTGAACTAAAGGAATGGGTACTATCTACTATAGTATGCAGCAAAAAATAGTACTGAAATTCGCGTACGGATGGCGCGCAGGTGGAATGTGGTATGAGCTGAGATCGTTATATGTGTGCGGACTAGCTTAGTGCACGGCTATTCTATGCGTTCGCAACGTGCTTTCATAGCTCATGTGTACGCTTGAAACGCGAAAGCAATAAAAAACGCGCAGAAAACATCGGATCGAGCGTATTTGATGCGTTTCGGAACAATACACCGCCTACTATTTAAAAGATGTCTAAATGAAGGGAAAAAAGAAAGACATTTTGCCAGGCAAGGGGATTTTTAGCAAGAAACAGCTCCTTGGAAGATGCTTTGTGCAGAGTATTGGAACTCTGCTATCTTAGACCTGGACCTGGCAAAAGAGACCTGGAAACCCTGACTGGCTCACAGTATGATTTATAACTTTGGCGAAAGTAAAATTACTGACTAGCCACTTAGATCGCGTTCGTTACGGGAGGAAACGCATCCTCGTTTAGCCATAGCTTTAATATTTAATTGGCTTGAAATGATTTTACTCACAATAGAGGAGGAGATGTTTATATCGAGCACTACTTTCGCCCATAGAATGGGGACGTCAGAATGGGCCGAGCGTGAAATTCGTGGAAAGATTTAACAAGGCAGCTCCAAGTACTACGATTATCTTTTCTGTCATTCAAAAGTTCTGTCATACTGGATCTGTGTTTGTTAGGTTTATTTAAAATTGAACTGTGCCAATGAAGATTTGCTCGATTTATGAAGTGTTAGGTATAACAACCATTACTTGATTAACCATATAAATTTATGTAAAATATAATGTACAGTCGAAGCATAATATATATATAAACTTACGTATTCTTGTTACATTATAATTATTATATTTTATAAGTAAAACCATATAGAAGTATAAACGAATACATATATAAATTATGACAATTACTTCACACATAAGATCTGCTCATTGTAGCCATAGATATAACCACAGCATGTTGTTACTCTTCTTTTTCTAATCTTCACCAGCATAGACAATACATTTATATATGAAACATTTTTTATGAACCATCTATTTATTGCATTTCATCCTAACAGTGTTCTATCAACGAGAAGGGATAAAAACTTGATTATTCACCCATTTTTGCGTTATTTACTCGTTTCTTGCCACGCCAGAAATCCGTTGTTATAACAACAATGGATGCAACATGACGGAGTTACTGGTCACACTGCAAAGGAGTTACTTGCTCTTCTCCAACGAGAGTTTGGACATAATTTTATTTCCCGTAGAATGGAATTTCCATCTTGTTGCCATTCCCCTGATCTTAAGGACCCATCTTTTCAATAATGTGTCAAATAACTTACCTTGCCATTTAACATTTTGAGTGACACTCCGGGATTCATGACAGAGACGACTATGGAACCAGGGGTGTAGCCAAGGGGGGGCCCATTGGGGCCAGGCCCTCCAAATGGTTTCCTGCCCCCCCCCCCAAATGACCAGCTTTTATAACATCATAGGAAAATTATCTCGTTTCATTCATTTAAAAGTAACAAAGTTTATTGACAATTAATAATTTACGGTAAAATAGTATGGAGAAATATTGTTTTTCCATACCGATCGAAAAATAGTATAATATCTCTTCCTTATACCGATCGAAAAATAGGATACTTTTTTGTGACAGCAGATTACACAATTTACTGCGATTTATATTTGACAGTTTGAAGACAAACGTTTTATCGAGGTACTACAAAATACAGCCATAAAACAAAGGTACTAAACTGATTTGTAAGTACAGTATATTTTTATATGCTTTAACAAGTGTTTTAAAAGACATAGAGGATGGAAAATTTTTTGAGAAACAATGCTTTTATTCAATTTGGATTTCATTCGCTCTCTCCTTTATTTCTACTCAGTGTAATAAAATAATTATCTTTTTTTTCTAGTCACGAATAATAAATAAATATTTTTGTCAGGAACCCGTAAATTAAGTGAAATTTCAAATAAAATCAATCTTGTGTAGATAGGTTCTATATACAAGGTCCTAAATTTAAATATAAAGGTAAACAAGAAAAGTTTTGTTGCTTTTTCACCCACTACCTTCGAACATCGATATGTCACCTAACCTGGAAGATCAAAAATAGTCCCCATCAGCATCGACGACCTTCTGAAAACGTTCTGGAAGGCCATATAACCCATCGCGGTAAAACTTGGTGGGCTGTGAAACGAAGAAAGTATCAGGTGCATTTTGGACTTTTACTAGGGATTTGAACTGGCTTCCTCTAAGATGATTGTCCAAAGGATGGAACAGGTGATAATCGGACGGTGCAATACCCGGGGAATATAGTGGTTGCAATATTGTTTCCCATCCAAGGCGGAAAATGGTGTCCTGAGTCATTCTAACCACGTGGGACTTAGCGTTGTCCCGTAAACGAGGGCCCATTTGCAATTCAGAAGTGATGGCTCCAGAGTTTTGAGTTTTTGTTAAGCACAGCTCAACTGCTGACACTACACAGTTGCATTGATACTCTGACCAGGTGGTAGCAGTTCCCGATGCACGATGCACCAAACACACAGAAGGACCTTCTTCTGGTGCAGTGCTGGTTTCGGCTGTTTTGAAATCGGTTCATGGGATGCTAACCAATGATGACGGCGCCGTGGACCTTCGTATAGGACACACTTCTTATCACATGTCAACGCCCTGTCCAGAAATGGCTCCGAAACAGTAAATAAACACAGGGGACTGCCGCGTTGCCTTCTGGCCCGGAGTCAAAATATGTGAGACCCATCGACCCAACTTGTAGTGCTTCGCAAGTTGATGGATGTGCTGCCGAATGGTTTATCCACACACTGAATTGTAGTCCCAGTTCCTCTTTATACATGTGTTGGTATTCTGGCACGTGGTGTTTTCGGGTGTTTCGTCATTGTCCTTAAACTTGTTAAACCATCGCTGCAATGTCCGCGTCGTCACGACACCCTCACCAAATTCCTGGCATATCTTCTGTCCCAGAGTTCAACTCTGTAGTAGAGGTGCAAAATGCACTTGATGCCTTCTTTGCTTGAAGGCAAACTAAGTTCTACCGCGAAGGAATCCGAATCTTGGCAGAAGGTCGTTGATACTGATGGGTACTATTTTCGACCTTCCAGGTACGTCTTAAGTGGCATATCGATGCTCTAAGATGATAGGTCAAAAAGCGACAGAACTTTCTTCGTTACTTTTATACATACTATATAAAACTACTGTATAGGTTCTAGTATCTCGAGTTCGGGAAGTCGGAATGTCAAAATTCCTTCAGATTATTGCTCATTTTGGTGTGGTTTACAAAATATATAAAAATCGAATGGGGTCCTTTTTACTTCCGTGGTCACTTTATGTTCGAATATCTCGAGTTCTGAAATTCGGAATGTCAAAATTCCTCCAGATTCGTGTTCCTCATGGTTTAATTTACAAAATATATAAAAATCAGGTCGAGTTCAGTTTGCTTCCTTGGTCATTTTATGTTCGACTATCTCGAGTTCTGAAATTCGGAATGTTAAAATTGCTTCAGATTCGTGTTCCTCGTGGTCGTGGTCTAATTTACAAAATATATGAAAATCAGGTGGGGTCCAGTTTACTTCTCTACAGTCGAAAAGTACGTTGGTGTCATCAAAGAAATAACTAAAAAAAAAAGTGCAAAGGATCCCAGGTCAGTATTTGTAACACCCAAGTTCACATCAGTATTTACGGTTTAGAACCTCCCACTTTTCTGATTTTAAAATATGGCAACCCTAATTTAAGTGTGACTTGTACAACCATCGAACTATCCCTTTCGCACAGTGCTACACATATTACCATGATATTCTTGGAGCAAATAATAAAAAAAAAAAAAACAAAAAAAACACACAAATCAATATAATTGTCTCGATTAATAGATGCTTTCACAATTGTTAAAAGGTGTCATTTAAAACAGCAAACATTGATTCTGCTTTGAAAAGGACCAACATGGTTTGGCTTAGAAAACCGCAAACTCGGTTTCGGGCGGCTTTCGCGTTTGAAAAGAGCTTCTGCGGTTTCCGTTTGGAAATCCGCTTTGGCGGTTTCGGTTTTTAAAAACCGCATTTGCGGTTTCGATTTTGAAAACCGCATTTGCGGTTTTCGGTTTTCAAAAAACCGGTGTTCTCAAAAACCGACAACCGAAAATGTCACAAAAATTCGACAGCACTACTCTGTACTAAAGAAAGTCTGATCCTAGTCAGTTTTCTTCGCTACGTCATTGCTCCTTATTGAATGGCGGGCAGCTCATTTATCGTTTTCTTTCTTGATCACCTCAAATGTGTGAAAATGGCGTCCTTTCAAGGTAGACTTCCGTTTGCTTACATATCCATCGATCGCTCTAAGAGTCAAACAGTATTTTAACTTTTTTCTTTATATTTCTTTCTTTTCTTTCGTTTCTTTTTCTTTTTTTGTTTAACCTTCAACGATTATGCATTGAAGATAAGGGAGACAGTAATGATGTTAATGCACGAGACGGTGGAATAAGAAAAGTGGTGAAAACGGAATAAACTTTAAAAAAATCTCGTACATAGTATTTGATCACCATAAAGCCTACTTGGCAAGAGCTGGGATCGTACCAGGGACCTATTACATCTAAGGTAAACGATATAATATTTTATTTTATTTTATTTTATTTTATTTTATTTTTACGAATACAGAAATATCGAGAACAGTTGATGCCCGGAATTTGCGGATAAGTTTTCGTACAGCACTATCTGTCACTGCCTCTCGATTAGGATGTCGCTCACTGAAGACGGCTTCTACTGTCGCTGAACTGCGTCTTCCAGCCAAAAGGATAATTTCGATTCTTTTCTCTCGAGCTATCATCCCGTACTACCTACAAGAAAAAATAAAGAGACAGTCAGTTTCCGTCCATACAATGCTCCACACATAACAGAATCCTAATCCTAACTATATATATAAAACTACATGAGCTGACATAAATTATTGAGCCCTTCCTGTAGAGCTTCAATGATTAAATTTGACATGATTATAGCTTTCCGGAACTAACTAACAGGAAGATGGCCAAAAGTGAATATTTTTAATTTTTAGGGGGTCTAAACAGGGGATGAAGAATTTCCCTATGTTATTTAAATGGGCCTTTTTTGGATCTATAATTTCATGTGTTAGGTACTTAGAATTGGAATAAAAAGTTGAAATTCGATATGCTTGTACGTTTTCGTTAGCGTTACCTAAATGAATCATAAAAAATAAAAATTTCCAACCGTAGAGTGGTCTTATGGGGATCTGAAAAATCTTTACCATGGTATTTATATGGGACGTCTTCTACACCCCAAAATGTTTAGGCACTTCCGGCAGGATTAGAATGATAAAATTTGGCATGATTGTAGCCTTCTAGAACGAACCCATAGGAAAATTGATAAAAGTGAATATTTTTAATTTTTTAAGGATCTAAAGACGGATGAAGAAATTCTCATGCTATTTAAATGGGCGTTTTCTAGGGATTCAAAATATTATCTTTTAGATAGTTGAAATGGGAAAAGAAACGATAGAATTGTGGGTTCAAGAGGTGCGAGGCTGCAGGCCGACAAAGATAGTGTGTGGGTCGAAGCACCCGGATGGGCAGATTCAAGAAATATAAAGTGCAAGTTCACAAAATCCACTGGTGATGCAAAGCCCGAGAGAGAAGAAATGCGAGGCCGTAGGCCAAGCAGGCTGGGGGGTCTGGGGGCGGAGCCGCCAGCTAGCCAAAGGCTAGTTTAAGTCTAAAAGACAACACAACTTATCCTAAATCCATTCACAACTTCAAAACCGTTACAGATTTTGTAAAAATAAGTTTACCATTAGATTTGTCTTTGGACGAGGATGTTGTTTAATATGTCACACAAGCATTTTGCCGTTTAAAATAAACAAATTGATTTCAATATGACGTACGACAATTTTAACCACGTCATAATATTTCTCCTTCCCACCAACACTGATCCAATTGACTTCGGATAGACTGGATTTACAATTTCTCAAATATTTATCCCGGTCCAGATTTTGGCCACACCCTGTAGAGCAGTGATCGTCAAACCGTCGATCGCGAGCTAGTAGTGGCGAGCTAGCTAGGACATTTTCTATAGATCATGTTAACGCTCCGGTTGGCTAACGTTGATTCCTCCATAAACAAATGTAAGATTTAAAAAAAAAAATGGTAGTCGTTTGGTTGGCAGCTCACAGTAGGATTTAAAAACGGTATGGTAGCTCAGAAGTTTGGCAACCACTGGTCTAGAGGGATTGGAACACCCAATGGGGTTTCTCTCACGATCATCAGCCTAATAGTTTAGACCGCTATTCTATGCTATACTGGCTGATCCACTATGTTCACCATACAATTCTAGAAGTAACACTAATATTGTTCTCTCCAAGATGAATAATTAGTGCCAAAACATTTATGATTGGAACCCGTGTTGCACTTTGTTGTCTCCCACCGCCGAACTTTTTTCCGGAGACGTGTTTCCACTAGACGGTCTAACGGTCTGATCGATTAAATGGAATCAATCCCATAAAGTGGAATCTCTTTCAGAGACAGTCGTTTTGTGGCATTCACTCAGTAGACGATATAGTCGAAGTTCCGTTTAACAAAGTCGACTGAGCCGAAAGTGACGTCAGTTGATCAAAACAACAAACATCCAGTTGATCAAAGACCCCAGTGCAGCTGCTACTTGATTTCTGCCTGTCAAAGGATGGCGTTGTGGTTCCCAAATTTGCCGCTAGTTGGCGTCACTTGTCGTAGGGCGTTCCGTCTCTAAAATTTTGTCAGCTGTAGTTGTTACATTAACTTCTAGGTGAACTTGTGTAATATTGCAGTTTCTCTGTTATTTTTAAAAAGTCCCTTAATTTGATTTTTGTATCAATGTTGGTTATTCTATTCATAAACGGCAACCAACCAACCAGTAAGTGTATGGCGCCATTTTCTAATAATAAACAGTCACGCTAATAAATGACGATACCTGTGCGCTATCGCTTGCTCACCTGACTAATACATCATGCAAGTAATTTTCCGATTTAAAATCCGTTTAAATATTACTTCAAAATATTATAAGGGTCGTAACCATGTTTAGACTGATATACGTTTGTATTTTATAGTAATATATTTTGAGGATTTAATTGCAATTTAAACTGTTATTTCAATTTAATTACTTCGAAATGAGTAGTGATAATACTGAACGTGAACGTGGTTTTATGTTTACTATTAAGACACTGAAGGTTATAATGACATTTAGATTTGAGCAACAATATTTATGTAACTACATGTTGGTTGGAAAGTTATTCCCCGTGGTAGAAAGTGATACATTTGAACTCTTGGCAAAGCAAAGGTTAAGAATTGTGTGAACATTTAACTAATTTGGTCTCTGAAACTAACATTGTAATTTCTACTCAAGAACTCTTTTAATTTACAAAAAAAATTACGTGTATTCTGTTTTACTTCCCACTCCCACTATTCTAAGAATTTCCTTTCCGCAAGTGGCTATTGTCTGTTGCGTATGAATTCGAATACCTTCTGTATTTCCTTCATCTTCTTCCTCACTTCTGTCGACGTTGTAATCTTCTTCATTCGTTTTATATTTATCTTTTATATCCTCACACATGCTTTGTTTATCGTCTTCTTTGTTTTCCCATTCTCTCACGTCTTCTCTCTCCTAACAAATAAAATGTTAATTCTTTTCATATTCATTTATAGAATAATAATTTTCAACTGGCTGGTGTATGACGTAGGAGCAAGTCTTACGACCAAGAAATCAGAGAGAGCTATAATGCGGAAACGAGGGAGGGAAACGACGTAGGAGAACGACTTTACAATTTGAGAAAAGCAGAGACAAATACAACCAGCAATAAAAAATAGGAGGGAATGATGTATGAGAACGGCTTTACGATCTGAGAAAAGCAGATAGAAATAAAATCGGGAAAGACAGGAGGGAATAACGTATGAGAGTGGTTTTACAATTTGAGGAAAGGAGAGAGAAACTCTATGAGAAAATGAGAGAAAGGAATGACGTAGTAGAAGGATTTTACAATCTGAGAAAAGCAGAGAAAAATACAATCAGTAAAGTTTTACAGTTTGAGAAAAGCAGAGAGAAACATAATGAGGAAAGGAGACAAAGGAATTGCGTAGGAGAACGGTTTTACAATCTGTGAAAAGCAAAGAGAAACACAATCAGGAAACGTAGGAGGGAATGACGTATGAAAATGATTTTACAAATTGAGAAAAGCAGAGATAAAATCAATGAGGAAATGAGAGAAAAGAATAGCGTAGGAGAAGAATTTTACAATCTGAGAAAAACAGAGAAAAATACAATCAGTAAAGTTTTATAATTTGAGAAAATCAGAGAGAAACACAATGAGTAAAGGAGAGAAAGGAATGGCGTAGGAGAACGGTTTTACAATCTGAGAAAAGCAAAGAGAAACACAATCAAGAAAGGAGAGGAGGCAATGAGCAAAAAAGGTTAAGAGACTTCAATCTACTAATGGATTTACTATGGTTGTAATTGACAATATTAACGGAAAGAAGGATATATATATATATATATATATATATATATATATATATATATATATATATATATATATATATATATATATATATGACTTTCTGCCTTTGTGCTCATATAATTTATTCACTCCAAAAATTAGTAAAAGATCGGTAATGGAAATTATAATTAAATGCCTCTACCTATTACGGAAGCATGCATTAAAAATTTAACAATAAGAATAACAATTCTGACTTCCTTCTAAAAATTCATCCGAGAGGTTTTGAGCGAATACAAACTCTGTCTCATTTTACGACATCCAGATATTTAGGATTAGCAAATATTTCATTCTCCTGGGAAACAACAAATGCCTTACTTATGGAATATGGGAGCCGAAGAGGTTTATCTTCTGGATCTCTTTCTTTGTCCATCCCTTGCTGAACTTCATCTCTTGGTAGCATCATCTGGTCGCCCCTCAAGCCCGACTGCCCTTAAGACAAGTTATTTTGAAAGGTAGGCAAAATAATATGAAACCATTATTTTCGGTATGCAAAAAATTGACCACTCAAAATTTCTCTGTCCCTTCACTTGATCCCCCCAAGAAACTGAAACAGGGATCGTCACTGGATACAACTGTTTATAGTTCATTGTTAGCTAGCACAGGTTATTTCATTGTTCTCGCAAACAACCTCCTCTTTACAGGTTTATTGTTTCTATACTTCTCTGTTCTATCAACATCACGTTTATATCACGCTTGAATGTATCTTATTGCATATGTTCACTTCGAACAGAGTGCAGATAAAACACAATTGTCATGATAAAAGTCTTAAACAGACTGTTGAAAACATTTTCTTTTGAGTTTTTTTTTTAATTGAGAAATAATAACACGTATTCTTTAGAAGTGACACAAATTTCAAATAATACATAAATGTATAAAGTAATTTATAACGAAAGTGAAGGACTTGTCAAGATAATTCGTTTTATCAACTGGAATTGAAGATTTTTGAATGATAAAAAGTGTTTTGCCTAGAAGCTAGGCGAGCATCAATTTTTCCAAAGGAAAGTAGTAAATAGTTTTCAGATTATGATTTAACTACTGTCAACACATACAGCCTATTTTCGACATTTATAGTAGACATAATCTAAAAATGTCTATGACTAATAAACTGTCTTTTAACCAACTCTGATCCCATTTTCCGTACCAGACATCACATGTTAATTGTACGAGAGTATTTCCGAAAGTTTCCGTCTTGATACTGAAATATCGTACCACTGATAATAAGCCGTTCATGGCAGATAGTGCCATCTATGACAAAAAATAATGCATTAGTTTCAATTGTCTGGCTGTGAGAGTCTCGTAGAGACATTCATTTCAACCAATCACTCTTAGTTAACACTGAAATATCGCGCCATTAGTAATAAACCGTTTAGAGCATGTAGTGCCATCTATGGAAGAAATAATGTATTAGTTTAAACTATTTTGCTGTTTCAGTTCTTTGGAGGAAGTCATTTGAATCAGTCACTGTGGGTAAACACTCAAATATCGCGCCACTAGTAATAAGCCATTCGTGGCATGTAGTGCCATCTATGGAAGAAATAATATATCAATGTCAACTTTTTATCTGCGTCACTTCGTTGGAGGGAGCCGACGAGCTACATGCCGTGAACGGCTAGTGGCACGATATTTCAGTGTTAACCCGCAGTGACTAATTCAAATGACTGCCTCCAACGAACTGACGTAGCCAGACAGTTGAAACTGATACATTATTCTTCCATAGATGGCATTACGTGCTAAGAACGGCTCATTACTAGTGGCGTGATATTTCAATGTCGATAACTGAAATGAAATGAAATGAAATCTTTGAGTTTTACGTCCCACGATTATGCCGGTTACGCTAAAGGAGACGGTGATGATGAATAATGAATGAAATGGTGGACTGAAGAAAGTGGGAGGAAACAGGAGAACCCCGAGGAAACCCACGCACACGGTGTTTGTCCACCACAAAGTTCACTTGGCGAAGGCTGGGATCGAACTCGGGACCCCAAGCACCAGAGGTGAACACTCTACCACTGAGCCACCTTGTCGATAACTTTTGAAAACCCTCGTATATACTAGTGATTTACAAGTGTCCCACGATTATGCCGGTTACGCTAAAGGAGACGGTGATGATGAATAATGAATGAAATGGTGGACTGAAGAAAGTGGGAGGAAACAGGAGAACCCCGAGGAAACCCACGCACACGGTGTTTGTCCACCACAAAGTTCACTTGGCGAAGGCTGGGATCGAACTCGGGACCCCAAGCACCAGAGGTGAACACTCTACCACTGAGCCACCTTGTCGATAACTTTTGAAAACCCTCGTATATACTAGTGATTTACAAGTGTCACATTTATGACGTAAGAACACACTTTTCTGTTCGAGGTTGTTGCCTTTCTACTGAATATTGTACTTATTATGGTGCTTCGAATTCTACCGTGAACTTTAAATTCACATTTCACATAGCCTCAATACTGAAATGGTTGCTAAATTTCAACAAACAAACAATAACATACCCTGATCATGAACAAATAAAATACTGAAAAGTGCAAACATTTTTCTTCTCTACTTTTCAAAATTGAACTCTTAAAAACTTTTTATAAAAATGTAATGGAGTTTTAAGAAACAGAAAATAAGTTTTAAAACGCTAAAAGAGCGAAAATGATTTTTAAAAGATCTAAAATGTTACATTTAAATAATTAATTAACTACAGCAACTCTATGGCCTATGGAACCAGAAGGTTCTATGCTGCGTTCACAAAAGCTCTCCATTGACATCTGTCCTTAGCCAACTGGATCCAGTTTCTGCTTTGTATTCCTCTTTCTGTGAGATCCATGTTAATATTATCCTCGCCTACGTCTTCCTAATATTGCCCATCTGCGCCTACGTCTTCCTAATGATCGTTGTGAGATTGGATTTCCGGTTAAAAATTTGAAATCTTTCTTAATTTTTTCGATTCCGGCTACATGACCTACCCACCTCAGCCTCGAAGATTTGGTGACCCTAACAATGTTTGGTAAACGGTATAAACTATGCAGTTCCTCGTTATGAAGTTTCCGCCATTGCCCATTCCCGTTCCTCTTGGATCCGAATATGCGTCTCAAGATATATTCTTAAATACTTTCAGTCTGCGTTCTTCTCTCAGCGTAAGCGACCATGTTTCAAAACCATATAGCACAATAGGTATGATTATCGTTTTATATAATTTAAGGTTCACATTCGTCGGCAGAATTAGCGACAGTAATTACATTGAAATAAAAATAAAATGTTGAAAATACGTACCAGATTCTGTAGAGACACGAACAGCAACATACAAGGTAAAGAGACCTTCATGGATTACTGATTTCACAATAGTTTTAGTTGCTTATGATCGTAAAGATGATTATAAAACCAGATACCAATACATATATCAGGTTTCACCTTTTTAAAAGCAACCCATATTGGGCTTATTTGGAGTTAGGCCTAATCATATATGCGCTTTTTGGCTTCAAAATGTTAGCTCAAAATACGTATTGCTAACAGGGTCGGATCCAGGACGGATTTCTGGGGGGCCGGTAGGTTGTAGGCCCTAATACTGCTACTTAGAGCTACTTTTAAGAGCTCCAAACACTGGGATGGGTTATATTTATATATATAAAATAAGAAAGTTTTCTATTCTGGGGGGGGGGCAACCACCCCCCTTGTATCCGCCACTGATTGCTAGATATAACATAACGGATTTAGACGCTTCTGTAAAAGTTTATAATTATGAATTTCGAAAATACTTGTATATCTACGATAAAATTAAGTTAAAATTCTAACTTCTAAAGTTCTGTTCAGAGATTTCGGATGAAGATAATCACCATCTCTTAGTAACACATCCATGTTTAGAGATTTGGCTAATGTTTGATTTTTCAGAGATACAATATATACTGTGCTTTTGGAATATGAAAGCCTTTGAAACGTGGAAGAATGTGGAGCAGGCTTATCTTTTGAATTGCTATCTTCGTCCATTTTTTCTCGTGATTGTACTTTTATAAATTGCCCTCAAATTCAAATTATCAAGTGTAGTTCTTCTCTGTAACAGTCTCCACCAATACTTGTTTAAATAAGTTTTTATTATACAAAACAGTGTTTCTATTATTCAATACATTTTGTTTGCTATAACAATTTGTAAGCTAACAAGAGATTGTGTTCTTCCCACAAAGAATAGCATCTTGACATGTGTATTATTTTTACACATTCTGTTTCTTCAACTTGGCGTTTACCTCCCATTTGAGTATAGTGTGTGTTAATTCATATGTGTCAACTTTGATCAGAGTTCAGATTGTATACAATTGTCATGATAATCAACTGTCATAGAGTGTTGAAGCATGTTGACGTCTCAGCATTTTTAAATTTTCGTAGGTGATGCCAATTACGCAAAACGCATAAATAATGAGGCATATAATAGGAAATTGTATCCCTCTTCCACCTTTGGAGTGGAATTTTCAAAAATGCTGAAACGCGTATCCCCTTATTTTATTTAAAAGTTTATATACCGAATTTCAGATTTCTAAATTAAGAAAATCCCTTCATTCCACACTTCGTTAATAAATCAAGAGAAATTTCAATATTATAGAAAATATCCTTCTTTCCCCTCTTAGAAGGGGAATTTTCAGAAACGGTGAAATATGTACTTCATTATTTCTATTTAAGAGTTTACAGACCAAATTTGACATCTCCAATTCAAACGAATGAAATCTTTTAAGTTTTACGTCCCACGGTTATGCCGGTTAGGCTAAAGGAGACGGTGATAATGAGAGATGAGTGAAATGGTGGAATGAAGAAAGTGGGAGGAAACGGGAGAACCCCGAGAAAACCCACGAGCGCGGTGTTTGTCCACCACAAAGTTCACTTGGCGGGGGCTCCAATTCAAACGAATCCCCACAATCAGCACATTGTGATTAAATATTGGCAAATTTCAATACTATAGTACTCCCTTTTCCCCGTTAAGAGAGAAATTTCCGAAAACGCTGAAACTAGTTCCCTTATTTTTAACTTTAAGTCTATATACCGAATTTCTTATCTATAAGTTAAGCGAATCTTCTTGTTAGGCATTGTCTAATTACACAAAGGGAAACACGATTAATTTTCCCCTTAGGAGCAGAAATTCTGAAAACACTGAAACATATGTTCCCTATTTTTAATGAAGAATTTATATGCCGAGTTTCATTTCTCTATGTTTAGGGATAAAATATACTTTTCTGGGCAATAAATAAATAAATAAATAAATAAAAATAAAAAAACAAGAATTTTAGGAATGATCCGAAAAATGGATCAAAAGATTTCGATCTTGGCCAATAATTAGATGGCCAATAATGGGGATGTCAAAATTCCCCATGGAAATGATTGATGTAGCATGAAAATTTGATATTACACTTCAACTGTACTATTTCTTTTATAAGAACAATCTATAAAGGCAACCAAGAAAGGTTTTTCGCTTTTTGCGGAGTATGTGTTCCATTGGCCCTCACACCGTGAGTTGAATGCAAATGGAGATAAGGCGAAGATCATTTGTAGGCGTGAGTATATCTAACATACCCCTGCTTGTGGCAGTTCAGTTACACCGTGAACTTGCATAATGACAGAGTGAACATGGGACCTCCACAAAGCTTTCTAAGGGCTGTATGCTGTACGAGTTCAAACTGAGGTCAAACCTCACTGCAGTGGGGCGGAAGATATGACAGACTTTCAGTGACGGTGTCGTGACTACGCGAACAGTGCAGCTGTGGTTTAACAAGTTTAAGGACGATGACGAAACACTCGAAGAGCACCACGTGCCAAAAGACTAGCACAGATGCCCTCATGCCAAAAAAAAAAAAAAAAAAACTCGCGTGTACTGTAACCCACGATTTTTCGCTATTATTCCATTTTCCTTACGTTTGTGGTAAAATTCAGTTATTAGTAAATGGAGATAATAGAAAGCAATACATATAAGAAGATATTTCCAAAAAAATATAATAAAATAATAAAAATATAAGCAAAAAACAAAATTATGCTCGGTTTTGTGTATACTATCAATAATGTTTTCGAGAAATTTTTGCAGTAGCAGAGCACGATTGCAGAGGGAATTTCACGATTGGTAATATCGTAGTATCCAGTAGTTGAATCAAGGAACTAGAAAGTGAAGTAAAATATTGCATTTATTGGTTTAAACCTAGGGTGTAAATTGTCTGCCAAATATAAATTAGCTTCTGTAACGAAGATGTACGGAAATATGGAAACAAGGAGGAAAACTGTTGTCTTAAGTTTGGAAGTGACATGCCTTATAGCCATGAGCATTTATTTGTTAAGAAAAAGACATGCAACAAAAGATAGTTTCTGCGGTCAAGTGGGTAGAGTGGTGGACTGCTTGTTCTTTACTGTTTTGACACCAGATTGAATCCCATCCCATCCCATCAAATTTTTTTACAAAACATTATAGAAAGTGTATAATTTTTATGTTAATAAGAACCGAAACAATATAATAAGGAAATAACTTATTGATAGTCTCCTTTAATCGACGTATTTATTCAGGATTACAGTACTATTGGTAACAGCGTTTGTTTTCAGTTTATGGTATGGTATGCTTATTCCTCCCCTACGTTTTTGCACTCGACTTACTTCGAGTGTGTCTGTGAGTCAGGAGCAAAAAAGAAAAATGTGCGACCTGCAGCCTTACAGTTACAGCGAATGAAGTAGAATAGCTCGTTGTCATAAAAAACTGATATTAAATTATTGTTCTAGTGTTTGTGTGTTTCTGTTTAGAGTATTGACTCTCTCTCTCTCTCTCTCTCTCTCTCTTTTTTTTTAAAAAAAACTATATCCACAAGTGCAAGAAATGCAATCATAAGTCTGTGTAAGGAATAAAGAATGCTTTCTTTAAACCAAAATAAATTATACTTCTCTATTTGTGGGGAACACGAATGCTTCCAAAAGATGCCAAGGATATTAACTATAATCAAAGCGTTCTTCTAAACTATACAGTAGTGTGAAAAACATAATGAAATGATGTAACAGGCATAAGCTTTTTCCACAACACATTAAACATAACAAATTTAATTTTTTGAATTACAAATTATCACTTTACATGTCGGTGTAGGCCTATTCGTTTTCACATTCGAGCGACGAAAAAAGAAAGTGTGGTGAAAGTTATTAAAATCAAATGCGAGATTTCGATGAATTCAAGTTACATGGCCCCTACATATCGAAAAAATGATTTTTCGATGTCTGTTCATCTATTCGTCTGTCGGTTTGTCACACTTTTATATGCACTCGAATAGAGGCCATACAGTTCAACGTATCTGGACCAAATTCTAGACATAACGTTTTAAAAACATACTATCTTTTCGAATTTTATATCCCTCGACACCTAAAAGTAAGGGTAGTTTACTGAAGGATGAAAATTTGAAATAATTCAATTTTCTCAAAAAAGAAAAAGAAAGAAAAACAGTTGTGACGATTTTATTTATTTTTATAAAGATATATATTTTATTAACAAGTCTCCACCGTAGTATTTATCATTTTTCCGAAAAAATACATATGGTGTAATTTACTGTATAGTATACGTTCTTTTTACACAATTTTCTAAACCACATTTCATAAATAAACGTATCATTAATAACCTAACAATATGACAACTCGTTCGTCATGTAAACATTCAGAAGGAGTAGTTTACTCTTATTGTGAGCTTTCCCCCGATGATTTTTCCATTAACGCCTCAGGCAATTTTGTTCATATTTCGTAAAGGAATGTTTCATTAATAAACTAACATACAACATAAATCCTTTATCCCGATAACATAGAGAAGTAGTATTTTTCTCAAGGGTTGAAATTTTTTGACAATTTTCTCAGTAATAACTGAGACAAATTTGTTGTAATTTCAGTAAAAATATATTCTGTAGTAATCTTACGATACGGTACAACTCGCTTGTTCCGAAAAGAAAAATCCAAAAGAGATAGTTTACTTTGACAGTGAAATTTTTCGCGACGATTTACTTAAATACTATTCGAGCTACTTGGTCCGGATTTTATAAATAATTTACAATATGGCATAGACTAAATCGTTTATCCTCAAAATTACAGATAGAATAGTTTACCTTTGGGGGTAAGTTTTTCCCGATGACCTTTCCAAAAACAACTCAGGAGATGTTTGTTGTTCATATTTCATAAATAAATGTTACATAAATAACCTAACAATATGGTATAATTCCCTCATCCTGAATATCTAGAAGTGGTATATTACTTTTGACAGTAAGTTTTACCCTGCGATTTTCTCAAGAACGACTCAGGCTATTGTGTTCGTGTTTCATAAATAAATGTTTTATGAAAATAATAACAATATAGCATAACTCGTTTGCCCTGAAAAGATCAACAAGGGATAGTTTATTCTTGGGGGTGACTTCCGGAAATTACTCAGACGCTTTTACTTATAGTTTACACATAATTATGTCCTTAATAATTCTAATATACGGCTTAACTTATTTCTAACGGAAATATGTCCAAAGTGACTTTACTTTTGGGCCTAAAGATTCTTCTACCAAAGTTTTCCAAAACATATTATTTTATTCGCAACTTCCCAAATAAATGTTTCAATAATAGCTGCAGCCTAACATGAGTCAGTGTAAGAAATTCAAGCGAGAAAATACAGTGCGTTTGCTCCGTATCGTTCCTTAAATATATTTTAAAATGTTACACCTAATCGCAATTTTCCGAACAAAATCGAAACTTCTTTCTAAATGTGGCTTGTTGTGGTCAAATGGTTCAAGTGCATTGGTTCTGGATTTGATTTCCAGTGAGAGCTAGTGTATTTTCGTCCAAGAGATGCAAAGAAAAAAGTTTTAAATAAGCCTAACCAAGCCAATCAATAATACAAAGAAATAATACAATGTTACGAAATTATCGAAGAAACGTTGTTAATATTAGGTAGATGCGACTGAAATGTCCAACCGATGATTGCCAATTCCAAAGGTAAAAAAGTGAAAAATACAACGCCAAGTTAACCAGTAGCCTCTAGATAAAGCTATTCTACTAAGAACTGATTGAGATACCAAACGAAGTTGTAATTGCTGGGAGACTGTTATGAGAATACAGAGGGTGAGAGAGAGTGTAATACTGCAAATCATGGAGAGTCTGCGCCTTCGTTTCAGGGCGAGTATTGAAATTCGTATTCCTACATAGGTTTGCATTCAAATGAATATTAGAACACAATATCTGTTTAATATTACTAGGGGCTTGCTGACAGGTTTGTAGTGTATTTGACGGGGCTCGATATTGTAACGATCCCTGCAAATTCCTGAGCCTTCCTCACTGTACACTGTAAATTAAATTCGTGCTTAATTAAAACTATGTCTGTTTAAATTTAAAACTGTTGGCCGTTATCACCTGTGCATCACGGACAGCAATCCGCCAGTAATTCTTTGTTTCCGCTTTTGTTTTAGCCTATAAATATCTTTGTTCCTGATCTTCTTCGTGGCTAAGCGGTTAGCGTACGCGCCTTGAGCGTGGGAGACCCGGGTTCGATTCCCGGCGAGAGCTCACGTGGTTCGGAGTCTACGTTAATCAGTAGGTCGACGTCTCATATAGCTTCGTTGCTGAACAAGACGTTAAACTCAAACTCAATGTTTTTGTTCATAAATTTCTTTGTGTATGGTTTTGCATATACGTGGCGTGGACATTAAATTTTGATTTCTACGACTTATGTATCTAATTACATCCACACCTATAGAAAGAACACAACAAACTTAGAATATCTATATTTTTGTGTATGGAAAATCATCACACGCCGCTGCACGGGAGAGCCGTATGTGTGGAATTACATACACATGGCAATCAACGTCTTAAGAAATGTATAATAATAAGAATTATTATTAATAATAATAATAATAATAATAATAATAATAATAATAATAATAATAATAATAATAATAATAAACAGAAAAGGATACGATGACTTACATAATTTATAAACATAAGTTAATATTTATTAAAGCATATAACTGCAATGGAATTAAGTTGTTTCTCTCCCTGAACGCAACAGTCCTTATTGTGCCAAGGCGTAGATGAGAACTTGTGACACTCACAACTTTAGGGCGGTGTGTGGTCAGGACATTGGATCCTTTTGTTGTTAGTCCTAGCTTTCTAGACCGGATGCAGTTATTCCCGGTAGAATATACAAGCAAATAGACTTTTCTATTACTATTAAAGTAAATAAGAGAATCGAAATTGATCTATAATAATAAGAGAGTGAATTTAGTCTTCTTACCCTTCGATTTAGAAATAAGGTTCACGAGAATTTCATAAAAATAATATACTCAGAGTATTATATAGTAGTTTGTTTTATTCGAAATTACATACTTCCTGCAACTGTTTTTGATTGAAATTACTTGAAATGAAATCTTTAAGCTTTACGTCCCACGTCTATGCCGACTAGGCTAAAGGAGACAGTGAGGGAGAAATTAATGAAATGTTCGAATCAAGGAAGTGAGGGAACCCCGAGAAATTCCACGCACACCCTTTTTGTCCAGCACAAGGTTCACTTGAGGCGAGCTGAGATCGAACGAAGGACACCATGCACCAGAGATGAACGATCTACCACTGAAACATCGCGGCCTTTGCAATTATTTAAAGGAGAAAGAGACTACATTACGAAAACTTGATGACGAACACATTTGCTAAAAAAATACCAGCTTTTCGTGAAATATTGCTTAGAGGCAGGGGCTGATTAAGGCTTTTGGGGGCCCTGGAACCGACTATTTTAAGGGGGACCTATGTTACGAATAGTTCCAGTGCATAAATTTTCTTTGCTGCCTTCCACTGCCTCATAGGCTTATTGAACCACCGAGAACTATGCTGTAATATTTGAATGTGCTCCAAGTTTACAATAATTAAATTAGTTACATTTATTATTAACAGTAAAATAATTACATTCATTATTAACAGTTAAATGCTGGTGATGTTAAGACTTAAAACTAGCGATAAAGCGAGCGTAACTAGCAGAAAAAAATAGCATAGGTCTCAAGCCTATAATATAATAAGTTGATTGCTATATTTTAGTATTAAACAGAGGGATTTTAAGGGACTCCCTGAGCTAGGGGGTCCTGGAACCTGGGCTCCATTGTGTCCGCCCTTAATCCTCTCCTGCTTATAGATTATAAATTCAAGGGCCCGGTAGACCTGTAGCCCCTGTGTATATGCTGTCTTTGGAAATACAGTAGAGTTTCACTTATCCGACATAAAATATGAAGGCAGAACGCCGGATGATATGGATGTGTTAAGAAAAGACCTATTAAAAGTCAATATGATATAATTTTACATATTACGCATCTAATAATCATGTTTTGTAAGAAATAAATATAATGCATTGAATCAGGGACGTATCCAGCGTGAGATCCTGGAACCTGTCCCATTCCAAAACTCAAGCACTTTTTAATAAACCTGCTTCTTCCCTTTTGAGGTTCTTTTATATCAGATTACTTTGAGACAGTGTCCAAAGTGTGGGCAATGCGTTGTTGTTATAATTCTAAGAACATACCGTAACGCGATTGATACCAGGTGAAATTGAAAAAAAAACACTTAAATGGGATTACAATTTCGTTTCTATTCTGTTTATAACATTAATGTCTTAGAACGATACACTCATTGCCATTTGCTATTTTTGTTATGTGATATACGTAGCAGACAGTTTTCTCTACATGTCTCTCGAAAATGTTTTTTGATTTCGTTTTTGCTACAATGCAGTTTGTTTAAAGTAAGCCGGTTCATAAATGAAAAGTAAGAAAAAGTTTAAGAGAAATACACAACTGTTGCATTATTATTATTATTATTATTATTATTATTATTATTATTATTATTATTATTATTATTATTATTATTATTATTATTTTGATATTTTTAAGACATTAGAATTACGTGGTTACGAGGATTCGTGTTTGGCCCCATTCGGAAAGAAAACCTGGATACGTGCCTGCACTGAATGATAGACGTATGAGTCATGGTGTAGACGGGCGATGAAAGAAAGACCAACTTCAATAATTGTCTATAGCTTTCTTTTTAATAACCGGAATCTTGCTCATTTCATCATGATAAATCACGCCTGGTACTAAGATGTCTGTTTCTGTCTATATATATTGTTCACACTTTATTGGGGACAAAATTGTTCTTTTTCCGAGAAAAGAGGATGAGAGAAAAAGCTATACAACAGCGTAAACTAAAAACAATCGCTATTACTAATAGAACACTAATTATGAATAAATACGTCATCAGAGGAAAGAAAAAGTTACTTCCTTATTATATTGTTTCGGTTCTTATTATCATAAAATTATACACTTTCTATAATGTTTTGTAAAAAAATTGATGGGATGGGATGGGATTCGATCTGGTGTCAAAACAATATAAGAGCTGCCAGTCTGCCACTCTACCCACTTGACCACAAATACTATTTTTTGTTTCTCGTTTTTTTAAACAAATAAATGCTCATGGTTATAGAGCATGTTACTTCCAAACTTAAGACAACGGTCTTCCTCTTTGTTTTTATATTTCCGTACAACATCTTCGTTACATAAACTAATTTATATTTGGCAGACAATTTACACCCTAGATTTATGCCAATAAATGCAATATTTTACTCCACTTTCCAGTTCTTTGATTCAACTCTCCCCTTACTAATCAAGTTATTCCCTTTCCAATCGTGCTCTGCTACTGAAAAAATCCCTCGAAAACGTTATTGCCAGTATACATAAAACCGAAAATAATTTTGTTTTTTGCTTATATTTTTATTATTTTATGATATATTTTTTAAATATCTTCATAGATGTATTGCTTTCTATTATCTAAGAAAAATGGATTAGTTTCGAAAAATGTGAGTTACAGTATACGTGCATTTTTTTTAGCACAGGGGTACAAAACGATCTTCACAGCAATTGAGGCGAAGAGTAGCAAGGCATGTGAGGTACTGGGACAATAATTCAGTGTGAGAGGAGAAATCGTTCGGCAGCACCTCCATCAACTGGGGAAGTACTATAAGTTGGGCCGATGGGTCCCATATGATTTGACTCCAGGCCAGAAGGCAACGCGAGCAGAAACCTTGAGTTTCTTTGCTGTCTCGTCTGAGGAAGGAGCCATTTCTGGACAGGGTGCTGACACGTGATGAGAAGTTGGTTCTGTACGAAGTTCCACGGCGCCATCATTATTGGTCAGCATCCCATGAACCGGTTCCAAAACAGGCAAAATTAGCATTGCACCAGAAGGTCTTCCTGTGTGTTTGGTAGACTGCTCGCGGCATCGTGCATCGAGAATTGCTACCAGGTGGTCACAGCATCAATGCAGCTATGTTCTCTTAGCAGTTGAGCTATGTTCAAGAAAAACTTAAAACTCTGCAACCAGAACTTCTGAATCGCAAAGGAGACCTCTTGTTACAAGACAACGCTAAGCCCACGTGGCTACGATGAGCCGGGACACCATTCTACGCCTTGGATGGGAAACACTATTGCATCCGCCACATTTCCAGGACATTTCTCCATCCGATTATCAACTGTTCTATTCCTTGGACAATCACCTTAGAGGACGCCAGTCCAAATCCCTAGTAGAGGTGCAAAATGCACTTGATACTTCCTTCACTTCATAGCCTACCAAATTCTATTGCGATGGAACCCATGGGCTTCCAGATTGCTGGCAGAAGGTCGTCGATGCTGGTGGGGACTATATTTGATCTTTCAGGTACGTCTTAAGTGACATGTCGATGTTCGAAGGTTGTGGGTGAAAAAGCGACAGAACGTTTTTGGTTACCACTACAGTTGTGTAATTTTTTCTGTAAATATAGATGGTATTTTACGATCACTTATCGTCTTCTTGGGTGCAGAATAATATCCGTTCAATACTTTATATACATTCATAGAGTAATGAACACCCCCGAAACCTTGGACTCTCCCAAGAAAAAATTCTAGGTGAGTGCTTGTCCAGGCTATGATGAGTCACTTACTTGTATAGAGCAATAGTATAGAATATATAAAGTCTCTAGTTTATATTTGATTTAAAAGTTTGAAGTAATTTATCCTGACTTTATAACCGCTACCAGGTTATAGAAGGATTTTTTGTGGACACTCTGTATATTTCGTAGAGACAGTGACTATTTTTTTGATTTATACTTTGTTCTGCAGCGCATATAAGTTCTTTCTTCGGTGGGAATTGCTTCTTTCCCACTCAATTGGACAAAGAAGTCTCTCATTGTTTTTTCATTTATATATTTAAAACATTGCTTTTGGTCAGAACATTTCAGTTAGTGACGAACCATTTCAGTGTTTCTCCCTGACTTATTATATGCACAGTATATATTCTGTAGTTACTGGGAACTGAATCAAGTGTTTTCTTTAATCGCTTTTGAAACATTGCAATAGATTAGAGAAATACGGGCTGACCAGATGTTCCAGTGACCAAAGTAGCACCAACTACGTTGTTTCGTAGCTCGTTATCTGTACTTTCTCACGCCAGAGTCATCGCCGTGTCTAGTACATTGCAGGCAGTTAACTAAAATTAACATAATTTTTTTTTGATATTCTGTTTGTATGTGCATACAGGTGAGTTAACTGAGTGATTTTTGAAATGAACTGCCAACCCTCTTTAATCGACCACTGCAGCCCGCACCTTGAGCTTTGGTGCTCAGGGAGTTTGACTCCGGTGTGGTACGCAGCAACCACGCACGTTGCGTCGGAAACCAAGTACGATTGTGTGTTAAGTGGCACAAGCTATTACCCGGTGAAGGACGTTTTCTTACGGCTAGCCCCCAACTAGCGAAGTCCCAGGTCCGCAGACCTTGTGCGTTTAAAAAGATATACACGCGCCCTCCAGCATTAGCATTCTACTTCTTTTTTATTTTGCTGAAGAATCACCTTTACGCTTCAGGATTGTTCGACGCCGCAACTGGATTCATAGTGGGACGATCCAGACAACTTTTCCCCAGTGCTAATCCCCCAAGTGCGTCAATGGTGTGAGAGAAGCATTTGTCGTGAAATCTGAATTATAATCTCATATAAAGGGCTACATTGCATAAAAAGGCAAAGTGTGATTTCAGTGATGAAAATTATTACACATATTCTGTGTCGTGTTGTGTTAATTTCCCTTCGTTATTTTTTTATATAATAGTGTTCTAATAAATAAGTATAGTGTTATTTAATCCAATGTGTTTTCGTTGTTTGTATGAGTGATGTTTGTGTCCGTTAGGGTCTGGATGACCGTCTGATCGTCCGTGAGGTTTTCGAGACGAGACACCCGAGCCTCTCGGCGCCTAATGCTCATCTCATCATTGAGACCGACGAGCGATTTGGGAACAATTTGTAACTCTTCTTGGAGAGGTCCTTCGTCCTGTCCAGGTAAGTTCCAGTCTCAGGAGAATACTTATTGGTAGGACCACGAACCACGAACAGCGACCTGATTACACGGAGTGGTTACAAATAAATGTTCAGACAAACAGAGACCTCGAACTCAGAATGGTTACAAATAAATGGCAGCTCGAACAGCGACCCGAACACCCGGGCGGTTACAACTTTCTCGAAAACTTCATTCACGTAATTTAGGTCATGATCCTCATTATCATACTATTGCTTAAAACAGAGAATGGGGGTTACACACTTAGGTGTGAAGATTAAGGGACAAATCTTGGCGGTGCACTTGTGCACGAGGACATTTGTCCAAGCACGAGCAACCACGGGCGGGGTGCACTACATTCTTGCGGAACCCGTCCATTAAATAGACCGAACGGTCGCGGGCATGCTCTCCATACATGCAATTAAGCGTGGCATAGTAGACCACTAGCAAACAATGTGTTGAGTTTACTATGTAAGTTCAGTCTTGTCAAAAATCTTGGCCACTCACCTTACTGTAAAAGGAAATATTCTGACAACAGTAAATTCTAATACCTGTGCTCTACATAACAAAAAAAAATCAATTTGACGAAGAAATCCGAATTTGTTTGATTTAGTTCCGAATGTGGGTAACGCTATAGGAATTTTAAAATAGAAGGGGATTGCTAGTTTTTTTTTTATGAGACTATATACGACTGTTTGAGGAGGATTGTAGTAAGAATAAATAATGAAGGAAATCCATTCAAAGTAACAAGATTTGTACAGCAGAATAAGAAGTATAAAGATTATAACTTCAGCGGGATGGTGTATGAGTGAATCTAGCAGAGCCTTCCGTTCTCTGCTGGAACTAGTACCGTGAAACAGTCGTTTATGTGGTTTGCAGATAGTAGAACTTGTATAAGAGAACAGAAAAAGTGTAGATAAGCGTCACTATCGTTGACATCAGTCGATGCATGTGTTCGAACGAGGCTACTTGTTCTGCGTATTGGAAAGCAGTTTATTGTACAGCGTGTACAGGAATGTTGTCATACAGTGACGCGTCTGTGGAAGTAATGCATAGAACTGAACCGCACGCAGTGGCAATCCGGTAGTGGATCATGCAGATAATATACGTTTTGTCGTCACGAACCATACAGCGTCATCCACAATGTTAGATAGACGACAATCTTGTATATTGACATCTCTATGTTGATTGTTAGATGGAATCTCCTACATGGTGTAGTGATGGCACCCTATCCTTTTCATCTGCTTCCACTGGCTTAGAACTAAAAATAACTCAGGGTATTATCAGGTCACGAACACCGTCGCTAGGGTGCTAAACAACAGACGGTCATTTTTACGGACGACCCCCTGTTCCAACTATCTATAGTGATGGCCAAATGCGCTTTAGACGTTTACATTGTGAGTGCAATATGCCATCGTGCATTGTTGGGCGTTATAAGGTCCGAACAACAGGTGTGATGCTATAATCAGACGTTCAGTACAAGATTCAATTTCGGCTGCTACACATTGATGATAACTTCATCAGTGATCACCACTCCTCGGATGTTGCAGACGCTGGCGGCCCTTCCTTCCTTCAGACAATTCCAAACGTCATATTTAACAGGACAACATTTGGCCACAAATATCCAGACATTTGAGAGCATTCTTTAGTATTGATGCTTCCTTAGCTGACAGTGGCTGACATGTAACACATTAAACATGTACCGGATATGGTAGGTCGCCATTTTCTTCGTCCCGGTCTTCCAGCAGGAAGCTTCGACACCTTGTGGACTCACTTATAAGGAATGGACAGACGATTATTGGGGAGCAATCAACGCCAATTCGATTCGGTTCTGCCACGACGTGTAGAGGTTCTGATTGTAGTATGTCGAGACTTCATGTCATACTGATTTACCAAGGTTACAGGTGCTATAGAGTTACGACGTTGGAATCGTTTTTGATAGCACAATTGCTGTTCACAGTTGATTGTGCCACGTGGAACCGTCTTGCCATCACACGTTCTGTAGGAGATTTTTCTAGCAGGTCCGTTCATCGCAACTTGCGAGTTAACGTGAAGTCAGCTCAGTACATCGTCACTTAATACTCCGCTTAGTGGGTGAACGAAGTACTGGAACGTCGTGGTGTTACGCCGATTAATTATGCTCTTGATGGTCCTTTACCTTAATGCAAACCCCACAATGACGATAGCTACTAGAACACTTTTGACAGTTAGGCTTTTGCGTACTTGTAACAAATGTCGCTAAATGGAAGTCAACATAGTAATCGGTGAATCCAAGTGTTTAGGATGAAAATTCTTAACATCAGATGGGGATTATGCTTCATCGCGCGTGTCGCTACATATAAATGGAAATATTTACAGTTATAATAATGAAATAAATGCATCGTAATAGGATCCGTTCCAATCAATTTTTGAAAGGACCTTACTAAAGACGTTAGGCACCTTACGGTATTTATATTTGGCGGGTGGGTATGTAAAGTGCTTTAAGTCAAAAATTAGTGTTTTAGAGAAATCGCATTTAAAAGTTCAGACATCAATCCAAAATCCGGATTTGGAAAATGATTAGCTCTTGTAGCTCTTCATGTTAATAAGACTGCTTTTTGGATTTATGTCTGAAACTCAAAAACCGGATTTTTGTACTTATATCTGAACTTTCAAATGCGACTTCTCTAAAACACTAACTTTTGACTTAACGCACTTTACATACTCACCCGCCATTTGCAAATTAATTCTTAAACATATTTTGTTTTAATTATTGGATGATCCTCAACTCAAACATTACAAAGGGGCCACGATGCCTCAGTGATAAAGCGTTCACCTTTAGTGCATGAGGTCTGTGGTTCGCTCCAGCTCGCGCAAGTGAATTTTGTGGTGAACAAACACCGTGTGGGCGGGTTTTCTTGAGGTTTTCCCGTTTTCTCCCACTTTCTTCGTTCCACCATTTCATTCATTTTCTCATAATCATCGTCACTTTTAGCCTAGCCGGCATAACCGTGAGTCATAAAACTCAAAGATTTCATTTCATTTTTCAAAAATTACAAACTCACACCTGATGGAAAAAGTATGGGAGCTGCTTATCCAAATGCATAATATGTAGAAATTTCACTCCATAAGTTATTAATAATAATTTCTAATAGTGTTTAAATATTTTCTTTCATTTTAGGGAAGGACATTTCGCAGCATGATTCAAGAATATTTGACGTTGTCTCCTGTTTTGCATGATACATATCTTCCGTTGTATGGCAGTCATGAAGGACGACGTGTTTATGAGGAAACATTGGCTGCAGTGGAAAAAAATTTCCCACAATATGTTGAAGAAATGAAAGGCACTGCAGATGGAGCAGAAATTCCATTTCATATGGTAGGTCTTCAACTGTATTTTTGGCACAAACTAAAAAAAAAAAAAAAAAAAAAATCCCTAAGATTAACAAGGTATTATAGCTTTCCTACAAATACATATAGCACACCCGGTGGAAGAGTGTTACGACTCAAAGAATGGAACTTTGAGTTATCATCGCTCAAAAAAAAAAAAAAAAAAAAAAAATACAGAGAGAGAAGCAAGCTCTACCTGGTGGTATTTTCGCATAAATGTAACAAAACAAATTAACAGGCCTAATTACTGCGAAATTAAAATACCGCTAATTTTACAGTAATTATGTGATATCTTCAAATAGATAAAAGATAATCAAAATGTGGAACAAGAGCACCCTAGACAATATTATTTTGCATCCGTTTTAAGACATTTAGAAACACGAAAATAAATGCCGGTTTTCTAAATGGCTGGAAATCAAAAGCAGATAAGTGAGTCGTGATAACGATATCTCATGTAAAATAATATTGTCTAGCAAGCTCTTGTTCCACTTTTCGATAATCTTTTATCTATTGAAGATATCACATAATTACTATAGGCCTAATATTAGCGGTACTTTAATTTCGCCGTGATGGGGCCTCTTAACTCCTAGATTTCAGAATACCAGTATTCCAGGGAGAGATTTTGATAGAATAACAAACTTTAAAAGTCATGTTCCCACAAATGTGTAATTTTGACTTATAACAGTCTTCCACCGGGTGTGGGATATGCTTCAAGAACGTTTCATTTTATTTTCAAACAAGTTTAGTACAAGTACACAACCAACTGACTATAAATTAAAATGTCACGTCGTAGCTACTTTTGCGGCCAGCAGCAGTAGCAAAGGCAACATGAAGATAAATAGTTGCTTTAGAGATGTTATATGTGTTTTTCACATTTCTAATGACTCCATGAGTAAAACCAAAAACGGTTTCCCTGACTTCGTGGTTCCCCTGTATCTCTAGAATGTAAATATATATATATCAAAAAACAAATTTCACATTCGGAATCAGAATTCTTGCTTTACCGTCCCGATTACAATGTCACGACCAGTGTCACAATATATATATATATATTGGGGGGGAGGGAATCGGCTGTGCCTTGACAACGCTATCGATTCGGATTCACATTCTCGACTTCTCGGCCGTTTTTAATGTCATGACCTCATTATCAACGACATATCCAGATAATCTATCTTTTAGTGTTTAGGCGAAACCTTGTTCTATTTTAAGTAGCATTTTCTTTCAGTTTTACATATGGAATGAAGTAAAATCTGTATATGGGGGCCTGTCTGTCTGTTGCAGGAAGGTATTGTCTAATGAGCCGCGAATTAAATTGCTTAAATTTACCTCTGTACTTACCTTGCTATGCATTATACGAGGAATGACCGAAAAAGGGTTACAAATGGTTTATGTGTGAGACATAACTGGAAGATCAACACATTTGATGATAGAGGGCACACAACAGTCATCGATGTAACCATAGTTTTTGTTCAACCGCTTATCACAGCTTTAGATAAAGTTTTATGTACCATTTGAAAAGAAATCCGTGCTAAGTTATTGTAGCCACTATGAGACAGCGGTTTTGACATCATATGCAAGATAAAGGTGGCCACCCATTTTTGCTTTAGAACAGAAAAAAAGTGTAAGTTACAAGGGATAGGTCAGGACTGTAGATTTGGTGCACTAGTCGTTCCATGCGTAACGTCAGTGGTTGAAGTACTGCCAGGGTTGGTATTAACAATATTGGTCCGTCTTTCTTTCAAGGCTCGACGCCCCTTCCGTACATGTTGCTTTGAAATTCATCCCTCCCCGTACACCTGCCTATGAATATCGGAAGGTGTAATGTTTTTGGCCCACAATTACCGCACTACTGACGTCGCTTCTACTCTTGACAAATTTTCCTGACATCATGATTTTTAATGCCCGCTTCTCGGGTATAGATGATCAGAATCTGAAGTCTTCACACCTGCACCAAGACAGACATGTTATTAATCTACAAATAAATGTTCGTTAAGTTAAAGTGAATAACATAAACGTTTTATGCTTTGTAACCTTATTTTTATTTTTATTTTTATTTATTTATTTATTTTTTATCATCACTCGTTAATTCCTGTGTGTAGCTGATAAACATTCAAGAACGCCTGAAATAAGATGATATGAAAGTACTGCATAAGTTGGGGAAAATAACTTCTCTGTTTTATTTTAAAGAGGAAGCACACCATAAATTCCTTTCAGGAACATCCCCAAATCTCAAGAACGTAAAGGCAGGGATTGTGGTAATATTTCAGTGAAAGTTGTTTGGAAGACAGCTGGTGAAGCTAAATGTGGCAATATCTCAATCAATAGGCCCATGTCTCTCACTTTGTATCTGCACGAATACTGGGTTTAGTTCTTGTTGTTTGCCTAAATTCAGCGTCCCTTCTTAGGACTGGGGTTATATGAGGGTGGATCTACAGACTGAAATGGAATCCGAACCATTAACCTGTTGCATACCAATGACATCCATGTGGATATCAAGAAAATATATCAGTTATTAAGGGTCGTATTAATCCTGGAGATGATGAAATTTGTTAGTGGATGCAAGGCAACACTTAGTTCTACTATTTCTCCTTAGGTGACAGCACCTTACTGACAGAAAAGACAAAAAAGATGTGTTGTGTCATTAGATGAAAGCCCTAAGGGAGCATTCAATTACAACACACAAGTATTTGTTTGGACGACAAACGATTAGCAACTTCGAGATCTATTTCGAGATTGGAAAAGGAAAACCTTTGTCTTTGATCTCCGGTCAGTGTTGCCAACGAGAAACAGCATAAAATCCCTTCAGAACATTGGAATCCTCTTTTTTCAGTCCAAATGCTCCGCAATGCAAATTATTGTTTTTATCAATAATGTGAATGCTCTCCTCACGCACGCACAATAACTGTGCCCTATATAACTGTCTAGACAGTTTTATAACAGTAAATAAAACAGGTATTAGAGCACGCATATAGTAAAATGACACCTGGAAGGCAAAATGCTCTCCCACCGAGAATTGGACATGTGACCATGTGCACCAAAAGCTCACGCTCTAGGCAATACACTATCGGGCAAGGCTGGGCTTTTTTCTTCGAGCCAAAGATAACCTAGATATTCAATGGGTGTGTATACATTCGTAAACGGTCTTCAAACATCGATACAGCTGTCGTGCATACTGTACCATTATACAGGGTTGTCCAAAAGTAGGTATACGGTTCCGTACAGATCTGCTCACTGTATTTCATATAATTTCTTAATGTTATCAAACTAGTAGACCTAGCTTCTTTATTACTTGTTTTCAATGTAGCTTCTTTTTACTTATGCCTTAAGCCCGGAACAGCCGAAGTAAATAAACTAGCTAGAATGTTATACTTGAGTTGAGTTGAGTTGATTTTAGTTTAGCGTCCCTTTCAGCAGCTTAGCTATATGAGACGTGGACCTACTGATTAACGTGGAATCCGAACCACATGAGCTCCCGCCGAGAATCGAACCCGGGTCTCCCACGCCAAAGGCGCGTACGCTAACCGCTTAGCCACGGAGGAGCTCAATGTTATACTTGATCAATGCAAGGATGTATACCTACTTTTGGCCTACCCTGTATAACTATGACATAAAGACTACTGACAAAACAATAATCTTGAGAATGTGAACTTTTAAAAAGAAATGCTTCGATCCTTTCTTGTTTGCATTATTTCTGAGGTCAACCAATTTCATATTTCTTTACACCGAAATTTCTCTTACTCAAAATTATTTTCGGAAAAGAAATGGACTTTTTGTGTAGTCTGCAAATGATGTCATTACTTTAACAAATTTTTGGCTTTGTAAACATTCTCTTCGAAAATGTGGGAATAGTTAAGTTTTCAGTAATAAATACATTTTTCAAACCATAACCTGGGACTGGCTGACCAGTCAGTAGCCATTATTCAGCAGTTGCTACTACACTAGAGCTGCTTACTGAAACCTACATATTCAAGTAATATGCTGAAAATTGAAACTCTAACCTAGGTCAACCAATTTTTCTTATTACAGAGCTGGGTTTTTAAAATATAGGGTACTGCGGGGTAATTTGAATAATTTCAGACATTTTCTCATATATCTCAGAAACTGTAACTGGTATTCAAATACAAAATTGTGAACAAAAACTTTGAAGCTTACTATTACTTAACAATTTTTCTCAAGGTAGTATCTGAGATACATCATTGTGAAATTTTGGTATTCAATTTCCCCGCCGAAATTTCGAAAAACGTAAATGTGAGGGGCAGTTTGAATAACGAGTGGGGTAATATGAATAACCAATAAAATAAGCAAGTTTTATAGAAATATTGTATAAACTATTTAATAGTTAGATTGCAATTTCTACGGTAGTTGAAATATGCTAATTTTGAATGAAAAGAAGTACATAAATTGTAAATATACGTCACCTGTAGCTATCTTTTTGAATGTAGGCCTATACTTAAAAAAATGTTAGGAACATTGTCTAAGGCAAAGAGCCGTAATAGGTTAATTCATCTTCCATCGTTCGTATTTAACGACAACGACAACAGATAAACTGTTCTCGACCTTCGACACAAACTTTGTGGAACCATGTCTTACAACGCTGGCAACGAATCCAGTCTCTCTTTCTAGCAGAACGCTCTGAATAGTAATTAAGAAGGCAAAAACAGCAATTCCATGTTTGTCTTTCATTGCGTGCAGCCATCTTTAGACTTAGGCCTACATCTTCATCACTGGATGGGGTAGAGCTTCTTTCGAGCTTTCATTTGTATTTTTCTTGGCAGATTCTGTATTAGCACTCTTCTTTTTTGTAGTGCCCTTGGATTTTGTTGTACCTGATGCTTGCGTCTTTCTTCGGAGTTGTTTTATTCTCATTGCCCAAATAATTTCAGAAGTTGAGTGGCATGATTTTCCTGTGACACAACGTCTCTTCTGCACGCAAACTTTTTTCTGGGCTGGGAAGCACTTGTTGTATGGGTTCATCTATAGGCTTCGTTGGGACAAAGTTTTAACAGCCATGACCGGAAAAAGAAGACTCGTTGTTAAGATCTTCTTCCCGAGAAGACTGCTCCTCAAAATGTGTAGCAAGGCGTTTCCGAAGGGGCTAATCGAAATTCTTCAATAGCTTGTGGACTAAAGGGGAATATAACGGTACATGAAAACTCATTAACTGCCAGTCCAACAGAAGCTGTCTGCTTCCAGGCTTCAGTGAACAAAATGCAGAACTGAGGTTTACTAATCACTGAGCTCGGGGTTTGGTGAATCCAGATAGTTGCTTCTTGGTGGTAATTGGCTTTAAGGGTCTTAAAAACAGAGTGATCGAGTGGTTGTAATACGTGTGTTGTGTGTGGAGGTAGGTAAATCATTTCGATGTCATGACTTTGGCAGAACTCTAAGGACAAAAGTTGTGAGTGAGATTTTGGCTTTTAAAGTTCGGATTTTGGCGTACGCCTTTGAATATTACCACAGGAGGTATAAAAGACCCTCTGACATTTCAGCATGCTATCACCATTACATTTTCCCCGAGCTCAACAGATGTTACACTTACCACCTCTTTTCTACCCTTTTCTGCAAAAATTTTAGATGTCTGTTATTTAGAGGAAGTCTACTTTCGTCCATATTATAAATACGGTTAGGATAGTTTGTGGAGATCATACTCGTTCATTAATTTTCCCAGTAAGTCAAAGTAAGAATTCGCAGTTTCCTTGTTAATACTAGAAGCTCTCACTTTTCACAAACAAATATAAAATAGTAGGCCTATAGTTCTAATTTCACTGGTATTCAAATTGCCCCGCTTTGAATTATCCAAATTGCCCCGCAGTCGACGACTATTCCATTCAGAACGTGGTATGAAAACTACTCATTAGTTGACGCCAGCGTACAGTATATCAATGCCCCACATGCTACTGATACGATTATAATCCAGAGCGGTTTCATTTTATCCAGTTAATAATAAGGAAAGCTTAAGGAAACAACGTTGAAAATTATAACGACCTAAAAATACACATATTCGTACCAACCTTGTTGCAAGCAAAATCGTGCAAGCCTTCAGAATCGCATAAATAGTTTGTATTTCTGAGAGCGACTTCTGCAAACCACCATCTACAAATCCACTGTAGGTTCACTAACATGGCGAGCCGCATTTCCACTCTAACTGGCAAAATGCTTAACATTATTCAAATTCCTTTCTGATGAATTCTAGTACTATCCAAATTGGCTGAGGTCTAACCATCTGCACATTATTCAATGTATGGATTAGTTACACTTTCTATTAGAAGGGACTTGTTTAAAAATCTTCCAATTGCTTGTTTTAGAAGATCTGTTATAGACTACTAGTTAATGTTTATATATGTGAAAAAACGTATGGTTCCTGTTGGAATTTTCTATTTTGAATGTCTAATGTTTAAGGGAAGTATTAAATACTTAATATTCATAATATGTTATACACCAAGATGTGGGATTTAAATTCGCTCTCATTGAATCGATGGTTCGAAGTGGTAAGCAAAGCATGTTGGTTGCGAAAAGTATGTTCCATCAATAGCCCAGAAAATAAACACAGACCTCTACTAACTACAGTGAAACCTCTACTAACGGACACCTCTATAAAGCGGACACCTCCCATAACGGACATATTTTGTAAACCCCAAACACCGTAATAGGAAAAAACATATTGGCAAACCTCTCTAAAGCGGACACTCTCTAGTACGGACACGGACAGTCTTTCTTGTCTTTTATAGGTATTATTTACCTCCTACTAAGGACACTTTCTCTAAAAACAAGTTGAAAAGTACAGTAAAAATACACATTTAGTAATTCATACTATGTCACCAAGGAAGAACATGAGGGTGTGACAACATTTTGCGTCCTCAACTGTCTGTCAAGCAACTCTAGGGAAGGGCCTCTGTTTCACAACACCCTTGTATCCTTTGCTTGCATTCCACTCCCACCCAACCTGCTTCGGAAACAAAAGTGATTGACAGTTGCCCACTGTTTGGAATGACCCATCATTCTACTGTCCCGCTGGAATCTCTAACCAAACAGAAGACAAGTTTGGTATTTTTGACCACGGGTGTGCATATTGTCCTTCAAAACCATTAGTCTCGTAATACTAGTTTGAAACTATCCAAAACTAAACATTTTACAATTGCAAATACCATAAGATCATACCAAATCAGAGGTATTAGAATTAGTATTTAGAAATGCCTTTCACCTTTGTTCTAGTGATTCTGTTTCATGATGTTTTACTTGTTAAGAACATTACAAGACTAGTCTGTTATCAAAATTAGAAATTAGTTTTAATTTCACTCACCAATAAATTCACTTCCTTCTTCAAATCACTAAACAATTGATTCCATGTCGTTTACATAAATTAAATTCGAATTATGTTAGAAATTGACCACTGATTATATTCTCTTCTATATGTTTTAGTTGTTTCTTTTACACATGGATGACATTCTTCCAAATGTTCTTGGAGTGGAGAGAGCGACCAAAAATGTTGCTGGATGTTCTACTGTGTGTTCTAATCATATAGGTCAGGTGAGTCTTAGTTTGAACATTATTAATCAATAACAAATATTCATGTTGATTTTATTGACAATATTAATAAATAACTTTCTTTAAGATAGAAATTATTCATTGTTCGCTGTCCTAACGGAAGAACTGAACGATGTATCTCTAAGTTTCAAAATCGTTTTCTTTGTTATAACAAAATTGTTTTCTTGTTGTATGTAATAGGCATTAGAATTAATTAAAGGAATTGTTATGTTTTGAAAAAAATAGCAACATACAGTTCACTCTTTAGATAAATTGGTTCATGTGGGTAAACTCTTTTGGTTCGAAATTTAATAATTATTTACCATCTCCACTATTATTATTATTGTTTCCTACAACACAGAATATCACGTTCGCTGCGGTAGTATAAAACTGAATTTGTTTCTGGGTGCTATACGAGTCACCGTGTGTCTCGTTGAAGGTTTGTCCGTCGGTGCGTTACGAATCACCAGTCACTTGTGCACAAATCTTACTTCGAGCTACTCTCCGCAGATGACGACACAGTATTTCAAATTCGCACTTCAGCCATCTCTTGACAAAATTTGAAGTTGCATTACGCCAAAGCAGGACGCGTCACCGGAGACGTGTGGCACATGGATGCTGGTAATGTTAAAAATTTGTACAAGACGAAAACACCACAAACGCATAGATATAATGCAATGTATAAAACGGCACCGCACAGAAATAAAGTATCGCACGAGCCACCAGTGACTCGTAACGAAGCGAACGTGAGAGTATAGTTCCTTAAAAGTCCTCACACTCCTTTCACACTCCACATAAAGCCTGTCCTTCAATTATTAAAATGTTTATTAGATATGTTCAAATCTGCTCTGTATGGGTTGTCTTCTAGAATGTAGTATGTTGAACGTTTTAAACTTGTTAATTCTTTAAAGCATAGAATTTTTCATTATTTTTCAAAAACGTTACAATGTCTTTCACTTTATAAATTATATTTGTTTGAAAATATTTGTTGTATTCTATGCGAAAACAGAAGTAGTATGGAGAGTAACGCTCACACATTAAAACGACAGCATTTTCCTGTCATCAAGAAACCTCAACCACTGTTTCTGCAATTCATCGTCATTTCGATCACTAATAGAGATAGAAGATAAACAGAATAAAACAATGAAGCATGTGTCTAAATAAAAACAAAAGCTTCAAGTCATACGATTCTCTTCAAAAAGTGATCAACCTGCGATTGGAGTTTAGCATCGAGACTATATCAGATTTTGATCTAGCTTAACGTGGAATCCGAACCACACGAATTACCACGAGATATGGTGGGGTTATATACTGCAATTACAAACAAGACAGCAATGGTAAAATTTCTGTTTCGAGATCCAAACGGGCTAGCGATTCTTACGGAACAAGGTAATATTTATTGTGTGAATCGCGGCTTTCGGGATACAACTGAATAATTGGAAGAAAGAAAATTTCCAGTTTTAATGCGTACAGTGAAATGTAAGTGCAAGTAATTGACTGCGGCTGGGAGACTACAGATGAAGATAACAGCATCAATCTCCATTTCCTGAAAGAAAATACACACACCGTTAAATTCGAGGTACGATCTCGACATATTACTAGGAAGACATACAGATGTTACATCGATTTTGTTCCAATCCAAATACAATAGAATATTCGGATCTAAAGCTGTATTATTGTGAATGTGCACATGAGAATCGAACGGTGTGATGTTCATATGACGCTGCAAACATTTATTACCTTTCACGTGCTGGATACTTTGGTAATATTGTTCAGCCTACATAGATTTTAAACAAATTGTGTGTTGCAGTCTTGTCACTCCAGTAATAAACGCACATAGTGAAGAAGATTGAAAGCTCAACATAAAGTCTGTCCTTCATTTTTCTTGTAATGTTTTCTAATACAGGAAAGAGATCGTAAAATCATTTTGAATATTTTTGTATTATCATCTCGTGCACTATAATATTTTGTATATACATTATATATGGGTATACATCATGTGTAGGGATAATCAAAAACGTTGTTTTCTGTGAATCACAATTTAAAATATTGGTATCCTACTAAGGCAAACTGAAAATCAATGACACTAGTGTTCTCACGCCGTTTCTGGAAGAGGCACGATTATGAGAGTCATATTCCCACTTAGAACCATTCATGATAAATCAGAAACTTAAGCTCAATAATATTTGACTTCTGACAGTATTCGTGCCGGCCAAAACATCTATGGGATAACACGGGTTGTACATCTTCCAGGCGTATCAGAATTTTGTTTTCCTCATTTTACACCAAGTTGCACTGCGAGAATCAAACCATGGTCAAAATATATTACAGGTTGGTTGGTACTGTTTCTATGGTAGAAAATAGAAGGTGATGACTCGAACATAAAGCAAAACAATATTTGAATTCGGATATTTTCGATGCGTTTGCGCTAGAAATTTGAAGGGTGAAATATATATATATATATATATATATATATATATATATATATATATATATATATATATTAATTTTCGGTAAGGCCCTTTAAACAAAGTATACTCATATTTAATTTTATCCTCGAATTTTAAGTCGTTTTGGAGATATGGACACTTTTTGAATCGAAGTTTCAACAACAACTTCGAAATTGGAAGGAATTTGAATTTGATATTCTGGCCAAAGTTGTCTTTGGAAATGAGGTACCTTGGTATATATCACAGCAATCCGTGTAAGAGCACTTTTCACCGCTTTATCCGGCAATACCGTTCGACATAATTTCAGAGCCTGCACTGAGTGTCATAAGTGGTCACATGTCCCGATAGGACATACCATTGAGGAATAATCACCGAAAAACCGGATCTTCAAGATACTTGAACCGTTCATAACCAAATTTGACATGATGATTCGAGAGTATGCACTGAGTGTCATGAGGGGTTACATGTCCAGATCGGACATACAACTGACGAATAATCACCGAAAAACGGAATGCCCACAGATTTAATCTTGCAAAAGTGTTTGGTGCGCGAATTCTCATTGTAAAGAACGGAAAGTAGAATTTTCAGCATTAGAAATAGAGCAAAGTCCTTTTTGTTTTAATCTGCGAACACCATTTTTCAAAGCCATTATGCTTTTCGCTGATATGGCAAATTCAACTATTTTCATGTCATGTTCGTTCACGAAAACAACTGATACACTAAAAATGCTATGAAAAATCAATAAAGGTCGATCGCTTAGCTCCAAATTTGCAATTAATGGTAAATAGTTAAAACTGCAGTTTACTTCAAAGAAACCAGAAAAATGTTCCACATTTAAATGAATATCTTAAAACAAATATAGCATAGTAAGTACTCAATGCCATTAATAGCATTTCTCTATACGTTCTTTTATTCTGATATTATTACAGGAATTTCTGGGTCACAATGAGGATGCCCTTCCACAAGTAATGAACCACTACTACCTGGTGTCCGCTCACATTATTTCGGACAGTCCACGAGGTCGATGGAAAGTCAAAGAGGAGAAATTTGTGTCTCTGTGTTATGCTGGTCACTTACCTGGCTTCACAATGAGCTACAACCACCACGGATTTGTTTATTCAATCAACATTATTGCAGCTAAGAAGATGGCCTCAGGAAAAACTCGTACGTCCATGTTTTGTTTGAGCATTTTCCATGTGTTTTATTTTATAATTTCAACTAGTACATTAACAACAGGTGTCAAGAAATCGTCATTCAGGTCATACCATGAACAATGGAAAAATACATTTGATTGGATTTATTGCGACACGTAATTGGACAAAGGGTTCTGTAGTGTGTGTAAAATTGTCTTTGATTCCCGTATACTGTTTCCGTCGGCAACTGTTACTTCTGCAGACAGAGATTCGTGTAATGCATTTGTTTGAAATGCATTTTCCCAATGGCAAAAGGCAATTGAAAGTTTGAGAGTTCACTGAAAATGCACACTTCATCCTTAGGCGTGCCCACCAAAAATTTTCTGTGGGGACAGCTGGGCCGGCCTTAAGCCGATTGGACCGATCGCTCCCAAGCGGGCCCCGCGCTAGTATCGTCTACTCTACTCTCCAGTCTAATCTATCTCCAGTGCCGTTTTAAAAGAATATTAGGCCCCAGAGCAAACAAGTGTGTTGTGGTCCCTATGACTAAATTTTGCTCCTAATACATGCAATTAATACATACTATACTGCTCGCAGGGCCTCTAATACTTGCGGGCCCCCAACCAAGGTTGGCTATGGTACCGTTAAGATGGCTCATGTACTCTCGGTTGCCAAGTACATACAACAACATATGGCAATACAAGTACATCTACAGACTCCACAAGTGAGAGTGTAGCCTCTCCCAAACAAGTAAATGAATAGTTTAAGTTAAGTTTCCGGGCATAAGTAAATATTTTCTGAATTTAATGGTGCAGTAGTTTCTTTATTTTTTTACGTTTACAACTTCTGTTTTAAATTAGATATTATATCAAGCGAGTATTCTGCGCATCTCCAACAACCCTAACACTCCCCCAAATTTTCTTACACACACCCCTGAGCATAAAAATATTGTTTACTTTGACTTTGTGTAAAAATGTATTCATTATTCTGGGTGCACACCCTCTTTTATTTTGAACAACCCATTAAGTTAAGGTTCCTGGTGTTCTTACTGATTATGTCATGTGATACTACCGTGAATGCTGAGATGGTATCAAATAAATTAGCCTCAGTGCGACTTCCTTGCATATTATTTCACTTATTATAGCTATATTAAAAATATCTAGGTACAAAACCCAGAGGACAAACTTTGCCCTCTCCTGCGAAAAATCCTGTGGAGGTATTTTTTTAAATCAAGTCAGGTAAACGAAATGTATACTACTGCGTTCTGAATTGGTGGCTGCTTTTGAAGGATTGTCTTCTAACTCAAATAATCCAATGCAAAATATGTCATCCATCTTCCATCAGTTCCTTAAAGTTTGTGATCGTCTCATCAGCATTTCATTTTGTCTGCAGTCGATAACGATTTCAAGCTGATTATACCTGTCATAATTAGCTATCTACGATGTTCTCACTAGCGTACATTAGGTTTTCTTGACTTGATACAGCTGTTAAGAAATCTTTGAACCAATGAATTCATGTCAATGTGCATTTCATTATGTCTTACAAATATAAACTTATGGAAACATAGATTTTACCATTGTATTTCTCGTAAAATTCTAACCCAATTTGTTATATTATATGACTCTCTTCCTATTTAAAAAAAGAAGTCGAGCGAGATACAAGATGGCCGACTTCAAGATGGCGGCCATGATAAGCATACCCGCAAATATATGTCTAATTCCTTCCACTGTCTGTTAATGTGTTCTTGTTTTTCATCCCTTTATCCGTTTTAAAAATATAATGAAAATTTCAAACTTGAAACACATTGTTATGGCTTACTCTGATCAATCAGATTTTTGGCTAATGCGGGCGTCTTTATGGATGGAAGCATTTTAAATTTTGATTACGCTCTTTTCTTGGTATTACGCACTTCTCTGCCAAGTTTGGTCAAGAAACTAGAGTTCGACATCGATAGGTTTACTTGTAAGAGAAAAAAACTATGAAATACTGACACAGAACCTTCTTGAAAAATTGCGAGGTACAAGGATGAAATATACTGTATATTTTAATATTCATTCACTGTCTGCATTTCCATTTGAGTTATTTCTCTGAAAAATTAGGTACTATAAGCAATGAACAGAGTGAGTGTTTTTACCAGAACATTTTGCAGATGGAGAAACGTTATAAAAGGAAATGGGTATAACCACTAGACTAGCAGGGGGAGCGCAATATTTATATATTGGTTCTACAGACTTTGCTCCAAGTTAGTTATAAACCCGAGATCCCGCAAAATGTCCTCAGTCGGGCCTCGCACCACCTAAGGCCGGCTCTGGGGGACAGTACCCTTCACTCAACATTTTGGGCCGAATTTAAAGGAAGACTGATGGCATTTCACCCGACAATTTTGAAAATGCCGCATGATATGAATTAAAATGCTGCAATTTAGGGTAGATAAATCCTACCAATGATGACAACTGGTTTTATTCCAGCGGGACGAAAAGTCCTATTTATGGTACTGTTAAGAATGTTTATTAAAATTAATGGAGTTTCCAGGGCGATGATATTGACTTATAGGTTCCAGGACAGTACAATGAACTTAAGGTCAGTGACTAAGCATATTATTTAAGCTCATGTCTTCATTTATGAGTTGCAATGTTCCTCATTTTGAAACTTAAAATGGGTCATTAAGTGTCCTGTTAAGAAGCTAAAACCTACTGATAATATCTCTAGCTATACGAGTCCAAGAAAATCAGATTCTTCTTCAAAACGTCGAGAAATTCCAGCTGCTAATCCTGAAGATGTGTTCACAATTCCTTCAGTCTTCATCTCTTCCAACGTAGAGGGAATTTCTTTATAATTTTCAACAACTCTCGTTATTAGACTGAGTCTACAAATTCACCTAATGGGACACAAGGGGTTACAATGTTTGCAATGTTTACAATGATGTTTACAATGATGTTTACAATGTTTGAGAAGAAACCATCAGCATTAGCTTCTATCAGAGCAGATAATCTTGACCTCAAGGGAAGTGACTGTGAAAACAGTACTCTTAGTTCATGCACCCATTGCAACGAGTTTCTCACTACTTCTGACGCACTACACTTACCCTTAATTACAAGATTAGCACAATGTACGTGCAAGGCAAGAAGTTGCTGCTTACATATGATAGGTGGAACATCAATGTTTGCACCACTTGTATTTCCAGAGCAATCATAAGCTTGTCCTCTGAGTTAAGCGATGGGAAGCTGAAGTCTCACTATCTCATCCAGAATAACTGAAGCTATACACTCGCCAATAGTTTTATATACGTGATGCGGCATGATATCGTCAAAGGATCCTAACCTGCTCTATCCAAATTTGCAGTTTTCAAATTTGTACAGTGGCGGAGCAAGTGATTTCCCAAAGGATGTTAGGGATTCCCGGACATTTTATGACGTAAATTGAGTGGACAAGAGCATGTAAAAGACGTCTTATTGCCTAGAAATAATACTACGTCGCAGATCAGTATTCATACACGCAGATTAAAAGATCGCGGATGAGGTAATAATCACTGTGCGTGGTTGCATACCACCTCAAAAAGTACTAGTAAAAACGTTGTACAAGAATTCACTGGAAACGTCACGTGGCTACAATGTAAAAATACGTACAACACAAGCCGATATGTAACAGAAGATAAAGAAATTCCTATTGCTGATCTGCTCATATTAATGACATCACATCGCTTTTAATGACGACCTGTTACTAAAGCTACTGTCGTTTAATTTATTTGTGTTTCGTAATGTACATATTCGTCTGTCATTCTCCCCAGTATCTTCTCCAGCCCATTCGTGGCTAAGCAACGTTAACGTATGCGACTTTTGCATGGAAGACCCGGGTTCGATTCCCGGCGGGAGGTCATGTGATTCGGATTCCACGTTAATCAGTTTGTCCAGTGGCTACGCGAACGGCATGCTAGGACACCTCGCTTCATGTCTCGTGTTCTCTTCACAGATGAAGCTACGTTTTCCCATGATGGAGTGTTCAATACTCACAATCAACATTTGCGATCTGAGACAAACCCACACGGAACGTCAACTCTTGCCCATCAGAAACGGTGTTCTGTGAATGTTTGTGCAGGAATTTTTGATAATTATCTCATCGGATCGTACCTACTACCACAAGGCCCGGGGGAGTATCGCATATTTTTGAAAGAGGTCTGCCTGAACTATTAGAGATTGTGCCCTTGGCTGTTCGTCAAAACATGTTTTTTTTTTTTTAATGCACGACGGTGCTAAATCACATTACGCTGCGGAGATGCGAAGTTTTTTCAACGCATTCTTTCCGAACAAATGGATCGGCGGAGAAGGACCAGCATCTTGGCCACCTCGCTCACCAGATCTTAAGTAACCTTTACATTGAAGTGGCGGGTCAAAACTTTGAATACGTTTTGTAGTGACAGTTCTAACAACCATCCTCTTTTTATTTTAACAAAGACTCTTCTCTGTACCTTGTTCCTTACGATTCTCTTCGGTATGCAGTCCCGTTATACGATTTGGGACCAGAAACATCAGCTTCTGTCACAACTAATATCGCAAGTGGATGGAATGTTTTGTTTCACGTCAATCAGTTTAGAACTTTAATTTTTAAAAAAGAACGTACGATAGTCGCATTTATGTGATATACTGATCCAAACAAATGTGCTCAAACATTTATGTGTATTATTATTATTATTATTATTATTATTATTATTATTATTATTATTATTATTATTATTATTATTATTATTATTATTATTATTATTATTATTATTACGAGTTCTTTAGTTGTCTTTTAATAGTAGTTCTTGTTCAATTCCTGTAGTAGTATAATTGTAAGCGTTTTCAAAAGCGTTGCGATATCATTAATATGAGCACATCAGCAACCGGAATTTCTTTATCTTCTGTTACCTATCAGCTTGTGTTGTACGTATTTTTTACATTGTAGCCACGTGACGTTACCAGTGAATTCTCGTACAACGTTTTTACTAGTACTTTTTGAGGAGGTATGCAACCACGCTCAGTGATTATTACCTCATCCGCCATCTTTTAATCTGCGTGTATGAATACTGATCTGCGACGTAGTATTATTTCTAGGCATTGAGGCGTCTTTTACATGCTCTTGTCCACTCAATTTACGTCATAAAATGTCCGGGAATCCCTAACGTCCTCTGGGGAATCCCTTGCGCCGCCACTGCACAAATCTGAAAACTGCAAATTTGGATAGAGCAGGTTAGGATCCTTTGCCAAAGTCATGCAGTATCACGTCTACGCTTAGCAGTTAGTGAAATATTTAAGTCTAAAGTTTATTTCCCACGCTTTCGGCAACCTATAACACGTAAACGACACGGTTTTCGCCCTATGTTTATTAGAACTTTTTTTTTGTTTTACTCTCAGGAATCACCCCTCTCCTTTTGTACAACGAATTTAGCGCCATATATATACTGTAGAACTGAAGAAAACTTTCATGAGGACAGAGATCTTCATCAACCCACCTGGCACAAATACTTAATTGTTCTACACCAGTCACAACACTGCAACCATCATACACGATAGAGAACAGGAGGTTTTGAGATTTGAATTTGTTACATATATGAAAATCAATTTCTTGGTCCATGGTCTCCAGATTTAATTCTGGATTTTAGCATCCATGAAATCACAACTCTTCATGTTTCCCTCTGTCCAGCTCTTCAATTGTGCAAAATCTTCAGAGCAAAGGCTCCTCAACTGAAAGAAAGTCCTGAACCGAGAGTCATGTCCTCTAAATGCGAGTCCCTGTCTTGCAAGATAACGTATATTTGAAATTATTATTTTCCATGCATTTCCCGGTTTTCAGCTGTTCATCTTAAATTTGTCTGTTTGGTTTTCTATTGGAGTTTTCTTCTCTACGTGTAGCACAGTACAGCCAGGTTATTGCATTCTGAAGTTTCTTGCATACGGAATTTCTCTTTTGCCTTCTTTCAGTTGAAAGCACCTACAGCAGTGAAAGCGTCTTCCATGGTTTTAGTAATAACTTTTTTTTTATCGAGAAGTCCGTACAGTAAAAACAGAAAATGACGTTACTTTTATTTGGATTGACGTGCAGGCAGGAAAGGAACGAAGTTGACACAAATTAGAGACTGTTATGGAGAATTTGTAGGTAACACTAAAGCCTGATTGGGCTTTGAAAAGTTCGAAGGGTTGGGAAAATCTGAACCACTTGCTAGATATGGAGATTGAGGGGTTTCTCCTACAGACACTGATGGTGATGGTGACCTGGTTGGGAGATTTAAATTTCCATTGTCAGTTTCAGGTTGTAACCCATCAGCTGAACTACAATTTGAATTAATTTTTCTCTTTTCTTCACTAATGGCACTGCTTTGGCCCACATGCTGTCTCCTTTTCTTTTTCTTATGACAAATCGATCCACTTCAAACAATAAAACTACATTAAACAGAAGTAACAGATGAAAAACTTCAGATCAACGTAATATTCACAGTAACGCACGTGAACACAACTATCTAAATAACGTTACTGTTGGAGAAAACATGCTGCAAAACATGTTCTCTCAAAAACAGTGGCAGACTCGCGCACAGCCCAGTTGACGAAGTTCAACAGTACAGGGTGGCCTAAAATTAGGTATGTGTCCCTGCATTGATCAAGTATAACATTCTAGTTTGAGTTTATTTGCTTCGGCTCTTTCGAGCTTAAGATGTAAGTAAAAACACCTTACAAACAAATAATAAAGAAAGTAAGTCTACCTGATAGATAACAATAAAAATTGATATAAAATGCAGTACGGTACTGTATACCTACTTTTGGACCACCCTGTGCATTAGAAAGAATAAGCAAAGAGATCTTTACACCAACGCAAGAAGAGAAATGTTCTTTAGATAGGTTTTCAGTCATATTTCCGAAGTTAAATACATACAGTGTTGTAATGCAAGTCTTCGATCGATTATCGAGGTTGGTGCAATAATAGTGCTATTTTTACGCAAAGCCTATAGAGCAAGAGTCAGTATATTATAAAAGGTTTCATTCAACATTTGAACCCGGTTCTCTTGCGTTTAAGTCAGCCGCGTTAATGACTGAGCTGGATCAGCTCAAACTTATCCTTATAGTACCGGTATAGTTTACTTTATCACAACACAACCCTTTATGAGAATGTTCAGAAAAGATTTTAACTAAAAGGAAGTCAATCAAAATATATCGAGATTCCCCTGAAAACATGAAAATATATAACACATCCCGCCATTGATATGCACCCACACAAATTTTGTAAAGTCGGCGTCGTTGTATGGATATCTTCTCATTATTACTATTCATTACTTAAAAAGCGCTAAAAATTGTTGGCTGATAAAGTGCACAAGAGCAGGACAGAAAGGGGCAAACGTATGGCTAGATGGAGAGAAAATGGAAGACTTTAAGACGTTCCCCTATTTAGGAAGTCTATATCCTCGGACGGAAAAAGTGAAAAAGACGTATAGTTCCAGAATTGCGCAAGCTAAATAATCATTCAATAGGAAAAGAGGACTACTAACATCAATAAGTGTGTTGTTGGACGTTCAGAAACGATCCATTCAAGCGAGATATTTCTCATGTGAGGTGTACTCGGCGTGTCCTTTCCAACGATATATAACACATGCAGATCTCCGCCTACCACTTCACTAGGGGAGACCGGGGCAGGTTGTCACAGTTTTTGGTGTTTAGAATGTAACTTCGCAGGAAAGAAAGTTATGGAAGTATTGACTGATTTGTGTTAAGTTTGGTATCTCTTTCACACAATATCATGGTTTTCATTGATAAATGTTATTACGAAAAAAGACATCTTTAAAGTTTGAAAAATGCCTTCCACATGTGACAACCTGTCCCGTCTCTGGTTGGTTGTCTGGCTGAACAGGGTGGATTGTCCCATCTATTTCAAATAGAAAATACAGTAAATTTAAATTTCAACCAAAATAATGTATTTCAAAGGCAAACTGCAGGCTTACAATAATAATAAATGTGAATTACACATAATACAGTTCGTAGGACAAATAACACGTATTATAATTTAAAGACAAAGTAACTTGGTGTTACTTAATTTGTAGACCTACTAACGTAAGTGAAATATTTAGACTGAAATATAAGTATGAAAGAAGAATAAAAGGCTATGATTTGTTCTACTCAACCATGAATTATGTGTAGTGGGTTGCATATTGATGGGGATTCCTACTTTATACTACATTATATTAGGTTACGAGTTATATCCTAAACATTAGTCAACCGAACAATAGAAGAAAGTGTAGTGTTTGCATATTGATAGGGGATTTCTACTTTATGCTACATTGTACAGTAGGTCACGAGTTATATCCTAAACATTAGTCAACCCAACAAAGATGAAGGTGTAGGGGTTGCATATTGATAGAGGATTCCTACTTTATGCTACATTGTACTGTAGGTCACGAGTTTTATCCTAAACATTAGTCAACCCAACAATGACGAAAGTGTAGGGGTTGCATAATGATAGGGGATTCCTACTTTATGCTACATTATATAGTAGATTGGTTGGTTGATTAAGAGCTTAGCGTCTCTTTTAGCAGCGAGGCTATATGAGACGTAAACCTACAACTTAACGTGGAATCTGAACCACATGAGCTCCCACAAAGAATCAAAGCTAGGTCTTCCATGACAAAAGCACGTACGCTAACTGCTTACTCACGAGGGAACTTGAGTTCTTGGTTGTGGTATACATAGAATGCGTATAAATTCAATGTACACTCATGTCCAAAATTATTGTCGCATGACTATAAATAGTTGTTGTAGGGAATATAATTTGATAATGAATTCACCCGGTATTTCTTATAATGTTAGTATGTGTATAATCAACGAAGACATGTATGTGGCAAATTTCACGTCAAAACAGCAGTAAATAAAAACAATAAAACGAAAATAAAACTTTCTTGCCCATTTAGCAACATTTTGTTTTACTCGAATTCTAATTTTCGTATTTATAATTCTTTTCCTATGAAATTTAACACAAATATACATTTCCGGATTATACACATAGTATCAATATTAAAAGTACCCTGGAAAATCATTATCAAATTATATTCTTACAAGAAGACAGTTATAGATATGCGACAATCATTTTGGACATGAGTGTACCTAATATACAACAAATTTGTTATAATAATTTCTATAAAAAAAAAAAAAAACTTAATCAACTCCTGTACTCGTCTTGCTGTTTCGTTGTTTGATATTTTAAGATTATGCATTTGAAAAATACATGTTCAGAAACAAAACAATGATAGATAGAGTCGAATCCGAATGACTCATTAATTTTCATGTCATAAAAAATGTCAATACAGCACATAATGAGTTAACGGGATTATTCTTCCTGTTTTCACTGAAATGTAATTTGTTTGTTTTGCAGCGCGTTACTTTCTCACCCGAGCTCTTTTGGCAGCTAAAAATTTCAACGAAGTTCAAGATATTCTTCGTGATTCTGGATGTGGAGCTGGTGATGCTGTCAGTGTAAATTGTACGTTTCTAAAGCAAGAAGGAGACAGACTGTTCCATAACATCGAGGTAGCGCCTGCTATCAATGGAGCCAAAGAGTCCGTCCTTAATACTTTGACAATAAGCCCTGGAGAACATTTCTTCCATTGTAATAAGTAAGTATAATGTTATGCAATGAAATAATATAAATGGACGAACAGTATGTTTGTTAAAATGAGGATCGCCTTATTTGTAAGATCACAGTATTAAAAAGTGGTATTAAACATATTAGGTGGTACGAGGGACGTTCAAGTCATTATTGGAATTTTCTTTTTCTGTTACATAAAGAAGACAGCATCTGAATCATTTACTGTTCTTTATCGAGGTACTTCCCACGTACAGGCACACAATTGTTCCGTCCATGTGGGAGTACCCGTATCACAATGGCATACAATTCTTTGGGACAACCTTTAAGCCATTTCAGCATACACATTTTGACTTCGTCGTCGGTTTGGAATTTTTGTCCTCCCAAGTGCACATTGAAGGGACCAAAAAGATGGAAGTCGCAAGGTGACAGATCGGGACTATACGGGAGATGATCTATTATCTCCCAATCAAGTTTGGTGATAGTTGTGACCATTGTCTTGGTCGTATGAGGACGCGCGTTGTCATGGAGGATGATGACGCCATTCTTCACCGTATGTGGTTGTTTTCATTTCAAATACTCTTTGACTTTGCAGTACCCCGCATTGATTGTAGCCCCGCATGCCAGGAAATCATTGCATTTCAACTTGTCTTTGTCCCAGAACACCGTCAGTATCTGTTTGCCAGCGGACGCTTGTGTCTTGAATGTTTTTGGCGGCAGCAAGTCTGGAAATGAAATGAAATGTAACCTTTGAGTTTAACGTCTCACGATTATGCAGGCGGCAAGTCTGGATACCTCCACTCCATGCTGGAGCGCTTTAACTCTGGAGTGTAATGATGCACCCCGTTCTCATCGAAGGTGATTATCTTTACAAGGAAGCTCTCGCCTTCTCTCTGAAATCGCTGCAGATCCTGAGACGAAAAGTTTCCCCTACACTACTTCTGGTCGAACGTTACCATTTTGGGGACTCATCTCGCTGTCATTCTCCGGAAGTGCAGATGCTCGTTGATGATTGTTTCTACACTTCCGTTGTTTGTTTCTGCACTCAAATCTCTCGCACTGATGCATCGGTTACTCAGAAAAAGCTGCTCTACTCGACGAATAATGGTCTCGTTTACTACAGTAAGCTCGGCGTGGTGTACGGGCTACGTTGACAACAGATTCTGTTCCTGCCTTGAATTTTGAATACCACTCGTACACATGTAACTGAGAGAGAGTTTCTCCGCCATATTGCGCAATTAATCTTTTGAAGAATTCAGCAGGTTTCACACCTTTCTTCAAGAGGAACTTAATAATGTAACGCCACTCCGTGGGCCTGCCAGTTCCACTCTGCTAGGCTTGTTGTTACGTCCATCGCCGCTCTCAGACTCTATCTCCTCAACTGCCCATTGTGGCAGAAAAGTGTCAGAGCTACCTTATCAGAACATGATACACGGACGCCAAGCTGCGCACAGCAACACCTAAAAAAAAAAAAAAAAAAAAAGAATTTCCGGTTATAGATTGAATGTCCCTCGTATACTGTAATAATAATAAAGGAGTGAGTGGAAGTGTAATACAAGTGACAGGGCTCTTCTTGAGACAACATCTTTTAAAGTCAAACGACGAATCAAAGTAAAGTATAATTTTAAATAATAGAATCACAGCTGTAATAATGAAAACAGAAAACATTGCGACTATTTTTCTCTTAAATAAATGTCGCTTATACTAATGACTTCTCACATGTATTTCATGTTTTGAAGAAAATCATTTGTAGTACTTTTCCACTGACTCCGTCGGTTATTCATTGTTAATTTTGTTTTAAGAATAATAAAATACTTGGGCATTGAACAATATTTTTTTTTTCAAAAGAGGGTACTTTTTGGGAAAAGTTTAACTTATGAAAATTTTTCACTAGATAAAATATACAACCATTACAAACACACAAACAAGTAGCAGGGTCACGTGTACACCACGTGAAGAAGTTTGGTTTGTATACTGTGATGTTTTATCAATTTATGTTGAAACAGGAAGAGCTAGTAGATTTACACCACTCCGGTGTTAGTAGAAAAATTATAGTGGAAGTGAAATATATTTTTAGATGCTGAATTGGTGGCAGAAAATACACTTCCGGATACCTATTACCGTTTCTACTCCATAGCAATGAAAACTAAAACCGGAAGTATTTGTTTTCTACGCCATAGCAATGAAAACTTAAAAAAAGAAGTATTTGATTTCTACTTCATAGCAATGAAAACTAAAACCGGAAGTATTTGTTTTCTACGCCATAGCAATGAAAACTAAAACCGGAAGTATTTGTTTTCTACGCCATAGCAATAAAAACTTAAAATAAGAAGTATTTGATTTCTACTTCATAGCAATGAAAACTAAAACCGGAAGTATTTGATTTCTACTCCATAGCAATGAAAACTAAAACCGGAAGTATTTGATTTCTACCGGTGCCGGGTGAAGCCCAGGATCAAGGGGCCTAAGTCCCTCAGATTTTTGAGTGACAAAAATATTTGAAGCTATTATTTATGTATTTTTGAAAGTTTATAGTAAACTCATGATATACCTACCATACTCTGGATTCTGCCTGTCCCCAGTTTTTACTTTCTACCTGCTGCTTTCGGTTTGAATTGAGGGTTCAGAGATAGCATGGTGTCGATTCTTCGAATGCTCCAAACTGATTTTAAAAAATTGCTTCTCGCTATCTGTAACACTTTTTACTCTATAGCGTGGTTGAAACCGAACTCGTGGGTGGGGTCACAAAAAGATGATATAATACGCATATTAATGTCTTCTGTCAGTTTCGAGAATTGTTAATATGAATACTGACATACCCGAGGTTTTTTAAATCCACGTTCAGACCTATCAGCAAGGTAGGTGAGAAAGTGTGAGAAACAGAATATCGAAAATGACTTAGAATAATGTCGAATGCATAGCTTTTTGGTTTTAGAGAATGGCTGACTTTTGAAACGTAGTGTCTAAGTCAAGGTAGACTTTTGTAATGTTACTTTGATTAAGGTATTCTATCATTTATGTGAGGTAAAGTTTTTCAAAATTTATGCCGAAAGTAGAATATAGCCACGCTTAGCCACGAATGAGTTCCTACCTCCCTTCCAAATTCCACTCATAGATTACATATGGAAATCCTTTACTTCAAGTAGCGGTATTTAATTTAATCTCCTAATTGCTTGTTTTAAAAAAAAAAAAAAAAAAAAAAAAAACAGGAGGATTGCAAAATATCTGGTGACGCGTATCTCTGCCTAGATGAGATAAAAAATTCCGTTTTTCTCAGTCAACGGTAAATCGGTAAAAAGAAATCATTAATGAACACCCCACGTATATTCTGATGATTTGCGGCACATAATTTTCTCAATTTACTTACCCCTTTGTTGGCTTTAAAATTTTTAAAAACTGTTTTCGAATATCCTTTCGTGTTAATGATCGACTATTACACTCATAAAGTACATTAAAGGAGTCAATTCGTTAACATCTTGACGAGTAACGGTGACTTTAACGGTGGTTATCCATATCAAGTTTAAAATTTAAATAATACCTAGCTTCTATGCAACCGGTGCAGCAATAAAGAAATGATTATTGCCTATAACAAAAGGATATGTACTTTTGTTTCTGCAATTTCTCAGCCGGGTTCGTTAATGGAGTCAATCCTTTACTACCTTCGCGGATAACTGTGACTTTAACGGTGTCTATCCATATACCGTTTAAAATATAAATATTCCCTAGCTTCTATGCAACCTGCACAGTAAGAAAGAAATTATGGTTGCCTATATCAAAGGGATATGTATATGTGTTTCTGGAGTTATCTCGGTTGATTTTGTCAATGGAGTAAAATCCGTTAAAATCTTCACCGGTGACGGTGACTCACAGTGTCCATCCATATCCCATACATGGGAATATTTCTCATGATCCTTTCTATGTTTTTACCAGAGTTTTTTTCCCTTGATAATTCCATTCTTATTAGTATGAATTAAAGTTTAATGTATAGACAAAACAGAGCTTCTGTAGATTCGATGCTGCTGAATGGTCAGCGTTCATGCTTTCCACATGGGAGACCCGGATTCAATTCCTGATGATATATCAAGTTGTTCGCATTTTACGTCAAGCTGTAAGTTTACTTCTCACATACTCTTGATGTTGAAAAGGAACATTGAACTCAAGAAAAGCCAAAAAGAGTTTCTTGAATATGTCACTAGAATCCACTTTTAGGTAGTAAGAGCGTACTCAATAAAAATTGAATGCAATCAAGGCTCGGAAATTACTTTTAAGCTTTTTAAGTGGTAATACCAAACTGTTTTCTCGGAGCAAATTCTCATCTTTATATGTAAAGTGTGTGGATGTCGTTCCTCTTTCTCTTAGAAAGTAAAGTTTCAAAGCAATTGGACGATTATTTTGATTGTTCAGAGTTAATTTTTAGGAAACAATCCTTTGTTGAGTTTGACGTTAGTATCCGGAACCCCTGAATTCTTTTCGCCCAGCTGTCAGAACAGTATTGTTCCTTGAAAAATAAACCTACCAAGTTAGTTGTAATTAACGTACTGTAACTAAACATATGTATTCCTTTTAAGGTTTCGTCGATTGGATATTCCTGAAGACGATCATCCGTGCATATGCGCCAGCAGCGAGAAGCGCCATGCAGTGATGGACAATCTTCCAACTCCAAAATTACGACACGACATACTCACAGTTCTTGGAGACGAATCAGATGACAAATTCCCAATCTTCAGGGAAGGAACAGAGGCAGATTTTGTTAGAACTGTAGCTGTAGGTAAGAGCAAATCTAGCATTTATGGAAAAGTTTTCATCTTCCTCAAGTGATATGGAGTTTATACTTAAAATTGCGAATCAGAAGAAATTACTCAAATTCAAACAATTACAGCTGAAACAAATATTTAGAGTTCTTTCAAAAGTATGGTAGTGTTGTCAACTTTATTTAATGGTCAACTGAACCCATATCACAATTCGAAACCTGTATTTATCTGAACCTATGTTTATCTATTATCAACTATATTTGAGACGTCTAATATCAAAAGCCACAAAATCCATTTAAAAAAAAAAAAACAAAATTGAGTTATACATATATCGCTTGTTATATGTTTGATCTAAAGGAATTCCATGGAAACAGAATTTTGTGTAAAAGCTCAATATTTCATACTAAACACTAGTTCAAATATGGGACTTTGTACGCGTGTAAATGGAGCTTCACTGAACGTTTTGCGAGATTACTAGAAACTAAGCGATATAGATGTGTCGAATTTTGATACTAGGCACCTCATTTATCTGAATCTACATTTATCTATAAATATCAACTATATTTATCTGGACTATTACTAAATAAATAAATAAAATAAAGCAGGAAATTGCCATAATAAATAACTTCAGGTAATATATATAATGTCTTTTTTAAATTTCTTTCTATTTGGTGGTATTATTAAAAGAAATAGGATATCATAGTATTTACATTAATATATAGTAAAAACTGTCTTCAACGGACCCTTTATTGAACGAAAACTTGTGTTAAACGGAAATATTTCACTGCCCACTGGCAAAAAATGTGTTAAATTCCCTTCATTAAAAAGAAACTGTCTTACACTGACAACGGAAATCAAAATAAGCCTGTTAACGAAAAATTTTAAGTTTCGGAGGACAGCATTTAGAAAGTTTTTAGACGTTCTATGAGAGGTTAGATATATATTTTTAGCAAAGCAGACAGTGATGTGCAAACCAAAGCAGACAAAACGGATATATCGTGCTTTAATTGAAAATTACACGCAAAGCCTGAAAGGAGAAGAGGAGGTGGAGGACGAAGAGAAATAAGGCACTGAATTGGAAGGAAAGTGTAAGCTAAACAGTTATCAAGATTTTGTCATAAGTTTGCAACATTTGCCTTATGTAGAAATAACACTGATATGCTTAGTATGGTTTCTGAAGCTGAAGTCTTGGTGTAAAGTTGAGCAGACAAGCAGCGATGTGTACAGAAAATCCTCCTTGATTATTGAAAAATTAAACTAAAGTATGTACAGTATTTTTCTGTTCATTTTAAGTTTTGGTTGTATTAAGTCCTAGTAGAAATAAATACTGTAAATTGACTAAGGTACACTCATGTCCAAAATTATTGTCACATGTCTATAAATTTGTTGTTATAGGAATATAATTTTATAATGAATTCGTCCGGTATTTCTTACAATGTTAGTATGTGTATAATCGCCAAAGACATGTATGTGGCAAATTTCAAGTCGAAAGAACAGTAAATAAGAACAATAGAACGAAAACATAACTTTCTTGTACATTTAGCAACATTTTTGTTTTTCTCATTCTAATTTTCATATTTATAATTCTTTTCCTATGAAATTTACCACAAATATACATTTCCCGATTATACACATACTATCAGTATTAAAAGTACCCTGCAATTAATTATCAAATTATATTCTTACAAGAAGACAGTCATAGATATGCGACAATCATTTTGGACATGAGTGTACTACAGCATCTTATTAGATCTATCTTCGTTAACCGAAAACCTTTCTTTAAAGAAAAATTTTTGGGAGTCCTGTTCGATTCCGCTAAAGACAGGTTTTACTATACTATAAATTACATTGACAACAATAAGAATTACTCATACATATGTATGTTTTTGTTGTAATTACCACATCCATTTCCAATTTCAATGGTTTATCTATAAATAAAAAAATAATAATAAGATTACAAAGAATTCTTGAATCAAAGAATTGGAAGAATTATAATAATATTTTCAAACGACATTCTAGTCTAACTGCACAAAAATACACAACAACAATTAATTTTGTATATTACTTGATAACCTACTTAGACTAATAAATAAATACATACTTGTAGTGTTACAACATAACCTTAAAGTTTTAAACGTTTACAAGGCAATAACAAAATCAAAGCAAGTAATATTAAGTTTATTGCTTAAGTCTTCTTTTTCAATTTTGCTTAACTAAAAGGGGGAAACTTCTATTTAGTTTTTAACATTTTGTAACAAAATTTATGATTATTTTTGAAAATCAAACTCTTTTTCTAACAGCTTCTTCATAAACTCTTCACTGCCTACTTCGATACAAATTGCTATTTCTTTCACACAAGTTTATATTTCTTTTCTGAATTTACGAACTCAGGAGACTGCTTCGATCTTATCTTTCTTAAATGATTTAAAAATTCAAACATTAACATGGAGATGTTAAAAATACACAGAAAGTTCAGCAGTCTGTTTCTCTCATTATTGCACGTGTTTCGTAGCTCCGCGCAGCGTAGTTACTAACCCTTTCGGCTTTGGTGCGAGCAGACCCGGATTCGATTCCCGGTGAGGACACTCAATAAGAAAGATGTAACTGCTTTCAGACCAGCCATCCTTAGTGAGGGTTTCCCTGGAGTTTCCTCATCCACATCAGGCAAACGAAGGGATGGTACCTAACACAATGATCCCAGGTCGCTTTCTCCCTTCCTCAATCCTTTCCTCAGATAGTGTGATCGCTGAGGGACGTCATCCCTCATACGTTACAGGCTAACATGGCCATAGATGCCGAGAGCCCAGAAATATAATTCTTAATCCTAAATCCATATGTGATTCATCCTGATGATTTTTTTAAACAGAAGTTGCTTTAGGGAATAGTGAATATATGTTGCATTATGCTTGTTAAATTTGGATTCTAACCACCTTAAATTATTTCTATGAACTCCCGACTTAATTACAAAATTAATCAACCAATCAATATACATTTAACTGAAAATATACGCTTAATTCTTGTAAATGAAAGGAGTAAACAAAGGGCGTCTGGTCTGACTGATGAACCGGGAACGGACGGCAGATAGTAAAACCGAGCTGCCCGATTGAAAAACAGAAGGTTAGCATCACTGAAAGTAGGCCCCCTGTTCAGTAGGTTCGTTGAAATTCCACCGATGCCCTCCATTCCCATCCTCTACAGAGTAAAGGGAAACTGCCGACCTCTTCTACAATCAGAAGTGGAATGAATAATGAAACAGACGATTAGACATCAACATGTCCGAAACAATTCCAAAATGGCTGCTATGTAAAAATGAAATGAAATTTTTGAGTTTTACGTCCCACGGTTATGCCGGCTAGGCTAAAGGAAACGTTGATGATGAGGAAGGAATGAAATGGTGGAATGAAGAAAGTGGAAGGAAACAGGAGAACCCCGAGAAAACCCATGGGCACAGTGTTTGTCCACCACAAAGTTCACTTGGCGGGAGCAGGGTTTGAATCCGGGACCCCATGCACCAGAGGTGAACGCTGGCTGCTATGTAATTACTGATATAACTTCCATTTACTTTGATCCTAAAGTGACCTCTCTTTTTTGTTGAGTTGGCACTTGTGATACAATAAAATGATTTTTAACTGTTGCCAGAGATTCTTCTTACAGAACGCAAAGATAAAAATTAATATATATATATATATATATATATATATATATATATATATATATATATATATATATGGACATCGTGTTTCTCTTTCTACCTGTGTCATTGTTTGGTTACACTACTATTAACACTTTGAAGCCGGGCCAACTCTCCTTGGGCCAACGATGGTAATAGTACAACAGATTGCTGAGCGAAATTAACTTAGGTTTAGTGTTATTACAAATGTTTCTTTCCGATTATAAATCTGTATATCTATTACCAGTCTGGAAAGGATTATGTTCTCTGTCTTTGGTGCCGGGGAAGTCGGGACGCATAATTACAGAAAGACGTCTCGAACAATTGTTGTGATTTTTGCTCAAGTTAGATCTTTGGCTTCAGAAGGTATGAATCACTTCTTTCTTGCCCAAAAGTATCAAAGGCCGGACGGCGCGCTAAATATAACCCGTTGTAACACTGGTGTAAAAGTAAGATTGTAGTAACAATAGGATATGGAAATATTATTGGTCCAACATATTGTCAGAAAAAAAACGCAGAAAAAAAGATGGCTCGTCTCTTTAATATAAAATAAAGAGTTATATATTCTGCGCCCCCATCTGGAAGCGCCACTCCACTCTATTAAATTTGATGAAGGTCGAATGAGTTTATCTGAGCACGAAAGATGTATTCTGTTATTGTAATATTCATTTTTAGGTATTCTTTCTTTCTCTTCGCTATATTGCACTTATAGATGTCCATTTTTGTATTATCAGGGTAAGTATTCATAGAAAACCAGTTGAGAATGCTTCAAGAGCATTGCCAAAACGAACTTAAAAAGAATGGAGAAATGGATCGGGAAGGATTACTGTGATTTTTCCTAGATGTAAAAGTAAATCTTTCTATTCGCATCTTCTTCTCTTTCTCGCAAAATAATATTTCTATGTCTTACGGTTCCCGTTGTATGGCTCCTTAATACACCCGAAATTCGAAAATTTTTGGCCAATATCTGGGGAACGGTGGCCAGTTAGCCAGTGGCCGCCGGTTACCGCTTGGTACCAAAATGTTCACCATTCTGTTAGGTATTGATCAACACCAATATGATCTCTCTGCGATTTACGGTTTCCGAGATACGGCTCCTTTTATCTCCCGAAATCGGAACTTTTTTTGGCCAATATTACGGGAACGGTAAGTCATAGATAGATGAAATTGATGGTAATCAATATCTAGGAGGATTGTAAACATTTTGGTACCGATATTAACTGGTGGCCACTGGCCAACTGGCCAATAGCCAAACCAGTGGCCATCGGTTAATATTTGGTGCCAAAAATGTCCTCTTAGGCATTAATCAACACCAATATCATCTCTCTATAACTTACGTTCCCGAGATATGGCTCCTTAAATCCTGAAATAGGCCATTTTTGGCGAATATCTCGGGAACAGTAAGACTAGCGTGAAAAATGCCTTCATTTTCCCAGATAGTTTTTGTTGCTGTATCGAATTGAGGGCTCAAAATTTAAAAAAAATCGCAAATAGACAGACACACAGACATAGAGAATTCAGTAACGAACTTTTTAAATTCGTTGAAAAAATACATGTGTTTTACCGTTGAGTAATTTTGTTCTGGCATTCTGAAATGTAAACGAATTGAGTCTGTGATTGCCCGGTAGGCGTTGCTTATATTATTAGAATTGTATTTATTGTCAGGGTAACAATGCAAGTAAATCACAATGTTGGTGACGAAAAGAAGGCGACATTTTCATAATGCCAAAAGTATAACATTTTAAAATATAGTGTTTTTTCGAAGTTTTGTTTATTTAAATATGAATCTACACAGTTAAAATATATATTTTGAAAAAAAAATATTTTATTTAGAACCACGCTGTGAAACTTCTAACATTTTGTTAGTTCATCCGTCCGTCCGTTACTTCGCACGATAACTCTTGACGTAATGCATTTTCTTGCAATAGACAGCTAGACTGACTATTTAGGTCAACTTCGTTAATAGACTCGATCCGTTAACAGTTAACGCATCATAGGGTCTTTAACGGTGGCGATCTATAGCCCGTATCTCATATATGTAGGATAATTTTTGAATTTTCTTTTTGCAACAAATAGCTAGAACGATTATCTCGGCCGGCATCGTTAACCCGTTAACATCTTCACAGGTAACGGTGAATAATGCTGGATATCCATATGCTATTTAAAATATAAATATTCCCTAGCTTCTATGCCACCTGCACAGTAAAAAGGTAATTATGGTCGCCTATATCAAAAGAATATGGATTTTTAACGAACTTAAAAAGTTCGTTACTGAATTATCTAGGTCTGTGTGTCTGTGTCTGTGTCTGTCTGCCTGTTATTTGCGATTTTTTTTTTCAAGTTTGAACCGTGCATTTGAGCTTCGAAAACTATCAGAGAAAGTGATTAAATTTTTCTCGTCACTCTTACCGTGGCCAAAAAATGGCCGACTTCCAGAGATTTAAGGAGCCATATCTCCGTAACCGTAAGTCATAGAGAGATCATATTGGTGTTGTTCATTACCTAAGAGGATGGTGAACATTTTGGTATCAAATAGTAACCCATGGACACTGGTTTGGCCAATGGCCAGTTGTATAGTGGCCACCAATTAATATCGGTTCCAAAATGGGTACCATCCTCTTAGGTATTGACTAACACCAATATAATCTCTCTATGACTTACCGTTCCCTGATGTTGGCCAAAAAATGGCCAATTTCTAGATGTTTAAGGAGCCATAGCTCAGGAACCATAAGTTGTAGAGAGATGATATTAATGTTGATCAGTACCTAAGAAGATGCTGAACTTTTCGGTACCAAATAGTAACCGGTGGCCACTGCCCAACTGACCACTGGTTTGGCCAGTGGCCAGTTGTATAGTGGCCATCAATTAATATTGATACGAAAATGTCTATCATTCTATTAGGGATTGATTAACACTAATATCGTCTCTCTATGGCTTACCGTTTCCGTGATATTGACCAAAAATGGCCAATTTCTAGATATTTAAGGAGCCATAGCTCGGGAACCATAAGCTGTAGAGAGATGATATTGACGTTGATCAATACTTAAGAGAATTGTAAATATTTTGGTATCAAACAGTAACCAATGACCACTGTTCAACTGGCCACTGGTTTGGCTAATGGCCAGTTGGCTTGTGGTCACTAATTAATATCGGTACCAAATTGTTTACCTTCCTCTTAGGTATTGATTAATACCAATGTAATCTCTCTATGACTTACAGTTCTCGTGATATGTTCCAAAAATGACCAATTTCTAGATATTTAACGAGTCATAGCTTGGGAACCATAAGTTGTAGGTATATCGTATTGGTGTTGATCAATACCTAAGAGGATGGTGAACATTTTAGTGCCAAATAGTAACCAATGCCCGCTGGTTAACTGTCTACTGGCCAACTGGTCACCGTTCCCCAGATATTGGCCAAAAGGTTGAAATTTCTAGATATTTAAGCAGCCATATCTCGAGAACTGTAAGTCATAGAGAGATAATATTTTACTAATTTTTGCGAGAAAGAGAAGAAGGTGTGAATAAAAAGATTTACTTTTACATTTAGGAACAATGACAGTTATCCTTCCCACTCCATCTCTCCATTCTTTTTAAGTTCGTTCCGGCAATGCTCTTGGAGCATTCTCAACTGTTCTTTCTGCAATCATCTCTGTCAAATTCGTTAATGTCTTATTCATCTTATTCGTCAAATCGTTAATATCTTAACAGATAATGGTGACTAACGGTGTCCATCCACATCCCATATATGGAAATATTTCGCATGATCCTCATTACTGTCTTTACCAGAGTTTTTTTAATTTAATTTTATTTTGTTGAGAATCTGTTTTGTATCAGGACTTAATACGAACATTAATTTGTGTTTCAGGTATATTTGACTGCGTTAAAAGGACCTGGTCACTTTACACCCAAAATCCAAAGGCCTCCACTCCATTGGTTGTTCTTTCTCTTGAAGTTGACCCTTAGGTCTGATTAATGGCTACTGGGATGGAATCTAATAATTTACCTCTATGAAGAAGACACCAATAAATCAAAGTCCAGTTTTATAAAATGTATTAATATATATATATATATATATATATATATATATATATATATATATATATATATATATATATATATATATATATATATATATATATATATATATATATTGGAAACTCCTCAACCCGTTCCTAAATCTTAAATAGGGTCGTTAAGAAGTAGCATTTGAAGTGTTTCTTTTAGAAGGAAGCTATGACACACACCATTAAAGAATGAGCTGCAATTTTCATGCAGATAGGATTGCGCTAATTACTTCTGTGAGGCATTACATTGTTAAGTTTACACAGTTGTTTGCAACTTCCAATGCTTACACTGCGCAGCCATTTCGTTACAAGAAAGGGAGAAGCCATGCATTCTCAAATTTTATTGGTGGTGGCATACCTCCTCCTTCAATGAACGGCTCATTTTTCTTAATTGAAAAAATTGTTGATATGAAATCCTAATTATTGTTGAGCAATATTAGGATGAAATGTGATATAGTCAATGAAAAAAGTTTCTGAAATCACTGAGGCTGCCTTCACACTAGGATCTTGTGAGCCGCTCAAATGACCGCGATACCAAAATTGCAGCCACGCTAGAGCCAGAAGAAGCTGCAGCTTTAACCTTGACGATAAATTGGAAGAAGATAAGAAAAAGAAGATATAGAGCAATGAGATTTCATCCTATAAATCCACTGAAAGAATTTCCATTTTATAGTAGGGATGGGCAATTCTGGAATTCTTACATTCGAGGATCCGGAAAGTAAAATCGAAAATTTTCCGGAAATCGGAAAAATTCCGGAATTTAAAAAATTCCAGAATTCAGAAAAATTTAAGATTTTGGAAAAATTCCGTAATTCAGAAAAATACGGATTTCGGAAAGATTCCGGGATTTGGAAATAATCTGGAATATAGAAAATTCCGAAATTCAGAAAAAATTCCGGATTTTTTCCCGAATGCGGAAGTGAAATTTCCTATTCCGGAAAGTTTTGGCCATCCCTATTTTACAGTGTCTTTCCTAAGCTGAGAGAAGATGAAAGAAAACTTTTTAATTACTTCAGGATGTCCCTATCTTCGTTTGACGAAATGCATAATAGTGTAAACTCTGTATTTCATCAGAGTAACACCAAAATGAAAAATTTTCAACATCAAATATTTGTACACTTTTCTCCATTCCAACTGAGTTCACTCTCATGTGTGAAGGGCTTTCATTAGACTGCGTGTTATTTTCTTCCCCGCCAGCAGCCCACTCGAGCCACCTACTAGCGGGGTGATCTTCATAGCAGCTCACTTGCACCGAAGTGCATGTGTGAAAGCGTACATTTAAGACAATGTAAAGCTAGTAGCTGCAGCTCACGCGAGCGGCTCACAGGATCCTAGTGTGAAGGCTACCTTAGATATTAACAACTTTATTGAGTTTCTGCTTACTACCATAACTTTTGTACATCAGTGAGGAAAAGAATAGACATCTATCCAATGTGTACTTAATTATTTTCAAATAATAGCGTAATTCCATTTGTTTTGTATTTCAACTGTATATTATAAAATAACTTATCTTTTTCACGATACCAATTAAACTATGTATCTTATTCTAATACATTTCTTTTTTAAAACTGCCATTACTATATCATATCACAATGGTATTAATTGCTTTAACGTTGCTGTGAATTCCTAAGATATACAAATTCTTAATTATTTATTAAATATTTAGTAAACAAGAGTGCAATGACGAAGCAGCGACTGTTTCAGAATGTTCCATTATAATTTAGTAATATATTTATATTTATAGAGCTAGAACGTAAAATTATTCACATATTTTGTAATTTTAAAAATGTATTATTAAATGTTAATAACAGAATTTGGAAAATTATATTCCTATATATCTAAATTCATAATATCAAAAATTAATAATGAATGTATTTGTATATCATAAAATACGGTCTCACAAAAGTAAAAAGAACGATAGAACGTAGACTAATTACAGCTAGTTGTATTTCCAGAACTTAAATAAAATAAATTTATATGATTTTGCATTCAGCAACTACAGTATTTTTATTTATTTACTAGCTGAATATGCCCATTCTTTGCATGTGTCAGATAAAATATCTATGTAAACAAAGTGAACAGCGAAAAAATAACAATCATTTTCTACTGCTTATAAATATCTCTTTAAACGCCCCCTGAGACCCTCTGGTTCGAATTGTTAAAAAAACGCCTCTGGCCAACAGTCGATGGGGGCTGTATTTGGAAGTCAAAGCCTATGGGAGTATCATCAGTCATTTCACAGACCGCGAAAACTATGGATTTGACACTAATAGCGGTCATTTTGGATTATTTTTACACATCTCGGTATCCCCCCGGTGACCACCGGTCCTCGGTTTTGGATTATTTTTACATGTCTCGATGTCCTCTCTATTATGACCCCCGTTCCTAAGCTGATTGAGGCTAAATTTCAAAGTAAACGCGCTCTTAAGTTTCACCATTGAGCCCAGCGACCACGAAAGCTATGGATTTGACACTAATATCGTTCATTTAAATTATTTTTACATTTTGTTAACCCCCCCCCCCCAACATGTGACCCTCGGTCCGCATACAATGGTAGCTGAATTTGCAAGTCATCGCTAATGAAAGTGACACCATTAATCTCAGCGACCGCGAAGCCTATGGATTTGACACTAATACCGGTCATTTTGGATTACTTTTACATGTCTCATTAAACTCCCCTTTCAGCCCCCTGGTTCGAGTTTTGACAAAAACGCATCGGCTTGGTCTGGGGCCTGAACCAAGGTACCCCTGACCAAAATATGGTAACTCTCGGTCTAGTCGTCTGCTCTTCAGGCCGCACAGAGACAGACAGACAGCAAACACACAGACTCTTTATTTTATTTATATTAGATTAGATTTTCATCATTTTGAACAAAAAGTCAAACGACTTTTTGTGAATTGGAAAGTTTTATTCCTCTGTAGAAACAAGTGAAAGAAATTTTCATGGATCGGAAAATTTTCATTACGATGTTGAAACAAGTGGAAAAACTTTACATAAGCTGGACAATTTTGAATATTATGTAAAATGATGTTAGGTGGAAAACTTTTCCCTATATTTAACTGCACATTGAGCTATAAAATTGAATTTCTTTAAAGGAAAGTTAGGCAGCAACAAATTATAATCTTCCAATTAGTGTTCGGGAACCTGAAAATTTTCTAATATTTCCTAGTTGGTTACTAAAATTTACGTAGTGTTCCTCTCTCTCTCTCTCTCTCTCTCTGTGTCTGTCTGTGTATGTGTGTGTGTGTGTGTGTGTGTGTGTGTGTGTGTGTGTGTAAAGTGTAGGAAACATAAATCGAGATCGTAGAGTACAAATATCCCATCACATTTTTTAAAATGTAACAAGAATGCGAAAAGAAACCTTTGTGGATTTATCAATTATTTCAAGAACAGAAAATTCCACTATTTCTTCAAATATAGGCATACCTATGTAATGAAATAACTACATAAAAGTTCCTTATGAAGATTATTTTTGTAACAGAAAATAAGAAGAAATGCTTTGATTTTATTGTGTTTAAAGCTATGAGAAAATTTCATGTTACGCGTATTAAACTGAGGAAGTATGATTTTATGAGATCAAAGGTAAACTCTGAAGAAAGAATACATTGAAGTTTTTGAAACATTTTTCCAGGAATGAAGCATCCTTAGATTTTCATAGGAATGAGTGGAGTATGTTTTTATAAATCGGAAAATCTTATGGATAATTTTCCTGAAAATTTTCTGTTTCAAGATTTTCCGAAAACTTTTGTAGATCACTGTGTAGTACGTCCTTTAATTTAATGATGCATAAATGTTCAAATTGAAGAACAAGTGGACCAAGGGTGGAGCATAGCTTAACATTATTCTCAATGGTATTTTCGGCAATACTGAATAAATGTTTATTCATATATGCATCGGACTGCCGATAGGGTATATGCTTGCTGGTTCTTCTCCTTAAAGAATGTCTTTTACTTCTGTTTTCAATCATTGAGAAGTTGCTGATAAAGTCTGTTCCACCAAGGGAAATGTGATCGTGACGCTTTAGAGCGAGGATTGGTGGGGCTCTGGGAATGAGGGATTCAAACAGCTGAGGTTCCTGCCAATACAATATCTATGAAATGATAGGAGTTCCTTGTAAAGAGAGGTGTTTAATACGATCAATTGTCACGAAAACTCCTGGCATAAAAATCCTGATATAAATAAAGTGTTCTTGGGAATAATGACGCACGAATTTCCAGATTTATTTGCAAGTAACATTGTTCCTTTGAAATGCTGTCCCTTAACGCCCTGTGATATGGAAGGAACATTTTCGACGTACAGAAATATTTTAACTGACAAACTCAGAAGATTTTTGCCAGACAGTACCGAAAATTACATACTTGTATAACATTAACGCATCATAGTTATACACCAACTATATGTAGTTCAATCTTGGGAAGTAACGTAATGTAAGTAACGATTCCTAGTAACGCGTTACATTTTTCCAAAGTAACTGTAACGGTAACGCGTTACAAACTTCTAAGTAACGTACCTAGTTTGCGTTACATTTCGGATGAGTAACTATAATATATGTATATTTTTCGGAAACAAATGTTTTTTTCCTGTAGTAAATTTCTCAGGATAGAGCAATGGAGCATGAACTGTCAGTGACCGACAGTCAGTCACCGGCACACAGAGAAACATATAAGATCATAGTGTTACTTGCTGTTTTTGGAATGTGAGTATAACCTTAGGGAAAAGTACCTGGAAGTTTTGTTTTAGACTTTGACAGCTACAAATCAATACATACAGTGAGTGAACTGCGAGTGCAATGATAGAATAGTTTACTTTGGTTGGTGTTGTTTTAAGGTGGAGAACGAAAATATTTTTACCGTTCTAACATTTCAAAAAATACTTTTTGTTAAAAAAAACTAAGGATGATAGTGAACATAATTTAAAAGAATGGTGTCTCAAGTGCCCCGGCGGGAAATGTTTATCAACAGCCTGGAATTAGTCCACAAATTTGAGGAAGCATCTAAAGTTAAGTTTCTTTTTATTTTTTAGTTAAATTTCTAGAGTAGACCGAAACAGCACCCACACAAACATGTTGTCCAAATGTTAATAATTTGTTTAGCGTGCTCTTACTAATATTATATTAATACTTTCTACAATAATTCATTCTTGTGTAGTGCTATTCTGTTTATGCTTATGGAGACTTTAAAAGTTGCAATTTCTTCGAAAAAAGTTTCAATTGCAACTAAGTAAGAAAAAATATTTCATTTTCTCAAGAGATTAAATAAAGAAATCTATATTGAGTGTACGTGAGGTAGCAGGTGTAATATGTTGATTGGTTAACGTGACAATAATATAGTGATTTTCTACGATTCTTTCAACTTGAATACGTAGATTTTAAATTAGTCAGCGAAACGACGAAACTTCGGTGTAAAAATATTGTAAACTGTTTTATATGATTATCCTTATAAATAAATAATCAAGAATCACGGTATATACAATATATATATATATATATATATATATACATATATATATATATATATATATATATATATATATATATATATATATATATATATATATATATATACTTATACTTTTCAAAATATATTTTATTTGTCAACAAACATCCTTACAATATGCTACAGCAACTACAAATAGTGCAACACACACACTGTAAAAAGTCCTACAATTTTTGGATCAAAAGATATAGTATATTTCAATCAAAAATTTTCTTGTAGGCCTTATATCTGGAGAACTACATATAGTGTAGCCAAGCCCAAACTATCACTTAACTTAGTATGATATGCTTATTTCGTAGAAAATACGAAGATTCAATTTAGGGGACGTTCAAAAATTTTGTGGTCTCTGATCCAAAAACTAATCCTTACCCAGATCAAAATCTTTGGATCCATATATTCGATAATTCCTAATATTCTTGTGCGCGTAAACTGCAACGACTTTTGATCACTTCTTTTACATGTATGTATGTGTACAATAGGAGGAGTGCAAATTGTGTATAAAATGTGTGAGAAATGTGCCGAAACTTCCAAGGTCCAAGTTGTGCACATTTCTCATACGTTTTGTATATACAAAATTCGCACTCCTCCTATTGTAGACATACATACATGTAAAAGAAGTGATCAAAAGTCGTTGCAGTTTACACGGAAAAAAGTGGACAATTCTTTACAATGCAGTATAGCGTTTCAGTAATAGCGCATTGCTCATAATAGCTATTACTGTGGATATGTTTGATGGGTGCCATAATTAACGATATACAGTAAGGGGTTAATATGAATAAACTGTGACTGATGAGCAGGCCTACTTTATTACTAGAAAGTAACTGTCCGGATGAAAGGATATAGCACAGGCCTGTCCATGAATTGGCTCCCGGAGCCGAAGCGCGAGCGAGCACGAGCGAAGAAAAGAGCAGGTGAACACAGATGGTGGTAGCTTCGCCCCTTCCACTGCATCCGATAAGTGTTGCCAACCACACATGATGGCAAAAAACCTACGGCCAAGCCTGGTCAGAAATTCGCACGATGTTGAAGCATTGAGCAGACGCAAGCGTGAAATGTGCAAGTGTGCTCTCCCCCTCCCCCTCCCCATTTCGAAAGCAGTGACGCGAAAACACTGCAGGAAATAAAATTGGTACGTTTTTTGGTCGAGGAAGACGCATGATAGAGGTTACAGTTAGCGTTGAACTAACTAACAAATGAACAAGAAAGAAAGAAACTAATATTAAACATGTCAGCTTACAGACGTAAAAACGACTGCAAAAATCGGAAACGAATTGTTTCAGACCTTTTTAGCTTGCTTACACAATTCGTGACGTTGTATTACATTATCACTCGGTCTGTAAGTTGTCACTCGCTTCACGTTTGCTCAGTTGTAAACGCCTTTCGTTCCTAGATTGATAGCAGAACGACGGGAGATTGAAAATAATAATAATAATAATAATAATAATAATAATAATAATAATAATAATAATAATAATAATAATAATAATAATAATAATAATAATACGTATTATTATTATTATTATTATTATTATTATTATTATTATTAGTAGTAGTAGTAGTAGTAGTAGTAGTAGTAGTAGTAGTAGTAGTAGTATTCGGACCAAAGAGGGATGAAAATGGGGATTGGAGGAAATTCATAATGAGGAATTGCATAGTTTATACCGCTCACCTAACATTGTTAGGGTCATTAGGTGTAGAAGGCTCAGGTGGGCAGGCCATGTAGCCAGAATGGAAGAAATTAGAAACGCTTTCATAATTTTAACTGAAAACCCAATTGGAAGAAGACCACTAGGAAGACCTAGGCGTAGATGGAAAGACAATATTAAGATGGATCTTGCAGAAATAAGAGTACAGAGTAGAAACTGGATCCAGTTGGCTAAGGACAGAAGTTAGTGGAAATATTTTGTAAACGCGGCATTGAACCTTCGGGTTCCATAGGGCATATAGTTAGTTAGTTTGTTTGTTATTATTATCTAAAAGAAATGTTCAAATGTTGTTAAGAGACAATTACACAGAAGAACTGAGTTCCGACCAAACACTAATTTGCCGGAAGGAAATTCCAGTGCAGTCCAGCCCACTTTAAGCGTTATCCGTGCAACCCACGTTTCATGTTCAAGATATTGGGAATAATTGTTCGTATCATTCAGTTGGAACGTTTCCTTCCGATTTTACGCTGTTACAGTAGCCCTACAACATTGTGACTTTCAAAATCAATCAGTATCTATCGAAGAAAGACAAGCGTGTAGCTTCAGTCGTTGATATGATTTAACATTTTTTTTCACTTTTAACAAGCCACCGGCAAGCAACCAGCCAGGCACAACATGTTTTTCATTATTAAAAAGACACTCCTTGTTAAAAAAAACACTAATGGTAGTCACTAATGGTCACTCTTAAAAATGGAAAATCTCCTTGGCTCTCTTAATATTTTGTTTGATTCTTTGCGATCAAAGTAACTTTAAAAGTGGAGTAAGAAATATTATTCTTCCTATTGATGGTGTAATAGTGGCTTCTAATCTCCACAACCAACCCCTTGCTAAGCCTATTCGTACACACATACATTCATAAGTTAATTTTCTGGAGATAATACTTAGATAATTACAAACAAGTGCTACAGTATTTTTTTTTTGTATCAACAGATTCTCTCTTTTCCCAAAAAGCGAAACAACATAATATAACAAACCCACCCTCGGATTAAGAACTTGAATATATATATATATATATATATATATATATATATATATATATATAGAAAACCGGTTTTCCATTGGGCAAACTAGCAAATTTTTATAAATGTAAGCGTTGGTTTGATTCCACCACATCCTTCTTTAACAAAAGGAAAGAAAAAAGAAGAAAAGGAACGTACATAGTTTATCATTTGATTGCTGTTACAAGTTTGTGTTGTCTATAGTTAACGGTTACCACATTGTAAAAAACACTTTACACTAAATGGCAATCAGTTACCATACATACTTTTTTTTTTTATTTGGTGGGCTAGTTATTACCGCCAAGGTTGACAACACTTCCGCTCCTCGAAGGACGGAACCCGAAGATTCACGAAGCACGAAGAATGGTATTTGCACATAGAATGCTCGTGAGCGCTCACGAGGAGAGTTTCCACTATCTGCTCGCCGTGGCCAGGGCTGATATAGCAGGACTACTGTTATCAACCTACAGTTCTAAACATTTACGATGAAGTTGTATAGACAAATTATCTTTGCTTAACTTTGAATGTATTGTAGACATAGACAAGGGTCTTTCTACTTACGTGTAAATCTATGAAAAATATCTATCTTACACGTATGTCGCCTACATAACTTGCACATATATTATATGGGAATTATTATGCTATGCGAGTAGTTCTCAAACTTATTACTGCGACCTACATTAAATAATAAAAGTATTTTGTGGCCCACCTACTTTTATTCAAATACAGATTGACGTTCTACGTAATGGTGGTGTATTTCAAAGCAACCAAATTTTGTAAATCATATCTAATTCCAGTTCGTTCAATAACAGTCCATAAGAGTGATTAACATGAACTTTATTTGGGGATTTTCTGAACACCCCGAGATACCATGAATGTTACAAAATAGAGCACGATGGTTACATTTTAATAAATCAAAATTTGGTTTCTTTTATATCTATTATAAATATCTCACTTTCAAACTAAATTGTAATGTAAATTTACGAATATAGAGGCCCTGTCGGTATGTACGAGAATATCAGTCGCCGACGATCGAGCAAGTGTAATATAAATTTCTTTCTCAATAACTCCATCATATAAAATTGTACGCATGCACAAAGAGAGTTAAAGGGTTTCCATAGACATGTAACACAGAGCTAACACTACTCCCGACACAATGCCCTACCTCGTGACAGATTTTGACTCACCCACCCTCTTTCCATCCCGCCTTCCCACTTCCCTACATGTCAAAATCTTTCACAATTCCGTACAAGTGCCAGACGCAATGAAATGTCATGATTTGAGAGCGAGATAAGAATTCACACTTCCGTACAGGTTCAATAGGTGGCAGTGTTTGTGTGAATTTTTGTTAGTTTTTGAGCAGAGGATATGGAATCTATGAGTTTTATTTCGAGCAGCAGCCACAGTTTGGCTTCAGGTAGACGGTAAGCATATCAGCTATTTGAACTATAATACATGCGTGTATTTTTTGGGTCCCCTCTCCCGGAAAGCCTAAGAGCTGGAAAGATTGTGGAATGGTCCCCTGGATTAGTGATGGGTAAATTCCCGGGAAGATATTTTTCGGGAATATTCCCTGGGAATATTCCCGGGAAGATTCCCAAAATGGGAATTTATCCGGGAATTTATGTACAAACAGAAAGAAAATTGCATTCTATTACTATATTGTGATTTCAAAGTGGAATTAATTTTTATATCAAAGCATATTACTACTGTTGTCCACAGAGGATTCTTTAAAATGTATATTCTGAACGGTACTATGTTACTTTATTAACCCTTTATTATATTTAGAGACTACACATAAATGTATATTTATTTACAACATGTTATATCAATTAAATATGTGTGAGAAAATTATAAAGTAACAGTTTAAATTTATATGTAAGTGGATTTGCTCAACTTGACTCTATTACTGATATTATAAACATATTAAATTTATAAATGTTCTAAACCAATTAGATTGGGTAAATGCTAGAAGATACATGTCTCACCAATTTAACAACATTTGCGCATACATATTTATAGTCTATAAGAAAAAGTTATATGACTGGTTGGTAACGAATTCATTTCACTCGATTCAAGAGTTTAGTGAATGTCAAGACATTGTGTCCTAATTTGCAGTGGCACTTTATTTCAAATATTATTAGGTTGTTCATTATAAAATTAACCAATAACTGATTGTCTGTATCCAATGATATATATATATATATATATATATATATATATATATATATATATATATATATATATATATATATATATATATATCTGTATCTATATGTAGGTATATCTCATTCGGACGTTGTCTATTGCTTGTAAAGCTCAATGACAATAAAATATTCTATTCTATGTTTACAAAATTTGCAAGATACTTACTTATCTTTATATTTTAGCACGTAACATTGCCATACAGGGCCATTCATTCTACCTATTTCTCGAAATTCTATACGTTAATTCACATGTAAAAGAAGTCCGAGTACCTCTTCAGAAATTCGAGTCAGAGAGATGAGACAGACCGACGTCTATTACTAATGGTGGTTCAGGGTTTATTAATAGCACTTCATCTCTATTTCTACATAATTCTAAATTACTTTACAAAATGGTTCCTTTTCATCATTTGTAAATTAGTACTTTGCTAATTTTGGCTGTTCTTTAGCATTGGGGGCCAGCTTTTGCACCTACTTTTTTAGCGATATTCTATTCCGATTCGGTTGTTTTATTTTTTCATACGTTAAATTACGTTACCAACATTAAATTGAGACAGCATTGCAGAGCGAGCGTTAGCGAATGTAGGCGGGATAGAGCCTTCCATGGCACGTTGTTTTATATCCAAATTCTTTAAAATCTAGAAGTAAATCATAATATATATTAAAATAAAGTAATTAGTCATATGGTTTCTATAATTTCGAAGATAAAGTAAAGAAATGGAAATAAATTCCTTCCCGGGAATTTATATGCCAGGGAAAAAACCGGGAATATTCCCATTTTTAAATTCCTTCCCACCGGGAATATTCCCACTGCCCATCACTACCCTGGATCCGAAGAGCCGAACAATTTTACCGGATTCTGGGAGGAGAGTGATTCCGTCATTAAAATTATAATAATAATAATAATAATAATAATAATAATAATAATAATAATAATTATTATTATTATTATTATTATTATTATTATTATTATTATTATTATTATTATTATTATTATTATTATTATTATTATTATTATTATTATTATTATTACAGTAATATTGAATCTATATTTGTCTTTACTTGCAGCGTGTTGTGGGTTCGTAAAAGCGATGGATAAACGTAGTCGTTCGAGATTATAGAGACAAGTAAAAGAAAACCGTCGATTATATAATGTTGCATTAGAACCAGAGCAATGTAACTCCATTTTCGTAGGTTTGCAAGCGAAAGGACAAAAAAAATTTTTTAAAGAAAGATTTGTTTTTAATAAGATGATAATTGAGCTACATTACAACAGATGATCGGCAAGGAGAACAGATGGCGTTACATTCAATTTACACCAAGTGGGGCTTTCAAAATTATGTCCAAACATGAAGAAAACGAAAACCGCATTTTTGGAGTTACGTTCCTCTGGTCCTCATGCGACGATGTGATGGACATCAATATAGGTTACATAGGATTAATAAGGAAAATATAAGAATTCTGTTATCCATTAACAAAAGAAAGGAATTGTGTTTGGGCCGAATGCAGATAGAGGGTGAAAATGTTCTTGGTGTATCTAATCATGCTTGTACGGATGATAGGCTAATTTTAGACGGAAGCATTTCTCGTAGCAAAAATCGTATCATCCATATCCTACCGTGTAAAGTAGCAAATGCTATAACATTTCACATGCCATGGCATATCCTATGGCATTTCTTGAAGATAGAACATGCTCTATTTTGTAGCATTTTCCCCAGCATTTCTGGTCCGATTGCAGCGGCGTGGTGTGTTAAAAGGAAGCGAAAGATTTTGTGCCAAATATCCATGCTCTTGTTTTGTGTGGGAAATTGAATTGTATTAAAGAAAAATGAGTTGGAGTAGGGATGCTATTATTATGCTGATTGAAAAATATGAGGAACATCCTTGTTTGTACAAAGAACTTTTCGAAATCTTCATTATCCATACGCAAGAAGTTCTTGAATGCAATAGAATCCTCAGGCTTCAGTTCTTTCTCTACCATAGAAAGAACTGAATCCGCAACAACCAATTCTTTGCCCACATACTTCTTTGTAGTTTTCGTTTTTTTTTTTTTTTTTTAATATAACCGGCGAGAACTGTTGTTACAACCACTATAGCTTTAGCTACTTCACGCTTTAGTTTCGGAGCCATAATTGCGCTCTTCTCCAGTGATTTGTTTGCTACGTCATGACAAGATGTTTATCAAAATACTATGTGTAAAAGCACCATATACTTTTGATTTTTGGCAGCACGTTTTCCACGAGAAATGCTTCCGTCTAAAACTAGCCTTACAATTTTGATTGAAGAGAAGATTTCACTATACATTGCCAAGAAATGTGTTCGTAAAGAAGTACTTGTTTCGAAAATATACAGGAAAGAAACTGCTGATGTATACGAGCAGGGTTTTGAATTGTTAAGAAAAGTGCCTTCGTTCACGTCTGTCAAAAGTTCGCTATGTCGAGAAAGACAAAGAGTAAGAGGATCAGCAACGAATTGTTCACATGCAAAGATATAGTTTTATCAGACAGCCTTCTAAAGATGGATGATGTTTCGAATTTCTTGCTATTTGACGATGGAGAAGAGGAGAGGATAATAACGTTTACTAGCAAAAAGGGGAGAAAAAAGTTCTACAAACTTTGCATGACCTTCTTTATTGATGGCACGCTTAAGAGCTGCAGCAAACTTTTATCCCAAATTTTTGTAATTCATGCAGATATTGGAGGTTCAACGGAGGAAACTAATGTTATTCCAGTGGTTTTTGCCCTTCTCCCGAATAAGAGAAAGCATATAAAATGAAAGTTTTTTTTTCACTAATAAAGAAAGAAGTCCCGAATTGGAATCCTGATATTATGGTAGACTTCGAGGAAGCAGTAATAAGTTCTTTCAAATCAATATTTCCTTCAGCTCCCATAAGTGGATGTAATTTTCACTTTAACCAGTGTCTTTGGTGGAAGATACAGGATTTGGATTTGGTTACAAAATACAAAAGTGATAGCGATATAAGACTTCAGGTTCGAATGTTTGTGTCATTAGGTTTTCATCCGTTAGAAATGATCGACAGTGGTTGGTTGTGTATTCAAGAAGATATTCCCTTATCTCCTAAGCTTCCAATGGCTAGAAAATTCTATAGATCTAGTAAGCATGTGGGACTGTCATGAAAAACGCCATAGAACGAATAATCCCGCAGAGGGTTGGAATAATACTCTGCTAAACAAGTAACACCCTCAAATCATCGAATTAGTCCGTTTTCTCAAGTTAGAAGCCAGGACAAGTGATCATACTTACGACAGACAGTATCTCAGCTTGCAAGAAGAAAGAAAGTATGTGTGCAGCTCGAAAAAAATAAAGAAAGAACATTTTGGGTAGTTTTGATGTTTCAGAAGATATTAAAACATGTTTGATTGCACTTTCATATATTCATAAGTTGTCATAAACTGTAAATTATATATATATATATATATATATATATATATATATATATATATATATATATATATATATATATATATATATATATATATATATATATACAGTGAAACCTGTCTTTAGCGGAATCGAGCGGGACTTGTAGAAATTTCCGTTAAAGTCAGGTTTCCGCTTAGTGGAGGTAGACCTTTTCTTTCTTAAAAAAAATACATGGTTATAAAGGGGCGTACTGAGAAAATATATTGCTGTACGTACATTGTTCGATTGCAGTACTTATTTCTTCTACGAATAAATACACAAAAAAATTAAAATGAATACAAAATATGCTATGCACACGTTTTCTTTATTTTTCTAATAGTTAAGCAGGGTTTTCTGTGTACATTGCTGCTTGGCTGCTTGACTTTCCGCATACACTTTAGCCTGAGAAATTATACTAAGTGAATCAGAATCATTTTTTCGTAAGGCAAATTTTTGCAGTTCCTTTAAACTTCTTAGAGAATCTTGATATGTATTTATTCTACACTCTTCTTGGAACTCGGTATCGTATTCCTCTTCTTCCTCTATCTCGTTTTCTTCTTTCCGACATTCCGTATGATTCTTGATTAAGTTGCGGGGATTAAGGACAATTTGTGGGGGTGAATATGAGTAGTGATTGAGGAAGATCAACACTGTCCAGAAATATTTAACAAAAGAACGAACATTTTATCTTAGACAGTGTAATGTATATGTCTCACAGAATGTCTAAACATCTTCTAAACGCTGTAGTCCGGAACTCAGAATTTTCCGTTAAATGTTTATTTTTCTTTCCGTTGTCCGCGTAACACAGTTTCCGCTTAATGAAGGGAGTTTTACACGTTTTGTTCTCCAAAATTCATGGGACCGTGAAATATTTCCGTTTAAGACAGTTTTCCGTTTAATAAAGGGTCCGTTGAAGACAGGTTTTACTGTATATATATTGATAAGAATTACATATAGGTGGTGGTAGCAACGGTAAACCGGTAAACGGCCAGCTGCAAACCTACCAAGATCATAGAAGATCCAAATACTAGTTCGACGAAGTCCCTTTATAACAGCCGAATTGTATATCCTTTTGATGTAGTTTATGAATTCATATCAAACTCAAACTCAACTCTAAAAGATTGATTGAAATTGATTTCAATCATAAAATTGACCGTTTTACGTTAGTTACCAGTGCTCTTTTAGTACCTTAAAACAATCAATATTATGGAAAGCATGTATGTATATGTTATTCATATCATCATTATTATTATTATTATTCTCTTTTCATTTTTCCTTGAGCATGCAACTCCATAATTTCCTCTGATCAAACTTTATGAAAAAACTGCAGAAACAGTGTCAGTTATTAAACATGTACGGAAGTGGGAAATCTTTTATCAATGTCAAAATATGTAGTGTCATCACTCATGACACTTTTACAGATCTGGGAAGGACTTTGATATATACGGATTTGGGAATGTACGCATCTGGGAGATAATTAACTCAGCATCTATACTGATTGTACACCGGACCGGATTTCCAAGTCTTGCACCCAAGGGCCCTAGCAAAAATTTGAGGATCTCTTAACTCCGATTGAGAAAGCAGCTTGGTGTTCATTTAAATGTTTAACAGATAATTTTTAGGAAACCAGAAAGCCCCAAATTACCGTGAAATTGTGATTTCCTGCAATCATTCAAAGAAATGGGTTGCAACATGTCTCTTAAAGTTCACCTTTTAGACTCCCACCTAGATTTGTTTCCTGAAAACCTTGGTGCTGTTAGTGATGAGCATGGGTAACCAGAGATGGAGTGGGTCAGTGGGTCGGTGGGTCAAGTGGGTCAAGTTTTCTGAGTGGGTCAGTGGGTCGGTGGGTCAAGTTTTCTGAGTGGGTCAGTGGGTCGTGCGTCAACATCGTGGGACCCACTGTGACCCACCACCCACCGTGACCCACTGCGACCCACCGACTCAGTATGATCTACCGACCCTCTCTGCTCACTGCATTGTAGACAGTATCTTCTGAAGACTGGTATATTTGTCTCCGTTTTACTTTCAAGACCTTCATTTCCCTTCCTTTTCCACTTGTTTCTGTCTACTTACCTGAGGTGAGTATATCTAACCATGTGAATAAAGAACTTCAGGCACTTTTGGATATTGATATTTTTAATTGTAATAATAGCAATAGGACTTACACTACAACTTGGCTTTCGAGACCTGTGAGTTTTTAGAGCTAACTATTGGAAAAATACATTTTTGAATCACTGTAATATATATAAAAAAAATTGAATGGAACTATGTGTGTCTGATCATCACGGTCAAATTGCAAAGTCAAATGAAATTACTTTTGGTATACAGTTTGGCCTTAATCCAAATTGGGATGTTATATTGCTTTTATTATAATGCATAATATCCTAAGGAGGTAGTGAGGATCCAAATTTTTACAAAAAAAAATGAGTATCTCGCAAGCCGTTAAACTTACGGAGCTGAAATTCAGTGTATTAACTCTTTATTGAAAATAAACAGAATGTGTCCTAGCATTTTTTAAAATTCTCCTTTATGTGGCGGGGGGGCACTTTCTATACATGGGAAATTGGTAGTGAGTTGGTTTGTAAAAATTAGGGATGGGCACGAGCGAGTTCGAGCGAGTTTTCTTTGAATCTCGACTCGACTCGAAACAGACATGTTTGAACTCGACTCGAGAACTCGGCTCGAAAAATTTCCTCCATTTCGACTCGAAACTCGACTCGAATTTGGTTCGAGTTTCGAGTCGAGTCGAGCCAAATCGAGCCTAATCGTGTGTGTAGTTTAAGTACTCTTTTCAAGTATCATACATACAGAATACAATTATTATCAATGGCACTACTACTACTTATTATTATTATTATTATTATTATTATTATTATTATTATTATTATTATTATTATTATTAGGACCGCCGTGGGTCATTGGTAGAGCGTTCACCTCTGGTGCATGGAGTCCCGGGTTCCATCTCTGCTCCCGCCAAGAGAACCTTGTGGTGGACGAACACCGTGTGCATGGGTTTTCTCGGGACCCGACCATTTCCTCCTACTTTCTTCATTCCACTATTTCATTCATTTCTCATCGATTACACAAATTACAATTATGAGCATGCTTTATGGAAGTGCTCTCACATAGGGTACCCGAGCACCTTTATACCCTACGAACAACTGATTTTTCAAGTATTTTGTGAGAAAAATACTGTGAACTGAGAAATCATAACCTTTTCCATATTGTACAGGGATATTTTCCTGCGAATAGAAGTTTATTGTGGAATGCGTTCAGAAATTAACACCTGCAAGAATACTCTCTTAGTACAAGTATATTTTAGGCACACACTAATTTCCCCCCACCTCGAACTGTTTCAATTTCCACACTGACAAACACTTTACTATTTTATATCGTAAAGGTCAGATCCACCGTTATTGTAACAGAGTGGTGCTTGAGCGATTGACTAGAAATTCAAACTCCGCTTAGTGACAATTTCACAGTCTTGTTTTATTACAAGTGTAAACTCTTTAGTCAGTTCAGAAGAGGCCGTGGATCGTGTTCAGAGTTGATGACAATGGATTTTGGTGAATCAAAGTAGGTCAAAGTGGATGAGAGTAGTTCATGCTGGGTGGTGGGTCACGATGGGTCAGAGTAGGTCACGGTGGGTGGAGGTCAGAGTGGGTCACCGTGGGTGGTGGGTCATGGTGGGTCAGAGTGGGTCACCGTGGGTGGTGGATCATGGTGGGTCAGAGTGGGTCACGGTGGGTGGTGGGTCATGGTAGGTCGTGGGTCAGAGTGGGTCATGGTGGGTGGTGGGTCAGTGGGTCGTTGGTCACGGTAGGTGGTGGTTCAGTGGGTCGTGGGTCAAGTTTGGGGAACGTTTTCATCAGGACATTTCCTCCATGGAAAAGAGATACCAGGGACAGTGGAGTTCACAAATGTTAACTGATTACTGTTGGACACTCAAAAGAGATGTTCCAGAAGCCAAACACAAGAAAGTCAACAATTAAAACATTTTAGTTAAGGTGAGTAAGTGTTCACTTATTAAGAAGATACCACTCACTTCTTTTGTATTATTTATTAAGTAGACATAAAATTATGTTTTAGTGCAGTTCCTGTTCCTGTATCACTATATACAAATAGCAAGTTAAGACAGAAAATCTTATAAACTACTTTTTGGAGGGAATTTCCCACAAAATCCCTCTAGAAATTCCCTCATACAAAAAATGGTGACACGGTATATACATCATTGAAAATATGTTTTATTTCAAACCCAATGAGGTATAAACCGTAATTTTCGTGGAAGTTATATGTGATTTTATCTGCACTAATGAATATGGTAAAATGAATAGAACAAATAGCATATCTTTATATAAATATGTTTATTTCTCTAGGAAGAATAATGCGATTCTTATGAACCTTGAAGGGCTTACTAAGTATAAACCAAGCTAACATACAACATAATTTGTGCGTTTATATACCTAAGGGTACCCGAGCTACAGGTATGAAAATAGTAAAAAAAAGGAAAATTTGAGGAGATATTTCCCGAAAATCCCTCTGTCACGGGAAAAGTGAGGGTGATGGAGAAAATCTGATTTCAGATTTGAATTCTACGTGAAAAGTTCTATTAGAATCAGGTATTTTCTTCTGTGTGCCGGAGAATTTTTTTTTTTTTTTTTTTTTTTTTTTGTCGACTAGTGTTATTGTAACAGATTCTGTAAGAAGAATAACTATTTCTTCAAGTTTTATCATAAATTTTAGATGTAATTCTACTTGTTCTAGGAAAAATGACTAGATACAGTTCTGTTATTAACAGTGTTATTCACATCTACTTCAGTAGAAATGAATGTGATTAAAAAAAAAAAACTACCTGCAGAGAAATGGAAAATTGATAGACTCAGTTGCAAGAAAACAGTTTCACATTGTAGCTGAAACGAAGATAACGCGAAGTTACTTCGATCTAGTATCAAGTCATTTCATAACAAAATTTTATTCAGTTTTCCAGTAGTTCACCTCCAACATTCTAAGGCTCGCAGTCAGAGGTGGTTTTAGAATTTTAATTTTGGGTAGGCCTGCTCCCTCGCGCATGTATACATATGCACATTTGATTGATTAATGACAATAGGAAATTACTTTTACAGTAGTGGTCGATGCTGTTTATTATATAATTATTTACCATTAATATAAAAAGTGGAAAATGTATTTACTCTTTATTGTATCTTTTAGTGCTTATATATTTTTCAAAATTTTTGGGTAGGCCTGTGCCTACCCAGCCTACCCGATAAAACCGCCACTGCTCGTAGTGCGTAAAAGATGCCACAGTTCACATACTCAAGACAAGTTTGGCCACATATTAAGCAAGCAATGCAAAAGGTTGCGTAAGACGGCCCTTATCCCCGATTATCTGACCTTTTGATTTGATTGAAACTACAAAAAACATACAAGTATTTCAATATTGATATTAATATTTTGTATTGCTGCTATTTACATTGACAATATAAATATGAAAATAGAAGTATATGTAATAGTATTGCACATAGTATAGAATTATGTATATAAGACAAATAAGCTAATAAGGTGATGCCGAAAAAGGAGTTGTGATGTAGAACAATTACATCTTTTTTAATAATCGCCTTATGCATTCTCTTGCATTGTTTACTTAATATAAGGCCAAACATGCCTTGAGGATGTGAACTGTGGCAAATTTTACGAACTGCGACTCTTAGCATGTTAGAGATGAACTACTGAAAAAGTGAATAACATTTTGATGTGAAATGATTTGATATTATACCGAATTAAGTTTATTTTACGTTCGTTTCAGTTACAATGTAAAACGGCTTTCTTGCAACTGAGTCAATCAATTTTCCATTTGCCCGCAGGTATTTTTTTTTTAATTACATTCATCTTTACCAAAGTAGATGTGAATAACACTGCTGATAAAGAATATCCTTGTCATTTTTCCGAGAAGAACAAGAAGAATAACGTCTAAAATTTATGATGAAACTTGAAGAAATAGTTATTTTTTTACAGCCTCTGTTAAAATTACGAAACAGATTATTACGAATGCAGGACAAAATTCAAGAGGAAAAAACTCCAAGGAAAATTCTGACATGACGGACTAAATTCAAGCTATAGAATCATAGGCGCAGATTAATAAAGGAATGATTATTTTTCTTTAACTGTTATGCGTCTAAAATGTTATCTGAAATTCTTCACTTTACGGAAATAACATTTTTTATTTTAAATACTGAAAACCCAATAAAAGACGTAAGACTGTATATATTTCACATTTTGATCTTTGCTTAAAAATAGCATATTAGTTACTTTTCGTAATTAAAATGAATGGTCTCACTGTAATATGCTAAACGTCTTTCACATCTATCAAAGATATAATAAATAGAAATACCCAGAACTTTTCATATGAGTATTTGTGAAAGTAATTAAAGCTAATCTGCTCTTTTATTATAACATTTTTACGTTTTATTGAGTTTCCAGCATTTTAAAAGAAAGAAAAAGTTATTTCAGTTAAAAAATATAGATAACATTTTAGAATATATGAGAATTGAAAGAAAAAAAAATCATATAGGATGTGCACTGGTACATTCAATAAATACTCCTGTGATTTTCTCCTAGTCAGAATTTTCCTTGCATTTTGACCGCTTGGATTTAGTTCCCGTCCTCGTTATTACAGCCATTTTATACATGAGTTCCAATCTGCATACAAACACACTAGGAGTCAAGCTTTTCGGTGCTGCATTTCCCTAAAAAAAAAAAAAAAAAAAAAAAAAAAAAATATCCTCGCATAGAATTCCCTGTCTCCAAAGATTAGGCAGAACGGAAATTCCCGTTCTGCTCAAATATAAAATCGATTAAAATATTTTCTAGAAAGTCCTTGAGGGCTTTATTTCCGGAGGGGTGTCCGAAAATTTTAGGGGGGTGCTGGGAGGGTGTAGATAAATCACTGCATGCAAGACTCTTGCAAAAACTGCAAGACCAAGACTTTTGCTCTCATCACTATTCAGCGTTGGGAGACAGGCAGATTTGAGGCTTATTCTGGAGGAGCGGAGATAAAACTCATATTAAGGTAGATGTATCTGATTTCTTAGGTGAACCTGCTGTATATTAAGTAGCAGGTGATGTAGATGAAGTGGCAGTCGAACTCAATCACCACATTTTCCCTCAAAATGCACATTCCAAATCGGATTATTGAAAAACAGTCCCCCTCAGTTCCAAGATTGAGAGGGACATGTCCCCCTCGTCCTCCGAGGATTTACGCCAGTGGGCTCTACATAACAACTTACTCTTCACCTCATTAAGAAACACTTCAAATTTTCATTTTCTGAATAGTACTTCACAACATATGTTCCAGAATCAAAATACAATTTTATAATTAAAAGAAAAAAAAATCACGACCCATCAGAAAATGGTCCGCAACCCATACTTGAAACACTGTGCTATGCTGATTATCGCAAACCAAACTAATAAATCTGCATTCCATTGAAAGAATATGTTACGGAATGAGCCCATTAGATGACTTACGATTCGATTTCAATCGATATAATCGACGAAACTCCATCGAATTCACTTTTCGTTCGTTTGTTCCTTGTTTAATGATTTATTCTAGAATTAAGCGAAGGAGGACTGATAGTTTAGGGTGACGTGTATTCTAAGAGATGAGAAATTGTTGGCAAAATGGTGTATATAACAGCTAGTAAGTAATTTTAAAGGTTATAAAATTCTAACCTTAAATGTACGGTGTAAGTATATAGGGCTTATATATATGTGCTGAATCCAAACCTATTTCATAAAAATAGTTTTATGTTTTCTTACGAAGTCATACCCGGAAGAAGAAATCGTAAAATTGTGTAATAGATTCATTCATGTAAGCATCCGCCTTTCTGAACTTATTTTGTGTTATTTAATATGTTTGTTGTATTGTCAAGATCGTTCTTGTGGAAGGAAATACTCATTGTTCGAAACACAATGTATCATGAGTCATTCGCTTGTAAACATTGCCATAGCTATTGCATGAGTTAAGTAATTTCGTTCCATCCACTCTTTGTGCTATCGCATTTGATGGAAACATATTTTTATTCATAAATTAACGTCTTATCTTAGCACCAAATGCTCTCTTACTGCCTAAAAAAGTGTTTCTTATGGTACAATTGCATTAATGCGTGTAGATTATCTTTAGGAGGACTGACTAGAAATACAGTATGTGACAGATGGCATAAAACTTCAGTGCGTAAGGCACAAATTAAAAACACGGGAGTATGTTTAGTACAAGGGGTCCAGAAGCACGTAAAAAACACAAAATTTACAGGAGAAATGAGTGATGCAAGTACTTAGACGTAACATAACGTAACCAAATCTAAGCTAACCTAACGTAAACTAACGTAAGCTAACCTGAACTAACCTAAACTAACGTAGTATTAGTAGAAATAAGCGAAATTCTATCATTTTTTGGAAAATTATGTGGGACTCCTACACTAATATAACATAAACTAATCTAACGTAACCTAAACTAGCCTAACCTAACTAAAACTAACCAACTCTACCGTAAACTAACCGAATGTGAGCAGAAATTACCAAAATAGTAAAATTTTTTAGAGAAAAAAGCTGGACCCCTTCTGCTAAACATAGGCCAAAACACGGATCAACTTTAGCTTGGTGACCACTGACAAGCACAAATATCTAACCGAGTCAGGCCAGAAGCGCAGCACTTCGGCCCGAGCGGAAACGAACAGGCGTGTCAACGACGGTGGGTAAATGCATAAACTAGGATAGAGAATAATTTTATATGGCATAAAAACATACGGAGTAATGAACCGATTTACATCAAATTTCAGCATCAGAGTAACGAGAAAGGTAATAAAGGCCATCAGTGTAGGGTGATTAATTAGGGAGGAAACGAAATTAAATTCTAGACTGACTGAGATCGCGTATTGATGTGATATTAAATAAACAAGCAATAGACCACGATATGGCAGGGTTTCAAAACCATGGCCTTATTAACTAACCTAGGGTATGTATACTTCAGTATAGAGGGGTATACAGAAACATTTAATGGAAAGTAATAAGAGGGAAGTTGGATATGAACCAGACGTCATGAAATTTGCAAAATTTTTCGGATCTGTTCAATTTTAGGTGGACCTGGTTCTTTTCTGTTATATGTAAAATAATGTAGAAGGGTGGGTAATGGTATACATGAGAACCCCCTGATCTGCGTTTCTTCTGTGTTCTATTATCACTTCTACATGCAATACCATAAATTTTCTACGTAGTGCAATAGTAAGAAGTATCCATGTGCCCAAGACATGCGATATGCTTTAATTTCCCCTCCTCCCCCCCACACATACTCATAGATAAAGTACAATCACTACACATGCAGATATAAAGTACAGGTACGTTCTTTTTATTTTCGTATCAGTCGATAAGTAAATAAAAGTCGTTTTGTTACCCCCTTTGTAAGTTCGTACCTACTCATTGAATAATCCCTAAAAGTATGAGCGTCCTGCTCCTTCGGGAATTGATGCAGCTTCATGTATACTATATCCGGAGCGTGAAATGGAGGGTTAACTCCTATATCGCTGGATCAATTTTAGAAATTACCAGTTGAATTGGAGAGATTATTTTAGTTTGTGAAGAAGAGTGAGTGAAAGTCAGATCATGAAAGTAGCTGAAGAAAATATTTGTTGTTAGTTGTTTCTGATGATGTAAGCGGCAATATATATTTAGGGGGAAGAGGCACTTTGGGGGACAAGTACACTTGTTATGATGTAGGGAAAGGCAGTGTAGTACCGGTGAGTAAATGGCAAGACTATGGCATATTGTGTTGAGTTTCATTGAGTTACACAAAAGTAAAGAGTGTTAGTCAGGGTTGGAAAAAGCCATGGTTTTTATTGAAAAGACCAAAAAACCAGTTTTTTTAGGTTTAAATAATTTACTCTATGTATTTATATTAGATATGGACAGAAATTAGTTTGTTTCGCCTTGGTGTTATTATGCAACAACAAGGTTATGCTGGGAGGGGTCACATAAGCTTAAAGCGAAATCCAAACCGCTTCTCGACTAACATCCAAGAGAAATTGTCCATTTCGACACGAAACTGGGACTAATTGGTCACAAATGCGATTGCCGACTCACGAAGGACTTCTGATAAAAATACGTTGTTCTGATCTTTACATAGGCCTACTTGTTAATATAATTGTCAAGAGTCATTTCAGAAGGACAAAAAAAGATAAACAGTTACACAAGTAGAATTATATATAAATCGGGAAACTCCCGCCTTAGCCATTGGGAAAATCCTGTTATTACTTTAAATTTATTTGTATGTCAAATTTTAAGGTCAACATATCATAATCACTACGCTAAAACTGAGGTATTAAATTACAAATTTGGTATGTAGATATCAGTCAATAAAATTAAAACAAAGTCAAATCCAAGTTGATGTTGGAAGCTGCGTAGGCAGTTCATAAATTTTGCCAATTTCTATCAATATATTTAAGCAACCTTGACGTCTTTATAAAACAACAGGCATTCATTCAAGCAGAAATATATAATTTGGTTTCATTTCGTATGTTTAGGCTTAACATCCTTATGAAATACCAAGGTTTTCACGGAGAAGACTTGCGCTTAAAGGGACACCTCGAATCGCTACTTGGTTTACACTTGAAAGATGGGTTGTGGTTCGACCGAGAATTGAAAATGGGACCCCTTGATTAAAAGGTGAAAAGTAGATAAACGTAATGGATGGTTTGTTATGTGGAAACGTCACTATTAAGTTCACACAATTTAAAGCTTTTATATATATATATATATATATATATATATATATATATATATATATATATATTTATAAACCAGCCAATCCTGGTGTTAGTTGTTGCAATTGTATAAGAGGCATGGTCTACTAAACAGGCGAACAGTTTATCGTAGATGTGGGAACGAATTGTAACTTCAGAAAAGAAGAAAGACATCTAAAGAAACCTAATCGGATGTAACCTACTTTAGTATATAGCTACTTTTTTGGGTGGCATTTAGTATCTCCCCCAAAGCTGTGAAACACATAAGCCATGCATTTTATGACATACTGTATAAAATATTTTTACACTATCCTAGTTTATTCGTATACCCACTGCCACTTACGCGCCTGCTCCTCTTCTGCGTTCCTGCTCTGACTCGTTTGTATAGCATTTGTAGTTTTTAGTGGCCACCTAGCACAAGTTGGTTTGTGTTTTATGTTATACGTCTATACTGTATTTCGGGCAATAATAACTGCCGAGTGAGCCAGTGTCAACCTAGTATTTTGGAGAAGAAGCAATATATATATATATTTTCTTGCGGTCCGGCGATACAACAGTGATGCCGAAATGGAGAGTGTGCTCTTCACTACATAGTACTGCATAAAAAAGATATAATGAATTGAAGTGTTGTGTGAAGGCAATGTTCAAAGTGATTGTAGAAGTGTCGCAATGCTGTGTCACTCAAGGCATGTGTTTTGTGCCGTATAAATTGTTTTCCCAGTATCCTCATTTGTTCGTTAACCCACAGTTCCTGAGGGTCTGCTTCCTACGGAAGCATCCCTTTGCTTCCACTCGAGCCCCTCTGCTGGACCTCTGCTCTGACTATGTTAGTTGGCATTCATGTTATTTAGTGGCCATCTAGTATAAATTGGTTGTGTTTTTGAGTTGATTCATGTTTTATGCCATACGTAGCTATGCTCAGCTCTCCTATAATAAGTCTGCACTTGTAATTGCCGCTTCTCCCTTAAGAAATATTCCTAAGGCAGTAAGATTGTATTTGCTGCTAAGAGAAGTTAATGTTTAAATGAATACAACACAAAACTAAGCCTCCTTGAAATTCGTTGCGGCTTATGGCAAAGAAGGCGATTCCATTATTGATCATTTTGTTACTGGGACGAGACGTGGTTCAAGCACGTTAGTTGTGGGGGGGAGGGGGGAAGTGCTTGCAAATCATGTCTGCAAAGAAACTTTTCTATGTTTAGGGATAGGAAAGGTGTAGTTCAAGTCAGTCTTTTGTGACGTAGTACAACACTGAAACGTTACAGAAGTTGTGGAAAGCTGTTGGAAAACTGTATACATAATGTCCTGCTGTTTCATGACAACGCCCACCCGCACTCGGCTCGGAGATTTTCATCCAGCTGCTATAGGGCCCAGATCAAGTGACTACCACTTGTTTCCCACATAAACCTGACTAACAGCGCAGCACTTTGTGACGGCACGGACCTTCAGGTTGGTGTTCAGGAATGGTTGAAGTTACAGGCAGCAACTTTTCATGACAATGAACTGTAAGCTTTTTTCATCGCTATGGTAAGTATCTAAACTTATCCGGCGACTGTGTCGAAAAGTAGTATAAGAGTATGGTTTCAAAATATATATGATAAAAAATGTCTACCATCACTTGTGTTTATTCCAGAACGTAAGTTATTTTCTTCATAGCCTTCGTATGTATACATTGTAGATAACAACATCACAAAGTAACATTTTATAAATCTGTACAAAAGAAAAATACTTGTTAATAATAGCAACATTCTACTTTCACTAGGATCAGGGTTGGCTGGTTTAAACCAAGGTGGTTTAAACCAAGATTTAAACCAGCTGGTTTTTTTCAAAAAAACCAACTGGTTTAAACCAAAAAACAAAAAAATGTTCGTAAAAGTGTAAGTCTTTGTAAAATCTTCATGAACACACATTTGTGGGTTATCACGTTTCACTCCCGCATATTATTCGTATTATATTCAGACGCAAATTCTCTATTCATTACTCAAAAAGATTATACATAGAAAAGCAACTTTTTTTTATAAGTTTATAAATGTTTATTTTGTGATTTTTGTAGTTATTATTATTGTTATGTAATTGCAATCGAAGAAAAATTCTAAATATTGTTTCGTTTCAATGTTTAAGTAGTAGTCCCCGACGTTGGCGCGAATGACTCATCCTCACTCTCTTTTATGACCGGGGTCAAAGGTCAATGACCTTGGCCCGGGGTCAATGACCTAGGGGTACATAAGACCACCCCCCTTAAATTTTGGAAATTGCCAAATCTAAAAATTTGGTGTGGTAGCCTAGGACCATAGTATGTATCTCTATCAGTATTGTGTGTTTATGTCGTTCCCTTTCATGGGTAAAAAATTGCCAAAAATTCAAATTTCGGGGGTTTTTGACCTAATTTATCCCCTTTGATGAGGTGTTATTACCCTATATGGTTATATGGTCATGTGTAGGGGTCCATTACCTTTCATAAGACATGGGTATATTAATGCACCCCTTGAAAAATTTGGGAGGGGTACCTTGGCCCACCACTTAAATTTTGGAAATTGCCCAATTTAAACATTTGGTATTATAGTACAGGACCCTAATATGTATTATGATAAATTTGGATGGTCCACCTCGTTCCCTTTTAGGGGTACCAAATTGCCAAAATATAAACGTAAGCAATACGTAGTACCACGTGTTTGGTTTTGACCTAAGTTATCCCCTTGGATGAGGTCCTATTATTTTATATGTTTATATGAGCGTATACAGGAGTCTATTACCTTTCATAAGACATGGGTATATTGGTGCACCCCTTTAAAAATTTGGGAGGGGTACCTTGGCCCACCCCTTCATTTTTAGAAATTGCCCAATTTAAACATTTGGTATAATAGTATAGAACCCTAGTATGTATCACTATAAATTTGGGTGGTCCACCTCGTTCCCTTTCATGGGTACAAAATTACCAAATTTTAGTACAACCACGTGTTTGGTCTTTTGACCTAATTTATCGCCTTTGATGAGGTGTTATTATCCTATATGGTTATATGGGCGTATACAGGGGTTCATTACCTTTCATAAAACATGGCTATATTAATGCACCCCTTGAAAAATTTGGGAGAGGTACCTTGGCCCACCCCTTAAATTTTGGAAATTGCGCAATTTAAACATTTGGTATAATAGTATAGGACCCTAATATATATTACTATAACCTCGTCCCCTTTTAGGGGTACAAAATTGCCAAAATATAAACGTAAGCAATACGTTGTACCACGTGTTTCGTTTTTTACCTAATTTATTCCATTGGATGAGGTCCTATTACCTTATATCGTTATATGGCCACATATGGGGATTCATTTCCTATCATAAGACATAGGTACATTTGTGCACACGTTTAAATTTTTTGGGAGGGGTACTTTGGCCCACCCCTTTAATTTTGGAAATAGCTCCTTTTACATGTTTGGTATTATAGTATAGGACCCTAATATAGATTAGTATAAATTTGGGTGGTTCACCTCGTTTCCTTTCATGGGTACGAAATTGCCAAATTTTAGTACAACCACGTGTTTGGTTTTGGCTCAATTTATCCCCTTGGATGAGGTCCTATTACCTTATATGGTCATGTATATTGGTCCATTTCCTATCATAAGACATGGGTACATTGACGCACCCTTTAAAAATTTGGGAGGGGTATCTTGGCTCATCCACTCGGTTTTAGAAATTGTTTAATATAAGCATTTGGTATCATAGTACAGGACTTCAATATGTACCACTATATATTTGGATGGTCCACATCGTTCCCTTTCATGGGTAAAGAACCACCAAAAATCAAATTTCGGAGGTTATTGACCCCTTTGATAAGTATTTAGCACGTTATATGGGTATGTACAGAGGTTTATTACCTTTATATGTTTATGTTCCCTTTTAAATTTGAGAATTATCAAATAACAAAATTCGGTAAACGTTTTCTAGGACCCATTGGTGTTCCTCTTATGGCCAAATATTCAAAATTTAAATGTTATTGACCGGCTTTATTATTGAATAAGTACAGGATTTATTACTTTTTCATAAGAGACAGGTGTATTTGTGTACCAATCTTACATTTTCGGAGGGGGTACATTTCTTATTGTCGTATCAATAATTGGTGATTGTTTTTAAAATTGGATAGTATTTAATTCATTGGGTAAATCATTGTCAAATATGAGTATGATCACGTGATCAGTTATTGACCTATGATGGGATTAGGATTAGGATGTTGAAATTTTTTGTTTGAATTTTTTCGTTTCCAAGTTTTTCCGTTTCAAAATTTTTTTTTTTTTCAAAATTTTGTTTCAAAGATTTTTGTTCGAAATATTTGTTTGTAAACTTTTTTGTTTGAAATTATTGTTTGGAAAATTTTGGTTTGATATCTTTTAAGTTTGTGCACTCATTAGTAAAGAACCGGAACTGTTTAGAACTAAAACCTCTGGCAACATTGTGGTGCAATAGTACACGTCCGAACATGATAATGCAACGTCATCAGTTTTGCATCATATATAAGTATCGTTCGAGGTAGTATTCATAATAACATCATCATGGCTACTTGTCTCCAGTTTCGAAACACACGTGATGTGATGAAATCATTTACCAAGATTACTGATTTACAACAAAATATACCTTATAGAATCTTAGCTAGCCACAAAATAGTACTTTTTCAGCAATATACTTGTTTTGTTGCACACTTCCACTGCATGTTTCACACACTGTAATACGTTGATGAATTTGTTCCATTCCGTTTGCGTTAGATACACCATGTTGCGAGGGACATGAAATGTACTCTTTTTACGTAACAGCACCATCTTCTCTTCGAGGACTGTACGCATCACCACTTCATGATTTGAGCCTAATGATTTGACTATGGTCACATTTAGCTCATCATGAAAATAATCATTCATTTGGTCGATTCGTGAACATAATATTTGCCATTCTTCGAAGGTCAATTGTACACCAAATTGTTCTGCTTTGCCCAATTGAATCACTGGTTCAAACGTTGTAGTACTGATACCAATCATCACATGTTTTGTTTGAAATATATTTATTGGATAATAGCTTGCGAAGATGAACTCTTTATCGTTAGAAGTACACATCTTTCCTGCTGAAACGCACTTGCTCAAATGATTTCGTGGGATGACACTGTATTTGCTGATTTTATAGTTATTACTAACGTCATTGGAAAGGAATGTGCTGACGTTTGAATTCATGATTTCATCACAGTTGCTGACGTCATGCTGACTAACCAAATTCATACAACTACGTATGATGTCAAAGGAATGTGCTGACGTTTGAATTCATGATTTTATCACAATTGCTGACGAAACCGGCTGTGTACTAAATTTAAATTGATGACTTCGACCCAAGAATCCTTTGTAACATAAAGATACAGATCCAGTATTTAAGAAACGCAACAGTTCTTCTTGTTTTGATGCTTCCATCGGTAAATATCTTGCTGGTAAAATTATATTCTTATCATTTTCAAGCTTCACTACGATTCTTAATCCAAACTTTGTAGGGATTTTTTGGCTAGCTAAGATTCTATAAGGTATATTTTGTTGTAAATCAGTAATCTTGGTAAATGATTTCATCACATCACGTGTGTTTCGAAACCGGAGACAAGTAGCCATGATGATGTTATTATGAATACTACCTCGAACGATACTTATATATGATGCAAAACTGATGACGTTGCATTATCATGTTCGGACGTGTACTATTGCACCACAATGTTGCCAGAGGTTTTAGTTCTAAACAGTTCCGGTTCTTTACTAATGAGTGCACAAACTTTTAAAAATGTCAAACCAAACTTTGAAACAAAATTTTGAAACGAAAAAATTTGGAAACGAAAAATTCAAACAAAATTTTGAAACGAAAAAATTTTCAAACAAAATTTTGAAACAAAAAATTTCAAACAAAAAAATTGGAAAACGAAAAATTTCAAAACAAAAATTTCGAACAAAAAATTTTAAACAAAATTTTGCAACAAAAAAATTAAAAATTTTCAAACAAAAAAATTTCAAACAAAAATTTTGAAAGATAAATTTCAAACAAAATTATGAAACAAAAAATTCAAACACAGATTTGAAACAAGAATTTTCAAACAAAAACTTTCAAACAAATATTTTCAAACTAAAAAAAATTACGTTTCACGGTTAACCGTCAAACTTTATCCGGTTTTTAACTATTCGATTAACAAATAAACGGTTTTGATCATATTTATCAGTGAGTGCAAAATGTTGAACGAAACCAAGATTTTTAAATGTTAAACAAAACTTAAAACTAAATGCAGCAAAGATTTGAAAATCAGCAACCAATCAGATTGCACGAAAGATAGTGATCAACCAATCAAATTGCAGGAAAGATAGTGATCAGCCAATCAAATTGCATTAACAATAACTTTGCTAGTGTCAGATTACATCACCTTATGATTAAATTTCAAACTGTTGTAGCATGTATTGCCTTTCGTCTATGAGTCATAAGATTCAATAAGGTTGCCTATCAGATTTCTAAAGCTCAAGGTCAAATCAATCACCACCAATGATCTTAGACTATGAGCTGTGACTAAAGTTCAATGTATTGTTTCAAATTTCGCGCCTTATGTTAAAATTCTGTTTATCACCATTCCCAAATTTAAAGAATACTTCTCTTGATATACCTAAGTCTTAGAGTTAATCATATCATTATATGTTCAATAAGGTCAATAATGTCCGTCAATTGTTTACCTGAGTAGAACCAACTGTTTTCTAGAAGTGTGTGTACTCAAACTTAAGAAGTACCACAACAAAGGAAATGAATCCCTGTACACTACCTCATCAAGGACAATCATGTGGTACAACGTCTTGCTTACGTTTTTTATTTGGCGGGAATAATCAAAACCAATGACGCATTCTCAAATTATCCTACAAAGTTTCAATCTACCAATGTCCTGGAATCCTAATCCCATCATAGGTCAATAACTGATCACGTGATCATACTCATATTTGACAATGATTTACCCAATGAATTAAATACTATCCAATTTTAAAAACAATCACCAATTATTGATACGACAATAAGAAATGTACCCCCTCCGAAAATGTAAGATTGGTACACAAATACACCTGTCTCTTATGAAAAAGTAATAAATCCTGTACTTATTCAATAATAAAGCCGGTCAATAACATTTAAATTTTGAATATTTGGCCATAAGAGGAACACCAATGGGTCCTAGAAAACGTTTACCGAATTTTGTTATTTGATAATTCCCAAATTTAAAAGGGAACATAAACATATAAAGGTAATAAACCTCTGTACATACCCATATAACGTGCTAAATACTTATCAAAGGGGTCAATAACCTCCGAAATTTGATTTTTGGTGGTTCTTTACCCATGAAAGGGAACGATGTGGACCATCCAAATATATAGTGGTACATATTGAAGTCCTGTACTATGATACCAAATGCTTATATTAAACAATTTCTAAAACCGAGTGGATGAGCCAAGATACCCCTCCCAAATTTTTAAAGGGTGCGTCAATGTACCCATGTCTTATGATAGGAAATGGACCAATATACATGACCATATAAGGTAATAGGACCTCATCCAAGGGGATAAATTGAGCCAAAACCAAACACGTGGTTGTACTAAAATTTGGCAATTTCGTACCCATGAAAGGAAACGAGGTGAACCACCCAAATTTATACTAATCTATATTAGGGTCCTATACTATAATACCAAACATGTAAAAGGGGCTATTTCCAAAATTAAAGGGGTGGGCCAAAGTACCCCTCCCAAAAAATTTAAACGTGTGCACAAATGTACCTAAGTCTTATGATAGGAAATGAATCCCCATATGTGGCCATATAACGATATAAGGTAATAGGACCTCATCCAATGGAATAAATTAGGTAAAAAACGAAACACGTGGTACAACGTATTGCTTACGTTTATATTTTGGCAATTTTGTACCCCTAAAAGGGGACGAGGTTATAGTAATATATATTAGGGTCCTATACTATTATACCAAATGTTTAAATTGCGCAATTTCCAAAATTTAAGGGGTGGGCCAAGGTACCTCTCCCAAATTTTTCAAGGGGTGCATTAATATAGCCATGTTTTATGAAAGGTAATGAACCCCTGTATACGCCCATATAACCATATAGGATAATAACACCTCATCAAAGGCGATAAATTAGGTCAAAAGACCAAACACGTGGTTGTACTAAAATTTGGTAATTTTGTACCCATGAAAGGGAACGAGGTGGACCACCCAAATTTATAGTGATACATACTAGGGTTCTATACTATTATACCAAATGTTTAAATTGGGCAATTTCTAAAAATGAAGGGGTGGGCCAAGGTACCCCTCCCAAATTTTTAAAGGGGTGCACCAATATACCCATGTCTTATGAAAGGTAATAGACTCCTGTATACGCTCATATAAACATATAAAATAATAGGACCTCATCCAAGGGGATAACTTAGGTCAAAACCAAACACGTGGTACTACGTATTGCTTACGTTTATATTTTGGCAATTTGGTACCCCTAAAAGGGAACGAGGTGGACCATCCAAATTTATCATAATACATATTAGGGTCCTGTACTATAATACCAATTGTTTAAATTGGGCAATTTCCAAAATTTAAGTGGTGGGCCAAGGTACCCCTCCCAAATTTTTCAAGGGGTGCATTAATATACCCATGTCTTATGAAAGGTAATGGACCCCTATACATGACCATATAACCATATAGGGTAATAACACCTCATCAAAGGGGATAAATTAGGTCAAAAACCCCCGAAATTTGAATTTTTGGCAATTTTTTACCCATGAAAGGGAACGACATAAACACACAATACTGATAGAGGTACATACTATGGTCCTAGGCTACCACACCAAATTTTTAGATTTGGCAATTTCCAAAATTTAAGGGGGGTGGTCCTATGTACCCCTGCCAAAATTTAGGGGGTGGGCCATGGTACCCCTGCCAAAATTTAGAGGGGGTGGTCCTATGTACCCCTAGGTCATTGACCCCGGGCCAAAGTCATTGACCTTTGACCCCGGTCATAAAAGAGAGTGAGGATGAGTCATTCGCGCCAACGTCGGGGACTACTACTGTTTACTATTGATAAAATACATCGAAAATGCCGTACTTTTTGTGTGTGTGTGTGGGGGGGGGGGTCATACAGACTCCACGAGAGGCATTTAGCGAAATAAGTATCTTTGGTATCTTTTTATGTATAAATGAGTCTGAGCCAAAGTGGACTCAAATAATTCGTATCTTTATTCACTTTTCTTATTGATATGCAGATTAAGTCGGTGTATTTCTTTAATTTGGACCAATAAAAGTCGTTGTTAACTAACTTGAACTAAATTAGTTCTTCTGTACTCCGTAGTACTTTGAAATTGTTCATATGTAATTCTGTGTAATGGTTTCACTTGTGCAACTGTTTATCTTTTTGTCCTTCTGAAATGACTCTTGACAGTTATATTAAGAAGCATGTAAAGATCAGTAACTTATTTTTGTAATCAGGATTCCTTCGTGAGTGAGTCGGCAGACGTATCGCATTTGTGGCCAATTAGTCCTGGTTCCGAGTTCAAATGGAGGACAATTTCTCTCGGATGTAACTCGAGAAGCGGTTTTTATTCCGCTTTAACCTTATGTGACCCCTTCCATCATAACCCGGTTGTTGCATAATAACATCAAGGCGAAACAAACTTATTTCTGTCCATATATGATATGAATATATAGAGCAAATTATTTAAACCATAAAAACCTGGTTTAAACCAAAAAACCGTTTTTTTTTTGGTTTTTTAATAAAAACCATGGTTTTTGCCAACCCTGACTAGGATACATTCAGTCACTTGCAAGAATTGTTCGAACTGTTTGTGCCCTTTGTGCGATGTCTGTTGTAAGATGGGTTTTCGGTAGTTCATATCTTTTCCACTAGGTGTCTGTTTATTAAGTACAGTCGTATGATAGGTTGCTACTGTGATGTCAGCTCTTCCTATCTACTTCTAGTAGGTGTGTGCCAGGTTTATTCACTGCTCAATTCCGTGAAGGCATGTGCTTCAATTTTCGTTTCGTGCCGAGTGTAGAGTTAGGAAATACGATATTCGAAAAATTTGAATGTGTCTTTTTTAAGTTAGCATTAGATTCGAACATTATCGCTTTGAAGCATTGTGTGTATTAATTAAGCTAGAGAAAATTTGTAGCGTTGAATGTTTTTCTTTCTTTATTTTTTCATTGATATTATTTTTATTCCTGATTTGTTTTGCATTTGTGCGTTTTTTAAATTACGAAATATTTTGATAGGGTTTATTTTATCCAGCTACTTTAGGAAGGGGGGTTGGAGGGCGGCAGCTCCCTATATACTTTCGAATATAAGTTGTCTACATTTTATAGAAATTTTTAGCTGAGAATTAGATACCGTATTTGATGATTATGGATAGTTTGGAAGTTGTCTACATTTTATAAAAATTTTTAGCTGAGAATTAGATACCGTATTTGATGATTATGGATAGTTTGGATTAGGTTAGTTTAGAAGCTGGTTTTCACTGCATTTAAAGTATGTTAGATTTATCTGTGATTGTTTTTTAATACACATTTTGGAGAACTTGTAAATTACGGTTGTTTACGAACTGATTTACCTGAACCGGATTCCGGAACAGTTTGGGATGCAGTTGTCAAAGATGTTTGTATTCTCCGGAGTGGTCTGGGAGTGTATTCCTCGTAACTGGTTGTCTGTTTCGAGAAACTGATTCCTAGACTGCTCTGATGAATTAAATCGTTCTTGGGAAATGATTCATAAACTGCTACGGGAACCGGATCTGATGAATCAGTTATAGTCACATTCCGAGTCAAAATAAAAACTTCGCTTAATAATAATAATAATAATAATAATAATAAGAAGAAGAAGAAGAAGAACGTCAATTGTAAAATTAAAATGGTAACATTTACACCCACTTTAATTAATACAGTATTTTAATTCTAGTGTAAGTTGATAAGTTATAATACGCATATTCAAAGCAGAAATGTTATATTCACACAGCACAGTAGAGCACTAATTTATAACATTTCTTTCTATCGTTTAAGCTAATCTTTAATAGAAAGATGGGTTGCCAAGGTTTTTTTAAACAACACTATTGTGTACATACACGTTTGTGCTTTGTTTTTCAGGTGGACAGTTAAAGGACTCCCAACCATGGGGCGTCGGTACCATCAGCAATTGGTTCTGGGGTATTTTAAACTTCATCGTCCTCTTGTAAGTAGTGTCTTAAGTTTGTAATATTGCACGCAGCACATATTAGTGATTAACAATGTCTGTTCTACTTATTTATTTATTTTATGCGTTTGCTGTATTTTCTGTGATCGGGATTGCCATCCTTTTCCCCAATCTTTTAACTACGAATGGATGATGAGTTCGGAAGGTTTTAAGCAATTAATGAGAAAAGCAATCTCTAAAGTCTGTGAGTGGCGATGGTGGCTTGGAACGTTGTAGAACACAGGTTCTCCCCTTTTAAAACTAATGGAATATATTTTTCGTACTTTGTTTTGGTTCCTTTTTGTTCCTTTCTTTTCTTTCAGTTTTTAGACTTCGTTGTTGCTGAAATATATTATCGAAACACTTAACTTCAATTATTGAACATTCCACCACCATGTTTGTTTACTAAACCATACTAGTCATATATAGGTCTATTATTTTATACATGGAGTAATAATAACGTTTTAACTAATTATAATTTTATACAAATGAACTTTTTGTGTTATTTTTGATTTTACATGCATAAATTTTATTTCAGATTTTATTTTATTCAGTTTCGCTTTCGTCTTCGGAGTTCATGTTGAATTGTTCATTGGCGGTACACGTGGTATGTGACTGTATTGTGTGGATCTGTCGAAGTATTTATATAGAGTGTCTCAGAAGTTCCCTGATATAGGTTAACTCTGTTAATATCAAAGTTACAACAAAACGTTAAGAGGGGAAACGGTCCACGAATATGATGTTTTACATCTAAAGTGAAGGAATTATTTTAAATCAGACGGGCCATTTGGGCTGTACACTCTTTACGCGCCAATGTTAAATGAAAATGCAACGTTGGCATTTACCGGGACCCATAACATACGTGAATGAAGTTACTGTCTTTTACGCTAACGTGTCAATGGCCAGTCCCCATTTCAAATATGCCCCAATTCATCATAGTCTTACAAAATTTATCCACTTCCTGGTAAATGGCGACGTTGCATCTTCGTTTAACATTGGGCGCATAATGAGTGTACAACCCAAACAGTTAGTCCAATTAAAAAAAAAAAAAAAAAAAAAAAAAAAAAACCCTTTAGATTGAAAACCTTATATTTGGAGACGATTTCCCCTCTTACATTTTGTTGCAACTCTGATATCAACACTTACCCTATGCCAGGGGACTTTTGACACATTCCGTAGATTGCAGTATATTGCTTTACACGTCGTGTGTTCTGTGTACATTGTATAGTTTTTTTTTTTTTTTTATTCTATTCTGTATATGTTTTGGGTTTTGTGGGCTTCCAGTTTTTTTTCGCATACAGTGTAGTGCTCTTTGAAGTTCATTTTTTCGCAATGAGTATATTGTTTTGCATTGTCTTACGTTATAGATGTTCGTAGTTTTTTTTTTTTTTTTTTTTTTTTTTTTTTTTTTTTTTTTTACGGCAAGTTGAATGAATTACGACAAATTAAATTACTTGAAATTATTAATTAACCAAAATTCCACTTGTATTGAAGGACTTCTTTTAAATTAATAGGCTTGGGTGTGGGGAGGGATCTGCTCCCCACTGTTACTTTATGATGTAGACTATTGGAGGAAGTCCTTTTTGGAAGTGGTATTTTGGTTAGTTTGAAATAGTTTACTTTGTTGTAATTCGTCTAATTTTGCCTCTGAGTGGTGGACCTGTGTTTTAGAACCTTGCCACGTTGGCTCACTAGTGGAGCATTCACCTCTGGCGCACGAGGTTCGTGGTTCGATACCGGCTCGCACCAACTAGACTTTGTGGTGCACAGTGTTCATGGGTTTTCTCGGGGTTCTCCCACTTTCTTTATTTCATCATCATTCATTCTTATCGTCACTGTCTCATTTAGCAAACCCGGCATAAGACAAATGGTTTTGATATCATTTTGTTGCAAAATACATTTGTTTTTTTTTTAAACCTTATACCGAAAGAGGTAAGGTCTTCAGATGTACGGGAACGACCTGAAGATTTGTTTTGTCTTACCGAACATCCAGTTTCAATAAAACACGTATGTGACTGATAAATAGTAGGCCTACTGGTAGGATTTTTACCATACTTTGTACGAAAATTACGTTGCACAGTTGTCGCAGACTTGGATTCCTCAAACCAATACACACAGCTAGCACGCACGGAACTAGTAAAGGCAGGCATCTTTGCTGCAACAGCCGCTAGCGCTTGCGGTGGCTTGTTTCTGAACTAGTGTAGTACGTTACTCAAAACTTGATGTATTTTGCTACAAAATTAACACCAAAGCCATGTCTGTAAGATAAATGAATAAAGCAGTATGAGTTGTCAAAGTCGTAAAGTCCTGTTTGATACACCCTGTATTTAAAAGCCTTCATCCCGGCGAAATTAAAATACCGCTAATTTTACAGTAATTATGTGATATCTTCAAATAGATAAAAGATAATTGAAATATGGAACAAGAGCGCCCTAGACAATATTATTTTGCTTGAGGTACCGTTATCACAAGTCGCCTAGCGGCTTTCCGTTTTCAGCTGTTTAGAAACGCGAAAATAAATGGTGATTTTCAAAATGGCTCGAAATCGAAAGGAGATAAGTCGTGATAACGGTATCTCATGTAAAATAATATTGTCTAGGGCGCTCTTGTTCCACATTTCGATTATCTTTTATCTATTTGAAGATATCACACAATTACTGTAAAATTAGCGGTATTTTAATTTCGCCGGGATGAAGACTCTTAACGTGTTTCCCAATGCTATTAATATGTAATAGGGAGGGGTAGGAATATACAAATACGAAATAGACACCAGTTGATACATACTGTTGAGCTGGACTTAAATGGCATAAATGGTTATGGGTAGTTTCAAACAAAATCCGTACATTTTGCGCTACAAAAGTTACTTTTTCGATTTTCTCGGAAACTACGCATGATAATTTACCAGGGTTGGCAAAAACCATGGTTTTTATTGAAAAAAACAAAAAAAAAACGTTTTTTTTGGTTTAGACCAGTTTTTTTTTTTTTTTTTTTTTTTTTTTTTTTTTTAACCAGGTTTATTTGGTTTAGATAATTTGCTCTATATATTCATATCATATATGGACAGAAATAAGTTTGTTTCGCCTTGATGTTATTATGCAACAGCCGGGTTATGCTGGAAGGGGTCACATAAGCTTAAAGCGGAATAAAAACTGTTAATTTGAATCATCATCTCATGCGCCTACATAATTTTAAGAAGTTATTACTGTAGTATTTTGTGTCCATTGTTACTATTGTTCACTTTTTTCTTTTAGCATTCAAACACTTATAAATCCTGGCTCCAATAGAAGAGGCGATAGATATACTACAGAGTACAGACCACCCGGTCAAGGGTAAGTCAGATTTCCTTATCACAAATGCTAATTCATTTTATATGTTCGTTAGTGATAATTCTTTAATATTATTCTATGCACTGTCAATGGATTTGGATACCGTATTTTCGCGAATATAGGCCGCACTCTTTTTTTCTATATGTTGGCTTGAAAAATCATGGTGCAGCTTATTATCGAGATCAGAAATTGTCAGTTTCAAAATGACATGTACATGTATTATTTTGCAGCCTTCAATTTGAATCATTTCAGGTGTAACAACGTATCCACATTTCCTGTTTTATACTACAAAATCAAGCAAATCTTTTTCCACAGCTGGATATTTGCACTTTTGCCCTCGAAATGAACACCAACTTTTCAAATTATTTAAGAGTTTCTTCTTCACTTGCACAACACCGACCAAGTTTTTTTCATCAACACCAAATCTGCGTCCAGCTTCCCGCTCTCTCTGTTCCTTTGTATAGCTGGTAACTTGAAGTTTAAATTTCGGTGTCTAACTAGTACGCTCATTTCTCGTCACTCAGAAAGCAAGTGGTCAAGTTTTCTCGAATAAATCAGCTTTGAACTTCCTGACAATGTCGTTTAAGTTAGTCACGTCATCAGACCCCCCAATACACAAATCGTGTCCTATTGACGATGAGTCACTCTTAAGTTATGCGAGAGTTGAAGAAGGGGAAAGAGAGGGATGAAACTCAAAGTACTGTCTAATTGAACTTTCTCGAAAATTTAGTACGGTGTGGATTCTATATTCTAGATTTACTTTTTTCTATAATCTCGTGTCAAAAGTTTAGGTGCGGCCTATGTTCGCACGCGACCTATATTTGTGCAAACACGGTATTTGATCTACACAAATAATCTGATCACGTGTTAATTGACTATTACCATTCAATAATCAGTGCCTCATATAGCCTCGCTGCTGAAAGGGACGCTAAGCTAAAAAAAAAATCAACAATCAGTGAACGATCTTATTACAAATACTGTCATATGTTTATTTCTATTATCGCTATGTGTACCTTATTAATAAACATTGGCGAGACTTCGAGTATGAAATTGTTTTAATTAAAACCAGTAAAACTAAAAAGATACACCTCGCTTTCATTATTTTTCATCTACTGTTTCTTATTTTATTTAATATATAACAAACTTTCTTTGCAAAACAGCCGTGACCGATTAAACTAAATACTGCTAACTAATATACATATATATTTGTCTTTTACGTGATATATGCTAATCGTCTGATGAACTGTTGTGCGTTCACTCAACGGAAGCGCAGTTCGGCAAATTTCTTTCAACTTCCGATGGTGATTTTTAAATAGCATCTCTTCATCCCTCTATCCCTCTTTTCATAGTACTTGTAGGGTTGCAACGTCTTAACACCCTCTATGTCTGGTCTTTCTTCCCAATACCATGACTAATATGAAACAGATATCAGACAATATAAGGACAAGGAAACTGGTCTTAGGAACAGAGAATCAATTACTAACTTGTGGCAACTAAGACTCCTCGTGGAGTTGACAAGAGACTGTCAATTGTTACAAATGAGTGTTCTGGTTGGCCATTTAGTTATCGGAGATGTTTTCTGCAAGATTCTTCGAATGATGCCTTATGCACTATGCGTAGAAGGCGGCATTCCCTATATACGAAGTGCGCTTCGGTTGAGGAAATGAACCGTAACCAAAACTAAAGTGGCAAAAGAACTCCCATAACTCCACCCCCTCTTATCTGCCCGATTTTCGTCGATAACAGCTCTCTAGCGAGCGTAGACGATTCCTTATATACCCTAGATTTTTAGATTATTGGCGGTATTACAGATTGTCAGGATCTGTTAAGTAGTGCGTAATCTTGAAGTGCGAACTTCGCGAGCTTGGGCCAAAGGAATCGTACGTTCTTGGCAGAACTACTAAGAACTGTCAAGATAGAGCTAATCGAATAAACTTGGCTAAGTGGGAGTAAATTCAGTATTTTCTAGAACACTGAGGGTCTGGGGTGATTTCGCTTGATTTTTTGACCGACATGTTATAGCTAGTCAACGAGCAACAACGATTCTACGAGACAATGAGAAACCAGGATAGCCCAGCTGTATGGCCAAAGTAATAGCACCTGAAACAACTTTTTTTTTTCCCTAGCCCGAAACCTGACTTTTGTATAACCTCTCACAGAACTTTGTGTTGTGTATAACCTTTATTTCATGCCTGATGAGATTTCTGCTGTTTGCAGCCCAAAATACCAAAAAGTATACATGTCTCGATATGCAGTACTGCTCATCTGAGCCAATTCCTGAGTTTCAAACTGACATTGTTTTGCTATGACCTAAGGAAAATCTTAAATTCTCCTATCGTAAATAGCTCTGTATTTTCTCTCTCTCTTTAGCATAAAAGTTACATTCGGCCCAGTAAAATCCAGATGTCTCTTGGATGCTTTACAGTTATTTTACCGTGATAATTTTTTTCCTTTCTTATCTGATGAAGTATTTAACGAATGCGCTTTTTAGGGTACTTTCTATTTTATACTGTGTTTGACTGCAGTTTACTATTTCTTGTGAGTTAAGGCCGCGGTTGCTCATTGGTACAGCGTTCACCTCTGGTGTGTGGGGTCCTTGGATAGATCCCAGCTTGCGCCAGGTAAAGTTTGTGGTGGACAAACACCGTGTGCGTTGGTTTTCTCGGGGTTCTCTTTGCTCCCAGTTTCTTCATTCCACCATTCCTTTAATTTCTCATCATCACCGTCTCCTTTATCCTAACCGGTATAGGCGTGGGACGTAAAACTGAAGGATTTCATTTCATTTTCCTGGTGAGTTATCAGTTTTCCATTCGCACTTTGGGATTTCTTATGTATATATACTGTATTATTACCCCGGTCGATATACAAGGGCAGTTCATTAATTTTGCAGATTACGACAGTCTTATTCTGGAGGTGCAGAATGATTCCAAGAAATGAACACAATGATAATTAAATGAATTCTTTAAGTTTTACGTCTCACGTTTATGATTTGTAGGCTAAAGTAGACGGTGATGATGAGAAATGAATGAAATGATGGAATGAAACAAGTGGGAGGAAACGGGAGAACCCACACGGTGTTTGTCCACCACAAAGCTCAGTTGGCGCGAGCTGGGATCGAAACAAGGACCCCTTTACCAAAGGTGAACGCTCTACCACTGAGCTACCGAGGCACAATGAACACAATGAAGAAATTAGAATTACTATATGTGGGTATGTAAAATGATTACAAGTATGTAACAGATATATTAATTTCGCATCGGAAGATTCATCAGATTACTTTTTTCTTTTCTGGTACTACCCGTTTTGTAACTCTTTTTCGGACTATAGCGAAACGCTTGTTTTCCTTCAACTTCATGAAACAAGAGAAAACAGTTATTATACTTGTTGTGTATAGTTTATTTTTGCTTACCCTTTTGCGTTACTATTTTCCGTTGGCAGTGTCAAGTGTAATGATACGAAGAGTGTATTGTTAAGCATACAAATTAATCTGCAATTTTGTGCTTCATAGTCATTTTTTTTTCTTTTTTTACATTACGCCTGTAGTCGTTACGTGTGGTACATCTCTCTCTCTCTCTCTCACACACACACACACATATATATATGAATATCCAGTGTGGTAAAGTAATACATCGACAAACTTAAGGACAATGCACATGAAATTAAGAAAATGGTCGAAAGCCACACCGTTGTACCGTGAGAGTTGTCCAAAAAGCGGCGATGCTGATATATCACACACGCAGAAGGATATATCTCAGTCAGGTCAAAAAATTTCATAGAACGTTGCACCCGACAAATGCAGTGACGTACAAATAGGAGGGGTGCAATCACTACACCATGAATATTCCCACACCCAGCGAAACGTAGTTAAAAGACCAGAGAACGAGTGACACAAACAGTGGTCGGATCAACAAGTAGCGACAACGTACGATGATGAGCCCCAAACAGGCACGCTTATAGTACTGAGACTTGAGATGTTACCACCCTTAAACAGTCAGCACACGTCACAGCAGCAATACAACATGTGCATAACATGAGGAAGATAGTGTTGCCAACCGTATACAAGAAACATGTAGTTCCAGACCGACATGTGTGCATTAGGACATGTGTGCAAATTATGTTGTAAATAGGCTTTCTTTAATCTTCAAGGGAAAATCAACGTGGGAAGGGTCTGCTCTGGAACACTATGTAGAGGACGTACCGTGCGCCAGACTAGCATTTAATTGCAACTCAGTTTATTTTACTGTAGCTGGGGGGGAGGGGGGTTAACAACATATCATCTATAATTCAAGAACACTAAATATTATTTTTGGAATGAAGGAAACTGATCAAAATATCTAGCTGTACAAGGAGTTGGATTTCTTAAGGGACGCACACTAAGGAAAGCGAGAACTTGTCGTTGAAACATTGCATTCAATAGCTATTTGAGTGCTTTGAGTAAATAGAAGTCTCGGACGCGGTTCCTCTGAAACCATTGGTATTTCAAGTGTGCAATCTCAAGCTTTAGTTTCTCATATATTGCGTAGCTCGTAACTTATAAAAATGAAATCAGTTTTCATTTGTCTTCACTTTCGTTTTATAGAGTACTCACCCCAAATCTAATAGAAATTCTGAAGTATATTTATGTAAATAGCCAACTATTCCTTGGACTAATAAGCTCAAAAGTTCCTACATTTATTGCTCCATCCGAAAGTCTCTATATTTTAAGTTACATTGAAGCTTTAATCTGACCAAAGCAAGCATTTACTGATCTGTGTTGCAATTTCGGCAATATATCATTCCTTTCCTCAGTTAATGTATTTGATGAAACAAATTATACTAATGAATGGAGGAAAGAACCGATTTTTCTTTTTTTTTTAACACATCAAATCCTCTATTGGTAAGAATTCTAACACGTGAAAACGTGACTGACTAGAACGGGACTCGGACCCGGAACCTCCAGCATAGCGTGCTGATTCGTTGAGTACTACGCCATCTAGCCCGCTTCCCAAAACAGCTACTTACTCTCTAGGTTGGTGCTTTCATCTCGGACCACGTCGGTTGTACAATCCGCGGCAAAAAACCTGCAACATAAAGATGTAAGTTCATTGTGAAACTACGCCTAACAGCACAGGGAATGAACATAACGTCTAAGTGGAGCGAATCACGCCAGGAGAAACCTCGGCCTCCTCCCATGCACACTTATTTTGGAGCAAAGGACTTCGTCATTTCACAATAAACTTATATGCTCATGTTGCAGTTTTTTTTTTTTTTTTTTTTTTTTTTTTTTTTTTTTTTTGCCGCGGATTGTACCACAGACTCTTGCTGTGATTGGACAATACTCTATCCATATATTTTATGACTCTATCCATCACACTGTATGACAGTTGTGATTTCAAATATTGTAACGAAAGGGGAAGGTTTTTTTTTTTTTTTTTTTTTTTTCAACACACCGAATCCTCTATGGGTGCGAATTCCAGCACAAAGAGTGAACTCATGTGGATCGGATTCCATGTTAGTCAATAGGTCCCGTCTCATATAGCCTCGCTGCTGAAAGAGACGTTAAAATCAACTCAACAAAGAGTGAAAGAGTGACTCACTGGACTGAGACTCGAACCCGGGACCTCCGGCATTTATTTCATTAGTGTATATGAAATCAGAACCTTCATAAGATGCTCGATATATGGACACAGGATTGTCCAATCACAGCAGTGGTCTGTGGTGCAACCCACGTGGTCCGAAATGAGAGCACCGACCTCGAGAATGAGGTAGGTGGCGTAGTGGCTAACGCAGCGAAACGGTATGCTGGAGATCCTCGGTCCAGTCTGTAATTTTTTCCACTCTTTGTATTTGATACAAATTAATTTTCAAAAATAAATGTTTACTTTGTTCAAATTTTACTTTTTAAGTTCTATAGTTTCAAAATTATAATAAGAAGCATTCAGAAAAAAAAAAATCATCAACTAAATCAGGTTACAACGGTAAAAGAAGAGAAAATCTACTAGAAGCACTTCTGATATTCATTGAACTTGTTAAAAACGAATAATAGTAATAATAAATAATAATAAACTGCCTTGGAAATTAATCTTTAATGCTTTAACAATTCAATGGTTACTATTTGTATCATGGCGTCTATTTTCCTATGGCTTATTGACTGTGAAGTGGGTGCCGTAGTGTTTTTTTTTTTTTTTTTTTTTCCTGTATTGTAACGCGTTTACCTCTTCCTTCTCAGGGAAAGCTGTAATATACTTGAAATAGCGGGACTAAATGAAATATTTTTGGTAAGTTGTTTGTAAAAATAGTCAAATTCTAGCACCGCAATCTCCACAGTAAAATTAGTTTCAGGTTCTGAACATATTCTGTAAATTAGCATGTGCAACAAGCGTGTAATCATAGTTATTTGATTTATTTTCAGGCCCCCGCGCCCACCTCAGAGAAGACTAGGAGGCTTTGGACCAGGTTCTTGCAACGGCCCACCAATGATGGGAGGCGGATGAGGTTAAAGAAGGCTCCTTCTCCGAAGGAGCCCTGTAATTCTTGCCAAGTCATGTCTCTAAACTTTTCACACTTGAAGATCTCGAACTTCCACTAATCCTGTACATAACCAGCTTTCCCTTCCGTTTGTTTGTTTGACTTCCTTTCTATGCTGTACTTTTCTATGATGTGACTTGGCACTCATCCATCGAGGACTTTCCTGAATATTTATTTGTGGTTGCAGGTATTCTTCATTTTTAAAACTTTTATTGTAGTTAGAAGAAATATTCCTGGATACGTTGTCATTGTGAGATTTTTTCGAATGAAAAGACAAGTGATGAACGCATAATGTATTGTTAGTGAAGAATACATGTAAATCACAACATAAATAATTTTTAATGACGTTGCGCTGATAAACCTACATGATAGGTGCGGTGTAGACTGATGATAGGACGACTCTGGATGAGGCAAAGAATTTATGTATTAATTTGAAACATGTTGTGTGCCTTCATGTTGATGGCACTAATGTGTGTAATTCATTATTTATTTCTTAAATTTAAAAAGAATGTATTTTTATTCCTGTAAATAAATTATAACGAAAAAAAAATACAGTTGCAGTATTGCTTTATCAACATTCAGGTAAGAAATAAGCCATCGTTATATATATATTACATGTCAAGTTATTTGTCTAAGTGTCTAGAATGAAATTCAAAGGTGTGTCCGTTACAAATTAGTTTCTCATAAAGCAAGATAAGTGAAATGTGGAGAAAGGTTGTTTAAACAGTAAATGGTAGAAAGTTATTTTGAAATACATAGGCTCTCGGCATGGTGAAAAAAACCACCAAGTGTTAGCAAATTTTACTTGATAAATAGAGCGCCTACTTCCTGATCACTTTGAATTCTAGGAGCCGCGGTGGCTCAGTGGTAGAACCTTCACCTTTGGAGTCCTTGGTTCGATCCCAGCTCGTGCCAACTGAGCTTTGTGCTGGACAAACAGTATGTGCGTAGGGTTTCTCGGAGTTCTGCCGTTTCCTCCCACTTTTCATTCCACCATTTCATTCATTTCTCATCATCACCGTCTCCTTTAGCCTAGCCGGCATACACGTGGGACGTAAAACTTAAAGATGTCATTTCATTTTCATTTTTACGCACTTAAAAAGTGTATATAGCTAAATAAAGAAGCGCTGTTTTTAACATAACATTTTTTAGGTTAGGGCAGCAAACATTTCTCTGCTGTTGTTGACAAAAAGTCTCAAAGATTCTTAGATCCTGGAAAACATTTGCTTGAGCGAACGCAGAAACAAACTCCTAACTGAATCAATGGAATTCACTAGTACATTTTGGAGTATACGCTTTTTTGTGTCACTGAGCAGGTAGTAATGAACATTTACGTAGTTGTATACTGAAAAATGAACATGCAACCACACTAAGTGGCAAAAGATAAGTGTGTCTGGTAATTCATAAACTAGCACAGACATGCCACGTAATTGTAAAATGCAGATGCGGAAATGAATATTAGTTTACTGGGACCGACACCTGCATTTTTTTGCTCTAAGCATGTCTTAATTACTTGCATAGGCTTATATAAGCAAGTTTGGTTTAAGCCTGTCTCCTTACTTGCTCTTACATAACATTAACCCACTACTAATTACATTCATATACGGAACTTGTCGCAAAAGTTTGTTGCTTAACCCTAATACACATGTATTTGTCGACTGAAAATGAAATCCGTGGTAAGTGGTAAAAATGGAAAAAGTTCGATTTAATGTCAAAATGTGGGCTGTGTGTCTAACGCTGCTCAGTTAAAATCGGGCTATCTAGTGTTCACTGTGGAAGTAGTTCAAATAATCGCCAGAAGAATGCGCGTGGGCCTATGTCTCACCAGTTCTGAAATAAAATCTGGGCTTTTTACTCAACATTTTGAGCTCCTTCGTTAGCGTACACGCCTTAGGCGTGGGAGTCCCGGGTTCTATTCCCGGCGGGAGCTCATGTGGTTCGGATTCCACGTTAATCAGTAGGTCCCGTCTCATAGCCTCGCTGCTGAAAGGGACGTTAAACTCGAAATCAACTCAACTACTCAACATTTTTATTTTGGCACTTAGCACGGATTTTATAGTCAGTCTACATTTTTAAATTTAGAAACAAGTGAAGGCAGTGATGGGGACTATCAAGTATTTATTCGAAATTGTTGTTGAGCTATCGATAATATTCGGTAATCTGGTACATGAAAGAAGAATTTATGGAGATTCAAGCTGCTATGTTTCTACATTTCAGTTTGAGGGGGATAGCATAACCGAATCGCTCGTGTTGTCTAGTGAGTCATGCATAAAAAAAAAAGAGGTGCCTATTTTAATTTTATACTGACAGATGTCAGCTCTGGTTTCCTTTCATGCCTATCCATGTGTTTGATACTTTATGTTTAAAATGCGAATCAGTACATTGTAAACTACTTATGAAGAGAGTAAGTGTGTTGAGGTGATGATGATGATAGGGTTTTCAATCTTTTGACACGAGTCTAAGCAACAACCCTATTTATTTTTCAACTAGCAACAACCAAATTATGCTGTACGAACTATTACTTTGTTGAGTTGAATGGACGTTAGTCATCAAGTGCTAATGCCCATTAAAATGGATGACATCGTAGTTCGCAGTGAATGATTACGTGTTAAGCACAGGAAGCGTAAAACAAGCTTTCTCAGGAATCTCGTCCTAAATAGAAGAAATGGTATATTGTTTATTACCATTTGTTAAGTTATGCCGTACATGACTTTCTTAAAAAAAAAAAAAAAGAAAATCCAGCTCTGTGTAAACTAAATCCGTTGTATCTTAATCTTATATGTGGCAAGATCCAGCGACTCTTTTCCCTTATTTTTTTTTTTATTTATTTTATTTTTTTTTATTTTTGTTCGTTTGTTGAAATAAACTGTAATTTTGGAATGAGGATGAGACATATTTACTGTGCTGTTATCTACTGATGGATAATAGCAAGTATCTTTAAGTGGTTTATTTAATACTTACGAGACTAGTGTGCTTGATGTAGTTTAGTGGGTAACATAGCTATTAACGGGGCTTGTATCTCGTGATTCTCTTTCCATCATGGTCTGATAGTTGAAAAGAGTACTCGGACGTGCTTTCTTTGTTCTTTAAATTTAACTCGACTGTTTAACACTTGACTATTATCATTTGTTTTATTTTTTATTATTATTATTTTTAAATAATTCGTCCTTGCCCTTTACAATGTTTGCAATAGCCTATGGCCAAAAGTCATGTTATCTTTCGAGTGGTATTTTACATGCACCTTGATACTTTATTGTACTTCTCGCACCCTTTTTGTGCCTAAGGTATCGAGCTATCATATATACAGCATATGAAAACATACTCTTTCCCTCTATCATGCCCTCTCATCTTCTCTCTCAGAAAGTTTAAAATATATGAAAATTGACGTTTTTGCCTCGAAAACTAATCATACTTCAATAAAAATTGGCAAATATGTAGCCTGAATCACGTAACATTTTCCATTTTCCGGGATAACGTTTTGTGCTTATACCTCACCTAAGTAAATTAGAGTAGGATTTTTTTTCTTTCTCGTTTTCTCGAGATGGCAGGATATGTATCTAATTTATAAGGCGTTCCAATTAAGGTGGTTGGAATTTTCCCCAGCCTAGTATTTTTTCAGGAGGTGGGTTAAATCCACAATAAAACCCCCAAAAAACAAATGCTTCCAAAAATACTTCAATCTTGGATTGGAATAATAATGTGATTATAATTACATTCTTCAATCGTATTTCTCAGTACACGCCTGATTTCAGAATTGGCTTAAAATGTATATTAACACCAGAACATAATAGTATTGAAAAAAAAAAAATGTTTGAGACATAACTATTTTTTTTTTAATCTTCATACCGTATTTCAATATTTAAAAAAAAAAAAAATCTATGAGGGGATGTGTTATTTTTGAGGTACAACTCGTGGAGATACCCACACTCTGGATCCCACCAATAACGCCGAAATAAGACCTGATTTTTACTTTACTACATGAGGTGAAAATTACAAAATTTTGCATTCCGAAGACATGTGTTAGTATCATTCGAAATCTTGATTTATTTCAAAGATAATGATGTATAAACTACAATCCTAAGATAATTGCGGTAAGAACTGCATCTCCCTAAGTGAAAGTAAAATTTCCTTTAAAATCCCTGATTTTATAAGCTGTGAAAAATAAAAGCGAAAACAAAGATATTGCAGCTGAAGTTGTTCTCTACCCAAATCAACAACATGCCATAGGTACTATTAGTCGAGTCAGTTTAGTTCTTGCAAAGCACTTTCATTTAAGAAGAAAAAACTGCATACCTTAGAATATTCGCCTTCTATATAGCCAGCAATTAAAGAATTTAGTAAGATAGATCCAATGTCCATACCGAACTGAATACTAAAAATTGATAAAATTAAGAAAAAAATACAGGATAAACGGTTTAACTAGTATTGTGTAACGTGATTTTTGGTCATCGAACATTATTGAATCCCGACCAGTAAAGGGTGATATGATTTCTTAGCCAGAACAACGGTCAAAGTTGTTCGATTTTAAAGTAGTTTTATTGCTTTAAGTGTGTTTTTTATAAAAGATATACCAAAGGTTCCATAAAGTTAAACAAAATATATAAAATAGATAGTGGTAACAAATAAACACGGAAAGTACTGTAAAATTACGTGGTGCAAGTAAATTATTTTAACTGTATTTTTTACATGAATTTTTACTGTAAGATTAAACTACTTTTCTTGCATTAAATGAGGCAAACCAATGAATAATTCAAAACTAGAATCAAATTAAAATATCGGGAGAAAAAGTGAACATGCATGGTTAGCTTCTACTTTGGGACGGATTCACACTGATGAAAAAAAAAAAAAGGACATCTCCGGTAATATTACTTATGCATTGATGGAAGGTGATTAATGTGGAAATTTATGTAATTCGCGTGGTTAGGATCCAGTTGAGGGGACTATAACTTAAGTACAGGGTGATTCGGGAAACGGGAAATTTTGAAAATTAAATAATTCCATGAATGTTCTTAAAACTTTTATCTCATTTAATAGTAAAAATAATTCCATTTTAGAATACACAAAAAGAAATCAAGCTGACAAATCAGGGGATCTAGAAGGCCATTTAATGCCAATTTTTCGAAATTACACGTTCCTCAAACAATTGGAGTGGCCGATGGCCCAGTGGTAGAGCGTTCACCTCTGGTGCTTGGGGTCTCGGGTTCGATCCCAGCCACCGTCAAGTGAACTTTGTGGTGGACAAACACCGTGTGCGTGGGTTTTCTCGGCGTTTTCCCGTTTCTTCCCACTTTCTTCATTCCACCATTTCATTCATTATCACAGTCTCCTTTAGCCTAACCAGCTAACCGTGGGACGTAAAACTCAAAGATTTCATTTCATTTTTCAAACAATTGGCATACAGCAGTCATCGATATTCGTGCTGTGGGATGTTGATCCATCTTCTTGAAACCAGCCTGTGTCAATAATGTGTCGAAATCTCTGTAGTTGTTGCGGAACAAAGGTTTTAAGCATGGCGACGTAACAATTCGATGTGACTGTAATCGCATGGCCATTCTCGTCCTCAAAACAATAAGAGCCCTCACACCGTATGATGACATAGCACAACACACAGTAATTTCGTTGCTGTGCATTGGACTCTGGTGTAGCTCTATAGGATTGTCTTGTGCCCGTGATGTCCTAAATTAAAATGACGGCGGAATTCTCTACGTGCCCTCTCCACATTATCATTGTTTTTGTAAAACGCTTTGATTGTGAAAACACGTTGCGTACCACTCCAAGCATTCATGATAACTAAATGGCAAGGTGTCGTTGACAGGCTGGCGTACGTTATTCAGTGTTACCAAGCTTACGCTGTTGCCAACACAACTTTCAAAACTTCCTGTTTCTTTCAATCACTCTGTAGATGTTAGTGGTGTAGAATAATACATTGGTAGAATGTCAAAGTGCATCAAGATAAATTGTATTCTGCTATACGAATGTTGACCCTCGAAACGTAAGTGTATATATATATATATATACCCGAATTTCTTCAGATTTATTTATTTATCAACACAACAGACAGATGCTCAATTAGTGTGTTGAAATAGTACAATACACTTTTACAAGTTTTCCTTTTTTTTCCTTTTTTTTTTTTTTTTAATGTCTTACAGAACATTATACATATATCAGTTTTATCATGTTTCGACATAATTTGTTACAAACAAATCTTCAGATCGGTGACTTCAGTATTATGTTGGTCCTAGCTTTGTTGCAACAGAAGAGACCTGTATTATTCGTTCTAGTTTTAGCTGAACGACCATGAAACTTTAATGCTGTTAAAAAATTTGAGCAATCTAATTAATTTGGACTATTTTTTGGAGGAACATCAGATCGACAACATTATGCCTTTGTTCCAATGAATAAATGTTAAAATTGTCTACCAGTGTGGTACAGTTTTTATGTGAGAGAAAAATTCCAGTTACTTTGTATATCATATATCTAACAAATTTTGAACTTTTCAATTTGTTGGCGATATTTTTGTTGCGAGGGATTCCAAATTACAACTTGGAGCGTACATACAAGTAAAACATTTTGAAGAGTGTTACGATATTGCTCAAGTCCTTATCACTTCTAACTATGAATCCTATTAATTTAAAAGCATCATGAGTAACATTTTCGATGTATTTGAGTAACGTTAATTTCAGGTCAAATGTAACACCTACATCTTGAACTGTATTAGGTCTGCTTATAGAAGTATTACTAAGCTTATAATCATATTTAAGCGTATTTTAGTTTCTGCTGAACGATAGCACGTTACAATTTGTTTGTTTATGCTAAGTTTATTGAGTGAATCGTTAATAAATAGAAATAAAGGGTATAGATTGAAGCTCTGTGGAACTCCTGATAACGCAAAATACTTGTCTGATTTAAACAAATTCTTTATGAACAACGCTGGGCTTACGTTCACTTAGATATATGAAAAGAATTTGGTGAGGACTGAAGAAAAATGACAAAGATTTAGTGTAACAGTATTTTTTGGTTTGCTTTGTCGAAGGCTTTCTCAAAGTCAATATTACGTCAAGTTGACATCCTTCATCTAACAAATTAGCTATAAAGTTAGTGACTGTTGCTGGGTTAGTTGTTGATTTACGAGTAATAAAAGGCGTGTTGATAGTTTGAAATACTTGGTTTAACATGATCAATAATCCATTTATATAATACTAGCAGCGTTCACCCCGCTTCGCTGCGGTCACCCCGGAACGCAATAAACTTTGTTACTTAGATAATTTTTACTTTTTCGCTTTCAAGTGATATGATAAAAACCATAGAAGATTGCACTAATGTTAACATTATATCGCCTGTCATTTATGTTAACCCGCCCCGCTTCGCTGCGGTCACCCCAACCCGCCCCGCTTCGCTGCGGTCATCCCGGAACGCAATAAACTTTGTTACTTAGATAATTTTTACTTTTTCGCTTTCAAGTGATTTATAGCGCCTGTCAGTTATGTTAACCCGCCGAGTCACAGGGTCATGCGGGTTGCATATAAATACGTTTATTTTTATACCTATGATGAACTAATAACAAAGGATTTGTACGTATGGACACCTGAATGGTCAATTATCTCAAGACACTGGTAATTGAAAATTAAAGTGATATGATAAAAACCATCTAGGGTCCACATCCTAACAACCCCCCAAAAATGAAAGAAATCGGTTCAGCCGTATTAGCGTGATGAGCGGACAAAGGATTTTTTGTACGTATTGACACCTGATTGGTCAATTATCTCAAGACACTGCTAATTGAAAATTAAAGTGATATGATAAAAACCATCTAGGGTCCAAATCCTAACAACCCCCCAAAAATGAAAGAAATCGGTTCGCCCGTATTAGCGTGATGAGCGGACAAAGGATTTTGTGCGTTCTCTTTTATATATATAGATAGATGTTCAAATACTTTCGCAAAAGTACATAAAATTGATATGGGTCTAAATTATTAATTTCACATTTATTATTAGATTTAGATATCGGGTAGAGTAACGAGGATTTCCATTTATCAGGGAATGTGCAAGTTTTAATGAAGAGGTTGAATGCAATCCATAGGGAATATTTAAATGTCAATACAGCGTTTGATTATAAACGCTGGTATTCCACCAGTTCTTACAGCTGTTCTGAGCTTTTTTTTTTTTTATCGCTATCTCAATTTCATGTAAATAAATTTCATTAACACATAGCGTTTCTCGGATTTCATTCCCGTTACTTGATAAGATTTTTGCCATAATCATACTCGGGTCTGATGAAGAGGACACAAATACGGAGGCGAAGTATTGAGCAAAAATATTAGCTATTTCGTCATTATGATAGAAGTCCCGCCCTTCAAACTTCAAATGTGCACCCAGGGAGATGTTTAGTCTTATTTTTAAAGTGGTTCCAAAGTTCTTAGGGATATTGTTAATATTTTCTGAATTTTGGATAAATGAATTATATACTGCCTTGATGCCTTTCTTAATGCCGGTACGCAAGTCGTCAAATTTTTTGTACAAGTTGATGGTAATGTTGCATGTAAAAAAAAAAAAAAAAAAAAAGTATTATAGGAAGTGTAGGACTAAGACATAGTTAATGAGTTATTTAGAAGGACTCTTAAATCAGGAGTTCCACACGGCTCCAACCTAGGCCATTTACTATTTCTATTATTAACCAACGATCTTCCAGATCAAATATTCTTCGCTGGTGACTTCAAAATATACGTCAAGATAAAATCCATGCATGATTGTCTTGATTTAAAACACGACTTAGAAAAGTATTGCGAACTGGTATCCAGTCAATAAACTTCGAGTAAACATAAACAAATGTAACAATGGTAGTTGGGCAATCAACAACTCTACCTCATATCGAACTGCAATCTTAATTTCTTCGTAGAATCTACGTTGGCAGTTGAGTTGGTTGAGAAATGGTCGATAAGGATACCAATTTGAACGTTGCCAGTTGTCTAATCGTGTGATTTGTCTACATTTTACGTTTGTAGTCTTACCACTAAGTAATGGTAATGTGTGTACACTTGTGATGTTCTGTAGTTATCGTCATTTATATTCGTATTTGGAAATATATATAAAGATTCAGACCCGATGGGGACATGCCCGGATGGTTCCTAACATACAGGTCCCAGGCTGCTTCCTTCCTTTCCTCGGATAGTGTGATTGCCGAGGGACGCCATCCCTCATATACGTGACGGGCTAACATTGTCATAAATGCCGAAGACCCAACATCTAATTCCTAATCCTAATATTGTGTTCAGAACAGGTAATAACAAATGAATAAGTTTTTGTTAAGGCAACGTCAGTTTTTGCAGGAAACTAAGAAAAACCTAAAATTAGAACCACACTATGTTTAATATTTTCAAGAGTATTACATTAGTTTTTGGTTTGTAGTGATGTTCTGAACTGTAATATTTTAACTTTTGTTAATTTTTAAATTTCTTTGACTAACGTTGCTTTGACAAATTACAGATTATAATCATTACATACTTTCAATTTTGCATGTTTTCATACTCTTAATCTTATCTGGAACTCAAGAATTGTCATAGTATTGTATGTTACCAAGATATGCCTTGAAACAAAATTAATACAGTGAAACCTCTTCCAACGGACACCTCCCGTAACGGACATATTTTGTAATCCCCAAACACTGTAATAGGAAAAAACATATTGATAAACCTCTCTAAAGCGGACACTCTCTAGTACGGACACGGACAGTCTTTCCTGTCTTTTATAGGTATTATTTACCTCCGTATTACGGACACTTTCTCTAGAAACAAGTTGGAAAGTGCAGTAAAAATACATTTTCAATAATTCATACATGTGTCATCAAGGAAGCATTGTGAGATTTTGCCTTCTCAACTGGCTGCTCAGCAACCCAGACAAAGTTTCTGTTTAACAACACTCTCCTGTCCTTTGCTTGCATCCACTCCCACCCAAACTGTTTTAGACAGAAAAGTGTTTGACAGTTACCCACAATTTGGGATGACACGTTATGGTACTGTTCCGCTAGAATCTGTAAGCAAACAGAAGACAGGTTTCGTATTTTTGGCCCGCGGGTACACATATTGTCTGAAAAAAGACATTACTGGACTGCAATTAACTCACAAATTAAAACAACATACCGAAAATGTAGTAAGTAGTAGCAAGTGTAAAGAGCAGAGAACTATATCATCTTATTTCCATGTTGCGTCTCGAACATAGAGTGTTGGGTGGCGAAGGATAATTCAGACATTTTTGTAATATTCGTAAATACATGATTCATGCAAAAATATTTGTTTTCTAATTGCGTATTACCTTGTTCACTAATTTACGTCATAAAATATTGAAACCTCTCTATAGCGGACAATTTTTGATACCCCATGGCTGTCCGCTTTAGAGAGGTTTCACTGTAGTATAATATTGGAAAAAAAATAGATAAATATTTTGCTACAGTTTCTTCTTCTTTAGTCCCAGCCTTCTGCAGCAACAGTTCAGTGTAGTATTTCGTCTTAAAAGAATGAGTATTCTGCAGGTGTGTACGTCGAGATTTCTTCAAATCTTTGATGCTTTGATTGGCACTCTCCCCGTAGGAGAAGCCTGAATTCCTGGAGATTGGACTTGACTCAAAAAGAATGAGAGCATTGATATTGTTGTATCCTCTTAAGTACCTATTTCTTACTGTGTTATATTTGAACTAATACAAAGTGCTCAGAGAAGGTACAACTTTTTTCACTTCTTGGTTTGTTCTTAGTTTCGTAATGACAACTGTCGTCTTATAAAATGATTTCCTCCAACACTTGTTGTCAATATCAGATACTGTTACTTTACGGAAAATTTACCCGAATTAACACTTGTGATTAGAAGTTCTGTAGTTTTATGAATACTACAACATTTGTCATGTCTCCTTAAATTTCTGCTTACAACTCCGAAATCTAGATTATCTATTATATAAAAGAGAACGCACAAATCCTTTGTTAGCTCATCACGCTAATACGGCTGAACCAATTTCTTTCATTTTTGGGGGGTTATTAGGATTTGGACCCTAGATGGTTTTTATCATATCACTTTAATTTTTAATTACCAGTGTCTTGAGATAATTGACCATTCAAGTGTCCATAACGTACAAATCCTTTGTTAGTTCATCATAGGTATAAAAATAAACGTATTTATATGCAACCCGCATGACCGTGTCACTCGGCGGGTTAACATAAATGACAGGCGATATAATGTTAACATTAATGCAATCTTCTATGGTTTTTATCATATCAATTGAAAGCGAAAAAGTAAAAATTATCTAAGTAACAAAGTTTATTGCGTTCCGGGGTGACCGCAGCGAAGCGGGGCGGGTTAACATAAATGACAGGCGATATAATGTTAACATTTACTGCAATCTTCTATGGTTTTTATCATATCACTTGAAAGCGAAAAAGTAAAAATTATCTAAGTAACAAAGTTTATTGCGTTCCGGGGTGACCGCAGCGAAGCGGGGTGAACGCTGCTAGTATTGCATAAAATTGTGTCCTTTCATAGGAAAAACTGTAATTTTATCGAATTCATATGTATCGACCTAACACAAAAGATATCTAGAGAAGGCACGGTGGCTTAGTGGTAGAGCGCTTACCTCTGGTGCGTTTTCTTTTTTTGTTTGTTTGTTTTAAGGCCTCCACATTCCCCTGCCGTTGCCAATTACTTTTGGACTTATTGCAGGGCAGTCGCAACTTTGCCTCTGCCTTTATTTTCTCTCTCTACTTTTATTTTCGTGTATCTCTCTTTTTTTCGGCTGTTATTCCTCAACAGGTTGAGGTGAGGCATATTTTTCTAGCATGGCATCTAATACTTTAAACCATGCCCTTTTATGTATCTTTTTTTATTATTTTCATTTTTATTATTATTTTTACAGAAACGGACAAACCTGTAAAAGAATATTACAAATATACATAAAATAATAATAACACGATCTCTGGTGCGTGTGGTCTCGTGTGCAATCCTCAGCTAAGTAAGTTTGTGGTTTGACAACATCGTGCCCATGAGTTTTCTCGGGATACCCCCGTTTCCTCCTTTATTCTCATTCCACCAATTCTTCCATCATCGTTCACTTGCTTTAATCATCGTCTCCCTTAGACTAAAGGGCATAATCGTTGGACGTTAAACTGAAAGATTTCATTTTTATATTGATTAGTAACATGTTATAATTTACTTCCTTTTTTTCTTTCTTTGAAACTGACGCGTTTGGGGTGGTCATTTCATTGACACCAACATAATAGTTATGTCCATGTTTGTTGGAAATGAAGGAGACTAGAATATTATCAAACCTATGCAGTGCGCACTCTCTGTAGAAGAAGACATAATGTTATTTGCGCTGTTCTGTGCACTTGTAACATAAACCTTTTGTTTGAACTCTAGGAGCTGTTTTTTTGTATTTTTCGTACAGTAACTTGTGCCGTACAGATCTGTAATGTGAGTGCATGTTTTTCGAAACAGTTTTTCCAGAAGTATAACAATATGTAGATTGTAAACGCGTCAATAAGAGTCTTTTTTTTTAAGTAATTTCAAACTTGTTGAAGAGGGGACCGCATCTAAACATGAAACGACAAGGAAAAACCCCTAAAACTATAGCGAATTAAACCATTTGACGTGTTGCGTGGAAGACTCTTCAAAATTAATGAAGACCTGTCTTTAAAACCACGTGATACTGCAGTTAATCACTTCGGTGAAAATAATGAAATTTACGAAGCTCTCTGAAATACATAAAAGAACAGGACACGTAAGTACATCCCGTGTTAAAAGAACTTCAAACCTAATATATATATGAGGCGGAGAACTTTAAACTGGCAATACTGTTTTCTATGACAGCTGATATTACAGTTCTCGGTTGTTTTGAGGTTAGTTTGGTTTGGCAATTTATCATGAATAGACTCACGACGGAGCAACGTTTCCGAATTGTGCAAATTTATTTTGAAAATCATGGTTCAATTCGATAAACTCATCGGGCATTACGTGTATTTTACGGTGCTCATAATCGTCCATCAGAGCGATTACTTCGAGAAACTGTGGATCATTTTCGACATACGTCGAAACACAATTACATCCAGAAAAGGCCAGCGTTTGGTGCGCTCGATGGGCCAGTGGAATCATTGAACCTTATGTCTTCAAAAATGATGCTGGTCAGAACGTTACAGTCAACGGTGAGCGGTACAGAAACATGATTACTAACCTTTTCGTGCCTCAATTGAAAGACAATAATGTTTCAGCAGGACGGCGTCACATGTCACACAGCACTCGCCACAATTAATTTACTGAAAGAAATATTTGACGAACGTTTAATTTCACGAAATGGACCTTTTAACTGGCCACCTCGTTCGTGCGATTTGACGCATTAGAATATTTCTCTGAGTATATGTAAACGCCGTAAAACCAGATACAATTGAGCACTTGGAAGCCAACATTTTACGCGTTAATGCCCAAATACAGCCTGATTTACTGCGAAGAGTGTAAAAATTGGACTTCCAAATAATGCCATGTACGCGCAAGCCGCAGTGGCGACATGCCCGAAATCATATTCAAACATTAATACCATAAAATGATCTGTCAAATAAAACCAATTTTATGGATATTGAAAACATTTTTCTGTGTTTTATTTCAACATAAAGTTCTCCGCCTCTAAATAAAGAAAAAAAGACTTTACGAAAGTATATCTGTGAAGGACGCCACTGTACATCTCTCTATGTAAATAATATCTGATCAAATAAAGCATACCCAAGACAGAGCTGCTTGTAACTCAGAACTTAACTCAAGAAGACAGGTTGACTTGATTGATATGCAGTCAAGAAAGAATGGAGAACTTACATTCATTATGGCATATCAAAACCATTATACAAAATATGTCCATTTTAAAGCATTAAAAGAACATACCTGGGGAAGTAGCTTATAACCTCAGTAGTATGGACACCACTTAGTGCAACTGAGCTCCCCCCCCCAAAAAAAAAAAAAAAGAGAGTTGGCTTGCCTCGAACCAGTATATGCTTTGGTCAGAATTTGTCTTTTACATTATACAAGAAGTCCCAAAGCTTGTTCTTAATTTTCGCATGGTTACGTTAGTCCATCCCCTCAATTTTCGGAAGAAGTGCATAGGACCGTCTTAAATTTTGGAAATTGCCAAAACTAAAACTTTGGTAGGGTTTTATAGGATTATGGCAAATACTTTTGTAAGTTTCGGTGGTCCATCTCTTCTTCTTTTATGGGTAAAAGTTGCCAAAAATTGAAATCTGAGAGGTTTTCTTAATTTATCCTCTAAAGTGATAGTTTAAGGACTAGCTCGGGAGAAGTAGGAACTAAGTACGCGGTTCTGATTGGTTGGCGTTATCCGCGTCTTGTCACTTAGTAGACATATAGCAGAAATCAAACTCTTGCTGTTGTCGTCCCTCGTGGCCGAGCGTGCCAGTGCTACGGCCTAGTAACAGAAATCGCTTTTGGTGTCGGTTCAAACCCGAATCAAGGAAAGTTTTTTTTTTTAATTTTTCTAAAATTTTCATAACACTTTTTTTTCTCATTAAAATAAGATGAAAATAATATTCAAAAAAGTGATTTACTTACTTTTGTGTAGATAAGTAGTAGTAGTAGTAGGAGTAGGAACGGGTTAGAGCCCCGCAGGACTCGTTTTTGTTTCACCTTAGACCCCATGATATGAATTTTGTGACCAACGTAAAACAGCTGGCTAGGTTAGCGCGCGAAAAAACGTACTTCCGGGAGTATTACTCTCCCGAACGGATCGTATAGTATATGGCAATATATGGATGAGTACAACGGTTCCACTCTTGTTTCATAGGATGCGGGTACCATGATGTACTACTATTAAATTTCGGCTGGGGTATATTAGCTTCTGTGGTATATGCAACGTTGTTTTAAGCAACATATGGAAAAATAAGCATTTATTCTGTTAAGATACACAAAAATCCAGCGTGTCTTGAAAAGATATGAGATTCAATGCTTGAACCCCCCTTGATGAAATTCTGCGTGCGCCACTGGTTGACACACCCCTTAACTTCGGAAATTGTCAAGAAATAAAAATTACTAATTTCATAGTACTGAGGTAAATACCTCTGTAAATTTAGATAATCCAATTTATCCCCTTCTATGGGTGAAAAATTGCCAAAAATGTACGTAGGATGTTTTACCACAAGTTAGTGCAAGATTTTACTTCAGTAACAATACAGGAAATTTCGCAAGAAAATATATTATACAAACTTATATATTATAATATGTACTTCACGCATGTGAATGGCCATGTGCCTCTTTAAATTTGCTTTTTGACTAAAGCTCATGGCACAAATCTCACACTGAAATGGTTTGTCACTTGCGTGAATAACTGCGTGCCTTTCTAATTGGTGTTTGTTCACAAATTCTGTGGCGCAAGTTTCACATTCAAATGGCTTTTCACCTGTGTGAAGACTCATATGCACTTTAAGATTATATTTCCTCTTAAAAGATTTTCCGCACGGCTGACAAACATGAGGTTTGTCAAATGAATGTATTTGCATGTGTGTCACCAGAGTCGATTTTCTGGTAAATGCTCCGCCACAGTCATGACACTCATATGGCTTTTCGCCTGTGTGAATAACAAGATGCCTTTTCAAATCTGATTTATTGTAGAATCCTTGACCACACACTTGGCAACAATTTGGCCTCCTTCCTAAATGACCTAGTCTATGAGAATTTAAAGTATACTTTCGACTGTATATCTTGCCACAGTCTTCGCACAAATATGATCTTTTTCCTCTTTGGGTTGACATTTTCTATATATATATATACATATATATATTTGTGCGCTAAAAAGTTCCTTGTCCTCTTTAGAAGAAAGTTCCCGCTGTAACTTGCGCACTATTCAGTTATTTTCAGCGTCTTTACTGCAAATAAAAGAAAACAAAATGTCTATAAATACACCAATATATGCGTAACAATGTGCAAGGAACAGCTGGGTGATAATAATAAGAAAATAAAATTTGTGACATCATTCGAAAAATACTAATAGGTAGAAGAAAGACTATAGATACAGTACATTTCTTGATCGTAATTGATAAAGAAGAAAAGGGTATAGGAAGCGCTATTCTCCTTGACATCTAACAAAACTTTCAAGCTTTTTCACGTTGTTTGTAGAAAACCTTATTCCTAAAGGTGAAATACACATATTTACAAAGTTTTGAAAGAGAACCGTATTGGTAGCCGAGTTGAAGAATATGTGAATTGTTTACAGGCAAACAGTAGACCGTTGTTCCTGCATTGGAGTAGTTTGCGTCAGCAGTGATAAAGGGGGAAGTCTGTACTGGACGCACTAATGTAAAATGTTCAGTGTTCAGATGTTCAGTGTTTCTCGAAGGTTAGTCTTCCTTTTCAGTATCGAGGCTATATGAAACGTGCACCTACAGTTCAAGGTGGAATCCGAGCATGCCAATGCGTTCAATCTCCTTACACTGGGAAACGAACAAGAGGCCTCGTGAACCAAAAACGCGCGGGCTAGTTAGACTAGCGGGGAGGTCTCAATAATGTTAAAGTCGGGAGATTAAGCGAGAAAATGATGTTGATTTTCACCAGTGTTTCTCAAACCACACCTGTATAGGTCTGGTTGTGTGTATTAATGTCTTGTGAACTTGGATGACTACGTCGTTGTTAAGGATCACCTGTGCCATAGAACGCACATGACATCTATAAAGTCCATGTAACCATGAGTAGTAATTCGTCGTTCGAGAGTGATAATAATGCTAACAGAGCACCATGAAAATGCAGCCTTCACCAGCACAGGATCATCTTTGTGTTTAATAGTAAGAAGTTGACAGTCCAGGCCATACGCCTCTGCAGGCATTCACGTTACATTAATCTTACCTATTGCTGGACTACTACTGGAGTTCATGGTTATTGGATAAAAGTTGAGGCTCGCTAACTGTTCATTCCGTATGAGAACGGAGAATCAAATAATATTATCAGTCTCGACCTGATTGGGGAATAAAGTGAAAAAATCGACGGATGGCATTATCAAAATAGTCCGGCCTTGAGTCATAATGCAGAAGAAATAAAATAACTATCCTTCCTATCTTCTCACCGCAACTGGTCTGCATTCCTTTTTATGACTGTTTCTTCTTACCAGGCACGTATTTTTCCTTGTGTTAAACTTGTTAATATGTATCACTGGCACTTGACTTCTTCTGCTCCTTTCCATCTGGACAATGCTTCCATCACAGTTCAATGGTTGAAGTTCTTGCTTTGGACCCCGACGTGCATCTCATGGGTTGGATACTCTCCTGGTCGCTCATTAGCTTCTTCACAGAGCATATGCTAGGGCTTCTATGGGATGTAGATATTTGCTTCTTTTCTCCTATAGATTTGTCTATCCCCGTTAGTTATGTCGCATTCTGATATTTTCCACTATCCTGTCCATTCAAAACATGTGCAGTCTTTTCTACTTTTACGAGAAGCACAGGCATTCAGCACCCAATTTGTAGTCCGATCACCGCCACTCACAATAAATCATTTCTGCTTTTGATAACACTTTTTCTTAAAAAGAAAATATTTCGAAAATGTTTAACAATGTAATGTATAGCGTTTGAACGAGGTTAATCAATATGAAATGTTAACTGGTCGGCTCCTAACAAAGCACCACGACAGCGATGCACTAGCACATAGTTTTTAACTAAGAATCACTTCGTTGATGTTTGTGTATGCGTAGAGCGGCCGTGCGTAATGTTCAACGAATGGATTGCAACTGCCAGAGCTTCTTTCGGTGCTACGGCGCCTACCTATCTATAAACAAAAGTTTTTTCCTTTTCTTTCAAAGATTTGAAATTCGCAACTTTTATTATTATTATTATTATTATTATTATTATTATTATTATTATTATTATTATTTTGTGGTGACGATATTCGTTGTTCTCTTCAGAGAGAAAAAAAAAGTTCGTTGTAGCGTTTTAGCTTGTTTATGACCCATGCTTACGAAGGTAGGGTTTCTGAATGCCTCCAATGTAAACGGATGTTTTTAGCAGATTCTCAGAGAATTTTAACTGTTAAGTGCTCAGCATGTGTGTGGGACACGAGGACAGAAAGAAACGGGATATATTGTCCAGAAAAGTTGACCTTCCGTTACCTGCGATCGGAGCTGGATGAATCGAAAAATAAAGATGTTTACTTAAAAAAAAAATGCTGGGTTTAATCAATTTTTAATATTGAATAGATTGGAAATAATTTACATATGTAATGATAATTGCTTCTAAGTGGCTGTCACACGATTCTTCTCACCTATGTCTGACTTCTGGCTGATAATGTCTTATCCCAAGTTTTCTATGCCATCGTCACACCGAATACTCTTTTATCGAAATATCTAATTCACTGGCAGACTGACAGTCTGTCAAACTGACAAACAGCCTGATATTTTATAGATTTCTGAATATAACAAACTAAACGGTCTTCCCGAGTTTATCTCAAAAAGGAATCTACACCTCCCCAATTCCCACGACTCTGAGAAAAAGAAGCCCATTTATCCTACAGTCTGTCATATAGAGTAACAAGCCATGAGACTAGACCATCTGGAACTTGTTACCAAAGAAATATTAGAAAACATTAGTATTAGAAAGAAACCATCAGATATGACGAAAAAAAATGAAAGTCAGAACTGGCTTATAGGGTGATAGATGATCCAAGTCTGTAGAAGCGACAGGTCAGCAAGACAGAAATAGCGAAAGACTGAAAAGTTTTAAGCTGTGGTTTAGTGCCGTTCTCGGTCAGGTCACGTATCTATATATAAATGTTAATTTTAGCATACGTTCGAACCCTGTTTATGAAAAACTTGTTTGCAAACATCAGTATAATTATTTTTGTATGCATAAAAAAAAGAGAAATAATTGAATTGGTGGTATTACATTGTAGTTGGATACGCTGAACATGGAAAAGTTAGTCCAATAAGTCAGTTGGAGAGGTACAATCCTAGTGTTAAAACGTCCGTGCGACATTGTAACAATTATAATAGCTTAAGCTACAATATATTTATTCAATATATTCATGAGTAAAAATTTCACATACAAACGTATTAACCCGTCCACGCGAGCTTTTATTATAGTGTTATCGAAAAAAAATTATATAAAAGAAATTTAGTGGAGTCAGATTACAGAAGACATTATCCTTTCGATAAAGAAAAAAGAAGGAACATGGCAAACTATTTTAATTATTCGCAGAGTTTGCGTTTTACTGACAATTAAGAACATTATAAACTTAATCACGGCGTGCAATCATTTCTAAATAAAACTGGAACTTCCTCTTTAAATCCAACGTTACTTAGGTAGTTCTTTACAGAGCAATCCGAACATCGTCAGTAACAAGAGAAAATACAAGTTTAGAACCTTACACAATGTGGTCCCTACAAAAGCTACTATGGGTCATCGAATATCATACAGATACTATCATACATCAATGTATCTAAGATGCTTGGGACGTCACGAATAAGGGAAACACACACACACACACACACACACACATATATATATATATATATATATATATATATATATATATATATATATATATATATATACAGGGTGTCTAGAAAGTCTCCTGACATAGCGTAACTGTTATTATCAGAGTTACAACAAAACGTAAGAGGGGAAATCGTCTCCAAATATGTTTTCAATCTAAAGTGAAGGATTATTTTTTAAGTCGGACGAGCCGTTTAGGTTTACATTCTTTATGCACCCATTGTTAAATGAAAATGCAACGTTGCCATTTACCTGGATCCACAACATAAAGTGAATGGGGGCATGGAGGATGCCCATCGACAAGTTAGTGTAAAAGACAGCCATAGCCACGAGGAAGCTTCTCGAGTGATTAGTGAAAGTGTATGAATAAGTGGATGAATCTGAAGTTAAATTTTAATCGAACACTTAACCACATACTAGCCACTAGACCAGCTGGGACGGTCCCAAAATTTGGGAGCATAATAATACTCTATAAAACACCTTATATAGGAGGGTAATAATCAATACTAAATAGGCTCGTTAGAGAATACCATCTAACGGAGTCGTTTTGTCTCTCTTGCGATCAATCTCCATACATCATAAACTCAGTTCATTAATAAGAGAAAAGGAACACTACATTACAGCAAGATTGAAAAGTGAGGAGTAGCTTGCAAAAGTATGTCTTTGTATATTGCTTTAGTCCAGGAAATACAATAGAAACAGAAGAAAAAGAAGTTATAATTGTGTTTAGGTAATAATATGTTCTAATGTATTATCTATCTATCTATGTATATCTATCTATCTATCTATCTATCTATCTATCTATCTATCTATCTATCTATCTATATCTATATATATATATATATATATATATATATATATATATATATATATATATATATATATATATATATATAACTACATGAACTGCCATAAAATAAAAGGCTACTTCCGGTTGACGTGGAAAGTTGAAATTTGGCACGATTGTAGCTCTTCGGGACTATCCTACAGGAAAATTTTTAATTTTTAAGTGGTCTAAAGGGGTGATTAAAAAATTCCCCATGCTATTTAAATGGGCCCTTTTTGGACCTGTTATCTGAAATTTTAGTTACTTAGAATTCGAATAGAAACTTGAAATTCGGTAGGGAGTCTAAAGGAGAGATGAAGAAATTCCCCATGTTATTTAAATGGACCTTTAATTTCATATTTTAGGTACTTGGAATTCGAATATAAGCTTGAAATTTGGTATGCTTGTAGCTTTTCGTTAACGTTACCTAAGTAAGTCATCAAAAACAAAAATTTCCAAACGTTGAGTGGTTTGATGGGGAACTGAAAAATCTTTCCCATATTTATATAGGACATCTTCTACACCCCAAAATGTTTAGGCACTTCCGACAGGATTAGAATGAAATTTGGTATGATTGTAACCTTCCGGGACTAACGGATAGGAAAATTGCCAAAAGTGAATATTTTAAATTTTTAGTGGGTCTAAAGGGCGATGAAGAAATCTCCATGTTATTTAAATGGGCGTTTCCTTGGCCCTTTTAGATAGTTAAAGTAGGAAAATAAACTTTAGATTTGGTAGAATTGTAGGTTTAAGAGATGCAAGGCCGTAAGACGAGCTAACACGGAGGCCTGGGAGCGGAGCCTCCAAGTAGCCAAAGGCTAGTGTATATACATATACATATACATATATATATATATATATATATATATATATATATATATATATATATATATATATATATATATATATATATATGATAATTATTATAGGATTATAAAGTAAATACATGTTAGTTGCTTACCTGATACATTCCTTCCACGAACTTAATAAAAACGAGCTGATAAAAGTCAGCATTACGATGATTGGGTTAAGCAATATAAGCTTTACACTACCGCCAACTGCAATACCAAACACTCAGTTCCCACCAATGCGAGCTGCGAGCCATCCACTAGGAACTGATCCACTAGGAAGATGTATCCGTAGTAGAACGCTCTCAACACCAGGCTTTGTTGCTGTTTATCCTAATCAAACTCGGGTCTCTGTAAGAAGAGGATTGACGTTATCATTGTTCAAATACAGGGGTAGACAAAAAAATCTAAAAAAACTTCATACAGGGCACGTAAGTTTGGCCCTCCAATGTAGAACACGTGTTGCGGTTGCCGATCGTTTTTTGTTTTCAATGTCATGTGGACATTCCTCTTCCGTCATCAGTAACCAGTTCACCTGTGAGTGTCGTGGTGTGAAAGTGGTGCGGTAAAATGGGCGACCTGACAGACTTCCAAAGAGGCATGATCGTTGGTGCCCGTCTGGTTGGAGCTTCAGTGGCAACAGTGGCGAACATTGTGAGGGTATCGAAAGGCACTGTGTCCAATGTCACGGGGCACACACAATTCACGGGCAAACAACGTCTGCAAAGCACAACAGTGGTCGAAAGACAATTATGTCAGATAGGGACCGGAGGGCATTAAAACGGATTGTTGCAGCTAAAAAGAAGACCACCGCAATGAAAATTACGTCTGAACACAATTCCGGCCTACAGAATCCGGTTTAATCGAAAACAGTGCGACGGGAACTTCATAAAATGAAAATTCAAGGCAGGGCCGCTATCGCCAAACCCCTGGTCACAGCAGTAAATGCGAAGAGGCGTATCCAGTGGTGGAAGGACCACAAGGCGTGGAGTCATGAGCAGTGGAAACACGTAATGTGGTCCGATGAATCGGCCTTCACCTTGTTTCCAACAACCGGTCGTGTTTACGTATAGAGAACACCGTCGCAGGCCTATGATACAGACTGTCTGCTCCCAACTGTAAAGCATAGGGGTGGTTCTGTTACAGTATGAGCAGCGATATCGTGGTTTTCTGCAGGTCCCATCATAGCCCTGCATGGAATGATGAATGCTAAGGCATATGAGGCCATTTTGGGGAACCAGGTTCTACCCATGGCCCAAATATTGTTCGCTGATGGTGATGGCATCTACCAAGATGATTTTGCAGCCTGTCACGCTGCAAAAACGGTGAAATCATGGTTTGAGGAACATAACCAGGAGCTATCACACCTCCCCTGGGTCCCACAATCACCAGATCTGAAATTCATTGAGCCATTGTGGTCTGAGTTAGAAAGGCGTGTTCGGTCTCATTACCCTCCACCAGCATCCCTTAAGGAACTGGAGCGTGTTTTGGAGGAACAATAGTACAAAATTCCACACAAAACGATTCAGGAGCTGTATACGTCCATTCTACGTCGGATCCAAACTGTTTTAGACGCAAAAGGAGGCCCCACACCATACTAGGTATGATTTTCACACTTTTGCAAACGTTTTAGATTTTTTTTGTCCTACCCCTGTATATTCTTGTGATTCAAGTGTGGCCCCAATAGATGGCATCATGTATATTTTATGTTAAAATTATTTTTAGGGAGCCTTGCAATTTATTATGTGTATCACTGTTGGGATAATGTTTGTCACTGTTTGGAGTATATGTGTATCAGTATTAAGAAAAAATATATATATATCACTGTCAACAATTTTTCAAACTTGTTGAAATGAACATTTTTTTTTCTTGGATGATTAATATGAAAATAATATTTAAAGTAATTGATTAACTCTTGCTTTCGAGATAGTGGCACTATTGAGCTGGGCAAGAGAAGTCCCTTATACTAAACTAAACTATACTAACATTTGTGCGGGACTTCATTTCTCAATTTCTTTGATGAAAATTCACTAAACTTTTCACCGTTGTATGGAATGATTCTTATGTCGAGATGTTAATATACAGGGTGTTTAAAAACAACACTTACAACGTTTGGGAGTTGATTTCTGACGTCAAGAGGAGAAAAAGTATAGAACAACCTGGATGCAGAAATCTGTCATTTGGGAGTTATGGGCTGACGAAAACATGAAAAAATGAACTTTAAAGGTCCATATTTCCAATACTATTAGACCTACCGTAACCGATTCAAGACCACATAGGAACTAGTATGTGCCCTATCCAATTTTCCATGTTTCAGAATCTTGTAGTACTTCCGCTACAATTTTTATAGTGGGAGTTTGGCTACGGGCATATGATTTGAAGTAATCACCAACTACCTTTATAAAACTTGTAGCGGAAGTACCGCAGGATTCTGAAACATGGAAATTTGGATACGGCACATGCTAGTCTATATCTATAACTATATAGATATCAATAACCATGTATCTATATCTATATAAAAGTGATAACGGATATAGGGAAAATATTTTACATTGTTACACAGATATTTATAGGTATTCTTTTATATTATAAAATTCTTTCTCTATTAGATATGTTTTGAAGAATTGATTCGTTTAAATTTATTTAAGTTTTTCTCCGTTTTTATATGACTGGGCAAAGCACTGAATATTTTAGTTACCATATGTCTGGGGCCCTGTTGTACCAGTGATAAAATAAGACTTTTTGTTTTGATCTCTAGTGTTATACTGGTAATGATAAGTTCTCACTTCATCTTCATTTTGCATTAGACTGAAAACAGATGCTTCATACATGTAAAACATTAACTTTTAAAGTACGATTTGCAGCTCGTTGTGTAAATATATGTTTGCAATGGTACAGATGGTCTGTTTTTGTTTAATAAATATTAACTTGCTTTCAATTGTGTTATCCCAAAATAGAATTTCATACTTTATATAGGATATATGACCCATAGTAGATCTGTATTAGGCCTTTTAAAGTTAACATGTCTTTTAGCACTCTTAGAGCATATATCCTCGAGTTCAGTTTATGTATAGTTACTTTGATATGACTATTCCATCTGAAGGGATCATCTATTATAATGTCTAAAAATTTTGTTTCGTTGACTAGCTGTATGGATGGATCCTTTAGATTTATTGTGGATTTATTAACATTTTTAGCATGTGATGAGTGGGAAACTATATATTATGTTTTCGTGTTGTTTAAGACTAACTGATTACTATCAAACCAAAAGTGAAGTTTTTTTTTGTTTATGTTTGTTATATCTTGTACATTGTTTACAAGAGATCTTGTATCTTTTCCTTTGATAATAACTGAAGTATCGTCAGCATACAGTATAATTTTGGTATCTATATTGCTAGGTAGATCATTTATATATAGTAGGAACAAGAGTGGACCTAGAACCGAGTCTTGTGGCACTCCATACTTTCTACCAGCAATCGCCTAGATCGCTGAATAGTGGTCTAATTAGTGGTGAAACTAATAGATAAGAAACTCTGGAACAATTACCAATCAAGACAATTATAAATGTGCTCATGCTTGGATAAATTTATAATTACAGTTTTTATACTTATCTGAAGACATGGAATTCAATTGAACTCTTTTTTTAAACGCATCTGTTCATGGAGTTACGAGAAATAGGGCCTCAATTTGAAATATTTATATTTCTTTATGTTTGTGATTCCATGTAGATTCGATACAAAATTTATGTTAAACCTCAAAGCATTTTTTTTTTTTTTTTTGTAAAATTAACATGCATGATTAAAAAAGAATGTAGTTATGTATTATTAGGTCGGTATCTTTCCACATTTAATCCTGCGATTTGAAATAGATATCTCGATACTAAATGTAATTTAAAGACAAATTTATGTTTTTTAAATACTATTAGGATACTATAGTAAATCTACCTATGGTCAAAAAATAAGTAAATAAATAAAAATAAAATAAAAAGGCTTGTCACATCTTATTTGTTTACAAACTTTCCAATTAAATACTTGATTCGTGAATGCAAAACCCTTCACCAAATCAAGTTTAGTTGGTTGAAACGTTTGTTTCTTTTTCCATGAAATATTTCTTATGTAAATTGCGATTTGAAAGTCTAACTTAAATGCCACTTTCGTTTTTATAGATACTAAAAACTAATTCCTCCAATTTTCAACACTATTCCACGAGACACACTATCTTTAATTATTTCTAGAAGAGGTTTTGTCTTTAAAAAAAAAATAAATAATCAATACGAAATGGACTAACTAATATTTCAAATGCATTTTTTAAAATTTGCTTGTTACGAGAAATAAAAGTCGTTCAAAGCTCCAACGTAAGTTGATATCTATAAAATTGCGTGATACAATATAAAATGTGGTTGCATGTTATGATTTTTCAGAGACGTATTTCCTGATTTATTTCCCCAAATTTAAAAATGCCTTCCACTGCATTGCTTTTAAAGAATGCCAATTTCTAAATTTTCTGTGGAACTTTAAAACTAGTAACAGCATATTCATCAATTAAAAGTTATCGTCTAATGAAATGCTAATTATCATAAATAAATAAATCCTGAAGGCTAACAAAATGATGGAACACAAGTAATTATAATTAAATTGGTAGTATACCTAATGGTTTACTTGAAAAGTTTAAAGATTGGGGAATATCCTACCAATTTTACAGTTTTAATATTTCGAAGCTTTCGCCCTCCAAAAATGCAATGATTCTCCAGTTTTGGTACAGTAAATGGAATGTTTGTGAATGAGATACATACACTTAACAAATAATTGTATACAGTGTAAAGTCTGGATAGCAATACCTTCATCACGTACAAGAATCCCAAAATAACAGAAAGGCATCTATTTCCTGTTTTGTTTAGTGTATCTTGCTCACAATTATATGAGTTTAGTAAATGGAAGCATATTTCATCACTATCAAAACAATGTATTAATTGACTTATGGTTTGAGGTTGTTAGTGTGCGATATGTGGGTTTAAACTTTATTTTATTTTTGTTATATTTATTTTATTTTATTTATTTGTTAGCACGAGAACACTAACTACAATATTTATTTGTTATTTTATTTATTTATTTATTTATTTTTGCGAAAAATTTTCAAAAATTCCTACGCCATTGATTGCAGCGAATCGATTAGTGCAGGTTCAGAGGTCTGTTGGTGACAGCATCAAACCAAAGGCCAAAGGGTTAAAAACTCTCAATTAGAATTTCGAGCTTGCGCTTGGTGTGGGATAATTCCTAGGAATGATTTAAGACACAGGAAGCGATCGAAATAAACTTCTGAGTTAAGGTTCGAGTTCACCGATCATCAAAATATCCTGCGGAAAACAGGGATGCGCACACAGTAGTCAACCGAAACCTTAATGATATGGTAGGGATTTTTGACATTTGACATGACACAATCACCTCACGAAATCCGGACCTGCACCAATTGATTTCTCACATCAAATTATAGGAGAAATAGGGTCGCCATATTCTGACACACTTCCACTTTATTTAAAATGTGTCCTTCTTACCTCGCTGATATGCTCATTTAAAGTGTGCTCAGCTTAAATACAAGCTTTTCATTCTTCAGAAGAAGGTAATAAAAATAATAAAAAAAATGATTTCCTTGTACATACAGAACCGCTATTTCATGATTTGAACATATTAAGATTAGATAAATTTTATTTTTATGGGATACATTGTCTCATATATAAAATCCTGAAGAAAGACGCAATTATATTTTCATCACAATTTGTTGAAATAAAGCATTCAGTTAGTATAGGAGCAAAGACAAACAAAGAACTTGGAAATTCAACTCCACAATTAAATTATGGCACCAAAAGTATCAGGTGCCAATGTATTAAGACCTGGAATGTCGTTCCACTGGGTGTCAAAGAACTACGAACTTTTATCAAATTTAAAAAGCACCTGAAAGGGTATTTTAAAATTGAGATACTACCATGTTAGTATGTCATTATTATTATTATTATTATTATTATTATTATTATTATTATTATTATTATTATTATTATGAAGTATTTACAATCTCATGTAATTTTGTGTTAACTATCTATCTATCTATATCTATCTATCTATATGTATATATCTATATCTATATATATATATATATATATATATATATATATATATATATATATATATATATATATATATATATATGTAGCTAGATAGAGAGATAGATAGATATTAAGCATTTACCTGGCATCTTATAATATGTAAAAAAAAAACAAAAAAAAAACTCTTAAAGGGAGAACCATAAACAGCAGAAACTCGGCCTCTACCTGAATCATTTATAAAAATTGTTAAGTAGCTGTTTTGTAATCATATACCTATTAAGAAACTCTATTAATTAAAATAAATAAATATCTAACAAGAAATGGAATCAGGGTGTGCCTAGATTTAACCATTTAATTATCACAATATGTTCAGAGAAAAAAGAATGTGAAAAAAGAATATGTTCGGAAAACTTTTACTCTCAAAATGCCGACATGTTTGCATAAATACTAACGAATGGTTAGAACATAAACATTAAAATGTAACTCCGACGTTCTTTCCTGTTCTGCCTAATGAACTTCCAGCATTTTGTAGCACGTTTCTGATTTTTTTTTTAAATCTTTATGCAGAACAGAGATTCCGATCCTAATCCTCGGAAAAGGAATATTTAGATATCACAGAAATTTAATAGTATTTTTTTTTTTTTCGACAATCGCAGTTGCTTTCAAGGACCCTTGATTTTCGTATATCATATGCAATTTTTCATTGCATTATTTTACATTTTGCTTTGGTCAGAAAGTCTAAGTGGTTAAATTTTCACTTTCCGAAAAAGTAAATCAATGACGGTATCTGACTAGCTGGGACCATGACGTCTTCTCCACGCGCTGTATTCCATTTGAATTACGCTAGGAGAATATACTAATACATTGATAAATATCATTATTGAAGCGGGAATTAGTGGACAGAAACTGAAACTGGTATTTATCGATTTGTTTCAAATTGTTTTGTAAGTGAAACCTATTTCCTACTGATCTGGAGAAATCTATTTCCCTGACTCTCATGACAGGTGTCGGATGACATTGACATATAAATAAGGAATAAATAACGGTGAATATATACATAACATTTATTCTACAGAGACAAATAGTAGTCAACTGTTCGTATGTACATTCCACGTACTTCCCAGAAAAATCTGAACAACGTCCCATATAACGGTTGGCTAAGCTAATATTGGTGTACAATTAACATTAGAAAAAATATATTTTATAAAATTTCCCTGACTTTCCCTGATTTCCAGTCTTTTTCCCAGAGTATCCCTGACTTGCACCATTTTCCGTGAGTTTTCCCTGACATCCTGGACCAGTAGGAACTCTGTTTTTGCTGTTACGGAATAACACAATGCCCGAAACTATTCAACCAATTTGACAATTCTTACCATTGGAGATTTTTCCCCCCTTTGGAAAAGACTTCATATTATAACGCTACGTAACTGGACCGAGTTATATACAGCACCTTACTGTGCTTATACTAATAATTAATTTTTAATTAGACTGGTGGCAAGAGATCACTAGATTAACCACATAATAAAAGAATGTTGGTTCGTGATACATTATGTAATATGCAATATAATGTGCTATGTTTTATCATCATCGTAGGTATTCCGCCAGTATTGTCAGGTCTGTGGACACAATTGAGAACCATGCAAGCTCCAAGGTCTTCCATTAACCTCTTCGTCTTCATGTACGATTTTTCTGTTTTTATATCATCCATTAATTGTAGTCTCCTTCACCCTCTGCCTCTCTTTCCTGCGACCATACCCTCCAAAACGTCCCTCATGATACAGTCCTTTCTTAGCCAATGTCCCAACCAGTTTCTCTTCCTCTTCTTAATAATATCTAAAATTGTTCTTTTCTTCCCTACCATTTCTAACACTCTCTCATTCGTTTTCCGATCGACCCACCTAATTCTCTCCATTTTCCTCCACACCCAAATTTCGAAAGCTTCCAGTCGGTTTTCATCATTTTTGCATAATGCCTACGTTTCTGAACCATATCATGAAGTTGTAGAGAGCCAATAGATATCGCGTAAATATACTTCTAGCGAACTAATAGTGGTCCATTATTTCTAATTTAATTTCAGGGACGCTGGAAACGAAGACGAAAGTCGAGGGGCCCTGAAAGCACCTGCAATTTTTGGGAAAATATTTCCCTGACACCTAATATCCCTTTTTGCGAAGATTAGACAGAAAAGGAAGACACGATTTAACCGACGAATGTCTTCCTCAAAAAAAAAAAAAAAAAAAAAAAAAAAAAAAAAAAAAAAAAAAAAAAAAAAAAAGAGACGAAATTAGATTTCGTTATCTCATTCCGTAAGGGTTGACTCAAGGCAAGAACAACGAAGAAAATGCCCTCTTTCCAAAGCCCCATCCCAAGCCAGAGGTTACAATGCTTATTCGGAATTTCCGACCAACCTTTACTCCAACGTTTCGGGTATTGAATGTACAAAATAGTTTTTTTTTTTTTTTTTTTTTTTTAAAGAATCATGGCTATCCTTCTCTCTTTCAAAGACCACACTCAACCAACCTAAGGTAAAGAATTTTATTAATTAGTCAAAAAATGTTATAATTGGAAGAGATTTGGTTCATTTAATTACATCTATGCATAAAAATACAGAGTTGCCCAAAAGTAGGTATACAGTTGTAGTATTGCCATAACTTCTTGTTTGTAACTTCTTTTCTCTTTGTCTTTTTGGATATCTTCAATGAAGACAGAGGCTTCGAAGAGCAAAGAACGTAGAACCTTAAAACCTATTGGAAAAGTGCCTTGCATGTTCGTACATTATAAGCATGCAACAACACGTTTAAGAATTTATTGCATCACGGACAAATTTGGTAAACAAGTGCGGACACAAGTAAGATACTGATTCGGACAAAAGTTTGTGTTGTAATCTGTGTCGCAGTCTTATGGGTAGGTTTGAAGAACATTGAATTGTTGAATGAGGACATTTCGAACACTTGCGCGCCTGAAAATTGTAAAGGTTTAAGAGCTACTCTATACTACTTTTGGACCACCCTGTAGAAAACTTTTAGAAAGAGTAGATGACTAGATTTTTCTTCATGTGTTGTTCGATAAACAAATAAGCATAAACATTCATTTTGGCAAAGTGAACTTGAAACAAAGTGCCAAATCCTTAATTCATCGTAGCTTTAGAACTGCCCAGTCTAGTAGTTTGTTTAGTGAAAACGAATGTCCTTTCCATTCCATTAATATGATAAATTTCAAATAAACATAATAATAATTTTCACAGTGGTGGACTGTAGTTATTCATATATCATCTTGCAGACACTACCAGATTCAGTGGCGTACAAGGAGGAGGGGGTTCAAGCACCTAAACTCATATTGTTTCAGAACACGCGCGACTTTTGTGTACACACTTTAGTGCAGTAACTGTTTATTTTTTTCAATATCCTATTGAAGGGGGGTTAGAAACCGGAATCCCCTTTGCGTACGTCACTGATCAAGCTTTATTTCTCCAGTGTCGCTACCAGGTTTGTTTCAGAAGGGGGTTAACCAGTTGCAAACATATTTGAAGTTCGTAAGCAAGACGGTAGCTCTAGTTATTAAATGACATACAGTAGTATAAACACAGAATCAAAATTGTTTCTAAAAGTACCTTTTTTTCAATGATGTTACGAGTTGAACTAGTTAATACATTCTGATTTGCATAACGAAGAATGAAGTTCCTCAATTAGATTAGCAAGAATAGTGTGTACCTTTGTTGGGATCGCAGTGGCTAAGTGGTAGTGCGTTCTCTTCTGGTGCGTGGAGACTGGTTAGATCCCAGCTCGCGCCAAGTGAACTTTGTGGTGGACAAACACCGTGTGCATGGGTTTCCTCGGTGTTCTCCCTTTTCCTCCCACTTTCTTTATACCGCCATTTTCATTCATTTCTCATAATTACCGTCTACTTTAGCCCAGTCGACATAACCGTGGGCGCAAAACTGAAAGATTTCATATCATTTTCACATAAGTTCCCTCCAGGAATCGAACCTGGGTCTCCATGCGAAAGGCGTTTACGTAATGAGAAAAATAAAATGTCATGGTAAGAGATCACAAGTACGAAAAGAAATGGAGTTTTTAAATATACCTCTTCTTGCTCAAGTGATTAACATTCTTTTTCTTTTCATTTTTTTTTTTTTTTTTTTTTTTGCGCAGCACCCGGGTTCCATTCCTTGATTGGTTTCTTTGGAATTTAACATCCCGTCCAGCACGTAAGCTATATGAGACAAGGATATACAGTGTAACGTGACTTCCAAGCCACATGTACCCCCACCGGGAATCGAACTTTAGCCACATGCCTATCAGGGAGTTCGGGTTCCATTCCCAATGGAGGTGATTCCTTCGGATACCAAACCAAAGTAGTGTTTCGGATCACACTTCAATCAGTAGGTCCAGCTCTCACATAGAATCGGCGCTGAGAAGTGTTCAAAATGCAATCAGAAAACTAGTCTACTCCTTGATATCACATATTACTCGATTTCCTTTGTCATTTAACCTTGGAAAAAGGAAATGAAATATTTATGTTTAAAATGTGACGATTAGGACCGTTAGGGTAAAGAAGATAGATAATTAAAGCAAATGTATGATAATGAAAAAATTGGTGAAATGAAAATGTGGGAATACTCCGAGAAAACCCGCGGACATGTTGTCTATCACAAACTTACTTAGCCGGGGATCGAACCCACTCATCAGCGGTAAGCGCTCTACCACTGAGCCACCGCACCTCCATCAAACTTGGAGATTCCCCCTAGAAACAATAACTCTTCTGACAAGCGTCGTAACTTAGAAATTGTCCTTGGGAGACAAACATTAATATTTGGGCCCCTATAGAAAAATATGAAATTGCGCTCCGTATTAAAATATGAAATTTGGCTCCCCCAGAGGCGTTATACTCAAGTAGAGCCTCAGATTACTTTTATGCTTCGTTTAGGTAATTTGTATTGTTTCTCGGATGTGGTGAACTTTTCCATACTTCATCCATACCTTCATATTCTTATAGTGTTATACATGGAGTAGCACAATTTTAAATCACGCCCGACCCTAGCCATAGGAGCTAAATACGCGGTTCTGATTGGATGAAGTTATCCGTTTCTCGCCACGTAGCGTACATATAACAGAAATCAAACGCGTGCTGCTGTCGGTCCTTGTGACCGAGCGTGCTAGGGTAACGAGATAATGATAATCGTTTCTGGCGTGGGTTCAACCCCGGCACAAGGAAAGTTTTTTTTTTATTTTCATAACAGTTTCATCATTAAAATAAGATAAGAATAATGTGGACCCACAGATTGTAAAATGTGCATAAAAATTTGGTCAAGTGTTTAATTTGCCCATTTTATGTCGAGAACAGAACCCAACCAACGCGTTCCTACTACTACTCATGGGTGGATCCAGGGAAGCGGTGATGACCCCGCAGAAGAGGAAACTTTCCTATTTTATATATAAATAAACCCATCCCAGAGTTTGGAGCTCTTAGAAGTAGCTCTAAGTACCAGTATTACAACCCCCCCCCAGAAGTCCGTCCTGGATGCGCCCCTGCTACTACTACTACTTATACTATGGATCTGTATAGTAAAACTGCACGAAAAATATTACTAATTTGCCCTTGTACCTAATATATAATGCATAAGAAGTGATTTATTTAATTTACGAAACATAGCTGAGCGAGCGGCAGCGAGCGAAGGGGGTTAGAATCCCCGCAGGGTTCGTTTTGTTCCTCCTTTACTTCCATGATAATACCACGTGATATTACGTCACACTCAAGTGGTGCAACTTTGAACCTCACCCGCTACCTTGTGATGAAAATGCATATTCTTTTTAGGGTGGCGCTTTAAAAAAAAATATGCCTGACGTTCTTACGAAATGTAACCCAAACATATTTTTATTTTTAGTAAGACACAAAGTGACAAATTTATTCTATTACTAAAATACACAATACATACACCAGAAGGTTTGGACAATCGCAAACTGCGACCAATCAGAAACCTGTATTTCGTTCCTATGGCTAGGCTCGAGCGTGAAACAAATGCTTGTAAATTATTCACTCTAGCTTTGGAAATTTCAAGATTACTAATAAAACTCCAACTGACCAAAGCAGTATATATATTTTAAAATTATATATGTATACTGCTTTGGTCAGTTGGAGTTTTATTAGTAAACAAATGCTATGAAGTAGGAAAGATTTATGTTGAAGTAGGCCCCATTCGAACGTCAGGGAACTTATGGTAGAATAGTTGGTCCTTCTTTCCCCTCCCTACACAAGATGCGACCCTGCTTATTGCAGCTTCACTGGTTAAGTTATATTAGTTTAGATTTTTGCCAGTTTAAGTAACGGAATCCAAGTTTGAGCGTTTTCTACGTTTCAATTGTTTCCGAGCTAAAAGGGTCGAACTTGACTTTTGGAATACAAGATATGTATTACATAAACCAATACATATAATCTAAATAAATTACACTTTTAAACTTAGACGCTCTGAATTTGAATTCCTTGCGAAGCTACCGGCTCATTACTGTATGCACAACACAATTTAATAAAACGTATATTGCTTGAAACTTACCTTAATTATGGAAAAAAATTAAACCTCCCACAACAGCACATGTTTATTTTCAAACCACACATTTCCAGCAAAATTATTTTGTACAATAAACCTTTTTCCCACCCCTCAACTTACTATTTCAGTAACATACTCAAAGTTTATAGCGTCTATCATTGTTGAGCGCCATGATTGATTACAAGAAAACGTCATTCGATATTTCTTTGTTTATTTTGAAGTCGCCCATACACACTACATTTTATTATAGACAAATTAAATTTATTTGTTTTTTTATATATAAATATATGTATTCACAACTACCAAAGCTTATTTACGAACAAAACTAGTTATGGATTTCGCAGAATATTCTATCAAGGAAACAAAATCCTATCGCACATGCCAACGTACAAAATGAGAAAATATGGATATACAATGATATTTCAGGGCACTGTTAATAATTAATTACACTTTAATCAATACCAATTACGTTTAATTTTGTTTAAACTTTGGAATTATAAACTTACCTAGACGATAAATGAATTCAATTCCTGAAATTATACTCACTACTTCACAGGCTGTCAGATTTTGCAAAATGGCGCAAATTGATTTCTGATTGGATTAAAATATTTGTGCTTTTAATTAAAAGGTGGCGACAAAGAATCGACGAAAAAATTAATTTCGCGCGGATTATTCCAAGACAGCTATTGAAATTACTTTCTTTAATTTTTTGACTAAGCAAAGCTATTTATTTTGTTTTGTTTTATTTTAAAATAAAAATACATAGTATGAGTGGTTATAAAGTATTGAAGTATTCAAGTTTAAAGCAGGAAATTTTCGATTAAATGTTCCTGTCAACTAATATTTGGTTATTTTCTACGGGTATTTTCACAATACTCCTAACGGTTTTTACGAAGGATGGTAATCACTGACGTTTCTTAAGGGAAGTCACATCAATAAAACAATAATAAAGGTTCTCGCTACGAGCTAGGGAAAGAAACAGTGCCGGAGCTATGGGGGCTGGGAGGCCAACTCTCCTTATTCGAGGATCATCTTGCTACTAACTAAAATATTGAGAAATGTAGTACGGAGTGAGCGATAAATTTTTTGTGCTATCAAACATTCAAAATTATTTTTAATGAAATATCGTAGCAATGGATAATGCCTAAAGTATCAACGTTTGAAAACACCACTAGAAAAAAATGTTTATTATAATAAGTTTCCGTAGTGTATCCTAATCGAATCGTAACTATAGGGTATATAAAATTACCTGTACTGACAAAATAAACGGGTTCTTTCAGTTAACGTTTAAAGTTGAAATTTGGTATGATTGTAGCTGAACGGGATTAACCCACAGGAAAATAGCCCAAAGTGTTTTTTTTTTTTTTTAATTTTTAAGAAGTCTAAAGGACGGGGATGAAGAAATTCCTCACATCATCTAAATGGGCTTCTTTTGGACCTATAATCTCATATTTTAGGTACTTGAAATTGGAATAAAAATTTAAAATTTGGTATACTTTACGTTTTCTATAGCATTATTTAACAAAATCACAAGAAATAAATAATTCAATTTTAGAGTAGCTTTATGCGGAACCGAAAAATCTTTCCCATGCTATTAATATGGAAAATCTACTCCCTCAAAATGTTTAGGCACTTCTGGCAGGGTTAGTGATTAAATTTGGCATAGCTGTAGCCTTTCGGGACTAACCTACTGGAAAATTGCCAAAGTTGAATATTTTTAGTTTTTAAGAGATATAAAGGGGGATGGAGAAATTTTCTTGTTATTCAAATGGGCATTATCTTGGGATACAAAGTCTTATCTTTAGATATAAAGGTAACCAAGAAAGTTTTGCCGCTTTTTGTGCAGGTCTGTCTTCAATTGGTCCTCACCATGAGTTGAATGTGAATGGAGGTAAGGCGAACGTCAGTTGTTCATGTAGGAATATCCAACATACTACTTGGTTGTAGCAGATCACTTACACTGTGAACTTGCGTAAGGACAGAGTGAACATGGGACCTTTACAGAGCGTCATAAGGGCGTGTATGCTGTACGAGGTCAAACCGGGGTCAAACGCCGCTGCAGCGGGGTGGAAGATAAGGCAGACCTTTGGTGAGGGTGTCGTAAGTATGCGTACAGTGCAGCGGTGGTTTAACAAGTTTAAGAAGAGTGGCGAAATACTCGAAGACGCACCACGTGCCGGAAGGCCAACACATGTATAAAATGAAAATCTCCAGGCAGCAATTGAGGCGAACAGTGGCCAGACATATGATTAAATGGGGGGGCTGTTCAGTGTGAGTAGAGAAACCATTCGGCAGCACCTCCATCAACTTGGGAAACACTACAAGTTAGGTCGATGGGTTCCACATGATTTGACTCCGGGCCAGATGGCAACGCGAGCAGATACCTGTGTTTCTTTGCAGTTACGTCTCGGGAAGGAGCCATTTCTGGACAGATTGTTGACATGTGATGAGAAGTGGGTCCTATATGAAGCACCACGGCGCCGTCATCATTGGTTAGCATCTCATGAACCGTTTCCAAAAAGGCCGAAATCAGCACTGCGCCAGAAGAAGGTCCTCATGTGTTTGTTGGAATACTCGCGGAATCGTTCACCGGAAACTGCTACCAGTTGGTCAGAGCATCAATGCAACTGCAGAGGCTTTCTGTCCTTTCACAGGACAACACTGAGCCCCACATAGCTAGGATGACCCAGGACACCATTCTACGCCTTGGATAGAAAACACTGTTGCATCCGCCATACTCCCCTGACATTACACCGTCCGATTATCACCTGTTGCATTCCCTGGACAACCACCTTAGAGGGCGCCAGTTCTAATCCCTGATAGAGGCGCGAAATGCACTTAATACCTTCTTTACTTCACAGCCCACCAAGTTCTACCACGACGGAATCCATTGCTTTGCAGAACGTTGGTAGAAGGTCGTGGATGCTGAAGGAGAATGTTCTTGATCTTCCAGATACGTCTTCGGTGACATATCGATGTTCGAAGGTGGTGGGTGAAAAAGCGATAGAACTTTCTTGGTTACCTTTATAACTCGGGCATTTTTTATGATTAAAATCATATTCTCTAATCCTTTAGCATGTTTGTAGTTGTTCTAAAATCTTTGTGATAATGTGTATAATATTATTATCAATAACCTATACCCTTTGGATCATTTGGAATAAATTGTGAGAGCTTAGAATTAATCATGATTATTATACCTACTTCCTCGTTATAAAAATTGTTATTACCTGGTTTTTCCTATCCACCAACAAAATTCAATCTACGAAATAAACTAACCTTATCCACACATATATTCTATTTGGAATTCTTATATTCTTTTACCTATTATTTGTTATCTTTGTAATGGAGTTTTTTCGTTTGATTTTTATTTGATACCAAATAGGTTTAATGTATGCATTATGTTTAAGACAAAAACGTCATTAGAGCAAAAGTGCATTCACTTTCATTTTTCATATCCTGCAACGTTATACAACCAAGAATACTGTTAAGGTTGGCTGGTTGAGAACAACACAAGGCGTTCTACAAGTGCAATAGTTTGTTCGAAACATACCAGTGTAGCAAACAGCAAAAAGAAGAAAAACGAAAAAAAGAAAAAAATATCCATGCCTCTGCGACAAATAAAACTCTAGTAGAATACGCCCCTTAGGATCTACAGAGCGATTGATATGTTGAGAAAGTCAAAAAGAGATCGTATTTAACCTTAGACATAACAAGTAAAAAATCAATGTTGGTCAAACATTCATTTTATTTCACATTTTACCGTATTTTGTAAAACCTCTGAATCTTTTACATTATTTGTTTCAACGTTACCTTCATTTTTCTTACGTATGAGTTTTAGTATCTCTAGTAAAACTTCATGAAAAAATATCAGGTAGAGGTGTTTTGACTTCCATTTTTTGTGAGAATATTTTATCAGTAAAACTAACGTAGTTTTTATTTTTTAAATGTATTATTATTATAATTATTTTAATTGCACATTAAAACAAACAAGAATATTTTCAGAAGTTATATTACTAGATTCCAGTGTGTTCGGAAAGTGAAACAAAAAAGAAGAAAGAAAAAGAAAAGGAAAAAGAAAGAAATCTAAGAAAGTAGAAACAAGATATGCAGTGTGTGTCAGTTCAATTTGCGAAAACGATTGCACCAGTAGAAAACATGTCATATGTTTCAAATATGACAAATAGTCATATTTTGTGTGCACATAACATGAGTTTGTGTAATTTAATCCCAAATTAATGATACAAGCATGTTTTTATTAGAAGCATACACGATATCAAAATAATACGAGTTCTCTCTTGTAATACGACGTAATATATCACTCACTATCCCTTATTATATTCTCAGTAATCAGTAGACCAGTTTAGATTCGTACACAACAATAGAGCTATTGTATGTTAATTGCTGTGTACATCCTTATCCATGGGGCCGCACCGGCCCTGGGTAGGTCCCTGGGGCAGGAGGATTTATTACCTGGGCAATAGAGAGGGATGAGGTGATCCTGGAAAGTGGAAGGACCTCTTTTCTTGTTGAAACATGATCCTACACGATTCTTTAATCGAAATTTTAAAAATTATAAGCAAATTAAAATATATATATATATCTCAGATTATTAGAACTTCAGTATAGGCCTTGAAACGCGATTCCTAGCTCCCAGAAACTTTTCCCCCTTAATTTAATTATGATCTTACTGAAATATTTAAATCGATCCATCAAAATGATGTGATTTTTAAAATTTAATTCGTTTTCATTAAAATTATTTCTATCCTTTTTACGGATTGCTTGTATAAGCTCTGCTTTTGTGTAATTTTGTTTTTTATTAAAAACAGCTTTTGTATTCTTTCGTGTTCTTTATAATAACACTCGTTGTAAAAAGTTCCGAAAATACTAGGAGTTTTGATGCTATGAAGAATGTTTCAAAATTACTAATGAGTGAACGTGTTAAGGACTCCTTGTAAGAAAACGTTCCGAAAATGTTTTAAAAATTTGATTTTTAGTGGATTGTTTTTGATTCGTTTTGCTACGTAAATTCTTAAGATGAGCTACGGTAACCTAGAAAACTTTTTCTGAAAATTTTAACAGAACAGAACAAAATAAAATATGTAGGAACGGGGAAAGGAAAGGAATGAATATTTATTTATTTATTTATTATTTTTTAGTTGCGAAGCGAACTCCGTTTTCCTTCTAGCTTGCCTCTGAAATGAGAGACTCCCCCGCTGCAGCAAGCATGATACATCCATGTTCTTTACCCATCCTTTTTCCTAACTGTGTCCGCTACAGAATCGAAGATACCCACATCCGCCGCTCAGCTTAGCTATCACCCGACAGAAATGCCTCCGCTACAAAAACATCCTTGCGATCTGATTGGCAAGCCAAGTCCTGACAACCACACCTCTTACTGCTTGAACCAGGCGAGATACTTACCTGTCAATCAATTTCTTTAGTTGTGAGTGAACGGAAGATTTCATTTTTACTCCCCATTAATGCTTATAGTTTCTTGTTTGGACAAGTAAACACCTCCCTTTCCCCGCGATGATTGACTAGCTATATTGATTTCCCTCTCTTGCTTTACGACTAAGTGAATACATATTTCTTGTATCGAATGGATGAATGCTTTCTCCGCACTTTTTGACCACTTTTCTGTCTGCCGGCGGGTCATTTCCCCACCTTTCTTCTCCCGTGGCTGACGAACTGCATTTGTAGGTTACTTTTCCCCGCCTTCGGCCGACTGGCTGGCTTTGTCTTTGGAAACAACTGAAAAAGGGTGCACCTACCTTTGAATCCCAATTAGCGCCCATAAACAGTGTTTCGGACATTATCCTTGTTGAATGGTTTATTGCTTTTTGTGTATTTAGAAACAAAAATGGTTGCTATGTTCTTTATGGGAAATTTGCAAAATTTATTAAGACACGTCGATATGAAGGTCATAAATTACAAGAGTATAAAGCTGACATCGTTTTTCATTCCTTCGTTCAAACGTATAACTCATTAAAATTACATTTCTATGAAAATTGCTGGTAGACTAGGGCTAAATGAGTTTTCGCTACCTTTGTAGATATCAGCTTGGATGTCTGGTGACGCAGCATATGTTATTAAAACTCCGTCAAACTGTCATATGTTGGTAGCTATGCGCGCCACGATTCCAGACATACTGGGGGAACTACAAAATAAAATTTGGCGACTACAAAGTTTAGGGACACTGTCAAACTGTCTAAAATGGTTAATACTTTGAAGAAATTGATATTTAACCCTTAAGGGATCCGGGGTTTTGGGGGTATTCTTTAGACTTACAGTCAAGCAGCTACTGCATCGTCACGATATATTCTAGGATCATGGTTCATACCTCACTCTCTTCAGAATGGAGCTGGCTTTCAAATGGTACCACTGGAACAATAAATTATTCCATTGCATATAGAAGTGTTACGTTTTCATATATACAGTTTATTTACTTTTAACACACAAATATATTAACTAGAATAGGTTCACGTAACACCATTAAACTACCTGGTTCAATATGTAATAAGACAAGTCAATATAATTATTTGCTTTTATATTATTTAATTATTAAAACTTACGAATAATTCAATTCGTTGACTGATTCATTACACAACATATCGGATATTACAACTTATTACATTACACATCACCATAGCAACGGTATAAAAATGACAATCGAAAAAAAGATTAACACATATTTCTTTCAATTAAAATTACTGCTCACGCAGTTCGCCTCTGATCCATACTCATAATAGCTGGTACAGGTATATTTTAAGGTATATTTTAAGCACATTTACAAATAAATTATAAATTAATTACAATTGCAACGTTATCGTTGTAAATGGTGCTCGAAGGCGGAATTCCGTAGTAGTATAACTACGTAGGAAAGAACCCTGGATAAAAAAAATCAAAGTTGACTTACTTTTCGAATAACCCTTAAATATTTGACATCACATCAATATAAATATTTTATATTATATTACATTGTAACAACACAGTTTATTTTCCATATTTTCACATCATATCAATATAATAATAGTGTCAATTTAACATTAATATTAATGTGGATATTCAGATTTTTAAATTATATAACAATTTTCTTCAGGGTACTAAGTAACCTTTTGTAAGCACCACTAAGTATAAATCAAGATCTTTATAATAACTAACATAAGTAGGATCAAGAAGCAATGAAATATATTTTCTTTCTTTTTTTGACAAGAAATATAAATTAAAAAATTCTTAATTAACATTATAAAAAAGAAACTTACAGCAAATCTGATAATAATAAATTCTCGAATTATTGAAGTAACCAAATGGAAATCTTAAAGACAAAATAAGACAGAGTCACATTCAATGAATTTCATTATATATCAACAAAATACGACATTCTTCCTTTTTGTTTTTGAGGAAGGATTTCTCATTGTTAGAAAGTCTCTACATTAGCTTCAGTCATAATCTTTGAGGGAACTAAAGTTCGGACTAAATCCAACGACCGTTTTTTAGTACCTTCCGTGGGTTTCCATAACTTGATTTCATCGATATTTCGTAGTCCTAAAATTTTGCCTGTTTTTATATCCATAAGTTCGAATACTTTAGCATTAATTTGCTTGGTACATAGATAAGGACCGGCATACAATTCACAAAATTTATATATTCTCTTTAATGCAGCATCACTTTGTGGATGTAACCGTACAAAAACTAAATCCTTTGGCCGAATTTGAACCTTTCCTAATTGCTGTCCCTCAATCTTCTGATTCCGCACTTTAAATCTCTGTGTTCTTCGCAAATGTATCATGCTTATTAAGTGTGAATAGTTTATTTCTTGATCATTGTCAAATCTAATCCCAAAATGTTGTTCTACAGGTGCAACATGATCAGTTCCGTTATGTATATTTGCTGGTGCCACTCCTAGCGTATCACATACAGAGTAATTTAGAAAATATGTAATCTCTGTCACGTACTTGATCCAGTCTTTATGATTATCCCGACAGCAATGTCGAAATAACATACCTAAGTGGCGATGAATGTTTTCTACAACAGAACTGCTAGGATGGTACTGCGTCACAAAATGTACCGTACCTTTATACCTGCGTTGTTCATACAACGTAAAAACATATGACTTTTGAACTGTCCACCGTTATCACACAATATATGTTCTACCGGGCCACAATGAGGAATATATATGTTCAAAATACGATTGACTATTGTTGATGCTGTTGCTTTTTTCAATGGATAGGCTACTATATACCTAGTGAAGATATCCATTACTGTAAGTAGAAAAGTTTCACCAATAGAAGCCCTTGGAAGAGGTCCATACGAACCTATGGAAATGAAGGAATGCGGTTTTTCAGGTATTATAGACAACATAGGTTTATATATGAAACGATAATTATGCTTGATTCTCATGCATTCTTCACAGTCATTAATATAATTTTTAATTTGTGATCTGAATGATTTCCAATAAAAAGATTTACTTATGAGTGAATATGCTTTTAAATAACCAAAGTGTCCGAAATCATCATGATATGCTTTTAATATATGAGGCACCAATTTCGGAGGAACACAAATTTTGACTCTATTTTCATATTTAAAATCCTTAATAATAATATCTGGGTTTAATTCCACATCAACGTCAAATCTCCATGAGCTATTGGCCACGGGTATGTATTGGTAAGAGACATTTGTATCAAAAAACTTTAAACCAGTTTCATGATCTGAAAGTTGATGAGAAGTACACGATGCTTTCAACCCCTCCCATATCAGCATATCCTAGTTTAAATTATGTTGTCTTACATCTTCGTTTAAATCACATTGTATCCCGCAATCTGTAGTATTACCTTGCCGAATAGGCATAGTTACATTATTAGGATTTCTGCTTACAAAACTCCTGCCATCTGCAAAGAGATTAGGTGAAAATCTACAATAATTATTATTTCTGTTGAAATTTCGGTTGCCATTCCTCAAATTTCTAAGGTTTCCAGCTTGATTTCTGTAATTAGATTGAGTCTGATTACCGGTACTATTACAACCATTTCTCCTTTTATTGAAACTACGTACATTAACATTATTATCAGGTTGCACACTGATATTACGAAGTGCTGCATACTGAATTGGATTACGTGGAGAATTGTTCTGCCCTTTATCTTGAATTCTATTGTTACTATTATGCATTACAGATTGGCTTTCGTAATTTTGAACTAGCATGATCAGATGGTTGAAATTAAAACATTGTGCTGACATCAACAGTTGCTGTAATCTAAAAGGAAGCAAAATCCTAATAGAAGCTATTATACGTGATTCGGGATAAGTTGGGTTTAAGGATCTTAATTCATTATAAGTAGAAACTACAAATTCAGTAATGCTACCATGAAGTTTTGGAGAATAATTTTTCGTTCTTAAAACGGCATCTCTATTTGCAATCATAAAATCATTCTCATAGTTCGACAAGAGAGCATTTTTAAAGTCAGAATAAGTACCTAAATTACCCCTAATAGCTTTGAACCAAGTTGAACAAGGCGGTAACAACACGTGAGGCAGTAATTTTAAATATTGTGACTTATCTACACCAATAAGTTCACATTCAACTTCGAATTTTTCGAGAAATGATCTTGCAGGAATATCTTCAGGCACACCACTAAATTTAGTAAGGGACTTAACCTCACTGAATTTTATAAATTTACCTGTGACTGTTTTCGCCTGCCTATTGAAATTACGTCTAGATGGCGGTCTCACTCTTCTCTCAAAATCAGTGCTATCCTCTTCACCACTGGTAGAGTTGTTGTTTTCCAACACTTGGCGACGCTGGATATTAGGACGACGATTAGTAGACACCGGGTGTATTATATGACTAGGTCCATCTTCTTGGGACGTAATTTCAGGAACACATTTCTCTTTGATAATGTTGACTTCTTCTTGTAGCCGCTTGATGTGAGTTTCATGTACGCATACCATAGATTCTAATCCATTTATGGAATCTTGAAATTCACCGATCTTATGTTCAACTTCTTCCAGTTTTTCATCATATTTTTCAAATTTAGTCACAATACTCTGATTCATACGCACAAATTCTTGTTGAATAGCTTTCAGTTTATTTTCTTGACAATGTTGTAACTGTTCAAACTTCTCTTCAAAGTCTAAAGTTTGCTGATTTAACCTATTTTAAGGTCTTCCTTGAGATCGCTTATTTGTTGAGTTTGATCGTGTTTAAGATCATTGATTTGTTGCGTTTGACTTTCCTGAAAATGTTCAAACTTTTGTGTTTGATCTTGCTTAAGATCATTGATTTGTTGTGTTAATTGCTTAAACATTTGCAAAATTTGGTTATTATCCACAGATTGAGACATGGATTCTTGAGTATTGTCTTACAGTACTTGATCGTTATTTTGTTCACTTGCCATATTTACTTTACGTTCGATTTTTCGACCACTGCGTAAATACGTAAACTGAAGATTCATACGTCTTATTACAAATTTTCAATACCCCGTCTTTCCTTCAAGACATACACAACGTCCCGCGGTTGAAAGGCACCATTATTTATGGAACAATAAATTATTCCATTGCATATAGAAGTGTTACGTTTTCATATATACAGTTTATTTACTTTTAATACACAAGTATATTAACTAGAATAGGTTCACGTAACACCATTAAACTACCTGGTTCAATATGTAATAAGACAAGTCAATATAATTATTTGCTTTTATATTATTTAATTATTAAAACTTACGAATAATTCTATTCGTTGACTGATTCATTACACAACATGTCGGATATTACAACTTATTACATTACACATCACCATAGCAACGGTTTAAAAATGACAATCGAAAAAAAGATTAACGCATATTTCTTTCAATTACAAATAACTGCTCACACAGTTCGCCTCTGATCCATATTCATAATAGCTGGTACAGGTATATTTTAAGGTATATTTTAAGCACATTTACAAATAAATTATAAATTAATTACAATTGCAACGTTTTCGTTGTACCACTTGCATGCTCATACCATATACCAGGAAAGGGAAAAATGATGTCAAATGGAAAATTTCAGGGGAATTTTTTTTCACACTTTGGGCGCCTCTGGAGCGGCCCTATGTGAAGGTAGAGATCTCAAAAAATCTGATAAATAGTACTTGGTATACTGAATGTGTGTGCAAAATTACATGTTTCTATTTGGATACTAAGGGCTGGAGAAATTTTACCAAGAATTCCCACAATGCCCCAAATTAGCGCAAAACACCATGATCTCAGGTAAAAAAAATCCTGAGACATTTCTGTTCACCCTAGGATTATAATCCGCCAATCATTCTCTTCAGAATAGAACTGCCTTTCAGGCGGTAGCATTCACATGTCTCTATCATGTATCTGAGGCGGGAAAATCCCGAAAAAAGAATTTTTTGGTCTAAATATCGCTTTTTTCAACTTTTAGCCCCTCTGGACCCCCTGTTTTAACGCAGAAATTTAAAAAAATTGGTAAATACTTCTCGTTGGACTGAATGTTTGCGCAAAAATTTCAATCTTCTACGTGCAAAAATAAGCCCGACAAAAATAATGAACATAGGCTTAATAAAAGAAAATATATTTTAGAATTATGACGTCATCACCTCCTATGTCTCGACTCAGGAAGGTATGAAACCATACGTAAGGTCTTCTACAATGCTTCTCGACTTGGAAAACAAAAAAACACCGGACCAAAAAACCTCAAATAGGAGAGTTATAACGCAATGTACCATGAAACACCCGCATGGTACAAATTGTACCAACGGATCCCCAAACTATACAGTATATAAAACTACATGAAGACCAAGACAAGGGTTCCAGTGCAAGACCAAGACCAAGACTGGATGTGCAAGATCAAGACCAAGACCAGTCTTGGTCTTGGTCTTGCATTTGCTCATCATTAATAAATAAATCTTATATATATATATATATATATATATATATATAAACTCACTGCGCCAATTCGAAAGTAAGTTCGGTCTTGTGATACGTTTAACTAGTGGCTATTTCTCGTAGTCTAAAAATCTTGTGTGTTTCTTTTTGGATATTTTTGTTATCTAAAGAAGATATTGAATTCAAGTAAGTTTTATATTATTATTATTATTGTTTTGTATATATATTTGTATTGAGAGTGGAGGGAACCCACAGGAAATTTAAGTACTTTTGTTTGTCCTCCACAAACATATTTGCACATGGATTCAAGCGGGAACCCTAGGAAAACTCACGCACACGGTGTCTGCTCGTTACAATTTATTCAAAAATCCAAAACACTTTTTTTCTCAAGAGAACGCTAATTGATTTGCACAAGGATTGAACCAAGAATTTCCACCACCAGGGCGGATAAGCGCTCTACCACTGGACCATTATGTTTTAAACCGGGGAAAACCATAACTGAACGAGCGGGGTCCTCACGAACGAGAGATATTTCCTTTTGAGAAGATTAGTTGATGGTGGTACCAGACCCGCGGGGGCCCCTGAATGTTCTGAATATTCATTTGTTGATGAATTCTTTTACTGTTAATCAAATTATTGTTTGAACTGTATGTCTTACTTTCGTATTGTCATACTGCCAATTCAAACTTTATATTGTTTGAACAGTATGTTTTTGCTGCGTTTTGCGGAGAACTTAACCATGAAAGATTGAAGGATTAAACTATTATTATTATAACTAGGAATATGTGAAAATCTAAAACTTCATATGGTTTTTTTAACAAGGTAGCGTCTTATTTACACGGAAAATATCTGACTGGTGTTAGTTCTTTTAGAAAAATGCATGGTGATGTGACTTAAGAGTCGCCAATGACGGAGTTCATAGTTTACGGCAGAAGCATGTGTAGATCAGATTAGTTAGTTTTCTAAAAAAAATGGTTGATGATGTGACTTAGGAGCCGCCAATGACCTAGTTTATAGCTTACGGCAGAAATCAAGTGTGGAATTTGTCTGAATGTTTATAACTGAAAACGAGATTAAACAGAATAGGGTAGTGTCCCTATATTTTACTTTCTTTAATTTTTAATGGATTTGTTTGGTAACATTGTTAATCTGGATGAAAGATATTTGTTTTGTTTTTTTTCGTAATTATTGAATGAACAATTTTTAATATGTGGTCTACTAGAAAAACTGTTGAAATGTAAATATAAAGAGGTTTCAGTTGCAGTGGGGCAGTTTCCTGAGAAAGATTTGATTATTGCAAATTTTGCGTTGAGTTCGCGTCTGACATTTCCTACGTAGATGTGTAGGCTTTCCTGTAGATGTATGACACTTTCCCACAGTTAGACTCAAAAGGAAGAACCACGTTCGTTCATTTTTGTTCATAGAATGGTGCGGTAGACTCCCCCTTCGAATTTGCGTTAGAATAGTAAACCATCGCAAGTTTTGCGAAAGGTAATGAATACCCAAATGTTTTCCAACACGTATGAAATATTTTGTGTAATTTATTGAGAGAAAAAATGATGATAGATATTGTTTTATAGGATGTTTGTCTTTCGATAAGCATTGGTGAAAATCGCTCTGAAAATGTAAGAAATATGGACTTGCGTATTTTAAACATGTGGGGCAGTATTCAGAGAGAATTCGTTAATAGCGGGTTAGTTACATACTTGATACTGACTAGCTCTATACTAAGGAAGGTGCACTGCTTTGAGTACAACTAAAATACTCATTTGAGTATGATTAACTTATATAATCACAATGCATCGAGTGAGAAAATAATTATCGCTACTACTGAAAAATAGATGATCGCATGCGTACTCCGTAAAAGAAAAAAATGAAAATACATGAAATACGAAATGCTGTGTTGCAAGCTAAACCGTGGGTAAAACATTAGCCCCTGCTTTGGATTAATTATTCACATCGAATTAGATTAATACAATTTTGATAACCATCCGTTAGTCAGCCGGTAGTATAGTGTTAACTAGACTTTAACTCTGCACAATGCAAACGAAATGTTGTTAGGTGCGGTTTTTGAATATGAAAGAAAACGCTAGAAGAGCAGCCATGCATCGTTTTGAGATAGGGCACTTTACCCCTTCTGTTTAAGAGTAAATCCCCCTAGACTTTTCGATTACTGAAAGTTATTTGTTTTTGCTAGATGGTTCCCCCAAAGCGAACACCTCTTGTTTCGCACTGAGAGAGAGGGCCTTTACCCGCATTGTTGTTAGATAGTACCTCTAGACTTTTGCTTCACCGAAGACCATTCACTCCATCTTTTTTTGGTATTAGGATTTCAAAGTGAACGTTTACAGCAATACTGCTAGAGGGGATATCCTCCGAAATGAAGTGGGTAGGTCCCCCCTACCTAAATACTCAATGCGGGGTCCGTTATTCAACCCAATAGTTTAACTTAATGTTTAGTTTACTTATACTGGTATTGCCCCAATACTTTAACAGAATATTAATATGACCAGAGCGTACACGCATATGTATGGGAGTATTGAAATTTTGTGAATCGTATGAGTGAGAAAAAACTTAGCGCACGGAAGGCATGTTTTGCTTCCGGTAGTATTAACTAGTATATGACATTAAGATTGAAATAGTGAATATGTGCTAGGGTTTTATTACACATTGAAAACATATACAATACAAATATAATATATTACCTTAAAATATATAGAAATATAAAATATATATAGATAGAAATATACACTATTACACAAGCGTGTGCACTGCCGAACATTCTTTGCTCAACTAACGTCTAATTTAGAATTCTGCTGCTAGGTGTCGCTGGTAGTAGTGGTGGCGCAATACACGATAGGACATGATATAACCTGCATTTGGCGTCTGAAGGCATCATTTCCTTTCACGGCAGCGTACGTGCAGGATCAAAGACGAGCTCTATGGTCTGCTAAACGTATTTTAATTAAAGTGTATAGATTTTTAATAGTACTAAGTAAAGTATACAGGATCTGCAAGATATTCATTGAATCCTGTTGTATTACAGAACACGAAGCCTTGCTGAGCCAAAAGCATTGGTAACAACATTAAGGAGAGCCAGACATATTTCATTTGACCAGCAAAATTATCGTGGCAGATACGTTATTTTCCTCTTATTTTTGTGGTTTTGAGAAAGAGCAACTAAGCCTTGAGAGGAGTGTATTTTATATTTCTTATACGTACTGATTTTTAAAAGAAAGAAATTATACATATTCTAATTGTTCTTGAGTTGTTTTTAACCATGATCAATGGAGAGAGACTTTTTGTGTGGATATTTTAAAAGAATAATTTACAACTAAATATAAAGTGAATATTTACTTATTCCCCTTCATAAATTAAACAGATTGCTTTCTATTTACATATAACTATTGCTCTAAAATAGTTGATTGCTTATTTCTTTTGTATATTATAATTTAACTATAGCTTGAAAATAATTGATTGGTCTCTGTCTTTTATATTAAAGTGAAATATTAAAGTGAACTTGATAATTGAAAATAGTTTTTTCTTTGTTTTTATTTATTTCAGATGGATTTCTTCTGCCCAACGGAAGAACTTAATATGATTGATGAAATCTATTTACAAGAATTTGTGCGCGGTTTCAACGACTACGCGAGGGTCTTCAGTACCTGGAAAGCCGTAATGGAATTACAGCGCCTGGGACATTAAGGGTCGGAGAGAAGTGATGCACTCCCACGCGCCCTTCGTGCCTCTGAAGGTAATGATACACTGGTTCTCCATCACTGTGTATCCGGTGCTGACGTCTTAGATTTGTTTGTGTATGGCTTTTTCCGTACGTATGATAGTTATGATCAGGCTCAGCATAAACTTAAGTATTTATTATCTTGTGGGGAAGGTCAGGTGGATAGGTTAAAAGATGCAGACTTATCGGACTTTTTTGATTTCGGCACGTGGTTTGTTTCGTAACCATGTTTAATCCCATCTGAAAATAATACCATAGTCAGGACCCCTCCAGAAAATCATAACTTGAGTCAAAATAATAATTTACAGCAATTAAGCAATGAAGATTTAGCGTTCTTAGATGAAGTAGGTTTGATTGGCAATCAAAATTCCGATGAAAAACCAGTTGAAGAAATGAGGAGTTTGGTTCGAAATGAGGACAACGCTGTGGTTATACCCACGCAACAAATACAGGGAGAAAATCCCGTTTACAATCCACCTCTACACTGTACAGGATAATCATGACTATGGGGACCAAATGTTTTTCTCTCCTCAGCCTGGCCCGCCGTATGCTAGTGTTCCAGCAATGGTTGGACAGGGCAACATGAACAACAATAGTAAAGTGGTACTATTACTAGTGCTAATAGTGGTAGTACAAGCAGTAGTAGTAGTGATAATGTTAATGACGGATAAAACCAAATAAATAGTAATTTCGAAGTTGTAAGAGAAAGCATACAAAGGTTTCGTAAGTTTCATCTTACGGGCCATGAAATTGCCGTCAGACCTGTGGGTGATGAATATGAATAACCCAGAGGCCTATATTGAAAGTTAAATTGATTGTGGAACATGTGATCTCCAATGAACGCCCCTCTTACTACATTAGACTATACATAGACCGTAGCAACAGTACCAACAACAAACCAGTGTATGTTGCGTGGAGAAGAAAGGGCAATTTATCTGCTAAGACAGTCCTCACTTCAATCGAACGTGTAATAAATTCGAATGAGGTGTTCCTTTTGGGGCAAGAAGTACTGTATCGATTCCACATAACCGATAGCATACATGGCCAGGGACGAAATGCAACGAGTGCTGTTGACAAATATTCAAAATACAAGAACTATTTGGAAAAGCGATTAATTCGCATTGAAAAATATATTTATTGTCTCTGGGCATTGTATACTGGATAACCAAGCATACAACAAGCAGGCAAAGTTTGTGTAATTTAAGAATAAGAGACCAGGAAACGGCTTCTTAATGCAGAAGTTCCGTGCGAGATGGCAGGAGTTAACGTTCAAAGTAAAGGAGGTTGTGACTTTTCAGATGATGACACTTTCCAATCATATTTGAAAGCGGAGTATCAAATCGTGATTTATGAGGAGCATGAAATAAATAATCGCGAATATATTTTATGTTACACGGGAGAAACTGCAGAAAATAAGATCTTTATCCTGTATCAAAGAGGTAACACTATTTTATTTCGAACCCATTCCGAATATTAGAACTTTTCTCAAGGCACGGAGGTATTGTTATTATTGTTTGGAAGCTTATGATGAGAGATATCGTACACACAAGTGTAAAACTCGATGTACTTTTTGCGAACATACTCACGAACGTGATTATACTGCCAACAATATTAAATGCAATGCATGCAGTAGAGTTTGCTGAGGGTGTATGTTTTGAGAACCATGTGAAGCGTAATAGAGCGGCTAGATCTGTATGTGATAATATAAAATTCTGCCTTGTTTGTGGTGTCATCTTTGATAAGAGGGGTCGAAAATCTGATAACATGTGTGGAAAACATTTTTGTTCAACATGCCGTGCATATGTTGATATAAACCATCCGTTTTGTTCAGAGACAGCGACCTGTTCATACGAAAGGATTTATGTACATCACCTATGATGTAGAGACGATGTTCAAGGCACCGAATGAGCGCGGTGAAAGGGAACACAAAGTTGTATTGGCGTGTTGTCTTCACGTTTGTCACATTTGTATAAGGAAAGACATCGATGAGCCTTGTAAAACGTGCGGTGACAGTAATGGAAATCGTTCGTTTTCTTTTAAGACAATGACGGATTTTATTAACCATGTGTTAGTAGAGCGTCCTGTCTTTCAGAAGATAGTAATGACTGCCCATAATGGTAGACGTTACGATGGTCTCTATTGTCTTAGAACTCTAATAGAAGACCAGCATACTGTTCCTATCCAGGATCAGAAGATGTTTAATATCAGCATAGGTAATCGTATTTTCTTCCGTGATTCTTTCCTCTTCCTCGGCGTGAAATTATCGAAATTACCGAAAACTATAAACCTTAGTCAAAATTTAAAGAAGGGAAAGTTTCCATATTTGTTTAATACTGAAAGAATACAAATTATGTCGGTCCCTACCCTCCGCTTGAGCACTATGACCCTGAGGCCCGAAGCACGGAAGAAAGAAAACAACTGGAAGCCTGGCACCAAGAACGTGCGGTAAGTGGCGAGGAGTTTAATCTGCAGAAGGATATGCTGGCTTATTTTGAAAATGACGTTAGAAGTCTAACGGAAGAGATCATCAAATTTAGCGATATCATCGGAGAGAAAACGGAGGGTTTGCAATGTGTCATCACTTCATCCAGCATTGCAAGTCTTGCGATGCGAACGTATTGTACCTTGCACCTACCGGAGAATATTATTCTTGTCATTCCCGCGTTTGGATTTCATCATAAGACCAAGTATAATACTAAAGCTATGGAATGGTTTAATGTATATGGCAGACCAATTAGGGATAGAAATGCAGCATGCTAGGAGAGGTGGGGAAAAGTATATTGGTAGGTACAAGGTCGATGGATGGCAGGAAGGACTCAACGCTGCCTTCTACTTTAAGTGGTGCTATTTCCATGCCTGTAGGCATTGTTTCCTTTTTAACCGTGATGCCTTTCTGCACGATGCTCAAGGCTCGTGCAATACGATGGAGAAACGATATGAGCAAACCTTGCTCCGCCGTAGGTACCTGAAAGGTATAGGTGTAAACCTATGCAAAATATGGGAATGTTGTTTGGACAATAAAGTAGAGACGGATAAGGAAGTACAAAGGTTTGTTCAAGAACGTTGTACCAATCTGCCTGATTTTCTTATTCGTAAGAACTATTACAACGTTGGACGCACAGAGGTCTTTCGTTACTACGTCAATTGTGCGAGTGATGAGCGAATTGCCTATGCCGATGTAAGAAGTTTATACCCATGGGTGATGGCACGTAAACCTATGCCTGTTAAATCACCTAAGATTCATACGGGGCCTGACTTTCCAGATGTCGGAAGTATTCAGGGTGTAGTAAAATGCACCATCTTGCCTCCAAGAGACCTCTATTTTCCGATATTACCATGCGTTGCGGGAGGTCGATTACTCACCGGTCTTTGCCGCACATCCATGTAAGAAGAAAACACTAAGGATTGTACTCATAGTGATGCTGATTGTGCTCTCACAGGAACATTTTGTACTCCAGAGTTACACCTTGCTCTTCTAAAAGGTTACAAATTAAACGATATACGTACATGAGATATGGGAATTTGAACTCTTAGATCCTGAAGAGGGGAATTCAGGTGGGCTGTTCGGGACTTATGTGAATTCCTTCCTTCAGAACAAGCAAGAAGCCTTTGTTTTTCCTGCTTACTGTACCACTGAAGATGGCAAAAACAGAAATATATCGATGAATATTATGCCCATGAAAACATACGATTAAATTATGACAACATTATGATGAACCCGGGATTGAGGCAATGTGCTAAACTATACCTCAATTCATTGTATAGAAAGTGGCGGCAACGCACAGATATGTCACAGAGTGTAATCGTTAGTGATGAGGTCACGTTTCTTAGGTAATTAACTACGACAAGATATGAAATTCAAAGTGTGGTGCCAATTGATGATGACCATCTCATTCTTACGTACAGAGTCATTGAATATGAAAACGTCCCGTTAGAGTTTTTCAATGTAATGCTAGCCACAGGTATTACTTCGTGGCCTAGCCTTAGACTTTACGAACTACTGACGACTGTAGGACCAGACAGAGCAATCTACTGTGACACTGACAGTATCATGTACCTACAGAAAAAGATGAAGAACCCTTGTTAACGCTTCGAAACTATTTGGGTGATCTGAGAAATGAAATTCCAGAGGGTTAGGAGTTTACAACCTTTATCGGTTTAGGCACCAAAAATTACGCTATGAGGCTAACAAATGCCCAAGGGGATGATCGGCATATATTCAAAATTATCGGGATAACACTAAGTGATAGGACGTCAGAAAATTAATTTGAGAGTCTCTATAAATTAGTGTCTGGACAATTAGAGTCCATAGTTATAGAAAATCCAAATATTATCGTGCGTAGACGAGGGTTCCGTATCTTTAGCTGTAGAGAGACAAAGACACACTGTGAGGTCAACAAAAAACGAAAACGTATTGACGAGGTTGACGTGACTGACGATGAACCTATACGAAAACGTGCAATTGTACCTTACGGTTATAACCCCACGAATGAGTGAATGTGACTTGTATGAATATCTCTTTCGTGCTATGAATCCGTCAAATTTATTTATTCCTAATTTATTTTTCTTAATTTATTCTTAATTTATTTTTAGTTTATTCTTTTTCATTGGATCGTTTGCTGTGCAAACTAATTTATTTATTGGATCGTTTCTTATCTTTTATAAACTCCTTTCTTATAGAAAGACGTTGTTAATTATTTATTGAATCGGTTTCAGCGAAACCTCGAGAGCTTTAAAAATTCATGCTTTAATATCTTTATATCCCAGTGAGTGTGAGTGTGTGTGTATATAAACCAGTCTCTATTGTATGCATTAATTTGACTACAAGATGCTAAAGTTTCAACATTCGTCTACTATTTTAATCGCTGGTCCTTCAAGGGCTGGTAGAACTTGTTTTGTAAATCATTTACTTAATGAACGTGATCAAATGTTTAGTATAAGTTTAATGATATTGTTTGGTTTTATGGTGCAGTAATACCAAATTTAGATGCAAAAAAAATACGTTTTGTAGAGGTAATTGATGATTTAATGACAGAAAGTAATGGTGATATTGCTAATATATTAACAAAGAATACACATCATAAAAAGTGGACTGTAATATTTATTATTCAAAGTTATTTTGCAAAACGAAAAGATGCACATGATATTAGTTTAAACGCACACTAAATTATATTATATTATTTAAAAATCCACGTGATAAATTACAAATACAATATATAGCCTCGGTCTAGAAAAGAAATCGTGAGTTTGTCCGAAGAAGTAAAACGCGAGCCTCACACTTATTTATTATTTGACTTGACACAGAAAACAAACGATGCATTGCGAATACGTACAAATATTTTTCCGAATGAAATCATGTGTGTGTAAAAGACATGCATAAAGAATTTTTTAGTGTGCATCAAGATATTAAAGGTGAAACAACACTACAACACGCTCCGTGCTCTGTACAAATGCAAGAATAAAAAACGAAAAAATACAAAATGCTTCAGGGGATTTAATAAGAACACTTTCTCAAGGAGCTAAAAACACAATAAAATTAAACATCCCTTTAAATTCTCGTCAGAGTCAACGTTTACGTAGACATAAAAAGATCTTACGTGCTCTATCTCAGCAGCGTACTGCATTGAACAAAAAGAAAAAGTTGTTACTACAAAAAGGTGCTGCGCTTCTACCGTTAATCTTTTGACAACTTCTTGCAGCAGTGGGAAGTAGTATTTTTAGTCGTTAAGTATGTCAGAATTACGTAAAATGATTTTAGTTCCTGAAAATTCTGTACATGAAATTCAGTCGAATCTTAAATCCATAGATTCACATCAGCCACGTTTAGATGAAAAAATGAATAACATTTTAAAACTTCGTGATCTTAGTGTACAACAAAAGTGAAAATTATATCAACTAGCTCTGCATCGTTATTTTCAGTATACTTCGTCTTCACATAAACCTATCACTTTACCTGTCATTCAAGAAGAAGAAAAATCCTCATCATCTTCGACTTTCAAATAAGATAGCAACACTTCTATTTTACCATTTATATCAGATATCTTACAATCACTACCGAAAACACTTCGCAGGAAAACAGATCTATTATTAAAACAGCTGCCAAGTTCAGAGGGATAAGTCTGGTACTGTATGTATTCATGGAAAAACAATATCAGGTTCAAATATTATAGATTTAGTAAATGATGTTGTTCGTACAAGAAAATATTCAAAAAATCCTATAAGTATTCATGAATTTAAAAACTTATTAGAAGATCTTAATCTTCCTAAAGAATTTATTGGTAGACCTATTAGCACACCAGCGTCAAAAGTGAATAATAGTAATAGACAACGTATTCGTAATGTAAGAAAATCACCTAGTCCTGCAGTAGTAGCTAATTTATTTAAACATTGGAGACAACATAGTATATAAAAATGACAGAATTATCAAAAATATATTATGATTATTCAAATCCTGATTCTTTAGTAAGTATACAAACATTACAACGTAAAACAAAGTTATCTAAAAAGAAAATTAAAAAATAGCATTTCAAGATGCTTATACATTACATGCACCAGCTCGTAAAGTTTTTAAACGTAAAAAGTGTAATGTTAGTGCACCAAACGAAACATTCCAAATGGATTTAGCAGATATGCAAAATATTGCAACGTATAATAATAATTATAAATATGTATTATGTTGTATTGATATTTTTATCACATTATGCATATTGTGTTCTGTTGAAAACAAAGAAAGGTCTTGAAATGATAAAAGCAACAACAAAAATTTTTAAAAATTGCAAGTGGCTCATGTTTAACGTACAAACAGATTTAGGTGGTGAACTTTATAGTCGACATGTAAAACAATTGTTTAAAGAATATGAAATTGATCATTATAGTGTTCATTCCGAAATTAAATGTGCGTTACCAGATCGTTTTATACGTACATTAAAAAAGACTGTATCGTTATTTTACTGCAAAGAATACTTATCGTTATATTGATGTATTAGTTCAAGTTGTAAATAATTATAATCATTCATATTATTCAAGTCTTAAAATGGCACCTGCACAAGTAAATGATTCCAATGTGAATCAAGTGTGGGAAACATTATACGGAAATAAAAAGAATATAACTTGTAAATTTAGTCCTGGTGATTATGTTCTTGTTAGTAAGTATAAACATGTATTAGAAAAACGGTATTTATCTAAATGGTCACAAGAAACATTTATTGTTGATAAATGTATGAAATCAGATCCGGTCACTTATAAATTAAAAGATTGGAATGGTGAAGGAATTAAAGGAATATTTTATGCACAAGAATTACAAAAAGTAATTATAAATTCAAAGAAAACTTATCTCATTGAAAAAGTATTGAAACGTAAAAATGGATGTATTGAAAACCTCCTCGCATCGTGCCTTGAATTTGGGTACCTTTGCTTTATGACGCGAGAAAGTTGCTTCTGCCCATTATCTATAACGGACAGGTCTTGATACCAAATTATTATACTGGTTTGCGAGAGGATTGATTAAATAACTAAACACTCCAATTCATCTAATGAACTTGTGTATTCTGATTAGTCAAAAAAGGTGTAAGATGTAGTGTGTAAAGAATGGATATGATATAACGCTTTCAGATCACAGTGCTCAAAGCTTCTGAGTATTTAGCCATAGGCAACAATATAGCTGAGGAACACATACCTGTTGTAGTTCTAGGGCAGATAACTCTGACGATGAACTGACCCACCTTCTGGAGTCCTATCTGGAAATGTCTAACAAATATCTCACACCTATTGTTCTTGGAGCTCAGTGGTGACGATTGAAATGTCTCTTTAGTTCACGTTGAAACAGAGAAATGATGAAATGCAGTCTGTAACATTAGAAACTGAACATTGAAACTCGGAGCTTGCAGCTACTACCATTCACGTAGAATGCTCGGCTCTTTAACTTATAGCCGACCAAACGCCAACTACTTTCGAATATCTCCTACTGGTTTCTCATCCAACTCTGATAAACCTGTCGTCGACTTCTGATCACAACCCAACGAAGATTTGGTATTTATCCTGGTTCTCCAGACGATGGAATTTTGTCATCTCATGTCTGGACCAACGTTAGTTACCTCAGCTGTTGGAAAAACTTTCGTTTCTCCATTGTCACACCATGACTGAAATTCCCAGACAGTTGTTACTGCAAATCTGAATATTATGTCATATCCTAAATTGTGTCTTTGTTGACAAACTGATTCTACAAAACATCTTTCTTAATTTTAAGATTACATTGCCTGTTCTCAATTCTCTATTTACCACATACTGCAGACTTGTATCTGTACAGTCTTGCATCAAAACAATAACAAATCCATGTGCAACCACTTACCACATGTTACTGTTTACATTCTTGCTTATTATTCTTCAAAGTCGAAACTTGATTTTATTTAATACAATTTATGCAAAATATTATTAAATAATTTATAATAATTCTCTATTCTTCTACATGTATCCACAGTATGTATGTAAAATGGTTAGGATATCCATCAAGTATGAATTCGTGGATAATATCAGATTCTATCCAGTCTGCAAATTGAATTCGAACTTTACACACGAATTTTACGTTACTCTTGCTTCAAATGCAAGTAGCAATCTTTTTGATAATAATACTACATCATCACTTCGAGTTAAATTAGCAAAATTTATTGATTTCAGTGATGGAGAATGGGGTGTTACATTAACACAAATTAATATTCCGTGGAGTTTTTATAATGGTGAAAATGAAGGAATTATAATTACTACTGTTATCGATGACAAATTTGAACGTTATCATGTTCCAATAACACCGGAATATTATGCATCAATTGAATCTATTCTACAGTTGATTCCTGAAAATGCACTTATGTTAAATTATTTACAAAATAAAAATCAAACTGTTATTAAACATTCTTTAAAATTAGAAGTTCAATGTATGATTGACATTACACCAGGATTAAAACACATTTTTCGATTTATTAATGAAAATACACATGATATTAAAATGTTGTATACGCAAAAGTTAGAAATGTTGATTTAATATTAGCACGTGGAAAATTTCCATGTGATTTAGATTATAATATTCCCACTAGTATTAATGTTTGCATTGATATTGTAAAACAACAACAAAATGTAGGACCATTAGTTCGAAAACTTAGCTGTATGTAATGTACAACACGGTCATGTAAAATATTTTGTGTTTCAAACACCGCATTATGTTAAAGTTGAAAAGAAATATTTTGATACGATAGAAGTAAACTTAAAAGATGGACGCGGGTTAAAATTACCATTTCGTTTTGGAATTTCAAACCTAACACTTCACTTTAAACGAAAATGATTTTCGAAAGTATTGATGATAGTTTTTACATTACATTGGTTTCAAATGCTAGTGCATATGTATATGCTACAAATAGTCCAACACATATTATTAATCAATTAAAAAATAATATTCGTTGTCAGAATCCTATTGGCATGTAGGATTAAGTGAAGTACATATTCCATTAACATGTTACAATGTTAACGAAGGTGAAAATGTTATATGGTACAAATTTAAAAATGCATTTCCTATGAAAAGTAATATTATTTTTGGATATTTTCCATCCATTCATCATTTACTAAAAGAATTAAACGCAGTATCAAGTTTTATAAGATTTAGTTTTTCAAATGTTGTACATGCTTAATGTGATAAACGTGTAGAATCAGTTACATTGTCGTCTACATTAGCTTTACAAAAATCAGATTTTGTTAAAGAATCTCGAAATTTAAACAGCCATACGTAGATATCGGATATCCACATCAAATTTTTATTTATACAGATATTATACAATATGAACTTTTATGTGATACAAATGCACCATCATTACGTATAGCAACAATCTCTGATATTAAATATGGAAAAGTTCAAACAATTACCTTTAAAGTTGTTCATTATATGCCACTTGCAAAATTTTCTTGTAACACATTCGAAGTACTATTAAAAGATCATACAGGGCGAAATTTGCCATTTCGTTCTGGGACACTGACCGTAACACTACATTTTTAACGCTCTCCTATATCTGCTAAATAATAATAATAGTAAAGATGAGATCAAGACGTGTTACTTATCACCGTGGACGTGGAGTACCATATTTTCCAGGATCTGTATATCAATGGGGACATGGTATAGATAGTTTCTTTAAAGGATTATTTCGTTTTGCTTTACCATTTTTTAAACAAGGTGCAAAAACTGTAGGTTATCAAGCATTACAAACCGGTATACAAGTTGCTGGTTATGTATTAGAAAATCTCCCATTTAAAGAATCTGTTCGTGCTCGTGTAAAAGAAGCTGGTGATAGTTTAAAAACAAAAGCCATTAATAAAGTTGGGCAGTTGCTAACTGGTAACGGCAAGAGACGGTCAGGCAAGATAAAGGCTCCTGCAATTGTAAAGTTTGGACCACCAACAAAACGTAAATATACACGATATCTTTTCATAATGGGGCTCCTAAATTCAAATAGTTTTGAATGTTGTACCAATGAATTTGATTTCTTTTCTATACCAATGACAAACAGCTATTGAAGCAACTACAATTGCTGAATATCGTCCTATTTCTACATTAACCTCAGAAGGACATATTGAATTTGTTATTCATGGAGAAACAGGGAAATTGATTTATCCTGTATATCTATATCTTTATGTACCTTGTAAAATTACTATATCTTTATGTACGATGGTACAACTTTAACTCAAGATGATTCTGTTGGACTGGTAAATAATTTCTTACATTCTTTATTTATTCAAATTGATATTTCGTTAAATGAAAAAATTAATTATTTGTTCATCAGGATCTTATCCTTATCATGCATACATTGAAATATTATTAAATTATTCTTATGATGCTTCTGAAACACATTTAGCATGTGCCATGTGGGATAAAGATATTGCAAAACATTTTAATAAATTAGATAATACAAATGCTGGTTTTCAAAAACGTGCTAATAAGGTGAAAAAATAGTAAATCTTTCGAAATATATGGACGTCTTCATACTGATATTGTAAGTTTGGATCGTATGCTCCCTAACAAAGTAAGTTTACGTGTAAAATTACACCGTAGTAAAGATAATTTTTGCTTAATGTATCCTGAAAATACAAGTTATAAAGTTGCACTTGAGGCAGTTATTCTTCATGTACGACGCTTTGATCTGGCTGCAGATTTAGCTATAAAATTAAATACACGAATGATTTCGGAAACGGCCAAGTTACTTCTGACGAGAGTGGAGACAAGATCTTATACTATACCTGGACAAGTAAAATCTTAGAACACTGATAATCTCTTCCTGGGTAATGTTCCTAAAGGCCTGGTTATTGGTTTCATCTCCAACACAGCCTTTAATGGAAAATCACATTTTAATCCGTTAGAATTTTCAAACTTTAACGTTAACAAACTGCAATTACAAGTCGGCTCAAAATTATTTGCTCCCAACCCCCTTGACCCAGATTTTAATAATGATTCATACCTTCTAAGTTACTATACTTTGATTCCAGGTACTGGTATATATTATCAAAATTATTCACATACTGTTACTCTTGATGAATATCCAAAAACGGATATGCTCTGTATGCTTTTATTCTATCTCCAACAGAAAGTTTAGATGACAACACATGATATGTAGTACGCGATTACCTGTAAATTTAAAAGTATAATTTTCTGAAGCTTTAACTGAACCTGTTACATGCATTGTGTATGTACAATTCGATTCCCTAGCACAAGTAGACAAAGATAGAAATATTTATACTGATAACACCTTCTAATTTATTCACTTCAGTACGATGAGGGTTGTTATACACTTCTCTTCCTATCACGATAACAAAGATGAGTTTATTGTAAAGGAGCTACCCATCATGATAACGAAGATGAGTTTATTGTAAATCCTGCCGTTCCCTTTCTTCAAAATTGGATTTTTAAACCACCATTTCCTTTAAATAAGTTAGCTGAGTCGCTCATAACTACAAACAAATATCTTGCTGAGAATGTGTATGGCATTACCTGGCACGAAGTCGATGTAGAATATTCACACTTTAAGGAAATACTTCAAACATATTGTTCAAATACTACAACCACTACGGAATAACTAGAAAATTTTTTCTTCAAGAAATTCTTCAAAGAGAAGTTACAAATCTACAAGAAATAAACTGACCATAGTATACTGCTTTAAGTTTTCACGTTCATCGTTGTGCACATAATAAACATCGTTTCGGACAATGAAGCATTACTGTATAGTGAATATGTGAAAGTGTATGGATATGTGTTACATGTGAATAACAGTGATAGTTACATACCTACGACAAATAAAAATACTAATTTTCATCATGTATAGTGACGAATTCTTAAAAGTGTTACTAAGTGATAAAGTGACTCGTGCAAGTGTTACTGGAATTTACCCTATTCATAGACTTCCTGTAACGGTAGAACCTCGTGCTGCACTTGTGATTACTCTCGATACATCTGATTCCGCTGGTTCGCATTGGGTTGAAGTGTACATCGATGAGAAAAAACATGGCTATTACTTTGATAGTCTTGGTATGGACTTTCCCAACAAAATAAAAAACTCAAAAAATACTAAAATGTACTTTACAAATAATCATCAATATCAACATGATAATCCTGTATTGTGCGGATATATTTTTGTTCTTTTTGCATCACATTATTCGCATTCATTCATTTCAAAAGTGCTTAAAAATGTTTAACAAGAAAAATTTGAAAGAGAATGATGATATCGTTTATAAACATGTAAACAATTTTAAAAAATATTTTTTTAATTTTTAAATTTTTATTATATATTTATAATTTTTATTTTTTATCATATATACAATTTTTTATCATAGTTACATTTTTTAAAAAAATTCAATAATTTTTAAGACTTACATTCTGCATTTTATTTACAATTCCTATGAAAAAATTATTACAATCTTGATAATGCATTAGTTAATGCTGCTGATCTTTCATATTTCCACCAATAATTCAACTGTTGCGCATTACGATATGCACATCCTGATTTATTTACAATATTTGCGTGGAAAGAACAATATTTATTAAATGTGTTTCTACATAATCTACTTAATGAAGGACAATGTTTTGTTTCTAAATCAATGAAATTATCTAATACAAATATTCTTTTAATCCAAAAAGATTTCTCTAAACCTTTACAATAAAAGGTTGAATTCTTTGAACATAATTGATATACAAGGTTTCGTATGTATGATACGGTATATCCAGTTTTACTATTCCATTTCAAACCGTGTAAATTTAAAGTTAACCAATCAATATATTTTTGACAATCTATTGATTATAAATTATAATCTATTGGTGATTTTACCAAGCAATTGAAATTTACTTTATCATCGCATGCAGTTAAACAAAATTCACGAATGATAAATTCGTTATAAGACATTTTAAAATCTTGAATATCGATAATATACTGATTTACACATGGTGAAATTTCATTTGTGTGATGAATGAAAAACGGAATAATCTGTCCAACAAACTGCATATTTTTAAAAGATCACAAATTTTACACATAAACCTTATAAATGAGATTTTTCTATGTTCTTGTTCAAAAAAAATTTTTAAAGTTCACTAAGAGTTTTACCAAGAGATAAGTACTTCGTTGCAAATGTTCCAGTATTATGAAAATGAGTACAATCATGAGGAAGATTTAACTTGCATTCCACGCATTCAATTGGATTGCTGTTACGTAAGTATACTTTTATAGTTTTTAATACATAATGTTTTCACTTTAATGTTTTCAGTACTATATAACACACATAAAACACTAGCTCCATTCGAATACATTTTTTTCAAATTGGAATGTCCGATTTCCGTCTATCTTTTCTTATAAAAATAGTTTGTATCATGTAATAATTCCGCATATGTTTCAAAGAATTTTTCTCTTGTTAGTATTCCTATAATATGGGTGTTTGCATACAGGTAAAACACATCGTCTTCAAAACTAGGACTTGGTATAATACTCCAAACACGGGTTTCCAATGAATTTGGGTGCACATTCATACAATCATGAGCAAAATCATGATAGGATCTTTCTCTACATCCGTTGCATGTTAATGCATCTTTGAAATTCCATTTTAATAGCCTTCTTTATACATTCACGGTGCACTCTTTGGTTATTGCAACAACAATTTAAACCCCAAAATCATGATGTTCTTGATAATGCAATTGGAGATGATGGTGAAAGTGTTAGCACTGGTTATTCTATTGAATCAAAATCATATTCTTCATCTAACGATGATTGGTATATTTCTGTTTCAGCATCAGATTTTGCTTCAGTGTTGTCCTCGTAGGGTTCTTCTTTCTCAAAGAGAAGCATGATGTCTCTCTATATATTTCCCGCTATAGTCCGTATTTAAAGTATTTTCATACCTACAAGGTGATCACGTGTTCACCGTTCGAGGCGCCAAACTTCTTTTCTATTGCCAATTAGCACGGGGGCATGTTTCAACATGTTCACCTACCATGACCCCAATCTTCTTTCCGTTCTCCGCCGACAATGTCTTATGTTCACCTACCGCGGCACCAAACCTGTTTTTACTCTGTGATGTCTACCCGACGCGGCGTCGGTTTTCTTTTGTATTTGTCTTCATGTTTTAACACGTACCTGTAAGGTCATTACCCGACAAAGCCATCTTTCAATTCCGCCCAATCAGTTTCCAAAAAGCGCGCGAAAAGTTTAGTTCGTGTCTTGAGTTCACAAGTGAAAGATGTACGAGAACCATGCTCTGTATACGTACTCCGTACACGACCTTTTAGTGCGCTCACACTCAAATTTAACAACGAGCTTTTTAGTATGCTCACACAGCGTTCGAGTAATCTTTACGAGGGATTAAAAGATACGATCCCTCGAATTAAAAAGTCCCGCATGAATAATGTTTATTCCCTCTCATCTTTAATATAATTACAATCAGTGATTGTTCTGAATTTGCTATGCAAATGATCCAGTAAAATAGTACGACCCAATTAAATTAATTAATATAATCACATCATAGCTGTTCTATGGAGTATGTATAACATACGATTAGGGAAAATAATATGAACACAGAATAGCTATTCGATGAAGTATGTATAACATACGATCTGTTACATATCTCAAGTTTCCTATGGAAACAATGCCTATCAAAAATCACGTGGTATAGGTCATTCAAATTTTTCTAAAAACTACTTCATGAATTACGTTTTATTACCTTCAGATATTTGAATACTCGGACGTTTGAATACTTGAGCTATCAAAACTTCACTAATAATAATAATAATAATAATAATAATAATAATAATAATAATAATAATAATAATAATAATAAAACTAATAATGATTATTATTAACTCGTAGAAGATTACATGGTAGGAGCTTATTATCGCTGAGATCATACCATTACAAGCAGAAACGTGACATTTTGCAAGAACATTGCGATTTAGTTTAGTGTTGCCCACGAGAAGAGGAATTTCTCATCTCGTTAGTAAAACAAAACAAACAAAATCCAGACGAGTATGGACATTTTACATTCGAGACGGGATAAGGCTAACTCAATTTATTGTCTAGCTTTCGAGATGAGAATCGAGACGAGACGAAAAGTATCGCAAACATTTATCGTCTTATCTCGATTCTCGAAATAGTGTATGTCCCCTCTTTAAGTATCAATTGCTGTTTTGACTGAATCTTATACGTTATTTTGTTACTTTGTATTTCTGAGCTCATCGAACTATGGTCTGTGTATATTTTTTTTAGCAAAGCTTTTATAATTACTTCTGCATATTCTAAAAGATAGTTTATTTTATGCCTTACTGTTCACTGATATTCAGTTTTCTTTATTACATTTATATTCCTTAAAACATATGTTAGAATACTTTCTGCATGAAACTTTAGTGGAACGCATTCGTCAGTTTCGGGGTAACCCCTGCCTCTGCATAATGAAGGAAAAGTCTTGAGTGCGTATACCGGTATGAATTTAGATGGCAACTGTCCCCGATCATTAGAAAGTGAATTTAGAACTATGAAATGAAGTAAAGAGATGCGTGTTATTTTGTTATAGAATTGCAACAATGCAAATGCATTTTATCTGATCCTAAACGGTTATTGTCGAATATACACGGTTAAAGGAGCACTTTGATTAGCCAAATTAAAAAGACTTCAATGATTTATCCCTCCAGAAGCAATGTTTTCTTTATCGCCTCCGTGACGAAGTCGGAAGAGAACGCGACTATTAATCTCGAGGTTGGTGGTTCGCGTCCAGCCCGGAAAACTTATTTTAAAGTGTTTTTAGACAAACCTTAATGTAAACAAATCACGAATATTGGCGATTTAACGTATTTTGGGGAAGAATTTGTGATCAAATGGCGTTCCGTCGCGTCTCTGCCATTCAATATATTTACGAAATAGATTACATTTCGTTGCTAGTTAACATGGAACATTGAAAGATTTTACAACTGATTTAAATATTTCTATTGTTTTAATTCATTATAAATATATGATGAAGTAACATTTTACTTGTAGCTACAAGTGGCTACTTTATTGGTTGAAGCAAAAACAAAGAACAGTTAACTCCAGCGGGAATCGAACCCGAGACCACTGGACGTGAGTCACAGATGCTACTGATCATGCCATTCCATCCCTTGATACATTTGCGCAACGTACGACATATACGTCGTGTCGAAACTTTCAAGATGATTTTTCTCTGCTGCATCAGGTAATTGCGCTCTCCCAGTTTCTAATATGAACACTTTAAATGTGCACTTTCACCTTGCAAAAAATGGCTCCGAAGTTCATTGACCAAAGTCTGTTTTCTCCTTGTCAGTCTAATTTCACCCATCCAAGTGTCTGATTATCCTAGAAATTTTATACCGAGAAGTCTTATTAGTATTTTTTGAACTAAATGTAAATAAACATGAAATATGGGCACTAAATACCAATTTTACACAATTAGTGCAATTTACAAATGTAAAAACTATTACACTTTTAATTATTTCATCATATCTTCATGTTAAAAAATGAATGAAACACCTCAGACCGAGTTTCAGACACTCGATCTTCAAATTTCACCAGTTATTTACGAAGATAGAGCGGCTCGAGATGCTTGTCTACTGGCGGCGTTTGTACGGCTTGCAGCTAGCGCCTATAAAAAGAAAATAGGGAAAATGCAATTCTCTCTGTATAAATCTGCGGGAATTGTGACGGATGTATGCTTACTTATTTGGACTTAGTGTCTGAATAAGTTTCCAAGTTTATGTAAACAGGAGTGTACAACTGAAATAGCCCGAAAATGTCCTCAATCTTGTTGGAGTAGGACGTAATATTTAGGTCTCAAATCTTCAGTAATAATACTAATACTACTACTACTACTACTACTACTGCTACTACTACTACTACTACTACTACTACTACTACTACTACTAATAATAATAATAATAATAATAATAATAATAATAATAATAATAATAATAATAATAGGTATTTAAATTTTTAAAGTTGCCCTAAAATTATGGAAAACTTACAGATAAGTCAGGATTTCGGGAATGGAGTCCGGATCTCCAGAATACATTTCTGCAACTACCCAATTATTAAACGAAAGCTTTCCACTTAAGTAAAAAACTGAATATCAGTGAACAGTAAGGCTAATAATAAACTAACTTTTAGGATATGCAGGAGTAATTATAAAAGCTTTACTAGAATAATCCTTCACAGACCATAATTCGATGAGCTCTGAAATACAAAGTAACAATATAGCATAAAAGATTCAGTCTACAGAGCAATTATTACTTAAGAATTGGACATTCACTCTTCCGAGAATCGAGATAAGACGAGAAATATTTACGATACTTTTCGTCTAGTCTCGATTCTCATCTCAAAACGAGACAATATTTTGAGTTAGCCTTGTCTCGTCTCGAATGTAAAATGTTAATTTTTGTCTCGATTTTGTTTTGTTTGTTTTTGTAACGAGAAGAGAAGTTCCTCTTTTCGTGGTAAACACTAAACAAAACCGCAATATTCTGGCAAATATCATGTTCCTGCTTGTAATTGCATGACCTGAACGATAATAAGCTCCCAACGTTTAGTCTTCTACGAGATAATTATTTTATTCCTGAAGATTTGGTAGCTCAAGTATTGAAACATCCAAGTATTTAAATATCTAAAGATAATAAAATGTGTGTCATCGCCGATCAATTGCCAGGAAAAAGTCTAAACTAAAAAAACTTATCAACTCGGAATCCGACCCGAGTACCTTCAGATTACTAGCCGAACGCCTTGGCCACGAAACCACGAATACTACGAGAACAGTGGTTCGTACTTACTGTGTTTACGTTAGGTTTCTTTTCCTCCAGTTATAAAGCTATATGTTAGTTTTTTTTCGTTTCAAAAAGTATTTCGCATTTCTTTTATTATGATATAAGTCAACAATATTTGGCAAAGTTTATATTAATAACTTGAGTTGTTCTCAGAAATTTGGTTCACAATTTAGTTTCTTCTCCACATCAAACTACAGATCTGCCGTGTCGCGACAAAACGCTGTAACTTGAGTTACATTGTTTTGTCGCTATAAGCATTTTTTGAATTTCCCGCCACCGATATTTATGTTCACCAGGCCCAGCATTGAGCTGAGTCAAATACTTTTGAAAATATACCAAAGAGAATTTCGATGTAGGTAGGAAATTAGCCGGTCTGTGTCGACTTTACGACTCTTTTTATCAAAACTGCTCCGCCAAAGTTACAGCGTTTTGTCGCGACAGGGCAGAGATATGACAGATTCAATTCTCATGCTCGCATTTGGTTCCAAAGCAATTGCCATTGCCTGGTCAAGGATTCATGTCCGCGATTCGTAATATCGATATCAAGAAGCGTTAAACAATGTAAATTTCCCGACAAAAATCTTTTTGACAGATAGTAATATATTATTTTACCACTCTAGACACTTCTTTTAGATATCACCGTAATTAATTTAATTCGTACCAAGACACAGCATTCTATGGTAGAAAAGATATATTGTGTCATACTCAGAGTTTCTTTAAAAGGGTTGTCCTAACCGTGGCTTGGCTACTTAAGCCTTCATTCGGCAAACAGAAAGTTTCTGTGTTTATTTCTATTTTTTTAATAATCGAAATTTTGTTTCCGTTCTTTCTCCCTCCGACCATCATTTCATGACAAAGCAATTAAGTTAGGAGATATCGGAAGAAGTGAAAGAATAACCGTGGTGTTATAGGTTCTAGGTAAGAAATTGTGGACTCGTGGGCTCAAATGCACTGTAAGTCAATTTAGCACTTTAAAATTTAGTTTCTTCTTGCAAGGTGTATGATGACTTCTCTTTACTCAAAGTTCTCCAACTAGAGATGAGATGCAAGAAACATGCACATGTTAACCGAAAGAGAGAGTGGAGATATCTCCAATTGAAATATTACCCGTATCACTCATCGATATTCGTATTTGATTATGTTTTAGTTTATTTTTGTTTATTCTTCTTTACTAAATTACAGTTCTCGATTACTTACACGGGAGGGTCCCACAAGTTGTCGCTAAAATCTGATTGCCGCATAGCAAATCTGATAGAGCATCATGAGAAATAAAAATGAGCAAAATTTTAGGTCCTATGGATCAGAAGGATAGGAGCTACGGGGTTCAAAATTTGAATAACCAAAAAATTATATCATGGAATTATGTACGTTTAAAGTAAATATCTTGAAAGCCGTTAAAGCTATCAAAAGAAAAGTTACACAATATAATGAGAACAAAATGTCCTATCGAAACAGTGTTGCCATAGGCAAAGAAGTGTTGCCAAATTTACATAAAATATTTTGTTTGAAATAGCACGATACACAAGTGTGCACAGACTTAAAATGCACTATTATCACTAAACATAACAGTGAAGTATTGTGGTACAGTGTTGCACACTGTTAGAGCTACATGTGCGGAAAATGTACAACAGAGAAATCTGATATGTGGCAACAGAGGGTAATAAAGGAATGCACTAGAAATAAGTGAAAAGTTTCCATTATATTTCTGTAGCCCCGATGAATAAGTAGATAACTCGCGAAAACAAAATGATACACGCAAGAAGAGAAACACGTGTTTTCTAATTCTGTAAATAGGTCCTCGATTATCTTATCAATATTTGGAAGAGTACTTTCTTGGTTTATGTCTTTCGTGTTAAGTGACATATTCTTTTACTTCCTTTCCTACATACCATATGATTATGTTACTGTACACTGTAATATACCATATTTACATTGAAAATATAATTATTTTATTACTACCTCATTTCGTTTTTAGTCGGCCAGGATAGCCGTGTGGTCTAGGAGACTAGACAACCAACATATTAGGTGTCGCGGGTTCCAATCCTGCCACGGGATATTTTTGTTGTACTTTTCACCTTACATTTCATTGTAATCTTTCTCTTTCATAGTGATTCGGATACCATTTTACACTCCTATATAGATTCGGAGCTGATACAGGACGTAAAAATGGCATTACTCAATTTCGTTCTTCAAATGCACCAATATTTTGTGACACTGCTCACATTTTTCTATGCTATACTATCCGTGTTATGCATTTGAACTAAATTCATAGTATGAGACCCAGAGTCCTTTATTACGATCTGTTGCCACACATCAGATTTCTCCATTCTACATTTTCTGCACATGCATCTCCAACACTGTGCAACACTGTACCACTACACTTCACTGTTATGTTTAGTGATAACAGTGCATTTTCAATCTGTGCACAATTGAATATAGTGCTATTTCAAACAAAATATTTTATGCTGGCTTGGCAACACTGCTTCACCTATGGCAACACTATTTATGATTTTCGATAGGGCATTTAGTTCTCATTATATTGTATAACTTTTGTTTTGATTGCTTTAACAGTTTTCAAGATATTTACTTTAAACGCACACAATTTCACTATATATATTTTTTGATATTCAAATTTCGAATCCCCGTAGCTCCTTTCTGGTCCATAGCACCTTAAATTTTACTCATTTTCATTTCTGATGATGCTCTATCAGATGCGCTATGTGACAATCAGATTTTAGCGACAACTTGTGGGATCTTCCCGTGTTAAATATAATGATGGAGAGTGAATGATATATTACGGCGTATTACTAGAGAGAACTCGTATTATTTTGATATCATATATGCTTCTAATAAAAACATGCTTGTGTTGTTAATTGGGGATTAAATCACATAAACTCATGTGTACACAAAATATGACTATTTGTCGTATTTGAAACATATAACATATTTTCAACTGATGCAATCGTTTTCGCAAATTAAACTGACACACACTGCATATCTTGTTTCTACTTTCTTAGATTGTCTTTCTCTTTCCTTTTCTTTTTCTTCCTTCTTTTTTGTTTCATTTTCCGAACACACTGGAAACTAGTAATATAACTTCAGAAAATATTCTTGTTAGTTTTAATGTGCAATGAAAAATAATTATAATAATAATACATTTAAAAAATAAAAACTACGTTAGTTTTACCGATAAAAAAATATTCTCACAAAAAATGGAAGTCAAAACACCTGATATTTTTTTCATATAAAGTTTTACTAGAGATACTAAAATTAAATGAGTAACAAAAGTGAAGGTAACGTTGAAATGAATTAATGTAAACGATTCAGAAATTTTACAAAATACTGTAACCTGTAAAATAAAATGAATGTTTGACCAACATTGATTTTTCTTGGTATGTCTAAGGTTAGATAAGATTTCTTTGTAACATTCTCATGATATCAATCGCTCTGTAGATACTAAGAGGCGTGTTCTACCTGATTTTTTTATTCGTTGCAGAGGCATGGATTTTTTCGCTGTTTGCTACACTGACACATTTCTAACAAACTATTGCTCTTGTAGAACTCCTCGTGTTGTTCTTAACCAACCAACCTTAACAGTATTGTTGGTTGTCTAACATTGCAGGATATGAAAAATGGAAGTGTGAGTGCAATTTTGCTCGTATACATACAATTTCTGTTTACTCTGGTGGATAGAGTTATTACGTATCCAAAGCAAAATGTAGGGACATTTCATGCATCAAATGAAGGTAGAAGTGTATGTACAATCGTCTTTCCGTATTGCTTATAAGATAATATAAATCTTTCTAGGGAAGAACAAACTATATTTATCTGCCTTGTAACGTTCCTGTCCACCACCGCTCCGGACGAACTAAGAAACTCAACCAGTACAATTAGGCAGCAGAAGGAATTACGGAAAGTGTCTTTTGAGCTTTTTCCTTATTTTGAAGACTGTATATTAATGTGGAAACTAAATTATAAATAACAATAATAATCTACGGCCTATTAAGACCTATTATTATTATTATTATTATTATTATTATTATTATTGTACAGATGTTATAAAGGTTAATAGTAGCCCAACCCATCAAACCAATAACGCTACTCATGGTGCTATTGATTACCTTACCTCTTGTATGTGCAGAAGTACAGTAGATGTTGAACTTTACTTGCACATGTCTGTGGACTACGCAGACTTGTTCTGAGTAGAACGAGAAGGACGTACCGACCTATACCAAACAGTATAACTGACAATGGAAATGAAGTCGTATTATCAAATAGATTATTTGGGGAGTTTCAGCTAACAAGAAATATTTTTTGTTTACTAGATAAGTATACTTCTTTTATTTTTTTCAGAGATAAATACATTTCTTTTATATTTTAAGAGATACAATCTACCACATTTTGTTAAGATTAACTACCATCTCGTATTTGGAATAAGGAAACTTCAATAAGAATTGGGACTTAGTTATAAACGGCTTCATGCAAAAATGCAAAACCTCTGTGATTTTAAATTGTATAGATAATGGAATTTTTCGTATTTGCAAATAGATAGACTTATATCAATTGATGTATTTTTTTCTTGGTTAAAGAAGAAACCAATTGAAGAAAAGTGATACATTCTAAGTTGAATAAAAAAACACGTGTTAAGAGCCTGACATGCTAAAAATAATAGAAAATTTTCCATTTTTCTTTTGCTTGTTTTTCATAAGTGAAAGGTGATAATGAAATGTAACTTACCACAATCATAATGTTATTCTAAACCAGAAAATATGAATGTGAAGGATCTTCAGTGTTACCATCCATAAAAATAACACTATTGCCAGAATAACACTTCCCCCAAAGTCTAAGTTAAGGCAGCGACTAGAGGAACGAACTCAACTCCATTTGATTACGTATCATGTTATCTTGGAATCCTATGAAATTTATTTTAAATAATAGTTGCATTTACAGAATAGTTTTAACATATAGTTATTAAATAAGAATGTTATTTAGAAACTAGTTCGCAGGATACCAAAACAAGTACGTAATCGAATGCAGTTAAGTTCGTTCCTCTAGTAGCTGCCTTAACTTAGATTTTGGGGGAAATGTTATTCTGGCAACACTATAATTTCTATGGATGGTAACACTGAAGGTTTTTCAGGTTCATATTTGCTGTTGTAGAATATCATTATCTATGATTGTGGTAAGTACACTTCATTATTTTTTTAGTTATGAATAAACAAGCAAAAGAAAAATGGTAAATTTTGTATTGAAATGAAATCTTTTTAGTTTTACGTCATACGATTATGCCGGCTAGGCTAAATTCGACGGTGATGATGAGAAATGAGTGGAATGAAGAAGGTGGGAGGAAACGGGAGTACCACGAGGAAACCCACGCACACGGTGTTTTTACCCACCACAAAGTTCATTTGGCGGGGGCTGGGATCGAACCCAGTACCCCAAGCACCAGAGGTGAACGCTCTACCCCTGAGTCACCGCGGCTCTCTAAATTTGGTATTATTTTTAGTAAGTCAGGTTCTTAAGAATAATATCATATTTTTTTATATGTGGGTACCACAAGGTTGAGAGTTAATATGTGTAGAAATCTCTAATATTACAATAATGCTCTGCCGATTTTAATATTGTGTGGAAAAAGAATTAAGATTGGTAAAATGTAAAATATATTTCTGAAGTTGAAGCTCTTCATTACTGTCTAGCTGATGAAGGCAGCAACATTGGTTGCCGAAATGATGCTAGGAACATAGAAATATCCTACGAACATAACCAACAAAATTTACTGCTCTGCTTAACATTTATGACATATGTTTAATAATTCTTAACAACATTCATACCATAATAGTATTTGCATACTACACCGTGTTTCAAAAAGAATGACCTGATTTAGGACGGTAATAATTCCGGAACATGAGACGTGCCGGCAAGCAAATGAGTGTTATTTGAGTGGGCATGGCCTAGTGTTTCAGAAAATCGCCGTTAGATGTCAATGCGTCTTCTCAGTTTGCAGTCAGTCAGAAGTAAGATGGCGTCCGCTCAACAGAAGGCATAGTTTGCAAAGACTGAGTCAGTAATTTCGGTCCAGCGTGCTTTTCGTCGGCGTTTTAGCATTGATCCGCCTGTATCCAAAAGCATTCGTCATTGGTATTGCCAATTTGACGAGACAGGATGGTTGTGCAAAGGTAAGGGTCCAGGTCGGCCTCGCACTTCCTATGAAATGGTGGAATTTAGCTATCGTCTAGTTGTTGTTCGTGCTGCTGGTGGTGGACAAATAGAGCATTTGTAATTGCATAGCTAAAACTTGGAGATTTTTTGAGTATTTTGCAATTTATCCCATTTTTGTTGTATGTTTTCATCAACACACATGGACTTTTAATATCAAGTCATTCTGTTTGAAACACCCTGTATATGGGCAAAATAAAATAGAACACGAATTAAAATAGTCTTTTCTATGACCAAATGAATTAGAGAATAAATGTTAGATAAAAGAGTTGATCTGTTCTTTGTTCAAAAATAATTTTTACGGTGTCCATACTATATACGAATGGAGGCGTAAGGTACTGTTCAATAAAAAAAAAGCCTTTTCTTTAAAGTCTGACGAGCTTTAGCTATCTTGCGGCTACTCTTCTCCATGACGCACGGAGCTATGCTTGTGGGTCGACATATGATATTCATACCCATCTGGTGACAGGAAAATCTTATTGCATGCATGGCATATATAACTGTTATGTTCTTTACTGTGAGCGACCAGTTCGTGTGAGGAACGAAAAATGTTGATGCAAGTTCTACAACGATATCCTTGCTCTTCTCTGTGTGTTTTCATGTGTTCCAAGAACCTTAACCTTCCAGAATATGTTAACCCACAAATATGACACAGATACGTATCTTTAACATCCTTTAACTCAGACTGTATACCATATCGTTCACCATGAAGTTCAAGATGGCGTCTTAGAGTATTCTTGCGAACATATTTGCTGTTGCAATATTTGCAATTATGTTTCTTACGGACATGGTGCTTGGTGTGTGTCTTTAGTTCTTGTTTCGTTCGGAAAAATACCGAGCAGACGTTGCATTTGGGATGGTTTGATAAATGCTTTTCTATTTCTTCTCTTATGTAAAACTTCGATTCACACAGTCTACATACATAAATCTGCTTATCAAATCTAGCGCTATCGATGTTACTTCTAGATTCAACATTTTTATTAACAGCCGAGTCACCATTTTTGTAAGTTAAAGTTTTGTTTTCACTTGAGTTCTGAACTGCTTTGTCCACGGACGCATCAGAAGCTTGTAACCTGAAAAAGAAAAATCTTAAATTGAAGCTTAAAATGCACAGTTCATAATTTAGAGAAACATAAAAACATAATAATCAATGCTATTTATATAATAGTTTGCTTTAGAATTAGCGTTTCAAGGTCACACTACCCTCTCTCTTTGCTTTCGAACAACGAGAAGGAAAAAGAAAGTATAGTGATTGTGATAACAAATCAAGATCAAGATTTCAACATATTTACAACCTAAAAAGCGATTTTTCGACTTCTTTCTCCATCCGTTTGTCCTGATGTACACTCGCCTAGAAGTCATACCGTTGAACGCATCTAGATGTATACTCGTCTAGAGGCCATACCGTTCAACGTACCTGGATGTACACTCGCCTAGAGGCAATACCGTACAATGTATGAAGACCAAGTTTTAAACTTAAGATTGTTATGGGCTTCTCCAAATTTTTAAAAAAATTTTCTTCCTATCTCTAAAAATAAGAGCGTGTTCCTGTTTCGCAAAAAGGGGTCCAAACTGGTTTTTCACGCTCAGCGTTGCCATCTTTCGAAGAACTGAAAAATAGTACAATTCACATGTTCCTGTTTCGCAGAAAAGATATTTAGTTTTTACATAAGTTTGTGGAAAACCTGTACTTCACCAGAAGTACATCGATATACATGTTGAGAAATTGATTAAATCGTAATATTGTAATCACATATGGGCGGTGTTATGTAACAACCATTCAACCCACTACTAGTCAGTTTTGGGGAAAACTCAGTTATAGGTTTCTCGACCCCATAAGATATTGATATGTTGACTTTTCTCTTCATAGATGGCAGACCGATCGCAAACGCGTTACCTGGATTTTTAGTATGTTCCTTACATATGTTCGAACCCTCCAGCAGAGTTAACTCATTTTTAATTTTTTTTTTTTTTTTGGTTGACTGACTGTTGCATAACACCGCCCATATACAAATTGTAACAAACAAATTATTTCATAAATTATTGAGAAAGTCAAGATGGCTGGTATAACAGCACACCAGTAGTCGAAGTGAGCCGGTATGCAATGGTATGCCATAGCGCCTCTGGTTTTTCTGTGATATAAGCATACCGTATCTTGTTTTTAACTGACCAAGACATGCCGTCACAGGAGAGTAGACGCTAAATACCTTTAATAAATGCATTTTTATACACAGTAATTGACGAATGGGTTTTCACGTAAAAAGATTTTATTTGTTATGTAGAAATAATTTCTAAGTTGATAACACCGAAAGTTTTGTTATCTTTTCCTACCTTTTCTTTTCAAAATGACACGTCTTCAGAGAAGTTCATCTAGGTTATTGTTAGATGTGCCATCAATTTTTTCACGTCTATTTTCATAGTTATACATTGCACGGAAAGTCTTTTAGACATTTTTTATCCACTCCTCTTCTGCTTATTGCAAAGCAAAAGTCAGTCATTGTACACATCCATGCTTCAGCAAATCAAGAAAAAAGCTGTAAATTGTTGCTTCCAGTTTCATGTGCAAGAATTTGACTGACTTTGAGCAAGCGGCAATAAACGCTAAAGAGGAACATTCCAACAAGCCACATTACGCATTTGTTTTTCATTTTACCCAATAAATATGAAGAAAGGTACAAGATATTGGGTTGGATCCACTTTACAAGACCGATAACGACATGAGGAAATAGCAGAGCAAATGCGTTTGCACTTATTTCTCTTGAAGACATTCCTAATGCATTCCCACATGCACAAGACGATGCACCCGACATCCGGGAGACACGGGTTTTCCTAGACTAGTTGACGGACACCCTTGTTGAGGAACTGAATACAATCTTCCACCACTAAATACAGCAATATCTGAAAGTTCACTTTCTTTTATTGGATTGTTACTTGACTTCTTACGTTACACTAATTATACTTTTATTAATGTTTGAGGGAAACAAGAAACAAATTTGATAACAGTGAAAAAGCACGAACAATGCCGTGGTTTAGCATTTCAAGTTTAATAGGAAGTAGACATAAATCAGCCATATATACAGGGTATTTCAAAACAACACCGACAACGTTTGGGAGGTGATTCCTGACACCAAGATAAGACAAAAAGTATAGACAAACCTGTGTGCACAAATGCTTCCTTTCGGAGTTATAGGCTGCCGAAAACATGAAAAGATTAACTTGAAAGGTCCACAGCTCCAAAACTATGAGACCTAACGTAGTCGGGTCAAGACTTCACTTAGGAACTAATATGTGCACTATCCAAAAATACATGTTTCAGAATCCTAAGGTACTCACGAAGCAATTTTTATAGAGCGAGTTTAGCTAAGGGCATATAATTTGAAATACTCTCCAATTACCTCTGCGAAATAGGAATGAGTAAATTTAGTAATGTTGCGCACTGATAAGGTATTCTGCGAAACAGGACTCTGTGAAATAGGAAGTAACCAAAAATAAAGGTACTTCACTTCAGTGTCAAAATTTAAAACATGCGTTTTTCTCAATTTGAGCTATAATAATTTTGTTTATATTTCATAAATCATTTTGTTAAAAACAACTAAACAACTCCATCATGTTGTATACGTCATTTTTCTGGAAACATTTAGAAGCGGTAATTTTTCTTAAAGGTGAGTTTTTTTAGAACAATTTTTCAAAAAGGATTAAGGCGATTTTTTTTTAATATTTCATAAATAAATGTTTCATTAACACTATAATGTGTAAATTATTCCTTAGAAAAAATTCCCAAGAGGTCGTTTAGTCTTAATAATGAGCTTTTCTTCAGGCTGGAAAAAAATTCACTCACTCACTGTATGGCCTATGGAACCGGGAAGTTCAATGTCTCGTTCACAAAAGCTCTCCACTGACTTCTATTCTTAGCCAATTGGATCCAGTTTCTACTTTGTATTAATATTTGTGTGAGATCCATCTTAATATTGTCCTCCGAACTGCGTTTAGATTTTCCTAATGGTCGTTTTCCGACTGGACTTCCAGTTAAAACTTTAAAGGCATTCCTACTTTCTTCAAATCTGGCTATACCTATGTATGACCTTCCCACCTGAGCCTCCTATATATAATGACCGTAACAACGTTTGGTAAACGATATAAATTATGTACTTCCTACTTATGAAGTTTATGTCATTTACCATTCCAGTTTTTGTTGAGTCCTAATATTTGTCTCAGGATTTTATTCTCAAACATTTTGAGTCTGATTTCTTCCCTCGGGCTACTTTTTCGAAAACGAGTTACACCATTTTGGACAAATTTCATGAATAAATATTTCATTATTATTTCTATAATATTGCATAACTCACTTCTAGAAGAAAGTTCACAAGGGGTATTTTACTCCTGAGACATATTTCTTTCTTTATTTTTTTACAATTTTTAAAATACCACTAATGCTATTTTGTTATTTTATAAACAAACAAGCCTTTAGCTAGCTGGGGCTCTGCCCCCAGATCCCAGTGTAACCTCGGCCTATGGCCTTGCATCTCTTATGTATCAGAGTAGTAGGGACCCGCGTTCGCCCGAATGACTCATCCTCACTCTCTTCTATGACCGAGGTGAAAGGTCAATAACCTTGGTCAGGGTCAATGACCTAGGGGGTACCTAGGACCACCCCCTCTAGATTTTGGCAGGGTAACATGGCCCCCCCCCCTAAATTTTGGCAGGGGTACATAGGACCACCCCCTTAAATTTTGGAAATTGCCAAATCTAAAAATTTGGTATGGTAGCCTAGGACCATAGTATGTACCTCTATCAGTATTGGGGGTCTATGTCGTTCCCTTTCATGGGTAAAAAATTGCCAAAAAGTCAAATTTCGGAGGTTTTTGACCTAATATATCCCCTTTGATGAGGTGTTATTACCCTATATGGTTATATGGGCGTATACAGGGGTCCATTATCTTTCATAGCATATGGGTATATTGATGCACTCCTTGAAAAATTTGAGAGGGGTACCTTGGCCCACCACCTAAATTTTGGGAATTGACCAATTTAAACATTGGGTATTATAGTACAGGACCCTAATATGTATCATGATAAATTTGGGTGGTCCAACTTGCCAATCATCACATGTTTTGTTTGAAATATATTTATTGGATAATAGCTTGCGAAGATGAATTCTTTATCGTTAGAAGTACACATCTTTCCTCCTGAAACGCACTTGCTCAAATGATTTCGTGGGCTGAAACTGTATTTGCTGATTTCATACAGCTACGGCCGACGTCATTGGAAAGAAATGTGCTGACGTTTGAATTCATGATTTCATCACAATTGTTGACGAAACCGGCTGTGTACTAAATTCAAATTGATGACTTCGACCCAAGAATCCTTTGTAACATAAAGATACAGATCCAGTATTTAAGAAACGCAGCAGTTCTTCTTGTTTTGATGCTTCCATGGGTAAATATCTTGCTGGTAAAATTATATTCTTATCATTTTCAAGCTTCACTACGATTCTTAATCCAAACTTTGTAGGGATTATTCGGCTAGCTAAGATTCTATAAGGTACATTTTGTTATAAAACAGTAATCTTGGTAAATGAATTTTGGGAGGGGTACATTTCTTATTGTCATATCAATAATTGGTAATTGTTCTTAAAATTGGATAGTATCTCATTCATTGGGTAAATCATTGTCAAATATGAGTATGATCACGTGATCAGTTATTGACCTATGATGGATAATTTGAGAATTGTCAAATGAAATTGCGTCATTGGTTTTGATTATTCCAGCCAAATATAAACGTAAGCAATACGATGTACCACGTGATTGACCTAGTGTAAAGGGATTCATTTCCTTTGTTGTGGTACTTCTTAAGTATGAGTACACACTTAAACAGTTGGTTCTACTCAGGTAAACAAATGACGGACATTATTGACCTTATTGAACATGTAATGATATGATTAATTCTAAGACTTAGGTATATCGAGAGAAGTATTCTTTAAATTTGGGAATTGTGATAAACAGAACTTTAACATAAGGCGCGAAATTTGAAACAATACTTTGAACTTTAGTCACAACTCATAGTCTAAGATCATTTGTGGTGATTGATTTGACCTTGAGCTTTAGAAATCTGATAGCTAACCTTATTAAATCTTATGACTCATAGTCTTAAGGGAATACATGCTACAACACTGGCAAAGTTATTGTTGATGCAATTTGATTGGTGGATCACTATCTTTCGTGCAATCTGATTGGCTGATCACAATTTTTCGTGTAATCTGATTGGTTGATGAGTTTCAAATCTTTGATGCATTTAGTTTTGTTTTTAACATTTAAAAAGTTTTTGAAATTTTTGATTCAAAATTTTTTTTGAAACTTTGGTTTGAAATTTTTTCGTTTGAAATTTTTGTTTGAAAACTTTGTTTGAAAATTTTTTGTTTGAAATTTTTTTGTTTATAAATTTTTTGTTTGAAATTTTTTTCGTTTGAAATTTTTAGTTTGAAAAATTTGTTTCGAAAGTTTTAAAATTTTTGTTTCAAAATTTTTTGTTTGAAACTTTGGTTTGACTTTTTTGAAATTTTTAGTTTGAAAAATTTATTTCGAAAGTTTTGTTTAAACTTTTTTTTGAAATTTTCGTTTCAAAATTTTTTGTTTGAAAATTTTTTGTTTGAAATTTTTTGTTTTGGAATTTTTGTTTCAAAATTTTGAAATTTTTTCGTTTGAAATTTTTGTTTCAAAATTGTTTGTTTGAAATTTTTGTTTCAAAATTTTGTTTAAAACTTTTGTTTTCAAATTTTTGTTTCAAAATTTTGGTTTGATATTTTTTTTAAGTTTGTGCACTCATTAGTAAAGAACCGGAACTGTTTAGAACAAAACCCTCTGGCATCATTGTATATCATGGTGCAATAGTACACGTCAGAACATGATAATGCAACGTCATCAGTTTTGCATCATATACAAGTATCGTTCGAGTCAGTATTCATGATAACGTCATCATGGCTACTTCTCTGCAGTTTCTAAACACACGTGATGTGATGAAATCATTTACCAAGATTACTGATTTACAACAAAATGTACCTTATAGAATCTTAGCTAGCCGAAAAATCCCTACAAAGTTTGGATTAAGAACCATAGTGAAGGTTGAACATGATAAGAATATAATTTTACCAGCAAGATATTTTCCCATGGAAGTATCAAAACAAGAAGAACTGCTGCGTTTCTTAAATACTGGATCTGTATCTTTATGTTACAAAGGATTCTTGGGTCGAAGTCATCAATTTGAATTTAGTACACAGCCGGTTTCGTCAACAATTGTGATGAAATCATGAATTCAAACGTCGGCATATTCCTTTGACGTCAGACTTAGTTGTATGAATTTGGTTGGTCAGGATGACGTCAGCAACTGTGATGAAATCATGAATTCAAACGTCAGCACATTTCTTTCCAATGACGTCAGCCGTAGCTGTATGAAATCAGCAAATACAGTGTCATCCCACGAAATCATTTGAGCAAGTGCGTTTCAGGAGGAAAGATGTATACTTCTAACGATAAAGAATTCATCTTCGCAAGCTATTATCCAATAAATATATTTCAAACAAAACATGTGATGATTGGTATCAGTGCTAGAACATTTGAACCTGTAATTCGATTGGGCAAAGCAGAACAATTTGGTGTACAACTGACCTGTGAAGAATGGCACGAATCGACCAAATGAATGATTATTTTCATGATGAGCTAAATGTGACCATAGTCAAATCATTAGGCTCAAATCATGAAGTGGTGCTACGTATAGTCCTCGAAGAGAAGATGGTGCTGTTACGTAAAAAGAGTACATTGCATGTCTCTCGCAACATGGTGTATCTAACGCAAACGGAATGGAACAAATTCATCAACGTATTCCAGTGTGTGAAACATGCAGTGGAAGTGTGCAACAAAACAAGTATGTTTCTGAAAAAGTACTATTTTGAAAAATGTGTCATGCATATTGTACAACATGTGTCTAGATGTTGTGATGGTTGTCAACATCGTTCGTGGGTGCATACCTGTGTTGATAAACAGTTTATTTGTGCTCAAATGGACATTGAGTTTCCACCAATTGATATTGCAATAGACCTTAAAAGACTTCAATTGGAATTAAAACTATATGCTAAAGACAAACTAGTGGAAGAAGTTCAAAATACATTGTATCGACAATATCCAGATCCTATATCTGGTATGGATGTATGTGGAGTGTAATAAAATGATCCATTTCAATGAATTGTGTTTTTTCATTTCAAGTACAACCCCATGTTCTGACGTGTACTATTGCACCATGATAAACAATGATGTCAAAGGTTTTTGTTCTAAACAGTTCCGGTTCTTTACTAATGAGTGCACAAACTTAAAAAAAATATCAAACCAAAATTTTGAAACAAAAATTTCAAAACAAATTTTTAAACAAAATTTTAAAACAAAAATTTCAAACAAAAAAATTTGAAACAAACATTTCAAACGAAAAAATTTCAAAATTTTGAAACAAAAATTTCAAAACAAAAAAATTCAAACAAAAAAATTTCAAACAAAAAATTTTGAAACGAAAATTTCAAACAAAATTTTTTAAACAAAATTTTCGAAACAAATTTTTCAAACTAAAAATTTCGAAAAAGTCAAACCAGTTTCAAACAAAAAATTTTGAAACAAAAATTTTAAAACTTTCGAAACAAATTTTTCAAACTAAAAATTTCAAACGAAAAAAATTTCAAACAAAAAATTTATAAACAAAAAATTTCATACAAAAAATTTTCAAACAAAATTTTCAAACAAAAATTTCAAACGAAAAAATTTCAAACCAAAGTTTCAAACAAAAAATTTTGAATCAAAAATTTCAAAAACTTTTTAAATGTTAAAAACAAAACTAAATGCATCAAAGATTTGAAACTCATCAACCAATCAGATTACACGAAAAATTGTGATCAGCCAATCAGATTGCACGAAAGATAGTGATCCACCAATCAAATTGCATCAACAATAACTTTGCCAGTGTTGTAGCATGTATTCCCTTAAGACTATGAGTCATAAGATTTAATAAGGTTAGCTATCAGATTTCTAAAGCTCAAGGTCAAATCAATCACCACAAATGATCTTAGACTATGAGCTGTGACTAAAGTTCAAAGTATTGTTTCAAATTTCGCGCCTTATGTTAAAGTTCTGTTTATCACAATTCCCAAATTTAAAGAATACTTCTCTCGATATACCTAAGTCTTAGAATTAATCATATCATTACATGTTCAATAAGGTCAATAATGTCCGTCATTTGTTTACCTGAGTAGAACCAACTGTTTAAGTGTGTACTCATACTTAAGAAGTACCACAACAAAGGAAATGAATCCCTTTACACTAGGTCAATCACGTGGTACATCGTATTGCTTACGTTTATATTTGGCTGGAATAATCAAAACCAATGACGCAGTTTCATTTGACAATTCTCAAATTATCCATCATAGGTCAATAACTGATCACGTGATCATACTCATATTTGACAATGATTTACCCAATGAATGAGATACTATCCAATTTTAAGAACAATTACCAATTATTGATATGACAATAAGAAATGTACCCCTGCCAAAATTTAAGATTGGTACACAAATACACCTGTGTCTTATGAAAAAAGTAATAAATCCTGTAGTTATTCAATAATAAAGCCGTATCAAAAAAATAGGTCAATAACCTTTAAAGTTTGAATGTTTGGCCATAAGAGGAACACCAACATCTACAATGGTCCTAGAAAACGTTTACCGAATTATGTTATTTGATAATTCCCAAATTTAAAAGGGAACATAAACATATAAAGGTAATAAACCATATAACGTGCTAAATACTTATCAAAGGGTCAATAACCTCCGAAATTTAATTTGGTAGTTCCTTACCCATGAAAGGGAACGATGTGGACCATCCAAATTTATAGTGGTACATATTGAAGACCTGTACGAAGATACCAAATGCTTATATTAAACAATTTCTAAAACTGAGTGAATGAGCCAAGATATCCCTCCCAAATTTTAAAGGGTGCATCAATGTACCATGTCTTATGATAGGAAATGAACCTATATACATGACCATATAACCACATACGGTAATAAGACCACATCAAACGGGATAAATTGGGCCAAAAACCAAACACGTGGTACAACATATTGATTATGTTTATATTTTGGCAATTTTTTTACCCATGAAAGGGAACAAGGTGGACCACCCAAATTTATCATGATACATATTGAGGTCATGTACTATGATAGCGAATGCTTAAATTGGAAAATTTCCAAAACTTAAGGGATTGGCTATGGTACCCCTCCCAAAAATTTAAAGGGGTGCATCAATGTACCTATGTCTTATGATACGAAAAAGACCCCTATACATGACCATATAATCATATAAGGTAATAGGACCTCATCCAAGGAAATAAATTAAGTCAAAAACGAAACACGTGGTTGTACTAAAATTTGGCAATTTCGTACCCATGAAAGGGAACGAGATGAACCACCCAAATTTATAGTAATACATGTTAGGGTCCAGTACTATAATACCAAATGTTTAAATTGGGCAATTTCCAAAATTTAAGGGGTGGGCCAAGGTACCCCTCCCAAATTTTTCAAGGGGTGCATTAATATACCCATGTCTTATGAAAGGTAATAGACTCCTGTATACGCTCATATAACCATATAGGGTAATAGGACCTCATCCAAGGGGATAAATTAGGTCAAAACCAAACACGTGGTACTACGTATTGCTTACGTTTATATTTTGGCAATTTGGTAGCCCTAAAAGAGAACGAGGTGGACCATCCAATTTTATCATAATACATATTAGGGTCCTATACTATAATACCAAATGTTTAAATTGGGCAATTTCCAAAATTTAAAGGGTGGGCCGAGGTACCCCTTCCAAATTTTTCAAGGGGTGCATTAATATACCCATGTATTATGAAAGGTAATGGACTCCTGTATACGCCCATATAACCATATAGGGTAATAACACCTCATCAAAGGGGATAAATTAGGTCAAAACCCCCCGAAATTTGACTTTTTGGCAATTTTTTACCCATGAAAGGGAACGAGGTGGACCTCCCAAATTTATAGGGTCCTATACTATAATACCAAATGTTGAAATTGGGCAATTTCCAAAATTAAAGGGGGTGGGCCAAGGTACCCCTCCCAAATTTTTAAAGGTGTGCACCAATATACCTATGTCTTATGAAAGGAAATAAACCCTATACATAATCATATAACCATATTAGGTAATAGGACCTCATCCAAGGGGATAACTTAGGTCGAAACCAAACACGTGGTACAACATATTGCTTACGTTTATATTTTGGCAATTTTGTACCCCTAAAAGGGAATGAGGTGTACCATCCAAATTTATCATAATACATATTAGGGTCCAGTACTATAATACCAAATGTTGAAATTGGGCAATTTCCGAAATTTAAGGGGTGGGCTAAGGTACCCCTCCCAAATTTTAAAGGGGTGCACCAATGTACCTATGTCTTATGAAAGGGAATGGACCCCTGTATACGCCCATATAACTATATAGGGTAATAACACCTCATCAAAGGGGATATATTAGGTCAAAAACCTCCGAAATTTGACTTTTTGGCAATTTTTTACCCATGAAAGGGAACGACATAGACCCCCAATACTGATAGAGGTACATACTATGGTCCTAGGCTACCATACCAAATTTTTAGATTTGGCAATTTCCAAAATTTAAGGGGGGTGGTCCTATGTACCCCTGCCAAAATTTAGGGGGGTGGGCCACGTTACCCTGCCAAAACCTAGAGGGGGTGGTCCTAGGTACCCCTAGGTCATTGACCCCGACCAAGGTTATTGACCTTTGACCCCGGTCATAAAAGAGAGTGAGGATGAGTCATTCGGGCGAACGCGGGTCCCTACTACTATCAGCCTTTGCATCAAGAGGGAATTTCATGCATTTGCTCTTAATATTCCCTGATTTTGGTCAGCTGGGGTCGTTGCCCCCGAATTCTGTGCGTTTGCTCGGCCTACGGCCTCGCACTTCTTAAATTCACAATTCTACCGAATTTCAAGTTTCTTTCCCTATTTCAACTAACCAAAAGATAAGTTAAAAGACAAATTCTGACCAAAGCATACATAAACTAATAAGTAATAGCGTTACAGTTTCGGCAAATTAACTTTGCCTTCATCAGAATATTATCTTTTAGTGTCTGTGTTTTAGATAACGTGTCTGATGAAGGCAAAGTTAATTTGCCGAAACTGTAACGCTATTATTTATTAGTTAATATATGTTTTGGTCAGAATTTTTCTTTTAATTTATACAAGAAGTTCCAAAGCTAGAATGAGTGGTATTCAGATAAAAGATAAGGTTTTGCATTCCAAGAAAACATAACATTTAAATAACATGGGAATTTCTTCATCCCCCTTTAGACTCCTAAAAATTTAAAAATGTTCTCTTCTTGCAATTTTCTTGTCTGTTAGTCCCTGAAGCCTACAATCAAGCCAAATTCCATTATTCTAATCCTACTGCAAGTGCCTAAACGGTTTGAGGTGTAGAAGATGTCCAATATAAATAACATTGGGAAAGATTTTTCAGTTCTTTATAAAACAACTCCATAGTTGGAATTTTTTATTTTTGGTAATTTATTTAGGTAACGCTAACAAAAACATACGAGTGTACCGAATTTCAAATTTTTAATCAAATTGTAACTACCAAAAATTTTAGTTTATATGTCCAAAAAGAAAAAAAATGAAATTAAATTATTGAGTTTTACGTCCCACGGTTATGCCGGTTAGGCTAAAGGAGACGGTGATTATGAGAAATGAATGAAATGGTGGAATGAAGAAAGTGGGAGGAAACGGGAGAACCCAGAGAAAACCCACGCACACGGTGTTTGTCCACCACAAATTTCACTTGGCTGGAGCAGGGTTTGAACCCGGGACCCCATGCACCAGAGGTGAACGCTCTACCACTTTTTTTAAATACTTTATTGTACTCTTATTTAGCCAATTACATCAGAAAGGATTAACAAAGAAAATTGTACTGTGAGCATCCAATTATACCAACAAAAAAAAAAGTACAATAGACACATCAATAAATTGCTGTTAGAAAATTAGCAAACTTTTGTTTACGAATTGAAAGTGCTAGAGTTTGCATACGGAACAATAGTTGATTGACATACAAAGTCACATTATTATTAAAATCATTACATAAAAGAATATCGATAGTTTGGGACGTGATCCATAAAATTGCGTTATGTTTAGTGCTGGGATAAAATTGATAATCCGGAAGCAGCATGAATGACGTACACTGAATATTAGAAGGAGTTGTTCTGCAGATACGGGCAATGATTTTTTGATAATGAAACCATATAGCTGTGTTTCGTGAGCAGCTTTCGAGCCGGTGTTGGAGAGTATCGAGAACATAACAAGTACCGCAGAAAGAAATATTACAGATACCCAATTCATAAAGTCTCCCGTTAGTAGGATATATATTATGAACAACACTGTACCAAAGAGATTGCATGGCAGGAGACAATACCGGAGTATGAATGTTTTCCCAGATTTTCTTCCAGTGTGTCATTGGGTAATGTTCTACAATACGGGGAACCGAAGTTGTGGTGCCATGATAATGATTATATAATTGTTTAACAGAAAGATCTTCAAGGTGACTCCGTGCGATAAGCGAGTAACTAATATCAAGAAATACGTCCTTGAGGTATGGCACAAGGGAAATCCAAGGTTGTATATGCAGGGGAGCTTGTAACTCAATATGACGTAGTGGTACACATAATGCCTTGCTGGAAAAGGATTCGGAGAAGGAGCATAATGTTTGGCAGACGCGATGAATCATCAGCGAGTAGCTCTGAAATTTAATGTCTTTAAGGCCAAGGCCACCATCACGTTTTGATAAACACACAGTCTCGTGACTTACCCTTAGGCAGTGATTATGCCACAGCAGTTGTCCACTGTGTTTTCGTAGGATACTTAGGTATTTCTTTGGCAAGGAAAAAAATTGAGTCAGAAACCAAAGACAACTAAAAATAAAAACATTTAAAAGGTATACTCTGCCTGCAAGACTGACCTGCCGGACTTTACTTTGGTGTATGAGTGCAACCAAAGTACAGGTTGTGGTATGAAAATTGTAGTCTATAGTATCTGCTATGCGACGTTGCCAAGTTACGCCTATGATTTTGATGCGATCAGTAAAGGGGAACGTAGACAAATACACGTGTTGGGCAGCCGGATTTATACACATCAGGCGTGACTTTTGTTTATTGAGAATAGCACCTGAAACGCACTCATAGTTCGATATGAGAAGTTCAACACGTGACAGTTCCTGTGGACTGGTAATGAAACAATGTATATCGTCTATAAATGCTTGCAATTTTAAGGATGTTGCACCAATCTGTATACCTTGAATGTGTTGTTCCAGTGTTAAAAGAAAAGGAACAAGAACCAAGCTATATAGAATGGAAGACAGGGGGCAACCTTGTGCAATACCTCGACGTACATTGATAGGATATGTAAGTGCACCATTAACCTTTAATCTTACATATCGTTGAGTATAAAGACATTTAATCAAATTAAGAAAACTGTCTCCGAAACCATAGTTTGCAAGTACCTTAAACATGTAATCATGTGACAATCTGTCAAATGCCTTATGAAAATCAAGCGCCAATAAAGCGACCTGCGGAGAACTTGATTTCTGACACCAATGAATACCTTCTCGTATATTACTTAGTGCTAAAAACATAGGTTTTGTATGTTTTAAACCATACTGATCATTGTGTAAGACTTGATTCAGAAACGGTTCTAAACGAGAGGCAAGGCAACGAGATAAAATTTTCTGGTCAACATTAAGGAGGGTAATCAGTCTAAAATTATCAAAGTCATGCGCACCTGCATGTTTAGGTACAAGTACCATTATGCCAGCGGTAAAGGAAGAGATGCACGTGGGCGTGAGTCGGAGTTCGTTATACATTTCTGTGAGAAAAGGCGTAAGAATGCTGTGAAATTGGCGGTAAAATTCTAGTGTAAAACCATCGGGTCCCGGAGATTTATTTAACTTCCCCGCAAAAATAGCTTGCTTGACTTCTCTTTCTTTAAAGGGGGCATTGAATATGTTACAAGCCTCCGGGGTGAAAGTACCGGTCGGACGCTCGAAGCAAGGGTCAGAAGATTGGGTTGGAGCGGGGGAATATAGGTTCTGGTATGCATCGTACAAAGCTGAGATTACCTGATCATGCTCGTGAACTACACCGTTAGGAAAGGAGACCTTGGAAATAAGGTTTTGTTTACCTCTGCGCCTTTCACAGATAACTGTATGTAAAGAGGGAACTTCATGCTGAAGCATCGTTGTTTTGCCTCTCGTGAAAAAACCTTGATTTCTTTTTCGATGTAAAGTGAGTAGGAGTGCCTTAATTTTCTTAATACGAGGGAGTACGTCTACTCCTTGAGCAAGTTCTTTATAGTAGTCAGATAATAAGTGATGGTAATAATTATATTGCTCTTTAAGAAGAGAGGATTTGTCTTTGCAGTGCTGTTTACAGATAGACCGAAAGGACGGTTTAATGTGATGTAACCACCATGAAAACAAACTTTTCTTGTGAGATTTAAAGTGCATTAAATAGTTCCACCTATTGGTAATTAGCAACTGTAGATCCTCGTCAGGTAAAATGCTGTTATTGAGTGACCAAACAAAGGATGATTTTAAGTACTTACGGATGGGTAGATCAATGGTACAAACCACAGCACAGTGATCAGAAAAGCATACCGGTTGAACGTTTATGGAGCGCACAAAATTAATTAAAGTAGTACTGACATAGATCCTATCCAAACGTGAGGATCCATTTCGTCGAAAAAAAGTGTGCCCTGGGGCGTTACCTTTATAATGACGCCATACGTCAACTAACTAAAAGTCTTGAATCAATTTACGTAATGTAGAAGAAGTATTGTAACCAAAACTTGAGTCTATAGGATCTAACACTGCATTGTAGTCTCCTACACAAATCAAATCTCTGGTACCAGAATGTAACTCCATTAGAACGTCGGTGAGATAGAAGGAGTTTCGCTCAGCACGTTTGTTATTCCCGGATAGCGAATATAAATTACAAAAGTGTATGCTTTCATAATTGGCTGCGATAATACGTCCTGACGGAAATTTTGAGAAAGCGGTTAATGAGATATCTTTGCGATATATAATAGCTGTTCCAGAACCAGTTTCGGAAGGATTGACTTCCCACAAATGATTAAAAAGAAAGGAGAAATTGTCAATATTGCATTCTTGAAGGAAAATTATATCCAGAGATGATTGGTTGATGTAATCGGCTAGCGCTTTTTGCTTGGTGAGACTAGAAATGCCGTTGACATTGAGAGTGGCTATACGCGTGGCATACATATTTAATGGCCACAGAAAAATAAAAAAACACAAAAAAAGCACGACACAAAGAAATGACACAATACACTTGAAAAAACAAAGACGGTGGGCAACACTCGCACACATTCCCGTTCTATACTGGAGGGTGATATGATTACTTGTCCGAAGAGGTAGCACTATCATTTGCCTTAGCACTTGCTTCACTATGATGGGGATCTACTCGTGACCTCGTGAAAACAGACACACAATTGTTGTTTACGGGGGAAACGCTCTTAGTTTTCTGAAGTTTATTGGCTCTACTGGATGTATCACGAGGGGAAGACTGAGATCGACCTTTGCGACGCCTCTTCTCGGGTAGAGAGGGAAGCTGGGATGCGTCTGTAGATAGTGAATCTCTATCGAAAGAATCCGCCACTTCCTGGTGAGAGTCATCAATGCCCACTAACGGTGGGGTACTTACCGTGATTTCAGGTAGCGTATCCATCTCCGATGCGGAAGATGCTGAAACAGTAATGCTCTGTTGTGGAATATCCGAACTATTAGGCGCTATGGTAGTGGAACTGGAAGAGTCACTCTGCGTTGCATTAGAAGCAAGGGTCTGCTGGGAGGCAATAGCAGGAGAACTGGTGTGAGATGCAGCTGTAGAACTAGGGGGGACATCAAGCGGACAAGTGGATTCAGTTTCATTGAGTGCCTTAGCAAAAGGACTTGCAGCAGTTGCAGTTGAAGGTGGAAGGTTCTCCTGTAAAGTTGGAGGACGTTTCTCACTTAACACAGGAAAACTAGTAAACGAATGAACGTTCGGTTGAGTATCCACTTTATTCAAATTCCCGGGCATGGGCGGGGCTCTGGATGGTGAGACACTGGATACTGAAGCTGGTACGGTTGGAGGAAGACGACGCTTTGTACATTCCATCAGAAAATGATTTGGTGAGTCACAAATGGCGCAGGTTTTAACTTGACCTCCATACGTTAACCACAAACGTAAACCACAGATAGTCACATAAGAAGGTATGGGGCGCTTAATGCTCATACGTATTATCTTTCTCCCAGTCCTTACTTCATAGATGTGTCCAGTAGAATACATTTCGTCTGCAATTGACTTAATTTCACCGTACTGAGAAAGCACACGAGAAATATGATGATCTTCCAACTCGGTGGGTACCAAATGTAAACGGACAGTCATAATATTGGAACTGGCAGAATCGATTAAAATGTTATAAGTACCAAGATCATCTGAATAACTAACCTTTCCATTCACTCGAAACAGAATTTGTTCACAAAGCACTTGTGAGATTAACTTAACATATAACTGTTTGCGACTATAATCAAACTCAATACTGACAACTTGATCAGGAAGCAGATGAAAAGTATTGCGGATCCATTCATGCAAGACCAATGTGTTAGGCTTGTTCACAACATCTTGAAATGACAAACGTAAAGTATTCACTCGGATAACAGACATAATGCACTTAGTAGGTAAACCTGTACTTCACACTAGACAATATGATGAAAAGAGTAAATATAACTCGAACTACTTGGTAGTAGAAAATACTCCACTTGACAATGCAGGTTGAGTTGAAGCAAGTTAACACACTCACTACTTCCACTCGAACACGACCACTGAGCCACCGATGGAACCTGTCCTTCTGAATAATCCTACGTATGAAAGACAATGATAGTGTCACACATTCTAAAATAGCATAATCTATTGCTTCATAGCTCAACAAAATTTCTGTCAAAATATTTAATATATTAGTTGATTCTGTAGTGTCCTTTCTATCTGATACAGAATAAGAGTTATGAAGATAACCAAGAAAGTTCTGTCGAATTTTTACTCACCAGCTTCGAACATCGATATGCCACCTAAGCCGTACCTGGAAGATCAAAAATAGTTCCCAACAGCATCGACGATCTTCTGCTAACGTTCTGGAAAGCCATGGATTCCATCGCGGTAGAACATGGTGGCAGTGAAGCGAAGAAGGCATCCAGTGCATTTTGCATCTCTACTAGGGATTTGAACTGGCGTCTTCTAAGGTGATTTTCCCAGGAATGAAACAGGCGATAATCGGAGGGTGCAATGTCCGGAGAGTATGGCGGATGCAACAGTGTTTCCCATCCAAGGCGTAGAATAGTGTCCTGGGTCATCCTATCCACGTGGGGCTTAGTGTTGTCCTGTAATTCAGAAGTGCGATTCAGAAGTGCTGGCTCCAGAGCTTTGAGTTTTTCTTGAACACGGCTCAACTACTGACCTGACAGTACAAAGTTGCGTTGATGCTCTGACCAGATGGTAGCAGTTCCCGATTCACGATGCCGCGAACAGTCCACCGAACGCACGGGAGGACCATCTTCTGGTGCAGTGCTGGTTTCGGCTGTTTTGGAACCAGTTCATGGGATGCTAACCAACGACGACGGCGCCGTGGATGACCCAATTTCTCATCACATGTCAACACACTGTACAGAAATGCCTCCTTCTTCATACAAGACACAAGGTAACACAGGTGTCTGCTCGCGTTGCCTTCTGGCCCGGAGACAAATCATGTGGGACCATCGATAATCCAACTTGTAGTGTTTCTCAAGTTGATGGAAGTGCTGTCGAATAGTTTCTCTACACACACTGAATTGTAGTCCTAGTTTCTCACATGTCTGGCCACTGTTCGTCTCAATTGCTGCCTGAAGATCTTCATCTTGTACATGTGTTGGTCTTCCGGCACGTGGTGCTTCTTCGAGTGTTTCGCCACTCTCTTCAACTTGTTAAACCATTGCTGCACTGTCCGCGTACTCACAAAACCCTTATCAAAGGCCTGGCATATCTTTCGTCCCACTGCAGCTTCATTTGACCCCAGTTTGAACTCTTAAAGCATACACGCCCTTGTGATTCTCTGTGGAGACTCCATGTACACTCTGTCCTTATGCAAGTTCACGGTGTAACTGAACTGCCACAACCAAAGTATGTTGGATATACCCACCCCAACAACTGACCTTCGCCTTATCTCCATTCACATCAAACTCACAGTGTGAGGGCGAATTGAACACAGACCTCTACAAAAGGGACAGAACTTACTTGGTTGCCTTTATATTTTGTGTTTTCCAACTACTTTCTCTTTCTTGTAGATGCCCAGTGTTACAGACAGATGTATAAAAAGTAGTTACGTACAGACAGACATGTAAATGGAATAGAGATTACAAAAATAAACTTGTATTTAAAATGGCCGAATAACGAGTCTAAAGCTAGCTTTTTGCGTTATTGAGATACAAAGCATTACATGCATGCAAATGAACGGAAACATACAGAGATAATAGTAAGTCATTGTATTAAAGAAAATCATTGTAATGGAGGGAGTTCGTTCTGAATCGAATGTCCATTTAGCTACCTATACCACATTTCGTTCGAATTGCAAGGGGCCCTATTTAAAATGTCTATATTTAACGTTGTCTGATGAATTTATTATATAATATTAATTCAGCCATGAGAGATACAGCCTATAACAAGGCAAGCAGTGATGGGATCCCTGTGTCACATAAGTTTATGCATGTTTTCCGCGGGATAGTATCTTGCCCCTTGCTGCTATGAAAATAAAATACTACACATTACCCTATATAATTTTGACAGTAGCTTCCTATTTGCTGATGAGTTAAAATAGTATTGCTGGGCATCGTAGCGAAAACTATATTTGTTTTTTCTTGCATTTTACGAAAAACACAAAGAGTAAACGCAATAAAAACGAAAGAAGGAAAAAATACAATGCGATGTAAAGTGCTTGGACTCTTTCCATAAATCACTGAATGTAGCGCTTTCCTTACAAGCAGACCTTGATGGTGTAATCGGTAACACCATGGACTCAGGTTCACGGGGTTCTCAGATCGATTCCCGCTGAAGACATACGTTTTGTTTTCTTTACAACAATGTAAGTTTTTAAAATTATCCAGTCATCTGAGAAAAGGAAATTGTGTAGAAACACAACATTTCACCTTTTTATTCACATAATCGCGAAGAAATATTATCATTTCTTGCAGTTCAAACCGTGGACAATACGTAATTGAATATGTTTTTTCGGTCCCTTTATAAACAATGTCCAGTGTGTTGTCGTCGGCAGAGCCCTACACGCTACACCTTAAAGTCGCAAGTTTCTGAGGAAAACAGTATTATTATTATTATTATTATTATTATTATTATTATTATTATTATTATTATTATTATTATTATTATTATTATTATTATTATTATTATTATTATTAGAATGACAAAAGAAGGAAAGGAAAAGCCACATAGTCGAAGCTATTGATAGGAACAGAAGAGATATACTTTATGTCAGATTCTTTTTAGGTTTACACATGAACGTAATAATATTATTACATTTATGGATTGACAGATAGAACTATTATTTTACGAGAAAAAGAAATTGAGTATAAATAGGAAAGAAACAGGAGAAACAGGAGAAACAGGAGAAAACCGAGAACACCCACAGACACGCTGTGTCTACCACAAAGTTTACTTGGCGCGAGCTGGAATTGAACCAGGGACCCCATGCACCAGAGGTAAACGCTCTACCACTTTTTCTAACTTCTTGACTTATTCTCTATTTCAATCATATTTCAGGACTACTAGAATCGAAAGAGACATGAACACAGAAACATCGAGGACAGTTAAAATTCCTATCTTGCTAGTACAGTGGGACTCGAAAACTTCACGTTCGTCATTCTAACACCTAAGGCTGCTCAGCTACACCCGCCGGCTTCCACTGGGCCACTGTGGCCTCTAGGTTTGTAACAGTTTCTAGTAATATTCATTATCTTCACCCTCGCAATCAGCTATCGAGTCACGGGGACTAAAATATGCATAATATGTATTTTATTTATTTATTTACTAAAATATTTACGATACAGCCAAAAGACCATAACTTTTGTAGAATGTTTATTTTTATGAAATAAAAAGTGAATATTCTACTTGGGTTTAGAACTATCGCTAGTACACTATCAAAATTCTTGATAATTGTAATACTTTATTTAAAGGACGTAATTCTGGATTATTTCGAAATATTAAAATAAACTAGAATGAAGACGATAATACATAGGAACATTATTAGAACAAAACATTGAAGTTTAACAAATAGACACACTCAAGCTTTTCTTGTAAAAAAATGTAGTGTAGGGTATGGGATTCGAACTGATGATCGTGGATAAAAACAAAATACTGAAGGAGCGCGCGCAAATTGTCTATTCTACGAAGGTATTTTACGGCATATTCTCTTAGTACACGCATATCAGAAAATCACTACCACAAACTATCTGATCGCTTCGCATATTTTGTGGCTTGTTTCTTTTTAATAGTTCGTTTACGTATAAAATGTTTAATGCCTATGATTATTAGGGCTGTGCAATATGTGCGATGGTTACTAACATTATGAAAGATTTACGTTGTATTTGTAATAAAGCATAAAATTTCCTTTCTCTCCGTAAATTTTACCGCGCGTTTATCACGCTTACTAAAACGGACCACGCTATTGTCCACGTTTTGAACTTCGAGAAATAATAATATTTCTTCGCGATAATGTGAATAGAAAAGTGAAATGTGTTTCTACACAATTTCCTTTTCTCGGATGACTGGATAATTTTTTTTAAAAAAAACTTATATTGTTGTAAAGAAAACAAAACGTATGTCTTCAGCGGGGATCGATCTGAGGACGCCGTGAACCTGAGCCCACGGTGTTACCGATTACACCATCAAGGCCTGCTTGTAAGGAAAGCGCTACATTCAGTGATTTGTCGAAAGAGTCCAAGCACTTTACATCGCATTGGAATTTTTAATTCTTTCGTTTTTAGTTTTCGCTGCGATGCCCAGGAATACTGTTTTAACTCATCAGCAAATAGGAAGCTACTGTGAAAATTATATAGGGTAATGTGTAGTATTTTATTTTCATAGCAGCAAAGAGCAAGATACTATCCCGCGGAAAACATGCATAAAATTATGTGACAGACAATACATGAATTGTAATATTGAATTTGTAATATAGTTTTTGTGTGTGTTCCGCATACGACAAAATACTTACTGTTTTCAGTGACAACTGTAATTGATTGGTTGATTAAGAGTTTAGCGTCTCTTTCAGCAGGAAGACAATATAAGACGTGGATCTACAGCTTAACGTGGGATTCGAACCACATCAGCTTCCACCGGGAACCGAGCCAGGATCTAGCGCCCCAAGGATGCGTATGCAAAGCATATAGCCACGAGAGGGTCCCATGAAAACTATAATAATAATAATGTAATTGTGCATTACCATAAACCATTTATTTATGCTTCACTTTAAATAATTACAAATACGTGAATCATTCCAAAACAAGAGCAATTGCTACATGCACCGTCGCTTTTTTTTCCATTAATGGCTTTATCTGGCAACAGTGCACACACAGGTTTACAAAGTAGTGTACTAACCAAGGATGTTATAAAATAGAGGATATGTCTATACAACAAAATCTTTAAGCCATACGTCACTGTTTCGCTACCACCAATCTGACTCCTCCGCCCAATAATATCGCAATGTTTTGAGCCAATATTCATGGCGGAGACGAAAGTAGCCAATCAGACGATGGCGGAAATGAGAGTAGCCAATCAGATGTGCCGATGCTTGGTTGTTTTTCTGGTTGAAATTGAGTTAATAACATGAAGATACATATGGGCAGATCCTCTATTTTATAACATCCTTTGTACTAACGGCTTCTATCTGATCAGCGATTATAAATAAAGAGGAAAAAGAAGAGAGTTAACTATAGACTTGCATTTTCTGTCCGGTACTTTACATTGGAAATGTTATATACGTCCATCTGTATGTGAGATCCTGACCGCCTATATAGAGTTCTTTCTTACGAACGGAAGGTACTATGGATGGGACACTTACATGGAAAGTACGTATAAAGCATACATTTTCAGTTATACGTTTACAGTAGGACGTTACGTATAATCGTATGTTAAGTCCAAAAAGTACAGAATTTACGCATGTAACCTACGTTTTTATGTACGACACATACGTTTTTCTTTCTCAGTACATCGATACGAGGTGGTAAGAGGAAGGTGACATATAAAAATAATAGAAAACTTCGATATTAGTCTATAATCCATGAGATGAATAGTGACACTGCCGATGTCACTTAAGTTCAAATACATCCGCTAGGAGTACTGTAAGAGGAGGAAGGAGTTCAAATATTTTATATAAACATATTCTCCCCGTGCGAAGAATGGACATTTCAGCTAGTTCTATTATAAGCAGTCTTTATTTGTTGTTAGTATTAAGCAATTCTAATAAACCCACAAGGGAGAACCTCGTTTGCTGGAGGCAAATAACGGTTGATGAGACGGGCTCCTCTTTTACCCCTCCCCGTAAATACATCTCTGGTTTAGTTCTACTTATGATTAAAAATTCGAAGGAGAGGTGAATTGAACAAAATTTTATATAACTTACCTAGTTTCAGGGTTTCCTTTGTGCGCAAATTGAGTGTCTTCCGTAGCATTGTTGTTTTCTGTGGTGACGCAGTGAGAATCAGGTGCGTTGTCTGCAGCTTCCTGAACATTTGGTGATTTCATAACTACTTCGTTGTTCTGGCTCTCCATAGTAACCAATGTGAAATTGGGAAAGACGCCCAAAAGTGAAACAACATCAGTAGGAAGTAATTGTACCTCAGGTCCTAATACCATATAATATTCCGCATTGCTTGGATTCTCTTTCACGGATGAAACCATCATCGGAAATGGCACGAAATGTGAATCGGGTGACTCCATTTTGTTCTCTACTGTTAACGAGAGCAAATCTGCTGCAACATACACAGAGGTAAAATTTGATTTTAGACTTCAAAAATATTTAATTTTATTTCATATAAATAGTGTTTCATATAGAACTACGAAGTTGAATTGAGTGTAATTCATTTTGAAGTTGGTAGACTTGTGGACATATTCCGTAACTGTTCGTGTTAACGCAACTCTAATTTGCGATTTAATTTCCGCTAATCGGTATAGTGCTTATGATGACTTTTGCACTACTTTGCGTTGTGTTGCTGTAGGTAGAATTTTGAGAAGACTAGCAATATTATTAACGTGACTTGGCCACACTTTTGTGCCCTGGCTCTATGACTTAAAAGTGCATAGGACAGAGATAAGTGGATCGTGGGTCAAGTGGGTCCAGATTTGTGAGTGAGTCAGCAGGACGTGATCCCTCTGACCCACCGACCCTTTTTTCTCAGTGCATTGTAGACAGCATCTTCTGATCGCTAGTGAATTTGTCTACGTTTTACTTTTAAGGCCTTTATTTTTCTTCCTTTTTCATTTCTTTCTATTTTCTTACCTGAAATGAGTACATATAAGTGAAAAGAAAACTTCAGGCACTTTTGGATATTGGTATTTGTAATTGTAAGAATAGCAATGTGTTTTACTACTTTGCTTTCAAGACACAGTCAAATTTAACACTGCTTTATTTTCCTTTACGTTGGTCTACTTAACCTAGAATTAAGACGTCCAAATTTCATCCTATTTTCCACTGACAAGTGTCCTCAACACAAGGGAATAATTATATGTGATAATTAAGATGAAATTCATCGTAATATGGCCCATAACAAACACTTTACCATTTTATATCGTAAAGGTCAGATCCATCGACATTGTAACAAAGTGGTGTTTGAGTGATTGACCGTAGAAATTCAAAGTCCGATTAGTGATAATTTCACAGCCTTCTTTTATTATAAGTGTAAACTCTTTAGTAGTGGAGAGGAGGGCGTGAATCATGGGTCAGAGTTAATGACGATGGTTTAGGTGAGTGGTGCGTCATTGGTCAAATTTTGGAGATTTTTCGACCTATTTTATCCTCTTTGATGAAGTCTTATTACCTTATATGGTTATATAATTAACTACGGTGGTCCCGGACGGCAGTACATTAACATTTCTCCTGGAGGGAATGTATAGGCCTATTCTTAAATTTGGCTTTCCATCTTGTTTGTTTTAGCAATACTTTTCAATATTACCAAATATTTCAATATAGCAACAATTTTTTACCCACGAAAGAAGACGAAATGAACCTTCAAACTTCTAGAGCTTCTATATAGGTGGATCAAGGTACTTATTGACTTCGAAGGTGGTCCTTGCACCTCGAGGTGGTTGTCCTGTGCATCCTTGGGATGATCCCATGCACACCTGGACCACGACCTCTGGCCAGGAACCCAGGGGCATAAAAGTTCAACCAAATCACGCTGATAGTACTCTTGTACGGAGTGACTCTTATGTTCTTACTATTGTTATTGTATGCTGTCTCTTCGATTAATGTAACTTCAATTATTTTGACTGGTTTGTTTTGATTTTAAGTCGTGCAGTAGTTCATGACTAAACAACGCGTTCTTATTGCGCACATATTTTTACCAAAGTAGACGGTAAAGTCGTGATCTTACATCTGTGATTTCTTCTTCTGGAGGTTTGTGATGCCACAGATATACGCTAAAAAATCATACACTTTTTTGGAACTGAAGGTAAAAATCATATACATGATTAGAGGCATCGGGACAGATATCTGTAAAGGATTATTAATAATTTTAAGGAGCTATACTGACTGAGAGAAGGCAAACATATGCCTGACATTGTATTTAGTACATAAATGGGAGAATTTTCTGATTACGTATATATATATATATATATATATATATATATATATATATATATATATATATATAGATAGATAGATAGATAGATAGATAGATAAATTGATTGATTGATTGAATGATTGATATATACAGGGTGTCTCAAAAGTCCCCTGACACAGGGTAACTGTTACTATCAGAGTTACAACAAAATGTAAGAGGGGAAACTGCCTAGAAATATGATGTTTTCAATCTAAATTGAAGTATTTTTTTTAATCGAACGATCCGTTTTGGCTGTAGACTCTTTGTGCGCCCAATGTTAAATGGAAATGCAACGTTGCCATTAATAGAGGGGCTGAGGAAGGGGAAGGTGAGGCGGGAGGTGGATAAATTTTGTAAAATTATAGTGAAAACCGGCATGTTTGAAATGGGGGCTGGCCATCGACACGTTAGTGTAAAAGACAGTAACTTCATTCACTTATGTTGTGGGTCCAGGTAAATGGCAACGTTGCATTTTCATTTAACATTGGGCGCCTAAAGAGTGTATAGCCCAGACGGCTCGTCCGAATTTAAAAACTTCTTCACTTTAGATTGAAAGCAATTATTTGCAATGAAAATAAGACTTACGCCAGCAACAAATGGTATAGTCGCCACAATCACCGGATTTGTTACTCGACGACCTGTTGGAAAGTTAAATTGACAGGACAGTCTGTAAATAGATGTCAATGAATACTGAAGAACTTTGGAAGGCTCTTCAGAGCTCCTGGGGTTGCATAGCTTCGCAAAAGTTGGATAAATTAATGAAACAAATGCCTAAACTTTGTAAAGCTTTTACCAAGGCTAAGGGTGTGCATGCAAACATAATAAATTTGTCTCAATGGCTGCAGGACCATATGTTTTAATTTCTTTATATGCGTAATCATGTTTGTTTTACAAAAGAAGTGCAGTAGAGTGCGTTTTGAACTGGAACCTTTCAGTTTTACGTCCCACGCGTTATGCTGGCTAGGCTAAAGGAAATGGTGGTGAAGAAAAATGAATAAAATGGTTGAATGACGAAACTCGAAGGAAACGGGAGAAGCCCGAGAAGATCCACGCACACGGTGTTTGTCCACCACAAAGTTCACTTGGCGCGAGCTGGGATCGAACCAAGGACCTCATGCACCAGAGGTCAACGCTCTACCACTGAGAACTTGCGGCCCCTAAAATGGGATTTTATGGATATGTTTTTTTTGGAAAATACTAAAAAAAATCATTTAACAATGACTATATGTATAAAACCATTTTGTGAAGCTCTACCTACTTGTCTCAATTTTCAAATTCGACGTCCTATATGGAATACTCTATAAAATAGTACGTGTACAGTAACGAAGCTTACATACACACTGTACGTTTATCGACTGTCATTATTTTTATTGTCTATTTATTATTACGAGTTATACCCCCATGTCGCCTGCAAGTTACCTGCAGGCTAGGGTTGTGTTTTGGCGTCAGGAAGGAAGCAGCGCAACTAGTGACAATTATTAGCCTCAATGTGAACTATTAGAAATTAGCGAGACTAACAGACTGAAGCGTCTTGTATTTGTAATGATGATTAAGAACATCTAAATGTTTCTCCTAGATTTTATGCAACCCGAAACTGTTAAATGTATTGCACTTTCCACTTTAGCGTTACTCACAGATCGAGATGTTTCTGGCTTATAATCAGGATTTCACAACACGTTCGAAACACATTTTCCATTCTTCCTGTAAATATTTAATTAACATTGAAATGGGAAATGATGAAGCATATACTTTGGACATTGAATTCATACCACAACACTGTCTTGTTGCTCCTTCATCCAATTTTTGTTCCAATACCTATGAACAGATGTACACATGAACATAACCATTCTACGCAGCAAAAAATTATGACGTTAATACAACACATTTTAAACTCAAGCTACATGTCCCAGCATAACTACTAGTTTACTGTTAGGGTTCCAGTGTTGCAGTTAACACTGGCCCCGTGTTACCGATATGGTACAGAGTCGAGGTTGACTGGCTTTAAATCTGTCGAAAAAACCGCCCCAATAGGGTTAAAGAACTAAGTGAATGAACGAAAGAACTTGGAAAGAGAAACAGAACAACGTTTTTCTTTCAATATATATATACACCCCTGTATTGTTGATAACACCCCAGCAACTAACTCACTCTATGGCCTATGGAACCCGGAGGTTTAATGCCGCGTTTATTAAACCTCTTCATTGATTTCTATCTTTGCCAACTAGATCCAGTTTCTACTTTGTGTACTTATTTCTGCGAGATCCATCTTAATATTGTCCTCTCATCTGCGCCTAAGTCTTCCTAATGATCATTTTCCAATTGGACTTCCTATTAAAAATTTGAAAGCGTTCCTACTTTCTTTCATTCTGGCTACATCAAATGCTCACCTGAGCCTCCTAGACTTGATGACCCTAACAATGTTTGGTAAACCGTATAAATTATGTAGTTTCTCTTTATGAATTTTCCGCCATTCCCCATTCCCGTTCCTCTGGATCCGAATATTCGTCTCAAGATCTTGTTCTAAAATACTTTCTTTCTACGTCCTTCCCTCAGAAAGCGACCATGTTTCGCAACCATACAGAACAACAGGCATTATTATCGTTTTATATATTTTAGGCTTCAAATTCCTCGACAGAATTCGCGACGACAAGAGATTTTGAACCGAATAGTAACACGAATTCCCTGCTTTTAGTCGTGGATATGGTTTTTGTCTGTTAATATTGATCCTAGATATTTCAAAGTATCCATTCTATCAAAAGTATTATTTGATATTTTAACGCATCCATAAGTTGCCGTATTACGATTCCGATGTACTGTACTTCCATATATTTAGTTTTATCTGCATTTACTTCCAAACCCATGTCCCTGCAAGCGTTTAATAAGGCCTCGGGTTCCTGTCACCACGGCATGGCTCGTCCTCAGGTTGCGGATCGAGGAGAAGGCTTCTAGATATAGAGGTTAGCTGTGAATATACTGAATAAGCAGTCGCGGACAGACGACTAGGAGTGGTCCTCCAGCTTGGGGGTTTGGGTAAGGCTAACACCCTCATCCTGTAAAAAAAAGTACTTGTTCAGAAATATTCACAAAAGCCTCGGACAAGGACTGATAACTTGGCACGACCTCAGCAAAAGAAAATAGACATGAGATTTGGAACATGGAATATTAGGAGTCTTTATAGGACAGGCGCGTTAAAATCCGTAACGAGTGAGTTAGAGAAATACAGGATGGACGTAGTAGGAGTTCAGGAAGTTAGGTGGGAAGGAAATGGATCTGAGAATTCCGGAAATTTTACGTTCTTTTACGGGGATAGAAATAAAAATCACCAGTTAGGAACAGGGTTTTTCGTTTATAAACGTATATTACCAGCAATTAAACGGGTTGAATTTGTCACTGACAGACTTTCTTTTATTACTCTTAAGGGACGGTGGTGTGATATTATTGTTTTAAATGTACATATGCCCCAACTGAAGATAAGGATGACGATATAAAAGACAGTTTTTACGAAGAAGTGGAACGGATATTTGACCAACTCCCGCGATACCATATGAAAATTCTACTAGGGGATTTCAATGCGAAGGTAGGACGAGAGGATATTTTCAAACCGATTATAGGAAACGAAAGTCTGCATAAGGAAAGTAATGACAACGGTGTTAGACTCGTGAACTTTGCAACATCCAAAAATCTAATCGTGAAGAGTAAAAAATTACCACATCGCGACATTCATAAATTCACTTGGACATCACCAGACGGGAAAACACATAATCAAATTGATCACGTTTTAGTAGATAGAAGAAGGCAATCTAGCATAATTGATGTCCGGTCGCTTAGAGAGGCTGATTGTGACACTGACCACTACCTGGTAGCAGCGATAATACGAGAGAGGTTATCGTTGAATAAAGGTAATATTCATTGTCCGAAAACGGAGAGAGTCAATTTAAAGAAATTAGAAGAGAGCCATGTAAGAAAGGAATACCAGATTGAAGTTTCGAATAGATTCTCGGTTTTAGAAGACTCGGAATGCACTAGTATTGAGGATACTTGGATTGAAATTAGAGATAGCATTAAAAGTTCAGCAATAGAAAAATTGGGACACGCGGAAATACGTAGGAACAAACCATGGTTCGACCAGGAATGCATAAAACTAGCAGAGAATAGAAAACAGGCAAAATTACGCTGGCTATAAAATCCGAATGAAATAACTACACAAAATTTCGCAGATATCAGGCGGGAAACATCCAAAACTTTTAGAACAAAGAAACGCGATTTTCTGAAAGCTAAAATTAAGGAACTTGAAGATAATAGTAAAAATAAAAACATCCGGGACATGTATAAGGGAATCAACGAATTTAAGAAAGGCTATCAACCTCGTGCTTATATATTAAAGAAATCTGACGGTACAGTTCTCACTGACACGGATAGCATCTTAAACAGATGGAAAGATTTCTTTGACGATTTGCTTAACACGCAACCGAAAACTAGTGTGCGTGGAGAAAATGAGATACACACCGCAGAACCGTATATTCCAGAACCCAACCGAATAGAAGTAGAAACTGCTATAAAGAAATTAAAGAAACACAAATCTCCTGGTGTAGATGAAATTCCGGCTGAGTTAATTTTAGCTGGAGGCGAAAAATTGTGGAACAAGGTACACAAACTCATTCTCCTTATCTGGAACAAGGAAGAATTGCCACAAGAGTGGAAAGAATAAATCATTGTTCCAATTCACAAGAAAGGCGACAAAACTGACTGTAATAATTATCGAAGCATTTCTCTTATGTCAACATCCTATAAAATCCTTTCAAATATTCTATTAGCAAGACTGACCTCATATGCAGATGAAATTATTGGAGATTATCAATGCGGACTTAGACGAAATCGATCAACTATCGACCAAATATTTACCATTCGCCAAATACTCGAAAAAAAAAGTGGGAATACAATACCCCGGTACATCAACTATTTATTGATTTTAGAAAAACGTACGACTCGGTTAGAAGAGAAACATTATACAACGTTCTTACAGAACTTGGAATACCGAGAAAGCTAATTAGATTAATTAAGATATGTTTAAATGAATCCCAAAGTAAAGTCAGGGTAGGAAAATTTTCGTCCACGAGCTTTCACGTCGAAAATGACCTGAAACAAGGAGATGCGTTGTCGCCATTATTATTTAACTTCGCTCTGGAATACGCTATAAGGAAAATCAAAGATAACAACCAGGGCCTAGAGTTGAACGGTATTCACCAGGTAATAGCATATGCTGATGATGTAAATTTAAAAGGTGATGATAGGAGAACAATAGAAAGAAATGCAGAGATCTTATTAAACGCTTGTAGGGACATGGGTTTAGAAGTAAATGCAGATAAAACTAAATACATGGAAGTGCGTCGGGACCGGCATACAGCAAATTATGGATGCGTTAAAAAATTAAATAAAAATTTTGATAAAGTGGATAGTTTCAAATATCTAGGATCAATATTAACAGAGGAAAATCGTATTCACGAAGAAATTAAATATCGACTAAAAGCAGGGAATTCGTGCTACTATTCGGTTCAAAATCTCTTGTCGTCGCGAATTCTGTCGAGGAATTTGAAGCTTAAAATATACAAAACGGTAATCATGCCTGTTGTTTTGTATGGCTGCGAAACATGGACACTTACTCTGAGGGAAAAGCATAGATTGAAAGTATTTGAGAACAAGAATCTGAGACGAATATTCGGACTCAAGAGGAACGGGAATGGGGAATGGCGGAAACTTCATAACGACGAACTACATAATTTATATGGTTTACCCAACATTGTCAGGGTCGTGAAGTCTAGGAGGCTTAGGTGGGCGGGTCATGCAGCTAGAATGGAAGAAAGTAGAAACGCTTTCAAAGTCTTGACTGGAAGACCAATCGGAAAACGACCATTAGGAAGACCTAGGCGCAGATGGGAGGACAATATTAAGGTGGATCTCGCAGGGATTGGAATACAAAGTAGAAACTGGATGCAGTTAGCTAAGGATAGAAGTCAGTGGAGAGCTTTTGTGAACGCGGCATTGAACCTCCGGGTTCCATAGGCCGTAGAGTTAGTTAGCTAGTTAGTTCGCTTATCATTCCCTATTAAATTTACATCATCAGCATATGCCATAACATGGTGTATACCATTCAAGTCTAGGCCCTGGTTGCTATCTTTGATTTTTCTTATAATAGCGTATTCCAGGATAAAATTGAATAACAATGGCGACAACGCATCTCTTTGTTTCAGGCCATTCTCGACATGAAAACTCGTGGACAAAAATATTCTTATCCGCATTTTACTTTGAGAATTCATTTAAACTTATCTTAATTGCTCACACGGTGAACACAAGCCGTAAATGTGCTACTTGTAATGAGTGTATTATTCATTCTTGATCACTCAAAATATTTTGGGCCCTATGCAAAATCGCAATTAGCGTCGTATTAAAAGTTTCAATAACGAGTGATGCTTTTTAGGCCAGCCACGAGTATTGTGGAGGATTGTCCAAGCATATTATGCAGTGCCGTTTTTAGTGTTGTATTAAGATAATTATCTCTTGCATCGATTTCCCGTAGAACCCTTTGTTTCTAAGAATAATGACTTAACGAAGACATCACAGCTGCTTTATGCTACTGTGTGTCAGTCAGTTACATCTACCCTGTAAGTTCTACTGCGTACACTGCCTTTTACGGTACCAAAACCACCAGAGGAACTCATATTAAAAATTCGTATTGTAATTTTGAGCTAATAGTAAAACTTTACGCGTCTTATTTGACATTGATACCATGTAGCGAAGAACATATTATATTCCGTGTAACCTTTCACGGTAATACTTTTGTGAGTGTATGATCTTTCTGAGAAAATTTACAATATCAGAAGTGCTGCCATCTGTTTTTCGATGTTCTTACACATGCTTTCGGTAAGACTTCAAATTAAAGCCGGATTTATAAACAGAACAGTGCCAGATCTATAAACCGCAAGACCCCGGGGTGCGGGGGTGGGCTGAACCTAAGGGGTCCAAGAGCTTTTAAAGGTCTTCCTATACCTTTCCGTAAATATTAATTTTCAAAACACTTGAAACAAATTATATTTTCACAATAGTTTAATTACTTGAACCAAGTAATGAGCTAGCAGGACTGGCAACGACGCACGAGATGTCTCTTACTCTCGAGGGGATTAAAAATAAACTTATCTGCACATTATTCCTCTTGCAAGAGTTGCAACACTCCTGAAGTGGGAGGGCACAATTCGGTTAGTAGCGCTCTGGTAAGTTAACTCAGTTTGCCGTATTGTCCATTGGAGAAATTGGGATTGAGTCAATCCATTCTAAGTGGTCAAGCATGTGCCGCTCGACCATCTCCAAAAAAATTTTTTTTCATGGATGTTTATCCTATATCAGGGTACTTCAAATCCACAATTAATAATTTTTATAACACCCCAGGACGACACAACGGCTGCCGCCATTTTCCATTTTTCCATTTTAGGCGTTTACGTTGTTTTGAATATATAAGCATGTATTTCTCCTACCAAATTGAAAATTGCTGGACGTCTCCAACACATACAGAGCTAAAACTTTGGTCTCGTAACATTTTTGCCTAAAACCACTTGAAGGGGGTGAAATTAGGGTCTACACTAGCAACATTTTTATCCATTGAAGACATGTTTTGGAAGAGGAAACAACTGATGTAGAGATCTCAATTTGTGTGTGCATGTAGTTTGGGGTCATAAGTTAATACACAAAAATTTACAGACCTGTAGCTGCTCATAAAGTCTTGAAAAAAATTGTAAAGTTGGAAAATTAAGCCAATTTAGCATGTTTCGCTGTCCAATATCTTCAACGGGATTGGATGAAAATATCTGAAAATTTGGGAATAGTTAGTCCTTTAGTATGCTATAACACACAACAAAGCACATTTTGTGTTTTTGAGCCGAAGGGGGTCAAAGTATTAAGTAATGACGTCATACTCTAGGAGGTGTTTTGTTCATAAATGCAACTGGAAATTTGTTGTGAAGTAAAATAAAGTAAGATGAATGGTTAGTCCAGTCAAGGCTCTCAAGCTCGTTTCTTTCCTGTAGTTGTAACAATGTATTATCACACCCACAGCAGCTCTGGTGAAGAATACCGCTATCAGCAGAAGGCAAAGAAAGTTAAAATGCACACTTGACAGAAAAGTTCCGTAAGTACTCCTTGCTCTTGCTATATCAACGATATTCAATCATGTTTATTCTTGTTTTAATCGTCAAATCATGCAGGAGATATTCGTCCTTTCGTTTGATCTACATTCCCAAGTCAGTGAACACTTACTCGCTGTGAACACTAACTGCGGAATGTACTATGATACACATAAAATAATCGAATACGTGTTTTTTATTTTCTGCGGAAAACGCTTTTAGGGGGCAAAAGCCCCACCCAAAATTTTGAAAGTTGACACCAGAAAGGCAAGAACAACTGAACCGAAGTGAATGAAATTGTGCGCAGATATTGCAGACGTAAAATGAGGGAATAAGGGTTTCGTATTTTCCTGGAAAGAACGGTTGGGTGGGGCACGGTCCGCTCCAAACCTTTTATCACGAAATATCAAAAGTGCTAGTAACAGTATGTCAGATACGTGTAAAGGACATGAAGAATTGCAACATAACTTTGTGTATGGACAATATGCAAAAAATAAACGAATACGTTTTTTTTTCATTTTTGGGGAATAACGGTTTTGGGGGGCAAGAGCCCCCGTTCAAAATTTGGGAATTTGTCCCCGAAAGGCAATTACTTACTCTAACACTTACTTAGGCAACAGTCCTGCCATCTTCTGTTCATAATTGTTAAGACACAAGAATAAAAAAAAAAAATGGGTGGAAGCGAATATATTTCCCAAAGCTTTGCTCATACCAAACAATAAAAAACGATGCAAATACTCACAGTCAGTAACGAGGTATTTCTGATATGCTCTGTAGGCGATGTGCTTGGTGTTGAATTGACACACAAGTAACATGCCAAAGTGGTAGTGATTTTGTGTTGTTTCAACAGCTCATTTTTTGCTGTGTAGCTACAGTTGTGAGTCTGTACACATCTCTCATTACATTTGTGGATGAACTCAAAAGTTTGCTTAAGCAGTGGCGAAGCGTAGTCCCACAAGTAGGGTTAGCCCGATAAACTGATAACACAAATGGTATTTAATGTATCATATAGTCAGAATTCTATTTTCCTTATTGAGTTAAACAAAAGAAACTACCAAACCTATTTATTTTAAAGAACTTTCTTAGCTGTATTTTTGACACTGTTTAGAGTTAAATTTGTGTTCATGTATACATAATAGTTTTTGTTGTTGTTTACTTTAACAAGAATGAATATTTATATAAACAAAAGTAGACGGAAAGTAGTCTGTTATTATTATTATTATTATTATTATTATTATTATTATTATTATTATTATTATTATTATTATTATTATTATTATTATTATTATTATTTAACAAATGTTTACATTAGAGAAGTACACAGTATGTATTAATGGAATATTCTCATTTAGCTCCACTACAAATATTTTGAAGTGCAACTCATACTTTCTTATTTCTGGGATTAGCAGGGGGATAAGGCTCATTTGCTTTACACTTGCTGTTTTCATTTCCTGCATACTTCAATATGCAGAGAGAGAAAAAGAAAATACATTCTTACAGTTAACTGTCAAATTTTTGGATAAGCGTTTGTTACTTGCATCTCCCACTTTAAAGTAAGTACAATATTGCATTTAATTAATGTGTCACGTGACAATGACTTCACTAGAAATGTTAATGCTCAGAAGGAACTTCATTTGAATCAACGCAAGATATTTCATATTGTATTCTATGCAGTAGCATATTTAAGGGAGGGGGTCTTCCGGGCTTATAGCACTCACCAAAATTTTATCGCAACTTATTATTCTTTTATATATACTGCAGAATTTTCACTTTTCCAGAAATAAAGTTAGCAAAGCCCCTCCCAAAACAAGAAAAGTCCCCTGCAAAAAAATCGTAAATACCCCACTGATTCTATGAAATGGAAAACTCGACTAAAATTACACAGAAATATTACGGGCCTGTACGGTAGCGTGTGGTAAATTTATATATATGTTCAATGTACCAGATTTATGTTCTACAAGCTATTATAGACCAGGTCCCATGTAGGGGAAAATAACATATACTTTAAACAACTTCTGAGCATGAAATGAAATGAAATATTTAAGTTTTACGTCCCATGGTTATGCCGGTTAGGCTAAAGGAGACGGTGATGATAAGAGATGAGTGAAATGGTGGAATGAAGAAAGTGGAAGGAAACGGGAGAACCCCGAGAAAACCCACGAGCACGGTGTTTGTCCACCACAAAGTCCACACGGCGCGAGCTGGGATCGAACCAGGGACCCAAAGCACCGGAGGTGAACGCTCTACCACTGAGCCACCGCGCCCCCCTAACTTCTGAGCAGTGGTCGATGTGAGATGGTATGCGGTGGTATGCCATACAGCCTCTGGATTTTCAGTGATGAAAGCATACCGTCTCTGCAGTGGCGTAACTAAAGGCTGGGGGGCCCTCCTGCAGACAGCGTGGATTGGGACCCCTTCTTTATGTCTCACTTCACGATTTGTGGGCCCCTTGATGGCTTGTCCCCTTTGACGATGTAACAAAGAAGGGGAAAGACATTTAAACATGATCGAAAATGACCGATATTAGTGTCGAATCCATAATTTTTGAGGTCGCTGAAATGGACAGTGACACTTCTGATGCCATTTAAATCCAAATTGAGCCCCGCAAAAATTATGGGGGAGGGATATATATATATTTGGTCTAGGAATTAATTCGTGCGGGTGGACAAGAGATGGCGCAACGAACGGAGCGTCCCACAGTTCCGTGTATCCACACATGTGTTGCAAACCCCTGTCATCGCGTATCGTTCGTAGTATAGGGCAGTGGATTAAAGCGTCAACAACACCAGTTTGTAGTTAAGTGAACATGGCGCAATTTGTGCCTGATAAAGTGTTTTTGCGGGGTGTCCTGCTGCATTACTTTAACATGCAGAAAAGTGCGACTGAAAGTCATCGTATTTTGGTGGAAGTGTATGGTGACCATGCTCTAGCTGAGCGAACGTGTCAGAAGTGGTTTGCACGGTTTAGAAGTGGTGATTTCGGCTTGGCAGACCAAGAGCGAGCTGGACAGCCAAAAAAAAATTTCAAGACGAAGAATTGACAGCATTGCTCGAGCAGGATTCGTGTCAAACGCAGGAACAACTTGCAGCAGCATTAGGCGTTGATCAAACAACAGTCTCCAAACGCTTGAAAGCCATGGAATGATTCAAAAGATGTCACATTGGGTTCCACATGAATTGAAAGACAGAGACGTTGAAAGACGAAAAACCATTTGCGAATTGCTGCTTCAACGACAGCGCAGAAAGGGGTTTCTGCATCGAATTATTACGGGTGATGAGAAGTGGATCCATTACGAGAACCCTAAACGAAAAAAGGCCTGGGTGAAACCAGGTGAACCAGGTCCATCACAACCAAAACGAGATATTCACTGTGCAAAGGTTATGCTGTGCATATGGTGGGATATGAAAGGTGTGGTGTACTATGAGCTGCTGCAACCGGGTGAAACTATGAATGGAGAACGTTATCGACGACAATTAATGCGTTTGAAGCAAGCTCTGGCCAGAACACGACCAGAATGGGAGAACAGACATGATAAACTTATTGTTCAACATGATAACGCTCGCCCACATGTCGCAAAACCGGTCAAAACCTATTTAGAAAATGTCGGATGGGAAGTTTTACCCCACCCGCCGTATTCACCAGACGTTGCTCCTTCGGACTACTACTTGTTCGATTGCATGAACAACGATTTGATTGGACAGCGGTTTACTTCTTCAGAAGATATCGAAACATGGGTCTCTGACTGGATCGCTTCCAAGGATGAGGACTTCTTTCGCCACGGAATCCGTACATTGCCTGACAGATGGGCGAAAGTGGTGGCTAGCGATGGACAATATTTTTCTTAAGGTATTTATGTATTTTGTGTTTGTACTACAGCTTCAATGTGTGCGTACCAACCGCACGAATTAATTCCTAGACCAAATATATATATATATCAAAATTACCAATACCAGTGTCGAATTCATACTTTTCGGGGTCGCTGAGATGAACAATGACACTTCCGATGCCGTGGCCTGCAACATGGATAGGAAAGGGGATATATAAAAATCATCGAAAATGACCAATATCAAGGAGCTCGTTAGTAATAGTAAAAAGTGACTGACTAACGAAAAATATTATTTTTTTTTCTTAGTTTAACCCAGCGAAGCGGGTAATTGATGCTAGTAGAAATAGATAATTCTACACAGAAACTTCTTACTCTGTGTTAAGAAAATCATTTTATAACATATTAGCATTGAGAGATGCCATCAACGCTGAAACTAAACTTCCAGAGGCGAGCCTTCGCACTTCCCAACAATGCGTGCAGTCCCCAGCGATAATAACTTCGCTCCCTGAGCAGCATAGCCCGTAAGCTTCTCTAGCGACTGGTGAGGCTCAGATAGAAGGGTCCCCAAGTGTTTCCAACCTACTATTTTGTTACCGAAAAAAAAAACAAAATGTTGAAGTATTGGCTTTATTTTATAAGAAAGCAAAGATAAAGAAAATATACAGCAGAAAACAGGGTAGGCCCGGCCTCATAGTACTATTCGCCAGTGTGTTTAAGTTCTATAAGATAGTTGGTGAGAAAAACTACAGACTGTCCAGACTGTTCTTGAAACTGACGGTGAATATATAGGAAACTAGCCTAAAAGATTAATAAATTCTTTGATGAATCAGAAGAGGAAAAGGAGATAGAAAACCTAGATCATCGACTTCGAGAAACCTTTATTGTGATCATTGACACGCTTCTTTCCGAACAAGAGAATAGCGGTCTACAATGAATTCCGAAGAAACTACCACAGCAGGGACTTTTCTGCAGGAAGTGTACGCAGCTGACGTCTAGGGATCTTCGTTTGTTGTTGAGTGCCTTAATTTAAAAAGGCTTTTAGCTCAAGAGAAGTTCGGAACTGCTGAAGAAGTGTCACTATCGCAACTTAACCGATTTCCCATATCGAAAAATCTTCAGAATTTACATCCTAACATAAGTATTTTCCTTCAAGTGTTTTTATATACATTCATGTCTAAAATGATTGTCGCATATCTATAACTATCTTCTTGTAAGAATATGATTTGATAATGATTTTGCAGGGTACTTTTAATATTGATACTTTATGTATAATCGGGAAATGTATATTTGTGGAAAATTTCATAAAAAAAGAATCATAAATTCGAAAATTAGGATGAGTAAAACAAAATGTTGTTAAATGGACAAAATGTTGTTAAATGGTTTTATTGTTCTTATTTACTGCTTTTTTGACATGAAATTTGCCACATACATGTCTTTGCCGATTATACACATACTAACATTATAAGAAATACCGGGCGGATTCGCTATCAAATTATATTCCTATAACAACATATTTTATAGACATGCGACAATAATTTTGGACATGAGTGTACCCCAGCAACTAACTGTGTGGCGAAGAGATCATTTTCCGCACTGTCAAGAATAAAAAACTATTTGAAATCTACTCTTTCTCAGAATAAACTGGCTCATCTAGTTGTTTTAGCCATCGAAAATGATTTCACTCTTAAACTTGATTTTTTTGATGTTATTAATGATTTTGCCGAAGTCAAAGCAAGCCGTAAACAGTTTTGACAGAGGTTTCAGGAACATCATCTTGTAAGATTTTAGGTACGATAATATAACTCTATATAATTTAAAATTGTTTTATATTTTGCTGTCTTTTACACCATGTAATGTTGAATAGGTTAGGCAGAAGCCAGGTAAGTTTTAGTGAATCTACTCCAAATGCTGGCCAGGTATAGAAATTTAAAATGAATAATAAGAAGTAAGAGCTGTAATAACTAATAATAGTAATTATTATAATTTAGTAGCAAACGTAAAAGTAATACTATAAGAAGTGAATCCAGGAGAATGGACGTTTTGGAGAGCGTTGCGATTGGTGTGATTAGGGGCTGCAATTTCGCTAGGGCCCATGGGCGCATAATATGGAAATCCAGCCCTGATTGTTATGATGGAAAAACCAGGTGTTCATTCTTGAATTTGGTAGTAGGTTTTTCAGCGACTTCAGGCACACACAGTTCAGTGTACCACTCAGCTGTGACTGTCTTTTATGTGTCCAAAACGACACACTCCACAATTTCACTCGATTTGAAAAATACAGCTATCATTTTCTTCTTTACTCATTACGATTTTCTGACACCTACAGGTCACGATGTTGTCCACATATCAAGATTGTCCCTTATCAAACATTTGCAGCACCTCCAGGCGCCATGACATCTGCTCTTTATTCACAGACTATACTTCACCCAGAGACAACTAAGTTTTTTCACGTGCAAAAAATCATACAGAATCGAAGGAACTGCTGGTACATTTAGGCCTAAGGTACCCTCAATCTGCTGGTAGGTCACTTGCCTGTCTTTGTCAAACATCTTTCTAACAGCAGTAATGTTTTCTTCCGTAACTGACATTTGTGGCCTTCCCGCCCTCTCAGCGTCCTCCAAACTGGTATTTCCCCTTTGGAATTCTCTGTACCGCTTGAATATAGTCGTTCTATCTGGACGAACATCGCCCAGTGCAAGAATCATTTCTTCTAAGCACTGGTCTACGTTTAAACTACACGTGAAGTTACAGCACAAAACTACTCGTATATCATTTCATGACCAAGATGCCATAGCAAGCACTTTAGACTATCACTGCTAATGAATAAATCAGCCCATCGACTTGGCGCAGCGGTTACTGTGCAAGCATCAAGAAGACTCCTACGACACATGGTTGCGTCGTATTGTAAAACTTTCCTAGTACCCTTTCTATATGTAAACTAAGCAGCAGAAGCTATCTTTAAAAACTTGCAACATCTATTTTCCTTTTACGTCTCGGCGTAAACATGCACGAGCTTATAATTTAACTCCAGGTGTGGTGTGGTGCTTTATTTCTCGGTAAGTACTGGCCAGATCTGAACGAAATTTAGTATGGAAGTAACCATCGTCTGGGGAATAAAAGTCCATATATTTGTTGATCATGCTTGTCCAGAAACAGGCTCGGCTTGGTTGGCGTGTGTTACTTTATTTCTCTGTAAAAACTGTCTGAACCTAAACCAAATTTAATGGTCAAGTAACCCATTGCCTAAGAATAAAGATCACTATATTTGGTGGCCAGACTCAGCCAGGGACAGGCTCAACTTGGTGTGTGTAAAGTACTTTATATCTCTCGGTAACTACTGGCCTAATACGAAGTTTAGCAGGCAAGTACCCCATCGTCTACTGCATGTAAGCATGCAGGGAAGTGCTGCATATAAGCAGAATCCATTTTGAATATCACTGCACCAATGAAAGGGGCTTTAGCCCGTAAACTACGGTTGGCTACGCCACTGACGTCGGGGTTCAAAGTTTGGGAGTCCATTCTACAATATTACCGGTATTATTCTACACTGAAGAGAAGGTAGGTAATTGTTAAGTATTACTGTAACAGTTATATTCTCAGAAAAAAATATAGATAAAGATTGTTTTCTTGAGGAAAGAAAGAGTACAGATGAAGTGAAAAATGGATTCTTTAAGCTGTATTAATCATTTCTTTGCTTTTTTTTTTGTAGTTTTATTAAAAGAATGTTTAAATGTATGTTGAGTGACGAAATTTGGGAGGAGGACGGAAGACCCGGTTAATACCCTCTTGAGTATGCCCCTGATGGAAATTCAAGACATTAACAGCCCTCCTTGCTGACTATGGTGGATAGCAATTACGCTTTTGGTGTATTTTCTACTTGATTCCGGGTTCGATTTCTAGATGGAGAGCATTGGATGATTTACAGTGGTTTATATAACACTTGTACAGAATTGCTGCTAACAAAGATTGCGTTTTTGCACTCTTGTGCAACACCGAGGTCATCAAGGAGATAGGTACCGAAGCACGACTGAATCATTTGCAGTTGGCCAGTGTTTCTTTTAGACATCTGTTGAACGTCTCACGATTATGCCCTTTAATTTAAGGGAGACGAATGATTATGGCGAGTGAATGATGATGGAAGAATTGGTGAAATGAGAAAGTGGAAGGAAACGAGAGTGCCCCGAGAAAATCCATGGCCACGATATTGTCTACCACAAGCTTACTGGATCGGGGATCGAATAAGAGACCCTATACACGAAAAGTAAGTGCTCTATCACTGAACTACCGAGACCCCCTCTACCACAGCTGAAATAAATTAAAATGCAATTATAGATCGGGACAGGCTTAAAGTAATTTTTCCCCAACCACTCTTCCTTTTCACGCCCCCAACCCTCGGTTAGTCCTCGCAAGCATGTACGCTGTCATTGCTCTGAGTGTTGCCGTACCTCTGTTCTACTCGTATAGTTAAGAGGCCCCATCATGGCGAAATTAAAATACCGCTAATTTTACAGTAATTTCAAATAGATAAAGCATAATCGAAAACTGGAACAAGATCGCCCTAGACAATATTATTTTACATGAGATACTGTTATCACGACTCACTTAAGTGCTTTTGATTTCCAGCCATTTAGAAAATCAACATTTATTTTCGCGTTTCTAAATGGCTGCAAACGAAAAGCTACCAGGTGACTCGTTATAACGGGTGCAATGCTTTTGCGCACACTTTCTTCCAGCTTATCATTCCATGCAGATAAGAAGCAAAACAAATAATCATTTTAATGCTTTTGCGCACAAAATGGTATGCAACGTTGCCAATTCATTCTTTGATCTTAATATACAATATATTTTGTAGTTTTTTTTTTTTTTTTTTTTTTGCAAAACAAGACAGGACTCATTTGATCAAATAAAATAAACTAATTTATTAAATTACCTAAGTAACTCCAACTACCTTACTTTCTTGGCTTCTTCAAACACACTAACTCACTTATCTAACAGAATACATAGCGAGACAGCAAGTGGTTCCTGATTGGTTACCGCCAGCTGGCGGCAGCCAATCCCGTGACAGCTTCCTAAAAAGAACTACAAAAATGAACTTTTAATTAACGACTTTCACTTGGCAGTAGCTCGTTAATTAAAAGTTCGTTTTTGTAGTTCTCTTTGGGTAGCTGTCACGGGATTGGCTGGCCGTAACCAATCAGGAACCACTTGCTGTGTCTCTGGAACTTGTTAACTACCAGATATGAATATATATACTGGAGGATACTGAGAATAATTGTAATCTGTTGAAACGGAGACGACAGTATGGACTTCGAGATATCAACTACGAAGAAAGGCGCACCATGCATAATAATGGGAGGTTATAAATATCGTCGTTTCCATGAAGGAAGAGAAGGATCAATATGGAGTTAAGTTAAAATAGACTTACTAAAGTGGTGAGAGCAGAAACTTTTGTTCTTCTCAGATTGCTTTGTGAACAATTTTAATTTCTACAGACTATGTTGACGTTTATAATCCTTGAGTTTAAACGTAGCTTACTGTGTCTCTCCACTGGCTAAAATAAGGTAATGAAGCAGTGGATGTAAACTAACTTAATACTCTAAGATTTCGAACATTTTCGGTTTTGAATACATTTTCATACAAAAGTAGCAGAGTTAATCTATAGACATTTTGGTGAGGCACCTGCTCACTATTGCTCCATCTACTAATGATTGATTACTTACACCAAACCATTAATTTTGCAGGTGTACCTTGAAAACATGCTCGGCTACAATTGAAGTTGATGGTACTGAAAGCAGGGTATTACAGAAGGGAGTGGACCATAATAATCAAGGGGGTATTGAAAATGTTAACAGGCATTTGTTGAGGGAAAACTGTAAACGTCGTGCTGCAGAATGCCTTGAAGAACGGCCAAATAAAGTCATAAGAAAGGAGATTTCAAAAATGACAAGCTTGATCAAAAGGTTATGAAAACATGCAGAGAAGCAATGTATCGATCTCGGAGGAAAAAAATTCCTAGTAAACCAAAAGATATCACCGAAGCTATTCAACAATTGAAAGAAAGAACGAACGATATAACTATGGCTGGAGAAAGGTTTCTGTACGTCAATGAAGCAGCGCAAATAGTCCTTCTTACATGCAATGAAAACATCAGGTATGTGTTCCTTTTTAGTTGTTGTTGATTTTGATGTTGTTGTTTGATGATTTTGATGTTGTTTTTATACAGTTGTTTCTATATAGGCCTAGTGAAGAAAATGTTTCGCTTCTATGTGTTCTTTATTCTTATTCGGTATTATTATTCCTTTATTCTTTTTTCAATTCAGGTTCTGGTGTTATTTCCAGGACATGGAATTGTTTGCTGACGGGACATTTCTCTAAAGTATTGAAACTGTGCGCAACTGTATGATTTGCTTAAGCATGATTATATTGAGATTTGGCAACGTCGCATTTAAAAACTGTGCGCAAAACCACGATTTTATACTTTTCGATTAGCTGTCAATCAACTACAGATTATCGTAGATCTTTGGGAGAAAACTGTGCGCAAACGAGGTGCACCCCGTTATAACGATACCTTATGCAAAATAATATTGTCTAGGGCGCTCTTGTTCCACATTTCGATTATCTTTTATCTATTTGAAGATATCAGATAATTACTGTAAAATTAGCGGTATTTTAATTTCTCAATGATAAGTCCTCTTAAAGTCCGGCTGAAATAAGAAAAAAAAACTTTCCTTCCTATTTTCAGTCAACAACAACAACAAAAATAAAGATGATTTGAATTAGGAAAAAAGAAAGAAGAAAACGAATTGAGGCAACATTGGTTTTCAGCCAGAAGCGATCATATATCTCTACCACAGCCCCGAAGACCAGTAGGGGAAGGTTTAGAGGGGAGAACAGGGTTTTCAGAATTCCTAAAAAAAAAAAAAAAAAAAAAAAAGCTCTCTAAGTATGTCCGAAAGTATATATGTCTCTCTATAAGTATAAATGCAGACATATTTTGCACCCCAGAAAAAAAAAATTCTGGAAGAAAGCTTCCAGTTGGCGGTTACGCTACCGTTATGTAAGACCAGCTCTCAGAATACAGGTCGTTTACGACCGCACTACTTTGCCGCCAACATAGGGTTGCGACGCGTCCTGGTTTTCCTTGACAATCACGGTTTCCAATGAAATAATTACCTGTCCGGAAAAAGTTTTTCAGGATGTGTTTGCCCCAGTATTCCTTCTGCAGATTGAAAAAAAAATCAACCTGCAAGTACTAGTATATCTCACCCAGAAACGGAAGGTTTACAGAAGATTTTTGTAGCCAACTAAATTTAATAAACAAACAACATGGAATTTGAGATCACATCCACTCTTTCGTCGTATAGGTTGTTTAGTGAAAAGAAAAATAAAATGTTTAAGAGGGGGCATATGTTATGTAAATATTTTTTTAAATATCACTTTCAATAGAAAAGAACATATTTTTCCCTCTGACGGGCTTTAACTACTAGATTTTGTTTTTGTTTATCGTTCTGAATTTAGAGTAAATGTATTTTTTCTGCTAGACGGTAAATTTGTATTTCTTTTAGGGTAGTGTTTCTCACTCAGATGATGACAGAAATGAAATGAAATCTTGGAGTTTTACGTCCTACGGTTATGCCGGCGAGGCTAAAGGAGACGGTGAAAATGAGAAATGTATGAAATGGTGGAATGAAGAAAGTGAGAGGAAACGGGGGAACCCCTAGAAATCCCACGAGCACGGTGTTTTGTCCAGGTGATGACAGAACCAAGAAAAAATCTCTCTTCAATCATAAATGTGTGGTAATTGACGCAATAATTATTTAAGACCTGTTAAACAGAACAAATCGGAATTCGGAATAAAAAAAACGGCAGTCAGCTCTTCTTACATCTTTTCACATTTTTATATACCCCTTGTTGGGCTTCATTTGTGTTAACTATGTATAGAATGAACTGGAAAATTTAACCGGGAAAAGACAAGTAATTCATTGACTTTGATCAAATGAGTAGGTGTATAGCCTATAGTCTGAGATTGGTGTCTCGGTTTTTTGTTTACAAAAGCTGGCAACTCTACTCCAAGAGAACGGGACTAGTCTCGGCAACATGTACCCGAGAATTCCTCTTATTTACCCATATGTATAACACATTGCGAGCATGTGTAATTGTATTTTGACAAATTCCTGCGTGAAACATTTCGTTTGCAACAAAATACAGATTTAAAAAAATGCAATTTTGTTGTTTTTAGCAAAAGAACTCTTACACAAATACAACAAATATTTTTTCTACTAGTTGCGCAACGTGTATTTTGCACACCAAGAATTCAACATGGCGTCGTCTGAATTTCCTGTAACGGCATTATCGTATAAACACATGTCTTGTTTTTTTCTCTCCCCTCCAAAATGAAACTTTAATTTCACTTCCCATTCTAAAATTGTATGACATGATATTTATTAACATATATGTAGAGATAATTCGTAAAAATTTCATTATTTTTCAGTCCTGTCAAAGCATCTATGTTAGCCGTATACTATCAACATTCTTGTCAGAGGAATCCACAAAACAAAACAGTAATACAAAAGAATAAGTAGAAAATATTCCTACTTTACCGCATGGTAAGAACAAACATGAGCTTAATTGTTAATAGTTTGTAGAGAACAAAGATATTGAACGGACTTACCAGGACTTGATGTGTCACGTACGTTACAATCTCCGTTGCTAGTGGCTCAACGGCCGACCAGTACAAGCGTCATACACATGAGCGCGCCAAGTACGTAACGTCACGCTGCGAGTTCTTGGGGGGGGGGGGATGGGAAGAATTCCCCCACTTAAATATTTTTTGAAATAAAATTTTCCCCAGTAATAACTTACCGGGGATGAACAAAATGACACTGTTCTCAGAGATTTACCAATTAATTAGAGTAATTGGTATGTAAAAAGCAGATATATATAGATATATGAATGTAATAATGGGTACCTAGTGAGAAGGAATATCATACATAGATAGATTGTGAATGATGAGCATGAAGGATGAGGCGAGGCGTGCTATCACATCACTACATTAAAAGTGTTAGTCCGACAGATGAAGTCATATTCTCGCCTAGGGGCTGCTCTAGGCTTCAAAGTAGACTATGGGAGTCCTGTTAGGAGCAGATGTATTCAGCGTGAAAATGATGGAAATATGAGTGGAAGATGGTCATGAACTTGATAGTCTGTGAGGAGCTCCTGGTCTAAGGCGTCAGGAGGTAGAGTGTAGCAGTAGAGAGTATAGAGTAACGATAGCGGTGTAGGGCAATATCGAGATGGAGAAGGATGGAGAGCTAAGTGGTGCATAGTATTCAGAAGTAAAGGGTGTTGGGTGTTATAACGAGAGCGTATGTAAGTGAGACGTAAAGTTTCAAGATGAAACTGAAGTGTAGGAAACTGAATTCGGTCGTACAAGTCTGCTGTGGGACTAGGCAGTTTGACTCGATATGCAATGCGGAAAGCATGTCGTTCTAACACTAATAACTTTTCATAAATTTTGCGGGTGGCCGCAATCCATGCAACGTTTCCGTAAGTCAGCACAGGCCGTAAAAAGGCCTTGTATGTGTTCAGAATTGTGTTCGCTTTTAGTCCCCAGGACGTTCCGGTGAGCCTTTTTAATAAGTTAAGTCTATTGTATGCTTTAGTTGTGACTGTTTGAAGATGTTGTTTCCAAGTGAGATGTTTATCGAATGTGAGCCCCAAGTAAGTTACAGTTGGTCGTGCCTGGATGGGAGTTTGGTCTACTTGTAGTGAAAGGCAGTTAGGATTTCTTCTGACTCTTGATGTTCGTTTCGGAGGAATGAAGACAATGGCCTGCGTTTTTGTGGCGTTGATCGTTAGCTGCCATTTATCGCACCAGCGAAGAAAATTGTTAATTGCTAACTGTAGAGCAGTGTTGATGGATTGGATAGTAGATCCTAGGGCAAGAAAGGCAGTGTCGTCGGCATATTGAAATAGGTGAATTTTATCAGGAAGTGGAGGCATATCGGCAACATAGAGAAGATAGAGAAGTGGTGACAGAGCCGATCCTTGAGGTACTCCACAGTGAAGGAAAAAAGGATGTGAGAGGCAGTTATTTATTGAAACATATGACAGACGGCCGATTAAAAAGTTGTATATCAGTCTGATATAAGGGACAGGAAATCGAAGATGAGTTAATTTGTATATAAGTGCGATGTGCCATACCCTGTCAAATGCTTTCTCGAGGTCAAATAATACAAGACATGATGGTTTGACCGAGTTATAGTGTTGTGTAACCATGGTGGTTAAACGAAGTAGTTGATCGTTGATCGAATAACCTGGGCGAAATCCTGCTTGGTGTATGGGAAGTAACTGGCGTCTTTCTATGTATGCATGCAGACGTCTTACTAGAATACGTTCTAGGATTTTACTAAAAGTAGACGTTAATTGAATTGGGCGGTAGGATGATAAGTTGGCAGGGGGTTTCTTTGGTTTTGGAAACATTAACGTCTTAGAAGTTTTCCAGGTGACAGGAAAATAGCCAGTTCGCAGAATGAAAGTAAAAATCGTGGCTAACAGAGTAAGCAATGTAAGCGGGCTTTCTTTTATATGGCGATAGGTTATTGTGTCGAAGCCAGGTGCAGTATTCCTTTTGTTGCGTACAACTGTACTGATATCTTGAACTGTGATTGGTTCTGTGAGAGGTTCATTTTGCGGAAGAGTATGAAGGGCATGAGGTTGTAATGAAGGAGAAGATGGATTGACTGTATCAGCTGGATGTCTATATGAATATGTGGAACTGAGTGGTGTGAAGATGTCTTGGAGGAAATCAGCAAAAGCGTCAGCTTTGGCGGAATCTGTTAGTATAGGTAAGTCACCATTTAATAATGGATATGGTGTTTTAGCATGTTTTCCGCAAAGAGCATTAAAACGTTTCCAGTACTTGCTAGAATGAGTGACGTCAGAGAGTGAATTACAGGTTTTAACCCAACACCTTAGCTTGTAAGCACATATGTAATTCTTGACCATCCTCTGAAGTTGCCGGTGATGACGGAGTGATTCTGGATTTTTTGTACGTTGATAGTCACGATAAAACTGTCGAGAGCGAGTGACAAATGTGAGATATTCTGGTGGCAATGTTGGTCGATAAGGCGTTGATGTAGTTACTGGTATGTAAAGTGAACTTGCTTCTTGGATTGAAGTTGTGATGGTATGAATGTCATGATACAGTTCGACTTCTGATGTAGGAGGTTTTAATGGCTCTATTGCTGCCGATAGATATGTTCGGTATTGTTCCCAGTTGGCTTTGTCAAAACGGACGTTAGTTCTCTGAAATTCTGGAGAGGGAGTGGTAGGATGAGTACGGAGGAGCAGTTTGATCGGTACATGGTCACTTCCTAATGGATCGAGAACATCAATATGGATTTGCGAAACGAGATTAGCAGAAGTAATGACAATATCTGGTGTGCTTTGTGATTCCGGCCTAGTGGGTTTTGGAAGATCATGAATGATACCAGTCGTGTGAGTTGTGACAAAGTTTTGAAAGGTAGATCTGTCTCTTTGTGATCTGCTGTGCATGTTAAAATCGGCCATAATTATGAATCTCTTATAATTATCGGAAATGTGTTGCACGAATGCAGTAGGTAGCGGCTTTCCAGGTCTGATATAAACAGTAGCAACAGTTATGGCTATATTACGGAAGTATAAAGTAATTATAAGATATTCAGGCAGATCTGGCACCCTACAAAAGTGTCGTCGTGATGGGATACGTGGAGAAAATCCCACGGCTGTTCCTCCATTTGCACGCCTCCTAGGAAAAGTGTTATCTTGTCGAATTAGTGTATATCCAGAAAAGTGACAAGTCATAGAGGGAGTGAGAAAGGTTTCGTTAAGGATAAACACTGCAGCTCTTTCCTCCAGTAACAGCGCTTCGAATAAAGATTTATTCTGCCAAATGGATCTAATATTGATAAATAAAAAGACTATATCCATGATGAGTAGGTTAGACAGTAGTTTCCAAAGGTGCTGTATGAAAATAGACATTTTGACCAGAATAAGTAGCATGAAATGTAACATGGAATATTTCTCTGGCTGCGTGGGTGATTTGTTTTAAGACATGCGAACGATGAAATGGCTGGATATTTTGAAGAGTGAGCGTTAGAAAAGCAAGCATATTGCGCACTGTTATAGAAGAGTCCAGTGATTGTGGAACGTCTGCAGAATAGTTATATGTACGTAATGGGGCCACGTACTCAGGGTGAGCCTCGGTAGGGGCAGGTTTACCCTTGCACTTGTAACTATATGTCGGATGTTGTTCGTGGCAAGTGTGGCAATTCGGTGGTTGTTGTAGATTTGGGCATGTACGAGTGGAGTGTTCACCAGAACAGTAGCCGCAAACAGTAGTATTTGGGCATGCTGCAGTAGAATGTTGATTATATGTCTGACATTTCTCGCATCGAAGTGGTAGTGGTGCTGGTGACCGTGAAGGTTCAACTCTGTGTCTTCTGTTATAAATGTATGCCCCATTAGTCAGAAGAGAATCAATGGTGGTTTGAGAAGGAGTTAGTACTCGAACCATGTACGTGGGGCCTGCAGCGTTTCTAATGCGCATAACCTTCTGGAGTGTGTGTCCTTCGTAGGCAAGTTCCTCCTGAATCTCGTCATCGCTATAAGAAGGATCAACACCGCGAATCACCACGGAAAGGAGGGGAAGACGGCGAGGTGGTGGTATTTGCTTGCGTTGAGATGCATTAAGGTTAGTAAGTTTAGCATCTTTGCCGAAGGTATCTATAGGTACTTTGTTCTTTATAGTGCTAAGCAAGTTTTCATCTTCTGTTTTGAAAATGAAGCCGTTCCTAGTCTTGACTATTTCTTTGAGTGAAGCACGAGGAAGGTACTTGCGCAGTTGTAGAGCAACTTGTTTCTCAGTCGAGAAGCGTGAATCGAAACTGGTCAACAGAAACGAGTAAATTGATGGTGATGAAGAGCGAGGTAAAGCTGGAGCCGCAGTAGAATCTGTTTCCATGTCCGTAGTGTTCTCCATTCGATCTGGTGCAGTGTGTGCTTTCTTTGCAGGTGGTGAAAATTGCAAGCGGTTAGAATAACTTTGCTTGATTGAAGAGCGGGAAGCCACAGACGTAACAGAGCTTTGAGATGAGCTTCTGGTACGACCAGAAGGGGTTTGAGATTGCACCTTGCGTTTTTCCACCTTAGTGGAGCAACCAGGAGGACCAGGGATAATACTTGGTAAAGTGTGTTTGCTCATTGTGCGTTTGCCTTGATCGATGCCATTGTCCGCCATAGTGAAAACCGTCTTATGGGCTAAGCCCGACTATGAGATGATGCCAAATAAACCGTAAAACCAAGAGGAATAGCAAAGTCGTCAACAGGTAAGACCAGTTAGGTGTGTTAGCCTCCGTGGAGGCTTAAAATCAACTCGACGGTTGTTTCCTCGAACCTCAAGGAGGCAAGTAATCCAACCGTATTTAGAAGTTCGCGATTTAACCTAGGGGATGGAAATACTAGTGACTTGCTTATTTTTCTCCGCCAGCTACGGATACCCTATTTTTTTACCTGGTTAGAGATTCCAGGTGGCCAGTTCGTGTAAAAAGCACTACCCTAATTCTTACATAGTTATGGATCTGTAAACATTCCAGTGAGAAGAGCTTTTCTCATGGGCGTCTCTGCCGGGGGGGACGAGGGGGACGCGTCCCCCTAATCTTTTGGAGTATAAAATATTTAATATTTTATTCTAACTTAATTTATTTACTAATGAGAGATTAACATATCAATGATAATAATTGTACTTATTTGGAATATAATATTCAGGCTGTGAAACGATTATAACAGAGTTCAGAGTTCTCAGGGGGTTCGTGGAGATAAGCAGAAAGGTAACAAACGGAATCGAAGATAATAAACAGGTTGGGTTAGGTAGTACCATTTAAGTCACTCTGTTTGATGTCCCCCCCCTCCAAATTTTACGTGCCAGAGACGCCAGTGGCTTTTCTTATACTTCTGTCTCCTTCCTGTCTCGCCCTACTTCGATTGTTGTGATTTCATAGCCTTTCATCGTGCTCTTGTTAGAAAACAGGAGTGCTCACGAGAGGGTTTTACGGCATAGTTTGCCCCATGAAATTTTTTGGGTGAGGAGAGAGAATTTTCCATTTAGTGATGAGCGCAAGAGTCTTGGTCTTGCAGTTTTTGCAAGAGTCTTGCATGCAAGAGCAAGACCAAGACCAGGAATCCCGATGCAAGACCAAGACCAAGACCAAGACCATACCTGCAAGACCAATACCAAGACCAAGACTCTTGCGCAAGAGTCTCGCACAAGTACCAACACTATTTCCGTTGAAGATGTCAAAATTGAATTTCAACTTTACAATAATGACTCTTGTGAAAACGGCAAAATATTCCGAAATTGAATAAAATGTAATCTATGATGAGTGATCAGAAAGTAAGCTTACAGCCTACAGTGAAACGTGTATATACGAGGTGTGTTCAAGAAGTGTCGAACCTGATTTTTTCCAGTGTAAACCAGTGAACCGGGGGAGATTTTCTTCAGTGTAGATGTAGAGAGGACACTCATGCGCAGTTGTGAATTTTTTTCCCGCTCGCGTCAGTCGCTGGCAGTCGGCCAACGAATGAAGATGTGTAGTGAGCCGTCGTAGGATTTCAGGCTTTTTTTGGTTAAAAAAAAATGACAGAAAAAGTTGAGCAGAAATACTGCATCAAATTTAGCCAAAAGCTTGGCAATATCCAAGCGGAAATCATTACATTGGATCAGTACAATCACTTTGAGCGAGAATTTGGGCATGACGAGAGTGTCCGCGAAATTTAATTCAGGCATTCATCGCCAAACTCAACATTCCTGTGTGCCGTCAGGCTCCCTACTCACCTGACATGGCTCCCTGTGACTTTTGGTTATTCCCCAAGCTGAAAATGCCACTAGAATGGACCCAGCAGGCGGTGGAAGGGACCCAATTTGATTGATTGATTGATTTTGAGTTTTACGTCCCGTTCAGCAGCGAGGCTATATGAGACGTGGACCTACTGATTAACGTGGAATCTGAACCACATGAGCTCCCGCCGGGAATCGAACCCGGGTCTCCCACGCCAAAGGCGCGTACGCTAACCGCTTAGCCACGGAGGAGCTCGGACCCAATTTGAGTCAAGAGAAGACATCATACGGAATACGATAGCACCGTTGCTCATCATTCCTAAAAGTGCGTTCCAGAAGTGTTTCTAACAATGGCGGGAGCACTGGCAAAAGTGTATGCGTTATCAAGGAGATTGCTTTGAAGGAGAATAATGTCTCGTATTTCTAAATAAATGTGTTTTTGTCAACTAAAGATTTGATACTTTTTGAACATCATACAGATAGTACGTACATTAGGTTATTTTTCGATATAGTCTTCACATTGGCTGAGGCACTTGTCGCATCGAGAGATGAGTTTGAAGATTCTTTCCTGGTAAAAATCCTATTTTTGCGTGTTCATTCACGTTGTCACTAAGTGTTTCACCTCGTTGTCTGAAGCAAAGAGACATCCTCCTAGGTGTTCCTTCAAGTGCGGAAACAGAATAAAGTAGCTTGGAGCGAGGTCCTGGTTGTAGGGAGGGTGGTCGATGATGTCTCAGCGAAGCTCCTTCAGCAGACTGGTGGTCTTTCGGGCTGTATGTGGGCGGGCGTTATCGTGAAGGAAGATGACGCACTCAGTGAGAAGTCCTGCCCATTTCCACCTGAATGCTTCGTTGCAATCGTGTTAAGGTTTCACAGTATTGGTCTATATCAGGCGGTAACATGTTTCGCCAACAGAAATCGAATAAACGACCGGACTTCTTCGTGAGACCATTTTTCCAAATGAGTCGCCGTTTGTATTGATATATAACAAGCGCCGTAGGTTGCGGGTGTCTGAAACTCTGCTGAGTTCCCAACTCAACATCTTATAATTACCTCACACTCCTCATTCTTCTATAACAGATTAAACTTCAGAACTATTGGTCTTGTAACCTTAGTTTCTGATTCTACCTTGCGTAAAGAAAATTGTTTTGTCACAACCGTTTCCAGTCTCTCAACTTTTGGGGCGAAAGAGGAGAATTGTACATTAGGGGGCTTACCGCCAAACATTTGAGGAACATGGTCACCCCTGTTAAGAAGGTATGGACGTTACAATATGAAATAATATGTAGAGACATATTCGTTTTAATCACTGACCCGGCTCTTCGGAAAAGCCGTGTCGGTAAATATTTAATTTTATTGCAATAAGCTTAAGCAGGAAACCTTTCCTACTGCATTGTGCGTAACATTCTGAAGTTGTATGCAGCTTTCTTCCCCAACTTTTAGGGAAACATTCAGTTTTACCGGTCCGACTTTCCTCAAGGTTTTTTGATTTGATTTCAGTTTAGTGACTCTTTCAGCAGCTATGCTATATAAGATGTAGACAGCTTAAAGTAGCATCCGAACCAAATGAGCTCCCGCCAGGAATCGAACCTGGCTCTCTCACGCTAAAGGCGCGTACGCTAACTGCTTAGTGGGGGCATGGTGACTCAGTGGTAGAGTGCTTACTTTTGATGCGTGGGGTCCCTCGTTCGATCCAGGGAAAATAAGTTTGTGGTGGACATATAAAGATGGTATCGAGACGAGACTTTGTATGGTGTCGCTCTCGTCTCGGTTGATAAATAGAAGTCTCGTATCGAGTCAAAAATCTTTTCGGTCTCGTCTCGGTCAACAGATGCTTGTCTCGATCTCGGTCTCGGTATAGAGGGCCAAGTGTCGATCTCGTCTTGAAAATCTCGAAATAAATAGTGTGAAATTAAAATTGTGAAAGTATTGTTATCGTACAGTCTGTCGTTTCCACTTCTTATTTTTTGCCTTTATTCTTGACTTATGGTATGGTGTACACTTATGGTATAGAATTATGGTATGGTGTACCTCTACATAGCTAATTTGCTAGCGCTAATGCTTCCCGTGCGTGTGTCCGAGGTTCAATCATCAGTGGGTATATCATACCTGGGATAAAATCCTAATAGTAACACATATTTCACTTTCAGCAGTAGATTTTGTCTCATATAGCCTATACAATTAAACACTCTTAAAATAACTCTAGTATTATACAATAGTTTATTTCCTTCCTTTTAATAAGAATTGTTCAATACTTCCTAACGGATAATTCAATACTAGTAGCACGAATGTATTTAATCGTACCGAAATTGAAATTTTACAATTTTTCATTTATTATGTAAAATACGTTCTGCTGTGACTGTCATTTTAAAAGCAGAATATAACGTTTATTATCCTAACAAATATGATAAATTATTACTACAATATATTATGTTTCAAATTGATCAAATGGTTTATTACCGTTTCTCATCTCCGTGTTTAATTGACACTTTATGACACGAACTTCATGAATCCTGTGGTGGGAGCTACGGCACTCATCTTTGCTATGTGTGGTCTCGGGTTGGATCACCAAACAAGTTAGATTCAAAGTGTGATATTTCGCATAGTAAGCGTCTCACTTTATATATATTCTGTTTCTTATACAAGTTTACAAGATCATAATGTATTACATAAGCAGATATCCAGTGCCGTAACATAGATTAAGCTTATTCCTGAGCTCTCACCGGTGAATGTGATCTTGATTTGAGAAAACTAATCGAGGCTTTATTATATTGATTGAAAATTACTTGCGAAACATGGACATACATGTACATATTATATAAGTATATAGGTAATTCGAGCTATCTGTATCTATTTTCTCTCTCTCGCCAAAACAAGCGATATGGAAATCTTAACTTTCTAGTTTTCTTTTGTATTAATTTTCGTAGTTTTGCTGCAATATGAAGTTTAGAGGTAGACTGTACTAAGTCACTTTTTCGTCGAAATTGAATTAAAAATACTTTTTTAACAGACTATGTTCTTTATGGTGATGTAATAAAGTAAGTCTAAAAGCATCCTATTACTTTGTAACTACTTAGTATAATTTGAAAAAGATTATTATAGGTCTTAGTTAAGGAACCGGTTTTTCGCTTCTCCTGTACAATTACGAAATTATGACTTGGTTTAGTGTACCTCTGAGGTCTACATATAATAAAATCATCACCATCATCATAATCAACCATTATCAATCCACTGGTGGATGAAGGTCTTTCCAATTCTTCTCCACAACTACTTATCTTGGGCAATTATTTTCCAAGTTTTTTCTCCAGTGGTTCTTGATTTCGTCACACCTTCTTGTATGTGGACGTTTCCTAGGCTTTTTTGGTCTCGTGGTATCCAGTCTAGAATTGTTTTCGTCCATCGACTATAATATCTCCTTGCAATATGTCCAGCACGTTTTCAAGCCCATGTAAAAAAATTATTTTATTGGTACCAGTCGTTAGTTGCCAAATAATTCATTTCTATATATTTGGGCTACAAATAGTTCAAATCCGCTACTTTTTGATCTTCGGAGCTGACAACACTATAATCGGCTATATTAGGGTTAAAATAAATGAATGCGTATGAAAAGAGACTGTATAATATACTAATATCCACTGACAGAGTATTTTTGCACAATGTAGCAAAAGTATATTTTGTGTGTACAAGTATAGAGTTACAAGTGTGAAATCATTACAAGTGCTCTAATCTATGTGATTTTTTTTCGATATCAAGTATATTTGGCTTTATTCTCGTTTTTGCGCATACTCTTGTCACTGACGCGCCTGCTCCCTGCGGACGCACCCACACGCGAGCTCTCTGCTGTGTCTCTGCCCTGATTTGGTTAGATACTATTCTCACGCTTACTGGTCACCTATCACATCTTTCTTTTCTTGCACAGAGCTTTTCTTTATGACATACATTAGAACGCATATTTATAACCATAAAAGGAAGTCTTTGTAAAACGAATCTGCATCCATGAATGGAACTTCCACCTTAAGAAATCTCCTAGGACACTGCGAATTAATTTCGTGATGGAATAACTGCATATAGTGAGATACTAGGTACTAGCATAGCACGTAGTCATTTCAGGGGATATCAGTTTGCACGCACATGATCGATCTGCACGCAATTATTTGGGTATGTAAGATTTAATAACATTCCTAAACGCCTTAGAGAATCATTTAAAGCAATAAAATGAAAGAAAATGTTTTTTTTTTTAATTTGACGGACTATTCATAATCTGCACCCACGTTTAAGTTACATGACGAATATTAATTGTAATTTAATATAATCTTAAGACAATTTTGTTGAAAACGGATTTTTTACTTTATTACAGGAAACTTTTTCTGGTGTCTCAGAAATGTGGAACGAGACTATGGTTAATCGATTTGTGTAACTGAACACGAAAAACCATAGGCGGGAAAACTCGATCGCAACCGTTCCATATTTATGGGGAAAAGAGTAGGGGCACTGCCAACACAACACGTTGTGGATAATGAGATTAAATATGGCGCGAGTTCTATGAAAATATGCATAGAAGCGCAGTTTAACATACACTACAATGTGACATTACATTCCACAATATTCTGGCAACTGAGGGCAGAGGCATAGCACGTAACAACAGAGGAGGTGGGCGGGTAGCGTGGAATATAGCGTAGGGGAAAAGTTCCATAGAAGGTATGAACACATACAAGCCAGACTTGAAGGGAATAGCATGGTAATATATCATGGACATGATCAAGTACATAGTTTCAGAGTAGAAAGGCAATGGGGCAACGGCTCCCACCTTCCTGAACTGATCTTTCAATGTATAGTAGTGTATTGGACTTTGCAGTGCATTCACAGAAGGACGTATATTGTTGTCTTATGCTTATGTCATCATCATCATCATCATCATCATCATCATCATAAACATATGAGAATGATGCCTACATGTATACAACAGTCTATTCACATAGGACGTTACGAGGGGAGGGGGTCCGGACTCTAAGGACAATCCCCTCCATAGCTCTCTTTCTTCCATTTATGCTTCATAATGTCGTCTACAGGCTGTCTATAGTTTGGATTGATTACTTCAATTGAATTGAATTTCTCTTTATTTCAGCGGGCGAGGTTCAGCCCGAGGCTGCTCTGCCAACTAACCCTTGTCATAATTACAAAGAAAAGAAAGAAAAAAACAAAGATACAAGATACAAATAACAACATGACATGATACATTCAATAATACTAAGGATAAACAAAACATTCAGTAAATGTAAATGTAAAAAAAAGAAAAGAAAAGAAAAGAAAAGAAAGAACTATACTCATACTGCTAGTCCAATTTCATACCAATTTCAGTCCAATTTCATACTGAGGAAACCTTTCATGTGTGCCAATGCCTTGTCTCTGATCTCTAAAAAATAATGTTTGGAGTGATGATTTAAATAAATTGTACGGTTTGTCAGTGATTGACTTTGGTAGGGAGTTCCAGATTCTTACTGCCGAAATTGAAAATGTCTTCTCTGTTATTTTTAAAGAATGCCGGGGCATATTCAGTTTATTACTTACACGGGTATTGTAACGGTGAATTTCTGATCTACATGTTAATTTATGATGCAAGTTAGGTGGTTTTATGTGAATTTATTTTGTATAGTAAACCGGAGATATCGTCTTACTTGACCATGTATTATTACTGTACCATTCCCCTGACGTCTTGCTTCTCCGATTTCCTCATTATATGATCATTTTTACTTGCGCTTATCCGCCCTCCTCTGTCGTTATGTGCTACTCGCCTCTGCCCTCACTTGTCAGAGTATTGTCGAATATTATGTCACACTCTACTATATGATGTGCTTCTTCGCATATTTTCATCAAACTTGCTTCATATTTCGTCTTATTATCCACAACATTTTGTGTTGGCAGTGCTCCTACTCCCCACCATAAGTGCGGAACGGTTGCGATCGAGGGTTTTTCTCGCCTATGGATTTTCTTGTTCACTAATACAAATCGATTGAACATAGTCTCGTTCCACATTTCATGTGACACCAGGAAAAAATCCCTTTTTAGAAGGAAACATACATTTTAAAAGAAGACGCAGATTATGAATATAGGCCCAAATAGGCGTCATTAATTATACCCTGCATTTTTAAATAAAATAGTTACATTCAACACATGCAATTTATATATGACGCTGCATTTCTTCGTGCAAGTTAACTTTAGGAGGGCGTAACCATCATGGATGTTGGAGCTTTGTGTGGGCTAGAACGTTTAATGAAAAAAAATATCACGGGTAAAACAGGGCGGTTTTGATAGTCGATTTGAGGTGCAATTGTTGTCATATTAAGAGTTTACTAACGTATGGTTATCAAAAACTTATTCAGAGTCACTTTTATCTCATACTAGCTGTGTAAGGTAGTTATGTATTAAGATTAGCCTGTATGCTAATTTAATGATGGTTTAGCTAGTATAAAGCAGTTCAACGTAGAAACAAAAAACAGAGCTAACTGATTTCTTAACCAGAGAAAATATCGACGTGGCCTTGCTGAATGAAACTAACCTGAAACCGATAAACTCTTTGAGAGTACGCAACTACACAGTGTACAAAACGGATTGCCAAGGCCGCAAGGGTGGCACGGCGGTACTTATCAAACGAGACATAGCATATGACGGCCTGACACTACCATCACTCTATGGAGGGCATAGGGATCACGACTCACTCACCGGATGGTCCGCTACATGTAGCACCAGTATACAAGAAACCACACATCCCACTGCTGCTACAAAATTTACAACTGCTACGGGGATTAGGATATCGCGTCACCCTGGGCGGGGACCTCAACTGCAAGCATCCTGTTTGGAACCCTAGAATCTCCAACCGAAATGGCAGACAGCTGCAACAACACCTCCGTCGGCTCGACTTCCTAGCCAGCGCACCGCCGAATCCAAACCATTTTCCCACAAATGGAGGACTCCCGGATGTACTAGACATGGCATTAACTGTCAACGTAACCATACTTTTTGGGCTACATGCAGTGACAGCCCTTAACTCGGACCACATTCTGATGACGTTCACAGTTGCTGTACGCACCCACGCGCCAACGACGCAACTACTGAATGTCGAGGAAACAAACTGGGATATGTACACTCCAACCCTTGCAGAAATGGTCGACCTAGAAATCCTTCTCAACAGCCCCGCTGAGATAGAAGCAGCAGTACAATCCCTTACCGCACCCATGCAGTCCATCGTGTGACTATCCACCACCGTCCAGAGAAGACAACATCAACAGCAAACTCCGGAAGACGCCCGAACTCCCGCGCTGATCCACTTGAAATGCTGGGTAAGACGAAGATGGTAGATCACCCGTCACCCTAGATACAAGTCCCTCTGGAATGCCTTGACCAAGAGGGTCAAGAAACGTCTACACAGTATCCAGTTGCGGAAATGGAACGAACGGCTCCAGGCCATGGTTACTCCGTCAAGGGACTTCTGGCTCCTACTTTGGGATTTGACACTCACAGAAATAACCCCACATGCATGGCGGATTCGAGGCCTTAAGGACTAGTCTACTCTCCCGAAGATCAGTCCAACTTCTTTGCAGACTATCTCCAGGACACTTTTACGGAAAACAAAACGCCAGCAGACCCAAACACTCAAGCAGCAGCGGACCACAGCCTCCAGATCATCCAGCAGATGCAACAGCATCCCGGCAAAAGACCTGACATCTCCCAAGGAAATTCAACGCATCATCAGGAGACTTGAGCCACGATGAGCCGCAGGTCCGGACAAAATTCCACGTGACCTTTCCTTCACTGCAGACTCCTGAAACACATCGAAGAAAATGTCATCCTTACGGACCATCAGTTTGGATTCTGGGCGGACATAGCACCACGTTACAACTTGTCCACGTCACTGACAACATAATTTAGTGAAGGTGGTCATATTCTTGGAGTTTTCCTTGATGTGGGAAAGGCGTTTGACAGAGTATGGCACTCAGGCCTTGTACACAAATTACACCAGAACAACTTCCCAAGCTACCAGATCAGAACGATCCAAAGCTATCTATGGAACCGAACCTTCCGGGTCAACCATGCTAACCATCTGACGGATGCAAGGAACATACCGGCCGGAGTTCCACATGGCTCCTTCATCTCTCAGCTTTTATTTAACATCTATAAGGCAGATTTACCAATCACAAACAATACCGTCACTGCAACATACGCAGACACTACTGCAATTCTCGCCAGCCATACGAGCCATAAATATGCCGCTTTCCATCTCCGTCATCATCTAGCGCTCCTAGAAGACTGGACAAGAACATGGAAGATCCAGCTCAGTGAAGAAAAGACTGTAGTGGTGGACGTCACCAAAAACATTACACCAAGAGACCATGGACTTCAATGTGTCCAGCTCAGACCACAAGAGCAAGCCAAATATCTGGGAGTCATTCTGGACCACCGCCTTACCTTCGAAAAACACCTAACAGCAACAGCCAAAAAGGCACTGGCCCGCTTCAGAGCCCTTCTACCAGTTCTATAACCCCACAATTTACCCATGAAACACGCAGACACATCTGCCAGATGTATATCCGTTCAATCTTAATGAATGCTCATCCAGCCTGCCAGCATAGTTACAAATTCTACCTAAGACACCTCCAGGTGGTTTAGAACAGCCTACGCCATCACCGGACACTCCACTGACATCCAAATACAGAAATCCAAGAAAACTTGAAGTCCCTTCTTCAGGAATTAAGACAAATGCCGACTGCCAGGGTGTGGAATACAATTCAGAACTCAGGAAATCATCTCATCTCGTCGATTTGTTCCCGAGAACCAAGACGACGGATTTATCGCATGACAGGACCGTAACAATAGATCTCAGTGCTGACAGGACAACATGAATGGGGTAGGTGACAGTAGCTACTCCTCACCACAACATACGCTGCAATCCCAAGTCAAGGCACAACACAGAAGCCAACGGTACATCAAGTGCCCAATACTTCCTTCAATAAAAAACCCGACCAGAAATGCTCTGCCCTGCTGGTATGAAGATATTCTACTTAGTATCATTTTTTTACATCCACATTTTTACATGCAATCATCATCTATATTTTGACATTTGTTTCACTAGCGATTTCCTTTTTGTATGTTTTTTATAACAATTTATGTTTGCACCACTTCATCTCCGTTTTTAATCAATCTCCAATTTAATCAGTGCGTCCGTGCTGTCCATTTTTCTTACTTGTGTAGTTATACTGTACATTTTAACTGTTTTCATAACTGTTCAATTACTACATTAAATAATTTCAATGATTTAGCTCAAAATCTGTGTCTCTAGTTGATATTATCCCATAAATCTAGCAAAAAAGAAATCAGAAGCTTGTTATTTATGACGAGTTGGTGTTTCGGTTTGACAATGTTCGTGTTCACATCATACCTCACAATAGTCAGTGCTACTGCGTGTTGAAATTTTGACTGTGTTCAATATTTTTGGTGTGCTTTGTACTTGTGATTTGTGCTTATCAATTGGCTTTTGTGTAGTGCTTCTATTTTTCCTTCCTGCTTTTGTTTTTTGCCTTCATGGCGCCCACTTCTGATGGCACTGCGCTTATCCAGGCCACTTCGACAACGACTATGACCAATTGTTCTACAGCTATGGTAATTGATTCTGCTGCTACAACTTCAGCTCCTGCACCTACTGTTCCTGCAAATGTTTATGCCACCCATCATTTAGGACCTTATATTGTTCACGTCACTGATTCAGGTAGTATCAGTCGTCAACATCCCATGAAATTGGGTCGATTACTTCATACGCATGGTGTTGCCGATATGGATTTAAAACAAGTTCGTCGAGGTTTACACAAAGTTTATTTTCGTATCGGTTCTGCTGCGAACCAATGCCTCACTCATCCCTTATTACAGGAAAATCACTGGAAAGCATATGCACCCAATTATCAAGTTTCTCGCAAAGGTGTCATTCGCAATATGGATCCGTCTCTCAGTGACAAAGACCTTTTGTCGCATATACAGAGCTCAGCTAATATAACTTATGTTAGAGTATCTTCCGCAGCATTTCTTTACCTCTAACGAGCTCTCAACTTCCTTCCGCAGTGGGTGAGGGGGCTCCATCTTCCGCACTTCCTACCCGACCTCCGTTTATATCCTCTTCTTCCCACCAAAGAACACCTACTGGCACTGTTGTTCTAACATTCAATACCAACATTCTGCCGGAATATTGTACCTTTTTTATGCGCCTTCCAGTGGGCATCTATATACCTCAACTAAAACAATGTTATACATGTTTCTACTATGGCCTTTATTCCCAAAATTGTAAAAGGGTGCCCACATTGTGCCACGTGCGGCTTAGAAAGGCATACTTCCTCTTCTTGTACCGCTAAACCGCATTGTCTTCACTTTTCCAGTGATCACGTTGCCACGTTCCGTACTGTCCTGAACGGACCTTTCAAACATAAATTAATCAGCTCATGGCTCTCGAAAACCTATCCTTTCAACAAGCCAAACGCTGTGTGGATACAACTACACTCTTCCTTTGCCTTAGTTACCTTCGCATTACTCCTCTTCTACTCCACCCCACCGCTCGTTGTCCTTTGCGGACACTGCTAAACTTCCTCCTCTAGTTTTACAATCGGCTCTACTTCTGCTGACAAACCCCGTAAAAAACAACCTTTTTCTCACGTCCCTACTCATCCTTCTAAGGATTAGGTTCAATCTATTTCACGGCCTTCGTCGCGCACGCACACTTCTCTTAAATAAGGTTTTTCTATACATTCACCTTTTCGCCTATCTTCATTCTCTTCTTCCACTTCTACCACGCCTGGAATTCAATCCCATTTCTCCAGTGCCCTTAAGACAATCCTTCAAGTTCTGGAAACACGTCCGATACAGTTTACTTCGCAAGAACTGAATACCAAGTTCTTACAGGAAACTTGGCTGAAAACTCCATCACCCCGTCTCCTTTCTACATATAATTGGATTCACGAACTTCGTGCTGATCGCTACGGTGGTAGTTCCATTGGAATCCGTAAAAGTCTTACGTATATTCTCCTACCCTTCCCCTTTCTCCACTCCGAGATATATTGTGAGTCCATTCGCATTGGATCTGCTACCTTCATTAATATGTATGTACACTCATGTCCAAAATTATTGTCGCATGTCTATAAAGTATGTTGTTGTAGGAATATAATTTGATAACGAATTCGCCCGGTGTTTCTTATAATGTTAGTATGTGTATAATCGACAAAGACGTATGTGGCAAATTTCATGTCAATAAAGCAGCAAACAAGAACAATAAAATGAAAATAAAACTTCCTTGTCCATTTAGCAACATTTTGTTTTACTCATTCTAATTTTCGTATTTATAATTCTTTTCCTATGAAATTTACCTGCAAAATATTATCAAATTATATTCTCACAAGAAGATAATTATAGATATGCGACAGTCACTTTGGACATGAGTGTACCTCCTTATCTCCATCTGCTTGCCTCTGACTGGATCACTCTTTTTCAAACTCTACCTTCCCCGTTGTTTCTTGGTGTCGATCAGCTTATTTTCATTCCTCTTTTTATATTCTTAAATATGGCACCCCCACTCGTATTCCCCGTCCTTCAGAATCTCCTCTGCTCCGTATATCTCTTTCTGCTCTCCTTTTCTCAGTCGACTCCTCTGCTGGGAAGTGCTTACTGACGCTTTCGGCAGAGATCAGTTCCCCCTTCTTATCCACGCTTCCTCCCCTACCCTCTCTTTTCGTCCTTGTCCCTGGTTTCCTTCCCTCACTCTATTCCCTCCTTTTCTCGCCCTTCTACCTCCTTAGACTGGGATCACTATAACTCTATACACGAACACTTACCCTCTCCATCGCTTTCCCACTCTTCCCACGACCACGCGATTCGTTTTCGTCATAAAATTGTACTCAGCACCCGTCACTCACGCATAAAACTTCTGTTTCTGCTTCCCATCCTTTCCGCCCTGTTCTCCAGTGGTGGATCTATAAGTGTCAAAAATGGATAAATCTACGCTTCCAAGCCCAGTATACCTATCTCCGTGTCCGCTCTACAGCTAATTTCCTTCTTTACCAACATACACAGGCTCTAGCCAAACGCCATATCCCTCTCTCTCGTCGTTTAGCCTGGGGACTTTTCTGTGATACTTTCTCTTCCGGTACTAAACCTTCCAAACTTTGGTCCTTTTACCGCTCCCTTAACTATCTGCTTCGTTCTCTTACTTCTGGGAAACATATTTCTTCTTCATGGGTTTTCCTATTTCATGCCCAATTAGCCCCGTCTACGACTATGTTACCTCCCATTTGGTTTTCCCTTTTCTTTCAAGATCCTACTCTCATTAAACTGGACTCCCCATTTTCTCTCCGTAAATTAACCATAGCACTCTCTAAACCCAAATCTACATCTCCCGGTAAAGACGGCGTCTCGTTTAGTTACCTTCAACACTTGCCTCCTTCCCATATATCGGATAACACCGTCTGGACCACTGAACATACTCCTTCCCTTTGGAAATAATATGCTGTTCTATCTATCTTGAAACCTAATAAAACCCCCCGGGGTAGCAAATCACTACTTCCCTATTTCCCTCTCATGTTCTTCAAAAATCTTTGAGCATCTTCTCACACATCGTATACAATGGTTTGTGGAACATCATAATCTTCTATCTCAACATCAATTTGGTTTTCGTGTGGGGCGATGCACTTATGATTGTCTTAGTATTTTGGTTTGTGATATTTGGTTGGCCTTCACCCAACGTAAATCTCTATACGCAGTGTTTTTGGATCTCGAACGAGCCTATAACACTGTTTCTTTCTATTACATTTTAGACGAACTCTGGCAACTTGGTCTACCTCCCAAATTTCTAGGTGTCATCCATAATTTACTCATTAATCGTGTCGTCTATATTCACATTGGTCACCAGTATACTTCTCCCAGACTCACTTCCCAAGGCGTTCCCCAAGGTTCCGTTTTAGCCCCACTTTTATTTAATATATGTCTCGCTCGCCAAGTCCCTTATCTTGTTACCATGTTTCGTGCTTTATACTTTGCTGACAATATTGTTGTGTATACCCTAGCCTCAAATCTTCTTACTACTGCTCTCGCATCCTTTGCACTTTCGTGTGATAAATATAATTTTTCCGTTAACTGGACCAAAACCCATCTTGTGGAATTTACACGGGAACGTTCTTCCTCCCCTTTCCGTTTGGTCATCCGTGGTGTCTCCATACCTCAAGTCTTTTCTGTTAAATACGTAGGCATGTACTTGGATTTCTGTTTACGTTGGACGTCTCATTCTCGATTTCTTCAAACTAAAATTGGCCGCTATCTCCATCTTCTCCCTACAATCAGTAGCACCCGTTAGAGTGTTGACATTCGTCATCTTCTTACCTTATTCCGTCCAGTTTACCTTCCAATGATTACTTATGGCCTTTTCCTGCTTTTCCCGAAAATCATAAAACGTATTACTACAATTCAATCTCTTCAATACCGCACCCTTTGTCGTACACTCTTACTTCCTCCCACTAACGCCGCCACTGCACTCTTTGCGAAAGCGCGAGTTCCTCCCCTTCAAATTTATATTCTATTCCTCAGTGATACCTTTTATCTTTTACGCTTCACAAGTACCGTCACAGTTTTCCTACCCAAACTTCAATTGTTGTCTTACCTACATAATTCATCCCGTCATCGTCCCTATACTTCCTCCCTTCCCTTTCTCTAGTATAGTTACACCTTCCTCTCCCTCTACTTCTTCTCCTTTCTCGTACTCGGACTCCCTTGTCTTATTTGCATGATTATATTTTCGACCTTAGATCTCAATGTCGAACTCTCCCCTTACCCTCCCTCTTCGATCGGTCTTCATCATCCCAGCATTTCTGTTCCTCTTTTCTACTCCTGGCTTCCTCACTTCCCCTCTACCACCCATCATTTATATACCAATAGTTGTCAGTCCCGTGATTGTGTCGTCTCTGGTTTCTATGATTCCTTTTTCAATCAACATTTTAGTTACAACTTGCCTTCCACTTCTACGATCTTTCAAGCAGAAGCTTACTCTGTAGCTGCTGCCCTCTGTTACTCTCTTCAACATTCGTATGTTACAGTTTGTCTTGTTACAGATTCCAAATCCCTCCTTTCCGCATTACAATCCTACCCTTGGACTTCTAAAACTGATCGCAATATTTTAGAGTTTAAATCATTGGTACTTCTCATGGCTTTTCTACTTTCTTTTTATTAGGGAAGTGTCACGTGGGTGTCGTTGGCAATGTGCCAGCTGACCGAGCTGCACGTTTCGGTAGTTTGTTTGGGCAGCCGTTTTCTCTCAAACTTTCTCTTTCTGCTTACCACCCTCATTCCCTCTCCCGTGATTTACAGCGTTGGGAACATGATAACTATCATGGCCGTGTGCACCAACGAAGTTCAACAGTTGAACGAGGGTCATAACCAAGCTCGGTGAAAATGACTGTTGTACCAACAACGTTCAAGATTAAGTCTCGGTCAAATGGTGGATAAACTTGGTTTTAGCATGAAAGGACGAATTTGGTTTGTTTAAACTTCGTTGATCCAAGTCTGTTCGTTTACATTCAATAATATATTTGTATTTTCCCACTAATGAAATTACAATATATTTCTCGTATTTCATTATTTTTTCCACCACAATTACGATCACTGAAATTAGACTACTCACAACCCTATGCACACAATCTCGAAAGTCGAAAAGATTGGTGCGCGGTATGCCTTTTTCATTTGTTACTTTGTAAAACGAAGATTAGAGGCAAAAGACGACAACCAATCACAGTTGATTTTACAAATTGACCGAAGTTTACTCAAACGAGATGTACTGAACTTCGACTTTGAATGGTGCAACACAAGTCCTGGAATCTGTCTTACAGAAGACTTGTCTGTCACAACAGCGGAATTGAACACCTTTGCACCAGGACATGGAGACGGACCGGTAAACGCCATAGGTGGTCAATTTAAAAGGACTGTTTGGATGTCGGTCAAGGCCAGAGCCACACAAATTAAATCTGCACAAGACTTCTATGAGCATATTGTCAATTTCCTAAAACTGTTAATGTTCTTTTTGTGTCTCAAGCTGATGTTGAAGAAAGGCTCGCCTCCTCCTGAACAAATGTTGGATGTTAACTACTGATATAATTAGAATACGGAACTTCCACCACTTTCAGAAAATGGATGAAAATAATATTTTAGTTGGTCTTACCGCAACGTCCAACTTAATCAAAATACATATTTCTTGGAGGTCGCTCAGCAATCAGTGATACAAACATTATCTCAAGGCCGTGTAAAGTATAGTGATGTTTATACTGATTTCGATCATGATAATGGTGGTGATGATAGTGGCACATTGTCTAGCACACAAACAAGCTACTCTGATGTTCCTGGGCCATCAATTGAAAAACCTGTATAGGAATTCGAAATCTCAGCACATAATATTAAACCAGGAACTTACGTTATGGTTAGTTTCTAATGTGGCGCTACAAGTAAAGTTGCCTATAAGTATGCAGGCATCTGTCAGACTGGAGATAAAGTTCGGGTGGCACTTCTAAAATTATGTGGAAGTGACAGTACGTTGTTTCGGCTTGACGAACTTAATTTGAAATGAAATTTTTTAGTTTTACGTCCCACGAATATGCCGGTTAGGCTAAGGGAGACGGTGAAGATGAGAAATGAATGGAATGGTGGAATGAAGAAAATGGGAGGAAACGGAAGAACGCCGAGAAAACCCACGAGCATGGTGTTTGTCCAGCACAAAGTCCACACTGCGCGAGTTTGGATCGAACCAGGGACCCCAAGCACTGGAGGTGAACGCTCTACCACTGAGCCACCGCGCCCCATTTTGATTAACGTAATGGAAAGTGTGTTAGCTACGAGCAAATAGACAAAATTTACCTTAAAATCTAATCTAATATAAATAAAATAAAGAGTTTATTTGTATGTTTGTCTTTCTGTCTGTCTGTCTCTGTGTGACCTGGGGACCAGACGAGTGAACCGAGAGTTACCAACATTTGGTCACGGGTACGTTGGTCCAGGCCCCAGATCAAGACGAAGCGTTTTTTTTTAAATTTCGAACCAGGGGCCGTCTCAGGAGGGGCGTTTACCGGAACCGGCCTGGAGACCAGATAATTTGACCGAGAGTTACCAAATTTTAGTCGCGGATATCTTGGTCCAAGCCCCAGACCAAGGCGAAGCGTTTTTGTCAAAATTCAAACCAGGGTGGTGTTTACCGATACATGTAAAAGTAGTAGAAAATGAGCAATATTAGTGTCGAATTCATAGTTTTCGTAGTCGCTGAGATTAATGGTGAAACTCCGATCTCATTCACCTCATTCGGCTGTGGGTCACCGGGGGGATACCGAGACGTAAAAATAATCCAAAATGACCGATATTAGTGTCGAATCCATAATTTTCGCGGTCGCTGAGATCAATGGTGACACTTCCATTAGCTCAAGGCACCGGCTGACAGTAACGCGGCTGAGCGAATGAAAAAAAAACTTCCATTAGCGATGACTTTAAAATTCAGCTACCATTGAATGTGGGCCGGGGAACAGCGATTGGGCGATACTGAGACATGTAAAAATCGCTAAAAATGACCGATATTAGCGTCAAATCCATAGTTTTTGCGGTCGATGAAATGAATTGTGATACTCCCACAGGCGTTGACTTCCAAATACAGCTCCCATGCGAAGAATGGATATATTCTGCTAGTCTGAAAATAATGCACAACGGGATGCTTTACAAATTTTCACATCCAGTTGAAGTACATATAAAGAGTGAAAATTTGATTAAAATCAACAAAGTACCCGATCTTCAAGAAACATGATGGAGTATATTTATTTCTGTCAATTATTTTACGCAATTAATAGTTTCATTTGTCTTTTTCCGTAACGTGAAGTTATTTTGAATCTTATGTTCCTAAGTTGTTAGTACTTTCCAACTGCACTCACAATATTTTGTATTGCTCTTAACTGGAAATCCTGAGCTTGGTGTCAGTTATTAATAGACTACTGTCTTATTTGTGCTATGTAAAGCACTCTTTTCTTTACACCCATGATTTGATATTACACAGATATTATATCTCGTTTTGGAAGTCTTTGTCTTGTTTGTTACTAGTATAAGATGAACATTCATTAAGAACATTCTACATATATGTTTATAGATTGCCTACAGTTGTATGTATCATGTAAATAATTATTGTAATACAAGGTTGGATTTGTTAATTTACCAGTGGGGGTAGGTGGATCGCAATGTGAAGTGGATTTGCATATACATTAGGAGCAGTGGGACTTCAAAGTTGTGAAATGGCCAAAAATATCTCCTGGAGCCTCCTCTAATCTGAGCAATATTTTATGTTCAAATTCAAAATCTAGCTAAACAAAACATTCAATTATCAAAAGTAACAAAACAATAACAGAAAATGTAGTAAAGACAGAGTAGTACAAAAAGTCCATACATACAACAAACTAAAGTTGTCTTTTTTTTAAGAAAAACATTGCTTACGTTTTAGTTGAAAGGCGAGGTGCATGAGAATATTCCTCGACATCTCTTGCTTTCCCGGTAGGATTGTCTGTAGCACTGTGACGCTTCAATTTTATCCACATTGTTGCACATTTTTCGGCAAAGGTGGACCATTTACATATACAAAAAAGAGCTTGCTAAGTGTTACAATCTGCATACGATTCCTCAGATCATTCAATGTTTGATTCATAGCACTAAAGCCCCGTTCACATTCTGCAGTTGATATCGGTATTACTTCCACAGCTTTCTTAAGACCCTGAACAGCTGGATTCGTATAAGAAGGATTGTTCTTGCACAAACGAAATTCTTTGGCTACGAAGGAAACACCATTCATTGACTGTTTCAACAATTTGGATAATCGAGGGATGGAATCGTCCCCGAAGGATACTAGTTCATTTTGATCAACAGGCCAAGAAGCAGGGTTTAACACTGAAGCATCAACGAAAAAATCTTTATTTGGAAAACGGGAGTTTATGTTATCTAAAAGGGATTGAAGAAATTCCAATCGGAAAGTGTCAAATTTTATTTTATCACTAGCAGTAGGCTTAGTGATGGACACTCCTTTGAATGTATTTCTTTGCTCTAATTCATTAAGAGCATTTCTTGACCTCGGGGGATCAACAGTCTCTATCCGTGATTGGGACGACATTAGCTAAACCAGAAGCCGGGATAATTTTTCCAGAGGGGGAAAATCCCAGGCATCCCCCTACATATCGAACACTGTTGTAATATCACAAACCGAGTTATATTACAATGCAGTAGCTCAGGAGTAGTTCTGTCACTGGTATGAAATTACTTGTAACCTCCGTTACACAACAATCATATCAGAAATAAATCAAATGTTACTGATTCTCTTCACAACTGTCCTTTCAGTTCATAGTTTGTCTTTTAATGAACAAAAAAACCGAACAGCGATAATTGCAGTGCTACAAGGAGCCAGAGTTCTGAATGGAAAAATACGAAGACCCCAAAAAATCCCTGTTCCCAAAAAATGTAACCTCCGTTACGCAACAAATGACGTTTTTTCCCGCAACGGTGCGATATTTTCACATGTATTTTTATAGTATAAATGGTGGCATGGGTATGTATTGTTTGGTCTATAACAACACAGACTACACAAGTTTCATTTGCATAACATATGACTTTGCACTAGTAAAAGTGTAAACTCCGTTACAAATGGAATGGCTGAGTTCTCTAATTTGTATGATGCTTTGCTCTTAACTTTCTCGGAATTCACTCTCCAACCCAATTTGATCTTTCTCCCTTGTTGATGCCACCTCAGTATTGTTCTTTTTTTCATTTTACACTTCCCACTTTCCTCTAACTTTTTGCCCTGTTCAACTTGACTTTCAGCCCTCTTTCACTGTCTGAACTTCCTTCCCGATTTTGACCTTTTCCTGACTTTGACGTTTTTCCCGATCATGTCCTTTCTTCCCAATTGTCTCCTGTATTTTATTCAATTTTGTTTCTGAATCATAAATTCTCCGTGTGAGGTAAAGATTTGACAATTTTGCATTCATAGCACACATGACTAGCAAGCTGGTACACCTACCTATTTGACCGGTAATGGTCTACGACAAGACATAGACGACCACTGTTGCCAGATTGGGCTACAAGTATTCAAATCCGCTACTTTTGAAGCACAGCTACGCCACAGACTGTGAGCTACGCTACTTTTTAATCTTCATATCTGGCAACACTGGACAAGACAAGACATGGCGGGTTAAGTGAATGTACGGTCTTTGACAGTGAAAGTACAAGGTAAGGTAATTTTTCTCCAGCTCTACAATGACATAAACTGTAAGGTGAATTATATGTTCACTAAACACGGAGCAATGGTTACAATAGAAATGAAACGGGAAGAACTTTAAAAAAAAAAGGAAAAGAAACCAGAGTGCACACGGTGAATGAGTTAATTGAAGATTCACTGTCAGTAATTAACTGGTATCAGTTAAGAATAGTTCGTCATACAAATGTTAATTTGGCATATTTTTTCGAACTGGGGGGCCAGAATATTTGCTTAAATTTTGTGCTTTCTTGCTATAATTTCTGTATTTTTTTTAATGGTTTAGGTCAGGTCAGGTTAGGTTAGGATATTCGGGGCATTACTCGACCAGACGGTTCTACCAAATTTTCACACATTTATTGCATTTTCGGGTTTATTTTTGCAGAACATGCACTAATTGAGGAGCTACTGCATAAACCACGAACCAGCTTGTGCTAGGTGGCCACTAAAAAGCACGAATGCTATCTAACCAAGTCCGGGCAGTAGCGGAGCGGCTGTCTAACCGAGTCTCTGCAGAAACTGAGCGTCCGTATGGAGCATCGCGTCAGCGATGGGGGCATACGCATAGACGAGGCTAGTGGAAAAATACATAAAATATCCGCAATAATTTTTACATGGTGATTTTACCTGATTTTGGCCTTCAGTTCCAAAATTATCTAGTTAGTTTTATTCTTAAAACGAGTGAGTATATGTGAAAGAGAATTGTGTAGGATGTTAAATTTCGATGTCGGAGAATTTTTCATAATGTAAAAAGCCAAAATTTAATGTTTACTAGTATGAAACCATTACAAGGGTTACTATATAATAAAAATAAATGAGTACGTTCAGGTTTACTTTTGGCACACCACTCGAAATAATTGTGCCCTTCTTATTATTTCCTAAATATCTCACATGGCATAGCTAAAACTCAAGGGGGCCAACATAAGGAATCGTTGAAAAGTTACAATTCTTTTACGACTGGGGTAGAAGTACGGCGTCCGGATGTGTGCAGAAAACGCAAAACAACCTGTGCTAAGTGGGCACTAAAAGCACGAATGCTATCCAACCGAGCCAGGATAGGGCGAAGTCGGAGGGCCTGTGTGTTAGCGAGGGGGTGCGTTCGAAGGAAGTAGCTTTCGTAAGCGAATATGGGTATACGCATAAGTCAGGTAGTGAAAGCAAGCGACTTTTGGCAACGTTACGAGTTTCAATAGCACTTGTCATGGTTTCATACTATTAGTGTTCCACTTGTAAACGTAAAATACAACTTCTTTACACTGTGGAGAAATTAGAGATGCAAAAAAGCCGGCTTTTTTGAATCGATGTTTTTTTGCACATAAAAAGCCGGTTTTTTGGGGAAATTTTGGCTTTTTTCATTTTCATGATTTTTCTATTTAAATAGCTTTCTTATAGTATACACTAAAGTTAAATAAGATTTCATGACCTAAATGCTATATTTCGCTCTGGAATTCACCATCATAATGGATGAAACACATGTTCTATGAATTAAAGTAAACATCAAGTACGTAGTACTTGAGGGCAACTGTAGAAGATATTTTACTTCTGAGTTATCGACACTTTTTCTTTTCTACATCATTTTTTCTTAGTTATCCGTGTTTCATTTCCTAGGGATTAGTAGGCCTACTCTAGCTTCTAGCACATAAGCTAAACTTTTGTTTTTCAATATATCCGTCAGAGCGTACGTTTGTCAGTATATCTGTCAAAGCGTACTTCCATATTCTTGTTATACTGTAGCTGTGCAATGATTTAGCAATAATCTTCCGGATACAAACTTGAATACCATTTTATACAAATAATCAGTAGCGGATTCAGAAAAGTGTTTTGGGAGGTGTTTCTCTGCTTATTGTTTGTTTTTTTCTAAAATTTCCTAATTTTTATTTGGGAGTTTATGAGTACAAGCATAACTAATGTTTCGTTTGTATATTCAGCAATAACCTTCCGGATACAACCTTGAAGACCATTTTATTCTGATAATCAGTGGCGGATTTAGAAAAGTATTTTGGGAGGGGTTTTACTTACTGTTTTGTTTTTCTAAAAATACCTAATTTTTATTTGAGAAGACCTTGAAGTTATGAGTAAAGGCATAACAAATATTTAGTTTGTTTTAGAAATTCTGTAATTTCGGGGTGCGAGCTTCACCCGTAAAGCATCCCCACCCTAAACCCCTTCGCAAATCCGTCACTGCTGGTAATTAGTAACAACAACGATTTAAAAACGATAAGAAAGCAAGTCGGCCAGAACTCACAGTACACGCATTATCTCTACATTCGCAGATACGATTAAGAAAAACTTTTGTCAAAATAGTCGAATGCGGGGTTGAATCCCGGACTTCCCCATAGAAGCGCAAAAGCTAACCACTCGCTCATGGTTGGTGAGCAGTTGTGCTTAACTTAAATATATTTTCTCTCTCTCTCTCTCTCTCTCTCTCTCTTATGGAATCCGAAGGTTCAATGCCGCGTTCACAAAAGCTCTCCACTGACTTCAATCCTTAGCAAACTGGATCCAGTTTTTAGTTTGTATTCCTATTTCTGCAACATCCATTTTAATATTGTCCTCCCATCTGCGCCTAAGTCTTCCTAATGGACGTTTTCTGATTGTATTTCCAGTTAAAACTTTGAAAGCGTTCTTACCTTCTTCCATTCTGGCTGCATGACCTGCCCACCTGAGCTTCCTACATTTTATGACAGTAACGATGTTTGATAAATCGTATAAATTATGCAGTTCTTCATTATGAAGTTTCCCTCATTCCCGTTCCTCTTGGGTCCGAATATTCGTCTCAGGATTTTATATTCAAATACTTTCAGTCTGCGTTCTTCCCTCATCGCAAGTGACCATGTTTCACAGCCATACAGAACAGTAGGCATGATTATATATTTTAAGCTTTAAATTCCTCGACAGAATTCGCGACGACGAAATATTTTGAGCTGAATAATAACACGAATTTCCTGATTTCAGTCGACATTTAATTTCATTTGTAGATATGATTTTGATCTGGTGGTATTGATCTCAGATATTTGAAAGTATTATTTGATATTTTAACGCATCCATAATTTGCCATATTACGATCGCGGTGAACTTCCATGTATTAAGTTTTCTCTGCATTTACTTCTAAACCTATGTCCCTGCGAGTATTTAATAAGACCTCTGCATTTCTTTCTATTGTAGTCATAATCATAATTTATTGCATCCGTTCATCGTCATACAACGAAATTGGACATGTCATTTATATGTATATACCAGTATACATAAACATATATACTATTATTAATATAGATTCTTATGGTTTCACTAATTTACTTACTATACATTTAATTTTACGTATACGAATTATTTTCTACATATTCTTCAACCGAGTAAATGCAATGTTCTATCAAGTACCTTTTAAGTTTGGATCTAAAGCTATTGACAGAGACCTGATTTTTTATACATGATGGAAGTAGATTGTATAATTAGTAATACGATTGTTCTTCTATCGATCTATTCTGCTATACGAATTGTTCTTCTATCATCCCCTGACCAATTCCATTTCAAATCGTCCAGGCAAACCACGTCCAGTTCTGATTTAACGAGAAATTTATATTTCATTTTCCATTGTCGCGAGCCGATTTTGGATTCCGAGTTGGAAACCCTATGACTCGAAAACGAGGCGGAATTCGACTCATGCTTATAGGAACTTTTCAACTGGATTTGTTGTCAGGATTTATCTCTCAAAATTTTCATATTCCCTTTCAATTCGCTTTGTGTATAGGACCTAATGCCCATAGGAAATATTTACATTTCAAGTACAAAAATCGAAATTTCAATAATTAATTGCGAAGGTTAGAGGCTGCAGCCGCATAACGGATATGAAATACTTAGGTACTTCTCCAATACATGTAAAAAATTCAGATTTTTAAAAGGTGGGTTTTTTGAGAAAATGGCGTCCAAACATGGCGTCTTAATGACATTTTAAGCTTTTCATCATGCTATAACGTGGGATGTATTAATCAGACACGTAAGTCCTTTACATTTTCAAGAGATCTTATGGAGTAGATTTCGATGCTAGAAGCAGATGGTTGATATTGCTCGTGAGGACAGAAATAAAAATGTTTGAAGTTAGCAAAAAATTCACCGAAGCTGGCAACATTGCAAGTGAATTACGCGATTCCTATTGGACCAATAGACGAATTTTAGCCCTCCACTGAAACATACAACTTTGTACTCTTCCTGATATTACGATTATGTTACTAAGTACACTCGTTTCTCTACAACAAAACTTTCAATTTGACATGTTTTTCAGTTTTTAGAACAATCTGAGAGGAGGGCAGCCATTTTGGAAGGCTGTATATCGAAGAATTTTTTTTTCAGCAAAAAGAAAAAATATGAGTCTAATAATTTTGTATGTAGTTTCTTATTTCAAAAAAATAAACTAAATCTGAGACAATCGTGTGGACCACCCTGAACGATTTGAAATGGAATCACTCCCCTATTAAATTTAAATAATCAGCATACGTCGTAACCTGCTGAATACAATTCAGCTCTAGAGCCTGGTTCTATCTTTAATTTTCCTTATAGCATACTCCGGAACAAAGCTGAACAATAATGGCGATAACGCATCTCCTTGTTTCAGGCCATTCCCGACGGACAAGAATTTTTCTGCTCGGACTTGACTTTGGGATTCATTTAAACACATTTTGATTAATCTAACTAGCTTTTTCGGTATTCCGAATTCTGTAAGAATGTTGTACAATGTTTCCTTCCTATTCGAGTCGTAAGCCTTTTTGAAACCAATAATCAGTTGGGTAATATATGCCCATTTCTTTTCGAGTATTTATCGAATAGTAAATATCTGGTCGATAGTTGATCGATTTCCCTAAATCCACACTGATAATCTCCAATAATTTCATCTGCGTATGGAATCAATCTTAATAGAATGTAAAGAGAAATGCCTCGATAATTATTACATTCAGTTTTGTCGCCTTTCTTGTGATTTGGAACAATGATTGATTCTTTCCACTCTTCTTAAATGTATTCCATAGTTTTTCTTAAAAAAAATCGTAATGATATGTTGAATTCTTGTCTTTAAAAATTCAGAAACTTTCAGCACTGGGTAAACAGTGATGGTCGTTATAAGTCTAGGAAACCGCGTGATCAGATGAACAGTCTATTACGCGTATGATTCATTAACAAAAAATTTGGTATTTTTCCGATTCTGAACAAGCTTAATGAACAGTCAGTGCATTATAGAATTCGGAATTTTACCGATTTTGCATATTCCAAGCACCTGATAGGTGGTAACATTATTACGTATGTGATCAGTGAATGAAAAATTTGTTCGAAATATTCATACTATATATATGAAAGTTAAAGCATAAAAAATTCAAGAATGTACAGAACCACCCGAAACCAAGCTCTTGATGTGCAGCTTTTAAGATTATCGTATAAATGTATTTCTCTCATGCTTTATTTTTTGTTTCAAAAAGAGGGTGTGTGATATTTTGAAGTAAAAATACTACATACAATTTTGCTAGTTATTTGTGTCTTTTTTTTTTTTTTAAAGTACTTATTTTGTGTATAATACGTTAAAACATTATTATATATATTTGTTAATCCTTTGGAATTCATAATGTAAATATGTTAAAAATTTTTAAAAAATCTTTCGAAATTCATGGTTTATTTTAGAGGTTCTATATTATTATCTACATCAACCACTAATCAAATGAGTTCTTGTGCTGTAGAGAAGCGAAGCAGAAAAAAAACGAGTTTTTTTCCAAAAAAACAGTTTTTTTTCGAGCCCTTGCATCTCTAGGAGAAATATGCCGCCGCGGGCCGGTGGAAAATAGTTTATAATGCAGTCTACTTTCATATGCACTCACTTATTTTATCCGTGGTAAAACATTTGTAAGGATTTTACACTTGTAACCCTACACTTATAAATCAAAGGTGTATTACTTTGTATTTAATTCTGTCGCTTGCAGAAATTTGTTCTTTATAAATATATCTTTTCATGCAAAGTACTGAATTCACCTGTAAATCTTCCAAAATGTGTTCCGCCAAAAGGAAACTAGCACCAACCTATATATTATGTTTACAAGTATGATTTTATTGGTTCAATCGAGCAGACAGTTCTACCAAATAGAAAATTTATAGGTGTAATACGATGTGAAACATTTTTTGTGAAGGAATGAAGTGTGAATATATTAATTACTGTCAGTGCATAGCATATTGAAATGAATTTTTAGTGATAGTGAAACTGTTGTGTGTGTAAGTGTGCTCTTCCATTATCCTCGTGTATGCGTATACCCTCGTTGCTGACGCACCTGCTCCCTACGGGCGAACCCCGTCGCTAGGGCTCGGATCTCCTTGCTGCGCTCCTGCTCTGACTCTTTTAGATAGCATTCGTGCTTTTTAGTGGCCACTTTGGACGAGTTGGTTCGTGTTTTATGCTATACGCGTTTTTATGCATGCGAAGTGACCAATATGTTAGAGCCCCGCAGGGCACGTTGTTTTCGGTCATTATTACAACTAAATAGGAAGGAGGACATGTGTTCTAGAACCTTGCCGTTATTTTCTATATGTCACGCGCGTTGAAGCTCCTCGCAGGCCACATCAAAATACTTTAAACACAACGTGCAAGCACGATGGAACAATTGCTTTTAGTGGTTCAGCTAACACAAGTTGGTGCGTGATTTTCGTATGAATAATTATTTCGGAACGATTAAAGGTGCTCCATACAGACGTATCTTACGCGTGTCTTACTGCGTCGCCCTGCCCCGACGCGGAATAGATGTTTCTTACTTATTGTGCCTACCGAACACAGGTTGATGGTTGGCTTTTACATGAATGATCATTTTTATGACACCTCTGTTTACATGAATATAATCAAATTTTTAAGCAATGATTTTGAGCAAAATGCAGAATGTCATACGGAATCATCTAAAGCAAAAGTGAAGTATTCTTTTATTAGGTCTATTGTTGTTGTTGTTATTTAATTTGAGGGAATGAAATATCTTACTTTTTGCAGAAATTAAAAATGTTAAATGGTGATACATGTCATGGCACCTGATAAAGTAATTTCGTTACGTTTAATTTGTAATTTCACCAATTCCTTAGCACTAATAAGAAGTCAGTTAATGACAGCACCCGCGAAGGAGTATTTTTGTTGAGAGGTAGAGTTGTTTATAAGAATTTTTGTGATCATAGTCGGAGAGATAGTTTAAGCTTATATATATATATATATATATATATATTTCCTCCTCCCCTATGTTGCGGGAAATGGCATCGGGAGTTCATCTCATCAACCCCGAAAAATGTGGATTCAGCACTAATATCGGTCATTTTCGATCATTTTTAAATATCTCTTCCTCCTCCTCCCCCAAGTTGCGGGGTTGAATTTGAATTAAACCTGATCGAAAGTATCACTGTTCATCTAAGCGACCCAGAAAACTACAAATTCGACACTGATAGTGGCCATTTGTGATCATTTTATATATTTCTTTCTCCCCTCCCCCAAGTTCCGAGGCTGACTTTGGATTTAAACCGGATCGAAAATGTCACTGTTCATCCGAATGATCCCGAAAACCATGGATTAGACCCTAATATTGATCATTTTCGATTATTATTATATATTGAGCTCCCCCTCCTCCGTGCCGCGACACACGGCATCAGGATTGTCACTGTTAATCTCAGCTACTCCTAAAACTATGGATTCGACACTAATATTATTCATCTTCGATCATTTTTAAATGTTTATACCCGTCCGCTACGTTGTACCCTTCCCCTGCCCAACTATCACGGCTGAACTTGGATTGAAACAGTATAAGAAGTGTCACTGTTTTTCTCATCGACCCCGAAAACTATTGATTCAACACAAATATTGGTCATTTTTTATGATTTTAAAATTTCTCTCCCCCTCCCCTACATCGCATAGTCAAAGTGAATAGCCTAAAGTAATCCATGCCTCTAAACTCATGTATGTTGAAAATTTAATTGAGATCGGTCAGGTGTTCAAGATTGATTAAGTCACAAAAGCTGTCTTTTTTTTTTTTTTTTTTTTTTTTTTTTTTATACATATATCTTCCCTTCCCTTACGTTGTCGCGTCAAAGTGAAACGATAAAAAACACCCAAGGCCCGACCCTTATATATGTTGAAAATTTGATCGAGATTGATTTGGTGGTTCAAAAGTTATTAGGTTTTATTAGTTTTTATTTATGCGTCCCCCTCTCCACTCCCTAAGATCTACAGTTTAAGTGAAATCACAAAAATGTTTCCAGGTCCGAACCTCATGTATCTTGAAAATTTGATTAAGATCGGTCGGATAGTTCAAGAGTTATTAAGTTACAAAAATATCCGCTTTGAGTCTTATATAAATTAATTTTTATATATCTCCCCCTCCTTCTCCACCCCTACATTTCTCCGTCAAATTTAAATCATAAAACCAGTCCCAGTCCTGATCTATGTTGAAAATTTAATCAAGATCAGTCGAGTGGTTCAGGAGTTACTAAGTTTTATTTATTTTTTATACTCCCCCCTCAGTTCTACCATCAAATTGAATATCCTAAAACCAGCCCAGCCTTGAACTTCATCCATGTTACAAATTTGATCGAGATCGGTCGAGCGGTTCTGGAGATTTAGAGTCACAAACATAGTGATTTTCAATTTTATATATATAGATAACAGCGTAGAATATTGTAAGCTAGTAGTAGAGCATAGGATAGGGTAGACCGGCCTATAGTACTTTAGTGTAGTGTACACTACAGTACTATATATACATCGCAGAATAGAGTAGAATATGAGATTAAACCTGAAAAAATAAATCGAACAATTTCGTTCAAGTAGTAAACCACCCGAACGTTACGCCAGGGTTCTTACTGGTCAGGGAAGTCAAAGAAAATGGGGAATCTCATGGAATAGGACTGGAAGTCAGGGGAAGTTAGGGAAATTTTATAAAATATATTTTTCCTAGCATTAATTGTAAACCAATTTCGGTTAGCCAACCACTATAATACCTATTTTTATTTAAGGTAAGTGAAATGTAAGTATGAGCAATTGATTACTATTTGACTCTATAGAATAAATGTTCTCATATATAAATTCTTTATTTATCCCTTATTTATATGTCAACGTCATCCAACATCTGCCATGAAAGTCAGGGAAACATCAGTAGAAACTCGAAACACAGAAATAAACCCAAACGTTTTCTATCATCGTCGGAAGAAAATAAGTTACCGAATTCAAACTCAAGAATATTTTTGCTGGGAATGTAAGTCGAAAATAAGCGTTCAGCATTTAATACAGATAACAGCATTGGTTGTAATGATAAGGAATGTAGCAAGTATAGTGAGGAAAACTCTAGAAAAACTTGAATTTCGAAAATACTTGCTAACAGCATTACCAAAGAACAAAGTAAGTGTACATTAAATACCTCCTCCGAAGAAAGACTACAGGAGATAATTATTGACAAAATAGTTGACACTGGGAGGCTGTGGAATGGAAATCGACATCAAAAAATCGAAAGTCATGAGAAATCCCGTGGAAATGCGTCCTTACCGGTCAGAGTAGAACAAAGAAAACTTGAAGAGATCGATCATTTGAATATCCGGGAAGTATTTTGACGAAAGACGCGTACTGTACCAAAGAGATCAGGTCGAGAATTCCCATAACCAAAGAAGCATTCAACAAGAAACGTCACTCTAGCCTTAATATTGGACTAAGGAAGAAATTGGTCAAATTAGTCAAGTACTATATATGGAATATTGGACTTTATGTTCAGAGACTTAGATGTTACGGAAATTAGAGAAGAAATATTTAGAGAGCTTCGAAATGTGGTGTTGGAAGAAGATGGAGAAGATAAAATGGACTGGAAGAGTAACAAACGAAAATGTTTTAAAGTGGATAGGAGAGAAGATTACGCTTCTAGCCACCATCCTTCGTAGAAAGGCCAATTAGATTGGAGACATATTTCGAAGAAATTGTCTTCTTCATACCGCCTTAGAAGGTAAGATGGAAGGAAAGCGAGAAATAGGAAGAAGAACACAAGTGATCGATGATTTGAAAAATAGAAAAAAAATATTGGGAATTGAAAGAGGAAGCTGAAGATCGAGAAACATGGAAGAAACATTAGGCCCAAACTGAAAATTAGGAAGAAAAAGAAAAAAAAAAAAACCCTCATTAGTCCCAGGACTTGTCAAAAGGCAGAATACTTAATAATAGTAAGTTAAATACATGAATTTTATTTACATTCACTCCTGAGGGGAAAACCATTTTATCGCCATTCAGGAATCGAACCTTAGTTTGCGTTAGTGAAAGGTTAATAAGGAATGAAAAAAATTTTTTTTAAAATACGTTTTCCTAGTGGACTCGAATTACTTCATTGAGAGAAAAAAAGCGATGTTAAACCCTTTCGACAATTAGTTTTGTTAGGGATTTCTATTACACTATACCCTAGAAGGCAGCCCAATAATCAGAGTTCCAAGCAAGTCAATAGGTACGTAAATTAATAAATGTGTTTAATTAAACATTTTATTTCAAGATTACCAAAAAGTCCAGAATGCTTGGATAAACAGAGGTAAGCAAAAGTAAATTAAAAGTAAAAATAGTTAAATTAGACCGTGAAACTTCAGAAAATTTGAAATTTATACTTTATCGCGTTTTTGGATATAAGAACAATATTTTTGTATGTGGACTTATTCACATTTTTAACTCTATCCATCACGACTCTGTAACCCACTAAAGGAATAATTAACGCTTCTGACCAGAGTATATACATTTATTTATTGAAAGTGAAATACAGTTTAACGGTTTCGACATCTTAACGTTATCTTCATCAGACACTATCTCAACTCTGTACATGTGCAAATTTGGAAAAATCTGATTCCGAGAGTTTGATAGCCTTAAAAACAGTTTAGCAGCATCGGATGTTTGACTCTTTCCAAAGCTAAAACTGGGCCTTTTCCGTTTCGGCAACGTAGAAGAGACCAAAAGTAACGCGACGACTGAACTTCGGAAGACACCAGAACAGGCTTTTCGTCAGTGTTTCCACCAATCGTAGGAACGGTAGAACAAGTATTTGTGTGTGTTCCGAAAGTGTCAACTTTGAAAGCGATTAAGTAAAATGTGTACTTATATTGTGGTAATAAAGAGCTACAGAATTCCTGGAACGTCTTGACTGCCCCTCGTATATTTTTGTATTTTTTATGTTTTGTGGCATTCTAGTCATAATTGGGGGGCACGGTGGCTCAGTGGAAGAGCGTTCATCTGCGGTGTTTGGGGTCCCTGGTTCGATCCCAGCTCTCGCCGTGTGAACTTTGTGATGGATAAACACCGTGCTCGTGGGTTTCCTCGGGATTCTCCCGTTTCCTCCGTTTCCTCCCACTTTCTTCATTCCACCACTTCATTCATCTCTCATCATCACCGTCTCCTTTAGCCTAACCGGCATAACCGTGGGACGTAAAACTCAAAGATTTCTTTTTCATTTTTCTAGTCATAATTGTTATTGTCGTTATACACGATATGCTAAATTATTATATTAAAAACTGCATACAGTATGTATTCATGCACTCTTCCAGTGCAAGAGCATATCGTGTATATTTTTAGTTTTCTGTAAAAAGGGTGTAACAAAGGCAATCAGTTAGATAAAAAGTAACTAACACGCCAGTTAGATGAAAAAAAAAAGGAAGACTAGACGTACTATTTACATCTAAGGTAAGTTAAACCTTCACAGGCATCCATTAAAGAAAAGAATGAACTAGAAATAATGAGTCTCTAGTCAGAACCTGTGCTCACAGTAACATTCCGCCACTGAATTGTCAGCTTAAATTTGGAAATTTGTATTTTTTTTTTTTTAATTTGGCGGAAGTAAATTGGGCAATGTTATGTTGAATAAATTAATGGTAACAGTAAAAATAAAATCAACACGCGAACTAAGCATGATTATGAATTAAGGAACAAGCGTAATTATATAAAAGCACCAGAATAAGACAAACCTACCGGATGAGACTTCAGTAATTTGTGATGTAGATTAGATTTTTCATGAAGATATTTGCATATTTATACGCTAGTCTTCGACTTCAAGAGTTGCTGTTATAGTACAAACGTGCGAAGATTAATTGGGTTTGCACGTGTGAACAAGTAGATGTTTTTATAAGTTTATCGCTATTTAAGGAGAAAACAATTGCTAAGTTTTGAACTGTTAGCACCTATTTCTCCAATATAAAACTGTATCGTACACACTTTTTATTTGTTTTTACAATGCCATTCTCTTCTAACGTCATCGACTCTATTTTCAACAAATTTACAAAGTTCGTTACTGAATTCTCTATGTCTGTCTGTTATTTGCGATTTTTTTCAGTTTTGAGTTCTCCATTTGATAGAGCATCAAAAACTATCTGAAAAAGTGATGGAATTTTTCGCGTCACTCTTACTGTTCCCGAGATATTGGCCAAAAGAATATCCAATTTCGAGAGATTTAAGGAGCCATATCTAGGGAACCATAAGTTATAGAGAGATCATATTGGCATTGATCAATACCTGACAAGATAATGAACAGTTCGGCACCAAATAGTACCCAGTTCCACTAGCGGATCCAGAAGGATCGTTTGGAGGGGGCGGTTCGCTTCCTGGAAGATGAGTGTAGAATCAAGGTGACCATAATTTTAGTTTGCAAGAATGGGACGCTAATGAATCCGGGTTGAAGGGAGGGGAGTAAACCTGATTCCCAGATTTCATTTGGGATCCGAATTTGCAATTTTTTAAAAATGAAAGTGTATTCTTTCCGTAGATTTAAATTAAATATGCACTTCCGTTTTGGAGGCGTCATGATTCACTTCACAGATAGTCTCCGCCATATATCAGATGCGTTGCCTTGCAAAGTACTTGTACAAAACAAAATACTATATTGACGATGGCATTCATTTTAACGAAAGAGTGTACAATTTGCTCTAATAATTTATATTTTGAATAACAATTGCGGAACAACAGTTGAAAAAAAAGGACCGGTCTACGCAAAATAGATAACGGTATACATGCATAAAGAATAATACAAAATGTTAACAAATTACAAAAGACATGATATTTCTATGCATTTCTTGGTAGCTTAAAAATAATACAATAATTAATTATAAAGTGATGTTCAGTAGTATATAGTACACAGTGTTCCAAGTGGGCCAAAACATAGGAAAGCAATCTTTACATATTGTATTCATTTCTATTTATATTAGGATATAATTCAGCAGATTGAAAATTTAAAAGAAAAAATATAATATTCAAACTGAACTTCAAGGATGTATTAGTGGGACCGTGAATATTCCCCTTGGCGATTGCCCGAACATGATTTTCGTGTTTTTTTTCCGAAATAAAAATGTTATGATTTCTTCTTAAAAAAAAAGAAAAAGAAAAAGAAAAAAAGCCTGCAAACTCAAGAGCACAGATCAAGTACAGGAAAATGAAATGGATACACTTTCTAATGCTTAATACCAATCATCACTGCATTTAAACACTATTGAACTACTAGCAGGAACCCAGAGCAACGGTTTGAAGTCAAACTACAGCAGGAACATAAAGAAATAAATTGTGAATACAAATCCTATGTAAATATATTGCAGTATTCCTTAACCATATAAATTACTAGTTACTACGAAGGAAAGTGCATAATTTATTCAATAAAATACTCCAAATAATGTAATAACACAAATATCAATACTAAGTGTTCTCTAATAAAAACTCTACAGAAATTTTGTCAATCTAGTACGAAATGTGTATACATTTTACATGAATTAAAATTATATGAATCACAATATAAGCCATTATAATGCATAAATAGTAAAGAAAAAAAAATAAAATAAAAATGAAATCCTCTGGAAGATTGCAAAGCCTACAATAAAATGAACGAAAGATCAGAAATGTAAAACCAAAATTATATTTCCGTTCATTACTGCGCACAAACCATGTTTCTTTTACATACCGACTGGTGATATTATTTGACAATATCAGATATTTCAAAAATGCAAATTAAAATTTAATATTGAAAAAATTCACTGTTAAACGAAATTACAGTGGAGAATAAAGTACGTATAACTTGGTTTTCTTTCATCTCAGATATAATATGAACCCCTTTTGGTCTAATGGCTAACACGCTTACCTTTGGTGCGCGTGGTCCTGGGTTCGATTCTCGGTGGGATTAGTCTACAGTTAAACGAAAAAATGTGGTTCGGATTCCATTATAATCAGTAAGTCCACGTCTCCTTTACCTGTCTTGGCACAACGGTGGGACGTTGTTTATTAAAATATACTATATATACACATTTGTTTACGATTGTAGTTGTACCCTTTCGTTTCATTTAAAAATTTAGAAAAGCAAATTCAAAACCTTTTTTTGAGTTCGTTCATCTTTCTTGATTTTGTTTGCGATTCAGATACATCCAAGGAGTTCAACTCTAGACTCAGACTCATGACTTTCGGGGAGTACCCACGAGTTGAAAATGATATGGCCAAAAACCATGACGAGCGGAAACCCACAGAACGGCCTTAGTCACCTTGCAGTCCATCTCTGTAAAAAATACAGCACAAAATCGAACCTACGTCATTTCTTGTTCCTGGCAAATTCCATGTTTCTAACCTTCAAAGATTCTTAGATATTGATATCATATTATAATAATTGTAATTCCCGTCTCTTTTCTTTCCACTTCTTTTTCCCTCATTTTAATAAATTATCAAAAAACGTTGAAACGCGTGTCACATAATTTTAAATGAGAAATCCAAATATCAAATTTCAAGTCTTTAACCTTAAGGGATTCGGAGAGACGCCCACCTTATTAAAATAATTTCCACCCATCGCCCCTTCCTTTCTTCGAATTTCCAAAAAATCCTTTCTTAGTGATACCCTACGTCACAAATCTTTTCTACTGTCCGAATTTCAAGTTTCTAGCTCAAGCGGTTTGGCCTGTGCGAAGATTAGTTATTCATTCAGGACTTCGTCTTTTATATATGAATTACAATAACAGCTTGTGTTATTTCCCAAGAAAAGGTGAAATGCCATTAAAAGTCACAATGAATGCCTGATGCCTTCCTAAAGTTTCCGTGTTGAACCCCAAGAGACTCTTTGTTGATCTAGTAGCTAGCAAAGCTACCTTTGATCTTTGATACATGAGGTTCTGTGGTTTGATTCCCGGTGAGTATGCATCAAACGCACTACAATGGTTCAGATTCAACTTAAACTCTAGTTTTCGTTCTCTGAAGCATCGCTTTTGACGACATAAATACATATCAATCAATCAACCAACTAAAAAGTTTCAGATTCAAGAACTTTTCGGTAAGGAACGCTGAAGACTCTGATTCTGTTTATTCAAGGTAAAGGTAATTGAAGTTTCGGAATCAGAATTCCATTTCCATATCTTTTTCTAAAACACAATTTTAAAATATACATTTTTAGTTCAAAGAGTTAGCCGTCTTACTCTCCTTCCTACAGCTGTTCTTCCGTCGAATTAATTATATTCTCGCTACTTTGGGGTTAATGGTGACCGCTTCAAGGAACTAGGGACAGAAGTATTCACTATTCAAATATGTCTATATTAAGTACTATTAAGTACCACACATTTTGATTAGACTCTGCTAGGCTTGTCACACAGATTGGATCGGGAAAAGTCCATATTTGTAGTTCTCAACAGTAAATGCTGAAAGTTAAAAAAAAAAAAAACTTTGGGGGGCGGTCGCCCCCTCCGCCCCCCACGTGGATCCGCCAGTGCCCAGTTCCCACTGGTTTGGCTAATGGTCAGTTGCCCAGTGGTCACCAGTTAAAATTGGTACCATCCTCTAACATATTGGTCAACACCAATATCATCTTTCTATGACTTAGCGTTCCGGAGATATTGGCTAAAAATTAATTCCGACTGCGGGAGATTTAACGAGCCATATCTCGGGAACCGTAAGTCATGGAGAAATCATATTGGTGTTGATCAATACTTAAGAGGCTGATGCACATTTTGGTACCAAATAGTAACCGATGGCCACTGGCCAACTGGCCACAGTTCCCCAGATATTGACCAAGAAAATTCGAACTTCGGAAGATTTAAGAAACCATATCTCGGGAACCGTAAGTCAGCGGCGGATCCAGGGGGAGGGCGGCGAACGGGGCGATCACCCCTCCCCCAGAAGAGGAAACTTTATTTTATATATATAAATAAAACCCACCCAGAGTTTGAAGCTCTTAAAAGTAGCATTATGACAACCCACTGCTCCCCCAGAAGTCGGTCCTGAATCCGCCCCTGCCGTAAGTAATAGATGATTTTTAGCGAGAAAGAGAACAAGGTGAGGACAAAATGATTTACATGTAGGACAAATCACAGTTATCCTTCCTACTTCCTCTCTCCATTCTTTTTTAAGTTCGTTTTGGCAATGCTCTTGGAGCATTCTCAACTGGTTTTCCTCTAATATCATCGCTTCACGATGTTGGTATCAGTTTCAAATGGGAGGTACCGATTTGTGACTATTAGGAAGAGGGATTAGGATTTATTGTAGGCGCCACTCAAATCTTAGTGTGTTAGTAAGGATCAACGTTTACTTCAAAGCTTCAGCTATGGGAATGTTTAGAGACAGTTTTGCTCATCTAAGGATCTAGGGGTCAACTCATTAACCTAGTATACTTTCATTTTTACTAGACTCTATACTTTGTGCCTTGAGATTGAAGGACAAACTTCAAACTTATAGTACAAAGCAGCACGTTTCAAGTGTAAAATTTCGTTTAACCTATAAAGATGCAACTTCAAAAATAATGTTATACATATATTAGTGCTGTTGAATTTTTGTGACATTTGCGGTTTTTGAGAAAACCGATTTTCTGAAAACCGAAAACCGCAAATGCGGTTTTCAAAACCGAAACCGCAAAAGCGGTTTTCAAAACCGAAACCGCAAATGCGGTTTTCAAAACCGAAACCGCAAATGCGGTTTTCAAAACCGAAACCGCAGATGCGGTTTTCAAAACCGAAACCGCAAATGCGGTTTTCAAAACCGAAACCGCAAATGCGGTTTTCCAAACTGAAACCGAAAAAGCTCTTTTCGAAAGCAAAAGCCGCCCGAAACCGTGTTTGTGGTTTTATAAGGGATTGTCCTTTTCAAAGTAGAAACAATGTTTGCTGTTTTTAATTACACCTTTTAACAATTGTGAAAGCATCTATCGATCGAGACAAATGTATTGATTTATATGTGTGTTTTAACTTTTTTTATTTGCTCCAAGACTATTATGGTAATATGTGCAGCACAGTGCGAAAGGGATAATTCGATGGCTGTACAAGTCACAGCTAAATTAGGGTGACAAATACTGACGTTCGATCCTTAGCTTTTTTTTTTTTTTTTTTTTTTTTTTAGTTATTTCTTTGACGACTATTCAATGTACTTTTCGGCTGCAGGGAAGCAAACTGGATCCCATCTGATTTTCATATATGTTGTAAATTAGACCACCAGGAACACGGATGTGAAGGAATTTTGACATTTCGAATGTCGGAACTCGAGATATTCGAACATAAATTGACCATGGAAGCAAACTGGACCCCACCTGATTTTTATATATTTTGTAAAGTAGACCACAAGGAACACGTATCTGAAGGAATTTTGACATTCCGAATTTCGGAACTCGAGATATTCGAACATCAGTGAAAACGGAAGCAAACTAGACCCCAACTGATTTTTATATATTTTGTAAACTAAACCACGAGAAACACGAATCTGAAGGAATTTTGACATTCCGAATTTCGGAACTCGAGATATTCGAACATAAAGTAACCAGGAAGCAAAAAGGACACTATTTGATTTTTATATATTTTGTAAACTGGACCAAAATTAGCAATTATCTGAACGAATTTTGACATTCCGATTTCCCGATCTCGAGATACTAGAACTTACACAGTAGTTTTATGTAATATGTATAAAAGTAACGAAGAAAGTTCTGTCACTTTTTGACCTATCACTTAGAGCATAGATATGTCACCAAAGACGCACCTGGAAGATCAAAAATAGTACCCATCAGTATCAATGACCTTCTGCCAACGTTCGGGATGGGCATGGATTCCTTCGCGGTAGAACTTGGTTTGCCGTGAAGCGAAGAAGGTATCAAGTGCATTTAGCACCTCTACTACGGAGTTGAACTGGAGTCCTCTAAAGTGAGTGTCCAAGGAAAGGAACAGGTGATAACCGGACGGTATAATGTCCGGACAGTATGGCGGATGCAATAGTGTTTCCCATTCAAGGTGTAGGATGGTGTTCCGGCTCATTCTAGCTATGTGGGGCATAGCGTTGTCCCGTAATGGGGGAACCCCTTAGCGATTGAGAAGTGTTGGCTCCAGGGTATTGAGTTTTTCTTGAACACGGCTCAACTGCTGACAGTAGACAGTTGCATTGATGTTCTTCTCTGACCGCCCGGTAGCAGTTCCCGATGCACGATGTCGTGAGCAGTCCACCAAACACACAGGAGGACTTTCTGGCCCGGAAACAAATCATCTGGGACACATAGACCCAACTTGTAGTGCTTCCCAAATTGATGGAGCTGCTGGCGAATGGTTTCTCGACTAACATTGAATGTTAGCACCAGTTCCTCACATGCCTGTTCGGCTCAATTGCTACCTGAAGATCCTCATTTTGTACATGTGTTGGTCTTCCGGCACGTGTGGTGCGTCTTTCGTGAGTGTTTCGTCACCGTTCTTAAACTTGCTAAACCACTCTTGCACTGTCTGCGTAATCACGACACCCTCACCAAAGGCCTGAGGTATCTTCTGCCCCGCTACAGTGGCGTTTGATCCAAGTTGGAACTCGTACAGCATACACGCCCCTATGACGCTCTGTGGAGGTTCCATATTCACTCCGTCCTTACATACGTTTACGTTGTAACTGAACTTCCACAACCAGGTAGAATGTCGGATATACCCACACCAACAACTGATCTTCGCCTTATCTCCATTCGCATTAAACTCACGGTATGAGGGTCAATTTTACACAGAATTCCACAAAAAGCGACAGAACTTTCTTGGTTACCTTTATATATCTCTCAGGACATAATATGTTTCGTATAGAGAATATTGTGTTTTTTTCATATAGCGTCTATATTAAACTTTAAGTTTTAATATCTCGAGTTCCGGAGGTCGGAATGTCAAAACGCCTTCAGATTCGTGTTCCTCGTGATCTAGTTTACAAAATATATAAAAATCAGGGGAGGTCCAATTTGCTTCCCTGCATCCTACTTTTCAAACGAAACAGTTTTCCAGATTGTACATTTTGCTTCAAACTGAGTTCTGCCCTGGCTAAGAAACGTAAATTCGCTTCTATAAGAGTCTTTAAAGTTACACTTGAAATTGTCGTTCGGCATTCTTGTAGCTTGTGAAGGTATGAATAATTCAAGTATGTTTGTTACAACATCTACAAACTAATATTCATTCGTATAGAACCTCCAATACATTACATAGAAAACACATGAAATATACAAAGAAAACCATTGTGCATTAGAGCAGATCTCTTATTAGCAAATTATTCTGCACACGCGCACTGCTCAGATAGCCCAGAGCTTGAGCCTGAGCGCGAGTCCAAATTTAACTCAATCGCGATTGAGATTGTCAAAGGTGTAGCGGTTTACGGGGAATATATCATACCAACACTTTATCAACTAAGTTTTCTTAGATTTTTCTCCAATCCCAAAAAGCGGGTGGTTTTTCGTGATTAAGATATGTTTAAGCGGGGGACGAATATATAACCTGAAAATCGGGTGGTACCCGCTAAAATAGGGTAATAAGCCAACACTCAACACTCAGAGATATAATAAGGTATATCCCTATTTAAGATCACTACACATGCAACTCATGAAATTCAATTTGAAATATCATCCACTTAGACTGACATCTTTTATATTATTATTACTCTCTCCCCATATTTTTAAAAATAGTACTGCCACTCTTTCTTTTGTTAACAAAAAGGCACCACCTCCCTTTAATATAAAGAAAGAGAAAAGAAAGAAAGAAAATCTCTATCGCAATACACAATTTTATTTTTGATTTGTTGCCACTCCGATAAATGTGAATGTTGTGGTTTTGCATGTGTCGACTGGCTTCTTATCGCAAGTCCCAGACACCTGCAATAGTTTATACTAGACGGAAACACCGATCATATTTTATTCTGTATCTTTTTACTTCCCAATAACGATAGCCATGCCTCTTTGAGAAATTGCAGCTTATTTTTTTTTTTTATTCTGCCAATTGTAAAAGTATAGAATTTCCCTACACTTTAGGACATTTTAAGAAAAAATACCTTCTTTTCCTTCTGCAAATTTTGATCATTTTCCCCTAAGCCGCCGAGGGAAATTTCCCTCCATCTGGCAACTGAGAGCCGGTGTGGGGAAAGATTCTTTACTGTTTTCTCGTCGTTACTTGATATTAGTGCTGTAGAATTTTTGTGACATTTGCGGTTTTCAAAACCGAAACCGCAAAAGCGGTTTTCAAAACCGAAACCGCAAATGCGGTTTTCAAAACCGAAACCGCAAATGCGGTTTTCAAAACCGAAACCGCAAATGCGGTTTTCAAAACCGAACCCGCAAATGCGGTTTTCGAAACCGAAACCGCAAATGCGGTTTTCAAAACCGAAACCGCAAATGCGGTTTTCAAAACCGAAACCGCAAAATCGGTTTTCAAAACCGACATTTCGGTTTTATGAAATTTCACTTTTTTCAAAAACCGGTTTTCGGTTTTTTCAAAAACCGATTTCGACAGCACTAATATATATATATATATATATATATATATATATATATATATATATATATATATATATATATATATATATATATATATATAATATTAAAAAGGGAAACTCCTACAAATAGCAATATATTAGTAAATTGCTACCGTTGGTAATAATTGTATTTTTTAATGTTTAGTTTGTGAGCAAAATGTTTAACAAAGTTTTTTTTTTTTTGTAAATATTCCGAATTTTTTTTTCACACATATATATCTATACATTAATTCAGTTGTGCAACATTAGCTTCCCATGTCATGTTGTATTCATACATTTTTGACAGTAATTTTCGTGTTTCTTCAGTAAGTTGTAACATTTACACTTTGATGTATCGGGTGTTCTAAAAATGGCACCCACTGAGCACTTTTCAAGACAAAATAAAGGGAAATCATATATAATTGTATACCTTTTGGTCCCTCATCTGGAGATGCGAATTGCACTATGTGACAACGTTGCAGACAAAGAACCGCAGAAAAGATCTACGAATCTATCAAATAGGTACACTCATGTCCAAAATTATTGTCGCATGTCTATAAATATGTTGTTGTAGGAATATAATTTGATAACGAATTCACCGGATATTTCTTATAATGTTAGTATCTGTATAATCGGCAGACATGTATGTGGCAAATTTCATGCCAAAAGAACAGTAAAACGAAAATAAAACGTTCTTGTCCATTACGCAACATTTTGTTTTATTCATTCTAATTTCCGTATTTATAATTCTTTTCCTATGAAATTTACCACAAATATACATTTCCCGACTATACACATAGTATCAGTACTAAAAGTACCCTGCAAAATTATTATCAAATTATATTCGTACAAGAAGACAGTTATAGATATGCGACAATAATTTTGGACATGAGTGTACATCGATTCTTTCCAGATGGGAATCAAAGTCGATATACGTTGGCACTAGCACCACCTATTAGTGTAACAATAGATTTAATTATTTGATGGATTCGCAGAGCAATACTAATGGTTACAAGTTAATCTGCGACGTTGCCACATAGTGAAACTTGATTTCCCATAGCGGATGAAGGAGGCTCCGGAAGGTATACCATTACATAGCATTTTGACCTGAAGAATGACACTCTGTTGTCCGTGGGCGCCATTTTTAGAAATATATATATATATAAATTCAGAGTACCAATAGATTTAATTTCTGCCCCTATTTCTCTATTGAAATTTTGATTCCGTATAGCGGCTGAAGGAGGCCCTGGAGGGTATGCTATTATATAGTATTTTTGCTTTATTTTGACATGAAGAATAGCATTCTGTTGTCCGTGGGCACCATTTTTAGAACACCCCATATAAGAGAAAATAGATATTTTCACTAAAATACATCGTACTGGTATATATTGGTTAGTTAGTAACATTATTTCAAGGTTTGTGAATTAGAGTACTATGTCATTCGTCGTTATATTTCTTTGTCATTATATTACAGATTCAAAATAGAATGTTATCTTTTTCAGTTCGTTCATTTTCCGTTTCTATATTTCAAGTTATTTATAATATTTTAAATTCCTAAGTGATCATATCAGTAATATTCATAAATTGTATCAGTAGACAATTATTTCTTTATTTAATATGCAAAAGTATAAGCACATATGTAAAACTTTCTATTAGCATAAATTATTACATTTTTTTAATAGCTAATAACTTCATAATCTAATGAATGTCATATATTGCATATTGTTCAGCAATATATTCTTAAGTTTAGATTTTCGCCATTCAATCCTATACTACGGGAGAATATTACTTAAGAGCCGGCGGGAGTCAAGTGACCTTGACAAATCGAGGATAGAGTTTCTCCTTGCAGTTCAAAGTGTTTCCTTATTTTGGCAACAGATGGGGTTGTCGCTGAAATGCCGTCAAAGCAAATGCACCCGTCCTTTTCCTTCGTTTTCCCCTGCATGTGGTCAAAGTTGGACAGCGTAGGAGGGGGATGGTTACGGCTGTAAATGGGACAGAAGAGTGAAATTCTTTTCTTTTGGCTAAAAGAGAAACAGAACTGAAGAAACAAATAAATAAGAGGGACCAACATGATATCAGCCGTCAGCTCCCTGTCAGAGAGCCACTCAAATATCTACAACGGTCACAAACATACCATAGAGAACTAAAGAACTTGTCGCATGTCTTTTTCTCAAAGGATTCTACCTATGGTAAATAACAGAATAGTGCGGGAAGAATCTGATATAAAATGAAGAACCATGCCAATATTAAACACACACACACACACACACACACACACGGGAGAGTCGATATTCTAATTTATTTAGGGCCTTCGTGGTTTAAAAAAAAACAACTTGGAATTGAAAGGCAGAAAACCCAGACAAAGATTTGAAATGTATTGACAATGTGAATCATTTTTTTAGTGGAATCCATTTCCTTATTTTCTTTTCAAAATATGACCACCAGATTTACCCTCTCTCTCGCCTTCACATTCGAATGGTCCTGGGTTCGATACCAGTTGCTGACCATCTTGAGTTTTTCCTATTATAACAGGAAAAAGCCGCAATGTTACATTCAGCCTTGGGGGCCGGCTTAGAAGGACAGGAGGGAGCACATGCCCTGCTTGATGTTGGTTTTTATTGGGGGAAATAGACCACTTCATTAACAATAGAATTAAAAGATGTGTCACTCATGTCCAAAATTATTGTCGCATGTCTATAAATATGTTATTGTAGGAATATAATTTGATAACGAATTCACCCGGTATTTCTTATAATGTTGTTATGCGTACAATCGGCAAAGACATGTATGTGGCAAATTTCATGTCAAAAGAGCAGTAAATAAGAACAATAAAACGAAAACAAAACTTTCGTGTCCATTTAGCAACATTTTATTTTACTCATTCTAATCTTCGTATTTATAATTACTGTATTTTCCTATGAAATTTACCACATATATTTCCCGATTGTACACATAGTATCAGTATTAAAAGTCTCCTGCAAAATCATTATTACATGATATTTTTACAAGAAGACAGTTATAGAAATGCGACAATCATTTTGGACATGAGTGTACAAGGATGTAACAGGTGTTTGTTTCAAACATTAAATAAGTGTTCGTATAAATTGAACTTATTTCCTGACGTCATAGAACTAAGAACTGTTGCAGAGCGATGTAAGTCCGGTGACAATACAATATTCCATTCTTACTTTCATAACTAACTAACTAACTAACTCTATGGCCTATGGAACCCGGAGGTTCAGTGCCGCGTTCACAAAAGCTCTCCACTGACTTCTATCCTTAGCTAATTGCATCCAGTTTCTACTTTGTATTCCTATCTCTGCGAGATCCATCTTAATATTGTCCTCCATCTGCGCCTTGGTCTTCCTAATGGTCGTTTTTCTATGGGTCTACCAGTCAAGACTTTGAAAGCGTTTCTACTTTCTTCCATTCTAGCTACATGACCTGCCCACCTAAGCCTCCTAGACTTGACGACCCTAACAATGTTGGGTAAACCGTATAAACTATGTAGTTCCTCGTTATGAAGCTTCCACCATTCCCCATTCTCGTTCCTCTTGGGTCCGAATATTCTTCTCAGGATCCTGTTCTCAAATACTTTCAGTCTATGTTCTTCTCTCAGAGTAAGCGACCATGTTTCACAACCATACAGAACAACAGGCATGATTATCGTTTTATATATTTTAAGCTTCAAATTCCTGGACAGAATTCGCGACGACAAGAGATTTTGAACCGAATAGTAACACGAATTCCCTGCTTTTAGTCGACATTTAATTTCTTCGTGAATATGATTTTCGTCTGTTAATATTGATCCTAAATATTTGAAAGTATCCACTTTATCAAAAGCATTATTTAATATTTTAACGCCTCCACAATTTGCCGTATTACGGTCCCGACGCACTTCCATGTATTTAGTTTTATCTGCATTTACTTCTAAACCCATGTCCCTGCAAGCGTTTAATAAGATCTCTGCATGCATTTCTACTGTTCTCCTATCATCCCCTATTAAATATACATCATCAGCATATGCCATAACCTGGTGAATGCCGTTCAACTCTAGGCCCTGGTTGCTATCTTTGATTTTCCTTATGGCGTATTCCAGCACAAAGTTAAATAATAATGGCGACAACGCATCTCCTTGTTTCAGGCCATTTTCGACGTGGAAGCTCGTGGACAAAAATTTTCCTACCCGGACTTTACTTTGGGATTCACTTAAACATATCTTAATTAATCTAATTAGCTTTCTCGGTATTCCAAGTTCTGTAAGAACGTTGTATAATGTTTCTCTCCTAACCGAGTCGTAAGCCTTTCTAAAATCAATAAATAGTTGATGTACCGGGGTATTGTATTCCCACTTCTTTTCGAGTATTTGGCGAATGGTAAATATTTGGTCGATAGTTGATCGATTTCGTCTAAATCCGCACTGATAATCTCCAATAATTTCATCTGATCCGAGGATTCTTACTTTCATACTTTGCAATATATCTATTTATTTTAAAAGCAAATTTTAATATGTTTTTATTTTCAACTTCCTTATCCTAAAATAAATACTAGCCTTTAACCAGCCCTGGTATCCCTGGTTGCATATCACTTTAGGATTTGGAAAAGGTGTCCAACGAATTAAAAAAAATGATAAGACACCTTTTAAAGACATTCTTTTGTTAATAAATTCCCACTAAAAAGTTAAAAATAATTTTGTTTATGCAAGACTAAATAAAAAGAATGGAGTGCGTCATTTTAAGAATTTATAAAGTAACTGTAAGCCTATTTGAGAGCGCATCCCTTTTTTTTAGTCACGCATAAACATTTTTTTTAAAACTTTTAAGTGCGACTTGATTAATGAAAGAATATCTTTAAAATGTTTATTATTATCTTTTTTTATTATTGTTAATGTTTGCGTCCTTGGCATAGGGTGTTTATTTTGGTAAGGTACCGTATGGTACGTTTCTATACTACTAGGGTATATTAAAATTTAGTTTCCTATGCGTTACTACATACATTAAAAAACATTTTTTTTTTAAAGAATTACTACCGAATATTACTACCGCTCCGCTAATAAGAGGGAGACAGATTGAGGATACCAAACACCCCTACCGTTGATTGAGAAATATTTAGGTGTCGACACTGATGAGCAACATCTACATATGAATTTGAGTGTTTTATGGGCTTTAGACAATTGATTCAGACCGGGAAACATGGGGGACAGAATGTTGGAAGCAAGTAGTCCAGTCCCTAGTTTGAATGCCTGGAATGAGTAAGGACTCTTCCCCCCTTGGTAAAACCTGCCGAAATTGGAAGCAATATCAAAGAAGCACTGCTTCGAAAAAAGAGGGAGCAAACATGCATAAATAGTCAGAGGTTTAGTGGGGCCCCAAGCTGTTGAAGGTAATGGGGTCCTTTATGTGTCCAGATGAACATACGCACCCTACATACAGCAATGAAGAAACTAGAGATAATTTAGGAAGCAGACTGGTAGAAGGAGCCCTATTAATTACACGAACGTAGGCTACACAGCAGGAAGCACTGTTGCTACGTATATATAAATTTTACTTTATTTTTTTTTAAATTTTCTTATATTTTAGAAATCCAATTTTTCTTTAGATTTTGGGGCCCCCAAGAGAGCGGGGCCCTAAGCTATAGCTTGTTTCGCTTACACGTAACTCCGGCACTGTAAATAGTATACATATACAGGGCCTGTATTACAGGCGCGGATCCAAGGGTGGCTATAGAGGCTATAGCCCCCCCCCCCCCTTGACGCTCAGGTATACACTGGATAAAATGGGCTTCAATCCTGTTTACTCTGGATAAAGAGGCAAACTATGGTTTACCTCCTCCCTTGATCATATCCTGGATCCGCCACTATATATATAATGTACATATATATATATATATATATATATATATATATATATATATATATATATATATATATATGTATTTATATAAATGTGTGTGTCTAGTATGTTGTACGATGGAAGCTGATGAAAGAGCTTTATACCATATTATTCTTGATTTTTGACAGGTAAACAAAGAATATTTCGGGAATTAATCTATCCTAAAGATTATAATAATGTATCTTATTTTTTCTCTTGCATGTATATTCTTAGCCTGCAGGAAGTTTTCATTTCTTTCTTGGAATAGATAAACGAAGACTTTGGTTCGGCTTCTCCTTCACAAATTTTTGTCGAAAGGTTGACTTTATCGCTACAAACACAAATTACTTCTTCTCACAGAAACCATCTACAAACACACTGTACTGCTGAAACAGAAACCATCAACCAAAGAGGTCATAAATTTTGCCATTCCTCGTGTTTGAAGTTCCCGTTCTTCACAATGATTTCCTTCCTCCCGCCCCTGTTAAGAAGTTCAAAGTAGATTTTCAAAAGGACTGGCTCCCGCTGAGAAGGAAAGGGGGATGAGGAATGACTATAGTGCCATCTAGCAGTTATACGGCCAAGTACGTGAACACGAAAAATTCTGATTTCTGTAGATTCAATTATGAAGGATATAATTTCTCATCGATTGTGAAATGGATGTCTTTGGAAACAGCGAAAAAATAGTACAGTAGCGCACAAATACAAAGATTGTACTCCATTCTCAAAAAAGTCCGGAGTTTTTAGCTCTTTTCCTTACTGTAAAAAAACAGAAGACTTTTCCGTCTGATTTTGATCATTTTCTTATGGGAATTTGGATTATAATTATCTGTATTTATAAGAAGAAAATATCACGCACAGCGTTCAAATTGCACCTTTAAAATGAGATGCATCATATTTAGTGCGCTACTGAGACATGTTTGCGAAAGAACGAAATGAAACCGTGATTTGCCTAAAAAATGGTTGAGATCCCATGTTAAATTGAACACCAATATTCCGGCCGCTGTAGCGCACTCCTTCTCCCTCTTAAGAAATTACAGTGATATTTCAATCACTGATAAACGAAAAACATAATACCTGAAACGCTTTTGCCTAGATTTTCACCTTAAAGTTTGTATACCTTTACAAATTAGTACATACGAAATGTGTTAAAAATAATATCGAACCTGTGGGTGGGAAAAGATATTTATTGATTTGGAAATCCGAAACACTAACTCCCTTCAAAGTGGTCTCCTTGGTAATGGGACACTTTTCCCAGCGCACTCTCCATTGTTGGAAACACTTCTGGAACGCAGTTTTTGGAATGTTGAGCAACCGTGTCGTCCCATTCCGCATGATGTCTTCTTTTGACTCAAGCCGGGTTCCTATTAGTGACATTTTCAGCTTGGGAAATAACCAAAAGTCACACGGAGCCATGTCGGGTGAGTAAGAAGCCTGACGACACACAGGAATATTGTCTTTGGCTATAAAAACCTGAGTCAAATTTCGCAAGCACTCTCCTCATGCCCAAATTCTCATTCAAAATTGAATGGTTTTCGCTTGGGTATCACCAAGTTTTTGGGAAAATTTGATGCAATGTCACTGCTCACTACACGTCTTCACTCGTTGGCCGACTGCCAGCAGGCCAATCAGGAGCCATTTCCCTCAGCCAGTCACAAGCTCCATTCATAGCTCTGCCCCTAAGTAGTTACCATATATACACGCTCACATCTCCGGTCTCTTCATTTACAACGCCTGAAGATGAATGTAATATCTGCATTCGAAACGTCAGATATCAATACTTTCACTTGGATGATAACCCGAGAAGAGTTACTAAAGTCACGTCCCCAGGAAAAATTCAATTCTTTCTTCAATTCGGATTTTTTTTAATGTTCAATTTTGCACCCAGGCTAAGGGAGGCAGCGATGATGAGATGGATGATAATTGTGGAATGACGGAAATGGAAGGAAACAGAAGAACCCAGAGAAAACTAACGCACAGGGTGTTTGTGCATTACAAAGCCCACTTGGTAGGAACTGGGATCGACCCAGGAATCGATATGAGCGCTCTAGCACCTGAGTCACCGCGACCCAGCAATTCGAAATCGTTCGGAATATTTGAATAGGTACTTTGCATTGTTAAGTAACCTAATAGGACATAATTTCGCCACATTGTGAGATTGAACTTGAAAGAGCTACGTGTTAAGAAAGACTGCGGTGGCTCACTGGTAAAACATTCACCTCTGGTGTATGGGGTCCCAGGTTCGATCCCAGCTCGCGCGAAGTGAACTTTGTGGAAGACAAATACCATGTGTGTGGGTTTCCTCGGGGTTCTCCCACTTTCTTCATTCCATGATTTCCTTCATTTCTCATCATTACCGTCTCCTTTAGCCTACCCAACATAATCGTGGTACGTAGAACTCAAACATTTCATTTTTTGTGTTCAGAAGTATGGGGTATAATTTTCATATTAGTTGTTTTTGTGGTTGCCCACTTGCCGAATTCAGATTTATTAATTATATTCTAACTGAGCAACCAAAGTCTAATTTGGTGGTGTTCTTCATTTTAGATTCGGATAGATGCATTCTGCAGTAACAGAAATGTATGAAAAATTAATTGCAGTGGAAGATGAAGTAAAGAATGTGATAGGAAGAGCATCAGAAAAATGGTGCCAACTGTACTTTGATGAAGAAGAGGATAAGATGTTCCAGCATTTGAAAATTGATTGGAGACTAGGTCACTTCAGTATAAATTAGTAAGTATACATTAATTAAAAAAATACGAAATGCACAATTACTTATAATAATAATAGAATTCTTCTCTTGATGCATCCTACATAGGGATTCTTTTTTCTTTACAGTAGACATTTCGGCGCCTGACTTGCACTACCCTAATAGCTAGTGCAACATTCTGAAGTTCAACGAACCTCCTCGCTGGTCTAGTGGCAAGTGCATGTGCTTTTGCTCAACTACGTGGTCTATCATTTACATCATCTAGGGACGTATGTGAGAGGTATCGTACTCATAGTAATAACTAACTTTCTCTTAGAAATCTGGGCATCGATAATTCCTACTCCAATATTCATGAACATTCTGTTTATATTGAAGTGAAAAGAATCGAATTTCTGAGAATGATTTTAATGCGTGTAAGTTTTGTTTATTTGTGTCTGTAGAAATGTTCCAAGTACCGTATCATGACCAGGCATTGACAAATATAAATTCCGTACATACCTTGTTTTTATATTGTAGACTTATTGATGATCGTATAATACAAGTCATGTAGATCATGCGTGTGCAAGCTGAAACAGGGGGTGGGCCAATCACAGAGGATCAACACATTGCTGACATCGAGGGCCGTACGTATTCAATGGAGAAACTCGTTCATCATACACGAACATTACAGGGACACAAAAACTGATATAACAGTAGCTAATGTATTTATTTACTAAAGAAAAGCATACAAATAAACTTATTTACCATTTTAATGGGAAACTTGAACCTTTATGTTCTGGACTAGTCTCTCAATGTTTGGTTGTACACCGGATATCCCAACACGGAGAATATTTTCAAGGTGGGTATCAGTTATACAGGGGAAAAAAATCAGTTCAGTTTAAGAGATTACGTGAGAAATACATTTTCATTAACGGGTCAGGCGGGCCAAATGAAAGGGTTCAATGGGCCAGAATTGGCCCAGGGACCGGCTGTTGTACATGGCTGATGTAGATGATACAGTTCAGTTCTCGTAACTATAATGTTCGGGTCGGATCTAAGGTTACATACAAAATCATCCTCTTACTATAGTCTAACGCCGCAATGCCACGACTTAGAGAATTCAAGTCGTTTCGCTCTTCAACCAACGCTGATATCATGCACTTACTATCAGTGATGCCAATTGGCGGGAAATTTCCCGTAAAACGGGAAATTCTGGATACCGGCGGGAATGCGGGAATTTTTCTTTAAAATAGGCTGAAAACTGGAAATTTTGACATCCGCAACTTCTGTGGTATATTTTTCATTTATTAATTTTTTCGTCTTTCATTCACTCCCTCTACGCGCACTACTCTTTTCATCTCAAGGTTGACGGACTTCGCATGCATCTAACCAGGCATAGCCATCAACCAAAGCGAATAGATAAAAGTCTGCGAAGATAATAGGAAACAGAAAGGGATTGGTACTTTGGACTCCTGCTGCGAAGTGACCGTGGGTAAACAGAATAGCTTTTCGCTCTACTACCTCTTTTTCTTCTCACACGCGAGATGGGTTTGTTGTTTCTGAAACAACTGGATATATAGTTTTCCGGCGTTTCTGCGTTTTGTTACGCACATATAGGCATTATTTCTGTGTTTCTATGGTCAGAAGAAGCAATATCAAACCCACCCGAGACCCGATACATATGATGGGAAATAGCAAACAGAGGGAGACAAAGGTTGCAGTAGACAGTTTTCCACGTGGCACCAGCGTGGAGAATAAATCTTTTGATAATGTCACGTAGAGGCGCTTTAACCTATTCCATCTGTCCTTTTAACTTTTTCTGTAATTCTGTATTTCTTACGAGTATAAGTGGAACATATGTCTGGAATTCTCATTTCTTCCGAGGCTAATGGGTTAACCCATTAAAATCACCAACCGATATCAATGGACAAGAAAGGAATAATACTGACACTCGTATCATTTGGTACATTTCTATGAAGTTGTCTTCCACAGAATTACACCTATTTTGATCTTTTTCAAAATAGCCCCTCCGTGTCACAGTTTATTTTAGTTTGTTTCATCGTAGAACGAAAGAGAGAAGTGCAGCATTTTCTTCGCGGTAAAGTTCGTGAATTTATTATTTCCGAGATGAGCGAAGGGAAGAAGCGAGATAAAACTAAAAGATTTAACAGGGAGTGGCTTTCGGATCAACAGTTTAAAGAGTGGTTACAGCCCGTTCCGGGAATTGACACCAAAGCTAGATGTAAGGCCTGTAACATTGAGCTCCTTGGCGGTAAAAGTGAGCTTCAAAAACACGCGAAAGGCTTGAAGCATCAAGCTAATATAAAACAATTGCAAAATACGCCGTCTATTGCTACAGTTTTCTTGCGGCAAGGAACAAGTGATGTGGAGCAACATAAGAATCGCGTTAAAGCTAGTGAAATTGAATTAAGTGCTTTCTTTTTCCGCCGAACATAACATCTCCATCCAGACAATAGATCATCTAACACCAGTGCTAAAAAAAAGTTTTTCCTGATTCGAGAATAGCTCAAGACATAAAATTAAAGAGAAGTAAATGTGCTAGTGTAATAAAAAAATATTTTGTGTAAGGTGGAGACAGACGCAACGATAGACCATCTTAGACAATCTTTCTTTTCAATCTTAATTGACGAAAGTACAGATATATCTAACGACAAACATCTTTGTTGTGTAGTGAGATAAGTTTCTCCTATAACGGGTCGCGTCAGAACTCAGCTTTTGGAACTAATAAAGTTGGATGCAAAACACTGTTCTTCTCAATCTCTTTTTGATGCATTTATGCAGTGCCTGAGTAAACACAACATTCCAGTTAAAAATATTGTTGGGATGGCAAGTGATGGTGCATCAGTGATGCTAGGAAAAAATAATTCATTCATGACAAAGCTTCAAGATGTAGACTGCTGTGTTGAGGTGTATTTGTCACTCAGTATATCTTGTAGCTAGTAAAGCTTGCGAAAAACTGCCACGGGGACCGGAAGAACTTTAACGTACGATTTCGTCATACATGACAGCTAGTGCTAGGCGATCTGCTCAATTTGTAGAGATTCAGGAATTCTTTTTAGAAGAACGAAAGAAAATTTTAAAGCAATGTACGACCAGGTGGCTTTCGATGCACTCGTGGGTCGAGCGTATGCTTGTAAATTGGGATGCACAAAAAGCCTTTTTCCAGTTAGCGGCTTTGAAAGACAACCTTCGAAGCACAGAAAATATTATTAAGGATTTAAATAATCCATATACTAAGGCGTACCTTCTGTTCCTAAAATATGTTCTAAGATATTTTAATTCGTTTAATGCCTTTTTCCAAGCTAGAAAAGTTCTCATTCATATTTTGTGGTCTGAGTGTGATAAATTATTCAGACAATTTTGCCAGAACTTCATCAAGCCTCATCTTTTGGAAAGTGAAAATATAAATGTAACCGATCCGTCTAATTTTTTGCCGTTGGAAGAAATATCTTTGGGGCTGGACTGTACGAAATATTTGGAAAAAATGAACTTACTAGCAAAAGATATTAGCGCTTTTAGAGTTGAATGTCTTGACTTTTATGTGTGTGGTGCAACTCAAATTTAAACAAGATTCCCTCTTCAAGACCCAGTTTTTAAAGAAATGAGCTTCTTTGATACTGCAGTAGCACTAAGGGTTAAAAGAAAAAAATCTGCCTGAAATTTCTTATCTGCCGTGTAAATTTTCGAGTTACCTAGATTCTGAAGCCCCAGTTTGTGAATGGAGAAACTTACCTTTGGCACTTGACAAAGAGAAAAACGAATCTTTAACAGCACTAGATATTGACAAAATGTGGCATTCTATTGGCGAAATTAAAAATTTTGAAGATGCTAGGCCTTTTCGAAACATTTCAACTCTTGCGAAAATAGTTTTGTTCCTGCCACATTCTAAGGAAGAAGCAGAGAGAATATTTTAGATAGTGTCTGATGTTAAAGCAAAAAAAAAAAAAAAAAAAAAAAAAAAAAAAAAAAAAAAAAAAAAAAACGCATTGGATCAGACTCTTAACGCCATTACTGTTGTTCGCTCTAGTTTTCAGGCAAAGGGATTAGAGTGCACAAAATTTCGAGCTACTCCTGATCACCTCTCTCACCATTCAACTGCCGTTCTTTTTGCAGAAACAGCCACGAAACTCACAACAGACTCATCTTCCGAATGAACATAGTGCTTGTTTTAAAACAAACTGTACATAATGTATTATTATTATTATTATTATTATTATTATTATTATTATTATTATTATTTTTAATTTTGTGTCTGTCTTTGTGAACTTACCATGCATAACTGTAAACAGTGACTTTTATACTATTAGAATGAATTCAACTGTACGTTATAGACCCTCTAAAACGGTGAGTATTTTTCAAAATTATTAAATTTTATCTATTTTAGTTGGTGGGAAATTTTGCTTCTAATCGGGAAATTTCAATGCTTCGGACGGGAAAATCGCAGTTACGAAACTGGCAACATTGCTTACCGTACTCGTGGTGAAAATAGTAAGTACGTGTCCCTATAAGAATATACTTCTTTTATCATGTTTGTCAATGCATGAACTTACACGATGAAGTTGTGTAAAGTGGTTGACTTCGGTACATGGAAACAAATTGAAAGACAGAATTGCAAAGCAGATATTGGAGATAACGAATTCTTAAGTTAATCATAAATGAGTTTTGAAATATCCAAAACTTGTTTTCACCATTCTTTGCAAGTCATTTTGAAGAGTAATGAACTAAAAGTAGAGTCACGGACAAAAGTTTAATAAATGAGTTTAACGTAGTCCGTGACATTATTTTGAAATTTGACGAACCGGAACTTTCAATAATTTTATGACAAAGGTGAAAGTAGTTTGAAGAATTAGATCCTCTTTTGGCACTAATTCACTTACTATAAGTTATGAGTTTCATTTAGAGAGTCTTTTTCTTGTATCAGCGCGGCTGATCTACCTTGAGTCAACTATTCCGATGACATTTAAATGTTGAAAAACGGTTCGGTTTACAATAAGTGATAAAATAATGTCGGAATAGTTGACTCAAGATATATTGACTACCTTGATAATAATAATTAAAAAAAAAAAAACTCTAAATAAAGAAGAAAGCCTACAGTGTGTTAATTAGTGCACTATAGAAATAGAAGAGAGTTTAGTTCTGCAATCAACATTCAATTTTTCGATATAAGAATTGAATATTTCAGTTCGTTAAACTTCAGAATGTTGCATTACCACTGATGATAGTGCTAGTCAAGCACTGAAGGGTCTCTGGTAGAACATTCACTGTATAGGGTGCGTCAAGGTAAGAATTCTGTCACAGTAAATTTAAATTATAAGTTTTGCTATTTGTTTTATACAATAATCCGAAATTAAGGTGGGCTGTTAATACAAATTTTGATTCTAAAAGATCAGTGGTTTCTACTTTCTTTGAATGTTAAATTGTAGAATTGTTGACGTAAACGATTTATTTTCTAGTCAGCGCAGTAGTAAAGTTGAAAAGTGCTTTAAATATTGAAGTATTGCTTATGAATTTGACTTTTTTTTCTTTCTTTCTTCTAGTTCGCGGAATGATTATTCTCATTCTTACGGTATAGCAATCTCCTGGGTAAACGGTTCATCCCCGACTTCAATGTAGGAGGATGTAGGTGTTTATTTGCCAATGAAATTATGGTTATTTTGTAAATAAATAACACTTTCTGACAAGATTGTCTGATGGAGGCAACGTTGTCGAAACTGTAACGCTTTACTTTAGGTTTAATAAATAGGTGTATTAAGTCTGGTCAGAAAGTATAAGTTATTTATGTAATAAGTTTCCGAGTCATAATGAACACAGTTAATTTGATTCGGCGTTCAAGTATAGGTCCATATTGCAATCGTTTGCATTAGAAAGTTAAAATTAAAAAAAAAAGAAAAGAAAATAATAAAACTACATTCATTGGTACAATGTAAGGACTAATAACGGTAAAGCTTGGAATAAAATCTAATATTTGCGACATAGAACTCGTAGGACAGTTCGTGTATTTTTCCACAACTTTTAGGCACCAATTATTCTCTCATATAATAACTGATCATTTCTTAACCCTAAAATGCATTTTGATGCCAATTGACATCATAGTGAATCAACAACAATAATAATGATATTCTTAAAATGTGTATATTAGCGAATAGCGCATGTCGATGCCATGTGGCACCAATGGAGTTAAGCTTTACCAGACAGATTTCGTCTAGTGGCATAGGTCGGACAGAGAGTGTCAGAAAGCGTCGAAAAGCATATAGAAAGCACAAAACGTGCACATTACCTGTTACTTGTGAATTTTTTCACAAAACGTTTTTTGTTCTCTTAACATTACAAATAAATAAATAAATTAAATAAATAAATTAAATAAAAAAATAATTGTTTTACAGTCTTTTATACCACATGGTTTCTGCTGATATTGACGCTAAACTCTTGTTTTCACTAGTGTAATACAACTATCCTGTCACTTGATACCCCAGAAGTAAAAACATTAAAAAAACATATGGGATATTATTTACATTTATCTACGTGATACATAAAGAAAGAAAGAAGAAAAATAATTTCAATTCGTGCAATAAAGGGTTAATAAAACTTTCTTGGTAATACGGTTTTAGAATTCTTTGCAAGTTCATTGACTTGCAGCGGCAAGCTTGATGCAAGCATGTAGCAAGTTTTAAATTCGTGCTGTCAACACGTACCCAGGCTATCACTAAAACCCAAACATAAGTTTAGTAAAATGCGAAATGGAACTGATACATATTAATGCCTAAACGCTTCTTGTAATGTGAACAAGGGGTAAAACGATTGTGTGTAGGTAATAACTGTTATAAGTAAATACACCAGTGGGTGAATAAGCTTATTGCCTTCTAATGAATGAATCTCGGGTACGATTCTCGGTGGGGAACAAAGGTTCGAACCCAAGTTAAACTAGGTGGGTTCAGTTCAAAGTGCGAATCGGAGAACATATAAATTATACGTAGAAACGAATAGTAAGAATGTGTTTAGAGTGAAGAAATAAGTACTTTTGTTATGAAAAAATAGGCTAGTGAAAGGATAATTCTAATAACATTCTTGACTTTTAATACAAGTTTTTAAGGCTAGATTCGAGACTTTTATTTACCTGGCTGTATACCTTGCCAAAGATATAGCAAACTTGTTAGTTTCTCCATTGTAACGTTAGGTCAAACTTGACATTAATATGTAATTTAAAGCTAGCCTTGAAATTCCTTTAAATTGCCGTACTTGTCAAGCATTACTTAAAATTTAAACCCGTAAATCCATATACAGGTATAATTTCTAAAGCTAACTAAATTTAGCGAGCACACGTCTATGCGGAGCCTTCATTCTTCATTTGATCTAAGCTAGGGTGACCAGATTCTAGCAAGCTACAAGTAGGACACAAATACAATAGTATATGGTAGTTTACTGCGTCGGCAATACGCATGTCCTTATTTCATTTAACTGTAACCTTAAGTTAATTGTTCATTTTTGATAAAAAGAAAAGCATTGAACAAAAGTATTGACGGAATTAACCACAACTCCAAATTCTTGGATGAATGACAAAGTGGTTAATTTTTATGAACGTACAGTGAAACTTCGTATTGGGCTAAAGATTTTTTAAATCGATTTTCGGAGCGTGGGATTATTTTAAGGGGTGAGGGTAAATTTAGGCCGGCACGAGGGAACCTACGTAACTTGGTTAGTTTCACTGTCGTAACTTGAAGTAGAAGTCTTTCCTATCTTACAATATCTCAACAAGCCCTACCCAGTCAAAACAATGCATTGAAAAACAATGGTTTGTTGATTGTTATCCTTTCCGAATCTCTTGAGGAGTGTTACAAAACACAGCGGTTCATCATTCAGAAAAACAGTACATGTGATTCAAAATTTTGTGAATAAAGAATGAAAGACTAAAATAAATTGCAAATAAGTTATTGTAACTCAGGACATTTCGCAGGACATTTTTAAAAAGAAGGACATTTCACGATTTTTTAGGCGTCTTCGCAACACGCAGGACAGCTGTTCAAAAAACAGTACTGTACTGCGAAAATCAGTACGTCTGGTCACCCTAATCTAAGCTGATACAGGTTTATACGTCAAGACTGTCTGAACTCGAGGCATGACTTAAAATTTACATCTAGCAAAGCCATACACAGACAGAATCTATAAGGCTAAGTCGATTAGTAGTCTAGTACTATTTTCCACACGATAAACGTATAGTGAAAGACAAGACATTAGCAGAAGTTGAGTTTGGTCAAGGAAGTAATGTGACAAAGGGAACGTGAGTGTTTTGTTCGTATCAATTTTTGTGCGCTTGTGAGTACAATAGGAGAACTGAAAGAGAGATACTAACTGGCTGTCGGTTGCTCGCTAGTACTGCGCATTAAGGTGACGCGGAATATAAGGAAAGATTTTATGCACGTCCACCAATTAATCTGTACCTTTTTCCACCAGCTTTACTTCGTCTTGGGTGGCTCGGTAGTAGAGCGTTCACATGAGGTATGTGGGGTCCGTTGTTCAATCCCAGCTCCAACCAAGTGGACTTTGTGGTGGACAAACATAATCTGAGTACCTTTCCTCGTAGTACAGCGATACATTCCTATTATAATTAATCTGTACCCATTTTACCAACACTGATCAGAGGCGCAATAATTAAGCATATAGCTTAGATGTAATTAAAAGAAAGAACGCTGTTATTGACAGGACATGTTGTCATGGAAAAGACTATGACAAAAACTATCAGTTTGTTATTGACAAGATTATTAGTTGTTATGGGAAAGATCATTACTAAGTTATACACACGAAATTGGAAGATATGTACAAAAGCTATGGTTGCTGTTGATATTTCATGTACGTATAAAACAGAAGAATAAATCGTCGATATCTGGACACAATTCATGTTTATGGTTAGTAATTAGTAGTTGATATATTTATTATAATAACGTAGTGATTTAAAGGTACATAAACGAATCAAGGCTAAAGCGAAGTGTTTTTATAATATATTTCGTTTTATCTGGTGCCGAAGACACGGGACTATACTATACTATTTAGTTCCGAAGAATAGTAAGAACTGAGTTTATGTGTATACGTATTTTATGAGTTTCACTACTTTAAGAAGTGGGAAGAGAATCCAAAGAATTAGCAATATGCAGGATTCCGAGATTGAAGAAGTACCCAGTATTTCAAATGAAACCATATCTGGAAATGCCGTAACTGTGTCTGAACATTTCTATTCTAATCTTGTTGATACGATTAGTCAATTACTAGATGCTAAATTTGATCAACAACAAAAATTGTACGAAGAAAAGCTAGATAAAAAGCTAGAACAGATACTAGATGCTAAATTCGAACAACACAATGAAAAGCTAAAACAGAAATTTGATCGACAACAAAAATTGTACGATGAAAAGCTAGATGAAAAGCTAGATGAAGATGGACGAAACGAAAATAGTGAAGAACAAGATGGTAATGAAACCATAGAACCTGTGACGAATGATGATACGGAAGATGCTACAATTGAAGAAGAACCGTCATCTCCGGTCAAGAAAACCTCCACTACTACTACAGGCGTATTCAAAATTGAAGTGAAAGGTCTGCCGAGATTATACCGGTTAGGGAAATTGAAGAAATTGTTGACTGATAATTTGAAGTTGGGAAGCCATACTATTAAGTCGCCGAAAAGAGCGAGTTCTTGGATTTATTTGATCTTCAAAACTGAAGAAGACCAACAGATGGCAGTAAAGATTTTGAATGGATACAGTTGGAAGAAGCGAGTTCTTTCAGCCGAAGTTGTCGAAGCTGATCAACGTAAGCGAAAATTGGAAAACTCTGTTGATAAGGATTATAAAAAGGCGAAAGTTCAGTTATCCGTAGAAGACAGAATAAAACAGGCTACAATACCTTTGTGGGATGTTAATTATAGAGAACAGTTGAAGAAGAATACTGAAGAAATAAAATCTTCACTCACGCGACTAATGGATTTGTTGCCGAGAAGGAATTTAGATTTAACAAATTGGGCAGAAGAAAGAAAAGAGAAGAATGAAGGACTTGCTGACTTTCTGAAGCATTCGTCTATAGAGAAGATTACGGATGATTTGAAAGATTATGTCCAAAACAGAGAAAGAAACTGCTTGAACGTAACATCGCTCTATTTCCAGATCTTCAATGAAAAGGAAGAAGGTGAGAAACCTCCACCACTACAGCTGTTGTTCAAGAAAGAATATGTGAAAGAAACTATATGTGACATGAATTTTCGAGTATCTCCAGATTATTATTTTCAAGTGAATACTTTGATGCTGTATACTTCCATCACAGAAATGGTTGAAGTTGACGAAGAAACTTCCTTGGTAGATGTGTGTTGTGCCATTGGAGGAATTGGATTTATTTTTGCTAAGAGTTGTGCTCAAATTCTTAGCATAGATGTAGTTGAAGATGGCTGTATTCCCGTTTGTGACTTATCGTTTAGCTTGATTGAACCTTTTGGCCATGTAACTTAGATTTGAGTTACGGATGGATAACAATTCCTAATTTATTCTCTCAGATGTTATGAGTTGTGTTATGAATACTTCATTTGGACTTTATATTTGAGCAACATGTTATGATGTGATTAATTTATTTTATCTTTGTATTAACTTTGAGTGTTATGTTTACCTTTATTTTACTTTACATGTTCAAAAGAGATTTGATTATGTTAACTTGAAATCCATGACATTGATTTTAAATTGAAGCCTTTAAATGTAATTATTGCCTTCTGATCTTGTTGTTGTTTTGATAAGATGACGATCTTAATTATAAATAATGTTGTTTGTATATGGATGTTATCGTTCAATATAAAAGAGGAACAACTAACTAGTAACTTTGCCTAAGTCATCAATTAGTTATAATTTTGAATAGACCCATAAATGATATTTGTAATGAATCGACGTTTTATGATACGTAATTAGTAATAAAAGAAAAATGTTGTTATAAATGAATTGATATATATATGGAGAAAGAAGGGAAGAGAAAACTACTTATATTGATGTAATAATAATAATTAATAGGAGAGTTGATTTAGTAATAATTAGTACGAGGGCTATTCAAAAGGTGAATGTTTTGAAAATATACAGGGTTCTTTCCTTCACTATAATACTGTTACGGAATTCCCGTTCTGGGCGACATTCATACAGCGATACATTCCTATTATAATTAATCTGTACCCATTTTACCAACACTGATCAGAGGCGCAATAATTAAGCATATAGCTTAGATGTAATTAAAAGAAAGAACGCTGTTATTGACAGGACATGTTGTCATGGAAAAGACTATGACAAAAACTATCAGTTTGTTATTGACAAGATTATTAGTTGTTATGGGAAAGATCATTACTAAGTTATACACACGAAATTGGAAGATATGTACAAAAGCTATGGTTGCTGTTGATATTTCATGTACGTATAAAACAGAAGAATAAATCGTCGATATCTGGACACAATTCATGTTTATGGTTAGTAATTAGTAGTTGATATATTTATTATAATAACGTAGTGATTTAAAGGTACATAAACGAATCAAGGCTAAAGCGAAGTGTTTTTATAATATATTTCGTTTTAGTAGTTCTGTCGTTTCCTCTCCCTTTCTTCATTCTGCTATTTGTATATGGTTTTGTACCAAATACATATACATCTACCAAATGTACTAACAATGTACTATGGTTTTCTACCAAAAATGTATGTTTTTTATAACTGACTTCGCATTGTTACTTCGTATAAATTTCTCCGTAAATTTTACTAACTTGTCATGAATGTTAGGGTTTTACGTCGTTTCTCAGCCCTAAGTATAGCAAACTCTTTCCCCGCAGTAATACTCTCAGCTAGTAGCCCTCGTCCAAACTCAGTGCAGAAAAGAATGCGGTTTGGAAGTGCTCTGTTGCAAAAACTGCTGGTGAGATATATTCAAAACTTACTTTCATGACCTCTGTTGGATTTACGAGACACTGATATTAATTGGAGTTAACAGATTCGGTTCCGAAAAATGTCATCTTGGCGGACCCGAACCAATTGGTCATCCTTAGTATTAATCTTATATTAAGCATGAAACATTTTTTCTTTTATTTCTTGCAGTGTTTCCAAGACTTAAAATTGTGCTTTTAGTACCCTTTATTACAAAGGACCTATTTTGTGACTTATTTCGTCGTTAAGACGACAATATTGTGACTTACCATATTTTTGGTTTAAAAGATCCAATATATTTCAATCAAAAATTTTCTTGTAGGCCTTATTATCTAGAGAACTACATATAGTGTAGTGTAGCCAATCCTAAACTATTAGTTAACTCAGTTCCGTAGAAAATATGAAAACTTGATTTAGGGGCCGTTCAAAAATTTTGTGGCCCCTGACTCAAACACTAATTATTGCAAAATTTCGCAATCTTTTGATTCAGTTTTGGATAATTTCTAAAGTTCTTGTTTCTTTTTTGATTTGTATTTCGAGAATTTCAATTTTAACACTTCTTGCATTTAAGAAAAAATATCCTATCATATACAACACCTCATGGGAAATTGTGCAAAGCACAATATTTTCTTTTTTAATTCAACGTCCCACGATTTCGCACCGAGGATGCGGGAGTTGGGATCGAACCAGGATCTTACACGGCAGAGCTGAGTGCTCTACTGCTGAGCCTCTACGGCCAATTTTCCATTTCTGTAACTCAATAAGACGCAGTCTGATTTAAAATGAGTCTTTCGGACATTTTTTTAAAATTTACTTTCCCGTTTCTGTTATTTTTGATGCACAGTAGACTCTTGATTATCCGTTCTGATATGACAGAAAGGCTGTCCGGATAAATAATAATAATAATAATAAAAACAGAAAGCAAGCAAGCTTGATGACCCGGAGTACTCACGACCTGCCAACCCATATCATTGAAAAGACACTTTTTATACCAAACCCCGCTCATATTCATATTTTCTGACTTCTTAGTACAGACCAACATATTATTAATGTTTCTTACGTACTTTACTAAGGTCCTCATATTCTGGAATATCAGGGCAATGAAAACATGTCAGGGGCATCAAGCGTCACGGAGCGTAGATGTGCAAGATTGAGTACTAGGGCCTCGGTAGCAGTGCGGTCACTTCACGCGCATGTGGTCCCTAGTTCTAAGCCAGCTCCCGCCACGTTGGATAAACACCGTGTGCTTGTGTTTTCTTGGGGTGATTTCGTTTTGTCATTCCAACATTATCACCCATCTCATTATCACTGTTTCCCAGCCCTCCATGCTGATGTATTGGTTAAAGCATTTGTAACAAGTTACCGTTCTTATAAATGTGAAATGGAAGCAAAATGCAATAATAAACGAACATTCACTGTACTCCCAGCTTATGTATCATCCCATGTAACATGTAAGATGGGAGAAACAAAACAGTAACCGTGTCAAGAGAACAAAGCTAAAATAAAATAAAATAAAATAAACTTACCACAATTGGCACCAAAAATTACTGGGGAGTCAAGAATGATTGCGTTTTTTTTAACGTTGTTACCATTCTTAGTACTTGGTAGATCCTCCGTTACTTTTGATGATTGCACACAACTTCTTTGGCGTTGAACGTATCAAGCTGTCTGTTGTCTCACGAGAAATGTTTACCCCATTCTGCTAGTACTGCACTTTTCGTGTCCTTTTTGTTAGAGATGCTGTTTGCGAATTTTTGTTCCAAGCAGTGCCATAAATTCTCGATTGGGTTGATATCTAGTGATTGTGGTGGTGTTTCCATCCAACGAGGTTTGTTATATAATAACTAGAGCCGGGTATTTAGGGTTGTATGCTTGGGGTCAATATCTTCTGTGAAGACACATTGAGGAGGGAGACCCGTTTTTTCCACATTTGGAGGAAGATGTGTCTTCAGAATGTTGATGTAAGCCTTGTGGTGCGTTGTTTCTTCAATAATGCATAAGCCATGAACATCATTTGTGCTCATGCAACCCCATACCATAACAGAACCCCATCCATGTTTCATAGTGGCTGTCAGATTTTTATCATCTAGTTCTAGATTCTTCTTCCTCCATACTATCACACGTCCGTCTGACTTAAAGATATTAAATTTACTCTCATAGGTAAAAATGACTGTTTTCCAGAACTCAACTGTCATTTTTGTGCTCTTTTACGTACGTCAATCTCTTTTTCTTGTTCGCCTTGCTTATGTAGGGCTTTCGGGGGGGGGGGGCTGTTCTCCCGCTATATTCCCATATCACGAAGCATATTTGCATGGTTTCAGCACACACTCACTCCCACATCACATTCCACTTCAGCTGCTAACTTTGGCGCACTTAGTCTCTGATTTTTGGCAACTTGACGCACAATGTTTCGTTTTGCTGTCACTGAAAGCTTTGACGGGCAGCCGCTTCTCAGTGCATTATCTGCTCTTTCTGTTTTCTTATACCGGTAAACAATGTTTTGAACCATTGTTCTTGGTCTTCGAATAGATTTGCTGATGTCCACAGATTTTCCGTTCCGAAACAGCTCCAGTACAATTTTCCTTTCTTCCTCCGTTGTTTCCTTCGCTTTTCTCGCCATTGCTGCTTCACGAAAGGCACGACGTTACTGCTGTCCACTTTCCTACAAAGATACACAAGTCTTCGAGGGTGAAACCACCTCGGAGAGCATGTGTTTATAACCAAGATATTGGCTCGCTCTATACTTACTTGGCGTGGAATGTCGCCCGACCTCCAATTTTGCTGTTCTGTTGAAAAACAATGGGGCATATTCCAGTTGCCTGGGTGCGTACGTCACATACACATGTACATGAGCGTCCTTCAGAAGTTTTACGATCACATATAACATGGTTGTACTACCATTCCTACTTTTGTCTTATACCTCTTTTCCGACCAATACTTTTTTTGAGCCACTGTAAATTATTTAATTCCAATAATATAAACTTTATCATGTATCGTTTATTGAGACCATATATTTCTCTGGGAATTTCGGTCCGCTTCCATGCTCGTATAGTGAAAGTCCTGGGTTCGATTCTGTTCCGAGTATATTTATCAGTGTTCTTACAGCCTATAAAACCTGCATTCATTACAGTATGAAGGGAGTTTGTTGTTTCTTTCCCAGTGACGATGCAGAAGTCTATTTATTGGGTATTAAGCATGTTACAGTTGATCTACGTTGATCCCGGTTCAACTGCCGATGGGAGAGCACAAGAAAGCTAATTTCATTATCATTGGCTTTCGTTAATCATCTGTCTTCTTTAGCCTAAGGGGCATAATTGTGGAGCGCTAGATCAAATAATTTCATCATAGCCTCCTTTACCCTCGGTGCAATATCCTGGAACTGTAAACTAAAAAATATAATTCTACTTACAGATTTCTGTAATTCCTGAATTTTTGTGTCTGTTTCAGATTTATTCTGTTTTAAGAGTCTTCCTACCCACAAAATATCTGTTCGCAGAAACATGCATGCTCTCATTCCTTCATGTTAATTAACAAAGTGGAAGATTGTCATAATCTTTCGATATGTTATAGACATAGGATGGTACTATGTAGCTTGTGGGTCCCTGTCTCAAAAACGTAATATATTTTTATTACACATGTGATTAAAGTTACGGTAACTTAGTGAATGAATAAGTTTAAAAAACACGATATTTGAAATTTTAACGGCATATCTCCCTAAATTACTATCTTTTTTATTTAGTAGTTGTTTCAAACGTATCGTAATAAATATATTAAACGTAAAAAAGCATCATTTAGGAACTATTATGCATTGATTAAATTCGATATTTCAATGTTTTTTCTTTTCTTTTTAAGTGGACGTAGTGTTCGCCGTAACTGATGGGATGGCACCATATGGATTTTCCTTCCTCCCCTTTTTTTCGGCAAAGGGAAACAAACAAGAGGTCCGCTATTGTAGCTGGGGTTGAGGAAAGGTGGGTGGGGACTTCTGTTGAAAGAAAAATGACAAGTAATGTATGAGGGAAGAAATTCTAGCCTCGTTTTCGGAAGCATACAAAATTCTGAAATATATACTAGTTTGCACTGGAGACAAAGCGTCTGGCCAGACGCTTATGAGGCAAGAGATAGGGCTTTACTTTTTTTTTTATTCCATATGTAAAAGGCAAAGCATATTACAATCATCCGTAAGGAATGTCATATTTGATAAAACTAAGCATTCACTTTTTTTTTTTTTTTTTTTTTTTTTTTTTTTTACAAATTTCCTTTGTAATAGGAAAGTAATTAGTATATCGATGGGTATCTGGACAAAGGTGATATGTCCATTTTTCTTCGAAAATCAGGTTTTGACATATGGATAATGTCCGAAGTGTTTTTGCATTTGTACACATTACATAAAAACAAAAGAACCTCCAACAAATATTCCATTAACAAAAACAAAGTTTTGCATGAACCTCTGATTTATGAGATGCCTTGAATTTTGTGTCCTGCAAAAATTAAAGCACGGACATATCACCTTTGTCCAAATACCCATCGATATGTTATAGCGGTAACATTCAGTGTGTCAAAATATCAATTATTTTCATTCATTTATGTGGGAGAGAGTAAGGCAACCGATTTTGCTCTACACCTTATAATGGCTTTAATACAGCCTTAATGCCGGGTTTCTAGACCTGATTCCACTTCGTCTTATTTCACATAGCTTTCTAATTGTTCTCGATATTTGGGTCAACACTGAAATTTTTAAGTATTCTTGTTAGAATCGAATCCGGGACCATGCAAACGTTACGTAGAAACGCACGCTAACCACTTCATAAACGGGAGTAATGTACTTTCTGAAGCATTGAACAATATTACCGTAAACTGGGGCTACTTGGAAAATCTGGGGTTACCTGGAAAACTGGCATTTTTTGTGTTATATGGTATAATAATGAAAGAACTATGACAGATACGCCGTTTTCTTCTAATGAAAAGTAGGCACATAAAAGGAACAATATGGATGGTCACAGTGTGCGAATTGAAAAATTTTCCCAGGGGGGGATGAATTTCACCCATATGCGCACCCAGTCCTCACACACACACACACACACACACACACACACACACACACACACACACATATATATATATATATATATATATATATATATATATATATATATATATATATATATATGCTAACAAGTACAAAACAGTTGAGATGTGAGATCTTTCATAAATTTTCACTCAAGTAATATTTAGGTTAGCTACGCAAAGTAAGAATTGTTCTCTTTTTCTATCTTATCTTTATGTCCATTTAAAAATACTCCAGAGGGGGAGAAAGTTATCCCTGCCAGGGATAAAATTTTTCTTCTCCAGGGTGGGAAAGTTTTTGTCAGGGGGGGGAAATCCCTGGCATCCCCCCGCCAATTCGCACCCTGGATGGTCATAAGTACTGTATCTTATTTGTATTTAACTAAAAGGTTGTGCAAAAAAAAAAAAAAAAAAAAAAGTTTCTAGCCTACGAACACACTACTATGAAAGAAACATAGGCATGTTGCATATCAATCTTCTCGGGAAAGTGTGATCTTGCAACTGCTTCTTTCCAAATAGCCCCATTTTTAACACAGCTCTTACTACTATGAAAAGACATAGTTTTCAAGTAGCCCCAAAAGCGGAGCTACTTGGTATCAGAGCATTTTGACTCTTGGGGGGCTTCAGTCTTAGTAAAATTTTATGTCTGTAAGAAACATCACAAGAAGAAAAATTAATTGCAAGAAATAACAAGAGGTAGTATGAAAAAGAAAAATAATTCAAGTACCGTATATACATATGGGCAATTTCAAAGTACTGTAGAGTACAGAAGAACTAATTTAGTCCAAGTCAGTTCACTACGACTTTTATTAGTCCAAATTAAAGAAATACAACAAGCTAATTTGCATATCACTAAGAAAAGTGAATAAAGATACGAATTATTTGAGTCCACTTTGGCTCTGACCCATTTATACATAAATAGATACCAAAAATACTTCTGATTTCACTAAATGACTCTCGTGGGGTTTGTATGACTCACCCAAAAAAGTACGGCATTTCGATGTATTTTATCAGTAGTAAACATTATTAAAACGAAACAATATTTAGAATTTTCCTTTGATTGCAATTGCATAACGAAAATAACAAACTATAAAAAATCACAAAATAAACATTCATAAAATTATATATAATACTTTTGTATTATAATCTTTGAGTAATGAATGGTAAATTTAGTTTGAATATAATACGAATAATATACGAGAGTGAAACGTGATAACCCACAAATGTGTGTTCATCAAGATTTTACGAACAACCTTGGTTTAAACCAGCCAACCCTGTATAGGAAAGAGACATATCAGTCTATTCTGCTCATAGAGTTATATTGTAATATACCAAATTTAAAAAAAAACCCAAATCATTGTAAATATTTAAACTTTCGTAAAAATCGATGTAAATAATTCAAAGCTGGTATGAGTACAAAATATTAACTGTTTGAATTGAATGAATTAAGTCAGGATTGTTTCCAGGATCTAGTCCTCTTTATTGAAATAAACCCAAAACTTCTTTTATTCTATCAGACATACACGTAGAACTCCCAGACAAGGAAATATGAAAGGCATGCGGATTGCATTCCGCACTTTTATATAAAAAGGCTACCAACGTTCACTTGACATCACTTCAAGTCTATACTTAGTTCTAGACTTGCCATTCGCCTTAGGAGTTACATAAGCCGCAGAGGAGGCGGAGTCTTCGAGGTTTCCTACAACTACCTCAAGGCTCATAATGTAAGTGCCTTTTCATATTACCTAATCTGATAATTTCAGATTCCTTGCTTCGTATCTCAAGCACAGCCTTTATACTCATTATAAGAGCAATTAATGAAATTAAAACCTCTTTTTATCACTCAATTATCAGTTTCCTATTCTCTTTAATCATTTTTTGTCTCTATCTCTCGCAATATTCTGTAAGAAATTAACTTAAGATTTAGATAGACGGAGAGCCTATAGTCAAGGGTTCGATTCTCAATTTACGCCCCAATATTAAGTATTCTTCACAGAATGACAATATATATTAAAAGATGATCATCCGATCAGTGACTTTACCTTTGAAAGGTATTGCTTCTTAAAATGTTTCTTAGTACCTTATAATTTTCGTATGTCATTTCGAGGGGCATGGTGGCTCAGTGGCAGAGCGTTTACCTCTGGTGGATGGAGTTCTTAGTTTGATCCCCGGCCAAGTAAATTTTGTGGTGGACAACATCGTGTCCGTGGGTTTTCTCGGGTCACTCCAGTTTCCTCCCACTTTTCATTCCACCAATTCTTCCATCATTCACTTGCTTTAATCATCGTCTCCCGTAGCCTAACGGGTGTAATCGCGGAACGTTAAACTCAAATATTTCGTTTCGTTTTTTCGTATGTTGTTCTGAGATTTTGACAAAGAGGATGGGAATGTATCCCGCATCTGGTATGTTCCGCACGAGTAGAATATATATGGTAATATTCCGGAGGGTATATTACCACATAGCATTTTTGCTTTATTTTGACCTAAAAAATATTGTTGCGTTATTTTTTATTAAACTTCTGAAACTTTTATCTTTCTACTCAATCAACGTTTGTGTGTGTCCACTGAACCCCGTAAACTTTATCCAATTGTAGTGAAATTTTGTATCTTCCTCCAACCTTCCCTAATAACCCGTTTTTGGCCTTATATTCCCCAGTAATAAGATTTTTTTTTTTTTTTTTAAAGGTCAAATTCACACCATGTTGCAAGGTTGCACACATATAAAATCAATTTCCAGTATAAAATATTTAAAAATATTAGATTTTGATAAAACATTGTATATAGGCCTCAGTATTTTAGGGTGTCAATATAATTCCCATCTGTTGTGGCTAAAATCGGCCATGGTGAATACAAGTGGATAAAAGTGGGTAATCTCCCTACAAATTTCGAAGCTTCCTCATTTAAATTATATGATAAAAAATTTCTGCGGCGACAACTTTTGCCAAATTCTTCTAATCATGACAAATGATAAAGGATTCGGTTCTGATGCACTATGGCGCGTATTTTCTTTGACGCTTACCAATCATCCCACTACTTGGAATTAAAGTCTGTAAAAAATATAAAGTTAAACTCCTAAATTAAAATGAAAATATGTTTCACGATAATTTGATTCCCGATGGGGGCACTCAAGAATTTGTCTTGACCCAGCATCGTGAGGACCATTGGGGACCTACCTGTATAAAGAGGTAGCGGACTCCGGTCTAGAAAGCCGGCATTAAGGGCTTTGGGTGTTTGCGTTGACCACGTAACCCCCTATTTGAACGTGAGCTCGCGCTAGTAGACCCAGATTCCAAGAGACTGTGGCGCTAGTTGTTTTTTGGGTGTTTCTTATTATGCTTCTAATTTTGGTGAAAATTGTACTTTTCCATTTCATTTCCAGAGCTACATGTTCACTTTCTGAAGCTCATGTGATGAGTCAAATATCAAAGGAAGATGAAGAGCAAATTACTTTAGCAGGAACAGTGATTACGAGTGAAGATAGCTGTTCTGCTATTGAGCTTCCACAGAAGACGACTGGTTCTTTCCAAATCGATGTGTTGGAGAGTGAATCTGAAGTACAAAAAGGAACCAATTCCTTAAGAACATTGAACTCCATGCAAGACCTACACACTTCGTCAGAGGAACTTGACTTAGACGAACTTGTTATTGATGATTCCTCTAACGCAAGGGACGCTGATGACACTGAAATTGAAGGAAGAAGAATAATTAATATTTTTCATTTTATTAAACAACTACAGGAAATCGATGAGCATAAACCTTTTGATTGTGGATTGAAAGACATGGTGATTACTAAGGAAGGGCGCCAAGGGTTGATACTGAGTGTTATTTTCAAATGTAAAATGTGTAATATAGAAAAAGCCGTCTTGAGTGAGAAACAAAGTACCACAACTATGGATGTAAATATGGCTGCTATAGTTGGATCAATGGTAGTAGGTATTGGCTTCACACAATTGGAGGAGTTGTTATTTGCAATCAATATCTCAGCTATGTCTTCAAAGGCATATAAGAGCAATCACGACCGAGTTTGCACAGGATGGAAAGCTGTAGCGGAGGAAGAAATGAAGAAAGCGGCTGAAGAAGAAGCAGCTATTGCAATAGAAAGAGAAGAAGTAGATGTTGATGGCGTACCTCTTATTACAGTTGTGGCTGATGGCAGTTGGTGTAAAACATCTTATCGCACAAAGTGTGATGCAATATCAGGGGTGGTAAGTATTAACATATGTTATCTTGTGTTTCTTTAAATATTATGCTTTCATTTTAAAATAAATGTCATATTTGTCTACTTGTTATACCTGTCTAGTTATAATATGCATTGATCAGTCCAATTACCCTTCTAAGCAGCAAGAATGTGCGAATATGATCTTAATTTGATGTCATATATACATGGAGTAACTTGACCCATGGGAACTTCAGGAATTTCCAAAAATTGTTTATATAAGAAATACTAGTAGTTATTGGTACAAATTATTATGACGCATGTGCATGCAATAGTGGTTTCTGAAATAAAATTTTAAATACTAGCGAAGATTAAAATTCACTGCATAAACAAACTGGCAAGATTCACAGGTAAGAGGCAAAATAGGAAGAAATACAGTATTTACAATTTTAAAAATCTGAAATTAGCATAATTAATAACCAATATTTCACTTATACCATAGTCTAGTATTTGTAAGTTATTGAGCAGTTCGGAATGAAAGTTTATTTATAATTACTGGCGATATTTACACGTTATATTAAAAATTCGTATTTTACGGTCAACTACAATCTTTGCTAAAATTATTGAGCCATGTTTTAAATACTCTTGCTACATACTAAGAAAATAATGTATGTATGTTGTGTTTGAAATACATTTTGAGTTGAAATTTCGCGTGTAGTCCTAATCCTGCCATTTTCACGGTAACAATTAAGAATAAAAGGGAATACTTTCTCATAAATAAGACTAAGGAAGCAAAGTTTCATAGGTATTCGAAAGGAATGAAATAATCAGCAGCATAAAGGGCTCAATGGGCCAGGCCCTCCCAATCATCATTAATTACAGTTTTATAATCAATTATCGTTTGAGAGAAGTTTATTAGTTAGAGAATTATTAATATCTTTCAGCAGCAAATTGGGTTTTGTTTGGTCAGAAATAATTTTGTTTTATTCGATATGAACACAACTATTCCCATAAATATAGGAAAAATCGGTGCAAAAGCTACATTTCTCATCCTTGAAAGTAAAACTATAGAGTGAGTAGTAGGGTGGGCCGAAAATTTTTTTTTTCAGATATTCAGGATTGAGTAGTTATCAAAAGTTGTGCATTGGTACGAAATGAAGCCATGTCAAATATGTTGATTTTAAAACAATATTTAACCGGGCCCCCGTGGTCCTAAAGTTCCCAATTTTTTGTTCAAATAAAATGGTTTTAGGTAATAATATCGTTTTACCAGACAATACTATTAATACATAAAACATGAAATACATGGTTTCAATATACGCAAATAACTATTAAGAGCTTAACTAACTTTCATAATTACCATATTAACACACGAAAAACCTTTGTGTTGAGCCCACCTCAGAACTCTCAAACTTTAAGAGAATATCACTTTTTCGCATCTGGATGCAAAATGCACAACACTGGCTTTCCGAAGGCGTCGCTTACATTGCTGAATTCAAATAAACTAGAAACAATATGGCTGCGTGCCTCTCTTCCTGTATTGTCTTGACTTCGAATTAAGCATATGATTTTGAATTACAACTCAAAATGCAAAACGATCATTAACCCCATTAAGAAATGAGATATACCCCATTAAGAGCCAAATTAAAGAAATTTAAGAACGGTGCTCAGAAGTTATGTGATATTTTCTCTTGCAAATGCTGCAATAGATTAATCTGTAAGTGTGGTAAATCAAATTATATACCGCTTTTGGAGTAGGAGCTCATATTAGATCAGAGAAATCAGAGACAAATGACAAGTTGTAATGTAGATGAAGCAGAAACCCATAGGCTCAAAAGAAAGCATGGCACACAGATCGATTATGATGCTGCGGTACCAATTACGAGAGGGTTACAATCGTTAGCCTCAATCCCGTACTTGGAACATACATTAAGCGCTTCCACCCCGAATTCAGACGATGAAGAGTTTGCATGGAGCTATCGTTTAGAGAATAAAATCTAAAGTAAACCTAAATAAACAAACGTGAGCCCTAAACAAATGAGTACCGCAAAAGATTTAACAGGTATATCGAATAGGTCGGCTGCTAAAATTGTATCCGCTGTTTTAGAAGATATGAATTTACTGAACAAAACTAACCAAGACAAGGTAGTAGATAAAAACAAAATCAGTACGAAACTAGCAAAAAAGAAAAAGAAAAAAGAAACCGTCTACAGTGTAAAGCTACTAATTTTAAGGGTCTCTATTTTGATGGCCGAAAATACCAAACTATAGTTCTAATTGACAATTGCAATAGGCAAAGCACTGAAGAATATGCGGATTATATCGATTTGACCGATTGGTCAGAAGTAATCGTAACGAAACCTCCAATTTCGGCTAACGTATCAATAGAAGAACCAACCGAAATGATTGTGGAAAAGAGGAGGTTTCAGTTTGTCACGTTCCCCTTCCACATGCAGGCTTTGGAGAAGTGTCTAAAGGTAGTAACAGAATCTTCTTCAGAAGCATGTGGTAGTGTTGCACGAGACGGTTATATTCGCGCAAAACTGGAAGCACGAAAGTATCTACCAAACTTCGGACATAAATCTCAATATTTTGTTCCAAGATTCCGTTAAGGAGCTTTAAGTAAGAGGAGGGTGGGTGGGAGGAACTCGCTGTGTAGCCGTCTCCACGTGGTGAGTTCTGCGCTGGTTTGGTGTTTGTTGGTCAATTTTTCAGCCTTATCTTTTGTATTTGTGTCCGTACTATTATATCTACTAAACACCAATCAGGCGAAGAGCTGCACATCAGATCAGAACATTTAAAATCCTGGGGTCAAGCTAAAGTATTAGGAATCTTAACCAATTTTCTATACATACTTAAAATAATGGTATATATATTTTTTAAAGAAAATAACACTTTTCGGACCCGCAGGGCCTGGTGAAATATTTTTATCTGCCTCTGTTTTGGGGAAGAAACATAGCATTATACAACTTTTGCACGGTACTCAAACTTAATTTTCTGAAAACAAATATTTCAATAATATTTTCACTCACAACCATATTTTTTCAGCATAAACGTTCTTTGGGGCCCCCGGGGCCCGGTTAAATATCTTTTAATCCGGCTGTTTTGGTGTGGAAACATAATATAACATTATACAACTTTTGCACGGTACTGAAACTTAACTTTCTAAAAATATAAAATATTTTAATAATATTTTCATTGCTGGCTACTTTTTTTTCTTCAAAATTACCGTTCTTTGGGGCCCCCGGGGCCCGGTTAAATATCTTTTTATTCGGCTCTATTTAAGTGAAGAAACATAATATTATACAACTTTTGCATGGTACTCAAACTTAACTTTCTAAAAAATATATTTTAATAATGATTTCATTGCTGGCTACTTTTTTTTTTTCAAAATTAACGTTCTTTGGGGCCCCCGGGGCCCGGTTAAATATCTTTTAATCCGGCTCTGTTTTGGTGAGGAAACATAATATAACATTATACAACTTTTGCACGGTACTGAAACTTAACTTTCTAAAAATATATTTTAATAATATTTTCATTGCTGGCTACTTTTTTTTTTTTTCAAAATTAGCGTTTTTTCGGGCCCCCGGGGCCCGGTTAAATATCTTTTTATCCGGCTCTATTTTGGTGAACAAACATAACATAATATTATACAACTTTTGCATGGTACTCAAGCTTAACTTTCTAAAAAATTTATTTTAATAATGTTTTCATTGCTGGCTACTTTTTTTTTCAAAAAAACGTTCTTTGGAGCCCCCGGGGCCCGGTTAAATATCTTTTAATCCGGCTCTGTTTTGGTGAGGAAACATAATATAACATTATACAACTTTTGCACGGTACTCAATCTTAATTTTCTAAAAAAAAAATTTTTCGGCCGTTTTCGGCCCACCCTAGTGAGTAGTTAAAATCCAAGAGAATATAAACTCACATTTTTTGAATTGGATATTTTAAATCTATTAAAATTATTAAAAAATAAATTACGTTTACACATACAGTAAAACCTAGCTCCAACGCGAATGTAAACTCTGTTCCTGCACATCCACATTTTAATCTGACTCCGACATATTGAAACATCTCCTGAATATCCATGAAGTATTGTAATACTATAGAATAGTTGATGCTTTCATTATTAGAAAATATTTATACATTTCATTACAATACTTAACATTAGCATTTTACTGTAATGACTGTTTCACGAACTTACTGAGAGTGTTTCTTTACTTCATACTGGCGTTGAATGCAGCAAATGGACCTATTCACAGTCGGACTGGAATTCCTTCTAGCGTGACCAGTGTACTTATAACTTACCTAACTTAGAACATGACTGTACATGGGAAATCGCGATGTATTTAGGTACGATATAGCGATGTTTTACTGTATGCCATTTGTGTCAAGAATATTTAATTTAAACTTTACTGTAAAGAAAATCGTAATAAAATAGCTTATGATACTTTTTTTTTTTTTTTTTTTTTTTTTTTTAATTTACAGGCTGCAATTGTGGGATACAATACCGGGAAAATTTTATTCATAGGAATAAAAAATAAATACTGCATCATTTGCGCAAGAGTGACATCACATAACGTTCAACGCAAAGAACATGCATGTTCAAGAAATTGGCCAGCTGAACAAAGCTCATGAGGAATGGAAGCGTCGATAATAGTCGACGGCTTCTGTAAGAGTGAAGAAATGTATGGTGTGCGATTCAACAAACTCATAGCTGATGGAGATAGTAGTGTGTACCCCCCCAAAAAAAAAATAAATAAAAATAAAAATAAATAAATAAATAAAAAAAATAAAAAAAAATGGATGCTAAACCTTTCAAAAATTTAACGCTAGAAAAGATTGAATGCAGAAACCACCTTTTAAGGAATTTCTGTAATAAATTGAGACAAATTGCAACTACAGGTAATGGGAAGAATACAATTCGTTTGAGAAAAAGCATAGGAGCAAATGTACTTAGATTTAGAAGAGGTGTTGTAAAAGCGGTTGAATTTCGAAAAAATGAAGATCGTCCACTTACAGAAAAAATAGAACTTTTAAGAAAAGATATTTTGAATTCAACATTTCATATTTTTGGTTACCATACGAACTGCGGAAAATATTTTTGTAGCAATGGTGGAAAAGAAGAAAATCTCATTCCACATCTTGAAAGCTCTGGACTTCTTGACAAAATAAATCACGTTTTTAGACGATTGAGTTTGCACTCGCGAAGTTTAATTTACGACGTTAGTAGTAATTTAGTCGAACATTATAACTCCGTTGTGGCGAAATTCATTGGAGGTAAACGTGTTAATTTCGCGATTGGAAAATCCTATGCAGGACGATGTGCTGGAACTGTTGTGCGTTTTAACACTGGAGCACCTGTGTACAAACTGCACAAGCACGTGGACAAATCAAGTCCAGGCAAGTACACAAAATCTCTGGAGCAAAAAAGGAAACGAAAGATACAAGGTGCAAAGGATAGACGATCTACGAAACTAACATGTCGACGTTCCATTCCGTTTAAAAGAAGGACTAATGGAGACAAGGATTATGGACCCAATGCCCAAAAACCAGACCTTTCAGAAAATGAATTCGAGAGGGAAAAGATAGGATTTCTGCAGAGGCTAATAAAGTCTCCAGAGGAACTGAGAGAACTAGAACAGAGAACAGTAGGTCAATCCGAAAGTGTAGAGTGGTCTGTGGAAAGGAAGAGACGTTTAACAGCCTCTTACTTCGGCCGTATTTGTAAAATGTTACTCCAAACCAGCTGCCAATCAGCTGTGAAGTCCATTTTATATTCCAAGTTTGATAACAAGGCATTGAGATACGGTCGAGAAAATGAGTGGAGGGCCAAAAGAGAATTAAAAACGATCATTGGCAAAAATATTAACGATTGTTGGGTTTTTATTGACGAACAGATGTCATTCCTGGCAGCAAGTCCAGACGGCTTAGTTGAAATTAAATGCCCTCATTCAGCATCTACTATGACACCAGATGAAGCCATAAAATCGAAAAGAGTCACTATGTGGAAAGTTGACAGGCAAGGTAATATCGGTGGTGTCAAGAAGTCTCATCCTCATTATTTTCAGGTGCAAGGGCAGTTGCATATTACGAGAAGGACCTACTGTATATATGCCATATGGACACCTTTTGGAATCACATTTGAAAAATTTTTAAAAGACGATGAATTTTGGGTAAACGAAATGTTTCCCAAATTAGAAAGATTCTATTTCAACTGTCTTTTACGCGAACTCATTGACCCGCGACACTCAAGATCAATGCCTATTCGAGACCCGAAATATATATTGGAAGCACAAGAAAAACTACGTCTAAAACATACACCTACAGGAAATCGCATGACAAATGAAAATGTAGTTGAATGAATTTTCATGGCACCTGTTACACCTAGGTTAAGTTCATACATAATCCTTTCCAAATCATGAAGAATTATGGAGAACGCGTCTTTTTTTTTTTTTAGAGGGTCTTAAGTGGAGATTATACGTCACAGATATTTGAGGACTTGCAAGAAAGAGTACAAGTTTCATTAGAATTTCAAGGGTGAAGGTTGGGACTGTCATGATGAAGAGGATGGAATGTGTGACTCACCACATAGAAGATCTGAAAGTAAATGGAGTGTGGCAATTTAGCTGTCCCAAGAAATGAATAGATTGTGTGAAACTACCATATGGAACAAAGTGTTGTTACGGTAATAACCTCCATTAACAGAAACAAGACTCTGAACATAATTGTGATGATGACCAACACATGAAAAGTTATTTTTTGTTAATAATGTTATTTTGTAGTTATCATCTTCAAATGTCCCAACTAACTGTATATATTCAAATAGGTTACACTGTATATTTAAATTAACATTTGTACTTTGAAACTTGTACAATTACGTTTAAATTTCATTTATTGGTCTGTAATGCATGGAATATTTTCTTTCATTTTGCTTCTTCTTCTTCTTCTTCTTCTTCTTATTATTATTATTATTATTATTATTATTATTAATTTCGATTTTGTTATCCCCAAACAAATGAATTTAAGTAAACTTAAGTAAATCTCGTGATAATAAATAATGAGTTACAAAGCATGTTAGGTTACATGATAAAATATTCTAATGTTTCGAGCGGAGGGTACGAAACCACATTGATTTTACTAACTGTAAACTCATTAAATAAATAGCCGACTAATATCTGTAATACATCATAAAGCATGCTACATTTCCACCAGGTGAACAGGGAATTAACACTTAGTTTCGATATTCGAGTCCCGATATGAATATAAATAAGTAGTTTTATGCATTCCATTTTAAACTGGGGATAAGGTGCTCAATAATTTTACCAGTTCTATTGAATAAAAAATTACATTTCAAGCAAATTAAGCATGTTATGTAAAGTAGTCTTGCATGCATCATTTTAGGGATCAAGTAGTTTGTAAGGTAGAACTAATTGAAGTTTTGTATTTATTTGTTGCATGTGTCTATTGCATTTTGAAGGGTACCTGGGAAAGCAGCCGGGATATTCATGCTGACGGTTACAAGCCCGTAAAAATGCTGAGCAACAGTTACCCCAAAGAACTAGATAGTTTTTCTGAATTTAAAGTATATTTTGATGGATTAGTACATTAATTTAAAACATATACAGAATTACAACTGAGCATTTCTACTCTACTGAGGAAAATTGTATGGAAGCCTTTTCCAAACTCTCTCCAATTTTAATTTTTTAAAATTTCTTTTTGTAAGAAACTTCATTGATAGCACACGCAATTTAGATTTTGCAAATAGATTTTACTACTTTCAGTACATTAGGACTGAATTTACGGAAGTGCAACCCTGTGCACCTGCACCGACGCCAGTTTTTTTTTTTTTTTTTTTTTAATGTTGTTTATTGGACAAAATAAAATGCTGAAAGTTTTCTTTGTCCGGTTGTGAGTTGCGATAGAGATAAAATTAGAAATAGAAAAGAAATGAAAGACGAATGACCCAAGAAGCACTTTTCCACTGGTTGCTTTTCTTTCTGGTAAACGTATGTCCAAACTGGTAAAAAGAAGATCGAAGAAATGACCGCACACCGTTTCCACTCCCTCTTGCTGAGAGTGTGAACGAATGGCAATACGTAGTTCTGGTTTTCTTGTTTTTATTTTCTTGCAAAGAAGATCGTTGAGAAAAAAGTAAAAATTCAGGACCATACTGTGACGGAGAAATAAATTTGTTGAACATGTAGGAATCGAAGAAGTTTATGAACAACCTTACCCATAGCCTCACCCCTATTGTAGACACATGCCCTGTTGTAAAGTGAGGAAGGGGGAGAGGTTAGGAACGGATAACAAGGAAGGGTCTTTTCTTTTTCTTGAAAAACATATGGGTGGAAAAAGTCGACATTCAGAGCCATCTATTGACGGAGAAATCGGAGAATTGAAAAAAACTATCTCCGGTAGACTGACTCTTAACCTCCATGACCAAGACTCCAGAGAGAGTCGAAAGCTTGGAACTACAGAAGTTCAGGAATTGCAAAAATCTGTAGGTAGAATGATAGAATTCCTGGGCGTGATTTTGCACTTTCTAAAAAATATAAAATACAATTTTTTCATGCGCTAAATTAATTTTTGCCTATCAAATTTCTATGATAATGTCATTAACTGCATGACACTCACTCACTCACTCACTCACTCACTCACTCACTCTCTCTCTCTCTCTCACACACACACACACACACACAAACAAACAAACAAACAAAATGTTTTCTAATGCATTATATTCATTTAATGTAAGTACACGTGAACTATTGGATTACTTTAAAAAAAAAAAAGAAAGAAAAAAACTTTCGTTTAACTGCAGTGCAAAGGGATGGAAGCGTACAGCAACAGCAATGAATTTCGCAATCGTCAAGTTTCCTTAGGAGGAAGATGCCAGAGGGACAGTCTGCACGAAATGGATAACACCATGCAATACATACTCTCTTTATTTAATTTATCGAACGATTGAAGAGAGAGAGGTTACTGAAGAGGGAAGCAGGTATCCAGCACAGTTGGATGAAGTATCTAATCGTTATTCTCAGGAAATATGGTAAGAATTGGGTGACTGTTTTTTTCTTTTTTTTTTCTCAGAGGATTTGAATGTATCGATACCAAACAAAAGAAGAAAAGCTTATTACTCACCATATTTATACTAAAAAGATCAGAAACATCTCGACTATCATGGTCCTTGTCTTCAGCTTCAATAAGTCTGAATAATGTTAAAAATTAAACGGTGAATAAATGTGGAAAAGTTAAGGATAAGCCAATCCAAACCAACTAAGTGTATAAATATGTGTGTGTGTGTGTGTGTGTGTGTGTGTGTGTGAGAGAGAGGGAGAGAGAGAGAGAGTGAGTGAGTGAGTAACGTGAAGTTTTGTAGTTGTTTCGAATTACCTTTTGTCTCTTGACCTTTCCACTTGTCTTTGCCAATTAATTTTTAATTATTAATCCTTGAAAACGTTCCTGAATTTTTATAAATAATAAGGTAAGTAAATATGCTATTCTGTTTCTTCTGCTCATTATTGAGACTATTATCACTGCTGGCAATTTGTACTTCAGTAGATTTGAGGGGGGCATGGTGGCTCAGTGGTAAAGCGCTCACCTCTGGTGTGTGAGGTCCCTGGTTCGATCTCCGTCCAAGTAAGTTTGTGGTGGACAACATCGTTTCCGTGGGTTTTCTCGGGTACACTAGCTTCCTTCCACATTATCATTCTACCAATTCTTCTATCATCATTCGCTTGCCTTAATCATCCGTATACCTTAACGTAAAGGCATAAGCGTGGGACGTTAAACTGAAAGATTTTAGATTTTAGATCAAATTTAACAAATGTATTGTAATGTAGTGGTTTACTAGTCTTGTTTTTTTTTCGTTTGGAATGAGGAAAGATTTTCAATCTTTGTTATGCCAGAATGCACTGATGAAGTCTGTTTTGAAAATAATTTTTCTTTACTTTTTTTTGTTTGTTTGTAGGTTTTCACATGTTTTCATATTATGTAAATTATTTTTAATGCTGTATATGTTTCTCAATATCGTACAACGATCTGCATTGGCAAATATACTGTTAGCATTGTTGTGGGTATTAATTATTAAGGAAATCCACAACATCCAAGTTAAGATAATGTATCCTCAAAAATTTCCACTTGTAGGTTTAAGTGATTTGCTGTGTTTTTAAATTAGTTCGTTATTATACACCTCTGTTCACCTAGAGGCAAGTATTACAAACAGCAAGGAGAATGTCAGAGAAAATGCAATTTGCCTGTACTTAATTTTGAATCACGTGCTATCTTTTTAAGGTCCAATGTCATCATTTTTATAATGTAAGGTTGCATATTAAAATATGAGAAAACTAGGCCTACATTCATTAATTAATCGTAAAGGCGGCTCCTTTATCGTTGACATAAATACTTGAATGTACTCTAATTATTTTGATTCTGACGACTCCGTCTTGGAGGTGACATTTTAATGTTTACTTTAAGATTAGTTGTTATAAAGGAGGACCCAGTTTTACACCATTTTAACCTCAACATTATATCCCCAGTATGAATGAATTAAGATCATGTCGCGTCCTCGAAAACTAGTACACTTGTGCGAGCGGTCCATGGTTCGATTCCCGGTGTGGACACCTGGTCGTAAAAGGTGTAACAGCTTTTTCAGGCCAACCATCCTGACAGGTTCTTCCTGTTTTTTTTTCTCATTCATACTAGGCAAATGTCAGGGTAGTACCTTGTATAATGGTCCCTGGCCGCATCCTTCCTCGCCAATTCCCCGTGGAGTGTGATCGCAAAGCTGCGTCATCCCTCATATGTGGGACGGGTTAACATGGCCATCGATGTCGAAAGCCTAGAAATCTAATGCCTAATCAAAAGCTAGTACATGGCTCAAATGGAATAGAATTCCATTGGATTTTTAAGTTTAGCGTCTCGTTCAGCAGCAAGGCTATATGAATTGTAGACCTACAGCTTAATGTGGGATCCGAACCACATGAGCTCCCGCCGGAAATTGAACCCAGGCCTTCCACGCGAAAGGCGGGTGCGATATCCACATAGCCATGGAGGAGTTCCCAAATTGAATAACAGGCGAATAGTAAGTATTCTAACGTTCACCATAATGTTTGCTTAAATCCCTGTAGCTTCTAAGTTCTGAACTAATCCCTTATGAAATGAAATCTTTAATCGGTTATGCCGGCTAGGCTAAAAGAGATGGATGATTCGAAATGAATGAAACGGTGAAATGAAGAAAGTGGGAAGAAACGGGAGAACCCCGAGAAAACCCATGCAAACAGTGTTTGTCCAGCACAAAGTTCAATTGGCGCTAGCCAGGATCGAACAAAGGACGCCATGCACCAGAGGTGAACGCTGTACCACTGAGCCACCGCGACCTTTAATCCCTTATAGGTTTAGAAACCAGTCTATGAATATTTTGTTTTCAGTTCGTGGTCAACTGAATATTATCTGACCTATTCATATAAAGTAAATACCACGCTTTCCACATCCGATACAAAAACTCAGATGGAGAACACCGAATCCGAGAGCCTCCAGAATAGCGTTGCTTCACATTCGGAGTTCTACCGTGTACTTGACAATGGGGTATTTCAGTTTTATTGTTTTCTGTAAGGTAGATATGGGGGGTGGTATCTTCAAAATAGGTCCTGGTTGACTCCCAAATCTGATCTTCGCCCCTATCGCATTTTCGCCGATCCCAAGAGGTTCATCCAGAGAGAGTCCTCTATTGGACGATTCAATAGTGATGTTACAGCAGCTCAAGTTTCTTTTTTCGTCATTAATCTTCAAACGTCGTACTCTGTTCAATTTATGATCGAACTAAGCTTTTGGTATTAGCGAATATGAATAACACTTTTTAGTTTAAATACTCATTAATCTTAGGCATGCTAAAGAAAATCACTAAAAGCGGTAGTAATTTTCAAAGAATATTAAAAGCTGGGATAACCAAATTAAATTTAAGTAATAGCTGTGATTTGTGTGTGCAGCACATGGGGAGAGGTAGTAGTAAGTTAAAAATGGCACATAATGTATGTCTCTGCCATGAGGAAATTAAGAATTCGGCTGCCGTTTGGTTAAAAGACTGAATGTTCACATTTCTTTTTAGTCTGCAAATGCACTTAGAACGTTTTATTTAATTGACGCCAGCCCACCAAGTACGTACAGATATACAATGTGTATGCAAAAGTGCAATGAAAATAACTGAAACAGAAGTGGTAATTCCATTTCTTTCTGTTCACTTTTAGAAGGAGATTTATTCTTTGGCCCAGTGGAAAGTATTAAAAGCCGGAGTGAGCAGAGGCAGAAGAGAAACTGAGGTGAACTGAGCCGAACACACAGGGGCAACCGTTATTCGCTAACATTGTACAGATAAAATAATATACGCTATACAGCTAGTACAAACATGCCGTGGAAGTAATACCGAAATCTGAACACATTTGCCCTGCTCCTGCATGTTCCGATTTCTCCTTTATGCACACTTCATTTGTGTACTTTTCTATGATCAATGTTTACCCTTTCCATAAAATCAAACTACTTTATTCACACTATCGCTTTCTGTTACTAGTGTTCGAAGAATCAATTTCAGTTTAATATCCTTTTTATAACAGATGCTATATGCGACGTGGATCTACAAGTAAACTTTTGATCAAACCACATGGGCTCCCACCAGGAATCGAACTCGAGTCTCCCACGCAAAAACACAGTGATAGTGTAAAAGTGTAATAATTGAGAGCTCCATGTTACTAGTGTCACGACCATTATCACATCGTTGTTGCATGCTTCTCCTACATACACAGTTGCGTGGTAATGAGGCAAACTTTTTATAGTTTATAAAGTAATATTTCACTTACATGTTCAGTGTATACATACAGTTCTTAAAAAATACTCTTTATTTCTAAATTACTGCACAAAGATCCCTCGTGGCTATATGGATAGCCTATGCGCATTTTGCGCGAGAGGACATGGGTTTGATTCCTGACAGAGCCTTGTTTGGTCCGGATTCCATGTCATGTCTCATATAGCCGCACTACTAAAAGAGAGGCTAAACTCTAATCAAATCTAAATTACTACATCTATTCTGTAAATTTCCCACTATTGACACCAGGACATAATCTGTACCGAATGCACGGTCATTCTTGTTCCATGCTGGTGAATACAAATTTCTCAACAAAATTATTGGAGATTCAATTTTTAATCTTAAACAAGGTAAAGACATTCCTGGCACTTGCATTGAATTCAAAAATTCGGTGGGAAAGTTAACACTTTCATTTGCATCAACCATAGAATCAACTGATTTATATATTCGTTTCTCGCCAGGAATCTTGTTTTGAATTTTTAAATTAATATCGTCGACGAGATTTCTTACTGCTAGAATGCCTCTTTCAAATAACCAATTTGAATTTGTGTAACTTTGAACAACGTTAGGGTAAACTTTATCTGTTAATTCATCTGGACTGTGGACAGCATTACATAAATCATTTGTAAGTTCAGTTTGGCCAGTTATACAATCAATTGAATGCTTGCCTTCACTAATTTATAAGAGTTTTTCGGCAAAGTATCTCGTTTCTTCATTATTGGAAAGTTGAACTCGTATATTTGTTGTTAATTCTACTTTCTTGACTCGAGGCCAGATAAATGATTGCTTCAAACATGCATTTATTTCATCTGTTTGAGTTGATTTTGGAATCACTGGAAGCGTTTGCCGAAAACCACTAGAAAGTATAACTAATTCACCTCCCATTAATTCTGAATTACCTCGGAGATCTTGTAGTATTCTATGTAATGCTTCGAATGATTTTTATGTGCCATTGTACATTCATCCCAAATGAGTACTTTAGCCTGTTTTAAAAGTTCACCTTGTCCAGATACTCTTGATACATTACAAATGTTAAATTCTTGTTCTGTAACAGTTAATGGCAGTTTCAAAGCTGAATGCGCAGTTCGTCCTGTGTTTAGATTAGTAGTGGGCACAAAAATCGGTTTCGGTTTTTTAAAAAAACGATTCGGTTTTTCACCGGCGTTCACCTCTGGTGCTAGAGGTCTCGGGTTCAAACCCTGCTCCCGCCAAGTGAACTTTGTGGTGGACAAACACCGTGTGCGTGGGTTTTCTCGGGGTTCTCCCGTTTCCTCCCACTTTCTTCATTCCACCATTTCATTCATTACTCATTATCACCGTCTCCTTTAGCCTAACCGGCATAACCGTGGGACGTAAAACTCAAAATTTCATTTCATTTTTTTTAGACATAACCCATTTCCCTTTCAAAATATTAAAAAGGTTGAGAAGAACCTGAGCATAACGATAATGATAGCTATAAACTTTAATAATGAAAATGAAACTGTATTCTTAATGTGTACCTTCCTAGTGGTGCACATTCTAGAACCTTTTCGAACCTATAGGAAAATAATATAACGCGCTGGCACATTCTACAACAATTTCGAACATTCTGGGACATCGGGAAAACATTTGAAAGACATATTTTATACCCCTATGGTAAATGCAGCAAGGCCAATACTTCTCAATTAGCACCGTCAGATGATCGGAACCCAAATATGGAAATTTAAAAACAAAACAAGGTGTTGCATAACAAAGCACACGATCTTTGTAAAATCATAGCGTATTAAAATGTGCGCACCATCAGTTAACATATAATTCAACAAAAACGTTAAAATTGTTGATAGTAAAAAAATTCAGGTGGACTACTTTTATTTAACAATTATTACTTGTTCAAATATTATTTGAGTATAATATATTTGTATCGCGTAGAAAGTGAACGTAAATGAATAACTATAATGCAACGCATTTAAAAAATTAAAGGTATTTATAATTCCATTCTCTCTCTCTCTCTCTCTCTCTCTCTCTCTCTCTCTCTCTCTCTCTCTCTCTCTCTCTCTCTCTCTCACACACACACACACACACACACACACACACAGAGAGAGAGAGAGAGAAAAGAAAGGAATCCAACAAGCTGAACTTACAACTTCGTGACTTCAACGAGTTTGGCCAATAAGAGTTCTACTTAAGCCATGTATTGGACGAAACTCTCGGTATCGGCGAAAATGCGCCCCTATCCTGGTCGGAGCCATAGTTTTCTAAAGCCCTTTAATTCAATACAAATGATACAAGATTACAATTAAGTGCAAAATCTGGTCATCATCCAGTTGAACAGGTAATTCAAATCAGGGTTACTTAATACAGTACTGATAATTTCTGGTTTAGAAAGTCGAAAATGAGAATTTGAATTTAAATGTAATTGGCATTTATAGTCTAAGGCGTACACAAGTAAGCTGCAAGAGTCTGCATTCGACTAATTGGATTTAAAAAAAATGGAACTCAGTTAAGATTGACAACAAAAACGACCCCTGAATTTTTCAAATGAAAAGCCAATGTTATAAAAACTGAGATAATGGTTCTTGGTGAAGAAAAAAATCGACGTATGGAACTGTGATGTGAAGCGGAAATAATATTACAAAAATCAGATTTTGTGTGTTTTGAATATATATTCAATGTTGGAATATTTTAAGTATGGGGGAGCGTGGTGGCTCAGTGGTAAAGCGTTCACCTCTGGTGCATGGGGTCCTCGGTTCGATCCCACCTCGCGCCAAGTAAGCTTTGTGGTAGACACTGTGTGCATGGGTTTTCTCGGGGTGGTCCCTTTTCCTCCCGTTTTCTTCATTCCACCATTTCTTTCATTTCTCATCATCACATTCTCCTTTAGGCTGGCCAGCATAAACGTGGGACGTAAAACTTAGATTTCATTTCATTTTCGTACTGCTTATACAAATGTAAAGGTATACATTTCAAATAGTGCATTTTATACTGTTTTGAAGACAATGAATGCAATGAAACTATTTTTAAATGTACGCGTCCATGGCGTTCCTAGAAAAGTGGTCTTAAATGTGGGATATATACACTTCAACTTTAAGGCCATTTTTCTCGTAACCTGATAAACGAAAATATTTGAAAATACTTCCATTGGATTGTGCATCCTGAAATTAGTACCAAAAATGCAATTAGAAATGTGTCCAAGCGTGAACACTTTTTACTAGTGGCATGATCGTTAATTCTTTCCTTAGTCATTCGTTAGAGGTCTAATGTTCCCTGAGATAAACCTGAATTCCTTTCTCAATTCATAAGACACATCAGTCTCTGATGACAGTAGATACTGTTTATAGAGAACGATACGGAAGTCGTTGAATCAGTTCATTTCATGGTGCTTAAAAGAGGAAAATGTAAGGAAAATTTTACAGTAAAACCCTCTCATCAACCTGAGAAAACAGTGATATAGTGAACATGGATCGTTCGAAAAACACTTCGTTTTCGATAAATAGGGCTTTGCTTCATAATAACTGCGTATTTTATGATCAAGAACCTGGGGAAAAAATTAAAAAACTGCAGGCTCCAAATGCTTCTAATATTTTCATTACACGGATTACAGTTTTAGTTGTACGTGTGATAAAGCCTCTCTAACTTGAACACCTTCGTTTCCTAAAAGTGTGCTCAATATATAGGAGAAGGCATAAATATTATCAATTGTTTTGGTTCTTTCACAAGCTATTTATCAAAGAGAGACGGTTGCCCAAGTTCACGAGTTTTTACTTTTATTATTTCTGATTCTTTCAGGCATGCTGTTGTTCCTCAATATTGTCTTTCACTTTATGTGTTTTATGATTCTCATTTCTAATTCAGAAATTATATTTTTTGTACAACTTTCTTCTTGTTGCGTGACGACAAAGTAGTGCAAATGCAATTCTTAAGTACGTATTTAAATCCTTTATTGGATAGGTTCAGATGAATCTTAGTGTGATTTGAGTTTAGCGTCCCTTTCAGCAGTGAGGCTATATGAAACGTGGACCCCCAAGCACACGCGCTTCCATCGGGAATCGAACCGGGTGTCCCGCATCAATGGCCCGTACGCTAACTATATAGCCACGAGGAAATATCATTGATTATCTTCAGAACTCATCCACTAAGGATGCATGTCCCTTCCTGGTTAGGTGGCTCCTAGAGTTCACTAGTTGTCTCACCATGTTGAAGCAGCTTTTTAAAATCAGCTCTACACTTAGCGTCAGCAAAAGTTTCTTTTTCAATCAGTTGTATATTTACCATATTGTTTTCTACATATCTCATACCTTGCATGCACTTCTTTCCTTATTGTACTTTGTGAATTATTTTGTAATGTAACGAACGTTGTTGCTTATCAGAGACTTTTGGGAATTAAATTGTCGCTAGTGACATGGCGAAATGGTAGATACGAAAGAGGGAATTGAGAAGATATTACAACACTTGTCTTCTGAAGATTTGATCATGCGCCTTTCCACGAATCTTGGATCTGCTTCTGCTGAAAGATGAGAATGATTTCAAGCAGATACACACAACCCTTGCTTTCAACACTGAGCTTAGTGCAAAGTATATAAGTATTTGCAATTTAAAATTAAACAGCTATTGCGAAACTTTACTTTTGGCCAGCAATATTTTGATTGTTTTTTTTTCCGACACGTAAAACAGGCATAAAACTTGTGTAAATAATAGTTTTCCACATGCTGTTTACATTGAAAAATATAAAGAACAACATCTCTTAATTATTCCTTGTTTAAATACATACTTCTGTAAGTGCATGCTTATTAGATGTATTTCACAGAATTTCTATATATAAATAATCTTCGCAATATGCACTTAATATCTGTCTTCCATTTTGCATCAAATTTGCTGTACCTTTTCCTAAGCTATTTTAATAAGTAAGCCCTTCAAATTTGGATTTTATTATGTAAAGACATTACATTTCTGTAAGTAAGGCGCCTCTTTATTAGTGTGCTTACAATGTTTTCTTTGCATCAGTATATTTCTCACGCTATATTCAGAAATATTCAAGTTGGTGTTACGAGAACTTAGTAGCATGTATGTATAAATAATGCGTATGGCGAAAACTTGAAAACGTATTATGCACACTAAAATTGTTAGTTATTGAAGGAATAAGATACCAAACTATTGATGTAGCCATAGGCAATGTAGAATACTTCAGAAATTCTGGAGCTACCCGATATATTTGTATTATAAGACACACTATGTATATTATGTCATACGACACATCGGGGCCGCGGTGGCTCAATGGTAGAACGTTCACCTCTCATAAATGGGGCCTCTGGTTCGATCCTAGCTCTCGCCAAGTGAACTTTATGGTGGACAAACACTGTGTGCGTGAGTTTTGTCGGAGTTCTCCCGTTCCCTCTCACTTTCTTCATTCCACTATTTCATACATTTTACATAATCACCGTCCCCTTTAGCCTAGCCGACTTCATTTCATTCCATTTTCATTCGACACATCATAATTATCCAATAGGCACTCAGTGCAAAGTACTTATGAGCCTTCGGAACGCCCCTGTTCCCGAAATAGAACGCTGAATCATTGGAAGAAAGAAAAAGAAAGTCTCACAGCCTGCTGCACCTTTATCATACATTAATTCACCACATAGCAATTTATCCACGGCTCTCATTCGCCCTCAATCAATAGTGTTGCTCAGTGACTCAGTACAAAGTATGATTTTACGTGTACAGTCAGTTCCGAAAGTTTGATACAATTCATTTGCAGATAACTTTGAAATAAATCAGTCGATTTGAGAAAAGTTCTCTGTATTTTTTGAAAAAACCGCCATTTTCTGCTGGTCTCCAAAAAAATATACACATACCGACCGATTGATCAATTTGAAAGTTATTCACAAAAGAAATGTATTAAAAACTTTCGGAACTGATTGTGCCTGGTGGCTCCTATGGAAAATACTCACTGTTCTTTATTATCAGACAACAGTTTATAATCTGTGTATTAACATATTGTGTTATTCAGTGCGGCATCTCGGCTGTGGGTTCGAAACGACAGTACATGAAATAGCGCTGTCGCAAATAGTCATCAAAAATAACTAGAATAAAGAAGGTTGAAAGGGGTCACACACCAGTTATGAAATAGTGTGAAGTTTCATTGTCTTAAGTCAGTGCTAAGGCATTGTTTAACTTGATACGCAAGCAGCTTTTTGGAACTTAATGAAAAGTGTTGGTGATCATGAAAACGAAAAGTTTTGTCTACTAAATGTGAAGTATGCTGATTACCTTTCGTAGCTGCCTGTTATTGATTCAGTGTATAATTTTATTGCTGCATGTGTAGAGGAACATTAAGAGCCATCAGGTTTTCTGATAGTTGTAGTTTTCGTATGTCTTTATATGGACAGACAGGAATTATATTTCTCATTGCTTTCCAGGTTAATCACATTCTTTCTGGAGGAAAGGACGCATATGGACTTGCAAATAATATACTAGGGGAAACTCGGGAAAGGGCAATAAATTGAAGAAGCCGTTTTCTACGACAGAGATGTGCAGCAGAATGAAATGTAAGTCGTCTGTCAATATAATAATATACTATTCAAAGCTAGTCTTAACACTCGACATTTTTTTTTCTGGGAATCGTATTTCCGTAGTGGTCCTGAGGTTATCCAGGACTTACATTGACTGGAAAATAGCTAAATTAAAATGACCCAGTGAAATACTTCCAAATCTGCATTGTCAGAAAAATCGGCTAAATTTAACAGAAAAATCAGGAATATTTTAAAACTTTACGCGAAACACTCAATGTAAAAATAATAATAATAATCTCATGTGTACAGTTTTAGCATAAACAGCTGTTCATTCAATTCACAATGGAAAATTATTGTCCCTTTTTGTGTGTGTGTGTATGTGTGTATATAAAGTGTTTCGTTAGACAAGCGACAAATTTCTGGATATGATTTCTCACACCAAAACATGCAAAAACAAGTTCATATGAACAACCATAGAAAAGCGATATACGGGGTGTATCAGAAAGAACTGTACAACTGAGAAAACTCATATTGATTTATTCATTTATCTTATAGACATGGTTTTGATGTCATTTTGTAGCAAAGTACATCAAATTTTGACTCAGGTAGTACACTAGTTCAGAAACAAGCCACCGAAAGCGCTAGCGGCAGTTGCAGCAAAGATGGCTGCCTTTACTGGTCCCGAGTGTGCTAGCTGTGTGTTTTGGTTTGAAGAATCCACGTCTGCGACAACTGTGCAATGTAATTTTCGTACAAAGTATGGTAAAGATCCTTCCAGTAGTCCTACTATTTATGAGTGACATAAGTATTTTATTAAAACTGGATGTTCGGTAACACACAACAAATCTTCAGATCGTCCCCGTAAGTCTGAAGACGTTGTAGAGCAAGTGAGACAAAGCTTTGTGAACAGTCCTACAAAATCAACCCGGCGTGCTTCTCCACAGCCAGACGTCCCACACATGACAGTTTGGCATGTGCTGAGAAAACGGTTGCATCTCAAACCATACAAATTACAAATGATGCAAGAATTAAAAGACACTGATAGAATTGCTCGTAGCCCCTGAAAAGCCGCACATGGGCATGCAGAACCTCGTTTCTGTACCTCTGGCCGTTGAGGGACCCAGTTTCGAAGATATGCAGGTCATTACTACCATTCATCATAATGCCTGCTCAAATCAGTACGTCACTCACTACCACCATACCGCTGCATTTCCACAATGTTCTTCGGATGTAAGCGAGTTCCCTGTTCATGCCAGATCAGAATGCGATGGGAACCAAATCGAGATTCGTCCGCGAGTAGTACGCAGTCCCATTCGTTGGGGGTCCACTGGTGATGTTCTTAACATCACTGTAAACGGGCCCTTTTGTGTGCGCAGTGGAACGCATGTTGCTGATCGTCAGGAATACAGACCACTGGCTCTCAGTCACCGGTACATAGTCTTGCGTGACACTGTCACCCCTGAGGCTGTTGCAAGTTCCGCTGACAGTTGTCTTGCAGGCTTGGGCCGGTTCCGACGCGCAGTTATGGATAAGTATCCGTCCTGTTGTGGAGTTGTCACTCGTGACGTCCTCCACCGGATCTACAACTAATGTCTCCGGTGTCGATAAACTGTTTCCACAACTTAGACACGACACTTTGTAGCACATTGATTTCTCGTGCAATTGCTGTCTGTGTGTCATCTTTTTCCAAGCGTCTGATGATCCGGCCGTTGGTAAACGCATCCAAATGACGTCTTTGTGCCATACTCCATTAATATATTGCCACATTCAATTCAGCAGTAGCCTCCGCTCACTGTAACGATCCACCCACTGCACACATGGAATGCACCTATTTCGAACCCAAGCACTAGCGTTCGATTTCTTCCCATACGGGGCTAGGAGGACGTTTGTTATAGCCGGTTCAATGCTCCTCACAAGCAATACACGTCAGTCACCACAATTCCTGTGCTCGCAATGCCCTTCCCGGACTTTACATGCAACTTCTTGCATTATGCTTAAGTTTTGGACACTAGTGTATTTAGCCTAAAGGCCCTGGCTGCTATCTTGCACACTCCTTTCCTCAGATTATGCGTCCGCTGAGAGACGTCATCCCTACGACGTGACGGGCTTAGATCAAGTTGTCAGTCTGGCCAGAAATGTAAAAAGAATAAGTAAATAATTTTAAAAGAAAGGCAGTGTGCATTTCGATGTTAACCATTACTGAAAAATAATACGCAGTTCATTTCGAAGCTTGTTTTATTTGTATATTCATAGCTTTGCGCTTAGCCCTTGCAATACCGAAATGAAGGGGTGCTATGCGCTCCCATGCGTAGTTTCTTCTGCTTTCTTTTCCACTGTTAACACGATTAACTCTCTCAAACTTTTAGTTACTGTTACCTATCCTTTCCTGAAATATATACTAATAAAAAGCATTTCAAATATTCTATGTTATAGTCTGTTTTCCTCGCTATGGGCACAAAATATCCACTTCCCTTTAGTAGCAGCCACAACTCCGGGTGCGAGATTGCTTTCCTAGTGATCGTATATATACGACTTTCCTCTTTTCATACACGTTTTGCGCACTTACTGGCACGAAATTTAAGATTTATTGCCGCAGCAACATACGACTTTCGTTGGTTTTTACCCTCGGCACTCTCTGTCTAGTCATTACTTACAGCTCGGATTTCGTGTACCTCTATACATATAAAACTGCAAAATATAAATATAATTCTTAGGGTTGCGTGATTAGCTTGAAAACAATTACCTGGTTCCAGTGAACAAGTTGCTAAATCGGGAAACATAAATTTTACAAGAGACCAGTTTGAAGCTTACAGAATAATAGGAGAGCAATGGGACATAACCGATTATAACATGCTATTACTTTCTCAATTTCAGGAATTTGACTTAACCGTTTCTATACAGTGTAAATCTCACCAGAAGGGGCTTATATCTGCAAACTCTCAATTAAAAAATAAGTAAATAAATAAAAAGCCGACGGCCCGTTATTCACTGGAACCAGCCAATTATACTTTTCCAGTGAGTTTTTTTTTTTTTTTTTTTTAATGATAAGGTGTTAATCGAGCTACTTTGCTTGTAATGGCCGTCGGCAGTGTGAATAATCTCGCATGGTTCGGACGGGAATCGAACCGAGGAGGATTCTTCGCACCAGAGGCGTTTGCGTTAACTATCGCACCAATACTTCCCGTTAATTATATTTAGTATTCTATTAGACTACCGAACTGTGCTATGCATAAATGGCGAAAGTCTTATAGAACGGCTTCATCCGTCGCTCTGTCTGTCTATCCAGTTTTACTGTATTTATACGGTACAATAAAACTACGCAAATTGCACATTCCTAATTCCCTTGCTAGAACATAGGGATTTAAAAAAAAAAAAAAAATGTTGTTCTGGTTTAAAATAAAAGTTACTGGAGAAAGGAAGAGTGTTTCTAAATTTTTAACGTTTTATGAAAATTTTAATGTGGTGGAACACTGCACTTGATCCACTTCACATGACTTTTGTAATGTAAACTCATGTCCAAAATTATTGCCGCATGTCTATAAATATGTTGTTGTAGGAGTATAATTTGATAACGATTTCGCCCGGTATTTTTTATGATGTTAGTATGTGTATAATCGGCAAAGACATGTATGTGGCAAATTTCATGTCAAAAGAGCAGTAAATAAGAACAATAAAACGAAAATAAAACTTTCTTGTTCATTTAGCAACATTTTGTTTTACTCATTCTAATTTTCGTATTTATAATTCTTCTTCTATAAAATTTACCACAACTATACATTTCCCGATTATACACATAGGATCAGTATTAAAAGTACTCTGCAAAATCATTATCAAATTATGTTCGTACAAGAAGACAGTTATAGATATGCGACAATCATTTTGGACATGAGTGTACATTACGGTTAAATTTTGTGTTAGTAGTTGTTTGGGTAATCTGGAATTCTCCCTTTCAGAAACTAGAGGAGGATACAGCACATAAATTCGGTTGCGCCAGGAAGCTGCAATATGACTGGCACTCAGTTTTTACTTTAACTTGGTTTTTATCTTAGATCTACATTCTATATGAAATCAATAGTTGAGTATAATGTTTATTAATATTTATTCTTTTCCTTCCTTCCCTTTTTTACTTTCTTAATGTATACTTGCTTCTCTAATGGTGTGGGATTTAAAGGCAAACCAAACCAAGTGTCCATAGCTCAGTTGGTAGAGTGTTAGCTCCACATTTGGGAGGTTCTGGGTCTGAGCCCAAATTCGGCCCTACTTACGAATTATTCTCAGTTCCATATGACGAATACTGAGATAATATCTTCAATAAAATATTCTGGCCGCTACCATCCTTATTCCTTTCCCCGGGTGTGTGATCTCCAAGGACTGCCATCTTTACGACGTGAAAGGTTTAGGCCAATTGAAAATGTGCTCAAATATATAAATTAAAGTTAGAGATGTGCAGTTTATTTCTGAATCCAAGATTAGCTATTTTGCCGCAAGTTCGCACCTCAAAATATGGGGTCGTGTTGCTTTCGCAGAGTTTTTCTTTACTGAACAGAATCACAAGCTTCCATTAAAATCTAACTTTACTCTCTTCCTCCTACCACTTTAGCCTTGAACGTTCGCAAATTTAGTGCATCCTTCCAGTAAGACCAGGCCCGCAACTAGAGAGGGGGCTAGGGTGGGCCTGATCCTCCCTAAATTTTTCGTGGCCCCTCCAGACTTCAATACAAAAAACACAATTTAGATATTAGTGAGAGAATTTTTGATAACTTTCCGCCCCCTATCATTTTCATGCTCCTCCCCCCCCCCCCAAACATCTGTGGCTGTTTTCGGGCCTGAGTAAGACTAAGGGAGCCCTGTGTCTGATTTGATTTTTAGTATAGTTTTAAATTAAATTCTGAAAGTATACTCAGCAGGGTTGGCTGGTTTAAACCAAGGTGGTTTAAACCAGCTGCTTAAAAAAAAAAAAAAAGAAAAAACTTTAAACCAAAAACGAAACATGTCCGTAAAAGTGTAAGTGTTTGTAAAATCTTGAACACACATTTATGGGTTATCACGTTTCACTCCCGTATATTATTCGTATTATATTCAGACCTAAATTCCCCATTCATTACTCAAAGAGATTATACTACAAAAGCAACTTTTTTTATTTAAGTTTATGAATGATTCTTTTGTGATGTTTTTACAGTTTATTATTATTGTTATGCAATTGCAATCAAACAAAAATTCTGAATATTGTTTCGTTTTAATAATGTTTACTATTGATAAAATACATCGAAATTCCGTACTTTTGTTGGGGGAGGGGGTCATACAAACCCCACGAGAGGCATTTACTGAAATCAGAAGTATCTTTGGTATCTATTTATGTATAAATGGATCAGAACCAAAGTGGACTCAAATAATTCGTATCTTTATTCACTTTTCTACTGATATGCAAATTAAGTCATTGTATTTCTTTAATTTGGACTAATGAATACTAATGAAAGTTGTAGTGAAGTAACTCGGACTAAATTAGTTCTTCTGTACTCTGCAGTATTTTGAAATTGTCCATATGTAATTCTGTATAAAGGTTTCACTTGTGCAACTGTTTATCTTTTTGTCCTTCTGAAATGACTCTTGACAATTATATTAACAAGTATGTAAAGATTAGTACAACGTATTTTTATCAGGAGTACTTCGTGAGTGACTTGGCAGATGTATCGCATTTGTGGCCAATTAATCCCGGTTTCGAGTTCAAATGGAGGATAATTTCTTTTGGAAGGCGAGCAACAGTTTGGATTCCGCTTTAAGCTTACGAGTCCCCTTCCAGCATGACCCGGTTGTTGCACAATAACACCAAGTGAAACAAACTTATTTCTATCCATATGTGATATAAATACATGGAGCAAATTATTTAAACGAAAAAAACCTGGTTTAAACAAAAAAAAAAAAAAAAAGTCAGGTTTAAACGAAAACGACCGTTTTTTTTTTTTCAATAAAAACCATGGTTTTGGCCAACCCTGATACTCAGTATTTGTTGTTGTTTTTGTAATCCTTTGTTAAAAATATGAAGGGTCATCTTGAATTCAGAAATATATTAATTGAATAGAATCGTGGTTTATTCACTATCCCTGTCGTTTTTGCGAAACACTCTTTACAGTTTTTAATTCGTATCTGTATGTGTTTGATGGAAACTTACCCTTACTTTGAGATTTTTTTTTTCATTGTGTTGTCAAGTAATTTTCAAACATTCAGTGGTAGAGTAAGCTATATCATATGACATTAAGCAAGAATAACTTGAGATCTACAACAGCTTGTTGTACCACATAAATGGAACCTCTGCTTTGTGCTTATAATTCCAGAATAAATACGAAATTAGCTTAAGAGTGACTGAAACTTTTTTCTTCGCGAATTCTGTATAGTTTTCTCTTACTGTATGCCTTAATTGGCCCATTTCAGAGGTGTTTGGATGTTTGTAGAAATATATTTATCCACGCTACTTAATTTTTGCCGTTTTAGTAAGCATTACTTGAAATTGTTTTGGATTATAGTGTTACGTTAATCCTAATGCGTAGGTCTTTTTCGCGCCATGCTTGGTTATTTGAATATTGAATGCAGATAAACGGAAAGTAACTTTTCTAGCAACCCAAAGCTGACGGCATTCTCCTCACAGGCTTGAGAAATTTACTTTCTGTTTATCTGCATTCATATTCGAATAACCAATAATGGCGGAAAAAGACCTACGCATTAGACTTAACGTAACACTATAATGTAATGGAATTTCAAGGTTACTATACTGGTGGATCTGTTACAGCCTTCACACAGCCTTAAATTGTAAGGCTAACTTTGCATTTCCATTACGTACTAGACTTACTATAACAAAACTTTGATGCAGTTTATTGGGTAGCCAGAAAACAGCCTATGCAGGTACTTCAGACTTGGCACTATCTTGAAGTTTACAGGTTTGTATTGTATTTTCCTTACACAGTAGGCTTATAATGTAACTCTACAATCTCAAACTTTTCGGATAAATCTACTGCAGCCTTGTACTGGAAACTAACCTTGAATTTGAATTGGTGTAGACTTGAATTTTCAACCTGCAGCATAAGGGAAGTACAGATGTAGCCTTTCAACCTTGGCTGAGACTTCAGGTTTAAAACTAGCATTGATTTCCTAAAGTATTAGGATTGTCTCAAGTCTTGAGGGTATTGTCTAGTAAGTCTGAAATAGGCTTCATGTCGGCCTGCAGCTTTGAAGTGCAGACTTGAGGCAAGATTTTTAAGCTTTACTTTTTAGATCTAGATCAACCCTTTTTCTAGGCCTGGCATTCTGTATGGGTGAAGTTTGAAATCCATTATATACGTAGAGATCTATTTTCTTTCTCTTTCCTATTTTTCCTGTTTTTTGTTTAGTTGATCCTGTCATTACTATAACTTAACTTCATACGTTAGAATACATTAGTCAATTCGGAAAACTTTCCTTGGGTGCGAATGCGGTTTTTTTCCTAGTAACATTCAGAAATGTTTCTTCCAGAGTTCAGTTATTGGCCCAGATTTTAATAAAAGTCATTCAAGAATTGTTGGATACCAACGATAAAATTAAGCTGAAAAATAAATATGCTCGTCGCTCGTGGGATGAGAGAGGAAGAGGAAGAGACAAGGAAGGTAAGTTTATTACGTAAGTGTTTACAAGAGCATCTTGAGGAAAAATTGAGATATCAATATACATCTTGTTTTTGAGGGTTTGTTTCATAAGAAATTTGATTTCAGTTCAATTGCACAGATATTTATATAAATTGACGCATTCAATTCAGTACAAAACCCTTTAGGATCCTTTTTTTTTTCTTTTTTTTTTCACGGAGTGCGTAGCCTTATATACAGATAGAGAACTTGTGTTTGTTTTGTAAACATCCAACAAAGAGAGTGACGTCATTTGTCATCCTGGATCCTGTTCAATGGAATGCTGTACCACTGCATGCAAAATGTGCTGCAGTTTGTAACGTAACGATGTTCCTTTCATTGTGAATTAAATATTGTGAAGTATGGGGGATTATTTTGATATAGATCAGTGTATTATCTCAATTTCTTTTCGCTCACATTTGATGTTATTTTCATTAATAAATTTCTTGTATTTTTCTAGTTATTTTGTTGACCTTTTATTGATTGTTCTGTAATGAATGTTGTGAATAACAAATATTGTTATTTTTTATCATTACCATTGTTAACCCTTTTAGGATTTCCACTTTTTGAGGTAAATTTTAGACTTCCACTCTAATAGCCACTTCTTCTTTACTATTTATCATAGGATGATGGTTCATACCACTTTTTTTTTTTCTTCAGTATAGAGCATACTTTCCAACGGTACCACTTGCTTGTGCGTATTATACACCTGAAACGGGAAAATCAGGAAAAACCAGGAGAAATTTTTGCGCCCCTCTGGCCCGGGCCCATGGGATACCTGGGTTTACGTAGGTATCTGAAATTGAAAAAAAAAAAAACATAGTTATGTAAACAATGATTGTGCGAAATTTCAATCTTGTATCTTCAAGACTAAGGGCGGGAGAAATTTTTGGAAGTCTAAAGATGACCCATTTTTTGTATGTAATATTAAACATTTACTGCATCATTACTATTTATTAGCCTATAGTCATGGTTCAAACGTAATTTTCTTCAGTATAACGAGCTCCTTCCAACGGTACTACTCATATGTTCGTATCATACATCTGAACCCGGAAATTCGAAAAAACAAAAAACAGAAATTCTTCTGAAAAAATCACCCCCGTGAAATAGTTGCGCCCCACAGGCCCCGGCTCGGGTTTACGTAGGGATCTAAAAAAAAATTTAGAAATACTCAAAGGTGTACGCAATGTGTATGCAAAATTTCAATCTGATGTCTTGAAAACTACGGGTGTTATAAATTTTTGAAATTTACCTTAAGAAAAAAAGAAAAAATCACGCCCCTTCGCCCCTACTTGGCGCTGCCAAGTTGACCATCCAGTTCCAAAATGCGTCTGAGGTGTTCTTTGGTCATGCTTGACTTGAGCAAAAAAAAAAAAAAAAAGGCTTAAATACCCGTTATAGAACCTAAATAAGCGGTCAAAGACAACATACTCCATGGTAACAAAAGTTACTATAAATACTTAAAGGGTTGAGGAGGGAAACCTGTTTGTGTTTCAAGTTCATTAAGGGATTTATAGTGACAGAAAACAATAAGGATCCAAGTGTGTATTTGATTTTTGAATAAGTTCTGTAATGATTGTTGTCGCTGCTTCTTAGACAACAAAGCTAGTTGGAAATACATTGTGATGTTTTTGATGCTGCTGTTAATAGAGAATCCACCATCTTTTAGGACTATCTGCTGTATTTTGTGTTCTCATCGTCGTCAGAAGCAGAAATTTTTGAAATGACAGAGAGATGTTTATTAACTCTTGTAGCGTTACGGAACTTAAGGTGAGATTTATTTTCCATTATGTTCCTTTGCTGATTCTATATTTGTATATAGATTAGAGATTATTTTCTTATTCTGATCGGGCCACTGCACAGTGGGGGCAGAATTGAAAATTCCTGGCCAAAAATCGTTTACATGGGAAAATATGCAAATAGACTGGTTGTATTGTAGAGAATTGTTTTCCTCTCATAAAAGAATAGCAATACAGTTCTGTAGAAAATTTGCATAAAACAAACACACCATTGGCGTATCGAGCTGGGGCGGGGGTGGGGGGGTGAGAAGGCATGACTCCCAATTTTCAAAGATAAAAATTTAATTCATGCGTTACACTGTTGCCCAATAAATATTGTGCCTTACAAGAAAAAGAAATATTACATTTTTCAATTTGTATATATTTGAAAATACAAATATATATACAATTTCTACAATATGTTGGTCTTCATTGTATGTTACATGAAGATATTATAGTAAGGAATTAAAAAATTCACTTTTCCAAATACGTGAAATCGTCAAACGAAGTCTTCTGTACAACAAAACATTGTTAATTGAGATGAGTGTTGTTCAAAGCAAAGGATTTACGTACCATGCAACACTTGACTTGTGGAAGAGTGTACATGTGGTGCATCACACATCGACCTCGCTGTCACTACTGGTGTCGACAGCGCGAGCCTTCAGCTGCCCAACGCAGTGAGCAGTCCCAACACTTCCTGTGACATCACACTAGAGTCGCTCCTCCTGGGCAGTTTCCGCATGGATGAGATTGTAGGATCTGATGTGAGAAGCGAGATACTTTTCGCGCGTGATATTCACGAAACAACTTGATATCTTTGTCATGACTCCTGAGTCTCCTCAGATAGCTGGCCGATTGGGAGCAAAGCAGCTGATATGATAGAAGGGTCGTGGATCAGACTTTTATGTACAGTGATGGACATGTAATTCCAGGGATATAGAAAAACATATAATTTAGCTGTTTCGACAGCGTAAGCGTGCAACAAATTGTGGTCGATTTCATACCCGCTAGAAAGAGTTTGCAAAATAATCCCAAACCGTGTGATGAGCCTCTCATCTACTTCCGTTATCCGCGCTGTTCTTGCTGGATCCCGTAAAAAAGCGACGTCCAGTATTTCCATCATCCATATTTCTTGAGCCCCCTGCTTTTGGTGTGTCCACCCACAAGTCCAGTTCTTCCCGGAAGAACTTCTGAATTGTCAGTTTTCTTTTGTTTATTTTGGCCAGTCAGATTTCATGATTTTCCACTTCTTCACCTCCAGCTTGTAGGGCAGGTTTAAAATAAAGTCCATAAACCTGATGCGTGCGTGGAGAATAGGTAGTCCAAATTCAAACGTCTTCTTATCCACAGTCCTCTTCAGACAAGTGTCAATATTGTTAAGAGAACTAGATGTCGCGGAGCACACGTAACACCTCAAAGTGGACGTTGTTTTTGTCACAGCGATACAAATCTTCTCGTCCAACAGTTATTACTAATTTGAGTGCTATTTGTACTTCTTACCCTGATGATGTGATGACTCTTTGAGTGCTGTACTTTAACATTACTAATTTTAAAACAATATATTGAGTGCCATATAATCAGGCGGTTCCGTACACTTTGTCCCCTTCGCTTTATATATGTTTCTTATTGTCGGATAGCGTCAAAGAGGAAAAATACATTCTGTAGGCTTGTGGTTTCCGATTATAATTGCTTGAAAGTCAATTGTTGCAATGTAAATGAAAAAAAGGTGCTGACCCGCAGCGTGGTCACCGGCCACAAAACTGAGCGACTTTCAAGACGTTTTATCTCATAACTTGCAAACCGTCGTGTATCGGCATTTTATCTTTATCTGCCATATCCAACACACCCTGCTGTGTCTTTCAGAGTAATTGCCGTCGTGGAATTAAGTGGTACTTTTTTAATAACCCTCCGAATGTCATTTGTACTGAGGGAAATTTAGCTATTTCTTTGAGGTCATAGTTCCACATGCAATATGCACGAAGATGAAAACAATGTATGTTGTAGCAAACTACATACTGTGAGGTACTTTCTACCGACTGGAATTATTTTGCACAATTCTATTACTTTGGACGATTTGAAATTAAAAGTTTGTGATCAAAATTACGTAAAATAGGTTCTAAAAATGGTCGAACTTTAAACCTATGAAAAAAATAGTAGCACTTTCTGTAATGCCGATTTATTCCAGTATATAATGCACTGACTACTTACGTTTCACGTAACAGTGAAAATACATGTGTCCTTGAATTTCCAATTTTTGGAATTTTTCAATTCTGCCCCGCTGTGCACTGTAGCTCAGTGGTAGAGCGCTAAGATGTGGTATTAAAACATATAAATGTACAGCAACTTGGAAAAGTTATGTCTATTTATATTTGTTGCTGCAGTATGTATAACTGTATTTTACTTCTAGTGTTTATTTTTCGTTATGTAACTATTTGTTGCTGGATTATTCGTGTGTTAATTTCGTCACTATTATGTTTGATATATTCCAATTTATATGTTTCTTATTATTAACCCTAGAAAGACTATGCTCGCATCTGCTACGTGAAGGTCCGAAGGAAGGGGGGTTAAATTTGCCAACGCTGGTTTAAATAATTTTCTGAGTATATTTGTTCAATTTGAGTTAACGTGTTTAATTTGATTTAACTTGTGACAATACTGAAAATTCTTCAGGCTCATATTTTCTGCTGTAGAATAACATTATGTATGATTGTGGTAAGTTGTATTTCATTATCTCCTTTCACTTATAAAAAACAAGCAAAAGAAAAATGTAAATTTTGTATTAATTTTAGTATGTCAAGCTCTTAAACACAAACTGTTTATATATTTTGTATCTGATATAAAGTAGTTCATTAAACAAAAAGGAATCCAAAATTTTATTTTGCTTCAGAGCTGAGACTCGTTTATTTATTCTAAATCTCGCACACGTTTTAAAGACAGCAATTGGACAGAATCAGATTATTGTTGTTGTTTCTAACCACTTCATTGTTGTCGCAAGGCAGTGAATTTGGCGACTGGAATAAGGCTGTTAAAGCTCTAATAACAAGAAAAAAAAATACTAGAATAAATTTAAAAGCACTTTAGTAGAATGCTTTCGGTTAATTTGCGTTTCAGTTCATCGATATTTGGATAATCGAAGTTCTACTGTGTTACCATTGCTCATTTATATATAAATATTCATTGATTTTAAAAATGTACAGCGTTTCTAGATCATTCTGTAGAACTTTTGTGGTAGAAACTTAAAGGACTTTTGTTTTAGATTTACATAAATTTATTGTCGTTTGTTACATGAGTAAGTGGTGATTTAATTAGATTACGTATATGCGACTGTAATTTAAAGAATGTAAAATGTACGGCTGGAGTGAGAATCAAACTCTGGTCTCTGGCGTACTGTTTTGGTGCGTTAATTACTACACTGCTAGTTGACTTTTTTGCCAGTCAAGTATATTTCATTTGTAAGTAGATGCTCAGTCATTGAAATGACCACATGGAATGCATCACAGCTGTTGTGTGTGTAGAGGGGAGCACTTATTCAGCTCATTAATGTTACATGAATATCTAGTAAAAGAAAGAATGCTGTCATACCTAATATGTAGAACTACTTTTGGCATTCAAAACAGCCTACATCCAGCTAGAAATTAAAGGATACGGATTCGGCATCGTGTTCGATTGAATGTTGAATCGCTCATTATCCAAAACCTTCTGCAATTCCTTGGGAGCTTACGATGACGGAAAACAGAGATGATCCGGCCTTTGTGCATGTTAGGATTACTGCTGGTTTGCACAAATTGAATAGATTGTCGCCACTGCTTCTCGAAGGAAACAAAGTAAGTTGGAAATCCTTTCTGATGATACTATTAATAAAACATGTATCATCATCTAGGATTTTTTGCTGAGCTTTGTTATTGTCATCACTGTTGAGACAAGAATTTTTAAAATGAGAAAGCGAGATGTCTATTTGTCATTGCAGGCTTTACGAAACTTCAGTTAAAGTTTGTTTACAGAATGCTACTTTATGGATTCTATATTGATATACAGATTACAGACTGTTTTGTTAGCTGATGTGGGCACTGTTGCTTAATAGTAGAGCGGTCAGAGCTCGTACTAAGACATGCACAAATGCACAACTTGGCATTTTTAAAAATTTAATTGACCATTTATATTTGTTGCTACAGTATTCGTAACGGTAATATACTTACTTTCAAGATATATCTTACTGTTAAGTTTTTATTTATTTGTATAACACTTGCTGCTTTATTCTTAGACTTCCAAACTATGCTCTGCATAAGTGTCGGAAGTTTTATAGAACAGGTTTGTCCGTTTGTCGACAGGTATCACAACACAAACGGTAACAGGCATCGAGAAGCGGTTGTCCGCAATCGATTCAGCGTCCCAAGAAGAGGTCCCATTTCGTCCGTTGAATCTCAGTTCAAACTGGAAATAGTTCAAATCGGCCATTTCTGGTTTCAGCTTTTATCGCCATAGAACGAAAACTGCAAAAGGTTGCGAGAAAAGGTTTTTTGAAATAGATTCATTGTCTTTAGACAATATAACATGATTATTTACAACACTCTACCCAAACCAGAAGTGGTTGAATTTTACCATTACTTCTGGTATCAATACTGATTTCCGTAAAGGAAAAACGATAGAATATGTCAAAAACCGGCTTCTACAATCGATTCAGTTTCTCAGGAATACGTTCCATCCCCTCTATTAACCCTGTATTCAATCCACAAGTGATCCAAGTTAACCATTTTAGATTGAACATCGCCAGAAAAAAAAAGTACGACAGATTTTTGCAATCGATTCAGGGTCTCAAGAGAATGCATCATCACAACCCCCAACACTACCAAAATCGGGAGATGTTGAAATTTACTACTACGTCAGTTTTAAAACTGATTTCCATAGAGCAAAAACGGCAAGAGACATCGAGTTTTTCTTGTTTTCAATCGATTCAGCTTGCCAGGAATAGGTTCCATCTTTTCCGTTAACACACTGTTCTAACCGGAAATGCTTCAATTTTACCATTTCCTGTTTCAACGTTTATTACCATTGAACAAAACAGTAAGGAATAGCGAGTAATTGCTTTTTGATGTGACTTCAGCGTCCAAGGAACAGGTTCTATCTTTGATGCTGTTAGAACTAGTAGTTATATAGTCGTACTACTTGAAGTTTGAGTATTGAATTCCCATAGCTTGGAAGTCTACCAAAGTTTCACATTGTGTAACTAAATTCATTTGTTTATTTGTTTATTTCGTTACTATTGTTATGTTTTATATATTTCCAATGTATCTAGTTATTAATATTGGGCGAGAGCGGTGTGATAGACCGCTAGCTCTGATTTTTATTTTTTGTTAGTTTAATTATATATTTAGCATTTAATCATTAATTTATAACTAGTTTTCATTATTTTCAAAATATGCAACATGTTTGGATCATTTCCTTGTAGTTGTTAGAAACTTGAAGCCTGTCGTTTTAATGTTAAGTGAGCGGTATATCGTTTACGTTACATGAGCAAATGGTGATTTGCTTAGATATTCCATTTCTGCTACAATTCATTAAGGATGACATTACTGAAGAGAGTTTCACCACTGCTGATGTGATTTTCCTCTTGTAAAAATTCTGGAGCCACCACTGGATAAGGGATGCTAGAAATTACTGAGCGGTATTTGGTATCCAGTGACTATTTTTGTAGAGAGAAAATATATGTTGTTCACGTGTGCAGGGCTCCCAGCTGTCCTATTTTCCTATTTTTTCCTATATTTTGGAAATTTTTGTATATTTGTTCTATATTTTAATCTTGTCCTAATTTCCTATATTTTTCAGTGGCTGAATTATTAAAAATACAAGCTAAGGGCAGTTTCAGTGATTATTTGAATTACTGTGTATTAGCAATGTGCTAAATATGTGTCTTAGCATTTTTTCTGAGGGACTAGTCAGTAATCCTCACTATTATTTTTTTAATTTGCTTTTTCTTATCTTTCCTTGTCCACTCTTTTTTCTGTTTTTTGTTTCCTATGTGCTTATTCTTCACCAATGAAGCTTAACTGAGGAACCTTGCCATGCTCCAGTTTCTTATAACGCAAGCTGTGTTAGCATTTTCTTTCAGCAGTGTGTGTGCAGCAGACATTGGCTAGACATTGAGGTATGTTGGTATTCACCAACATATCCCAACACCTTCCAATATTGCTCTACATAATATGCAAGGTTCCCACGCGCCCTTAAACCTGGACATAAGTGTGTCGTGGAAGCGTCCTGGAAAAGTCATGAAAAGCATAAAAATTGTGAAAATCCTGGAAATTTTGTATGAACTGGAAATGTCCTGAAATATATGTTGTGCAACAGTGTTAGAAGTGTATGTATAATTTGCAGAGCTATGATGAATGAAATTCTCTTACATTACTTATTTTATTGGGAGATACGTTGATCAAATAATTCACTGAATATTTAGATTCAAATATTTCATTACAGAGAAATAAGTTATCAATCTTCTTGTTTCATTAGAAATATACGAAATAATGAAAAATAATGTCAGAACTGTAAATAAAAGAACTAGGATAGTAGGAAGGTAGAGAAATAATTAATATTTTTGTGTACATTAATTGAATTTACATATACAAAATTATGTATGAATAACGACATGTAAAAAGTGTTAAATGCCATGGTAATCCTATAAATAAGAGTTGTTAACTATTTCTTTGTCTTCTGAAGTAGTGAGAATACGTTCTAAATTCTAACAATATTGGAACTGCATTTTTTAGTGTTTTTACTATTTTCAATAACAAATAGTTGCCCATTGGAGTGAAAAGTGGCCTTTTCTTACAATACATTTATTATTATTATCATTATTATTATTATTTTACTGTGCTTCAGAGCATAATATTCTATTGTATAAACCAAACTGTCCTATTTTATTAACCAAACTGTGCTATATTTTTTCAATGTCCTGCTGGGAGGCCTGCGTGTGTGATTTCTAGAGACCGGATATTAGGCAAAATGCCAGAATGTATTTACCAAATATATATTGAATACATGTCAAACTTCATTTTTATATATACAATAAAAAAAGATATTAACAAACAGATAATAAAAATAAAATAATAAAAGATAATAAGAAAAGATATTAAGATGTTTCTATATTTTTTCAACATTATCTAAGACTATTTTTTTTTATTCTATTGAGTATTTATCTCCATTATTTCGAGTTACATTCTAGTGCCTATTTCACTGAGTATTTCTTAAATTTTAAGTGCCTGTTTGCCTGCCTATTTTTCAGGTTTTTAATGCCTAAACATCCGGTCTCTATTGATTTCAATACAAAGGAAAACTTTCTAAGTGATCAAAATTTCCCCTAGTTACAAGATTCCTTAATTTTTTTGATAGGTACTTTTGGGAGACTATAGACCTACATCTTAAAATGTGATTCAAGTGGTGTGTACAGTGTTTGCCAGAAGAATTGACAGTTTTTAAAACGTAATATTTCATAAATTTAAATTATTTTTGAACTTTGTCTTATAGAAAGTGAAAGAATATTAATTAGTATTCATGTTACACATCGTGCCTAACAATTCTTTTTTATATAAGATGTTTCAGGTGACAACAATCTCTACACATGTGTAGAATCTCGATGGGAAATTATCCATTACGGTCCATAACGTTTCAAGGGAATCTTTGTTATATCTCACACGGAAGGGTCCCACAAGTTGTCGCTAAAATCTGATTGTCACTTAGCACATCTGATAGAGCATCATGAGAAATGAACATGAGCAATATTTTAGGTGCTATGGACCAGAAGGATGAGAGCTACGGGGCTTCAAAATTTGAAGAGCCAAAAAATTATATCATGGAATTATGTACGTTTAAAGTAAATATCTTGAAAACCGTTAAAGCAATCAAAACAAAGGTTGCACAATATAATGAGAACAAAATGCCCTATCGAAAACCAGTGTTGTCATAGGTGAAGCAGTGATGCCAACTCAGCATAAAAATATTTTGTTGTAAATAGCACTATATACAAATGTGCACAGATTTAAAATGCACTATTATCACTAAACGTAACAGTGAAGTGTAATGGTACAGTGTTGCACACTGTTGGAGCTATATGTGCTGAAAATATACAATGGAGATGTCTGATATGTGGAAACAAAGGGTAATAAAGGAATGCATTAGAAAAAAAAGTGAGGATTTTGCATTATACTTCTGTAGCTCCGATGAATAAGCAGACAACTCGTAAAAACAAAATGATACACGCCAGAAAAGAAACACGTGTTTTCTAATTCTGTAAACTGGTTCTCCAGGTTATCAATATTTGGAAGAGTACTTTCTTGGTTTGTGTCTTTCATGTTAAGTGACATATTCTTTTACTTCCTCTCCTACATACCATATGATTGTACACTGTAATATTACCATATTCACACTGGAAATATAATTATTTTATTACTACCTCATTTCGTTTTTAGTCGAACCGGATAGCGGTGTGGTCAAGAAGGCTAGATAACCAACATATTAGGCATCGCGGGTTCTAATCCCGCCTCGGACATGTTTTTATTATACTTTTCACCTTACATTTCATTGTTATCTTTCTCTTTCATAGTGATTCGGATCCCACTTTGCACTCCTATATAGCTTCGGAGCTGACACAAGACGTAAAAATGGCATCACTCAATTTTGTTTTTCCAAATGCATCAATATTTTGTGACACTGCTGACATATTGCTGTGTTATACTATCTGTTATGCATTTGAACTAAATTCATAGTATGAGACCCAGAGTCCTTTATTACCATCTGTTGCTACATATCAGACATCTCCATTGTACATTTTCAGCACAGGTAGCTCTAATAGTGTGCAACACTGTACCACTACACTTCACTGTTAAGTTTAGTGATAATAGTGCATTTTAAATCTCTGCACACTTGTATATGGTGCTATTTGAAACAAACTATTTTTATGCTGAGTTGGCAACACCGCTTCACCTATGGCAACACTGTTTATGGTTTTCGATAGGGCATTTAGTTCTCATTATATTGTTCAACTTTTGTTTTGATTGCTTTAACGATTTTCAAGATATTTACTTTAAACGTACATAATTCCATGATATAATTCTTTAGATATTCAAATTTTGAATCCCCGTAACTCCTATCCTTCTGGTTGATAGCACCTTAAATTTTGCTTATTTTCATTTCTCATGATGCTCTATCAGATGTGCTAAGTGGCAGTCAGATTTTAGCGACAACTTGTGGGACCCTCCCGTGTCAATGGTTGTTTGTTTCCGTAGTTGGACATCCCTTGGCTAAACACTTAACTTTATAAACACATCTAAAGGAAATATCTAGAGGGCTAAACACTTAACTTTATAAACACATCTAAAGGAAATATCCAGTAATCGCGCAGGCAAGGCAGGTTTCCATATCTTGAGATGACGTGATTGGGAAATACTCCTGACAACCACCTTGAATATTCAACCTCATTTTGTTGAAACCATGTTTCTCCGTTGAAAGTTTCTTGCTGTGGCTTCAAGAATGTGTTTAACTTTGCCACATCTTACTCAGAACCTACTGTCACATAGTTCTCATTGTTACCTTCAAAGATGCACAGAGTAGTTTCGAAGTAAGAAATAAGTAGGACCCTTTTTCACTATATATGAATTCTTGATTGCACTTTTGGGGGTTAACCTTGCGCCAGTACCGAATATTCTGCTTATTCGCTTATATTGATATGTGGAAACGGAGCCCCATCGCTCATTAATATCTTACGAACGGAGGTCTCAGTTTCTCCTAACATTTGTAGTAATGTTTGGCAGAATGTGACTCTGTTTACACCATTTTCGGTTAAAGCATGTACTTACATCCCAGCCCTGGATTTTGTAGGGATAGGATCGTGTAATCATGAATGCGTCTTTCACCTGTGGAAGATATTCCAAGATATTAAGCATGGCAATTTGCAGAGCATTGCTGACTATCCTCATTGGCTTTTCTCATTGCAACGATGTTTTCCAGTGTAAATAATGTTCCTAGATATACTGGGGCTTTTTAAATAGTGCGCACCCATTTTTTCGGCATTTGCAACCAATGTATTTAATATATGATGTGAAGAGACTGTATTATTATGCTGAAATCAGAACTGTTGAGCTTGAGAAGACCTCTCAACATTCTTGAAATATACATTGATAACGAAACCGTGTCGTTTATCTGTATCTCTCAGCATTGAGACTTAGTGCTATTGGGTTGTATATGTAACGTCAGTGATGTAACTGTCTTGTACATACTTCTACAATACCTAACTACAATTGCTCCAATTCAGAGATGTTGATTGAAGAACTCCAGAACTAATTATTAATAAATGTTTCGGGAACTTGATTATTAGTAATTATTAAGGGATCCGGGTTTTTGGGGGTATTTTTTAGACTTTGTCAAGCAGCTACTGTATCAGGGATCCGACGGTACAATTTGTACCATACGGTGTTTCATGGTACATTGCTTTTTCGTCCGTTTTTTTTTTTTTTTTTTGTTTGTTTTTCAAGTCCAGAGGCATTGTAGAAGACTTTACGTATGGTTTCACACCACCTTGCGTCGAGACATAGGAGGTGATGACGTCATAATTTTAAAATATATATTTTCTCTTACTAAGCCTATGTTCATTATTTTTTGGCGGGCGTATTTTTGCAGGTAGAAGATTGAAATTTTGCACAAACATGCAGTCCACGGAGTAGTATTTACCAGATTTTTTTCAGATTTCTGCGTTAAAACAGGGGGGATCCAGAGGGGAAAAAGTTGAAAAAAGGGATATATTTACCAAAAAATCCCTTTCTTCGGGATTTTCCAGCCTCAGATACATGACGGAGACACGTGAGTCATACCGTCTGAAAGGCAGTTCTATTCTGAAGAAAATGATGTGCAAACCATGATCCTAGGGTAATTAGAGATGTCTCAGGGAATTTTTTACAAAATATCCTTTTGTATACGGGAATATGGGACATGGTCGGTATTTATTTTATTTTATTTTATTTTATTTTTATTTTTTTTTAGCGGGTTTACTTTTGCACCTAGAAGATTGAAATTGTGCATAAACATTCAGCACTCCTAGTAATATTTACCCGATTTTTTCAGATCTCTGCGTTAAAACAGGGGGGGGGGGGGTCCAGAGGGGCAAAAAGTTGAAAAAAAGGATGTTTAGACCAAAAAATCCCTTTTTTTCGGGATTTTCCCGCCTTAAATACATGATGGAGACACATGAGTCATACCGTCTGAAAGGCAGTTCTATTCTGAAGCGAATGATGGGCGAAACATGACCCTAGGGTAATTAGGGATGTCTTAGGGATTTTTTATCAAAATATACTTCTGTATAGGGCAATATTGGACATTTTCGGTTTTTTTTTTTTTTTGGCGGGCTTATTTTTGCACGTAGAAGATTGAAATTGTGCACAAACATTCAGTCCACCGAGTAGTATTTAACAGATTTTTTTTTCAGATTTCTGCGTTAAAACATTGGGGGGGGGGGTCCAGAGGGCCAAAATTGAGAAAAGGGATATTTAGACCAAAAAATCCCTTTCTTCGGGATTTTCCCGCCTTAGATACATGATGGAGACACATGAGTCATACCGTCTGAAAGGCAGTTCTATTCTGAAGCGAATGATGGACGAAACATAACCCTAGGGTAATTAGGGATGTCTCAGGAAATTTTTTACCTAAGAACATGGTCTTTTGCGGTAATTTGGGGCATTGTGAGGATTCATGATAAAATTTCTCCTGCCCTTAGTATTCAAGATAGAAACTCGAAATTGGCACACACATTCAGTACCAAGTACTATTTATCAATTTTTTTTTTTTTTTTTTTTGAGATCTCTACGTTCACACAGGACCGCTCCAAAGGGGCCCAAAATATGGAAAAAAAATCCGTCCGAAATTTTCCCTCTCCTGGTATATGATATGGGCATGCAAGTGGTACCATTTGAAAGCCAGCTTTATTCTGAAGAGAATGAGGTATGAACCATGATCCTAGGATAAATAGTGACGATGCAGTAGCTGCTTGACTGAAAGTCTAAAAAATACCCCAAAAAACCCGGATCCCTTAAGGGGTAATAATAGCTGGTTGTTATCCTGATTGTGATTTCCCTTCCGGATTGAGTTTTTTGTACGATATACAGAATGAACCAGAAGATGTGCAGAAACTCCGGGAGATGATTCCTGACATCAAAAGACCAAAAGTTCTCTTGCATATTGTCGAATTCCGCGTCGTATGCGAGTGACAGGGGGACAAACGTGGAATCGAAACTCGAATCCTGACAATTGGAACGAAACAGAAAGATGTACACATACTTCGGGAGGTGATTCGTAACACCAAAAGAAGACAAAAAATCCTCTTGCAGGTTGTCGAATTCTGCGTCATGTGCACTATGCACATCTTCCTATTTCGTTCCATTTGTCGGGATTCGACTTTCGTTTTCAAGTTAGAACCCCCTGTGACTCATACACGACGCAGAATTCGACAACATGCAAGAGGACTTTGTCTTCCTTTGATTTTACGAAGTATGTGCACATCTTTCTGTTCCGTTCCAATTGTTACGATTCGATTTTCGATTCCAGGTTGACACCCCTATCAATCTTACACGACGCGGAATTCGACAATATGAAAAGGATCTTTTTGTCTACTTTTGGTGTCACGAATCACCTTCCGGAATTTTTGCACATCTTTCAGGTTCACCCTGTATATTGTACATACTGATAACAAATCTAAAGTAATTTTTCATGGATATTGAGTGCAAGATGGCTTAGTAGTAGATTCCTCACCTCTGATGCTAGTTGTGCCTGAATCGATCTGACGCTATAAGAGTTTGTGGTGGGCATCTATCCGTGGTTTTTCCCAAGTTCTCTTTGTTTCTTCCCACATCCTCATTCCACCAGTTCTTTCATTAATCGCGCGTTTTCTTTAGCCTATAGTTCGTACTCGAGGGATGTACTTAAAAATTATATTTATCGTGCTCACTTTTAATTTGTGATGTAACTAAATACTACTTCAGAATTAAAGGTGTAATATTAACGCATCCTATCATTAAATATAATGCATTTTGTAAAATAACCTTAACTGTAATCTAAACTTGTACAAGTGGTAAAAAAAAGTCTCTAGAAATAAGGTTCATATCTCCTTAAGAGTGTAACGTATTATTTTCTGTTGATATACTCTGTTTTCTGTTTGGTATATAATTGAATTGAATTGAGTTTTGTTGTGTTAAATGACCATTTCTGATTGTCGTATGGTATAGAATGTGTCAATGATGTGATTATACAAATATATATATTCATGTTATACTAAAAACATAAGTACTTTTACAATTTCCTAGATAGAAAAACATGATAAAATATTGTGATTTCCTTTACAGAATATAGATCAGTGTGCAAGTATTCTTCCATACTGTAAAAGTAGTGATTTTGCAACAGAGTACCTACTGACTTTTTGAAACTTTCATGTTTGGTAAGACACTTAATTTGATTAGACAATGAGTTACAGAGTTGTATATCTTTTTATGCAATTGTTTTCGAAAGTAAAGTGGTATTATGAAGAGGAATTTGGAGATGTGACTTCGTTCTCGTCTTATATCCATGTTTATCTGAGTTCTTTTCGTACAGTTCTTGTTTCTTGTGAACCAAAAGTAATGTTTCGTATATATACAATGAAGGAAGTCGAAGAATATTTAGTCTTTGAATAGCGTTCTGCAAATATTGGTGGTTATCCTTATCACTTTCTTTTGGAGTATAAAAACTTTCTTAAATTCTGTGGATGAACCCCAAAAGGCTTTTCTGTATCTGATTTTGCTGTGGAACAGTGCATGGTAATTATGTCCTGCAGGAAATCTTTTGCGTAAATGTCAATCCATTCTAAGTGATCAAGCATGTGCCGCTCGCTCATCTCATAAAAATCTAATTTTTCATGAATGTTTATCCTATATCAGAGTACTTCAAAACTACAATTAATTATTTTTTACAACATCCTTTGGCGACGCAGTGGCTGCCGCCATTTCGCGTTTTTTTCGATTTTAGACGTTTACGTTGTTTTGAATACCTCAGCATGTTTTTGTCCTCCCAAATTGAAAATTGTTGGACGTCTCCAACTCGTGCAGAGCTAAAACTTTGATCTCTTAACATTTTTGCCTAAAACCACTTGAAGGCGGTGAAATCAGGATCTACAGTAGCAACGTTTTTGAACATTGAAGACATGTTTGGGAAGAGGATAGAACTGATGTAGAGGTCTGAATTTGTGTGTGCATGTAGTCCGGGGCCATCAATTAATACATAAAAATTTGCATACCTGTAGCTGTCCCCAAAGACCTGAAGAAAAATCGTAAAATTGTGGAATTATGCCAATTTGGCATGTTTCACTGTCCTATATCTCCAATGGGTCTGGATTTAAAAATCTGAAATTTTGGGAATAGTTAGCCCTTTACTATACCATAACAAACAACAAAGCGCGTTTTGTGTTTTTGAGCAGACAGGGGTCACAGTATTAAGGAATGACGTCATACTCTAGGAGCTGTTGTTCACAAATTTAACTGGAGATTCGTTGTTGTGAAGTAAAATAAAGTAGGATGAATGGTTAGTCCAGTCAAGGCTCTCAAGCTCGTTTCTTTCCTCTAGTTGTAACACTGTCTTATTACACCCACAGCAGCACTGCTCAGGAATGCCGCTATCAGCAGAAGGCGAGGAAAGTCAAAATTCACACTTGACAAAAAGTCCGTAAGTATTCATTGCTCTTGGTGCTTGCTATATCAATGATATTCAATCATGTTTATTTTTGTTTTAACTGTCAACTCATGCAGGAGACTGTTGTCCTTTCGTTTGATCTACATTCCCAAGTCAGTGTTTACACTGATTAAGTGTTCACTGTTAATAGCGGCGTTCTTCACTAGTGCTGCTGTGGGTGTGATAAGACAGTGCTACAACTAAAGGAAAGAAACGAGCTTGAGAGCCTTAATTGGAATAACCATTCATTCTACTTTATTTTACTTCACAATAACAAATTTCCAGTTGAATTTGTGAACAAAACACATACTGGAGTATGACGTCATTCCTTAATACTTTGACCCCTGTCTGCTCAGAAACACAAAACGCGCTTTGTTGTGTGTTATGGTATATTAAAGGGCTAACTATTCCCAAAATTTCAGATTTTTAAATCCAGACCCATTGGAGATATAGGACAGTGAAACATACCAAATTGGCATAATTCCCCAATTTTACGATTTTTGTTCAGTCCTTTGGGAGCAGCTACAGGACTGTAAATTTTTATGTATTAATTGATGGCCCCGGACTACATGCACACACAAATTCAGACCTCTACATCAGTTGTTTCCACTTCTCATACATGTCTTCAATGTCCAAAAATATTGCTACTGTACGCCCTGATTTCACCCGCTTCAAGTGGTTTTAGGCAAAAATGTTAAGAGATCAAAGTTTTAGCTCTGCACGAGTTGGAGACGTCCAACAATTTTCAATTTGATAGGACAAACACATGATGAGATATCCAAAACAACGTAAACGCCTAAAATCGGAAAAAATGCGAATTGGCGGCAGCCACTGCGTCGCCATGGGATGTTGTAAAAAATAATTAATTGTGGTTTTGAAGTACCCTGATATAAACATTCACGAAAAAATTAAACATTTTTTTTAAAGGTCGAGCGGCAATTTTTGTTTTTTCTCGATAACTCTGCATGGATTGACCCTACTGTTTTTCTGCTTAAAATGGGAACAAGTGACTTTATTAGGAAAATTACAAATGATAATTCATTTGATAATTTTGCAAGACGTTGAGACCAGGACAAATTATTATTTATCAGAAGATCAGGAAACTTGACTGTTTCGGTTGGCTTTGTTGTTTTCTCGTCTATTCGAAGTACTGGATATGGTGTCAATTTTGCGTGGTTAGAATGAAAGTATAAGCAGGAGGTTTCGTCGGAGCTTAGAAATAATTTGTTGTTTGCAAACCAGAGACTATCTGTGACATATTGATATCTATTTTCTTTCGGATTTTGTGTGGTTGTGATTTTATTATGACTTTTGTATTGTCTGCGTATAAAATAAGTTTAGTCTCTAAGGTGGTTTGGCATATTTATTTAGAGAAAAAAAGAGTATAGATCCCAATATTGATCCTTGTGGAACACCTACGTTGATGTATTCAGGTGTTGATTTGTGCTTACTCATGTATTTTGAGTGTTGGTTTATACCGATAGTAAGTTCCATATTGTATATTTACATTTTAAATATTGTTTCATGGTTTTTCTGTGCCCATGTTAAGATTTAGATGCATGGTCCCGGTATAGATTATCCACACCGAAGAATATTCTATTACAGGCTTGCATGGGTGCAGTTGACAGTTTATCTGTAATCTTAAATATTGCATTTTTTATATATATATTTAAGTATTCTATTTAAGTAACACTGTTAATTTTCAGAATTTTGTTGTGGAAAGTAATTCAGTAATTGTAAGTGGCTATGTAGACCTTATGTTACATATGATTTTCTTTTCTTTGTAGTTAGAAGTTTCCTTGACATACTAAAGATATTCCTGTTTGGGACATATTTAATAGCATATTACCGATTGAAAATTCTCGTTTTATTCTATAATCCGTTAGCATCGGTGCTTGAGGTTCACATTTCAGCTGATTCTCAGTGTGTTAATTTGTTGTTAAGTCATTTCGGTTGACTGATGGATGTTGAAATAGGGGAAATAAGTGAATAAATTGATTGATCGGTGCCTCAAGACATGGTGGTTGTTTCTTACAAGGAACGGACATGAACATGTGATCCGAACATCCGAATCAAACCTAGTCCATTCGATAAACATAAAAAAGATATGTTCATGCACACAAAATTAGATGCCATGGTCAACGGAGTAAAAATCGTAGACTCTAGCTATTGCATCAACACTGTTCATTGGAAAGTCACGGTTTATAGTTCATTCTCTGCACCATGAAACAAGATTTCCAGAAATGCTATGTGTTGGGGCCCATAATGTACTTGAACAGGGAAAATTGGGTGAATGTAGGGAAAATTCCCTCCCATCAACTTTGGCCCCCTCTGGAGTGGCCCCGAGTAAAAGCACATAATCCAAATGTATCTCTAGAAATACTATAGGGAATAAGAAATGAGTGTAGCAAGTTTCGTTTTGATAGACGGAATAGACATGAGGGGGAAAGGTCGTGTACCAGTACGCTCTGTACATACAAAACCAAACCTATGACCTGACCTATAAAAAGAACATACTATAAAAAAATATAAACGCAGTACTATTTATCCTAATATCAAAAGTTATACCACATTGTCTCTAAAATGAAGCAAACGTTTCAATAGTTATCATGCATATTCTTCCGTGACATGTAGAGAGGGAAATTGGGGATATGTCGCAAAAATGTCTTCCAAAATAGCTCTATTATGAAGTGGGGAAGTTCAAAACTTATGGGAAACATCCGAGGGGGATTTTCCTCTCAATCACTCTGGTAAGTCGCACACTGGTAGGAATACACAATTAAAATATACCTTGTAAAGTACTCTGAGGTATAGGGATATCAGGTATATCCTTAAAACAAGGGAGAAGATATAGCATGACACAGTAAGAGCAGAATGGAGAACAAAAGAGCATGGATGGGGGTGTTGGTGGAGAACGTGGGTTTGTTACAATACAACTGTAGCACAGTTGCTCTTTGAAACGCCTGTTTCATTCTACAGAGAATGTGGTACAAATGTTGATATCGGATAAATAGCTGCGTTTATATTTTTTATATTATGTTCTTTTTATAGGTCAGATCATAGAGTCGGTTTTGTACGTACAGAGCGTATTGATGTACAGCCTTTCCCCCATACCTATTCCGTCTATCAAAACGAAACTTGGTACATCCACTTCCTAACTCTTATAGTATTTTTCGAGGTATATCTAGATTGTGTGCTTTTATCCAGGGCCACTCGAGAGGGGCCAAAGTTAATGGGAGCGATTTTTGGAGGAATTTTCCCGACATTCTCCCAATTTTCCCTGTTGAAGTACGTTATGGGCACCAATACGTAGCACCTCTCGAAACCTTGTTTCATGGTGAAGAGAATGAAGTTAAACCATGACTTTCCGATGAACAGTGTTGATGCAATAGCTATTTCACTGCGAGTCTACGATTTTCTTTATACTAACAGGGTTAATGGGCTCCAGGGACTTACTCCGTTGTCCGTCTCATGTAATCTTTTGTGCATGAACATATCTTTGTTATGTTTATCGAATGGACTAGGTTTGATTTGGATGTCCGGGTGACACGTTCGTGTCTGTTCCTTGTTAGATTCGGATTGACGTCCAAATTATAAAGGTATACTTTTATAATATGATAATCAAGGTAGAGTGGAGTACGTTATTAAATGAAGTCCTAGTACTTAATTTCTATATGCAAGCATTGCTATTAAAGAGGTGTACAGGACAACATGTCATAGTAAAGCCTCAGTGTTCAAGGACGACGTTTATCATGTATAGATATGTATTTATTTCAAATAAGTCGAAGTTTTAATGTCATAAAGGTAAATATATGTCTATGATAAAATTAAAGCTGTGTTATTATTGAGAGTACTGCGTAAGATTGATATACTAGGATATGATGAACCCTACTGATGATAATTGTAATATTCAGCACAATTTCAAATATAAATTGAATAATTTCATGTATGTTTTTCAAGCTGTCTTCACTTTCTGGTAACAATGTACCTCCTTTCTTATCCAAAATATAATTTGTTGAAGATTAAAATGAATTTTGAGTTCGTAAGCTCTTTCCCTTTGGGTTGTATAGTTGATATGTTTCTTCTTTTGTGTATACCGCGGTGGCTCAGTGGTAGAACGTTCACCTTTGGTGTGTGGGGTCCCTGGTTCGATATCCACTCACGCCAAGTGAACTTTGTGGTGGAGAAACACCGTGTGCGTGGGTTTTCTCGGGTTCTCCCGTTTCCTCCCACTTTCTTCATTCCATCATTTCATTCATTTCTCATAATCATAGTCTCCTTTAGCCTAGTCGGCATAATCGTGGGATGTAAAACATAAATATCTCATTTCATTTTTCTTCTTTTCTGATGTGGTGTCTCCTTTCTGACAATATCCTGCAATCTTTACAGTACATATACCTATAATAACATTCAACATGCACATCACATGACGTTTAACTTAAGGCAACATAGTGAAAGAAGTCATAACTTTATTTCACGAGATCAAGTAAACTTAATTATAATATAGGGTCTTCATAAATGACTTTACTTCAACTGTACTAGTTCAGTTACCATATTGCATTGCTGTTGATTTTGGGTGATAGCTATGTCACCTTCTTGTGAACTAAATAAATAGAAGTGGGAAAAGTTATTTCGAATAGGTTGGAAATGTAAAAGATTACCTTTCAAAATGTGTGTATGCCTGTACTTTAGTTCAAACTATATTTTTGCCAGTTTTTTGTGAGTACGCCTCCCTGTTGACACTGATGGAATTTAGAACTGTCTTGTACTTTTCTTTGACCCTTCCATTACCAAATAATGACTCATTACGCTTAGTACAGTTATATATAGACTGAAAACTATATTTAAGGTGTGATATACAATTACTGGTTTTGTAAGATATGAAGAACTTAATTTCGTAGAAGAAATGATAAAAATAACGTTATTCGCCTTCCAGATAGTACACAAGCTGTAAAACTGCTTTTATTTATTTTATTTTATTTTTGTTCCCAATGAATATATTATGGATACTGGAAATGCACTCTTAATATAACATTAAGTAATTATTACTGTAATCATTCACAAATAAATGTAGAGATGTTTTATTTTATATATTTCCTTTTTGATCATTTATGTACTTTTTTTTTGTCTTTTGTAGAATTGTAAGTAAGTATAGTAAATCTATTTGAGGACGTAAAGTATAATTTGACATCTTTCCGTTATTTTGAGTGGTAGAGTGTTCGAACTTTTGGTAATCGACATTAGATTAAATCTGAAAAAGCTAATGTAAATTTCACATTTGTAATAATGCTCGGAAATGAATTCAAATATTCCTTTACTGTAATACTTCATACTGCTTATATATGCTCTGAAATAGAATTATTAAGTATTCTGCCTGTTGGCAGGTCCTGGGACTAATGAGGTTTTAATTTCTTTCTTTTTTAGGTTGGGGTCCACGTTTCTCGATCTTCAGCTTCCTTTTTCAACTCCCAATATTTTCTTCTACTCTTCAAATCATCGTCAGTTGTGTTCTTTCTATTCTTCGCTTTCCTTTCACCTTTCCTTCTGTGGTGGAATGAAGAAGACAATTTCTTTGCAAGATGTGTTCAATCAATTGGCCTTCCTACGAAGGATGGTGGCTAGAAGTGTCCTCTTCTCTCCTACCCGTCTTAAAACATCTTTCTTTGTTTCTCTCTCTCTCTCTCTCTGTGTCCATTTTATCTTTTCCATCTTCCTCCAACACCACATTTCGAAGCTCTCTAAATATTTCTTCTCTAACTTCCGTAATGTCCAAGTCTCTGAACCATACAGTCCAATACTCCATATGTAGCACTTGACCAATTTCTTCCTTAGTCCAGTATTAAGCCTGCCGTTAAGTATCTTTTTTTGTTGAATGCTTCTTTGGCTACGGCAATTATTGACGTAATCTCTCTGGTGCGGTAAGCATCTCTCGCCAAAATGCTTCTCAGATACTTGAAATTATCGACCTCTTCAAGTTCTCTTCGTTCTACTCTGACCCATAAGAGCGCGTTTCCACGGAATATTTTCATGACTTTCGATTTTTCGATGTTGGTTTCCATTCCATATAGTTTTCCAGTGTCAACTATTTTGTCAATCATCTCCTGGGCTGTAGTCCTTCTTCGGTTCTAGCTATAATAACCGTATCATCCGCATACCTAATCTTGTTAATGATCTACCCTCCAATCTTGAATTCTCCAATCCCCCTTAATGCTTTCTACGTTAAATAAACATTGATTGTAAATGTTGAATAAGTGGGACGACAAACTATATCCTTGTCTATCTTCTCTTCCATTCTTCATACTATTGCGTCCTCTTTCATTCAAGTGCAACTTCACTCGTTGTCCATGTTACGAATGAGTCGTTGGTGTCTCCATTTTACCACGATTTCTTTAAGTATTTTCAGAAGTTTGATCTAATTGACCCGGTCGAAAGCTTTTTGCCATTCGATGAAGCACAAGCACAACCCTTCCTTTACGTCAAGAACTCATTCTGATATAATTTCCATCAACCCAGTAGTATCACTGGTGCATTTTCCTTCCGGAATCCAAATTAATTTTCTTCCCAGATCTCTTCTAGTTTTCCAGCCGTCTGTTTAGTATGCGTGCAATAATCTTTACAGTGTGGGAAGTAAGGCTAATGCCTGTGATCGCTGCAGTTCTTTGCTTTCTTTCTCTTGGGTAATGCAATCATTGTAACAATCAAGAAAATCCTTTGGCCATTCTCCACTCAGGTAGATCTTGTTAATAAGTGAAGTCAGTATTTTCATTGCATTGTCTTCTAATTTCTTGAGTAAATCTGCTGGTATGTTGTTGTCTCCAGTGGTCTTCTTCCTTTGTATATCTTTGATGGCTTGTACTACTTGACTTTTCAATATACTGGGTCCTTTTTCTTCATTATACACCTCTTCCTCTGCTTCGATCGCAATATTTTTTGGGGGAGTAGTTCTGATCATACAGATCTGTTACGTATTTCTCCCAAACTCAAAGAATTCTTTGATGGTCAGTGACTACATTACCTTGTTGGTCTTCAATTCCAAACTGTGTATACTTTTGTAAGCTTTCCCTCCTAATTGTGCTTTCTAATGCATCAGATTATATGTGCGCCGCCATTGAAGTTCCATTATTTCTTCACATATATGTTATATGTACTTCTCTTTGGCTTTGTCCATCTCTCTTCTTAATTCATTATTCAGCCTTCTGTATTCTTTGATGTCCGTGGTTTTCATCCTTCTGCGTTCCTCCATTTCTTTAAGCATCGCTTCAGTTATCCATGATTTTCTCGGTGCTCTTTCCATCCTGGCAATGTTATTGTGGAGTGTGTCAAGTAGAATCTGTTTAACTTTTCCCCAGCTTTTTTCTACATTGACTACCATATCGCACAATGCACAGAATTTTTCTTCTATTTCTTCCTTTACATCACTGTCCATACTTAATCGTTCTAATTCCCATATTTGATTTCTGCTCTCATTTTTCTTGATTAAATTCAACCAGGTTTGCACTTCCACCACTAGATGGTGATTCAATCAATGTCCGCTCCCAGTACCGTCTTCAGGTCTCGTTCACTTCCCCTGAAAGGTTACTTGACAAGAATGCTAAAATTTCTTACTTCCTGGACTTTTCCATGTGTACAGCTTGGTTTTTATTTTCTTAAACCAGGTATTCGTTGCCACAGAAGTCGTTAAGCATTTCGCCCCGTGCGTTTCTTCTACCTAGTCCAAATGGTCCCACCATCTTCTCTGCAACTTCTTCTCCTACTATGCTGTTAAAGTCTCCCGTTATTACGGCGTTGATCCTATCTGTTATTTCCTTATGCAATACTTCACTAATCCCATCATATATTACTTGTCATCATGGTCGGGAGTTGGCACATACACTTGTGTTATCTTAATATCCACTGGTTTTGCGTTTAGTTTTACAAACACCAAGCAGTCACTGCAGCATTTCACTTTGGTTTCACTTCTTGCTACTTTGTTCTTCATTGCTATCGTGACACCTTCTCGGTCTTAACACACCCGAATAGAATATTGTGTAATTTCCCGATACTATCTCACCTTTTCCTGGCCATCTCACTTCACTTCTAATGTTCACTTTACATTTATCCATTTCCACTTTTAAACTATGAAGTTTACCCGCACGTCGTATAGTCGTACGTTCCAAGTTCCTATCCAGAAATGAAAGTTGCTATTGTTATTTTCTTCTCTGATGATTCTTCGCGGAGTAGTCCCCACCCGGAGATGTGAATGGATAACTATTTTACCTTCGGAATGTTTAACTCCAGGAAGAACCATCATTATGTTTATTTATTCTCCTCCTTCGTCCCTCCTGGAAATAAGATAATGTGGTAGTATTCTCATTTCCTTTCTACATCTCCATGCCGTTGACCACATTGTTGTTCATCCGCCTTTTAGGACAAATTCCTCTCCTAAGGACAAGAAGGTGCCGTGACTTAAAACCGCTCATCAGCCATGTGAGGAGGCTGTTGGCACCTGGTACAGGTTTACTCCTTAGCCCTTAAGTCAGCCGATCCCCACCTACGTTAGCCCGTTAGACGTTGTCCGCTTTCTTCCGCAAGGAGATGTTGGTTGGGATTCTCCCTTCGTTTAGGGTGAGACTCGAAGACATACCTCAAATTTCTCCAGTACTTTAAGAAGTGAAAATGTATTTATTATTATTATTGTTATTATTATTATTATTATTATTATTATTATTATTATTAATTATTAATTATTTCAAACTTCAACCTTGCAATTCTGAACTTTGTTATTTTGTAAGATTATTTTGTATGTCTTTTGTGGTCTATGGATTTTATTCGCATGCAATGTAATTTTAGTTTCGCATATTTTGATGTGTCATTTTTGATTCTTTTAAATTTTGAGTTATTTAATACACGATGTTCGTTTGTTGAAAGAACATACTCTTAAGCACCGTAGTCTTAGTTTGGTTTATTTGTTTTGTCTCAAAGGGTTCTGATCCATTAGTACGTTTAAGCATAGAACTGTTCTTTTGTTGCTATACAGGAGTTCAAGAGCATTTTCAGATTTCAAATGCCTATCCTGGTCCTATAGACATGTCCACTCCCTACTGTGTTTTATATATATATATATTTAAGCAATTCTCACGTCTGTTTTGCTAACCATATTCTCCACGCATTATGATATTTTGAAGTTATTTTGGCGTTGAGTTTACTGCCTTGTTTGCTAGCAGTGTTTATTGTTGGTATTGAAGAGATATTGTTGAACTATAAGATAATAAGGGAATAAAGATAATACAATATAGTAAGTTACCACTTAATACAAGAAAGTAAAGACACTATAAAATATTCAGTTACGACTCATTAATAATACAGTATCTTAGTTGAGTACAGAATAAGATAAAGCTTCGAGAGTAATGAAGCTATGGAGAATATCGCTGTAAGATAGCATATTTTTTGCTGGATTTGTTTTGTGTTTAAAGAAATGTTTGGCAATGCGCAAGGGTATTCTTTTTTAAGGGTAAGGGTATTTGGAGTGTGTTTGCAATTGTATTATAATTTTTGAATCTTGTCAAGATCATGCACAGCTTGATGTTTTGAGTTTGCCACAATTTTATTTAATATTATTTTGAGATTATCCACGAGGTCAGGTGCTATTTTGTTTTCTTTATTTTATTTTCATGTATGAATATTTATTTTGCAAACGTTTGCATACTTTTATTAATTGTGGTGTAGTTAGATTCTATCTATTTGTTTTCAATGAATTTAAAAAGTTCGTTACTGAATTCTCTATGTCTATGTGTGTGTGTGTGTGTGTGTGTGTGTTATTTTCATTTTTTTTTTTTAATTTTGAGCCCTCCATTTGATACAGCATCAAAAAATATCTAAGAAAGTGGTAGAATTTTTGCGTCACTCTTACCGTTCCCGAGATATTGGCCAAAAAATGTCCAATTTCCAGAAATTTAAGGAACAATATCTCGAGAACCGTAACTTATAGAGAGACAATATTGGTGTTGACTAATATCTAAGAGGATGGTGAACATTTTTGTAGCAAATAGTAACCAGCGGCCACAGTGGATAGCTGGACAGTGGCCACCATTTAATATTGGTACCAAAATGTTTACGATTCTCTTAGTTATTGATTAACACCAATATAATATTTCTATATATCTTACCGCTTCTGAGATATTGGCCAAAATATTCTATTTCGGGAGATTTAAGGAACCATATCTTGGGAACCGTAAGACATAGAGACATCATATTGGTGTTGATCAATACCTAAGAGGATGGTGAACATTTCGGTACCAAATAGTAACCGGTGGCCGCTGGCCAACTGGTCATTGTTCCCCAGATATTGGCCAAAAAAGTTCGAATTTCGGGAGATTTAAGGAGCCATCTCTCGGGAACTGTAGGTCATAGAGAAATTATTTTTTGCGAGAAAGAGAAGAAGGTGTGAATAAAAAGTTTTACGTGCAGGAGCAATCACAGTTATTCTTCCCACTCCATCTCTCCATTCTTTTAAAGTTCGTTCTGGCAATGCTCTTGGAGCATTCTCAACTGTTTTTTTTATATATATATTTGATAATTATTACTTATTTTGACTGTGTTAGTGATATTTTAATTACTGATATTTTATCCCAATTTTGACACTAATATTTGACTTCAGTATATTTATTTTAGTGTTAAGGTAAATGATCTCTATGTTCAATTTGACATATATTTTCCATAATAAGTTTTAATTGTGAATAGGCCAGTCATGGTTGAAATTTTCTTTTGAAATTAAACATTGAGTAATAGGTACCTTAATTTAATTTTAATATTCTGATTTTGACTTGGTGACTGACTCTTAGTCATGTGCTTATTTACATTGAGAAGTTAACTTTTGTATTTAATTACTTGATTTATGGTGGGTATTTGTTCATTATTCATGCTATGTGTCATTTATAGTTTGCGTCAAGTTGAAGTACACACGGGGGAAAATTATGTGGTTTGAAATGAAATCTAGCATTGAATGTCAATAAGAAACAAATTTTGATGTAGCTTTAATCGGTCAGCAACAATTACAGCGCAGCTGTGCAGTTTAGACATGCGTAATAAATAGTCGAGCGGCCTGCGTGAGTAATCTGTTAGTCGAATGTTCATCTGTTGAAACACCGCAAAATGTTTATTCTTTTCTTTCGTGCACATCAAATTCCGTTTCTCATTGACTTCTGCTAAACTTCAAATCTTCATTACTTCTGCACCTGTTTGTACTTTCAACTAAAATGTTATATTTGCGTTCAATTGACCAGTATCTAAAGTGTGTCGAACTTTGATCAAATTCCCAGCGGGTGCCAGCAAACTATTTGCTAATAAGTACTAAACACGTTCAAAACTTCATTTTAAACGGTATCCAAGTTTTCCCATGATGATTAAACACAACATTGATGTCACCTTTATATGTTGAACAAATATTTGAAAGTTGCTCTCTTTTCACCTTTAAAGTGAAATTCATGTGCTTACGGTTTTTTCTTTTTTTTTTTAAATGAGGTGTTTATATACCAAGTTTCACCTTTCTAACATAGTGTACTCGTGAGATAGTCTATCTGTGACATACCTTTTAAGTCCTCCTTCCCCTTACGATGCACATGTTAATGAATGTAACATGATAAAAAGCCGACTGGGACCAATTGCTAAATTCGCTATGTTAAAAGACATCATTTCAAATGGTTGATCCGTTTTGCTGTGATGACGAGACATAAAATCTCGATGTCGTTCTTAAATATTGAGATTTTCTTTTTGTCTCTTCAAAAGCGGAATTTTCTAAAAACGTTTGGATACATGCCAACTCGTTTTTAATAAGAAATTTATACAGCTCTGCAAAGTTTCATCTTTTTAGCTTTAGAAACTATTTTTGGCATGCATTTTGGACTTCCTCTTTTCACTTAGGATACACATTTTAATGAAAACGACCTAACAACAACCCAGTTTGTGGTGTTACAAAAATGTATTACAATATTTTGGAAACAGACTTCTCACATCAAAATAAGAAAGAAGTTCATATGGACCTGTGCTCAAAAGTGGATAGTTTCGGGGTTATAGGGTGCCGAAAACATGAAAAAAAAATGAATTTTAAAGGTTCATAGTTCCACTACTATAAGACTTATCGTAATCGGATCAAGACATCACTGAGGAACTGGTATGTAAACTATTCAAATATCTATGTTTAAGAATGCTCCAGTACTTGCACAGCAATTTTTAGAGAGGTAGGTGGAGAGTGATCAAGTACTCCCAAACAGCCTCTAGAAATGATTGAGGAAGTATCAAAGGTTCTGAAAGATGGATATTTGGATAAATAGTTCACATACTAGTTCCCCAGTGATGTCTTGACCCGACTACGATCCGTGCTAAAGTAGTGGAACTATGGACCTTTAAATTCATTTCTTCACGTTTTCCGCACCTTATAATTACGAAACTATGCACTTCCGACCACAAGTACATATGAACTTTAATTCTTATTTTGATGTGAGGAATATATTTGCAAAATATTTTGATAAATTTTTGTAACACCCTGTATATTAACCATGTTCAAAATTCCTTTCAAACGATTAAGCCATTTTTGACGGTTGAGCTGGACATATTGTTTTCATTTGTATAATATAGATACGTATATATTAATAGTATTGGTGCTATCCCGTTTGCATAAGTTGTTTCTTGATATAAAAAATGAGTTGTTATATTTAATGTGCTGCTTAATACATAATATCTTTCATGTTTTCAGCGAATTTAGTATGTAAGATTTATCTTATGTTGAATGTAATTATGTTGAATGTAACAATGTAAGCTTGAATGTTGAAACATTGTTCAGTTTCATTTTTCAAGAGATTTTCTTCCTCTCTATCCATTAGTTTGTCAATAGTTTAGTAGACCTGGAACCAGACGTTTTACATGCATAGTCTTTAAAACTTTTTTCCATACCACTTTCACAACTGTCCCTGATTTAGTTGAATATTTTTCTTAAGACATTTTCAATACTGAAAATTGTTCATCTAATAATGTAGCATTAGGAACTACTACTGATAAAAAGGTAAATTAAACTCAATACACACAATATCATGTTTAGATTACCCATCTTGCCAAAGTTTCTCTGCTGCTGGTATCATCTTAAATTATTTCTTTCTGCTGCATCTATGGTCACTTTGGTCATTACTTTTCCCTGTTACATGAGTCTGGGTTTTGATTTTCAGATCCGGTCTCACTCGGACAAACCTAGTGACCCAGACAAACCTAGCGAACCGGACAGATCCGATGGCTCAGAAGTAACCCAAATATCAACTCTACAACATTTTACAGCATTAATGATTTTCAATAATCGAGCTCGAATATTTACGTTGCGGGCTCACAAGCACGCTAGCGCCATTTTCAATTTTATGCTTTTGATAGATTTTCTACTCCAATTTTTTCATCACCCTCTGAGGTTAAGGATTTCCCATTTCGTAAATGAACTTTAAATATCAACTCAATAAATGTAATATCGCTTTAATATACCCAAGAATAAACCCAAACGAAACCTGCATGTCTTTCGTTACATGCATTAGTTTTGTCAGGATAACAAGACCTGCTACACCGTTGCCAAACTTGGAAGGTATTAATACAATGTTGCCATCTCATCTAGGTGCTTGTTATAGGAATAAGCCAATTAATTACATGAGTGTACAACCCTATCAATTACAATCTCCTCTGTAATTTCTCCTCCGTTTCAGACATTTGTTAATCCATATATTTTTCTTCCTGAAGCATAAAAGAAGAAATCGTTGCCACGCTGTTGCTATCGCTCACATTTGATACACGTAGTCCTAGGTTAAATTCCTGGCAGAAGAGAATTGAACGCATTGCGGTGGTTTGTATTGCACCTTATAAACTAGGTTCACGTCTCATATAGTCTTGCTGCTGAGAAGGAACGCTAAATTCAACAAACAATAAAAATAGAAACTTTAAAACATCTTTTGTATATTTTTTTTTGGAAGAAGACCGAACCATTAGAGCTAATTTTCGTTTCATCAGTTTTCACATTTTAATTTTCATAAATCGTATTAAAGATATTAAGAACACATTTTGAATATTTATTTTCTTTTATTAATACACTGGCTAAGTTAACAAATATACAAAGTTGGAATTTAAAAATACATATATTGAATTGGAAGCACATTCTACACACAAACAATGATACGAAATATTCGGTGTGTCTGTTGAGCAACACGAATTTAAATACATAATTAACAAACCTGTGTACAAAAGATAACTCATTACGATTCCTGGAATATTGTTTACAAAATTATTGGGTTTGCACATATAGAAGTATCTGAATATTTTAGCATTCTAACCAGGGGCGGATCCAGGACGGACTTCTGGGGGGGCGGTCGGCGGTAATACTGCTACTTTTAAGAGCTCCAAACTTGTTATGGATGGGTTTATTTATATATAAAATAAGAAAGTTTCCTCTTGTGGGCCCCCCCCCGATCGCCCCCCTCTGGATCCTCCCCTGATTCTAACTAGAAACAAGTCTTTGGTGAAAAAGAATACGAAATTTACAATTACAACAATCTAAAAATATTTAATTTACAAGCATTAAATTTCAAATATGTTAAAAAAAGAAAAACACTTTTACTGTTCGAATAAATCAATGCTTTTTACAATGTTTCTTTGGTATATTGTAATATCACATACAAAGAGAAATGGAATCGGTTCAAAACAGCCAATATCTGATTATTTCTTAAGGCAATTTTTAACTTTCACAGGTTGTAAATGACAATAAAAAAGTTAGAGAGTTTGTCTCTTCCACAGGTTGTTAATGCCAAAAGAAAATTCAGAGTTTTTGTAAGCCAGACATGTTCTAAATGCCAAACAAAGTAAAAGTTTTAAAAATCTTACAGATTATAAATCCCAAAATAAAGTAAGAATCTTTACAAATTCCACAGGTTGTAAATATCAAAACAAAGTAAGAGTCTTTGTATATCCAACAGGTTGTAAATGCTAGAAGTTCTTTTGTACGTTCCAAAGCTTGTAAATGTAAAAAACAAAGTAAAAGGTTTTGTAATTTCTGCATGTAGTAAATGCCAAAACAAGAATAGTTTAATTATTCTGTGTAATAAAATGTACAATGCTGTGGTCTCTTGAACCCAAAATAAATAAATAAATAAATTACTATAGGTTACAAATGCTAAAGAAAAGTAACAGTTTTTGTAAATCTTATAGGTTATAAGTGCCATAAAGATGTAATAGTTTCTTTTAAAGCCTGCAAGTAGTATATTCCAGAACAAAGTAGTATTTATTATAAAGCCCAAAATTGTAAATATCAACCCTAAGCAAACATTTTTTTTTAAACCACAAAATGTAAGCGATAAGTAATGTCCAAATATCTAGTTCTGTAATAATGGTAGTCGCGTACCAATTTAAATGTAGTACCTGTGTTTCACGAGTCTGTATTTCATTTCTTAGAAAAGTGCATTTTTGCACTCACAACTAGATAAAATACTTATTTTGTTTATTTGGTGAAAGTGTTAGCTGTAAACGAGGTGAAAAGACTATGAAATTAATATGAATTCAGTTTGGCCAGTATACATGTGCATTTCATTACCAATTTTTACCTCTTTCTCCTCCGTTACCGATTCCAATTTCAATTGCCCGTAATTTGTTATGTACAATTGAGTCTTTTCAATGCACATACAAGTAACAAATTTGAATGTTTGCTGTGTGTTTCGCCCGTGTCAGTTGTAGAAAAGGCACCAGACTTTTATATATCAGTCTTTGCTAAAAGAAATCATGTAATGCAATGTTCCTTAACATAAACACACTTCCAAAACATATAACACAAACACAAAGGAATCACTAACTATGTAACGTCATTCATCACTTTAAAATACAGTGTAAAATATTATAATGTACTGGACTGTATTTTAAAGGTAAAATTAGTGAATTTTAATATTGAACAGTTTTTCACTAATATGAATAAGTAAGGCACGCAATTGTCGTTATTTACTTCCAATTTTTCAGTATTCTTATACCTTTTCTATCATTGATTTGTTTTATACAACTTTTATAGTTTCGAGCACGTGTGCAGGGAAACTAAATGTCACTAAATGTTTAGTAATCAAATCGAGACACATGTGTCCTTTGTTCCAAAGGCAATTCTCATAAATTCGTTTCATTCACATAGAAAATTCATTGAAGAACACTATTATTCAGCGTCTAAAATAAAAGCGCCTTTAAAGCCTTTTACGTAATACTAAAATTCCTAGAAATCACAAACTCTGCGAAGTCACTCATCACTTTAAAGTATTATAACGTACTAAACTGCATTTTTAAGGTAAAATTAGTGAATTTAATATTGAACTGTTTTTCACTAATATGAATAAGGCACACAATTGGCAGTATTTACTTCCAATTAGTTTTACACAAGTTCTTTTCGAGTGTGCATGCAGAGAAATTGAATGTCATTAAGTATATAGTAATCAAATCGCTTCAATGTTAATTTCTATAAATTCATTTTATTAGCACCAAAACTTCATTCCGCAAAACTAGTCTTTAATACCAAAAATAAAAATATCTCTTATAAAACACTTACGTAGCATTAATAACCGTGAGAATCATAAAGTTTGTCAAGTCAATCATCATCTCAAAAGATATTCCAGAACATTACGATGTGTCTGTAAGTTCAAGTGTAGCCCATAACTTTCACAACTGGATTCCACTGAAAAATTAACCCCGTGACCTTTGAAGTTATCTCTTATAATTTGGAATAATATTCTTAATTTGTTTTGTATTCTGAGTACCAAAGATAATCACTGAAAAGTGGTATGACTTAATCGAAAACTCCCCAAATTAATTAGTTATTATTTCCGTTGTTCATTATTTAGTAATAGGACTGATACTAGAAATTATTGTCAACTACACAGAATTAGAATCAAAGTCAACGTTTTTGTGTAAATGACTTATCTGAAGTTGATTCTACTTCATTAAGAAAGACGTTTTGTTAACACATTCCGATTTATTTTTTCAATTCAAGTTGTTGACTGCGTAACTCCTGCATTTGCTTCTCTTTCTTCTCTTTCTGTAGCTTGTCCCAGTCCTCAAAAATTTTGTTGAGTCTCTTCTGCTTTTTTTCAAGCTCTGCACGCACCTCGGCATCTAGTTTGTCTAATATCGGCTTGACATTAATTTCACTTGTACCATTGCAGAAGTCACAGTCACATTTTAGTGAATCCAAATAGCTCACTTTTTTACCGCCACTTCCAGAGCTAGTTCCTGCTTCGTGATTTATTCCTTGATAAGTAGGGAGGTTTTTATCTAAGACATTGTCTGTCATAGAGCAGGCTAGGTTGCTCAGTTCAGGTCTCTTATGCCAAACTTCTACTGGTGGAGCATATGGTAGTGTGAACTTCAAAGGTCCAGTTTCTTTACGATAGGAAGGTTCTCTTCTTTCTTGATTATAGGTTTCGTTACTATATATTTGTTTCTGATCCACTAGTTCGTTTTCCTTCTGATTGAGAAATGCTCCATGTCTAAATCTTGGAGGAAGGCTGACCTTCCGCTGGGAAAAACGGCGATGCATATTTGGCCTCTTCTCAGCTTGTCCTTCAGTTGGCTGGGGAGTCACAAATGTGGGTGTCACGGAATTGATTGATACACCTTGCCCACAATCTTGATTGAACAAAAGTTCATTTTGATTTTGGTGAAAGATGGGATTCACACTGTTGTTCTGCAATCCTGGGGTAATAGTACTACGTACTGTAGGATCAACTGTGACCGGCCAACTTTCTTGAGGATTGTTGCGATTCTGATTGAGAAATGCTTCATGTCCAAACCCTGGAGGAACGCTGACGTTCTGCTGGGAAAAACATCGAAGCATGTCTGGCCTGTTCTCAGTTTGTCGTCGTTCAGTTGGCCTTGGAGTCACAAATATGGGTCTCAAGGAATTGATTGATACACCTTGCCCATAATCTTGATTGAACAAAAGCTCATTCTGATTTCGATGAAAGGTAGGCTTCACACTGTTGTTCTGCAATCCTGGGATAATAGTACGTACTGTAGGATCAACTGTGACCGGCCAGCTTTCTTGAGGATTGTTGCGATTCTGATTGAGAAATACTTCATGTTCAAACCCTGGAGGAACGCTGACGTTCTGCTGGGAAAAACATCGAAGCATGTCTGGCCTGTTCTCAGTTTGTCGTCGTTCAGTTGGCCTTGGAGCCACAAATATGGGTCTCAAGGAATTGATTGGTATACCTTGTCCACGATCTTGATTAAACAGGAGTTCGTTCTGATTTTGGTGAAAGGCAGGCTTCACACTGTTATTCCTCAATCTCGGGTTAATAGTACGTACTGTAGGATCAATTGTGACCGACAAGCTTTCTTCAGGAACAAGTGGGTTTTTGCGATTTTGATAGAAATTAGGATTTATATCGCTGTTTTGTTCAGCAGGAGGTGGTGCTAGAATCGCATATTTATCGTTCGTTATAGTATCGTAGGCTGGAGTGTACCAGAAACCGGGTTTCACGAATGAGATATTCTGGTTTTGATTAAAACTGGGATCCATATCGATTTCCTCCAATTGGGCTTGCGGTACTCTTTGGGTTACAGTATGCTCTAGCTCAGGATTGAAGACAGGAGCATTTTCCAAATTTTGAACAGATAAAGGATTGTTTGGGTTCCGATGTAGATTGGGGTTCATGCCAATGTTTTGGGGTTGTTCATGCCCTATAATATTAACCTGCTCATTCGTCATAGGACTAAAATTTCTGGCGTAACTGTAATCTCGAGGCACTAAAGGTCTTTCCTGCTGAAGGAAAGGATGGTTGTTTATACTAGTGTTTTGAGGCTGTACTTCTATTTCATTTGTGAACCTAGTTTGCTCATTTCTCCAAGGGTTGAAAGCTGTACCGTGCAGCTCTTGAAAACGGGAAGCATTAGTTTGGACGACATATGTAGGGACATTTAAAGGAATTTTATTAGGGCGTCTGGGCGGTGCAATACGTTTGCCTTGTAGAAGATTCACGGGACAAGCGTCTACAGAATTTGGAGGTAGAAGAGGAATGGGCATTTCTCCAAAGTTCTGATATTGTTCCACATCTTGAAAAGTTTGTACGTTTTCGGTTTCGTTTCTTATTGAAGCGTGCTGATCATATTGAGAATGAGCTAAATTGTCCTCTCTTTCAAAAGAATTCGAGAAATTAGTGGTTGCTCTTTGATCTTCAGTTATTATTGTGGGTTCTTCAGTGATTATCATGGGTTCTGGTTGCTGAGCTTGCATGGGCAAGTTTATCTCTTCATGCTTGGGAACTGATGAATGTTCTGCATTTTTGTCCTGATTCTGAGCAGCACCTTCCTGATTCTCGAGGTTTTGAGTTTGTTCTTCTGGTGCTCTGTTGCTTTCACTTCTTCGACTCCTTCTACGATTAGAATTAGTAAAGGTCCTACTCCGACTAGTATGTTTACTTTCAGAGCATCGAAATGGGCGTCGTGGGTTCTTATTCGACATGGTTTTGTAGTAACAAAGAAACCTGTTTCTTTTTTTTTACTAAACTGTCCAGGAAAATATAAACTTATGTTAGAAGCTGAAGTCGCTGCTGGATATCACACATACTGTTGAAGATGGGCTAATTTCTTCCTAACACAATTTAGTTAAATTGAATTCCTGAAGTTGTGGTTAGGTTCTGGATCTGAAGCCACCTGCAAGTAAAATAAGAATTGTAAATTTATGTGTAATAGTATGAACCCTATTAATTTCTAATAAAATTTGAGACTTATTAAATAACTAAAACGTTCTATTACTTCTGACTCTGAAAGTAAGTTGCTGATATTATGAGAATGCGAAAAGAAAAATATTGTTTCGCAAAATATAGACCAAGTTGATAAATATTGCTCACTGCAATTTTCCTTAGAAGTTTAAAAAGTGCAGTGAAGAGTAACGTGGATTAAAAACTCCTTTGAGTATAAATGATTAACGTTTTAGTTTACAAAGTAAGGGGTCTAAATGATTCTTGAGAGGCTAAGGTCATACCAAAAAATCTTTTCTCGTTTTCTACGAGGGATGTTCACCTCAACCCAGGACTTTCTTTTACACACAGTTCTTTATTTCACACTATAACTCTCAAACGAAAGCGAATTTTTGAATTTTGTTTGGTGTAATAGATGACTAGAGCTATTACCTAGGTCGACTTTATTAATAGAGTCAATCTCGTTGAAATAAGAATATTGAAACAAGAACTTTTTGTATTGAGTGATTTTTCTTACTGTTTTTACCAGACCGTTTTTTGTTTTTGCCTATTATATTGTTAATATGAAGTGAAAAGAGGTTATAGAAATATGTATGCTTGTTGTTTTCTTCCATTTTGATACCTTTCGTAAACAACTACAAGACATTAAGGATGAACTTGGTTAATCTGTTTAAAAAAATAAATTGAATGATGTATGCCTCTAGTTATCTATCGCTAAAAAAGATCGCTTTTGTTCAAGAGGTATTGCGTGGACTAACGAATGTAAAGAAGTGTGCCCATATTCTGAATCCCAAAGGGATTAACTCATTTTTCACAATCAACTGAGAACTGGTCTAGTTATCCATTGCGAAAATATAATTCAAAAATTTGATTTCGTTCAAGTTATCGTGCAGAGTAATATATTAACAGCACAACCTTATAAAGGTTAATTCATACATGTCGTGATTCATGAAGTTTCTTTTCAAACTTTGTCATTGGAAATTCATTGCGTTGTTTTTCCTAATTCAGATATGACGTGCCGTGCCTGTGCTGTTCTCATACAGTGTCCCAACAGGCAGCCTTGAGAAGAAACCAGCCCGGTCGTGGCTCGTCGGCCGCGATCCTTCGGCTTTCTTTGGAGCATACGAAGTCACACTAAGTTGACCAGAACCAAGGGAAATGGTGTAGTTAGCACTAGCGGTACGGCATGGTGTGTGTGTGAATGGTGGCATCCGTGACACGTATGGAGTATGGGATGGGCATGGCACACTATGTGTGAATTAACCTTTACTCCCTCATGCTTTATCCTAATAATTGAGGAATCGTTTAGAGGGCCTTTTTAGCGGTTGAGGCCTCTTTGACTTTACTTCAGTCAAATGTCAAGCATAGAAATATTACAACTTGAAAAAAAATAAGCCGTTTTTCCAAGCCGTTTTTCCAATGAACGAGCGGGATCCTTAGTTATGTATCCTCATCGCCAAAAGTGCTTGTACAGCGGGGGACACTTCTAAATGGTACATCTTAGCCGTAAATCTCCATATGGCTGTTCAATTTAGAAGTGTGCCCCGCTGTACATCGCCATGATGGGCATATGACCGCGAAGTACTCTAAGGAAAAGAAGGTTGCATACGAATTTGTGATTAATTTTGAAGAGTTTTTATTTTGACCAGGGAATTAACGTAGGTATAAGGAGTAAAGGAACATATTTGAAGCATTAGTGCACTGTCATCTCTGAAAAGATTTGTATTCTCAGTTTTTCGATTTATTGTCTTATATGTTAAGTTAAACACCACAATATGTATTACTGATAGCGGAGATCGCCTTACTTCTTAAAATTGTCTCTGTAACTTATTTGTCAAAACATTAATCTTCAGACATGACATGATGTAGAGGGAAGAGAAAGAGATACGACATCTGTAAGATATATGAGAGTTACTAAGTAACTGTAGGAATTAGCTAAAGGCCACATAAAAGAGCGAAAAGGGGGTCTAGAAATCTGAACTTTTAGAAACGTTCTAGAAAGGTGAAAATACTGTATAGTTAAAAATTGCATAAGGAATCATGTGATTTATCTTTCTTTATACTAGTATACTTTTTTCAGCATCCAAGCATCTCTATCCAGAATTACGAGATAAAGTGAAGAGGGAAACATTTCTACTTCAGGAGTTAAATCAGAAAAATTATCTTTATTTGACCTAGATTCGAACTCGCAACCTCCGAATCCGAAAATTGGAGCTCTACCAAATGAGCTAATGACTGCTTTAACAGTGGCCTTATTTATACCACCGTCTTTTGTTTCATTATTAATATTCATAAAGTGAAAACGGTAGTAATGTTCGAATAGTAAGTTTCGTGTCCACTTCTCTCTCTCTATCCAAACCGGAAATAGAGGGCACAGTGGCTCAGCGGTAGGGCGTTTACCTCTGGTGCGTAAGGTCTCTAGTTCGATCCCCAGCCAACTAGGTGTGTGGTGGATAACATAGTGCTCGTGAGTTTTCTCGGGGTACCTCCGTTTCGTCCTAATTTCTCATTCCACCAATTCTTACTTCTTCATCCACTTACCTTAATCATAAGTCTCCCTTAGCCTAATAAGCTTAGTCGTGAGACGTTAAACTGAAACATTTCGTTTTAAAAAAATAAAAATGAAAACCAGTTGAGAATGCTGCAAGAGCATTGTCAGAACCAACTTAAGAGTCTGTATCACTGGGAAATTAAAATACCGCTAATTTTACACTAATTATGTGGTATCTTCAAATAGATAAAAGATAATCGAAAAGTGGATCAAGACCTCCCTAGACAATATTATTTTGCATGAGGTACCGTTATCACGAGTCACCTAGTAGCATTTTGTTTGCTGTTATTTAGAAACGCGAAAATAAATGCCGATTTTCTAAATGGCTGGAAATCGAAAGCAGATAAATGAGTCGTGATAACGGTATCTCACGCAAAATAATACTGTCTAGGGAGGTCTTGTTCCACTTTTCGATTATATTTTATCTATTTGAAGATATTATATAATTACTGTAAAATTAGCGGTATTTTAATTTCGCAGTGATGAGGCCTCTTAAAAAGAATTGAGATATGTAGCGGGAAGGATAACTGTGATTGTTCCTACATGTAAAAGCAAATCCTTTTATCCGAACCTTCTCTTTCTCTCAAAAATTCGCCACTCTATGTCTTACGTTTTCCCAGATATGGCTCCTTAAATCTCCGGAAATCGGCCATTTTTTTTTTTTTTTTTTGGCCAATATCTCGGGAACTGTAAGAGAGACGCGAAAAATTCCACCACTTTCTCAGATAGTTTTTGATGTTCTATCGAATGGAGGGCTCAAAATTGAAAAAAAATCGCAAATAACAGACAGACACACACACACACAGATATAGAGAATTGAGTAACGAACTTTTTAAGTTAGTTGAAAATAATAAGAAAATGATCTTGTATTAGAACACACCGAATTGAATATTGATTTAGTTAGTCGTACTAGTGAGTCTGAAACAAGAAGTAATTTTTAAGTCGAATTTAAACATGGCTATCGAGGATGATTTTCGAATATCTTTTGGAAGACCGTTCCCAAATTTGACGGTTATGGCGGAGAATGAATCTGACAGAGGACTAGTTTTATGCCTTGACAGAGAAAGTAGTGACGTTTCGTTACTACTGGTGTTGTGTTGATAAGATTCATGGTAATATTGAATGCGCGACATCGGGTACTCTGGCTTTTTACTTTTTACTTTAAATAAAGTTGTAAGTATGTGGATTTTGTTTGGATTCAGCGTTCCAAACATAGTATTTTGTTTAATTTGAAGAAAATGAGTTTTTTTTTTTTTTTAAGTTTAACACCCTACGATTATGCCTTTCAGGCTAAAGAAGACAGACGATTGATGAAGGTGGTTGATTGTGAAACTAAATTTTTGTGCTCTTCGATCGGGAATCGAGCTCTGGACCACACGAAACAAATGCCCACACGCTAACCACTCTTTTAAACCCAGTGATTAATCGAACATTTTTTCAGTTGCATGATTTGCCTAATTTTACTCTTTTGACCATTTTCTACTTATCACGACAGGGAAACGAACACAGGTATATCGAGGACAATTAAAATTTAACATACGATCTCCACTGGGAATCGAACCTGGGGCTACGTACATCAAAGACACACGCGCTAAACACTATACCAGTGCGGAGGGCTACACTGAGAACATTTTTGGGTGCGCGTCTGAATGGAGAAATGGCTTTTCGGTATTGATTCTGAGCTCCTCCGTGGCTAAGCGATTAGCGTACGCGCCTTTGGCGTGGGAGGCCCGGGTTCGATTCCCGGCGGGAGCTTATGTGGTTCGGATTCCACGTTAATCAGTAGGTCCACGTCTCATATAGCCTCGCTGCTGAACGGTACGTAAACCTCAAAATCAACTCAACTCAACTCGGTATTGAGTCCCAATAATAACCGTTATTTCCACCTTTCTCTCTCCATTAAGACCGGAATTGTTGAACATCAAGAATTTCTGGTATCAACACTGACTGCAATGGTAACGAAAAAGTATTTAATAGCAAGAACCGGTTTTCATGATATGTATTAAATGACACAAGATTAGGTTCCATCAACAAGTTCGTTCTTTTATTGCCAGCGGAAATGGTAGAGGTGTACTGCAACTTTCGGTTTCAAACCGGAAGTGGTTGGAATCTACGATTTCCGGTTTTAACATGGATCGACATAGCGAAAAAAACTGTTATTGATAACTAGTAGTTTTCTTGATATGGAAGGGGGCTCAGTGGTAGAGCGCTTACCGCTGGTGCGTGAGGTTCTTGTTTCGATCCTCCGCCAGGTTTTTGGTGGACAGCATCGTGTTCGAGGGTTTTCTCGAGGTACCCCTGTTTCCACCCACATTCCCATTCCACCAATTCTTACATCACCATTCACTTGCCTTAATCATCCGTCTCCCTTAGCCTAAGGGACATAAACGTGAGACGTCATGTTGAAAGACTTCGTTTTATTTCATTTCATGAACTTTGTGATATGCAATATCCAGTTTGGGATTTAGGGGGCGCGGTGGCTCAGTGGTAGAGCGTTCAGCTCCGGTGCTTGGGGTCCCTGGTTCGATCCCACCTCGCGCCGTGTGGACTTTGTGGTGGACAAACACCGTGCCTGTGGGTTTTCTCGGTGTTCTTCCGTTTCCTCCCACTTTGTTCATTCCACCATTTCATTCATTTCTCATAATCACCGTCTCCTTTAGCCTAACTGGCATAACCGTGGGACGTAAAACTTAAAGATTTCATTTCAGTTTGGGATTCAAGATAAACCTAGATTGTACACAAGAATGGGGCTGTTTATTCAGGAGTGCACCCAGATTTTTCTTTCTTTCTTCTCTTCTCTCTCTCTCTCTCTCTCTCTCTCTCTCTTTTTTAGGGAGGAGAGGTACAAGGTTTGGGGGTCCAATAATATAAGGCAATATGTTTATGTAGTATCGAACAGGTGTTATTCTACAACGAAAACAAAAAAGTAATTTTTAAGTCTTGAAACCTATATTCTCACGAAAAATGATAAAATGAGATTGTTTTTATTAGGAAAGATATAGTACAGATGATGAGTAAGGTCAAATCTTTGGTCTATATCAAGTATTTTCCTGCTAAACCAGTATAGTTTTATTAAAAAAAAAAAGTATACATATGTATGTTGAGTTAGGGAATTTCGGGGGTGGAAGTCCCGACCCCGTGGACTCCCTGTGGGTGCGTCCAGGTGTTTATTGTCCATACCCAACCAGATTTTTTTTTTCAAAGTAACCATGATTTTTTCTACACTTTGCGACGAAAGACACACATGATTTCCGTCTATTTGAGAGCTCCTCCGTGGCTAAGCGGTTAGCGTACGCGCCTTTGGCGCGGGAGACCCGGATTCGATTCCCGGCGGGAGCTCATGTGGTTCGGATTCCACGTTAATCAGTAGGTCTACGTCTCATATAGCCTCGCTGCTGAACGTGACGATAAACTCAATCAATCAATCAATCAAATCCGTCTATTTGAGACTGTACAGATTGGTCCTGGCTAAGGAACAAGTTTCTACGTGCCTTGGTTCAGAACATCTTGTGTGTGATACAGAATCCTCCTAAAATTCTACATCAAAGTTTCCAGTCCCTCTGCAGAGTCTAGACTAAAAATCAGCTTTTATTTTTCTTGGTGTAGGTCAACAGCATAAATAAAAATCAAATTGCAAAATAAATCTCAACTTTTAGTACAAATCTACAGTGCAGCATACAAGTTGAGAGTATTATATTTTACTGGCTGCCAAACATATGCTATGTAAAATGAAATTCAGAAGACAGTGGAAAATTTTAAGTCTGTGTTTCTCATTTTAAAATTATTGTTGGTTAGATAATATAGGGTTAATAGACGTCATTTTGTCATATGACGGTTGGCAGCAGTGGTTTTACCATGTTTGTTATCTTCTATCCTTCCAAATAGTAGCCTGTATGGTGATTATTGTTGGTTGGTGTTTATTTTGGCATGGAGCGTTTGACAACAAAGCAACGCATCCAAGTGATTAAAAGTTATTACAAAAACAAGGAAAGTCCCACGACAACCGTTCGAGATTGCGTGTGACACTTGGACGCAACGTTGCTCCTACTGAATCATCAGTTCGGAAGTTGGTCCTGAAGTTTGAGACCACGGGGTCAATGTTAAATATTAAGCAAATTGGAAGATCGCGTTCTGTTCGAACAGAAGAAAACATTGCTGTCGCGCGTGACAATGTGACCGTAAGCCCCATGAAATCAGTTCGCCGACGAGCTCAACAATTGAACTTATCACCAAGTTCACTGCATGAAATCCTGTCAAAAGACCAGAGAATGCATGCATACAAGATTCAACTTACACAAGAGTTGAAGCTTACAGATCATGGAAAGAAATATCGATTTGCTCAATGGGTATTGGCTCGACAAGCGGAGAACGAGAACTTCACGACAAGAATAATTTTCTCAGATGAGGCACACTTCCATCTCAGTGGGTACGTCAATAAGCAGAACTGCAGAATTTGGGGTACAGAAAATCCGCAAATGACTGTGGAAGAACAGATGCATCCTCAAAGCACGACTGTGTGGTGTGGGTTCTGAGCAGGAGGAGTGATTGGCCCGTACTTTTTTGAAGACGATAAAGGAGCTGGCGTCACTGTGAACGGCGACCGTAACAGACACATGCTTTCAGATTGGTTTTTCTCAATTTTGGATGAAATGGAAATTGAAAATGACGATTTTTGGTTTCAGCAAGATGGTGCGGCCTGTCACACATCCCGTGAAACAATTGGTCTGCTGGATGAAAAGTTTCCTCAAAAAATTATCTCTTTGCGAGGAAATCAGGAATGTCCTGCTAGATCATGCGATCTTACCCCTTGTGTCTTTTTCTTTTTGTAGAGATTTGTGAAATCTAAAGTGTACGTGAACAAACCACAGACAATACAACAACCGAAGGATGAAATTAAGAGGGTTATTAATGGCATCACACCAGATGTTTGTGAACGCGTCATCGTAAATTTCAATGAACGCATTGCTCATTGCCGTGCAGCCTTGGGTGGTCATATGCCGGATACAATTTTTTATACATAAATGTGAGAAAATTACCTAATGTGTATGTATACATAAATGGGAGAAGTTACTCAACGTGTTTATAATTTTTTTTCACTATATTTTTTATTAGTTTTATAGCAATTTAATATTTGTCCCTATTTCCCGGACACCCTCTACATGAAAGTTCTTCGGGATCGTAACACGGTAAATTATGGATGCGTTAAAGTACCAAGGAATAATTTCGATAAAGTGAATACTTTCAAATATCTAGGATCAATACTAACATATCAAAATCATATTCACGAAGAAATTAAATGCAGACTAGAAACAAGAAATTCGGGTTATTATTCAGTTTAAAATCTTTTGTCGTCACGAATCCTGTTGAGGAATGTGAAGCTTAAAATATATAAAACAATAAATCACGCCTATTGTTCTGTATGGTTGCGAAACGTGGTCGCTTACTCTGAGGGAAGAACGTAGACTGAAAGTATTTGAGAATAAAACCCTGAGGCGAACATTTGGACCCGAGATGAACGGAAATGGAGAATGGTGGAAACTTCATAAGGAGGAACTGCATAATTTATATCGTTTAGCAAACATTGTTAGGATCATCAAGTCTAGGAGGCTCAGGTAGGCAGGTCATGTAGCTAGAATGGAAGAAAGTAGGAACGCTTTCAGAGTTTTAACTGGAAATTTAATCGGAGAACGTCTATTAGAAGGACCTAGGCGCAGATGGGAGGGCCATATTAAGATGGATTTCGCAGAAATAGAAATACAAAGTAGAACTTGGACTCAGAGTTGGCGTGGGTCAATGAAAACTTGACCCACTGACCCACCACCCATCGTGACCCACGACCCACCATGACCCACTCTGACCCACGACCAACCATGACCCACCATCCACCGTGATCCACTCTGACCCACCATGACCCACCATTCACCGTGACCCACTCTGACCCACCACCCACCATGAACCACTCTTATCCACTGTGATCTACTCTGACTCACCAAAATCTCGTCATACCTCTTACACATGATTCACGGCTTCTTCTACTGACTAAAGAGTTTACACTTGTAATAAAACAAAACTGAAATTGTCACTAATCGGAGTTTGAATTTCTTGTCAATCGCTCAAGCACCACTCTGTTACAATAACGATGGATCTGACCTTTACGATATAAAATGGTAAAGTGTTTGGCAGTGAGGAAATTGAAGCACTTAGAGGTGGGGGAAATTAGTGTGTGCCTAAAATATACTTGTACTAAGAGAGTATTCCTGCGAGTGTTCATTTCTCATCGCATTCCAAAACAAACTTCTATTCGCAGGAAAATACCCCTGTACAATATGGAAAAGGTTATGATTTCTCAGTTCACAGTATTTTTCTCCAAAAGACTTGAAAAATCAGTTTTCCATAGCGTATAAAGGTGCTCGGGTACTGTCTGTAAGAGTATCTCCATAAAGTATGCTCATAATTGTAATTTGTGTAATCACTAAAACACCACGTTAAATTTAAGTTACAAATATGCATAATTGCAATTATTATGAATATTTATTCAAAGTAGTTTACCTTCTAGTTTATAAAAAGGAAAGAAGAGACATTAAAAATTAGGTACAAAGTTGAATGACACGAATAAGCCATTAGTAATACAAGTATACATTTTCCATAACTCGTAATTTTCCACCTTAAAACAAATCTGAAATCGGATTTATTTCCTGTTGGTAACATTTTCGTGGTAAATCATCCGCAGCGGAATGATGTCCATCCTTCAGCCAAGAAATAACTAGCTCGTCTACTTTGAGCATGTCTAGCGGTGGGCCATTAACATTGATGAACAACAAGTTAGACAGTGTTTGAGCACTTAATCTATTTCTAATATCAGTCATCTGTAAATTCATAAGGGGAAATCCCCATTCCCACTCTGTCGTGGAAATTGATAATACTTCTACCCGATTTCTGCAACTTCTCATTGACAATCTACTTGTTAGACTTAAGTCTGATAACGATTTTTCTTGGTCAGTTTTGAAGTTTTCAGCAAGAAGTATCATTTCTCTATCACCATAAAACATCTTTTCCATATCGACCATGTCAGTTGGCAATGTCGACTCATGGAGAACAGAAACTTCATCTACCACGCCTTCGATAGGGAATCTTGTGCATAAATTATCAATTAAAGCGTGATAGACTGATGATTTATTATTTGTTTATAAATTTAATTTTTGTAATTACACATGAAGGTTTGATGTCATTACCAAGTTCTCTCCCCCCTAGAAGGCAAAAGGAAACGAGGTTCCAGAGAAGTGTTCAGAGGTGTCTGGGAATTTCCCCCTTTTTCCCCTTCAATTACCACACTGTTGTTTGCCATGGGCCAAATTACGATGAATTTCAATTAAATTATCATAGTATAGTTATTTCCTTGTTGAATTATCAATACTTTTCAGTGGAAAAAAGGATGAAATTTCAGTTCCAAATCAAAGTAAGTAGACCAACATAAAGGGAAAAAAGTGTAAAATTTTCCATACAATTATGCGTACAATCCAAACTTAAAATTTCCGTGTACTTTAGCTTACAGTACAAATTTTATGTCTATTTTTCTCTCAACTTTATGGATTGATTGGCCTCTGCTGTAAGGTCTCCATATAATAAACATAAGCTTCAGCAATTATTATAGTAGAAAGCAATGGATATATGAAGCGAAGCACTGTATTTTTTGTTTCTGAATTTTTTTCTTAAGCTGGATCGCTAGTCACCATTAGGGTAAAACTTTCTCAATAGATGGCAGAGCACATTGCAACACATGCGATGTTGCCACATGAGTTACGGATAGAAAAGTGTTTAGACACGATCACATTTTATACATGATTTACTACGAAGAGAAATGAGAGTTTTATTTTCATTTTACTCAATACTACCTGCTTTAAAATGTGAATTAATTATATTCTTGGATCAAAGGTGATTTTTTCAACTCATAAAACGTTATGCGTATATTTCTCTCAAACTAGATGTCTTTAGGGCGCAGATTAAGAAATCGTATACTAATACAAAAGCATTACATAAATTTCATCTTTTGGACAAAACAAACTCTCAGTACGCTCAAAAATGGTATTTTATAAGTTTAGTTGCCATCCTTGGTGTAGCTCTACTTTTCATGGTTAATTTTCATGGTTAAAATTCCAGCGTTTTCTGGTCAAAGCGCAAGTCAATTTGCATTTAGAGGAAAATTATATAATTTTTATGATAATAGTTTCTCAGAAAATGACAGTGGAACGTTATACATTTATTTATAACTAGATGTCTCTACGGTGTAGATTAAGAATATATGTACAAATACAAAATCACTACCTGGGTACATAGGACAAAACAGATTCTTAGTCAGGGGTGCCCACAAAGGGGGGCTATGACGCAAACTACGTCATTGAAATATTTGGGGGGATTAAAAATCTATATAAATATGTTTGAGGGTGTGTAAAAATTAATCGAAAAGATTTTTTTTCATGGAAGAACCCCTACGGATAGACAATTGAGGGGGAAGTGCGTAATGGACATAAGGGGGGGCACCACTGTCTTAGTAGTTCAAAAATTGTATTTTATAGGCGAAGTTGCAATCCTCGGAGCTGCTTTAGTTTAGGGGTGTAAATATGATGGCTACTAGCGTTTTCTGGGCAAAATACGGCTTAAACTGCGTTAAATGAAAACTGTTACCAACTTTTACTAGGTTGCTTACTTACATAGGCAGATTTGTTCCACAATCCTGGTGGAATGAGTAATCTGAAACTTATAGGGCCTTATGCAGAGTCGTTTTGACGTATGGTTTGCGTCATACTAAAAGCCTGATTACTGCAGGAAACATATTTTAATCGAAGGCTTTAGTATGGCACTAATCACGCATCAGAACGACTCTGTATAAGGCCCGTAGTGAGTAAAGCTACGCGATTAGCACGGGTGTTAGGGTACCGAAGGCGTTATTTGAAATTCTCTAGTTTAATATTCCACGATTATATTCCGAATCTAAAAGAAGCAGTGATGGTGACTATCGAAATGGTGGACTGAAGGAAGTGGGAAAACACCGAGAAAATCCACGCACACTATGTGTCCTATATAAAGTCCTCCTGGCGAGAAGTGCGATCTCCTACGCCAGAGGTGATCTATCTACCGAGCTATTTCCAGCTAATTTTATTAAAATCTGCTAGTATATTTAACCTACTTCATTTCTCCAAGTGTTTTGTAAGTACTTGCTTTTGCATCTTGATTGCTGTACTTCATATAACACATGATCTTCTACAATAACAAGCTCAAGTATGAATTCTCCCGTCTAAGTTTCCTTCGAAGCACAATGATAGGACGTTACAGGAAAAAAAATCATATTTCTCGGTTATGCCATGTAGGCTAAACGAGATGGTGATATTAAGAATGAATGAAATAATAGAATGAGAAAAGTAGGAGCATACGGGAAACCCCGAGAAAACCCACACACACATAAAGCTCACCTGGCAAAGCTAAGATCGAACCAGCGACATCACGTACAAAATGTCAATGCTCTACCATGGAGCCACTGCAGCTCCGGAGTAGAAAAAGGATTTGCATTTCTACAGGAGTCGTTGTGTTTCTGAACTGAAGCTATATATACTTTCTTTTCTCTATAGGAAAAAAATCAAGCTGTAGGTTTTATGATATTTTTTTTTTTTAAATACGAACTAGAGAAGGTCGCGGAGTGTTACTCTGGCTTCGTATCGATATTATGCTCAGTCGACGCCTTTTTACATATGAAACAATTAGGCAACCGGAGAAATCCTCAATCGCAAGCGTATTCGAATTACGAGCATTAAAAGTTCAAAATTGAACAGGTTTTGCAGAAAGTTTGAAGTACCATTTCTTAATATAAACGCTTCAGTTTTAGTAGCAAGGGATTTTCTTGGGCGCCCAACACAGTGGTAAGATCAAAACATACGCATTTTGCAAGATAAGGGCAATTATTTGGAAGAGGGTGAAGGCTTATGGCATCTTACACCTTGCAAATTGCCTCCCATTTGGTATACAGGACCAATAAGCTAATAAAATGTATTTGCTACCCCTATTCGACTGTAGTGTCATTCAAATTACACTTTCCCTCCACCTTCAAATTGAACGATAACATTAGCGTCGGAAACGCTTTGTCAGGCGTGCAAAATTCAATGAAGAATGTCGTGTACGATGATCTATATTGTAGTGTTCTTCTCCCTTCTGTAGCTAGGAGTGAGACCAATATTTTTTCAAAACGCTCTGTCACCAATATGTTGTTTTATCCGGATCAGCTGTTCAGAAAAAAAAATGCACTGGGGCGCACAACAACACAATATCATATATGGAAAACGAAAATCAGGTTATTGTTAAAATGAAGTTAAATCAAATAAATTATCCACTACAGGCTGGCATTGACAGTGAATACAAATATTAATTTATACCACCGGTATTTTATTTGTGATTAGTCATGCGTAAATGGGGATCCAAAGAGCTTGCGCAGCGCCAGAGAGGCCTGCCGCGGAACAAACCTGAGCGGTACTCCGACCCTGTCGGCCTATGCTTATGTATCACAGAATACGGTGTTCTAATACATCATTGGTAGTCATGTGCTTAGTTTACAGTGAATTGGAATGTCGATTGTGGGAAAATATTGGGCCAACTCCAAGGAATATTCTAAGACATTCAACGACAAACTAGAACGAAAAATTAAAAAAAAAAAAAAAAAAAATGGTTAACGGGAATGTGCGCTTAAAGTTGTGAACAGGTGAATTTTATTCTCGAGAAAACTGCTGTTTTGCACATATCATCGCTAGCGATTGTTTTCTGGTCACATTTCTCGCGGAATATCGTAAAATATTGCCTGAAGTTTGGTCATTATTTTCTAACAATCGTCATTAAAATCCGTTGAAAAAAAAATGGCTAGTGGTGAAATATTGAAACCTGTCTTCCACAATGGGCACAATAATGTCCATGGGATTTCTCGAGATACTCCCGTTTCCTCCCTTCTCATTCCACCTATTCTTCCATCATCATTCGCTTGCCTTAATTATCGTCTTCCTTAGCCTAAAGGACATACTCGTTGGATGTTAAACTGAAACATTTCAATTTTTCCATAATACTCAAAGGCCGGCTGGGTTGGGAGTCCCGTTCACATTAGTTCCGCGGCAAAGCGTTTCGAAGACATATGTTATTGTTCAATGTTAAGGTGGCCACACAGGAAAGTGACATTCAAATGACAATAGAGTAGAATAGGAGTGGCAAATAAATTTTATTAGCCTACTGACCCGGTGTGTTAAACAGTTGGCAATTTGCAAGTTGTAAAACGCCATTACCCTTCAACAGTGGCGTATTTAGGGGGGGGCTTCCGGGCTTAAGACCCCCCCAAATCTTACTTACTATAGTAAAGTATATGAATATCTTGCAGAATTTTCACATTTTCAGGCAAAGCCCCCCCGAAAGTTAGCAAAGCCCCCCCTTCCCGAAACAAAATCGTAAATACGCTACTGCCCTTCAAGCTTTAACATTTCCTCAATAAGTTCCCTTATCTTGCAAAATTCGTACATTTTGACCTCATCATTCTGTCGAGTAACCAAGAAAACACCCCAGTACCAAAAATGAGGCGTGTATCTCAAAAAATGGTTACTTCAAACTTTTTTCAGAACTGTTCGATTTTGAACTTTTAACGCTCACAATTCGAACACACTTGCTATCGAAGATTTCTCCGGTTGCCTAATTGTTTCATATGTAAAAAGCAGTCGACTGAGCATAGGATCAATATGAAGTCAGAGTAACACCCTACGACCTTCCCTAGTAAGCGAAATGAATTAGTATTTTCCACTAACGGGTTCAGGCAACTACTCGTGTACATACGAAAGCTCAAAAACATAAATAAATTATTTTCAAGAAGATATAATATTTTACGTACGCAAATTTAAATTTCATAAAAAATAAAGAAATAAAGTAAAGGAAAAAGAAAGAAAGAACACATATTACATATTTAACGTTCAAAATGATAGTGAAAATAAATTATACGTGTGTATAATATTTACGTAGCAACAAACAGTTAAAAATTGCAAAGCGCTTAGCTGTTTCTTAAAATTATTCTCCCTTTCTCTTCGCTTCCTTTGGCTCTTCGACCTTCTACTTTGAGTTGGATTCTGTTTTCTTTTATATGATTCCTCCCGTTTCCCCACTTTAAACTTTTATTAATTATAATAATTTTGTCACAATTCACAGGTACCGCCTCTAAACTTCAAACACTAACAGGGAATTGCCCTCCTACTGTGACTGTAGCAGTACATATGGAAGTTTGGCAACGAAGCATTATGGCGTCCTGCGCAAGCATGAGATTTAGCCGCTAAAACTATTTCCTTAAACTTAGAATAATATTTGGATAAAATGTAAAACATAACACAAAAAACGGTCATATAATATCCATATTGCGTAAAGAGATAACTACTTGTAAAATAATTTATGCTTATAAGTAAAAATTTCATAAAACTGAGCACAGGAGTAGCAAGATCGAACTGCAAGCGCCATCTTGCGTACTCATCTTAAAACTCATCAAGTTTTCCTCTTATATGTTACTTGTTTAGCTAACAGAATACATAATCACAGGAAATAGTATCTTATGTTGTAGCTGATGCGTAACTCTATTTTATAGTGCAATATGTATAATATGTGCCATTTCGTTACGCATTGGTTAAGGTAATGAACTAATGCTTATACTGACTTCCGGGTACTGACTGATCCACCTTAACTAATATCAATCGTTTTTTTATTTTTTTTACAAACCAAAAATGCTAGGACACATTCTGTTTATTTTTAATAAAGAGTTAATACACTAAACTCCAGCTCCGTAAGTTTAACGGTTTGCGAGATACTCATTATTTTCAGCAAAAATTCGGATCCTCACTACCTCCTTAGGATATTATGCATTATAATGAAAGCAATATAACATCCCAGTTTGGATTAAGGCCTAACTATATACCAAAAGTCATTTCATTTGACTTTGCAATTTGGCCGTTATGGTCAGGCACACAGAGTTACATTCAATTTTTTATAAATAATTTATACATTACAGTGATTCAAAAGTGTATTTTTCCAGTAGTTAGCCAGGCACGTAGCCAGGATTTCGTGAAGGGGGGGGGGGTCCGTGACATGAAATACTGTGATCATCACACCAGGGGCTCGATCATTCTGAACTGTTTTACTGGAACATATGTTGGTTCGTTTAGCCAGGATTTCGTAACGAGGGGAGGGCGTGATATGAAATTCTGAAGGCTCAGGAGCTTGATCAATGTAAACTAATTTACGTACTATCAACATATATTGGTTTGTTACGACAATAAAATGAGGATATGGTGGTAAGTATTTTGATAACAAACTATGAAAAAATCTCGAGCAATAAGAGAATAAAAAAATGTATTGAAAAAGATTATACAATATTTACGTTCCTTTCTTTGTTCATTCAAATGTAACACTTTTCCTTTCATTATGATCTTAACTATTATGAAAAGTACATACTCAATAATGTCTTGTAAAATATTGTACAATATCTGCGTTCCTTTTTCTGTTTAATCAAATGCTAATAGAACTACTTTCCATATATTTTTTTATTCCGTCAACTACTGTCGGTTCCAATTGGCAGGTTAAAGGAGCAGTAGAAAATTGTTTTTGAAATAACATGTTTAATTCTGCAAGGATGCGATGACGAAAAATTATGATGAAAAAAATGACCACGCTGTTACTCAACGGCACTCTGCTTTCGGAAGCTTGAAATCTCCCTGACTAGTAGCAGAAATTCTGAGGATTCTGTAACTTTTCTAGAAATTTCAAATTCCCTGACTCTTCCAGGATATCTCGCTGACCTCGCCACATGTATTGCAAGTAATACAAATCTCCTCATACGAAAGAGAAACCAAAAGCTTCCTGTAGTTTTTTTTTTAATTTTTAACGCTGCTCCTTCTTTTTCTCATTTTATTTTGTTTCATCCTTCCTTATTTTTTCATTTCTGGTCTCGAAGGGGGGTCCGGACCCCCCCTTGGCTACGTGCCTGAGTTAGTTCCTCTAAAAACTGACAGGCCTCGAAAGCCAAGTAGTAGTATAAATCCTATTGCTATTATTACAATTACAAATATCAAATCCAAAAGTGCCTGAACTTCCTTTTTTACTTAGATATATTAAATAGCCTACTCACCTCAGGTAAGTAGAGAAAAACAAATGGAAAAGAAAGGGAAATGAAGGTCTTGAAAGTAAAACGCAGACAAATTTACTAGTCTTCAGAAGATACTGTCTACAATGCAGTGAGCAGAGTTAGTCGGTAGGTTAGACTGAGTCGGTGGGTCGCAGTGGGTCATGATGGGTTGTGACTTGCAGTGGGTCACGGTGGGTGGTGGGTCACAGTGGGTCACATGCTGTTGACCCACGACGCACTGACCCACCCAGAAAACTTGACCCACTGACTTACTGACCCACTCCATCTCTGACTTGGACCCAGTTGGCTAAGGATAGAAGTCAATGGAGAGCTCTTGTGAACGTGGCATTGAACCTTCGGGTTCCATAGGCTACACAGTTAGTTGGTTAGACTACAATTATATTCAGGCCACAATTCTCATAATTTAGAATGTGAAACAAATCTCACTTTTATAAATCTGTGGTTCCAAACCTTATTTATCTGGCAACCTCTTCGTAAACCTGCGTACTTTACACACGCCTCCTTCCCATGACAAAGAACAAAATTATCAAACTTATAACAAAGTTGAATTGTGAACGGTCATTACAACTGGTTATTTATTTATAATTTCACAGGTTATTTCTGAACAGTGTTCGTATTTTTTGGGAAATTTCCCTCATCGAGGGAAATTTTGTAGGTAAATTTATGAAAAAGAAAAAAATTGCTTTTTTTTATATATACAACGTAAAAATCAAGAGAAATTCTCGTGCTGACTGATTGACCAAAATAAACGCTTAAATTTTTCTTTAGTCTTCAGAAATAAACCAAGACAATAATAATAGCATGAGTGTGTCTTTTCAGAGTAGCATAATTGGCATTCATTCTTGACTGGGTGTATTTGTGTATAGTTTTTCGTTAAAAAAAGTTCAAGAAAAAGTAAAAAAGAAAAAAATAGAAGCAAAAAACAAATGTGGTGGACACTTTCCTTTGATATAGCTAAATTAATCGTATTACACAATTTTTGTCATAGGAATTGGATACGGAGCAAACTAGGGAAAATTTGATATGAAAAGAGAAAATTTTGTGTTAGTGGAGGGAAATTTTCTTAAAAAATGAAATGAAATGAAATCTTTTAAGTTTTATGTCCCACGTTTATGCCGGCTAGGCTAAAGGAGATGATGATAATTGAATGAAGAATGTGGGAGCAAACAGAAGGAACACTGTGTTTGCCCACCATAAAGCTCACGTGGCGCCAGCTGGGATCGAATCAAGGACACCATACACCACAGGTGAACTCTCTACCTCTGGAAATTTTCTTAAGGAAACCTACGAACAGTGATTTCTGTCAGCAACTTACAGCCCATCTCTTCTCGCCCTCCCCAGGTTGGAAAACACTGGTATAAAACTTGTATTTTTGGGGCAAAGGAATACTCTGAAAATTTGCGATGATACTTCACACATCGGAACGCCACATATTCATTACAAAACTTGCGATATGTTATCAAAGCGTATTATTCATAAGCGGAAAAAGAAGGTAAAAACAATTGCATAATTACATAAGCAAATAGCTGCTGAAACAAATAGCTACATCCTGTTATGTATAGACAATTGTTGTATTTTCTGTTTTGTTTGCTATAACAATTTCCTTCTATAATAATATGAATTCCGACGCCATTACGCATTTCCTGTCAGGCCACTTTGGAAAAAATATAACAAACAGGAGAACGTAATTGTTTCAAGTTTTATTATGACTTTATTCACCACGTTGTTTTGTGATGATATGTATCAGTTATAATAAACAGAATTTGACTCTTTATTTAAGGAATTTCCTAACTTGAATATCTAGGAATGAGTAATACAGAACACTTATTCATTGCTACCACACTTACGAAACTGAAACAAAATATTGAGTCAATGCTAACAGTTTCAAGTTTATTTTCCTTATATAGTAGGGGGCACGGTGAGTCAATGGCAGTGATAACGATTTAGTTTATTTTTAGACAAATCTAGCCTATTTGGAGAGACATTTAGCCATACATATCTACGAAATGCTTATAGCCTTAAATATAACTTATATTATGAAACTCTTTTGCCATTTTTGGCTTTCTTTTTTCTTAACCGTTAAATTAATTCTAAAAATACTTTTTCCCTTGAAAATAAAGTGTAATTTTTACAAATTTGCCATTATATATTATCGTATTGATTTCTCTAGACGAAGGTTTCTCCACCTGGGGGTCGCAAAGACAAGCAGAAGAGATAAATATAATTAAAATCTAATACCGGAAATATATTTAAATATTATTTTGAATTTTGTTCTGATACGCATATTTTTTAAAATTTTTATACGTACTGTTAAGAACAACAAAAAATAGTTCTATTAAACATTTTCAATGGATGCAGAGTTGTTTAGTAATCAATTTAAATGAAAGAGGTATGATATGAAACTAATGAGAACTGCATATTGAAATACCAGAAAATACAAATGCAACAAATTGAAATAGAATTAAAATTGAAAACTAATGAGATACCTGAGCATGGCGCGATTTCACTAGTGCGGCAATGTCCGGTTCAAACTTCGTGACGCACATTATCAAGTTATTTAAAATATTCAATAACTCTTTTAACAACTGTCCACGTTTTTTTTAAAACCAAAATTAGAAATCATTTTATTATCATATCATCCAAAATTAAAGTAGTTTCGGAGTTTTAAAATTTTCAAACGGCGTCCATTTGAAACAGTATGACGGATATGATTTAATATTTGTAATATGAATGAACTGACCAAATTTAGTTTTAATCCATTCACTTTTAGGAGAGGTACTATGTCCACTATAAATGGATTTTATGGATTCTACAAGAAATTGATTCTATTATTATTATTATAGAAATAGATGGATATCGTGAGATCTCCGCAATAGGTATATTAATTCTTTGGGGATCCCATGGTACAATTTGTACCATACGGGGTGTTTCATGGTACATTGCGTTATAACTCTCCTATTTGAGCTTTTTCGTCCGTTTTTTGTTTGTTTTTCAAGTCCGGAGGCATTGTAGAAGACATTACGTATGGTTTCACACCTTCTTGCGTCAAGACATAGGAGGTGATGACGTCATAAGTCTAAAATTTATATTTTCGTGTAATAGTTTTTGGGGGGGTTTATGTAAAGTATTTTTGGCGGGCTTATTTTTGCACGTAGAAGATTGAAATTTTGCACAAACATGCAGTGTACCGAGTAGTATTTACTAGATTTTTTCAGATTTCTGCGTTAAAACAGGAGGGGATCCAGAGGGTCAAAAAGTTGAAAAAAGGGATATTTTTACCAAAAAATCTCTTTCTTCGCGATTTTCACGCCTTAGATACATGATGGAGACACGTGAATGGTACCGCCTGAAAGGCAGTTCTATTTTAAAGAGAATGATGTGCGACACATGGCCCTAGGGTAATTAGGGAAGTGTCAGGGAATTTTTATCAAAATATACTTCTGTATAGGGGAATTTTGGACATTTTCGGTATTATTTTTTGCGGGCTTATTTTTGCACCTAGAAGATTGAAATTGTGCACAAACATTTAGTCCACCGAGTAGTATTTACCAGATTTTTTTCAGATTTCTGCGTTAAAACAGGGGGGCTAAAAGTTGAAAAAAAGGATATTTAGACCCAAAAAATCCCTTTTTTCGGGATTGTTCCGTCTTAGATACATGATGGAGACACGTGAGTCATACCGCCTGAAAGGCGGTTCTATTCTGAAGAGAATGATGGGCAAAACATGACCCTAGGGTAATTAGGGATGTCTCAGGAAATTTTTTACCTGAGATCATGGTGTTTTACGGTAATTTGGGGCATGGTGGGAATTCCTGATAAAATTTTTCCTGCCCTTAGTATTCAAGATAGAAACTTGAAATTTGGCACACACATTCAGTATATTAAGTACTATTTATCAGATTTTTTAAAGATGGCTACGTTCACACAGGGCGCTCCAGGGGGGCCAAATTACGAGAAAAAAAATTCACTCCAAAATTTTCCCTTTGACATCATTTTTCCCGCTTCTGGTATATGGTATGAGAATGCAAGTGGTACCATTTGAAAGCCAGCTCTATTCTGAAGAGAATGAGATATGAACTATGATCCTAGGATAAATAGTGACGATGCAGTAGTTGCTTGACTGAAAGTCTAAAAAATAGCCCAAAAACCCCGGATCCGGAAATCCCACACATGCTTATCACAAACCAGAAATTATAATGAGGTCGCTGGCAAGAGGATGTGATAAAATGGGAGTTGTGATAGGAATTAGGATCAGAACCACTGCTCTAGACAGATGGTGTTTTATTTTGCAATAAACACTTGTTTTTCATTCTTCTCCTCTCTCCCCACCTACAGATTTGCAGCAATTTAACAATACTCATCGACTCAGAAAGAATTTTAATGTTGCTTCCGTAACGGCCCATTTGCTACTTTGTAATTATTTTAATTTTCATATTTCATTGCAAGAATGAAAGTTTTCTACTACAAATTTAGCAAACTGTGCGGTTCTTCAATCCACAGAGGATTTTTTGTTTATTAAAGGAAAGAAATAGAATATTTAATTAACTTGAAAACGCTCAATGCAATCATGATGATTCATGTGGGTGTACGGAGAAATAAGAAGTGTTTTTAAGGACTATACCCTGCCGAAAGAAGTACTACTATAAATTGGGACATTGGCAATCTACACAAACACAACCAATCACAATCCAACGATGTGTGCATTCAATTCCAGCGCCTCAGCTAGCTGCGACGTCATCGATGATTACTAGTTTCAATTCAACTAATAATATGGCTGTTGACTTTCACAAATCAGATAAGTTGTTGATTAATTTCATTGTAATTTAAAGTCATGTATGTTGCTTGTTAGTCTTCATTGAATAAAATTCAATTATTTCAAATTTTACTACAACTCACTTATAATCCTACACACAAGAATGGGTTTTAAAATCTACAATGTGTGTTATAGGTCAGCAGTTCAAAATCTAGCCACTTTTTTCGTTAAAAAAATCTTATTTCTGAAGGCCATTTAGTATATTTTCTTCAAAGATTGTTCTCAACACTGGCCAATGGTATCTCTGGTTTGACCATAGCTCTAGGGTTGCCAATTTTGCCAGTTTGTAGCTAGATTTGGCCATTTTGAGAACCTGGCTAGCTACAAATTTCTTAATAGGCTACTAGTGACTTTCCTATCCATATGCTTTTTTTGCTTTAAGCCATTTCTAGCCATTTTCTGAATTTAGGCACTTTTTTATACATTCTGTGCTTCATTTTGTTAATTTTTGAAGTTCGAGCCGTTCTCTTAGTGGTAGCATTCCAAACTCCATTGCTAGAATTGATCCTCTAAGAGATATATGACATATTGACTCCTTCATATATCTTAGTTACAATGTAGGGAATGGGCTCAAAGCCTGTAAATTACCAGTAGACGTTGAGAAAAGTTTTCGGGGAAGACTTGTAAGTTTTAGTAAAAACTTCGTTGAAGAAATTCAGAATACACTTCCTGATAATATAGTCATCCTTCAGAACATGTCGCTTTTCAGAGTCAATGATAATTTTGAAATCAGCGAAACAGTCTTTTACTGACTGAGCTTTAGGTTTTACTTTTTGGATTTGAAGATAATATCGATACAATTGAAAATCAAAGTCGAACGTAAATTTCATGAAATGGGTAACTTTGTGAAGAATTTTTACACAAAGTAAATCAGTATACAAATAATGGAGGAGGGTGTCCACTTTCAGAATTAATTTCATTGGCTTTTTTATATATACAGTATACTAACCCGGGAGTGAAGCGTGTATTAACCCCTTCCGGATCCTATGGTACAATTTGTACCATACGCATTTTTCATGGTACATTGCGTTATTTCTCTTCTATTTGAGCTTTTTCGTCCGGTTTTTTTGTTTTCCAAGTCCAGAGGCCTTGTAGAAGACATTACGTATGGTTTCAGACCGTCCTGCGTCAAGACATAGGAGGTGATGACGTCATAATTCAAAAAATTTTTTTCTCATTTTCTAAGCGTATGTTCAATATTTTTTGGCGGGCTTATTTTTCTACGTAGAAGATTGAAATTTTGCACAAACATTCAGTCCATTAATTAGTATTTACCAGATTTTTTGTTCCGATGTCAGTGCTAAAACAGGGGGGGAACCAGAGGGGCAAAGGGGTGAAAAAAGGGATATTTTTACCCCCAAAATCCCGTTTTTCGTCATTTTCCCGCCTCACATACATGATGGGGACACTTGAGTCATACCGTCTGAAAGGCAGTTCTATTCTAAAGAGAATGACGGTCGAATCATTGTCCTAGGGTAATTAGGGACGTCTCAGGGATTTTTTAAAAAATATACTTCTATATAGGGAAAAATGGGACATGGTGGGTATATTTTTTTTGGCGGGCTTACTTTTGCACCTAGAAGATTGAAATTGTGCACAAACATTTAGCCTACCTAGTAGTATTTATCAGACTTTTTTCAGATCTCTGCATTAAAACAGAGGGGATCCAGAGGGAGGAAAATCTGAAAAAAGGGATTTTTAGACCAAAAAAATCTCGTTTTTCAGGAATTTCCCGTCTCACATACATGATGGAGACACGTGAGTCATACCGTCTGAAAGGCAGTTCCATTCTGAAGAGAATGACGGTCGAATTATTATTCTAGGGTAATTAGGGACGTCTCAGTGATTTTTTTTCAAAATATACTTCTGTATAGGGTAACATGGGGAAATTTCTGAATTTTTTTTCTGGCGGGTCTATTTTTGCACCTTGAAGATTGAAATTGTGCACAAACATTCATTCCACCGAGTGGTATTTAACGGATTTTTTTCAGATTTCTGCGTTAAAACAGGGGGGTCCAGAGAGGCTAAAAGTTGAAAAAAGGGAAATTTTGACCAAAAAATCCCTTTTTTCTGCAATTTCCCGCCTTAGATACATAATGGAGACATGTGAATGGTACCGCCTGAAAGGCAGTTCTAAGCTAAAGAGAATATGGGCGACACATGACCCTAGGGTAATTAGGGATGTCTCAGGAATTTTTTTCCCTGAGATCATAGTGTTTTGTGGTAATTTGGGGCATTGTGGTAAATTTTGATAAAATTTCTCCCTCCCTTACTATTCAAGATAGAAACTTGAAATTTGGCACACACGTTCAGTATACCAAGTACTATTTCTCAGATTTTCTTAGATGGCTACGTTCACACAGGGGGGTTCAGAGGGAGCCAAAGTTCGAGAAAAAAAAATTCCCTCCGAAACTTTCACTTTGACATTTTTTCCCGCTTCTGGTATATGGTATGAGCATGCTAGTGGTACCATTTGAAAGCCAGCTCTATTCTGAAGAGAATGAGGTATGAACCATGATTCTAGGATAAATAGTGACGATACAGTAGCTGCTTGACTGAAAGTCTAAAAAATAGCCCAAAAAGCCAGGATCCGGAAAGGGTTAACCTTGAGAAAACAATGAAAAACAGACACAGGAACAGGTTGAAAACAAAAACGCTTTTTTCAATTTTAAGAGTGAGGTTTGGGTTGCGCCGTGAGCAAAAGTGTCATTTTCTATAGTACGAAATTTCAGCCAAGTTTGCAACTAGTTCGAACAAAAGCAGTTTGTTACCAGATACCGAGATAAGAGAATCTTTTCCTCAACCTGAAGAAGAATATGATGATGATGACATTTATTTCTTTTAGATAGTTTTGCATAAAGCTTTATGCTATTATAGAAATCATTTTTATTTAGCTTTGTTTTAGCGCGGAAATTTGCTTTCCTTTCTAGACATTTTTGGCCATATTTAGTTATCGATCTTAGCCACTTTTTCTCGTTGAGTATTGGGAACACTAACCAATTCATGTAAGTTTGTGATGGGCATCGTTTGCATGGGTTGTCCCGTTTCTTTGCAATTCTTCCGGGCTTTTATGAGTCCTCCATCTTCTTTACACCTTGAAGGACACAAACTTGTAATATTAAACTAAAGCAACTGAAACTGTCACAGTGTACACTATCTGAAGGAGTTTCGTTAATCAAACTGTACTTTTGCTTAAAGTTTTAGGGTAAACAGGTATCCTCCTATCCGCTCGTTACCCAATGCATTCGGTTTTGCCTTATCAAATGCGAGCTCAGGTCAGGAAAGTTCGACCCGTTCGGCCCGTATTACACGTTTGGCTCATTTGGATAGTTTGACCTGCTTGACTCCTTTGACTCGGATGACACGTTAAAACCGATAGACTTGTTAGAACCAAGACCTATTGAAAAAAATCATTGAAAATCATATATATCTTAACTATATATAAAACTACATGAAACGAACTGACATAATTATAGGGGTACTTCTGGTTGACGTGGAAAGTTGAAATTTCGCATGATTGTTGCTTTCCGGAACCAACCCACAAGAAAATTGCCAAAGTGAATATTTTCGATTTTTATGGGTTCTAAAGGGGGCATGAAGAATTTTCCCATAGTATTTAAATGGATCTCTTTTTGGACCTGTAATCTCATGTTTTAGGTACTTGAAATTGGAATAAAAACTTGAAATTCGGTATGCTTGTATGTTTTCATTAGCATGACCTAAATAAATTACTGGAAATAAAAAAATCCAAATTTAGAGTGATTTTATGGGGAATTGAAAAATCTTTCCAATGTTATTTATATGGGACACCTTTTACACCTTAAAATTATTAGGCACTTCCTGTAAGGCTACAATGATTAAATTTGACATGATTGTAGCTTTTCGGGACTAACCGACAGAAAAATTGCCAAAAAGGAATCTTTTTAATTTTTAGGGGTCTAAGGGAAGATGAAGAAATTCCTCATGTGGCCTTTTGTGACCTATAATTTCTTATTTTAGGTGCTTGGAATTGGAATGCAAACGTAAAATTATGTATGCTTGTAAGTTTTCGTTATCGGTACCTAAAGAAATCAGTAAAAATAAAGATTTCAAACTTTAAAGTGCTTTTATGGGGATCTGAAAAATATTTCCCATGTTATTTATACATCTTCTACATCCCAAAATGTTTAAGCACTTCTTGCAGAATTAGAATGATTAAATTTGGTATAATTATGGCTTTCCAGGTCTAACCTACAGAAAAATTACCAAAAGTTAGGGATGGACACGAATCGACCTAAAACTTGACTCGACTCGAAACTCGAAGCGAATTCGAGTTGAGTCAAAGGTAATTTCCTCTAGTAGAGTTCCGAGCCGAGTCACTGTTTTGAGTTCGAGTTTCGAGTCGAGTCGAGTTTGATAAATGTCTCGCTCTTTCAGTTCGTTTTAACTCGTTTTGAAATCATTGCCTGATTAGACTGGAAAGCGAAAGCCATGAGAAATGTAAGCAGCAATGTGGAGTACTTTTAGTGTTGTTCACGAGATGGGACACTGCTCGCATCTCGTCTCGTCTCGATTAACGAAACGACAATTGACTTTTATAAGTAGACATCCTCAAACATCGTGAGCACCAATATAAGTATATACTGTAGTTCTTACAATCAAGGCTGAGACCTGCGCTGTCGAAGTTTTGAGGCCAAGCAGAAACCCAACCCAGGTAGTGATGTCAACCGGCTCAGATCGGTTCAACAGCTCGAGCCGGCGCGGTTGGGATGAGCTCTCCGTCTCGGTTAGGGTAAGCCATCAGCTCGGTTAGTTTCGGCTCGAGTCCGCTCGGTTGGGTGAGCTGTTGGCTTGGCTCGATAGTGAATGAGCTGTGAGCCGAGCAACTCGAGCTGTTGACAATCCTAAACGCGAGGCGAGCAGTTTTGGACATGTTTGGCAAGCGCCCTATAACTTTTAACAATTTTTGGCTCGAGACCAAATACTTGCTCCTCCGGAATTCAAACCCAGAACCTCGTGAACGATGTTCTTGCCTCCTACAGTTCACGACTACCGAGGTGAGCAGTCAACTAATTTTTAGTATTCAGCTACAAACCACCCATATTTCATGTTTATACACTATGGTGTTATAATAATAATAATAATAATAATAATAATAATAATAATAATAATAATAATAATAATAATAATAATAATAATAATAATAATAATAATAATAAGTAGTAGTAGTAGTAGTGGTAGTAGTAGTAGTAGTAGTAGTAATAGTGGTAGTACACAGAGAAAAATCCGTTCTCCGGACAGTGGTATATTGTACTAATATACGTTATCCTCTTGCTTACTATAGAAACCAGTACGGAGCATACGTTATCCGTATGCTACATAGGCACTGCCCTTAGATGTTACATCATGCCGTTGCAGGATGTCTGACATCTAACAGTTTTCCGTATATCACATGCATATACTTATGCTACCTTCGTCATCTATATGTTATATACGTCCATTTGTATGTGAGCTCCTGACCGCCTACATTGTTTCATTCGGAAAGTACGTATAAATGGAACACTTATACAGAAACTATTATAAAACATGCGTTTTCAGTTATACGCCTGTTGTACGTTAAGTCCAAAAATTACAGGAATTACGCATGTAACCTATCTTTTTTAAGTACGCCACCTACAATTTTTTTCTCAGTGTAAAAAAAACGCTGATACACGTCCTTAATTATTTTAAATTAAAGGCCTAAATACAAATTTTCATGCCTTTAAACGTTAAGAGATTTCGAGATAAGGCCATCTTATTTGAACAATTGCAATTCCTATTATCTTTTTCTCTACCCGCCTTTTTTCTTACCTTCTAGGGGGAGTACTAGAAGAACGCTGAAAAACGTCTTTAATTATTTTAAATGAAAAATCTTAACACACGAATTTAATATTCCTAATCTTAACAAATTTCGAGATGTGGGTATCGAATTATAACAATTGTAACCCTACCCTTTTTTCTTCCTTTCTACGGCAAATATATATATGTATAAGGTAAAATGTGTCTATTTATTTTAAATAAAAAAGTCCATATACTGAGTGTCATGTCTCTGACCTGAAAAGATTTCGAGATAATAATTGTAATTCTCACCCTTTGTTTCTTCTCATCCTCTTTCCTTCTCTAAGTCAAAGATTGAAAAAAAAATCGCTGAAAGACGTGTCTAATTATTTTAAATAAAAAAAACGTATACCAAATTTCATGTGTCTGTAACGTTCAGAAATTCCGAGATATGGACATTTTAAGATAGGCTAATAACTGACCCTGTTGCTCACTCTTTTGCTGTCGAATTTCCAAAAATCCTTCCTTAGTGGGACCTAACATCACAAATCCTGTGCCATGTGTAAATTTCAACTTTCTTGTTTAAGCGGTTTGGTATGGGCGTTGGTAAGTCAGTCAATCAGGACTTCTTTTACATGGAGAGATTATGACTAAGAACTCTCAGTTTGCGAGCACTCTCAGATAAGAAAACGAACTGTCTACTTTTACCCCCCATTAGTAACCTTTTCATAACGGACACAGATTGTTTCCAGCTTATACTTATTTAATATCAACTACCTGAACCTGCACTCTCTACCCAGCGCATCATTTACATATGAGCACGAATTTCCTTGTCATCCCTCACAACATCTGTACATGTCCCTTTACAGACACAAGTGATAGATGTCTTGATAAAAATTGGCAAGGAGTCTCATAAAGGGGAGATTTTTTCAATATCTCCCACCGTTTGCAAGATTTGAGCCTACTTCCAGTTGGAGTTTCTAATTCATGTATGAGTGTTTTCTTTCTTCTTGTATGCCCTATGTAATAAGCAAATACATTACACACACAATTAATTATAGTGTCAGTGAAATATGGTGTTCATTAGACAAAACACCCCAAACAATAAAGATTCATCTTAGACTAGAGAAATGGTTATCCTTCGTTTTTTATTATCATTTGGGCATGAAACAAACGCCTGAGAGTTATACTACTCCAGTATCAATTATGTCGTGTTGGAATGCATAACTCGCAGGACATGATACTTTACGTTTTAAAATCTCAACATTTCCAGTGTACCCCTAAAAATGTAATAAGTAAATAACGGCCATGTTATTTTTAATATTCAATTAGAACTGGACAATCTACACAAAATTTAAAATCGACCAGTGAAAACGGCACGTTTCTAGCACTTGTGGTTTTCGAGATCTGATTGTCGAAAGGATTGGAGACAAACATATAAACTTTTCTTTGGAGACGAACATATAAACCTAGCATTTTAATATTATCAATAGTACTTTTTGCAATCTAATAATAAATCTTCAATTGATGCCTTTAACTGATCCAACAATTACAAGCAAGTTTCCATCAGAAAGTAGTTTCTGCAGAATTATATGGCAACTATTGCAGAACTTTTCCCAATAAATTCGTAAACTATCATGATCGATCAGTTCTGTCTCCATTTTTAGTATTTAATAATAATGTTGTATCAGGAGCGCATGCAGATTTTTTTGGGAGGGGTCCAAGATTCGGGGGGTCCAATAATATACGACATTATGTCTATATAGTATCAAATGGAGGTTATTCTAGAGCCGAAAAAAAAATAAGGGATTTTTAGTACTGACACCTATATTCTCACAAAAAGTTATTAAATTGTTTTTGTCAGAAAAGAAAATAGTACAGATGATGAGCAAAATCATATCTTTAATCCATTATCAAGTATTGCTGTTCTAGTCTATATATTAAAATTCTAGGTTTATATGTTTGTCTCCAAAAAAAAGTTTATATGTCTTTAATCCTTTCGACAATGAGATATCGAAAACCACAAGTGCTAGAAACATGCCGTTTTCACTGGTTGATTCCAAATTTTGCGTAGAGTGTCCAGTTCTCATACAAAATTTTCAAAAATCGTGTCTTTACTGTTCTATTAAAAATTTAGAGGCCGTTTTGAGCCCAGAAGATTAACATTATTGCAGGCCGAAATCACGGTGTTAGCCAACCAGTAGGAAAGTTACCAGTAGTATGGCGGGTTGACGGACATTGCAGGAGCTTTCCTTAAATCTGAATGGCAGAACCTATTGCATGCTGGCAACTTCAAAGGCCTCAAGAGACGCAATGAGGCGTACTCGGATGAATATGGATTAATTAGAAAAAAATATTCCATTTGATATCGTGTTTCTTCTACATATTTGCTACAAACTCACTCCAACATCTATACATAGCAATTCATTCCCTTTGTGAGTCTCCTATTCTTTACTTGTGTGAGTAAGGAGACATGCACAGTGGGGAGGAGATTCTGGTCGTAACAGAACGATGTGCTGAGTAGGCAGCGCAGGTTCAGCTAGTTTTATTTAAAAAGTGTACAAATGTGTGTCGAATTACAAAGTTTTGTGGGGATCCAGATACGGTGCACGGTGCGCCTCTGTATCGCATTTTCTTACTGGGTTAGTTTCACTTTTGATAAAATAATAGTTTTACTTCTAAGGACTATTATAGAGACTTGAGAAGAAAGCCATTCCACAAGAATTTGACAGTGCATACTCATAAACACATCCCACCAAAGATACTATTGTTTCTTTGCAAAGGGAGGAAATCTCCCAGCAATTCCAACACTTGATTACATTATTTCGATATCAGCGTATATTTCCATTTAGGCCCATAACAAGGTACTGTATGCCGCATAAAATTACCACATGAGCTGTGAATAATCTAAATTTATATAACCTCTCTGTAACGAACACTTCTCATTTACAGACAAATATTCATGTCTCACCTGTGTCTGTTCTTAAGAGGTTTCACTTTATTACGTTCTGATAATAGCGAATACTCTCTAAAATGCCTTGGTCTATGTCTAAAAATGTGAATACACGCTTATTAATAACCTAACGTTTCTTTCTAATATACAGGATGTTTCAAAACAACACCGACAACGTTTTGGGAGGTCATTCCTGATACTAAGATAAGGCAAAAAGTATAGATATCCTGGGTGCACAAATGCTTCCTTTTGGAATTGTAGGCTGCCGAAAACATGAAAAAATGGATTTGAAAAGTTCATAGCTCCAAACCCATGGGACCTACCGTAGTCGGGTCGAGATTTCACTTAGGAACTAGTATGTGCCTTATCCAAATATACAAGTTTCAGAATCCTGAGGGGCTTCCACAACAATTTTTATAGAGAGAGTTTGGCTATGACATATAATTTCAAGTACTCTCAAACTACCTCCACAAAAATTGTTTACGGCAGCCTACAACTCCGAAAGGAAGCATTTGTGCACCCAGGATGGTCTATTCTTTTTGTATTATCTTGGTGTCAGCAATCATGTCCCAAACGTTGTCGGTGTTGTTTTGAAACACCCTGTACGTCTAACTGTTTTACACTGGCTAGGTCTCTTAGAACTCTTCGTTTATCTAGTATGTGCTATGTTCTTGTCCCTGGTTCAACCCCGGTCATAAGTTTGTGGTGGAGTACATCATGTCCATGGGGTTTCTCTGAGAACTCCCGTTTCGTCCCAATCTTTCACTTCAGCAATTCTTCCATCACGGTTCATTTGGTTTAATCATTGTCTTCTTTAGCCTAACGGACATAATCGTGGGACGTTAAACTCAAATATTTTATTTCATGTGCTAACTCAAATTCACAACTACGAATATACTTTCCTCAAAGGGCCTTACAGGAAACAAGAAACAATATATTTCGACATTCAAGTTTCTAGGGAAAAACGCGTCGAAAATATACGACTTGTTTTTTTATTGCTTTATGCTTCAGTGGATACCTTATATTTTCAACTATAGAAGCAGCACTAAGCCACGTAGAATATATTTTAACCATGCTTTGATACCTTCGGTGCAACTTGGTGTAAAATGAGGGAAACTAAAGTCGCGAAGGTGTATTTTGTCTGCAGGATAGGCAACCCACATTGCACCATAAATATTTTGGAAAACTCAAATATAAAGCAAAAATATTTTATTCGAATAATTTTGGAATGTTTTCTGCTAGAAATTTGAAGGTAGAAATAAATTGTCTATTGTTTCCTGTAAGCCCTTTGAGCGAAGTATATTTGTCTTTTATTTCACTGTCGTAACTCAAGTCGTTTTCGAGATATGAACAATTTTTGATTTTCGAATTTTCAACAATTACTTCAAAATTTCGAAGGAATTTGAAGTTGCTTTTCTGGCCAAAGTTATGTTTTCATATGAGGTACCTTTGGTATAAATATCACAGCAATCTGTGTAAGAGTACTTTTCATCCCTTTACCCGGCTACACCCTTCTTCCCACTTTTAACTTTTGTTTGTCTTTATCAAATCTCCACTAGTTTTACAGGTTCTATTCTGTCCACCAGATCTAACGAGTCAAACGAGCCAAACAGGTCAAAAATCCAAAAGAGTCGAATGAGTCAGACGGTTCTATACGGGTAAAAGTGCAGTATAGATCGAATGGTCTAGAAACAATTCCATTTTCCGAGCACTAATTGTGTACACAACATGAAAATTGAAGTTTGATGTTTTTTAACGGACCAACACTGTATTTAACCCCATTATTCATTCCCTACTAAAAAACTTTTGTTTTCCCATGGCAACTGATTTTTATTATATTCAAAATTTACTAATACGAGGGCCATTGCAAAACTCATGGAAACTACAGTAGAGCGTCGATTATCCGAACGTCGGTCAACCGAACGACCGCTTAACCGAACTCTGTACTCGCTCGCACCTGTTACTCTCCCACCCTACCGTCCATCATCCCCCTCACTCCCAAACCAAGTTTCCCACAATAGTCGCCGCACTGAGCCACCGCTGGCGGAACATTGCTTCTAATGGAGCCTTCATAAGGCGCTGCTGACCGGCCAAGCCGCCAGTCGCTGTGTTTCAACAATCAGCACACTTCTTTTTATGAATAAATTTACTCTACAGTACTTCTTTTTGGCAAATAAATATGTACAGTTCGATTATCCGAACAAGCCAGTTTTCCGAACACCCATGTCCCCCAATTACTTCGGATAATCGACGCTCTACTGTATATTTTTTTCTCGAGAATGGTGACAAATAAAACAAAACTCAAATATGCAAGTGGAAGGATAGTTCATATGTAAACATTAGATGTATGGGGATGAATGAGCACAGAAACCGCCAAAAGATATAGCACGATAAAAAAGACGAAAAAAAATGTCGTTTCAAGCGTATTTTGCTGTCAATCGCAACAGTAAACAACAGTACAGGGCAGGAACATGTACCTCCAGTGGCGGATCCGGGATATGATCAAGGGAGGGGCTAAACCATAATTTGCCGTTTTATCCAGTGTAAAGCAGAATTGAAGCCCATTTTATCCAGTGTAAACCTGAGCGTCAAGGGGGGGGCTATAGCCCCGTAGCCCCCCCCTTGGATCCGCCCTTGCCTGTGACATCTTAGAGTTTCTGTCATCTTGTGGATTCTTGGGAAGACTGCTGATGCCATGGAATGCACGTAGTTTGTAATGTACTATTGTGTATTGTTGCAATTGACAGTAAAACAATTTTGAAACGACATAATATTTTTCGTCTTTTTTCTCGTGCTATATCTTCATGGTGGTGTGTGTGTGTTCAGCCATCTTCCTACACGTAATGTTTACATTTTAACTAGCTTTTCATTTGCATATTTCAGATTTTTTTTTTAGTTGGTTACCATTTTCGAAAAAAAATGGTTGCCATGACTTTTGCAATAAATATCGTGGCCCCGCGTAGCGTAGTCGCTAACACTCTCGTCTTTGGTGCAATCGGTCCTGGGTTTGATTTCCGGTGGGGAAACTTGGTAGAAAAGTGGAAAAAAACTTTTCCAGACTAGCCATCCTGAGTGAGGTTTTTCTGGATTTTCCTCATTCCCAACACGCAAACGCCGGGATGGTACGTAACATACAGGTCCCAGGCTGCTTCCTTCCTTCCCTTTCCTCAGAAAAAATGAAATGCAATCTTTAAGTTTTATGCCCCACGGTCATGCCGGTTAGGCTAAAGGAGACGGTGATAATGAGAAATGAATGAAATGGTGCAATGAAGAAAGTGGGAGGAAACGGGAGATCCCCGGGAAAACACACGCACACGGTGTTTGTCCACCACAAAGTTCACTTATTGGGGGCTGGGATCGAAGCAGGGACCCCAAGCACCGGAGGTGAACGCTCTACCACTGAGCCATCGCGACACCTTCCCTTTCCTCGGATAGAATGTGATTGCCAAGGGACGTCATATCTCATGCGTGGCAAGCTAACATGGCCAAAGATAACGAAAGCTCAAAAATATAATTCCTAATCTTAGTCCTTCTTAATTATTATTGAAACTAGAAACGGTAGTTCATTTCGACCACTTTTGGTCTTAGTAGAGAGATTAGAGACGGAATATATTCTTGGGACGCTTGCTTAATTGATGATAGAAGACTGTTTCTCGCTATCTATTAGCGTTTTCGTTCTATATTGATCAACGTTAAAGCCGGAAATGGTTGGTTCTAGCACTTTTTGTGGGTAAATCACCTCATACAACGAAGCCCGCTCCTATCTTTTGATCCTCTATAGCCTGGTTAAAATTGATGGTAATTCATTAAGTAGTTTTGAGATTTTGTGTCTTACGAACGGACACACAGACACACATATAAAAGAAAAGTTAACTGACATGTTTCAGTTTCAGGGTCTTAAGGTTCTTCACTACAGCGAAATTAAACTACCACTAATTTTAGTGTTTTTCTGTAATATCTTCAAAACAAATAAAAATATTCGAAAAGTAGAAACGTAGTGAACTAGATTATACGATTTTGCATGTGATACCATTATCACAATTCAACTATCTGCTTTTGATTTGCAACTGTAGATAGATTTAGCATTTTTTGCGGGTTCTGTAAATAGCGGCATAGCAAAAGCAGATAGGTGAATTGTGGTGAAGGTTTCACATGCAAAATCGTATTGTCTAGTTCACTACGTTTCTGTTTTTCCAATATTTTTATTTGTTTTGAAGATATTACAGAAAAACTCTAAAATTAGCGGTAGTTTAATTTCGCTGTAGTGAAGACCCTTAATTCAAAACCTGAATAAAAAAAAGTCTCGTTGCCGACTTCCCAGTATTTATCCTTCGATGTTATGTAATCCCGTAGAATCTGCATGCAATTTGGGTTGCATATTTAGGTAAGCGTACTTAAAAAACATGAAATCTTTGATTTTATCGCCCCACGTTAGGATAAGGAGACGGGTGATTAAGGCGAATGAATGAAGGTGGAAGAATCGGTGGAATGATAATGTGCAAAGAAAAGGGAGTACCCCGAGAAAACCCAAGGAAGCTATGTTGTTCATCACAAACTTTAACTGACCGGAAATTCAACAAGGGACCACAAGCACCAGGGGTAAGCGCTTTACCAGTGAGCCACCGTGACCACTACATGCGAGTACAAAGAAATTTTGGTCAACCTAGCTTTTTAAAAGTCGTTTGATTTTGCGGATGATGATATCGACATCTCAAAACGTCTAAGTGACAAAGTCAGATAGTTTAACGGACACTTACGTGTAATGATTTGACAAAAAAATAATAATAATAAAAATAAAAAATAAAAATACAAATAAATAAATAAACATAAAAAACATACCGTAAGCCAATGGCTCCCAACCTTTCTTCATTAACGATACACTTTACTGAAGAGCCATACTTGTTTTTTTCTAAAATATTAATAATTATAATAATGTAAGACTATGTAAGCTTCCATTGAAGTAATGAATATGTAGTACACAGTATTTTACTGCCCCTGTAGGCTTTTGGTACAGTCTGTCTCAAAATAGATTCCAGGTGATTATTTAATGTTTTATGAGAGAGGGTATGGTGGCTCAGTGGTAGAGCGCCTACCTCTGGTGAATGGAATACCTGGTTCGATTCCCAGACAAGTAAGGTAGTGGTGGACAACATCGTGTCCATGGGTTTTCTCGGGGTTCTCCCATTTCCTCCCTCATTTTCATTCCACCAATTCTTCCACCATCATTCGCTTGCTTTAATCATCGTCTCCCTTAGCCTAAAAGAGTATAATCGTGAGACGTTAAACTGAAAGATTTCATTTCATTTTTTAATGCTTTACCATTTTTAAATTCTACATTTCGCGACACTGTGTGCGACTGCGTGACACACTAGTTTGTCGCGAGATACTGATTGGGAACCATGGCCATAACCTTCAAACAACACTTGAATCTCTGATTTGAGATTTGAGGTTCATAAGTCAGTAATGTGAATAATGCCGTAAGTCAATGATTTGTGACGTTTCTCAACTCAGGAACACTTGTTGCAGCTCGATATTGCACGAACCATTAGCTTGACTTCTGACGTGTTACAACCCAACGGTGTAGCTACCGTTCAGGAATCAAAGCTGCATGTAAGCTTATTTTCGACATATGACTGACTTATGACGTTTCTCAAAACAGCGATTCATTTGCACTTAGTTCCAGTTGCCTCTTCACGGATGAATACGCTGGGAAAAGATCTATCTATCTATCTCTCTCTCTCTCTCTCTCTCTCTCTCTCTCTCTCTCTCTCTCTCTCTCTCTCTATATATATATATATATATATATATATATATATATATATATATATATATATATATATATATATATATATATATGTATATGTATTTGAGATTTCAAAATTATCGTAGGCGTAAGCATCGGAAGACTTGTTTGCTTTCTGAACTTTAGCGTCCCTTTTCGCCATCAAGGTTGTGTGAGCCGTAGACCTACGGTTTAAATGAAATACGAACTACCGTAATGCCTTGAAACTTCAATGCTCTCCCAGTGGGAATCGAATTTGGGACCATGTGCACACAAGGCACGCGAGCTAGTCACTACACCAGCGGGGAGTATAGGAACCCTTGTAAAAGGCATTGTACATCTCTCTTGAGAAGTATCAGCGTAAAAAAGTAAGAGATAGCAAGAAGCGTTTTTTTTTTTAAAAAAAAATATTGATTCAATGCCCCAAGAGTAGTTCCATCTCTTTTAGCCGACTATTCAAACTGGAAATGGTACAAATCTAGCATTTCTGGTTTCAAAATTCAGGGAAACAGTAATAATTGACGCGAAATTGTTTTTGGATGTTTCCCACTCGAAAACGAAATTAAATATTTTACTTCAAAGTCCCACGATCACTTCTTTTACGTTAAGAGAGACGATGATTAAAGCAAGTGAATGATGATGGAAAAATTGGTGGAATGATGATGTGGGACTGCTTGAAGGAAAACCAACGGACATGCTGTTGTCCACCACAAACTTACTAATATGTGTGTCACCGAAAAAGAAATTAAATAAAAGTATACTTTCTTCTCACATAAATAAATAAGTATAGAATTCAACAGATCGAAAAACTTTCAGTTTTTATTTACTGGGAACACGGTGGCTCAGTGGTAGAGCGTTCTCATCTGAAGCATGGGGTCCCGGGTACAATCCCAGTTCCCAAGTGAACTTTATGGTAGACAAACACCGTGTGCGTGGGTTTCCTCCGGATTCTCCCGTTTCCTCCCACTTTCTTCATTCCACCATTTCATTCATTTCCCATCATCAGTGTCTCTTTTATCCTAGGCGGCATAGCCGTGGGACGTACAACTCAAATATTTCAGGTCCCGGGTTCGATTCCCAGTGGGGCACTCGGTCTAAAAAGTGTAATAAGCTTTTCAGGCCAGTTGAGTTCAGTTGATTTTGAGTTTAACGTGCCGTTCAGCAGCGAGGCTATATGAGACCATGATTAACGTGGAATTCGTACCACGTGAGCCCTCACCGGGAATCGAACCTGGGACTCCTTTTTCAGGCCAGCCACCCTGAATGAGATTTTCCTGGGTTTTCCTCATTCACACCAGGCAAATACCGGGGTGGGACCTAACATATAGGTCCCAGGCCGTTTCCTTCCTTTCCCAATCATTTCTTCCTTCCCTTTCCCCGGATAGTGTGCTCGCCGAGGGACATCATCCCTCAAACGTGACGGGCTAAGTAGCCACAGATGCCGAAAGCCCAGAAATCTAAAATCCTCCTCTTCAAATATTTCATTTCATTTTGATTTCATTTTATATTTATTTACTGATTTATTTATTTATGGCAAAAGAGTGACATTATTCTCAGTGCCACAAAAATATTTTTTCTGGAGTTTCTTTAAAAAATACGCGTCATAGTTCTCCAGTATCTCCGGTCGTTTAGTTTGATGTTTCATATTTGAACGATGTCATAGCTAAACGCAGTGTTGAGAAGCGCTTTCTTCAATTTGAGAAACCACCTTTAATTGTGTACCGATAAAGTTTTTTCTTACTAACGACATATATCAATTCTCGTGCATAATCAATTCTCGTTTTGTGTCTCGTTCAATTTTACACAATCTCCCCCACTTTCATTTCATTGCTCATTAATGACAATTTTAAACTCTCCCTCCGAAGAAAAGATGTTCTCGGTGCACAGATAAGCTACGCTTTCTCAAATTTAGGATCAGGATTAGGAATTAAATTTCTGGACTTTCCACATCTATGATGGATGACGTTCATTGCCGATCACACTGTCCGAGCAAAAGGAAGCAAGAAAGCCGTCTGGGCCTGCATGTTAAGTATCATTCCAACATTTGCCTCGTGTGAATGCGGAAATTCCACGAAACTCTCACACAGGTTGACATGTCTGTAAAAGCTTTAACACTTTCTCGACCGAGTGCCCTTTCTCAAACTTAAGGAAGTATTTTAAGAGTGCAGAGATTAATATTTAAAAGTTGTAATTCAGTTATCATTCCATGTACTGTCGCCTTGTTAGCATCATAATGAAGAGGTCAACAAGCTATATTTCATTATCAGTTTAATGTTAGTATGTGGCGCGGGGAGCACGGTCACTTAGTGATAGTCGCTCCGGTGCAAGGGGTCCTTGATTCGATCCAAGCTCGCGCCAAGTGAACTTTGTCGTGGACAAACACCGTGTCCGTGGGTTTTCTCGGAGTTCTCCCGTTTCTCCCACTTTCTTCATTCCACCATTTCATTCAATTCTCATCATTACCGTCTCCTTTAGCCTAGCCGGAATAATCGTGGGACGTAAAACTGAAGGATTTGATTTCAAACTGATGAAGCACAAACTATATCTTACGGTAGAGTAGAAGTGCCAAAATTTAGATACCCGTTTCAGATTTCAGGTGTCGTCAACTAGTGGGTGAACCAAAATTGGGGTGTGACAACAATCAGATTTCAGTAAAACAAAACGATCAAGTAAAAATCTACAGCTTTAAACATATGATGCAATAAAGAGAATAAAATTGTTGAATTTGTATGAAGCATCTCATATTAGGTTTTAGACGGATCACCCGGTATGCTAACCAAAATTTTAATTGGCGAGATGAATAGAATTACAATTTAAAAAATGACTGAACAGCGTAAGATTTAAGTTTCGTCAAATAAAATGCAATAATACAATATACTAATTAATGTTCAAGTCATTAATTAATCATTTCTTATAGAAAACTAGCTGAAATACCCATTCTTTGCATGGGTCTATCTAAATGATCTATGTAAACAAGCTGAACAACGAAAGAAAAAAATATCGGTCATTTTCTATTACTTTTACATATCCGTAGCCCCCCCTCAGACCCCCCTCAGACCCTTTAAAAAAGCCTCTGGCCTCAAGGCGTTGGGGGCTCTACCGATCATCTCAGCGACCGCGAAAACTATGTATTAAACACTAATATCGGTCATTTTGGATCATTTAAGTATCTCCCCTCTCCCATCCCCTAAGTAGTACCGTCTAAAGGAAATAATAGAAGCCATTCCAGGTCCGAACCTAATCTATGTTGAAAATTTGATTTAAATCGATCGGGTGGTTCAAGAGTTAAGACATCGAGAGTATGTCAAGTCACAAACATAGTTACTTTCATTTATATATATATATATATATATATATATATATATATATATATATATATATATATATATTATAGTAAAGAAAGGTATTAATGAAGCAATATTTGCTTTTGCAAAAGAGAAAAACAACCTAATCAACATGGTGCATTAACTTTTCATATATGTAGAATGCCTCTTTAAATGTACGAGGTTTCAAGTCATTGTAATTCGATGTTAAAACTTCTAAGTTCATGTTTGTTAAAATTGAGTAGTCCGGCCGAAATTAAGTAACCTGTGTTAACTGAACTCAGGCAGAACTTTTGAGCAATACCTGTGCTAAAAGAGGCTTTAAATTCCAAAGAAACAAATCGCCAAAGAAGTTTCAAAGAAATGTTAACGTTTATTTGATTATGTTTTAGCAGGTTATTTCTTCCATGGTAACAGCATTAGGGTTATTTCTGACGCAAATTTATAGAAGCACTTGGAATAGTTTATCTCTGTGTCATGTATGGAGGTAAATATTATGAGCATATTTTCTTAAGGAACTTGTATGTTTCCATTGTTCACTATCGCATTCCTTAATAAACAATAAATGATTCATATGTACCCACTGTTAGTATTGAATATAACTATTAGAATTTTTTTATTAACACGTGTTAAATGCGCGTGAGAATGACGCACCCAGCTCTTTCCCGAACCATCCAGGAATGTGTTTTGCGCATTGAACATTCCATTGGAGCAAAATGTATCCTTAGAACTGATAATGAAAAAATGTTTGCCACAATGTACTAGCAGCTTGTTTTGTAATAACCAAACAGCAAATACAACAATTGTATTAAATAACATACAATTTTATTTGACTCTAGGACAGATTTTTTTATGTACTTGTAACTGCTCTACTTCATTTTTTTAAAATACGTACTTGTTGATCTCTCATTACCACGGCTATTTCCGGCTGACGTGGCATGCTTATGAACAGAAAAATTGTTAAAAGTATACATTTTCATGAGGTTGAAAAGGAGAATAAAAATTCCTACTGTTATTTAAATGGGCGTTTTATTGAACACTAAATTTTAAGTTTTAGGTGAATGGAATTCGAAAAAAACTTGAAATTCGGTATGTTTGTAGGTTTTTAATGTTGTTATCTCAGTTAGTCACAAAAATTTTAAAAAAATCAACTTTAGTGAGGTTTTATGAGGAACTGAAAAATCTTCCGCATGTTATTAAAAAAGGACACGTTCTTACACTGCATAATTATTATGCACTTCTTTTCGGGCTACAATTATAAAATTTAGCGTGTTTGTAGCCTCTCGGGACTAAACCACAGAAAAAGCTCTAGAAATGAATACTCTAAGTTTGTAGTGTCTCTAAGGGGGAGTTGTTAATCAAATGGGGTTTCTTTCAATGAGAAACCAAACTTGTACAGAAGCTGAAAATTTGACACTCTCGTACAACAGGACGTGTGAGCAGTGGCATATTAAGGGGTATATCGGGCTCAAGTCCCCCTCCCCTGAAAAAAACTTAGTTTTTTTCATTCCACATTCAGCAATAATCCTTCTTGCCATTTCTAAGAATTTCATTGACTTTCCATTTTCTTATGCTCTTTGTTCAGAACTAATACTGCATTATTGTTAATTTCATTCCATGTAAGAACTGTGTTGTTTTTTTCTTTCGTCCATTATACTCTTCTATTTCTTTTCATTAGTTGTTACTTTCTTTCTTTTGTCGTATCGTAGTCGGCCGCCTCACTGTCAGTAACACCAAAACTAAGAGAGGTGATAAGCGAAACTGGTGTTCCACGGATATCAACATCAGGGGACTTTAGTTATTATAGCAAAAAATATTTACATCACTTAGTTATAAAGAAAGGCAAATGTTTGAATTAAAGAAAATCAAAAGAGGAGAAAAAGTAGCCCGGGAAATTAGGTAAACCAAGAGGATGCTTCCTTTTTCTTCTATGATCGAACAAAGGGTTAGATTCACTGCTAAAGTGTGGTGTGTATCATCTATATATATAAAAGAGAACGCACAAAATCCTTTGTCCGCTCATCACGCTAATACGGCTGAACCGATTTCTTTCATTTTTGGGGGGTTGTTAGGATTTGGACCCTAGATGGTTTTTATCATATCACTTTAATTTTCAATTACCAGTGTCTTGAGATAATTGACCAATCAGGTGTCAATACGTACAAAAAATCTTTTGTCCACTCATCACGCTAATACGGCTGAACCGATTTCTTTCATTTTTGGGGGGTTGTTAGGATGTGGACCCTAGATGATTTTTATCATATCACTTTAATTTTCAATTACCAGTGTCTTGAGATAATTGACCATTCAGGTGTCCATACGTACAAATCCTTTGTTATTAGTTCATCATAGGTATAAAAATAAACGTATTTATATGCAACCCGCATGACCCTGTGACTCGGCGGGTTAACATAACTGACAGGCGCTATAAATCACTTGAAAGCGAAAAAGTAAAAATTATCTAAGTAACAAAGTTTATTGCGTTCCGGGATGACCGCAGCGAAGCGGGGCGGGTTGGGGTGACCGCAGCGAAGCGGGGCGGGTTAACATAAATGACAGGCGATATAATGTTAACATTAGTGCAATCTTCTATGGTTTTTATCATATCACTTGAAAGCGAAAAAGTAAAAATTATCTAAGTAACAAAGTTTATTGCGTTCCGGGGTGACCGCAGCGAAGCGGGGTGAACGCTGCTAGTATCACATAAGATTCACTAGTCTGAAATTCTTGCCATTAAAACTGCAATCAGCATATTCCAGCTTCAACTTGTCTCTACATTTTCTTTCAGGCAAAAACGTACACAGATAAAACTATTTTATTTTTTTTCTAAAATGAAATCAGTTAAGTTGAAATGAGATTACAAATATTCAAGTGTGTTTGCAGGAGTGTTATCTCAGATTTTTTTTTTTAAATTTGACTCAAATTATTTTTTAAAAGATCCGCAATTTCCTTAATATTGAAGCTAGAATCTTTTTCTCAATACTCCATCTTGTTTCAAAATGGCGGTCGTTTGAGAATTTGAAACATCCGTAACTTCCTTAGTACTGATCGTAGAGAAAAAAATGAAAAGGTACCTTAACAAAAAGTAGAAATAATATTAGTTAAAGCTCTAATGTAATTAGGGAGTAAAGTGGCTCAGTGGTAGAGCGCTTACCTCTGGTGTGTGGGGTCCCTGGATCGATCCCTGACCAACAAAATTTGTACTGAACAATACCGTATCAGTGGGTTTTCTCAGGGTACTCCCATTTACTCACACATTCGCATTCCACTGATTCTTCCATCATCATTCACTTGAATTCATCATTCGTCTCCCTTAGCTTAATAGGCATAATCGTGGGACGTTAAACTCAAAGATTTCGTTTTTTCTAACGTAATTAATATGGGATAATGATTCATAATGAGGAATCGATGCTTTGTGAATGACAAAAGAATGACTACTGTAAAAATATAATGCGACTAAACAATTAGAAGATTAAGGAGCAGATACTGAAATATGAAATGGGAGGCCATAGGCTGAGCAAACGCGGGAGACTTTAGGGGATGCCCTAGTTATTTAAAGGCTAGTCTATATAAATAAAAATGATTGTTGTGATATTTTACAGTTAACTTCGCTTTTTTTAAAGATCAACCTCATACATCAGTTTCCTGAATATCTGAATATCCTCGTATACAGGTTTTTTTAAAAACCCTTACTAAAGTGGATGGGGACACGAACACAAACATATCCGGGACAGTTAAAATTCCAAAGGCTCTCCCACTGGGAATCGAACGCGGGACCACGCACGCGCTAGCGACTCCTAGAACGCTACACCAATTTTGGTGATTTTTGGTACAGTCAGCGATAAAAGTTATTTCCGTTTGATGAAATTAGTTTCGTAAATAACTTCGGAATGGAAGGACAATTTGGATACAGTTTTCAAGAATTTAAAAAGAATGTAATTTTCTGTACTTCCAGGCTTGAAATATAAATAAAACCAGTTGAGAATGCTCCAAGAGCATTGCCAGAATGAACTTAAAAAGAATGGAGAGATGAACTGGGAAGGATAACTGTCATTGTTCCTAAAAGTAAACATTTTTTTTTGTTTTATTTGCACCATCTTCTCTTTCTCGCAAAAATCCACAAAATATCATCTATGACTTACAGTTCTCGAGATATGGCTGCTTAAATATCTAGAAATTTTAACTTTTTTGGCTAATATCTGGGGAACGGTGGCCAGTTGGCCAGACACTTAATCAGTGGCCACAGGTTACTATTTGGTACCAAAATGTTCACCATCCTCTTAGATATTGATGAACACCAATGCGATCTTTCTATGACTTACGTTTCCCGAGATGTGGCTCCTTAAATCTCCTGAAATCGGATCTTTCTAGGCAATATCTCGGTAACGGTAATTCATAGAGAGATGATATTGGTGTTCATTAATAACTAAGAGAATAGTAAATATTTTGGTACTGATATTAGCTAGTGGCCTGTAGCCAACTGGCCAGTGACGAAACCAGTGGCCAGTTGGACAGTGGTCACCGGCTACTATTTGGTACCAAATTATTTACCAACCTCTTAGATATTGATCAACACCAAAATCATCTCTCTATAACTTAAGTTTCCGAGAAATAGCTCATTAAATCTCTGGAAATTGGGCATTGTTTGGCCAATATCTCGGGAATGGTAAGAGTGACGCGGAAATTTTAATCACTTTCTCAGAAAGGTTTTGATGCTCTATCGAATGCGAGGTTCAAAATTGAAAAAATCACAAATAACAGACAGACGGACAGACAGAGAGAGAGACACAGACATAGAGAATTCAGAAACGAACTTTCTAAGTTCGTTGAAAATAACCAATATTAGTGTCCAATCCACAGTCTTGGGGTCATTGAGATGAATAATGATATTCACAATGATGTTGTAAGTCCAAGTTCAGTACCCATCCATACGGAGGTAAGAAGGAATAAAAATAATACGTTCAAAATCTCCGTTATCCGTTGTTTACCATAAACCTATGTTCTCCGCGCAAGTAGCAGGCATTTTAGCTAGCAATACGGTAAAGCATCCACTTAAAAGTTTTAACTAAAAATTGGGGGCGCGGTGGCTCAGTGGTAGAACGTTCACCTCAGGTGCTTGGAGTCTCTGCTTCGATCCCAGCTCGCGCCATGTGGACTTTGTCGTGGACAAACACCGTGCTCGTGGGTTTTCTCGGGTTTCTCCCGTTTCCTCCCACTTTCTTCAATACCATTTCACTCATTTCTCATAATCACCGTCTGAAAGGTTTCATTTCATTTTTTTTTGTTAACTAAAATCGCTTGTCTAAAGAGAGCGTGTTCTTAAAGGGTTCCAATGGTTTACCAAAGATTTCCAACTATTAGATTAAAACTCGTAAAAGGAACTGCAGTTGAATTATAATGTATTTCGTGATTTCTGGTGCATTAACTCTCATGAAAATATCTACTATACATTTGTCTCTTGCGGCTACATTAAAATTTGTTTCTTAATGAGTTTCATTACTAAACTTCAGTTCTATACACCGAGCAGGGATTAGAACGAAATCGTAGACTCTCACGTTGGGTGTCCTGGTGACCCACTAATTATTACAGCGTAATGATTGATACGTCGTTGGAAAGGTTATAAAATACTGATTCCAATGACGTATCACTTGTAGAATTCTCACCTTATTCGTAGAAGAAGAGGAAGAAGAACGAGAAGCAAAATTCCTAAAAAAAAAATATATATATATATATATGAAAAAATAGAATTTGAGAGGCTCTGGCAACCTTTACAGTCACACTACGCTGACGAAATCACGCCAATGTGTAGGCAATAAATTTGCAACAATAATACTTAAAAATTAGTAGAATTATTGTGTTTTACTGAAAAGAAAAGCGTAATGAATTTGTTTTCTGTTGGAAATATTTTTTTTTTAAATGTAGAAGAATATTCATTGAATTTGACATTCGTCCCGCCCCCCACCATTGTACCACGGTATATGCACACTATTTTTTTATTATTGCCCGTAGAACATACAAAAATAAGAATTATGCTTCTAGACCAATTCAGGGAAAAGATATCTTGTCTTATATGGTACAGTCCAGAAGATAAATGTAATTTACATCATAAAACTGAGACGAAAATTTGGCTAAATTTGCCTCTCCTCTACTCCCCCATATGAAGAACAAGTACTTTTGCAGAGCATTAGCGTGTAGTGATCTACTTCATTGCTTCACATACCAATTTTTATGACCGTAGTCTCAAAGGCGGGAATAACTAAAAAAAATGATACAAGAAACAAAAAAAAAACACGAAATTTACCCTCCCCCTTCTCCGCTGATACCCCACATAAATAACATGTATATCGGCGGCAAGATTCATCCTTCAGAAACACATTGATATGAAAATTATCTTTCTTGCTTCATTAGGAGCTGAGCTATTAAACTTTAAAGCCTTTATCCAGCACATGCTTCCTTCATCGTTTGAAGGTTAGCCATACTATTTATTATTTAATACAAATGAATTTTATCACTGGCGAGGAAAAAAAATCCTTCTTTGATTTTTAGCAAAACATTATGTTGAGCATTCAATGCAACAAGACAATAACTAATGATTTTCTGAATATTGTTGAAGCGAGAAATCCTCTTTCCCATTAATTTCGAACTATAACAGTAAATCACGTCCGTTTAGATAGCCCCCTAACTCTTCCGTATTTCATCAAAATAGTCTCAAACGTTTGTGCACAAAACAATTTTAACGTATTCGAAGCGGCAGCCCCCCCCCCCCATCCTCGCTGATTGCCTCCAAAATGGTCCTAATCGTATGTGCATGTTTGTGCGCGCAAAATTTTCTTTTATTTACAATAGGAAGTGTGAGATATTGGCGTATCTAGTTTAGACGCCAGTCCCCCACCAGTAAATTCTGCAAATTTAGTTCCATTTGGACAAGTTTTATGGAGTTAGGATGTAGATTTCTGGGCTTTCGGCATCTATGGCCATGTTAGCTCATCAGTATGATTAGAATTAGGAATTAGATTTCTGGGCTTTCGGCATCTGTGGCCATGTTAGCCCATCACTAGGATTAGAATTAGGAATTATATTTCTGGGCTTTCGGCATCTGTGGCCATGTTAGCCCATCACTAGGATTAGAATTAGGAATTAGATTTCTGGGCTTTCGGCATCTATGGCCATGCTAGCCCATCACTAGGATTAGAATTCGAAATCCTTATTTAATAAGACATGAAGAAAAGTAGATGAGATTTTATAAAGCGAAACGAGAAAATATACTGTTACTTTCCTTCTAGTAATTTCATTTCTAAGATAATATTTTCTCGGTGTACAGATAAGAAACTGTTTCTCAAATTTAATAAATTATTTTTTACAGTATGAGAGTCGTGAGTTGCTGAAAATGGAAGGCAGGGATCCATATTGTTGCAGGATGATTATAATTGTAACGAATCACTGTTTCATGCGTACGAACCTTCCACAGAGGGCCAATCAGCACATTGAGCCGGTAAAATTTCTCCGCAGCCAAGAAAACGCGCCTTTAGAAGTCTGCCTGAAGGCAATGTTGGCAGTATTCTTCGACTGAAGAGGAGTGGTTCACAGATAACTCGTACCCCGAGGATCACGCTATCACAGGAGCAGTTTTCAAAAACATTATGAATCGATTCTTGAAGATAGTATTTCGACATGTGAGAACAAAAGTTCTTCATTCTCACGAGTGACTTCTGCTCCATGACAACGCGACTTGCCACAAGGCGATTTGTTGAGCAAATTTTGCCCATGAAAAAAGTTGTCTGCATCAACCACCCATTTATTCTCCCAAGTTAGCCCAGCAGAATTCTTTTTGTTCTCCAAGATTAAATCAAAACTGAAAAAGCAGAAGTTCGACTCCAATTCTAATATCCAGCAGGCCGTTACCAGTGAACTAAAAACGGTCACAGCAAGACATCCAGAACTGGATCTGACAGCTGTATACCAGTGCCACTGCCAGTGGCGTATTTAGGGGGGGCTTCCGGGCTTAAACCCCCCGAAAGTGTAGTATATGGAAGTAATATCTTCCAGAATTTTCATATTTTCAGGCAAAGCCCCTACCCCCCGAAAGTTAGCAAATCCCCCCGAAACAAAATCATAAATACGCCACTGGCCACTGCTTATGTCGAAAGAGGAGAGACATATATGGTATAATAACACATGGTTATGGTTATTCTGTCTTTTATTTCTTTTTATGCCACCAATGTCGAACCTTAGTAGACGGACCGTGTTCATAATAAAAAGGGAAGGTCGCTGATGCAATAAATTTTTAAGGCTATTTGTATAATAAAACTGTAAGGCATTAAAAGACAATTTGTATAAAAAATTTGGATCAACGTGTTTTCTTTTGTAATATGGGAAGAGTTGAGAAGGAACAATGCTAAGAATAATTAAGTATTTTGAAGATAGTAAGAGGTGATCATTTAAAGAATCAATGAATTTGTTTTCGTTATTGGTAGCTCCAGATTGTTCTATTGCACATTCTCATTAACACAAGACCATACATAAAGTATAACTCAATGAGTTTTTATATAAGTTCAATTTAAGTATTTACTGCTGAAGGTAAAAGCATGTCATTATTAATTTTTATTGTACTTCTCTGCGCTTTTGGTTGTAAACTAGAAATTATCAAGTAACACTTATCTCCTTTAGAATAAAGTTTGGTTATTTTAACATTTCTTTGAACACCAAGATTATGTATGCAAGACATGGACCTACAGTTAAAAGTAGAATCTGGACACACAGAAATTGAGCAAGCGTTTCTACCACTACTATCTCTTTTAAAAGGGGTCGCGGTGGCTCAGTAGTAGAGTGTTTATCTCTGGTGCATGGGGTCTCTGGCTCGGTCCGAGCTCCTGCCAAATGGGTTTTGTGGTGGACGAAAACCATGCGCGTGGGTTTTCTCGGTGTTCTTCCGTTTCCTTCCACTTTTTTCATTCCGTCCGTCTCCTTTAGCCCAGCCTGCATAACCGTGGGACGTAGATTTCACAAAGATTTCATTTCATTGTATTTTTATTTCTTTTAAAATAGTTTCGCTGAATAATGTGACACAACTACAGTGGCGTTTACTTATCAAACAGATTAATTTGATTCCTACGTTTATTTCTCGCTCTGTTTTTATCCAAATGCTGATCTCAGTCCAGAAAATGGGTGGAAAAATCCCATATCAAGTTAACTACATTATAATGCTGATTACATCACAAGTTGCTACAGCCATGTGACCCAAACTTCTCAGCCTGTTGTATTTCAGAGTTTATATTTCCTGTGAAACCAGGGGGACGGTGGCTGCTGGCAGAGTGCTTATCTCTGGTGCGTTGGGTCCCTGGTTCGATCCCGGCCAAGTAAATTTATGGTGGACAAAATCGTGTCCGTGAGTTTTCTTGGGGTCTCTCATTTCCTCCCATATTTTCATTCCACTGATCACTTAGCGTAAGAGACATAATCATGGGACGTTAAACTGAAATATTTTTCTGTGAAATCAATATCCTGCGAAAATCAGATAAACAGTGTAATATTGAATGTACACTCCTCATCAAGAAAGCGACAGCTAACGCCGTGCTCCTAGGCCACCCAATATACACCTTCTTATTCCATGATTGTGTCTGATAAAGAGATCCCTTGCCTCCCATACTAAAATCAGCAGACAACATGAGAAGAATTCTATTTCTAAATATACATGCATTAGTGTCGATAAAATGAAAGAATATACGCGAGACGAAACAATATTTATAAATTGATGTAGGTGGAAACTTAAACACACACAATGAAAAGATGAAACCAATGGATGTCCGTTAGACAGAGGTACAGAAGTGAGACAGAGAGAGAAAAGGGTATAGAAGAAAAAAAGAGAAAAGGGAGCACTGATAAAATCATTGACTTTAAACGCAGTAAGAAAAGAATCTAACATAATAAAGGTCCGTTTCCAGAAATCCAACAGTAATGTAGAAATAACGTTTGTTTTTTGTATTTTTTCAGGACTATTCGAATATATACAGGATGCCTGAAAAATTCATTAAGTCACTTTCAAAATGAATACCAAACTTGAAGGTCAAATTAAATACTCAATTTATAGTGGAATTGTAGATTTCCGAGACACATCTAGGATAATGTGAAAAGTTTAACACACATGCTTTATTTCCGTGTGATTTGTTTGAAAATTTGGTTCATTAAACGTACTGATTCGAAATACATTATAATAAAGCCAATAGGTAGCGTAGGTCATACCTTCCATTGCAGACTACTAATGCAAACTAGACAAATAAAATAAAATAAAATAAAAATGAAAAGAAGAGAAAAAATGAGTGAGTGCTATTTCACTGCTAAATTTTCACAGAACGCCTAATAACGCATGATCGTGATCTATTTTCTGTACGGGTAGAAATGAAGCGCTTCAATACGGAACAGAGCGTTTTTATACTAAAAACATTACAATTGAGGGGTAAATTTGAATAAGGGCGTAACTAGCAATTCTTCAATGTTTCAGGAGAGTAGAAAAACAAACGCCCTTATGCAATTAACCAACGTATTCACACACCATTTTTGGAGACAGGCGATCGCTACGGAGTAGAGATATTACCTTAACACCACCTAGACACATATGGACATGCTCAAACTTGCAGAAAATATGTATATCTCATTTTACCGGAAATAGATCGATACGCCCTTATCCAAATTACCCCTTCAATTGTGATAAATGTTGTGCAGATACTTGTGAATGTCTGGCGATGACGATTATGCGCTATTCGACGCTCTGTGAATACTAACTACAAAAACAAGAGATGAAAATCGTGTGACGTTCAGTGCTACCAACTTACTAGAACAAAAATGGCGAGGATATCAAAAGTTGCGTTTTTATGGGACACTCTTTACATAACGTTTATTTTAGCGTTTAAAATTCGAGCGAGAGAATATTAAAAAAACGCTATACCGAAGTTTCCGGTTTCAAATATATTGACGAGATACCTCGTTGGAAAGCAGTTACCGTGTGTGCCTTTGGCGTGGAGAACTGGGTTCGATTTCTGGCGAGAGTTTATGTGATTTTGATCCCACGTTAAGCTGTAGGTTCACGTCTCATACAGCCTCGCTGCTGAAGGGGACGCTAAACTTAAATTCAAATCAAGTTCATTGACAAGATATAAAGAGGGAAAGATTACATTTGTAAATTGATCTTGCATTCTGATAGAAAATCTAAAGCTTACAATAAAGGTTTCTTGAACGAGATATAAACCAAATTCTAAGTTTGTATCTGTTTCTTGGTTTATGATACTTTTTTCATTGCCTGTAAGTTTGAATTTAGGCAACCCGCACAACACCAATGACAAAACGTATAACTTTTACAAACTTGGTAAGGTGGTTAGGCAAGAAATGTGATCCTGGTGATATGTAAGGTTGCATAACTTACGTTTTTGTTCAGTAATGAAATGCCAGTTTGAGAACCAATAAAAGTAGCCAATTCCAGACTTAACAGTAACCCAGAAGTAGTGAATGTTCTAAAGGTACTTTTTAATTGTAGAATTCATTACAGGAAAATAAACTGATAATTGAATAAGAAGCTCATATAGGAAAAGCTTCCATATCCAAAATTCGCATTTCTAATATGGAATCTACTTAACGTCTTGCATGTAACCTTTCAGTAGTTTAATAATAATGATGATTTTTTTGATTTTATTTTTCAGAATGTGTTTCTACTTGTCCTGCTTATTGTAATACATTGCTTCCCTACCGAATTGGCTTTCAGTCAAGAGTACAACTTCAGGGATGAGACGAGGAAAATGGGCATGACAATGTTAATGAAGTTCCGGAATGAACATAATATTGATGAGAATACGAAACTACAAAGCACAGTAAGCATGCTATTCTCATATGCATACACATACTGGGTGTCCATAAGTTACGGCTTTTTTGTTTACCACAGAAACAATTGAGGGGGTAAGCGCAACAGTGGTCTAACCCACATTTTTAAAAATGAGAAAAAAAACAAGTTCAACTTGAACACATGTGGTGTTTTGTACAGTAAGGGACACTTCTGGATGGTACACTTTTGCCGCAAATTTCCATATGGGAGTACCATCCAGAAGTGTGCCTTACTGTACAATATACCAAAATCAAGCACAAATGGTTGAATGTGTAATACGTTGTACAGTACATACATACATACATTGTACAAAACCCCCCATATGTTTAAGTTTAACTTGACTTTTCCATTTTTAAAAATGTGGGTTAGACCACTGTTGCACTTACCCACTCAATTGGTATTTGTGAGGGATTCTGAAACTTCTGTTCCATTAACTTAAATGGTCTACAGCTTGTACTAATAGAATTCGATCAATTGCGTCTCCAGAATGTTAGGCGGAGACAACCAAAACTTTAAATAAGAAAGAGTGTCGATTGATATTTTATTTACACTGCTTGCCATTAAAAATGCAACATTAAGAAAGAGATAAAATAGCAACGACAAAGTTGGCAGGTACAAATGTCATGGTACAAGTACAGGTGGTTACATTTACCGCTCTGTGCGACGCGTGACAACGTGGTGACAGCAAAGCAGAACTAGAAACCGTCAATAGCCTGTGGGTTCAGAATGGGCGCTCAGAACAGCTATAACACGGCAAAACAACAAGAGGATGAGTTCTTGGATGTTTTTCTGGAGTATGGCAAAACCATGTCTCTTCAACACAATGTCTCAGCGCATCAACTATAGCTGACGGAGTTTACAAATGCAAGATGCATTGTACAACGAACGAACGGACGTGATCAATCGGGGAACAGGTCGAAGAATGCGCCGACTAAGGAAGCAAAAAAATTTTGTGTCAATTGAGGAAATGTAAAACATTACGTGAAACATGAGTGCATGCATTATCCTGCTGAATGTAATGTCCGGCAAAACTTGCAACGAAGGGACAACAATTGGGTTCAATACTACGGCAATGTACCGTTAGCAGTCCAAATATCTGTCAATACGTAGAAATCACGAACGGGCACGGAATCCAATGCTATTCCACCCCATAACACCCGATGCCGAACCGACCTGGCGATCTAAAATGCAATTATCGTCCCGTTCGTGCGACGGTAGCGCAAGATTTGAATGCACACTTCATGACGCTACAGACAGAAGTAGAATTTGTATGAAAAGAAGTTATCCAAAAATTCGTCTCTCTATATGCGACGTTCCGGACATTATTGTAGTACACCATACCTATGCTGTGTAGTCAACAGAAGCCGGAGCAATGGGTGCTGTGTAAATATGCCCTGCTCTGCAAGACGATGTAGAACTGTCCGTAGGACACTGAGTGGTGAGCAATCCCCTCCACTACTCGCGCCAGTGCGTGGGATGTGACTATTCGATCTACCAAAGTCATACGCACAAACCGTCTGCGCTCGTGGAGTGTAGTATGGCGCGGTCGTTAGGATCCCACGTGTTACTGTATAGTGATTTCGTAAAGCAATTGACTTGGTATGCGTTGAACTGTAGCCTCATTCCGTCGAACGTAGAAACTGCTGTCGGGATAGAATAGGACATAGTCAGGATACGACACTATTCGACATCGATCAAAGGCTGGAATCTGCTGGCACTTCTGCATTCGACGACGAGGCATCTTTTGAACGTATGCACATCCATCACATCAACTTTCGTTTGAACTGCAGCTCTCTGCCCGGCCACTCCTTGTTATCACTAGATGGCATACCCGGTGTCTCTGGTATTTCATGGTGCTGTAATTCTAAGTAATTGTTTGTACCTCTATGCTCTACACACTTGTGTTCTGAAAATTTTGACTAACAAGGATGTCTCCTTGTTGGTGTTCATTTTAATGGCGAGCCGTGTATTATTTAAAAGTTTTTTCTTTTCTTTCTTTATTTTCTTTTTTCTTTTTCTTTTTTTTGCAAATCAAGCTTTTGGTACAACCGTTACGTCTTTGTGTTTCCTCCATCCAAAATGACCGATAATCACAACTCGAAGTAGCTCAAGTTGTAGAGCATTGGCTTCGCGTTTAGGAGTTAGTGGGTTCAATTCCCGCTGGCAATCATCCTGACTTGTTTTCCAAGGTTTTCCTCAGTCTTAACAGGCAAATGCCGGGATGATACCTACTAAACAGGTCCTGGCTGATGTCTTCCAAATTCATTCCATTATTGCTGTTGGTGTTAGATATCCACTATAAAATGGCCTCTGAGCTGTATCTGGTGATTGTTATATGAGTAAAATAAAAACATAAATAAATAAAATAAGCTCAGAACTGATTTATATTAAACTGGAATGACAGCGTCAAATTAGGGAACAAATATCCCCATCAGGAAGTCGCGGTCGGAAAGAGGGATTGCCACCATCGACGGTGGCAGGCCACCGGAGGCAGCCGGCATCCGTCCGCGGCGGCACGACGATCTACTTGTTCAAAGTTGCCGACCTTTTGCCGAGGCGGCAAGCGGTCGAAAATCGTAAAGTAAAATGACCTTTACCGACTGTTGCCGACCGTCAGAGTCGGCAAAACAGTCGGAAAGGCCTCTTTCCGACCTTCTGCCAACTCCTTATGCCGGCCTCTCTTCGACGGCGGCGCTCATTTAATGCTCATTTCCGGCTGTTTACCGACTGTTCGGCAACGCAACTATTCGTCGCGGTCGAAAATCGCGCGGAAAGACGCCGGTGTCCGGCGCCGGCAATCCGACCACGGCATCTGTCGGCATTGACAAATTGTCCGACTGTAGGCAGCAGGATCCTGATGGGGATTGAAAACCGTATCCAACTGATTAAAAGAGATTAAAATTCTTGAAGTGTATGCCAAACCAAACTATTATTGGCTAATTTAAAATGAGTTTGAGTGGCAATTCTATACGTATTAAGGCATTCATCTGTATGGTTTAGCACGAACTTCGAAAAAAAATATAGGTAATAGGGATAATTATTTTATAATTTTAAGTGCTTTATTATTATTATTATTATTATTATTATTATTATTATTATTATTATTATTATTTTCTATTTTCTATTTTACAGTGTACTTTTGAAATCGTTTTCTCATTGTTTTAAATTTATTTGTTTTCCACTTTTTCCTTATCGTGACATGGGAATATTTGGATCAAATTTCATTTGTAAAAGTCAATATTTCCTTATATGTCTACACTAGAAAGAAAATTTAAAAAAATATGACAAATCTGTCTTGCTGTATCTACATATTCTGTGATTGTAAAGCCAAATTGTTTTGTATTTGCCGAGGAAAGAAAGAAAATGTGTGTGATCAAAGTTATACTTGGTGTCGGGATACTTTGCTCATTCTTGATTTTGTCATGCAATATTAAATAAAACCCATCGTAAAAGCTAGAAAAAGGAAAGAAAATGTCCGTTAGAATATCGTAGGTTCATATGTAGGTTATAGAGATAGTAAATAACCAAAGTAAATGACATTGCAAATATGTAGGAACTGTTTATAGCGAGAAGGTAGCTGCAATGTGACACATTGGATGACTCGAGAGCTAGAAACATATAACGATACTAAACAGTGAAAGATGTATATTTAAAGTGATGCGATGTTGACATAGCCTGTAGCTCCATCTACTGATTTGGCTCCTCACTCAAAATACATAAGGGGGCCGCGGTGGCTCAGTGGTAGAGCGTTCACCTCTGGTGCTAGGGGTCCCGGGTTCGATCCCAGCCCTCGCCAAGTGAACTTTGTGATGGACAAACACCGTGTGCGTGGGTATTCTCGGGGTTCTCCCGTTTCCTCCCACTTTCTTCATTTCACCATTTCGTTCATTACTCATCATCACCGTCTCCCTTAGCCTGTTAAGTTTGAACTGTTTTATTTCCGCCAATCCTTTTGAGCCCTACGATGATTATTTAGGGATCAGTGTCTGTTATTCGACACCAATATTTGTAAGTTTTTCCACCTCGCTAGGAAGCAAACTTAGCTACAATATACTGACCAACTTCGTAAACATGTGATATTGGTTGGTGGGAGACCAAGTTTGTGTTTGCGGCATATCCGGACAAGGGAAGCTCTTCTATCCCAAGCAAATCAGTGGGGTCGTCGCTGTCAGTGTCTCCTGGTGTACTTACAGCCGTACATATACTATATCCAGGTGCAAGATCCAATCTTTTCTTTTTTCTTGGCAGTTTGCTTGTCGTACCGGTACCGAATCACTGCTCTTTGAGCGGAGTGGTTAAAGTATCTTTGACACCACGAATAGCACCTCCTGCAGCATGTTCTGCGGGCAATCTGTTAAGCACTTGTTCACGATCAATGGGATATATCCCACAAATTCGGAATCCATTGATCAAATTTATCTTGATTTCTGATATCATGTTGCAGTTGTGATCGTGAGTATATGTGACACGTGCCACTACTGCGAGTTCTTCTTCAGAGTTTTCGTCAGTAGAGTAGAGAACATGTTCTTCCGAACTGTGCTTAATCTTGGATTTTGTACTTTAAAATTAGTGAGACTTGCGCGTCAGGCTTCCTTCATGGGTCTGAGAAACGCAACATCCAGCGGCTGGGAAAGATGTGTGGAGTTAGGAACTAAGCAAATAAAATCAATGGCATTTTCAGTGCACAATGACAATACCTCAGCATCCAAATGCAATGACAAATTGCCACTGATATCACCTTGTGACCTTCTAAAAGTTTCGCGTGTGATAGAAAGATGTTTTGAACCAGCCACGGAATGTAGCTCCATCCATCGATCCCATCGTTTGATCAATGTTGCCCCTATGGTGTAATCAAAGTTACCCCTTCAATTTTAATATTTTCTACAACATATATAAGAACATACATTTTGCATTCATGTTTCTTCCTATACTCCCAGAGCTACCAAACACAAGTTATACTTAGTTCAATGGGTATATATTTTACACTTATATTTGTAGGTGGGAAGTTTAGGAAACGTTGGTTACGCTTACAAATGTTTACGTATTTTCACTGTAGATAAAGCAATTCCTCGTAAGGACACGTGAAAACTGGTCGACAGCTGTGTAGTAAGTATGTAACATGATTCTCAGGGCTTCCACATTCGCTGAAATAACTACGACATATTTTGTATTGATGCCGCTAGGCGACTCTCTATTGACTTTGGAAGTTTTGATCAAAGTGTCCCCATGATTTAAAGTATCCCCATGTCACGGTACTTCAGTAGGCTACTTAGATACTTATACTAAAGGAAGGACATTAACTTCATGTAAAATTGACCTACGAAAGATACGTAACCAAATGTATTTGTTTATTTTTCTTATTTATTACGAGGCACGATGGTTCAGTGATTAGAATGCTTATATCTGGGGTTTCGGGTCACTGGTTTGATCCCAGACCAAGTAAGTTTGTAGTGGACAACGTCGAGTTTGTGGGTTTTCTCGAGGTACTCCCGTTTTGTCCGACATTTTGAATCCACTAGTTCTTCCGTCATCATTCATTTGTCTTAATCTTCCGTCTTCTTTAGCCTAAAGGGTATAATCATGGGACGTTAAACTGAAAGATTTCATTTCATTTTTTACTCATTACGCAAGTTCCAACTGATGACGTCATTGAACTTCGTATAATCTGTACCTACACTAATAAGTAAAATAATTTGATTGTCTGTGTGTCTATCATCAAATTTTTACATAGAAAAAATCCTACTCAGATAGACTTTAAAAGGACCTAATCGTGTACGAAGCACTCTTTCGTATCGAGAGGGTCAAAATATATACAAAAATGCATGCATGCATGTCTCTCAGTGTTTAAGTAGGTTCACTTAAATATGCAACCAAAATCGCCATAAGATACTACGGGATTACATAACAACGAAGGATACAAACCGGAAAATACAGTAAAGGACCTTCACCCTCTCTATTATTCAGTGCTCTGAAATATGAGTCCACAACGCCATACTTTTATTCAGGTTTTTAATTAAGACCTGGGAACAGTGGAGCTTACAATTAGTTAATAATATGCTAGGATCTGAAACTTTCCATGTGTTGTGACTCAAATAGATGTAGTATATCAACTGGACGAGTATACACTGTTCAATGTTTTGAGAGCATATATTGTTCATATCTTCAGACTCAGTATACAGAGAGCAGATAGAAAGCACATAATTACGATCTGTGGTAGACATGGTGGTTTGTGCTTGGTTGGTATTTGATAATTGAAAGGTTACTAATGAGGTTTTTTTTTTTAATTTTTCACACTGAGAAAAATCCGTTATCCGGATAGCGGTGTATTGTGCAAATATACGGTATTCTTATGTTTATTACAGAAATCAGTACGGAGTATACGTTAATCCGTATCCTACAGGGTGCCCTACAAGAAAGCAGGAAACTTATTGTAGCTTCTGTAATATGAGGTAGACACACATATTTTCATTTATATTTTACTGAAACTGTCACTTGAATGTTCATAATCAATGCAAGTGCTCAAAATGTTTCCCTTTGGCTTCCACACAGTGGCGTAGACGTTGTAACCAATTTCCGGTGGTATTCTGGATTGTTTGAAGTGTAACGTTGTTCCAGGCGTCTGTCAGTACAGCTTTAAGGCCATCAATGTTTGTGATGTCTCTCTTGTATTCTTGAACCTTCTGTAGCAGTATACCCCAAATGCAATAATCCATCACGTTGAGATCTGGACATTTAGACGGCCAGTCGTTAGGTTCGATGAAGTCAGAAGTATTAATTCCTATCCATGTCACAGTATCGATTGCTGTATGAGCCTTTGCACCGTCTTGTTGCCATGTCCATTAGTGATCACCCATAACTGTGTTAATGTCTTGGAACATCTGGGTGCACATCTCGTCTCTATACACCACCTGGTTCACCGTTTTCTTCTTTCTCCTGTATCTTGGTAGACGTCCTTGACCTGGTGTGTCACCTTCAATGAACCGTAATTTTGTTTTGCCATGCCAAGAGACCACACCGTAGCACATGATTGATGGCTGTTGCTTATCATATTCCACCATTAGATCTTTCTCGGAAATGTTTGTTTTCACTTGAACAGCACGGTAAATTCGTTCATTTGCCGGTTTAGCGGAGCATGGAGAGAGAAACATGCTTCATGAGAAAAACACACTTGTTTCCACTTATCGTGTTCGTGGAAACGTTGTATCAGAGCCGCACATTTCACTTCTCGAGCTGCCTGATGTGCTTCAGTAAGAACATTGCACTTTATTCTTCTGTAGCACTTCAATGCGGATGCTTTAATAATGCGAAACACTGAACCTTTAGATATGTGTAGTTCACGAGAATCGCTCTTATTGTAGAAAATCTAAATTTCGTGCTTTTTTGTGGGGCACGCTGTACATATACACTATCTTTAGATATTACATCATGTCGTTGAAGGATGTCTGACATTTAACAGTCTTTCCTATATTGCATACGTATACATATGTAACATATGTCAGCTATATGTTACATACGTCCATTTGTATGCGAGATCCTGACCTCCTGTATACAGTTATATCTCTTCTATGGAGAGTATGTTTAGTCGGAACACTATACAGAAATTGCATATAAAGTATACTTTTTTAGTTATTTGTTTGCTGTACGTTAAGTTCAAAAACTACAGGATTTACACATGTAATCTACGTTTTTACGTACGTCACATACGGCTATGTTTTCTCAGTGCAGTAGACATCATCCAACCAAGTAACAGTATCACGTGTACACAGGGTGCGAATTGGCGGGGGGGATGCCAGGGATTTCCCCCCCCGACAAAAATCTTTCCCACCCTGGAGAAGAAAAATTTTATCCCTGGCAGGGATAACTTATCCCCGTCTGGAGTATTTTTAAATGGACATGAAGATAGAAAAAGGAAACAATTCTTACTTTGCGTAGCTAACCTAAATATTGCTTGAGTGAAAATTTATGAAACATCTCACATCTCAACTGTTATGTACTTGTTAGTGTATATATATATATATATATATATATATATATATATATATATATATATATATATATATATATATATATATATATATAAGTGTGTGTGTGTGTGTGTGTAAGAAGACGGTGCGCATATGGGTGAAATTCATCCCCCCCTGGGAAAATTTTTCAATTCGCACACTGCGTGTACAGTGCACAAAGACGTTTGGTTTGTATGGCATGATATTTTCTCAATTTTCATTGAAACCACATGAGGTAGTAAATATCCACCACTTCCGGTTTTAGTAGAAAGATTAGAGTACAAATATAATGCACTCATTAGACGCTTAATTGATTGTAGAAAAAACTGCTTCTCGCTATCTATTATCGCTTTTACTTTACAGCGATCAATGTTAAAACCGTAAGTGTTGATTTGTGCTACTTGAGGGCTTGAATAGATAGTTGAATGCTCTTCTTAGAATGCTAAACATATTTTAAAAGACTTCTCTTTAACTCTTACATTTTTTACGGTATGTGGATCAATATTGACACCGGAAGTTGTAATAGGTTTCTTTCACTCTCAGTTTTAGAAGAGAATATACGGTATTCTTATGTTTACTACAGAAATCAGTATAGAGTATACGTTAATTCGTATCCTACATATTCACTATCTTTTTTTGTCTTAGGTCCCACAATTGTGTCCTTTAGACTAAGGGATAAGGACGATGACGATGAGTGAATGAAGATGGAATGTGAATGTGAAAGAAAAAGGAAGAACCCTACCAAACCCACGGACAAGAAGTTGTTCACCACAAACTTACTTGACAAGGGATCGAATCAGGGGCTCCACGCTCTACCACAGAGCTACAGTACTCCTATTTTGTAGAAAGTTAAGAATCCAGATAAAATATATTCTTGGGACACTTAATTTGTTCCTGTAAACCACTTCCTGTTACGTATTACCGTTTTCGTCTATACTGACCATGATCAACTTTAAAACCGAAAACTGGGGTCACTCGGTCGAAAAAGTGTAAAACGCTTTTTCAGGCCAGCTACCCTGAATGAGGTTTTCCTCGATTTTCCTCATTCACACCAGGCAAATGCCGGGGTGGTACCTAACTTATAGGTCCCAGGCCACTTCCTTCCTTCCCCAATCCTTTCTTCATTCCCTTTCCCCGGATAGTGTGCTCGCCGAGGGACGTCATCCCTCAAATCGCGACGGGCTAAATGGCCTTAGATGCCGAAAGCTCAGAAATCTAAACCCTAAACCCTTAAAACCGAAAATATTATTAAGGATATGGGACAAGAATTTCTATCACCCCATGGATAAATCACCTCTATCAACTTGATTCCTAATCTTTCACCCTATACATCGTGAACCATCAAAATGTTCTTAATATTATTTGCCTCACAGAGACGGACACACGCACAACCTTAAATGAAGGTAGTAGCATCTCATTTCTAGTTATTCTGAGCAGATGAAACTCCAAGGAAGCTTGGGGCATTGACTAAGCAGAAAGCGTACACCATGTAGTCTTCACCTTAGGGGTAACAGGTTTCAACACCAGAAGTAGCAGAGATGGAGTGAGTTAGTGAATCCTGGGTCAACAGGACGTGACCTACTGCCACTCACCACTTACCGTCATCCACTCTGACCCACTATGACCGACCGACCCACTCTGCTCAGTACAATGTAAACACCATCTTCTGAACACTGGTGAATTTGTCTATGTTTTACTTTCAAGGCCTCCGTTTTTCTTCCCTTTTCATTTGTTTCTATTTATTTACCTCAGATGAGTATATCTAACGTAAGTGAAAAAAGAACTTCAGACACTTTTGGATATTGATGTTTGTAATTATAATAATAGCAATAAGACTTAATACTTGGCTTTCGAGACAAAGTCGAATTCTACATTACTGCTTCCTTTGTTTTTTCATTACGTTGACCTACTTTGTTACTTTTTAAAAATTTCATCCTATTTTCCACTGAAAAGTATCTGTAATTGAACAAGTAAATAATTATATACCATAATTAAATTGAAATTCATCGCAATATGGCTCATGACAACCACTTTACCATTTTATATCATAAAGGTCAGATCTACCAGTATCGTAACAGAGCGGTGTACGGTGTTTGAGCGATTAACCGTGGAAATTCAAACTCCAATGAGTGATAATTTCACAGCCTTGTTTTATTACAAGTGTAAACTCTTTAGGCACTGAAGAGGAGGGCGTAGATCAGAGTTGATGACGATGGGTTTTGATGAGTGGTGAGTCAGAGTGGGTTATGGTGGGTCGGAGTGGGTCACAGTATGCCAGAGTGGGTCACAATGGATGATGAATCATGGTACGTCATGGGTCACGATAGGTGATGAGTCAGTGGGTCATTCGTCAAGTTTTCATTGATCCACGCTATCTGTGGTAAATAGCTCATTGATTCATAGAGTCTTTGCCATTTCAGAGGAGGATACCTTGCAAGCCGAGCATCAACATCTACAGACCATCTTACTAGAGAATGGCTAGCACGTGGAAGGCATATGACGTATTCTAAAAAGAATGATTTCCAAACGAAATTACAGTAAGCCTAAGGTTAATGAAGAATCGTTTCTCTCCCGCACTTCAGAAGTTGTCAGGAAAATAAAGGGAGATCTAACCAAACGTAGAATTAAAAAAAGAAATAGAAGTCCCCACCCACACAGAAATACAAGTCCCCTTTTACCACAGAGAAAGGGGACACGATAGCTGAGTGGTACAGAGCTTACCTGCGATGTGTGAGGTCCGTGGTTCGATTCCCGACCAAGCAAGTTTGTGGTGGACAACATCGTGTCCGTGAGTTTTTTGAAGGTACCCTGCTTCCTCCCTCATTCTCATTCCACCAATTCTTCAATAATCATTCACATACCTCAATCATCCATCTCCCTTAGCCTAAAGGGCATAATGATAAGATGTTCAACTGAAATATTTCATTTTACCACTGAGAAAGATAGCTTACTTCCCAGAAAAAAAAGTTTCAGAGCAATCAAACTGGGATTGCCTAAGTACAATATAAAATAAAGGTACGTCATTTCATATTTCGCAAGAACCGTGCTACCTAGATGTTTGGAGCGTTGTAACAGAACAGTAAAGAAACATAACTATTCGGTGAGAATACAACTCTATTATAGGATAATAAGGAAACATGTCTAAGATGGGTCTATGTGAATGGAGTGTATAGTGTTCTAGTTGGGAACTCACTGGAAAAAAGACCTTTGGGTTGACAAACAAAAAGATGGGGGGATAATACAGGGTGGTAAGAAACTATTTGAACAAACTTCGGGAGCTGATTCCCGACATCGAAACCAGCAAAAAGGTCCTCTGGAACTTTGGTCAGTGAGGAATAGTTTTGGCGATATAAGGTGCCGAAAGCGTGAGAAAATGAACTGTATGTTTCAAACCTCCGCAAGATGTGTGCGAGGGATTCCCCAAAGGAAGGTAGAAATTACTTGCCAGGTTATACGGAATTCCTACGTTCTTTTGGGGAATCCCTCGCACACATCTTGCGGAGGTTTGAAACATACATTTTTCAATCGAGCAGGTATGACTTCGAGAGTCATGTTTTAAACCGCACTCTCTAGGTTGCGTTGTTTTTTAATTACAGCCCTCTGAACTTTATTGGATCAAAAGATCCAATATAATTCAGGCAGAAATTTTCTTGTAGGCCTTATATCTGGAGAAGTACATATAGTGTAACCAAACCAAAACTACCACTTAACTCAGTATCATGTTCTTATTCCGTAAAAAAATATGAAAACTCAATTTAGGGGCCATTCAAAAACTTTGTGGGCCCTGAACCAAAAAATCCAATGTTTTTCATTCAATTACAAATTTTCTTGTACGCCTTATATCTCGATAACTACATATGCTGTAGCTAAAGCAAACCTACCACTTAACTCAGTATGATGTCCTTATTCCGTAAAAAATAGGAAATCTCAATTTAGGTGTCATTCAAAATTTTTGTCCCTTGATCCAAAAAAATCCAATATATTTCGTTCAATCAAAGATTTTCTTGTACGCTTCATATCTTGATAACTACATATACTGTAGCCAAACCAAAACTACCATTTAACTCAGTATGGTGTGCTTATTCCGTAAAAAATATGAAATCTTGATTTAGGGGCCATTCAAAATTTTGATGGCCCCTGATCCAAAAAATCTAATATACTTCATTCAATGAAACATTTTCTTGTACGTCTTATATCTTGAGAACTACATGTAGTGCAGCCAAATTAAAACTACCACTTAAATCAGTATGATGTGCTTATTCCGTAACAACTAAAGAATCTCTATTTATGGGCCGTTCAAAAATTTTGTGGGCCCTAAATCAAAACATTCCAATATATTGCATTCAATCAAAGATTTTCTTGTACGCTTCATATCTCGAGAATTACGATTAATGTAGCCAAACAAACTATCGCTTAACTCAGTATGATATGCTTATTCCATAAAGTATACGGAAACTAGATTTAGGGGCCGTTCAAAAATTTTGTGGCTCCTGACCCAACATCTAATTATTGGCCAAGATTGCAACCTTTTGATCCATTTTTTGGATCATTCCTAAACTTTTTGTTTTTTCACGTTTTCGGCACATATCGCCGAAATTATCCCTCACTGACCAAAGTTCCAGAAGACTTTTTTTTTTTTTTTTGGTGGTTTCGGTGTCGGAAGTTTGTTCATACAGTTTCTTACCATCCTGTATAAAGCATGGTCGTTGTAAGGAGTGTTGTGTTTGACCGTGCAGAGTGTGATGTCTTGGGACAGAATAGATTGCAATCTTGAAGGATTTGTTTTTTGAGTAAGATTTTCCGTGTTTGTTAACTTGCACTTTAATCAGACAGTTAGGGCTGAATTATATACGTTTGTTATCATTACAGAACAAATGCTGTGGAATTTTTAGCTGCATGGATTGGTTTCGTCAGTCTTCTGTGATAATTCTCATGGAAGAATGGTTAACAATGCGCCCTACACTTGCTGCACAAGTAGGCTACAATAAAACGAAAAATGTAACCATGGCCATAATAGCTCGTCTGCCAAAAAATGATAGTTTAAATTTCTTCTCTGAGAACATACCAACTTGTGTCTCGGATGGCGTCAGCTTCAAACAACCATGTGTGGATGTGGCGAAGAAATTTCGATCTAAATATAATTTCATGTTTAAGGTCGTCGGATGTATAGTATTATCCGCCATGGTAAGTTATTTTTAGTTTGTATTTTTTATAATTTTAAATTTTAAATTTTTTGAATTGTAGGAAACTATTATTTGGTAAGAAGAATTGAAGGGTTGGATGCAAGAACCAGATAGGTCCATTTTTAGAAATGTTTCCGGAGCTGCCTGCTTCTTGCTCTAAGTTCACGATGAACACTATATGTAGGTACACTCATGTCCAAAATAATTGTCGCATGTCTATAAATATGTTGTAGGAATATAATTTGATAAGGAAAGGGCTCGGAATTTCTTACAATGTTAGTATGTGTATAATTGGCAAAGACATGTATGTGGCAAATTTCATGTCAAACGAGCAGTAAATAAGAACAATAAAACGAAAATAAAACTTTCTTATCCATTTAGGAACATTTTGTTTTACTCATTCTAATTTCCGTATTTCTAATTATTTTCCTGTGAAATTTACCACAAATATACATTTCCCGATTATACACATAGTATCAGTATTAAAGGTACCCTGCAAAATCATTATCAAATTACATTCTTACAAGAATACAGTTATAGATATGCGACAATCATTTTGGACATGAGTGTACCTTCTTTTGCATTATAATACTCAATATAATAATCGGATCCACATGATTCTTGCACACAATGTAGAGTGTTTTTTTTTTTCTACTGGAACATGTGAAAATCTCAAATTCGTTAAAAATGGATCTACCTGGTTCTTGTATTCAACCCTTGCATTGTAGGAAAGGAAAAAGATCAAAAGATAGCGATCTTGACCAATAATTAGTTTTTGGATCAGGGGCCACAACATTTTTGAACGGCCCCTAAATCGACTTTTCGTACTTTCTACGGAATAAGCACGTCATACTGAGTTAAGTGATGTTTTGGGTTTGGCTACACTATATCTAGTTCTCCAGATATAAAGCGTAGAAAAAAATCTTTGATTGAAATATACAGGCTCTTGTGATCCAAAAGGGAAATGGCTGCACAATATCTTAGAAAAATATAAGTTTTAGGAGAAGATTGTGAACGGTAGCTTGTTTCACTAAAATGTGTAATAAAATGACAATAGAAAGAAAGTTATTTGGTTCTTTCCGAATACTTATAGTTATCTGAAGCAAGGGGATCACCTTATCCATCATAGTTTTAGACGTTGATTTTGGTTGATTAACTTGTATTTGCGCTCTTTGTCAACAACTAGATTACAATACATACGGGGAGGGCGGTGGCTCAGTGGTAGAGCGTTCACTTCTGGTGTTTGGGGTCGTTGGTTCGATCCCAGATCGCACCGTGTGGACTTTGTGGTGGACACACACCGTGCCCGTGGGTTTTCTCGGGGTTCTCCCGTTTCCTCGCACTTTCGTCATTCCACCATTCATTCATTTCTCATCATCACCGTCCCCTTTAGTCTAATCGGCATAACCGTGGGACGTAAAGCTCAAAGATTTCATTTTTACAATACATACCGAGAGACTTACAGTTTAAAATTGAGCTTAAACCATCTGGTGCGTGGAGTCCCTGATACGGTCACCGGCCAGGTAAGTTTGTGGTGGACAACATCGTGTCCGTAAGTTTTCTCGTGATGGTCCCATTTCCTTCCACATTCTCATCCCACTAATTCTTCCATTATCATTCACTTGCCTTAATCATCCGTCTCCCTTAGCCTAAAGGGTATAATGACAATAAATATTATACAAGTCTATTCCATAAATAACCGAAAAAATATTTAAAAAATCGACAAACTTTGTGCTTCTTTGATATTTTTGGTGGTATCTTAGAACTATTATCAGATTGATCTAGCACGCCTGCCCCAGGATTGGGATGTTGGGAAACAGTGAAAGAAGATGGGGTACCTTTGCAGGTTTGCACCAACGTGGAGGTGTGGAGAGTTTTTGGATTTATCTTAGCTGAAGGATTGAAACAGATCGAAATTTGCCATCGGATGTCAGTGCAATATGGTGAAAGTTATTCGAGTCGAACACAAGTGTACGAGTGAGCAGATAAGTTCAAACGGGCCGCTCAGAATGTAATGTTCAAGAATTGCTCCCTTATTGGCCCCCAGACAGAATGTATTGACCGTGGTGAATCTTCGGCACTTGTTATCCCCCGCTCGAACTTATCTGCCAACTCGTATACTTGTGTTCGACTCAAACAACTTTTACCATATTACACTGCCATCCAGCAGCGAATTTCAATTGGTGTCAACCTTTCAGCTAACAGGAAACCAATGCCACTCCGCTGCTTCACGCTGTGTTGGTGCAAACCTGCAAGGATACCGCCATCTTGTTTCTCTGATTCCCAGCATTCGGTTCGCGAGGCAAGCGTGCCAGGTTCAGCTGATAATAGTTCTAGAACACCACCAAGAAATAACAAAGCAGCACAAACTTTGTTCAAGTTTTGTGTTTTTTATACAACTTTTCCTGTTATTTATTGATTGGACCTTGTGCGTTGTGAAGCAAATTTATATCGCACATTATTATTATTATTATTATTATTATTATTATTATTATTATTATTATTATTATTATTATTATTATTATTATTATTATTATTATTATTATTATTTACTGAGCACTTCCACATTTATCATTATTTATTAACTTGTCTTATTTACTAACAAGGTAGATGGCTAGACCCGGCTCTCGCAGAGTCATGTGAAGGAGAAAAAAAATGTTAATTGCATAACTCAAGCTTATTAACCCTAATGATCGATAACAGTCTCACGTGGCGTTGTTCTTATACAAAGATAAATTACGAAGAAATTAATTTTGATGATCTTTTTCAACGAAAACTACGCATGAAGTTTCACACTTATGCATATCATTTTGTTAACTTTAATAAGATCTCTCAATTAATTTCTGTGTCACATTTAGACATTTTTTTCTAAACTCTAATAATAGTATAAGGTGAGCACAAAAATAGTCGCTGATTTGAAAAGGGTGTAACTTTAACACCAAAAGTAGTACTATGCTCAAAATTTCGCAGTAGTCACATAAACTCAAAAACTTTTTGGTGGTGTTGATTGGAATTACAAAAACGTGATGTGCCCGCCACCTGTTACGCGGGAACCATTGAGACGATAATCTAGCTCAGGCTAAATCTTGTGAAGCGTAACCAATGTGATGGAGTTTATAAAAATTAAATGAAATCTTTGAGTTTTACGACCAACTATTATGCCGGTTAGGCTAAAGGAGACGGTGATGATGAGAAATGAATGAAATGTTGGAATGAAGAAAGTGGGAGGAAACGGGAGAACCCCGAGGAAAACACGCACACGGTGTTTGTCCACCACAAAGTTCACTTGGCGTGAGCTGGGATTGAACCCGGGACCCCATGCACCAGAGGTGGACGCTCTACCACTGAGCCACCGCGGCCCCATTCACCAGTGTTCAGATGCTGTCTAAAATGCACCGAGCAGAGTAGGTCGGTGGGTCAGAGTTGCTCATGATGGGTCAGAGTGGGGGGTGGGTGGCAGTGGGTCACGTCCTGTTGACCCACAACCTACTGACCACTCACAAATCTAGACCCACCTGAAGCACTTGACCGACGACCCATAATGCACTCCATCTCTGACACTGATGCGTTTCTGAAGATCATTCAAGGTTGTGGGTAGTTGGGAACATAGGCCAGGTCCACTAGATCTTCACGAAAATATTAGTGCAGCTATAAACTCTATTACATCGGTTACACTTCAGAAGATTTTTCTTGAGCTGGATTATCGTGTAGATGGTTCCCATGTAACAGATGGCGCACACATTGCGTGTTTGTAATTCCAGTCAACACGACTAACAACTTTTTGAGTTTATGTAACTACTACGAAAGTTTGAGCAGAATAATACTTTTGGTATTAGGGTTATACCATTTTCAAACCAGGAACTGTTTCTGTGCTAATCCTATATCGTAAAAGTTTTACGAGTTATGCAACCACACACAACATGAGAGTTTTCATCAGTCAAAAGAGGATCGGAACAGAAAATAACAATTTGAAACTCCGCACTCTATTTTTTCGTTTGATTTCGACATATAGATAGGATGATCGTGTCATTGAGTTTGAGCTTTTTATATGTCGTCATCCAACAGCGAGGTTATAAAGGACAGAACGTAGAATTCACATGGTGTTCTAAGCACGAAAATATCTTGATTCCGGAGCAGTTGATGGGTGCATAAACCATCACAGAAAATGATCCTTTATAGTTTAGACCGTTATCCGTCACACAATCTCGCCCCCAAAATTTAATCACCAAATTCAGCTCTGGTAGTGACGTTAATAATGGATGAAAAAAGTGAGAAAATGGTAACAGTCATTACATTACAATTGAATTGGCTAGCTTTATCTGTAGCAATAAGCCTTCGGCTTCCTTTAGTCATTTAGTTAGTTGAAGAAGACAATTCAGGATTATTGGTCATCACAAAATAGTGAGGAGGGACAGCTGTCCACATTCACTACTTAGAGGTACACCGAATCTGTGACCACTCGCACAGAAAGCATGCGATCTAGTAACTCGGCCACTTGGGAACTGTAGCAATGCAAGTAAATAGTGATGGCTAGACATTGGATTTTTATGCACTTATGCTGTTAAATGTGTTAAAATATCCACTTAATATGCACTAACAATACAATAGAGAGAACACTTTCAAACATGCAGCGGAGTTGAAAAAATGAAATGAAATCTTTGAGTTTTACGTCCCACGCTTATGCCGGCTAGGATATGTGATGATGAGAAATGAATGAAATGATGGAATGAAAAAAGTGGGTCGAAACGGGAGAACCCCGAGGAAACCCACGGACACGGTGTTTGTGCATCACAAGGTTCACTTGGGCGGAAGCTCGGATTGAACCCGGGACCCCGTGCATGAGAGGTGAACGCTCTACTACTGAGCCACCGCGGTCCCAATGCAGCGGAGTTGTGACAGAAGTTTTGTAGGTGAAATATAATACAGAAAGTGTATTTTACGTTTCAGGGACTTTTCTTGAGAATTTATTATTTTGATGTTTATAGTTTATACATGTGTATCCTAAATTTTTAAAACCATACACAGATTATGAAGTTAAAATGAACACAGTGATATGAGAAAAAAATAGTTTTGAGTTTTTTTTCACAATTGTATTTTAGAGTGTACTTTACATGAAATAATACACACAGAGCCCGAAGGACAAGGTATGGCATACAAATATATGTCAAACCTGTCCGTAATAGGGCACACACACATGTCGTAATGATAATAAACACACTGCTAACAACGTGAATAATACTGTCACTAAACAAACTGCAAGAAGACATATTAGAAATATTAATTTTAGTGGAAATAATGCTAGTTTAGTCACTAGACAACATTTAAAAGATGCTAAATTTCTATTCTAACAATATAAATGAACCAATTGTTTTTGATAAAAATATCCTTAAATATTTCTAGATCAAACGACAAAGTGCTACATTGAATACACTGATAACAAGAGACAAACGACAACCGCCTCACGTTTCCGCGCATGTGTATAAATTTTTGACGTACAATTATATCATCTCACACATTGCCCCAGTGATCAAAACATAAATATTAATCCGTCAAAACTAATGAAAACAAGGCAGTAGATCATTTTGACATGCTATAGTTGCTCACACTTTTTATGTTCATGGCGGACATATCCGTAATGTCAAAAAATTGACACCTTTCCTTATGTCCACCATTAGAAAGTAAGTCATTTGTACACACTAAAGTATGTCCAAATTTGAAGACATGCATTTTTATGTCGTTTTGAGTCGTTTCGGGCTCTGTGCGTATGAGCCTCACTTTTCTACGTTTCCCTATGAAAAAGATAAGCTTTCGTTTTTAAGGATTTATTCATTCCCGTAATTAGCCTTGCAGTATATCATAAGATGTGTTCCTACATTTTCTAGTGTCCATTTCTGAAATTGTAGCCAGAAAATGACCTGTCAGGATCAATAGATGTTACGGGACTACATATATAGAGGGGAGCAAGTTTAGTATCTATTTTTTCTCACAAGTTGGAATATAACACTTGAGAGTATTTTCCCATGGCTTCAATTGTTTTATAATCAAAGTTTCTGGCAAGAACATTCATCAATTTCTTTTCCATAGAGCGCCAGAATTCACCAGGAACTGACTAGAGCTCGTCTAGAACTTTATCAACCAGTGCTAAGGATTCACAGAACAGCATCCCTCGCGTCTCTTGTTTCTGAACTGATGTCGACAAGATTTTAAAATGAGTCTTTATCATTATCAGATTTCTATTAACGTCATGATAATTGAAAGTGTCTTTACTCTGCTGATCGGTTGATAACAATATTAGATCTTCATAAACTACCATTCCTTAATCCTCCCATGCAAAAAATATATTCTGTTCCATAGACACTGAAATGCATCGAAAATACAACCTAAAAATGGATTTATTGCATGTATGAGAATATATTTTATCTAATATAAATAAAATTAAGGGTTTCGTCTCAAGAGAACCAGAGTAACGTAACTCCATTTTCGTAGGTTTAATAAGATGGTAATTGAGCTACATTACAACAGATGATCAACAAGAAGAACAGATAGCGTTACATTCCATTTACACCAAGTGGGGCTTCAAAATTATGTCCAAACATGAAGAACGCGAAAACCGCATTTTTGGAGCTACGTTCCTCTGGTTCTCATGCTATGGTTTGTTTGTGTGTCTGTCTGTCTTTGTGCGGCCTGGGGACCAGACGAGTGGACCAAAGGTTACCAAATTTTGGTAAGAGTACCTTGGTCCAGATCCAGACCAAGACGAAGCGTTTTTTTAAAAAAAAATCAAACCGGAGGGTCTCCGGGGGACGGGGGGCGTTTACCGTGACACATAAAAGTAGTAGAAAATGACTGATATTAATGTCGAATTCATAGTTTTCGCGGTCGCTGAGATGAATGGTGAAACTTCGATCGCATTCACTCCATTTGAGTGCGGGCCTAGGGTCACCGGGGGGCGGGGATGCCGACACATGTAAAAATAATCCAAAGTGACCGATATTCGTGTCAAATTCATAGTTTTCGCCGTCGCTGGGATCAGTGTTGACACTTCCCCTACCGATGCCTTGCAATTTCAGCTCCAATTGTATAGGGACCGGGATTCATTCTGCGGTAGGGGTTATCGGGACAGTAAAACTAATCCAAAATGTCTGATATTACTGTCAAATCTATAGTTTTTGGTGTCGCTGAGCTCAATGGTGAAACTCAAGATCGTGCTTGCTTTGAAATTTAGCCCCCATCAGCTAAGGTACTGGGTCCATAATAGAAGGGTCATCGAGACACGTAAAAATAATCCAAAATAACCGATATTAGTGTCAAATCCATAATTTTCGGGGTCGCTGAGATAAATGGTGATACTCCCATAGGCGTTGACTTCCAAATACAGCCCCCATCGGCTGGGAGCGAGAGGCGCTCTTTTATTTTCAAAATTCGAACCAGGATGCGTTTACCGGGATATGTAAAGGTATAAATACGAATGAGAATGAGCAGTATGTAAAAGGTAGTAGAAAATGACCGACATTTTTTCGTTGTTCATTTTTTTACATAGATATTTTATCTGACCCATGCGAAGGATGGGTATATTCAGCTAATCTTAAATAAAAACTTACAGAATATGCAGAATGTTCTCTTAAACATTATATTAACCTTTGAAATATGCATTTGTACGCATTATAAAACTTCAAGTTCGAGCTGTATTACTGTTAGAAACCTCTACCAAGCTTAACAAAGAAGCACATAAGCAAATAAATAAGATTTTGTGTGTGTCTGTGTGTGGCCTGGGGCAAGACGAATGCACCGAGAGTTACCAAATTTTGGCCACAGGTACCTTGGTTTAGGTCCCAGACAAAGAAGAAGCATCTTTTTAAAATTCGAACAGCAGGTATCAGAGGGGGGAGGGTGCGTTTACCGAGACATGTAGAAGTAGCAGAAAATATCCGATATTAGTGTCGAATTCATAGTCTTTGCGGTCACTCAGATCAATGGTGAAACTTTGATCACATTAACTTCCAAATTCACCCCAATCAGCTGCGGGCCGGGTTCACCGGGGGGGGGGGGGAATACCAAAACAGGTAAATATAATCCAAAATGACTGATATTAATGTTAAATCCATAGTTTTCGCGGTCGCAGGGATGATTAGTGATATTTCCACAGGCGTTGATTTCCAAATACAGCCCCCATTGGCTGGAGCCAGAGACCCTTCTTCTTTTTTCTTTTCTTTTTTTTTTCAAAATTCGAACGAGAGGTCTCTGTGGGGATATGTAAAGGTAGTAGAGAATGACCATTATTTTTTCTTCCGTTGTTCAGTTATTTACATAGATACTTTATTTGACCTATGCGAATAATGGGTATTTCAGCCAGTAAGCAAATAAAATATGCATTTGCATAAACATCCGATGTCTAGCGGTGGAACATTTGATGGCATAGTAAAGGGATGGAGCGGGGAGAGAAAAGTACGTAGTTGAAAGAGACAGTTTATATCAAAAGTTGTCCGCTAGAAACTCGTCACGTGCCGTATCTACAACGACGCCATGAATCATAAGAAACAATACTGTCATTGAGTCACTTCGACGCTTCGTCATGTCTTTCAGGATCAAAGTCCTACAATTTACGTTTTGTTATCCATCTTCATGGTTCAAATGTTAGGCAAAGTCAGTTGACTGCACTCAACGTAGCTTTGTTGAGACCCGGATCTTCTCACACCCCAAAATCATTCACTTTCATTAATCAACCGTTTATTTTAGCCTGAAGGACATGAGAGAGACGTTAAACTGAATATTTTAACTTCTTTGAATTTGCCCGGAAATTAACCTAACATCAATAGCAAAATACTAAGGATGTTCATTATATCAACAAAGAAATATCATTAAGCATCAATGAAGCAAAGATAGCTTGGTGCTAGCCTTGAGTTTACAAGCTTCAACCGGAAAACGAAACTCAACTTCCTCTTTGGCTTGACTTTTGAAAAGTGCTTATGCCGAACATTATACGACCTTTTGTGCTCAATTACAAAGGCGCCGATCCTGGGAAGGGGGGAAGGGGGCCAGACAACCCAAAGCTCATGCGAGCCCCCTCATTGTGTTTGTAAATTTACAATATTTGGCATAATTTGAATGCAATTTGTCTTAAAATCCTCATGTATGCTTTCTGCATCTGAATGGAGACCCCCAAATTTACAGACAAATTGGCGCTCTTGCTCAATTATCGATCAGTTGGTTCCAACGAGCAACAATAGGGCTTATCAAATTCCCATAAAACCTTTTCAAAGTACCTAGGTATAATATTTTTAGCCTTTAAAAAACGTTAACATTCAACAAGGTATATAAAAAGTACTACAAAATATGTAAAACTTGTTTTCCTTTCAATTTTCTTTCAGCGCGTCTTTTCAAGAAAATTGTCTATATTTTTCAAACAAGAACTAATACGAGGTGTATTCAAAAAGTATCAAACCTTTGGTTGGCAAAAATACATTTATTGATTTGGAAATCCGAAACACTAATTCCGTTCAAAGTAGTCTCCTTGGTAATGCAAACACTTCTCCCAGCGCTCCCGCCATTGTTAGAAACACCTGAGGAACACAGTTTTTGGAATGGCGAGCAACCATGCCATCACATTCCGCATGATGTTTTTTCTTAATTCAAATCGGGCCCCTTTTAGTAGAATTTTCAGCTTGGAAAATAACCAAAAGTCAGACAGTGCTATGTCGAGTGAGTAGGGAGCTTGATGACAAACGGGAAGGTTATGTTTGGCGATGAAAGTCTGAATCAAACTTCGTGGACACTCTACTCATGCCAAATTCTCGTTTCAAAATTGATTGTACCGATCCGACTGAATGGTTTTCGCTTGGGTATCGCCCAGATTTTGGCAAAATTAGATGCAATATCATTGCTCAAGTGTTTCTGTCATTTTACAATAAAAAACTTAAATCCGACGACCGCTCACTACAATCTTCACTCGTTGGCCGACTGCAGCAATTGGCTCTTTCTGTGGCCAGGAAAATATTCACGACTGCGCATGAGTATCACCTTCTATATCTACAATGAAGAAAGTATCTTGCGCTTCATTGGTTTACGCAGGAAAAATAAGGTTCGATACTTTTTTGAACACACCTCGCTTATTTTTACATCTTATGCACTTTTTTTCTGATATGTAATGCAATACTTATACCAAATTGTCCTTTTCCAATTTAATTTTCAGAATTATACTTACAGGTATCATTTGCAGTAACTCTCAGATGAACTGTTGTCGAAAATTTAAGGTATAGACAGAAAGCTTCTCTGCCAAATTAATAGGTTCATAGTAGATTCTCACTAAGATCCGGGATATTCGGAAGCTTTTAAGAGATAGTGTATGGTAAGCTAGTTACAAAAAAAAAAAAAAAAAAAAAAAAAATGCCGAGGTATGTTAATGCCTTCACTGGAGTGGAATAGAGCTATTTGAGAGCTTTTATCGAACGTTCATTGAAGCGAAGCTCCTCTTTACTCAACTTAGGCGTTGCTTTACCCGGGATACTCCTTTGAGGTACCTGAACCGTTCTGAACTAAATTTGATATGGTAATTTGAGAGCTCCCGCTGAGTGTCGTAAGGTGTCGCATGTCCTGATCGGACGTACCATTGAGGAATAATCACTGAAAAACTGGAGGCTCATAGACTTGACGTTGCAAAAGCATTTGACTCGAGAATTCTCATTCTAAACAATGGAAAATAGAATTTTCAGCATTATAAATAGGACAAAGCCCTTTTCGTTTTGTTCTAGGAACACAATTTTTCAAGGCCATTATACTTTTCGCTGAATTCAACTATTTTCATGTCATGTTCATTCACGAAAACAATTAAGGCACTAACAAATTCTATGAATCTAATATAAACAAAATAAAGAGTTTGTGTGTTTGTCTGTCTGTGTGTGGCCTGGGGACCAAACGATTGGACCGAGAGTTACCAAATTTTGGTCACGGGTACTTTGGTCGAGGCTCCTGACCAAGACAAAGCGTTTTTTTTTCTTTAAATTCGAACCAGGAGGTGAGTTTACCGGGACATGGTGAAACTCTGATCGCATTCACCCCATTCGGCTGCGGGCCGAGGGTTACCGGGAGGGCTGCATACCTAGACATGTAAAAAAATACAAAATGATCGATATTAGTGTCAAACTCATAGTTTTCGCATTGGCTGAGGTCATGGTGACACTTTCATTAGCGATGCCCTTCAAATTCAGCTACCGTTGTATGCGGGCCGGGAGTCACCTGCTGCGGGTTACTGAGACGTAAACATAATCCAAAATGACCGATATTTTGGATTATTAGAGTCAAATCCATAGTTTTCGCGGTCGCTGTGATGAATGGTGATACTCCCATAGTCGTTGACTTTCAAATACAACCTCCATCGGTTGGGGGCTCGAGACTTTTTTTTTTTTAATTCGAACCAGGGGTCTCAGGGGGCGTTTACTGCGATATGTAAAAGTAGTAGAAAATGACCGATATTTTTTTCGTTGTTCAGTTTGTTTACATAGATATTTTATTTGACCCATACGAAGAATGGGTATATTCAGCTAGTAATCAATAAATGTGAGTCATTTGCTACAAATTTGCAATTATTGCATATCTAGTATCATATATATTGTCGGCAGTAATCACAAGTATTCTTTCAGGTTCTATTGTCAGAAAGTCAGGGTTAACCAATATTAATTCTCATTTCTTTCTCATACAGAAAATGCAAATTCTTGTTCAATGCTGAAAACTCTAATCCAATTGCTTAAACTTTTCGGGAAATTATTGGGAAAGAATCTTTTGTAAATATGAACCCTCTTTCCTGGTAATTGTGCCATAATAATATATTCTTAAAAATTCTTTCTTTAAATTTGTTCAATATTAATAACAATGAGAACAGGTTTTACGTAAAGTACTAAAAGGATTGCCCCCCCCCATTAGTTTACTTTTAACTGTTTTGTTAATTCGATCGAATATGTTATCATTACGGTTTAATATATCGGGAGTTCTAAAAGTGGCACCCACGGACTACAGAGCACTATCCTACAAGTCAAAATAAAGCGAAAAATAGGTAATAGTATACAACAGTTCCTCATCGTGTTCCGTACTCGAGGATAGTTCTTATTCTTGCACTACGTACAGAAATGGTGGTATGTCATGTACAAGTTTCAGTCGATAAGTAAATGAAAGTCGCTTTGTTATCCCATTTTCAAGTTCCTAGATCCTCAATGAATAATCCGTAAAAGACTGAGCTTCGTGAGTCCTCGGGAAATGATGAGGAACTGTTGTATACTATATCCGAAAAATATATACGAGACTTCGTCAAAAATACGGTGAATAATTTTATTACAAACAAAATAATATGCTTACTTGGAATTTGATTTAATCTCCCTCAAAGTATTGTCCTTGGCTAGCAATGCAATTATTACAACGTTGAGTCCGTGACTGGAAGCATTTCTGGAAGCCTTCTTTTTGAAGAGCGTTCAGCTGCTCTGTCGTGACCCTCTTAAGAGTCTTCATCCCAGCGAAATTAAAATACCGCTAATTTTACAGTAATTATGTGATATCTTCAAATAGATAAATGATAATCGAAATGTGGAACAAGAGCGCCCTAGACAATATTATTTTACATGAGAAACCGTTATCACGACTCACTTATCTGCTTCCGATTTCGAGCCATTTTGAAAATCGGCATTTATTTTCGCGTTTCTAAACAGCTGAAAACGGAAAGCCATTAGGTGACTTGTGATAATGGTACCTCACGCAGAATAATATTGTCTAGGGCGCTCTTGTTCCATATTTCAATTATCTTTTATCTATTTGAAGATATCACATAATTACTGTAAAATTAGCGGTCTTTTAATTTCGCCGGGATGAAGACTCTTAATGTCAGGAATATTGTCGAAACGTTTTCCTTTAAGCGCGGTTTTAATCTTTGGGAACAGACAGAAGTCACGTTATGTTATATCTGGAGAGTACCGTGGATATGGACAGACAGACGAATATTTTTTCGACTAAGAACTCGCGGATCGAAAGCAAGGTGGGCACGGATTGTTGTCGTGGGGAATAAGGAACCCTTTGCCCATTGAATCAGCGGTTAAATGCTTCTCATGGACCCATGGTAGATGTTTAGTTATTCGTAAAGCTCTCAAATAGTCATTTGCCTGTTTGAACATATCATTTGTGCCATTTTTTGCACGTCTTCATCTGTTTTTGACGTGGATGGACGTTTTAATCGTTGCTAGTTTTCGACCGATTCTTTGCAGCTTTTGAATCGCTCATGCACTTGTAAATGTCTTTGATGCCACCGCTTCATCTCTGTATACTGATTTTGACATTTCGTGAGCTTCTTTGGCATTTTTTTGCAGCTTAGAACAAAACTTAATGTTGGCGCGCAACAGACACTGTTAACACGTCCTCACTCTTCCACCTCTGAAAGCCAATTAACATGTCACTCGTTCAAACTCGACGTTGACTGTACCAAAAGTTCAGGCTACCGGGCTTACCAGTTAAAATGGATACAAAATTGATAGATGGCATTGTGCAACTACATTCATCGTGCTTTTTGATCATACCTTGTATAATTGTATACTTAGCGGGTTCTCGTCTAGAAACGTGAATTGCACTATTTGGCAACGTAACAGGTAAAGAACTATGGAATAAATCTACTGATCCATCAAGTACTTACATCGATGCTTTCCAGGTGACAGTTAAAATCGATAAATGTTGACACTAGCGCCACCTATTAGCGTAACAATAGATATAAGTACTTGCTTGGTTCGTGGAGCAATCCTAATGATTCAAAGTTAATCTAAGATGTTGCCACATAATAAAATTTTTTATTCCGCACAGAGGCTGAAGGAGGCCTCTGAGGGCATTACATTATGCAGCATTTTTGCTTTATTTTGAACTGTAGAATAACAATCTGTTGTCCGTGGGCGCCATTTTAAGAACACCTAATATACATGCCTTTACCTCTTCTATAGTATCATTAGTGATTACTATGATTCCCCAGCCTTCCTCCCTAGTATACTTCTTTCAATGTGTGATTTTTTTGCACAATGTCCTGAATTCAATTCCTGATGGGAAGGCATGAAACAACCTACAATGGTTCAATGTCACTTTAAACTTTATGTTCCGCCTTGTATGACCTTGATACTGACAAAGAAAGTAAATACAAATCTATCAACTATGGTCCCATATTTTTGTTTTTTTTTTTAGTTTAACGTCCCACAATTATGCTCATAGGCTAATATGGTGATGATGAGATGGATAATAGTGGTAGAATGACGAAAGTGGGAGGAAACAGGAGAATCCCAAGAAAATCCACACTGTGTTTGCCAACCACAAAGCTCAACTGATCCGGACTTGAATCGAACCAGATACATCACGCATCAGATATGAGCACTTTACTACTGACCTACTGCGGCCCCTATGTGTTTGAAATAAGCATCTAACATATCAGCATATATTTTATTTAATTTACGTTGACTTCCAGATCATTTTTTTTACATGCTTATAAAAATAGTTTTGGATCAAAAGATCCAAAAAGCAAAATATTTCAATGAAAAGTTTTCTTGTGAGCCTTATATCTGGAGAAATACATATAGTGTAGCCAAACCCAAACTATCACTTAATCCAGGCGGCCAGTTTTTAGCTATTCACTTTGACGGTAAAATTTAGAAGAGAGGGAGGAGGAGGAGATAGAAAAAAAATAAAACTTAACAACTCTTGAGCCACGAGACCGATCTCAATCAAATTTTCAACATAGATGAGGTTCAAACATAGGATGGTTTTTATCATATCATTTTGACGGTACCACTTAGAGGTGGGGGAGAAGAGGGAAGAGATAGGGGATATAAAAATAAATAAAACTTAGTAACTCTTGAACCACCCGACTGATTTTGATCAAGTTTTGAACATAGATAAAGTTCAAAGGTGAGATGTTTTTGTGATATCACTTTGACGGTAGAATTTTAGCAGAGGGGGAGGGGAAGGGGAGATATACAAAAATAAATTAAACTTAATAACTCTTGAACTATCCAACCAATCTCGATCAAATTTTCAACATTGATGAGGTTCGGGGCTGGGATGACTTTTATTACAAGTACAGGGTGTCCAATATAAAATGCAACCCGGAGTTTGGGATATTAGAACTTTTGATACACGAATAATGGTTATACCAAAATGAAACCTTGTTCATGTATATATTTTTAAACTAGGAAGTCACGATTGAAGTACACCAGGAACTACACAGTGTTGCCAGATGTAACCTAAAGTGTAAATCAATTTTTTTGCAAAACATGTAAATTGACTCATAACTCATACGTATGAATGTTCTGTCGTTAATTTTTAGTTTGTTTAGTTGGAGTAGCTTGGAAACTATGGAGCAGAAAAAAATTCATTTCCACCGATAACTAATCAGATGAGGCCTCTCTAAGGGGGAACTAGGAAAATCGTAGTTTTCGTAAATTAACACTCTGAATTGGCAATTTTGTTGATGTTTGAGTGCATCAAAAGGTGTATTAAGGATCTGTCTACATTATGCAATACCTGAAAACAATGAAAAACAAACTTTGAAATTATCATGATAAAATGTTTACTTACATGGAACCGGTAATACTGCTACTATCAGAAATGAGTTACCAGCTCTACAGCGGATGCTGCGAGTGTCCCCTGTTTTGATTCAAACACTGGTTCACACGTTTCACCAGGTTGGGAGTAACTTTACAAAGGTTAGAAGTGTTAATGTTCTCAATGGCACTACGAATGTTCGTTTCCAGGTCTTGAATAGTTCGAGAATTGTTCTTGTATACCTCTTGCTTTAAATATCCTCATAGAAATGAATAGCAGTGTTGCCGGGTGCATGATTTTCAAGTAAAAATTTTATCATGATAATTTCAAAGTTCGTGTTTCATTGTTTTCAGGAATTGCATAATGTAGACAGATCCTTAACACGCCTTTTGATGCGCTGAAACATCAGCAGGGTTGCCAATTCAGAGTGTTAATTTATGACCACGACGATTTCTCTAGTTCCCTCTTACAGAGGCCTCATCCGACTAGTTATCTGTGGAAAAGTTTTTTTTCAGCTCCATAGTTTCCAAGCTACTCCAACTAAACAAACTAAAAATTAACGACAGAACATTCATACGTATGAGTTATGAGTCAATTTACATGTTTTGCAAAAAAATTGATTTACAATTTAGGTTACATCTGGCAACACTGTGTGGTTCCTAGTGTACTTCAATCGTGGCTTCCTAGTTTAAAAATATATTCATGAACAAGGCTTCATTTTGGTATAACCATTATTTATGTATCACTTCAGTTTCAGAAGTTCTACTATCCCAAACTCCGGGTTGCATTGTATATTGGACACCCTGCATTTTACTTTGATGGTGCAACTTAGGGGAGGAAGAGGAGGAGGAGAGACATTTTAAATGATCGAAAATGACCAATATCAGTGTCGAATCTATAGTTTTCGAAGTCGCTGAGATGAACAGTAACACTTCTGATACCGTTTAAATCCAAATTCATTCGCGCAGATTGGGGGAGGAGGAGGGGGAGATATGTAAAAATGGTCGAATTTACCAATATTAGTGTCGAATCCACAGTTTTCAGTGTGGCTGAGATGTACAATGACACTTCCGATGCGTTGCCCTGCAATATGGGAAAGGGGAGCGGGGAGAAATATAGAAATCATCGAAAATGACCGATATTAGTTCCAAATCTATAATTTACGGGATCACTATGATGAACAGTGACACTTCTGATGCAACTTAAATCTAAATTCAGCTACGCAACATGGAAGGGGAGTGAAATGTAAAAGTCATAAAAAATAACTGATAGAGAGCACCTAAGTTATAGTAGAAAGTGACTGACTAACGAAACTTATTACTATTTCCTCTTAATTTAACCCAGCAAAGCGGGTAATTGAGGCTACTTGTATTATATAAAACTAATAGTTTGTGAATTTATGTTCTCCATTTTTTCTTTTGCAGTTGGCAGAAGTTATCCTGTCCATAAAACTGATAATGAATTACGAGTATTATTTTATGATTCATCATCGACCGCCACCTGATGATAGGGAAACATCTGCCGAAGCAGAGAGTAGAAGAGAATTGAATGATATCCAAGTTTTCCCATTGTTTTCAGCTTTAAAAGGAGGCATCATTGACGCGGTGAAGAAACTAAAAAAGTGCATCCCTCATTCTTCTGATAGTGCCTCTTCCAGACAAACATTACGAAATGCATAATGCAACATTTCTCAGAATACTAAATTTTTTTGTTTAAAAATTACAAGTGTACTTTATGAATTCGGCGAAAATAAATACCAAATTTTGTCGTGTGTTTTTGAAACAAGTTGTACTAATATGGGTTCAGTAGCATAACATTACAGTAACAAAGGTAAGGTAGAAAGTTCTATTTTCAAGTTTAAAATCAACAGTCAGTGAGTTGGTGAAGAAATGGAAAAGGAACAACAGAGTGCAGCAAATATTGAAACAGTATCTCTCGCAAATGAACATTAATGCATGATGTTACATGTTTGAAAATATAAAATTTCAATTTTAAAAAATCAAGTGACAATCTACTTTATCTGTTAGCTAAAAACATATTGTAATAATGTTATTTTAAACAACTTGTACTAATGTCGACTCAGTTACACAAAATTATAGTAATAAAGATCATATACAAATAAAATCTATGCGTCTTCTTCATCTTCCTACTTCGTTGCAGAGAAATATATAGTAGTTATAAAAAATTTGCAGGTCACTTCCTTCCATCTTCTTTTTTCCTTCCCTTTGTACTCGCATGGCTTGTATGATCGCCGAGGAATGTCATCCCTTATATGTGACAGGTTAAAATGGCCATAGATGCTGAAATCCCAGATATGTCCTAAACTACATGAACTGACATAAATTAAAGAGGGTACTTCCGTTTGACGTGGAAAGTTGAAATTTTGCATGGTTGTAGCTTTCCGGGACTAACCTACAGGAAAATTGCCAAAAGTGAATATTTTTAATTTTTAATTTCTGTAAAGGGGGATAAAGAAATTCCCATTTTTTTAAAATAGGAGTTTTCTTGAGATACAAAATCTTATCTTTTAGATAATTGAAATAGGAAAAGAAATTTGAAATTCGGTAGAATTGTGGGTTTAAGAGGCGCGAGACCGTAGGCCAAGCCCCCAGCAGGGCAAATTCAGAAAATATGAAGAGCAAATACACGAAATTCACTATTGACTCAAAGGCTGATACATAAGAGATGCGAGGCCGTAGGCCGAGCAAACGCGGGATCGTGGGGCGGAGCCCCTAGTTAGCCAAAGCTAGTCTGTATATATATAAACGAAAGTGACTACCTTTCTGACTCTTGAGCGACGCGACCGATCTCGATGAAGTTTGTCACATAGATGAGGGTTGGGCGTGGGATGATTTTTATAATTCCACTTTGATGGTTCAACTTACTGGGTGGATCGGGGGAGATATATAAAAATGATCAAAAGTGAATGAGACTACATTTGTGACTTAATAACTCTTGAACCACCCGACCGATCTCGATCAAATTTTCAATATAGATGAGGTTTGAGTCTGGAATGTTTTTTCTTATTATTTTACATTTACGGTGCAATATAAGGGAAGGGAAAGAAAGATATTTAAAAATTGTCGATATTAGTGTCGAATCATAGTTTTCGGGGTCGCTGAAATTAACAGTGGCACATACCATGACGTTTGGATCTAAATTCAGCACCGCAACTTGGGAGAGGAGGAGGGGGAGATATATAGAGGAGTTGTATATTTAAAGTTTTTATTTCAACCCAGCGAATTCGTAATCAGCGCTAGTAGTTCCTAATACATCATAGCTTTCCCATTTTTTCAATCGCTGTAGTTTATAAAATACGTTGAAATGCTGCATTTACGGACATGTCTGCATTTTGAGAGTAAAAATTTCCCTTCACATGCGGTATTCAAAATTCACAGATTTGTTCGCATTTACTAAGCCCAAGCACGGGCGAACCCACAGGGGGTCCACGGTTTCGAATAATTTCCGTAACTTTTAATTCAACAGCTCATATAATACGATTTACTTTCTCCCAAAATTTACTTCGCTTATTAATAAGGATCTGGAAACAGCAAATTCTATTTGTAAATAAAATATGATTTCAAAATCATCATCATCATAGGTATTTGCCACTATTGGCAGGTCGCTTGCTGTAACTGAAAAGCTTCCATGCTCCAAGGTCTTCCGCTAAGCTCTTCGCCTTCACCTACGATTTCTGTGTTTCGATATCTTCCATTATTGTAGTCTCCTTTGTCCCCTTCCTCTCTTTTCTGTCACCATACTCTCTAGTACGTCCCTCATGATATTGTTCCTTCTTAGCCATTGTCCCAACAAGTTTCTGTTTCTCTTCTTAATAATATCTAAAATTATTCTCTTCTTTGCCACCATTTCTAACATTCTCTCATTCGTTTCCCACTCGGTTAATTTTGTCCATTCTTCTCCACACACACACATTTCGAAAGCTTCCAGTTCATTAATTATTTCGTAATGTCCTTATTTCTGCCCTATACAGTACAATACTCCATACGAAGAATTTAATGAATCTTTTTCTCAAGTCTTTATTCAAGATCCCACAAAACAGACTTTTCTTCCTAATAAATCCTTAGCTGAACTACCACAAGGTTTGCATTAAAGGGATTTATGAAGGTTTAACTAATGTTACATTTCATTGGCCAATGAATTTGAAAGAAACTCAATTGTTTTAAATATTTTGTATCCAAGATAAGAACACATGCTTACCTTCTCCGTTTAGACTTTCAAAATGTTCTATGGTTAATTATACAAAAGTCTTATAGAAGGGTTATATCCGTATCTCTGGTGCATGGGATTCTTGTTTCGATTCCAGCTCGCGCCAAGTGAATTTTATGGTGAACAAACACCGTGTGGTGGTGGGTTTTCTCGGGGTTTTCCCGTCTCCTCTCACTCTCTTCATTCCACCATTTCATTCATTTCTCATCGTCGCCGTCTCTCCAGCCGGCATCGCGTGGGACGTAAAACTCGAAGATCTCGTATCCGTCTGTCCATACATCCTTTTGTCGACAGATATCAGAAAAAAACAGTAATTGATAGAAAGAAACAGTTTTATTGTATGAATTCATAATCTTATGGAAAGGTTCTGTGTCCTTTCTTTATCACCCATTAAAATCTTACAGTTTAACGTCCCACGAAAATGGCCTTTTAGGCTAAGGGAGCCGGATAATTAAGTCAAGTAAATGATGATGGAAGAAATGGTGGAACGATTATGTGGGAGGAAACGGAATATCCTGAGGAAATCCACATCAGCAGTAGAATCAGTCGGATGAATCGACGCATGAGAAACAGAGAAAACGACTTCTGTGTCTAGAGTAGTAAATTTGACAAAGACATAATCAAGTATGTGAAAAATGCTTTCCTATCTACCACAAACTTACTTGTCGGGGATCGAACCAGAGACCTTACACACAAGACGCAAGCGTTCTACTACTGAGCCACCCTGCCTCCGAAACAATCGTAAAAAAATAAAAAATGTTGTAAAACGCTCATCCCTTTTAAATGTTCCTTTGTTTGACCCCAATCCATATGAGTTTCTGGTAGACATCATCGTGTCTGTGAATTTTGTGAATGTTCTTCTCTTTCCTCCCACATTCTCATTATACCGATTCATCAATCTTCATTCAATTGCCTTAATCATCTGCTTCCCATATGATAATCGTTAGATGTTAAATTAAGAAATGTAATTTCATTCTTTTTGGAATGAAATTACAAATTTGTACAAGGAATTCTTGCATACAAAACGATGAAAGTCAGGTAGGAAAATTTTGGTAAATATATTTCCGTTTCACTGCGTCGTGAAGTCGCTTTTTCTTAACATAGTGTTGAACTAATATAAGAGATTTCCTTTGCGTACAGGTCTCAAAAAATATACCTTTTATAATAATCTGGAATGGGGTGGGGGGAATGGCGGAAACTTCATATCGAGAAACTGTATAAATTATATGTTTTACCAATCATCAAGTATAGGAGGCTCAGGTTTGTCAGGTTATGTAGCCAGGCTGGAAGAAGGTAGAAACGCTTTTAAAGTCTTAACTGGAAGACCAATCGGAAAACAACCATTAGGAAGACCTAGGCACAAATGGAAGGACAGTATTAAGATGAATCTCGCAGAAATAGAAATATAAAGTAGAAACTGGATCCAGTTGGCTAAGGACAGAAGTCAGTGGAGTGCTTTTGTGAACTCGGCATTGGACCTCTGGGTTTCATAGGAAATAGAGTTAATTAGTTACTTAATAATCTGGAATACTTGGTTAATTGACTGGAATGGAATGTCCCTCTACAAACACCAAAGTTATAAGAAACGAAATTACTTTTTAAACGGAGGACCGAATTACTAGTTGGGTTTGTATTACAGACAAGTGCCCCCACCGAGAATCTAGCCTGAGACCACAATCACAGGCAGCACGCGAAATAACCAATCGAGCACGAAAGGGTACAATCTCGTAAATGAAGTGAAATCTTTCACTTTAATATCCCACGTTCATGCCCTTTAGGCTAAGGATGAGTAAGACGTCGTGAAGATAAGCACCACCGCCAACAAGAAAAAATAATTTATCCTATGTGCGAAAGTGCTTACGTCTGATATCTCGTAGTAACCTCTCATGAATTTACATTCTTTCAGTGGTTAGCTGCTGTAAGTAGGGGGAGTCTCAAGGAATGTGCGTATTTATCCCTCTCTTTCAACAAGTATACGAGGAGGAATAGTAAAATATATACAGGGTGGTTCATAACAACACCGACAACTTTAGGGAGGTATTTCCTGACACCAAGGTAAGACAAAAAGTATAGACCAACCTGGGTGCACAAATGCTTCCTTTCAAAGGTGTAGGCTGTTGAAAACATGAAAAAATTAACTTTAAAGGTCCATAGCTCCAAATGTATTGGACTTAACGTATTCGGGTCAACAATTTAGTTAGGAAATAACATGTACGTATCCAAATATCCACGTTTCAGAGTCCTGCGGTACTTGCGCAACAATTTTTACAGAGGGAGTTGATGAGCACTTCAAATTATATCCCCGTAGCCACACTCCCTCTATAAAAATTGTTTCGTGAGTACCTTAAGATTCTGAAACATGTATTTTTGGATAGTGCACATATTAGTTCCAATGTGAAGTCTTGATCTGACTACGATAGGTCACGTCGTTTTAGAGCTATGGAAATTTAAAGTTCATTTTTTCATGTTTTCGACACCCTATAACTCCGAAAAGAAGCATTTGTGCACTCAGGTTGGTCTATACTTTCTGCCTTATCTTGGTGTCAGGAATCACCTCCCAAACGTTGTCGTTGTGTTGTTTTGAAACACCCTGTATATCTGGAAATATACTTTTTAAGATATGAATTCAGGTTCCAGTAATACGTCCAACCCCTGCCGCCTGCATTGAGAGCAGAGTTGTTGATATAGCTCTTCCTGTTTTAATATTGATCCTCATAAAGTAGAAGAAAAAAAAACGATAAGACAGCGATAAATAACATTTGGTGTAGATTGCATGTCCGTCGTTGCAAAAATAGTGAAAGAATAAGTGCTTCTGTTACCATTTCCGGTGCCAATATCGACAATGTAGATCAACAATGCTGCGATATAGTTTTTTTTTTTTTTTTTGTAATTTGGAGTCAATGTAAACAAGAATACAGGGTGGCCCAAAAATAGGCATACACCCTTCCATTGATCAAATATAACATTCTAGCTTATGGGTTTATTTACCACGGCTGTTCTGAGCTTAAGATATAAATGAAAAGGCTTTAAGAACAAATAATAAAGAAACTAAGTCTATCTGATGGATAACAATAAGAAATTAATATAAAAAGCAATGAGTTGATCAGTACCGGACTGTATAGCTACTTTTGGGGCACCCTGTAGACTCCATATCCATCTTTATCCCTCTACCGAAACCAAAACGGGAACATTTGCAATAGTTCAACTTGCAATATACAACCCCGTCCTCAGAAAGAGGGAAGGAAATGAAATATTTGAGTTTTACATCCTAGGGTTATGTCGGCTAGGCTAAAGAAGGCGGTAATGCTGAGAAATGAATGAAATGGATGAATGAAGAAAGTGGGAGAAAACGGGATAACCCCGAGAAGACCCACGCGCATGGTGTTTGTCCACCACAAAGCTCAGTTGGTGCGAGCTGGGATCGAACCAAGGACCCCATGAACCAGAGGTGACCACTCTACCACTGAGGCACTGCGGCCCTCCAAAGAGGGGAATAGTTTGGTAGAACGACCCTATTAGGATTAGAATTTAGATTTCTGGGCTTTCGAGATCTACGTCCGTGTTAGCCCGTCGCGTTTGAGGGATGACGTCCTTCGGTCATCACACTATCTGAGGAAAGGGAAGGGACGAATTAGCCTGGGACCTATATGTTAGGTACCATTTCGGCATTTGCCTAGCGTGAATGAGGAAAACCCAGGAAAAGCCTCACTCAGTATGGCTGGCTTGAAAAAGGTTTTATACTTTTTGGATCGAGTGTCTTTACCAGGAGTAGAACCCGGGACCGCTAGCGACTACGCTTCGCGGAGCCACAGAACGACCTTATGCATCCATCCACCCGTTTGTCAAAAGGAAACACAGTAAGAACGGTCAGATCGCGAAAAAAGCATAAAAAAATTAATTTAGGTTCCGATTCTTATAGCCTTCAGATAAAAGAAAACATATTATTAATAAAAACGAGTGAGTATCAAGGAATTTGTGAAATTAGAACTTGGGAGGAAACGGGATGGCCCCAAGAAAATCCACGAACTCGATGTTGTCTAACATAGGAGTTCTCAAACTTTTCCCTCTTCAAAGCATATGAATTATTAATACTTCCGTAAGTTAAAAGTACCACCAACAGCGGCTCGCGTAACGAAGGTTGAGAAACCCTGATCTAACTCAAAAGAAGTTTTTTGCAACTGCGTGGTTCCCTAATCCAGATCTCTTACAGGCGAGAAATTGAGGTGAAGAACGGCCGATACTGTGACGTTGGTCTTGAATGATAGACTGTGGAGTCGTCAAGTACCCAGAAAAAAAATGTGGCATACGCACGGTACATGCGTAAATCCTGTAGCTTTTGAACTTAACGTACGATTATATGTAACACCTAGCAGCAAAAGCATTACTGATAACGTATGTTTTGTAAGACTTTCTGTATAACTTTTCCATCTATACATATTTTCCGTACTAAACAAAAAACTGCCTATAGGCACTCAGGTCTCACAAGCAGATTGATGTATATAACATATAATTAACGTATGTAACATACGTATATGTACGAAATATACGGAAGACTTAAACGTCAGACATGATGTAACATCTAAGAGGGAAGAAGCCAGTACGTACGTAGCATATAGATAACGTATGCTCCGTAGAAATTTCTGGGCCCGCGGTGGCTCAGTCAGTGGTAGAGCGTTTACCTCTGATGTACAAAGTCCTTGGTTCGATCCCAGCTCGCACCAAGTAAACTTTGTGGTGGATAAACACCGTGTGCGTAGGTTTCCTCGGTGTTCTCCGGTTTCCTCCCACTTTCTTCATTCCACAATTTCCTTCATTTCTTACCATCACCGTCTCCTTTAACACAGCCGGCATAAATGTGGGAAGTAAAACTTAAAGATTTCATTTCGTACAGATTTCCGTAGTAAACTTATGGATTCCGTATATTGGCATAATATACATCTGTCCGGATAACGGATCTTTCTCAGTGAATTGTCCTAAGAATTGATTCCTCTCCCACCATTATCTCTCTATTGAAAGTACAAGTCGTAGAAATCTAAAAGATGGTACAAGAAATTAAATTTGAACTTTTGTTTCAGTAAAAAAACTTTCAAATACGTAACACACTCATTACAACATGAATACTGCTTCAGAAACGTCCCAGCAGTGATAGACAAACTTGTTTTTAGGAAAGAGCCAAAGATCTGAAAAATACTTTAAGAAACCCAGTGTAATTTATTAAAAACAAAAATGGCCACAATGGCTTCGTTCATTCTATTAGGAATAATGTCTCGGCCAGGACGGAATTTTCAGTAGGGCCGGATTTTGCTCGAAGGGCGTAGTTTGCCTATCACGGCTCTAGACAATACAAACCTATCAGCATAAGTATAGTTAACAAATAATACCGACACAGCTGAAATAGAAATGTGTATACCTTTTTACTAAAAGCAAATAAAACCAACAAAAGTACAAGAAAAACCACAATTTCTTTCCTTTCTTTTACCTACTTACCGCCATATTTGTCTGCTTCGGTGAAGGTGACTTGGCTTTAAGCTGTAAGTCGACGTCTCACTACTGAAAAAACGCTAAATTGCAATTCAAAAAAAATATATATCCACATTTTTTGGTAGGCGTTTGTAACTCTCAGTTTTTAAAAATATCAAATCGAGAAATTCTTGTTTTTGCTTATCTTGAATCTGTTATAAAGCTTTCAGAAGTCAATAGAACGTTTTGTTGGAAACAGCACTCCTAAAGTAAAATAAATTTCCCAGTAATATCTCCAATAATTTAATACTATTCTTACATTTAGTTTTTAATATTATCTAGGACAGTTTAGCTTATATAAATAGGTTTGCATTTTTCTAAAATAAATTGTTGTCTAAGCTTTAAAAAACAGTTAATTGCAAATTACGCAACTATCGAGATATTTCTACTTAAAAAAGTATAAATAATACTTACCTCAAAATGAGGGACACTCTCGCAAAAATTTGCCCTTCCACTTTCTATTTTCTTCCAAAATTTTCAAAATGTCCAGTTAATTTAGGAAAGAAATATTTTCCAAGTCCACTGAAAGTCTCGAATGAACTACAAGGAAGAACAGTTCAAAAATTCCAACCTCATGTACACACATACACACACACACACACTGACGCAAAAATTGCAACTCTGAGAGCGAATGTCACATACGTCCACTCTTCACCGTAGTCAACAGTAGAATGAGCTGAACTTCATGGAGTTCGCTTATAAGAAAGAAGCATATTACGTCATAAATATTCTCTATCCAATCAAATTTAGAATTTTTGCGCATAACAGATCACATATTATTGCGCATCCTTGCACAAAAGGAACCATGACGTAAATGCACTATTGCCAAAGTACGTATATGAATGAAAACAATAAGTTGAAGAGCAGCCAAACTTGTAGTTTCACTTATTTGCGCGGCAAACTTAAGTTTGACAACACCGCACTTTTGTGGCTCGCTGCCTGAAGAACAGACAAGCGAGTAACGTTTTTTTCTTTTTGGCGCGAAAATCTTCCGGTACAAGCAGACGATGTATAGCTACACAATTTAGAATACAGTCCGAATACAGTGATTCATCTAGTGCTGACGAAATAAATTCTTAAAGATTCTTTACTGATTATTATTATTATTTTGTAAGGATCAACGGCATACTCTGGTTATAAACTTACTGTCTTATTCACCATTAGAGAAATAAAGACCACTATATAAATTAGTCTGCGTGAAACTTAAGAGGTTTCAGAAGTCGCGCGAGAATTGTGTTTACCATCTTTTTAAATCTCTGATACACATGATTTTTTCTTCTTTTTTTGTGCGATTCAGGATTGTAAATGTTTACTAACAAATACAGGCAAAATATCAAGGGAGAAAGTACATGCAAATTTGAAATATTTATATGTATATCATGACACTATTTTGTTTCAAATCGAGCTCTTGAATTAAAATTAATAAATTGTATATCGTTTGAAAGAGCATATACTGTAAAAATATTTGTGCAGGTTTAATTTGACACCTAAGCTTAACAACGTTGCAAGCGACAATTTCTGTCACATTGAGATTTTAACACAAAAACGGTGTTGTAATAGAAGTTCCAATTCTATGTAACATCCTAGCTGACATAAAATAAAGGGGTACTTCCGACTGACATGGAAAGTCAAAATTTGGCATGATTGTAGCTTTCTGAGACTAACCGACAGGAAAATTACCAAAAGTGAATGTTCTTAATTTTTAGGGTGTCTAAAGGGTGAATGAAGAAATTCCTATGTTATTTAAATGGCTTTTTTTAAAAACCTATAATCTCATATTTTAGGTACTTTGAATCAGACTATAAAGTTGAAATTCAGTATGCTTGTACGTTTTTGTTAGCGTTACCTAAGGAAATAATTAAAAGTACAAAATTTTAAATTTAGAATGATTTTATTGGGAACTGAATGATCTTCTGCATGTTATTTATATGGGACATCTTTTATATCTCCAAATTATTGAGCACTTCCTGTAGAGCTACAATAGTTAAATTTGCAATGATTGTAGTTTCTGGAGACTAACTCAGAGAAAAATTGCCAAAAGTGAACACTTTTAAGTTTTAGGGGGTCTAAAGGGGCGATGAAGTGATTCCCCATGTTATTTAAATGGGCCCTTGTTTTGGATTTATAATTTCATCTATTAGGTACTTGTAATTGAAATAAAAACTTGAAATTCGGTATGCTTATACGTTTTCGTTAGCGTTAACTAACTAAATTGTCAAACTAAAAGTTTCCAAATGTAGACTGGTTTTATAGGAAACTGAAAAATCTTTCCCATATTATTTATATGGGACATCTTCTACGCCTCAAAATGTTTTGGCACTTCTGGCAGGATTAGAATAGTAAAATTTGGTATGATTGTAGTTCACCGAGACTAATCCTCAGGAAGATTGTCAAAATTGAATGTTTTTAATTTTTAACGGGTATAAAGGGGGGATGAAGAAATTCCCATGTTATTAAAATGGACGTTTTCTTGTGGTACAAAATCTTATAGTAGTAGGTTGAAATTGTTGATAGTTGAAATAGGAAAGGAAACTTGAAATGTGGTAGAATTGTGTGCTTAAGAGGTGCAATACCGTAGACCGAGTAAACTTGCGGGTCAGGGGGCGAAGCCTCCAGCTGGGCCAAATTCAGGAAATGTAATTAAAGAGCAAATGCACGAAATTCACTCTTGATTAGAGATGCAAAAAAGCCGGCTTTTTTGAATCGATGTTTTTTTTCACATAAAAAGCCGGCTATTTTGGGAAGAAAACGAGAATTTTGGAAATATTGGCTTTTTTCATTTTTATGATTTTTCTATCTAAATAGCTTTCTTATAGTATATTCTATAGTTAGATAAGAATTCCATGACCTCAATGCGATATTTCGCTCTGAAATTCACCATCAAGATGGATGGAGCACATGTTTTACGAATTAAAGCTAACATGAAGAATGTAGTATTTGAGGGCAAATTTTAGAGGCTATTTAACTTTATTTTAACTTTTGAGTTATCGACATCTTTTTTCTTCTTTAGATCATTTTAGTTTGTCATCCGTGTTTCATTTCTAAGAGCTTTTAGTACTCTAGCTTCTAGCGCAAAAGTTAAACTTGCCCGTTTTTCTATTTATCCGTCAAAGCGTACGTTTTTCAATATATCCGTCAAACCGTACTTCCAAATTTCTGTTATACTGTAGTTGTGAAGTGATTTAGCAATAATTTTCCGGACACAACCTTGAATACCAATTTATACAAATAATCAGTAGCAGATTTAGAAAAGTACTTTAGGAGGGGTTTTTCTGATTGTTTCGTTTTCTAAAAAACTCCTAATTTTATTTGGGAGGTGCTTGAAGTTTATGAGTACAGGCATAACTAATATTTCGTTTCGTTTATATGTTTAGCAATAATCTTCCGGATACAGCCTTAAAGATCATTTTATACTGAGAATCAGTGGCGGATTTAGAAAAGTATTTTGGGAAGGGTTTTTCTTACTAATGTTTAGTGTTTCTAAACATTTGTAATTTTTATTTGACGGTAGCTTAAAGTTTATGAGTAAAGGCATAACTAATAGATATTTCGTTTGTTGCAGACATTCCGTAACTTTGGGGAACAGGCTTCAGTCCGAAAGACCGCCCCCCTAACCTTCGTAAAACTGTCACTGCTGGTAATTAGTAATAATAACGATTTAAAAACAATAAGAAAGGAAGTCGGCCAATTCACAGTACTATTTCTACTTCACAGATGGAATGAAGAAAAGCTTTGTCAGAATGGTCGAATGCTGGATTGAATCCCGGACTTCCCGGTAGAAGCGCAAAAGCTAATCACTCACTCATGTTTGTTGTGCAGTTGTATTTAGCTTAACTTAAATATATTCCGTAGTCCTTTTTTTTTGGGGGGGGGATTTCCGTAATGATATGTTGAATCCCTCTTGTTAAAAATACAGAAAACTTGAGGACTGAGTAAACCGTGATGGTGCTTATATAAAACTGTAGAATTTCAAGAATATACAGAACCAAAAGCTCTAGATGTGCAGCCTTTAAGTGTATCATATAAATCTAAATATTTCTCTTATGTTTTATTTTAATTTTATTTTGTTTCAAAAAGAGGGTATGGAATATTTTGAAGTACAATTTTGCTAGTTATTTGTGAATTTTTTAAAAAGAAGTGTTTACTTTTAGGGTTGGCTGGTTTACCCCAACTTTCTTTTTAATAACTGGTTTAAACGAATAAAATAAAAAGAACGTAAAATGCGAATCGTGTGAACTTCATGGTGACGTTTCCAGATAACAAACCACCTGCAATAGTTTTATTTCCCTTTCACCTTTTAATCAAGGTATCCCATGTTCAATTCTCGGTCGAACCATAACCCTTCTTTCATGCGTAAACCAAGTAGCGGTTCAGATGTCAGTTTAAGCGAAAGTCTTCTCCTTGATAACCTCGGTATTTCGTAAGGATGTTAATCCTAAACATACGAAACGAAACCAAATTGTATATTCCTGCATGCCTAAATGCCTGTTGTTTTATAAAGAAGCCAAGATTGCTTAAATATATTGATAGAAATTGGCAAAATTTATCGATTACCTCAACATCAGCTTGGATTGGACTTTCAATAATATCTACGCACTAATTTTGTAATTTAATACCTCAGTTTTAGCGTACTGATTATGATACGTTGACCTTTAAATTTTATATACAAAACAATAACAGGATTTTTCCGTTATTGTCTTGCATTTCAAGTAATGACGAGATTTTCCCGATGGTTAGGGCGGGAGCTTGTCAATTTAAGAAATTTACTGACCGGACTTCTTTAAGCTTATGGGAGTTCTTCCGGCATAACCCCGCTGTTGCATAATAACACCAAGGTGAAACAAACTTATTTCTGTGAATATGTAATACAAATACATAAAACAAAGAATCTAAATAAAAAAAACCTGGTTTAAACCAAAAAAGCCTGGTTTAAACATCCTCCCCAAAACGGGTTTTTGGCATTTTCAAAACAAACCATGGTTCGTGCCAACTCTGCTTACTTTTGTATATAGGAGGTTAAAAAATTCTTATTATATACATTGGTTAATCCTTTGGAATTCATAATTTAAATATGTTGAAGAAAAATCGTTTGAAATATCTTTTCGAAATTCATAGTTTTTTTCGAGGTTTTATATTATTATCAGCATCAACCACTAATTAAATGACTTTTTGTGTTATAGAGAAGCGAAACAAAGTCTGCTTTATCAATTTAAAGCACAAATTTGAAAAAAGCCCAAAATTTCCCAAGCAAAAAAGCAAAGCAGAAAAAACCGAGTTTTTTTCCAAAAAAGCCGGTTTTTTTTCCGAGCCCTTGCATCTCTACTCTTGATGCAAAGGCTAATACACAAGAGACGCGAGGCCGTAGGCCAAGAAAATGCGGGGGTCTACGTCAAAGGCTAGTCATTTGATATAATGGCATAGTTTGAAACTGAAAAAGTAAATTGAAACCCTATACATAATCAACATATAGTTTTTTTTCGATTTCTGTAAACTTGGATTGTTGTTACTTGCAACGTTGTTCGGCCATTCCATTGTCTTTGGTGCTGCATAAACCAACCATCTTGAAACTTTGCACGTACACCATTAATAAAAGTGTAAACTATATTATATTAACGCAAATTAAAACGAGATAAAGGATCAGTAAGTTATTTGGTAGGAAACTATACTTTTAAAAATAAAATAACCAATTGTGGATATTATTTACTACGGTCATGATGTTATTTCCCTAATTTCTCCAAATATTTCGAAACTTGGATGTTTAAATCAGTTTTACAAGAATTTGGTATGCTATCGTAAATTGACACGTACACGTATCATCGTAAGTTGTCGTAAATTGATCTTACAAAAAATATTAATAGAGTATACGTGTGTTCAATATCACATAGCATTTGTTTATGCTGCTCCATTATTCAATTTATCCTTAACGGTGATTAACAATCTTTCCTGAAAGCATAATTTTTAGAAACAGTTGTTATGTGGTAAGAAACTTGCAATTCAATTCACATCCTTTGAAGTTTCGAAATATTCGAAAGCGGGCTATAGGAGAGTATTAAGAATAGCTGCAATGTACATTTTTGACATATACATGTGCATACTTTGAAACGGTACACAAGCTAATATCCATACCAATAAGAGTTACGACATAAGATTATTCTTTACGTGCTTCTGCATTTGCTCATTTGTGACAATTTTGAAAAGCTTTAATTTCCTCCTCTTTACGCTTTTGATTTCAAATTTTACTAATTTCGTACTTTTTGTAAGGGTTTTATCATTATGAGCGTCAAACCTTTTAAATGATATTGTAAAATTTTGTCTTTTAAGGTAGAGCTAAAAGATGGTATACAATAATTTTGAACTTTTCCTCATTTCCTTTTTATTATAAATTTATAGTGATAAATATTATAGACAAAATACAAGCTTTCTTTTATAAATATTTGGTGTTTCATTGGTGAATTTGTAGGGACTTAGCGACCAAGCATTTTACGGCTACAAGAGCTAAAGCTATTGTTACTAAGAGATGTGTAGGTACCTTCTAGAAATTAGAGAGGGGTATGAAATTGAAAGGCCAGGCGTTTTAGAGAGTTATGAGATGTTTGCAGAGACAACGCGTTCTAGCAAAAGGAACTTTTAGAGACCAGGCTTTCTAAAGAGTGATAAAGATAAAGGACCAGGCGTTTTAGACACTAAAGGTGATACTTAATTGGTGGAGATAAATGCTTTTTTGAGGTGTGTTGTCTTTTTTTTAATCCTGAAATATTGACTGATTTTTGTTACTTGATAATTGTTGACGACATCATCTTTGCGGTTATCGTTTGAAGTTTATTTATAGCCAGCACGTGGTGTTGGGAGCACGAGTAGAAATGTACGTTATAAAAGGAAAACTACAGGTGACAACTTTTTTTATTATTGTGGAAACTACTGAATGGCAATATATTTTGAAAACAACGTCACTCAGATGTCCTTCTTTGCTTTGTGGGTAGAATAAATTAGTCTGGAAGCAGAGGCGGCTCGTGAGAGAAGTCACGGTTAAAAATCTGTTGCTTGAAACTAAGAGAATAAATGTTGCTGTATTAGGTGTATGTATACTCATGTCCAAAATTATTGTCGCATGTCTATAAATATGTTGATGTAGGAATATAATTTGATAACGAATTCGTCCGGTATTTCTTATTGTGTTGGTATGTGTATAATTGGCAAAGGCATGTATGTGGCAAATTTCATGTCAAAAGAGCAGTAAATAAGAACAATAAAACGAAAATAAAACTTTCGTGTCCATTTAGGAACATTTTGTTTTACTCATTCTAATTTTCGTATTTATAATTCTTTTCCTACGAAATTTATCAGAAATATACATTTCCCAATTATACACATAGTATCAGTATTAAAAGTACTCTGCAATATCATTATCAAATTATATTCTTACAAGAAGACAGTTATAGATATGCGACAATCATTTTGGACATGAGTGTACATAACTGATTTAGTACATTTAAAAAATTTCTTTTAGTTTCAAGCGCCAAAACTTTATTTACTGTGCGATTTCCTTCACGAGCCGTCTCTACCTGGAAGTATTGCACTATAAGTTCGCCAGATGCGTTCCCGAGAAATGTTGATGTGAAATGGCCACTCAGATGATGTGCTCTTTCTTCCCTAGATTATTTTCTACTAGATTATTTCAAGTCTCAGATCTATGCGAGTGGGGCACGGTGGCTCTGCGGTAGAGCGCCTCCGTCAGCTGCGTTATGTCCCTGGTTCCATTCCCGGCCAATGAAGTTTGTGACGGACAACATCGTGTCCGTGGGTTTTCTAGGGGTACTCCCGTTTCCCCCCACATTCTCATTCCACCAATTCTTCCATCATCATTCACTTGCCTGAATCATCGTCTCCCTTAACCTAAAAGGGGAACAATATGGGATGTTAAACTGAAATATTTAATTTCATTTCAGGTCTATGAGAAAAAGCTACGAATAATTCTTTTGAATTAAAAGCGGTCATTGGACACATCATTACAAATTTAATGCGCGAAATGTGGACATATCTGGTGCAAAATTGGACCTTCATAATTTATTCAATCCATAAAAACACAGGACGACATTTGAACGACATTACACTGTAAAAAATGAGGTGTTAAACCAACACAAAATGACTATCACTTTAGCGTGTTACTTGTGTGTTCATTCAGCACCAAGCATTTTTCACAAGCTAGCCAACGGCTAGCACCCTGTTAGAGGGTTACGCCCTCTTTTAGGGAAGGGAATTTTATGGAGAATGGGTACTGGATGTATGAAGGATGGTCCATGGGAAGGTAGATATCAATTTTATCTTTATTTAGTAATCTATAAATATACAGGACTTAAAGGCTTTTGCAGCCTTAACATTTGGGTTGGTACACATACGAAATAATATAAAGATAACATATAATATACATAACATAAAAAGTACATAGTATGAGAAGAAAAATGTAAAACTCATAGAAAGGATGATAAATCAAGAAGCGATGATTAAGAGATAATGAGAGTTATTGGTCAGATGCAGAAGGAAATAATTTAAACACTAGACCAAAATAGTATCGATTTGTAAGACGATAGGGGTGAGAGATGAGATGAGGTGCAAAACACGCCACAACACATAGAAAATGTTAATTAGACAAATGAGAGCATCTTCTTGCCTAGGGGCGGCTCTAGGCTACGATGTGGACAGGGGGAGCCCATATTAGTGAGAGGACAATCACTGTGCAGTAGATGGAGTTATGAATGGGTGATGAAAATGAGTATGGAAATCATCGAGGAGGCTTAAGTCTGGGTGATTCGGTGGCAGTGTGTAACAATACAGGGTAAATAATAATGACAGTGGCGTATGCATATATCGAGAAGGCGTGGGATGAACTGCTAAATGGTGCATGGCATCTATAAGAAGAGGATGATGATCGTGGTAACGTTTAGTAACATAAGTAAGTCTGGGATTTTCAATATGGTACTGTAATGTAGGGAATGTGATAAGATTGTAAAGATGTTGGGTAGGGCTGGGTAATTTGATTCTATGTGCAATTCGGAAGGCATGACGTTCAAGTATTATAAGTTTGTGGTAAAAACTGGTTGGGGCAGATACCCAGGCTGTGTGGCCGTGTGTGAGAGTTGGGCGGAGAAATGCTTTATAAGTAGTGAGAACAGTGGCTGGTTTTAAACCCCAAGTAGTGCCAGTTAAACGTTTTAGTAAATTTAAACGATTGTATGCTTTACAAGTAATTGATGCCAGGTGCTGCTTCCAAGTTAGATGTCGATCGAATGTTACACCTAGATATGTTGCTGTCTTACTGGCTTGTATGGGAATCTGTTCAACCTGAATGGTTAGTCTATTGGGGTTGCGGCGAATTCTAGTTGACTTTTTGGGTGGTAGGAATACGAACGCCTGTGTTTTTAAAGCGTTAATGTGAAGATGCCACTTCGTCAGCACCAAGCTTTTTTTTTTTGCAGCTAGTCGTAGTGACTAGCTACCTATAAGAGGGTTACGCCCTCTTTGAGGTGCGTGGTGGGAAGGAAGAAAGGAGAGCTATGGGAAAGAGATTGGTGAGCTAAGAGATTTTATTTTATTGCATTATCATATTGATTTTATAATCTTGTAAAAGGTCGGACTTAAGAAACTTCGTTCCTTAACATGAAGTATGGAAGGAATGGAGCAGAAACATATCTATATTTACACATAAAACATATTTATATTTATACACAGTAAACAATGTAACATATTAATATAATAATATAACTAAATAATCGCGAAAATAATGAAATAACAAATGATTTTGCAACATGGAGAAAACGGCAGCCACTATGATGAGAGAGTTATGGCATGGTAATTGTTAAAATGTAACATGTAAAATGGAGATGAGGTATGAAGCGAGGTGCATTACACACGACAACACATAGGTTCTGTTAGTGAGACAAATGAAGTCATCTTCTGCCTAGGGGCAGCTCTAGGCGATAATGAGAGACGAAGGGAGCCCAAGTTAGACACAAAAGGAATTACTGTGCAGGAAAAGATGGATGAATTAAAGGAAGATGTTCATGAAGAATGTAATCTCCAATGACTAATAATAAGGGATCTCCGGGTGGTAAAGTATAATGGTATAGGGTGAACAGTAGCGATAATGGAGGATGAAAATGTCGGTGTGGTGTAGGGTGGAGTGCGAGATGATGCATTGCGTCTTGAAGTAAAGGATGCTGACTGTGTAGGCGTTTACTGACATAGGGAAGGCGAAGTTTCTCGATGTGATATTGTAAAGTTGGGAATGAAATATGGCGGTATAAATCCTGAGTTGGGCTAGGTAATCGGATGCGGAAGGCGATGCGAAAAGCGTGGCGTTCAAGGATTAGCAGCTTATTATAGAATTTAGGTGGAGCGGCTACCCATGCGGTAAAGGCATAAGTTAATAGTGGACGGAGGAACACTTTATAAGTATTTAGAATGGTGTGCGGTCGAAGGCCCCAGGTAGTACCTGTCAAGCGTTTTAACAAATTCAGCCGATTGTAAGCTTTAAGGGTGACATGTTCCAGGTGTTTAGTCCAAGTTAGGTGTCTGTCGTATGTTATATCTAGATAGGTAACTGTATGACGTGGTTGGATAGGAACGTGATTCCGATGAACTCTAGAGTAGCGTCCATGTGGTAAAAACATTATGGCTTGGGTTTTGGCCGCATTAATTGTAAGTCTCCACCTAGTACACCAGGATGTAAAGCGATCTATTGCGGTTTGGAGGAGAAGGTTGATCTGTTGAATGGTTGTAGCAAGAGTGAGGAATGCCGTATCGTCGGCGTACTGAAATAAATGAATATGTTCGGGCAGTCGAGGCATATCTGAGACATAAAGAAGGTACAATAAGGGTGACAAAGCTGAGCCCTGTGGTACACCGGAAAGAAGAAAAATGGGATAAGATAAACAGTCATGAATTGAAATGTATGCCAGGCGATTAGTAGTGAAATTATAGATTAGTCGAATGTATACTATGGGCAATCGAAGTTGTAGTAGCTTATAGATAAGTCCAGTATGCCACACTTTATCAAAAGCTTTTTCTAAATCGAAGAGGATAAAACAAGAAGTTTGGTTTGAATTGTAGTGTTTTGTGATAAGAGTTGTGAGTCGGAGAAGTTGATCGTTTATGGAGAAGGATGGTCTAAAGACAGCTTGTGTGAAAGGAATGATACTGTGGTCGTTCAGATAAGCATGTAAGCGTTTGACTAGAATACGTTCAAAGATCTTACTAAGTGGAGAGGTCAGTTGTATAGGGCGATATGAGGTAATATCCTGAGGAGATTTGTTAGGCTTTGGAAACATTAACGTTTTGGATGTTTTCCAGCGCAAAGAATAGTATCCAGTGCGTAAGATAAAGGTATAGATAGTAGCTAGTAATACTAGTAATGGTATAGGACATTCTTTAATATGGCGGTAAGTGATAGTGTCAAAGCCGGGAGCTGTGTTGCGTTTATTTTGAGTGACGGAATTTATGTCCTGTACGGTGATAGGGGCCAGGATAGGTGTATTTTGTGATAAGACATGGTGAAGGTTCGGCTGAAGGAGGGGTGATGATAGGTTGAGAGTATCTGCAGCGTGTGGGGCGTGACCTAGCGTAGTTGGAGTGAAAATCTGTTGGAAGTGGTCAGCAAAGGCGTCAGCTTTGTCTTTGTCTGTCGAGAGAGCATTGTTGGCGGATAAGACTGGATACGGAGTTTTGGAGAATTTGCCACATAACGCATTGAAGCGAGTCCAATATTTACTAGGGTGTGATACGTCGGAAAGAGAGTTACATGTTTTCACCCAACACCGTAGTTTATAGGCTTTGATATAATTTTTGACCAAGCACCAAGCACATCGCCTTCCTGGCATATCAAAAATGACTCCTTACTAACTGAGAGTATTTGCATTGGTAGTTATCGTTTAATATGAGCAAAGCGTTGCGAAATATATTTGGCACTTATGCCAAGTAACGAATAATGTTCTATGTTTACTGTAATCAGTCACAATAATATTGTAAACCTGTGAATCGTCTGACAAGAGTTACATAGGCAACAGTTTTGCCATTTTCTGTTCATACGTGCTGACACAAGAATAACAAATAAAGAAAGTAGATGGAAGCAATGTTATCTGTGTAACTGTTGTCAGATGATTCACAGGTTTACAATAATATTATTGTGGCCGATTACAGAAAACATAGAATGTTATTAGTTACTTGCCACAAATGCGAAATATATTTTGCGAAGATTTGTTTGTACCAAACATTAAAAAACAATGCAAATACTCACAGTCAGTAATGAGGTATTTCTGATATGCACTAAGGCGATGTGCTTGGTGTTGAATTGACACACAAGTAACACGATAATGTCTTAGTCATTTTGTGTTGTTTCAACACCTCATTTTTTGCTGTGTACTTTCAAAATATTACGACATACACTGCTTTGTACAGCAAGGAAAAATATTCCTTATCATTTGTACTTTTCAGTTTATCTGTTTTTTTTTTTTATCTTGACGTTCTCACTGGGAAACTTTTTATAATCGTGTGTGCTACACCTTGAAGGGATAAAAATGGATTATAAGCGAGTGTTAGGATATGATTAACAGGAAAATAATAACAGCTTTTTGATGCAGTTAATATGACACACTTAATTCATTGGTGGGAACACTCGGTCGAGAAAGTGTAAAAGCTTTTTCCGGATAGCCATCTTGAGTGGGTTTTTCCTGGGTTTTTCTCATTTACACCTGGCAAATACCGACATCGTACCTAACATACAGGTCTCAGGCCACTTACTTTCTTTCCCAACCTTTCTTCGTTCCCTTTCCTCGGATAGTGTGATCGTCCTCATACGTGACGATCTAAATGGCCATAGCTGCCGAAAGCCCAGAACTCTAATTACTAAGACTAACATTTAAGGTTAGTTTAAAGGGACAAGTTTTGCCGATAGATGTCACTACAGTTTTCGTATCTCTCTCATGTATTTTTTACCTTTCACGAAAATTCACGATTTCTCTTACAAATTTCAAACTAGAGACTTCAAATTTTTAGAGAAGGAACTTTATAACATATCGAAGGCAACAATCCGTGCCGATTTTTTATTTAGAATTTTCTTCATTGTTGAAATGGCTTCTTTGTTTGAAGGGATATCTAAACCTTTAACAATATAACTGTTTCAACAATGAAGAAAATTCTAAATAAGAAATCGGCACGGATTGTTGCCTTCGATAGGTTATGAAGTTCCTTCTCCAAAAATTTGAAGTCTGTACGTTAAAATTTGTAAGAGAAATTCTCAATTTTCGTGAAAGGTAAAAAATACATGAGAGATATACGAAGACTGTAGTGACATCTATTGGCAAAACTTGTCCCTTTACACCAACCTTAATTCATTGCTTATCTTACTTAGACGACGTGGTTCTTATGGAAACTTCTGAGTTCTGAGTAGAAACGTAAACAGCATTTTGGGAGACAAATCAGGAATCCAGTTCGCAAGTGTGATTATCATTCACCTATTTCAGTGCTCAATAATAATTGAACAATATATCACTGATTCCCAACCTATTCCCATCGCGACCCCATTTTTATCACATTCTCTTGCTAGTGATCCCCTTATAGTTTCTGGTTTGTGTGGAATTTTTAACATACCTATTGCAAAGATCTCATGATATCCATCTATTTCCATAATAATAGAATTAATTATTGCATACAGCGAATACAGTAACTTCCCTAAAAGCGAATAGAATAAAAAACAAATTTGGTCAGTTCATTCATATTACAAATATTGAACCTGTCATACTGTTTCAAAATGAAGGCTGTTTGAAAATTTTAAGACTTCATAACTCCCTTAATTTTGATTCAGTTGAGTTGCTTTTGAGTTTAACGTTCCGTTCAGCAGCTAGGCTATATGAGACGTGGACCTATTGATTAACGTAGGATCCGAACCACATGAGCTCCCGCCGGGAATCGAACCTGGGTCTCTTAATTTTGGGTCACACTATAAAAATATGAAGTGATTTCTAATTTTTGTTAAAATATTGGACAGTTGTTTAAAAAAGTTGAGTATTTTAATTTTTGTCACCACTTTGAGTTATCCCACATTGTTTTGGATTTGGTACATTGTTGTGTATGTGTTCAGTATCACTAAAACTGTTAAAAGAAAGTTGTATATATTTAAAATTTAGGTAACAAATAAAATCCCATACCAAAAATCTAAAAGTTCATTCAACGAACGTTCTGATCCTGATGTAAACATTGCACAATTGTATTACTCCGCCAGTCATCGGATGATTGGCTATCGGTCGGCGCTTCTTTCGAGAAGCACGTGCTTGTACCCTGTCGATGTTCCCCGCACGTGACCATATTGTTAACTGTGATTCGCGCTAAAGTTGGGTCAAAACCACTTTCAATGCATGCGTATTCTCTTTTATTGCATTAATTCAATTTAGTTTTTAGATAAAGTGTTGTTTCTGCTGTCTAATTCTAAGGAATTCTGGTAATGAGCATTATAAGCAAGGACTATTTTCTTCTGCCGCATGGGTGTTCTAAGGCTCTCTAACCAATAAAATCAAACAATCACCACGTGTATTTGTTTACATGATGTACTGAACGTTCCTTGAATAAACTTTACCTTCATTGTGGCCTGCTTGTTGGAAAAAAGACTATTCGCTCACACCTATACGTGTACAACTCTGAAAAGAGCATAAAATGACCCTAAACAAAAGAAATCCCTTTTATTGCCGACAGAATAATTTGTCCATTGTTGATTCATCATGAAACGCAATACAGCTATTGCGGATTAGTGTTTTGGTTCTGTGATTACCTCAACATCACAGCGCTGAAGAAAATAATAAAATCTGATTTGTTACTTATATATTTTTAAAGTTCAAAATTCAAAATAATATTTAAAAATATTTCCCGGTATTAGATTCTAATTATATTTATCTCTTCCGATTATCTTCACTACCTCCATGAAACCCTCTCTCGAACCCCCCAGGTTGAGAAATTCTGCAATATATCAACAAGACAAGATATATACTGTATATGAAAAGCTATAAAACTGCCGTAGATGGGAAGTGAATTGAAATTTCTAATTTCATGGTTATGGTCTGTAGTCTGAAGGAGACGGTTGCTTAATAGAAGTGGATGATTATAAAATAATTAGTGTAATGAAAAAGTGAGATAAAGGGGGGAAGCTCGAGAAAATCCACGGACTCCATCTTGCCTATCACGAACACACATGGACTAGGATCAAACCCTTAGTACCAAAGGTGAGTTTGTCACTGATCAACCGTGTCCTTTTGATATATGTAGAGTAAACCGACATACATTTAGTACATTACCGCCAGATTCAACTAAGTGTCGATTTGAAGCAATAAGGCAGGCTTACCCAGCCGGTGTATCCTGAATTTTAGATTTTTTAAAATAAATTTTTAGGTCATCCAGAAGATCTATAAATCTAGACTTTATACGATTTAATTTCCACCACGAAGTTTTTAATAATATGTTAAAAATTAATCTTGAGGCAGACTGTAGCAGTCAGCGCGTTCAATGGCAGCAACAATGCTCAATTCCAGCGTAATCTAACCTAAGTATAGATTAGTCCAATAAATTGGGCTTGGGAGTTCAATAAATTGGGCCGGTAAGCAAAAAAGTTAGGATGTACTGCTTTAAAGCACTGACCTCTAAGGCCCATAATGTGTCGTTTCTTGTCAACGAAGGATTTTTCTCATTGCTCTGTGGGTAGCGTATGCGCCCTTGGGGTTGAAGTCTCGAGTTTGAGCCTCGGTGTTCCAAGGAAAAGTGTAACCTTCCTTACATCTCTATTTCAACTGAGAGGTAGTAGAAATTACCATTTTACGTCTCCAGTATAAAGGTAACCAAGAAAGTTCTGTCGCCTTTGCACCCACCACCTTTGAATATAGACATGTCACCTAAGATGTACCTGGAAGATTAAAAATAGTCCTCATCAGCATCGACACCATTCTGCCAACGTTCTGGAAGGTTATGGATTTCGTTGCGGTAGAACTTGGTGGGCCGTGAAGTGAAGAAGGTATCAAGTACATTTTGCACCTCTACTATGGATTTGAACTGGCGTGCTCAAAGGTAATTGTCCAAGGATTGGAACAGAAGATAATAGGACCGTGCAAATGTCCCTGGAGAATGGCGGATGGAATAGTGTTTCCCATCCAATTCGTAGAATGATGTCCCGGGTCATCCTAACCACGTGGAGCTTAGCATTGTCCAGTAACAGGAGGCACCTTTGCGATTCAGAAACGCTAGCTCTAGCGTTTTGAGTTTTTCTTGAACACGGCTCAATTGCTTACAGTACAGAGTTGCATTGATACTCTGACCAGCTTTTAGAAGTTTCCGATGCACGATGCCACGAGCAGTCCACCAAACACACAGGAGGATCTTCTTCTGGTGCGGTACTGATTTCGGCTGTTTTGGAACCGGTTCATGGGACACTAAACCAATGATAACAGCCTCGTGGAGCTTCGTACAGGACCCACGTTTCATCACATGTCAACACCATGTCCAGAAATGGCTCCTCCCTCAGACAAGATAGCAAAGAAACATTTGCCCAAAGTTTGAACAAGTAGAACATACACGCCCTTATGATCCTCTGTGGAGGTCCCATGTTCACTCTGTTCTTACGCAAGTTCACAGTGTAAGTGAACTGCCACAACCAGGTGGTATGTTGGATATACCCAAACCAACAACTGACCTTTGCCTTATCTCCATTCGCGTTCAACTCACGGTGTGAGGGCCAATGCAACACAGACCTCCAGAGAAAGCGACAGAACTTTCTTGGCTACTTTTATAGAAACTACTGTTGAGGAAAATTCACAATAGTAAATATAACAAAATATTTAAATAAAATGATTTCTTTTACAAAATGATGAACAAAATGAAACAAATGGTACTCAAAATTAAAAAAATGTGTTTTCAAGATAATTTATTTTTGAAATCTTCTATTCGTGCATAACTAAAATAAAAACTTGGGCTGCACCGTAACTTAAATTTTTCTCGGGGGGGGGGGGGGCAAAGCATAAATACGCGTATTTGAGTCCCCTAGAAAAAGTTGTTTTTCTAATTCTTGGGCCCCCTCTTTCCATCTCTCTGACTTTTTATGGCCCCCCCGGAGCCTGTGTGCCCTCCCGTACGGAAGATTTACGTCGTTAGTTACGCCCCTGGGCCCCCTGCATACATGACAAATTAATTAAGGGGACAATATTGACAAATCTCAAAGCAATAAGAATAAATATTATTTCTAGGGCCCCTAATAGTAAACGTTTTTTACTGAAGTGGTCCCACAATTCATGTTTGTTTTATTTATCTTTTGTGTGATGTTTTGTTTATGTAATGTAGTGAGCCTGTTTGATTCTTCATTTATAATTGCATGTTCGTATCGTATATGAACTAAGAAAATTTTGTGTTAAAGTGAGACCCCTCGAACGGCAGGGAGGTATCCTGGGGGAGCAGTTGCCCCTCCTGCCCCCACAAGTTACTGCCCTGAACTTGGGAGAGCGCTCTTATACTCAACCAATGCATAAATTCTCCAATTCTCATCTAAATGAAGTGATTGTATATGACAGCACTCCTGGGGGGCAGGGTGGCTCAGTGGTAGAGCGCTTACCTATGTTACGTGGAGTTCCTGGTTCGATCCCCGACCGAGTATGTTTGTGGTGGACAACATCGTGTAAGTGGCTGTATACTGAACCATTATAAACCAAAGAATAACATAAAAAATGGAATTTTTTGGCTACCGCCTATGGGAAGAAAATCTAAGTTATGTTTTAATTCTGTTTGAAGATTAAGACATTAGGTAGATTGCCTTCCCTTAGCCTGTAGCCATAAAATTGTGTTATCTATCGACCTGGCTTCCTCACGAGTCGCCACTGGAATCTCCATTGATCAGCAAAAAACAAAATCGATATGTGATTGGAGTGGATGGAGCTGAAAGTGCGACGTAATTTGTCATGCATGGTTTATCCCTCATTAACATGTTCTTGCATGCCCTCTCAGCCGCGAATACCGTTACCGGACTCGCGGGTGGTTGCTGGAAGTCTTGTGAAGTAGGTGGTCCGTGCACGTCTGAGGGTAGACGTGCACCCATCCCGGCCTGCTGTTGTGCGCGTCCAGCGTTTGTTTTGTCCGGTGTCCGAGTCTTTGAAAATATCAAAAAATGCCAAAATATTTAAACTTAAAAAAAAAGCACAAGAAAAGTAAAGGCACAAAATATTTAAAAATTCCGCATCTTTTATTCTTTTGTGAGTTGGTCGGGATCTATCTTTTAATTCGATAGGTTCTTTTCTTCTTATTTTTTTTAATTCAAATTCTTTTTCCGGGACCACTCATTTCTGTCGACGGGAATGGTTTTCTTGCATCACATTTCGATTGATCTTGTGGTGGGTTGCTAATGGGATAACCAGGGGAGTGGTGTAAGTTCTCCTTGCAAGCTCCTCGGTGTGAAGTTGAATTTTCACACATTTGCTATTTATGTGTGTGAACATAATTCCATTTACATTTAATTCCAACTTTTTATGGGTACCAATTTTCTAAATCGGGTCCGGGGTTACCCTCTCATAAAAAGCTCATAAGTGAAAGCGAGACAAGGTCTCAAGTTCTAGAAAGTGTTTAAGAGACAAGCGTCGCGACGCCTGTAGTCCTATATCTTGCAACTAAAGATGCTGATAGTGCCACTGCTGAAGGAATTCGTCCGAGTGCTATCAAGGGTTTGCCCCTTTCCTCATTAATAAAGTTATTATTTCTAACGACGCCCAGGTTAAACATATCAAGAAATTATGGAATGGCACTTTATTGGTGGAGATGGTCGACGAGAAGTAAACAGCGAAGCTACTAAAATTGGCTCCATTGAACCAGTGAATATGTCAGCAGAATCCCGTCGTCTACTGAAGGTCTCTCGAGAAGTCATATCGTGTTTGGAACTCCTAATGCCACCAAGGAGGAGATTAAATCGAAGCTCACTGACCAACATATCGTAGACGTAGCTGGTATCAAGAGCAAGAAGTCAGGTGAACTCGTTGCTACTCAGTCAGTGATTCTTACTTTCAGTTTACCTGTACTTCTAGACTACGTGAACACTGGTTATTGTCGACTTGAAGCCGTTCTCTATATTCTCAGCCCCCTGTGCTGTTTCGAATGTCAATACTTCAGACACACCAGCACATCGTGTAATGCAAGTGCTGCTTTTTGTGCGAATTGTGGCCAGGGTTGTCATGGTGCGTAACTCTGTACAGCAACCAAGCCCTTTTATATCAACTACATTGAGAAAAAAATGTAGATGGCGTACTAAAAAAGATAGGTTACATGCGTAATTCCTGCAGTTTCTGGACTTAACGTACAGCAGACGTATAACTGAAAACGCATGCTCTATAATACTTTCTGTATAAGTGTTCCATCTATACGTACCTTCCGTATGAAACAATGTAGGCGGTCAGGATCTCACATACAAATGGACGTATATAACATATAGCTGATGAAGGTAACGTAAGTATATGCATTTGATATACGGAAAACTGTTAGATGTCAGACATCCTGCAACGGCATGATGTAACATCTAAGGGCAGTGTCTATGTAGCATTCGGATAACGTATGCTCCGTACTGATTTCTATAGTAAGCAAGAGGATACCGTATATTTGTACAATATACCGCTGTCCGGAGAACGGATTTTTCTCTGTGTGAAGAGCCGAGCATTCTGCTTGGTCTCTAGATTGTCCAGTCTTTGAAGGCAAGAAACATATCGGAGAGGCCATGGTTGTTGGGAAAATTTCTGCTGGCGATGCTAAGCATTGCTCAAAACAAAGCATCCCTTCCTCCCTTTGTGTTCCTTTTGCTACCGTTGCAGCCACTTGTAAATCTGTGGTAACCCAAACGGCTGACGATTCCACCTAAACTGAGCCTGTTATGACAAAAGTCCAGAAATTCCGACCCCTGGGGCATCGACTAGCAAACCTCACAAAACCGCACGTGTTTCTGTCAGTGCTGGTTTTCGGCGAATACCAGCTCTTCACCGCTCAAGTTATATCTCCGGCCTAAAACTTAGCCAGCACATACGGCCCCGCGCACATACGCCATACTCAGTGATATGGTTCTTTCCCCGAAAATAACAAAATCTCCACCTGTTCCTATCCCACCTTCAGCTTCTTTGAAGTCCAACATGATGCAAGATGAACTAATGGATACTGAGTGAACGGTATTTGGACCTCGTAGAAAGACTCGCCTCGTTATTGCTATGTACACGGTGTTTCAAAACAACACCGACAACGTTTGGGAGGTGATTCCTGATACCAAGACAGGACAAAAATTATACATCAACCTGGGTGCACAAAAGCTTCCTTTCGGAGTTATAGGCTGCCAAAAACATGAAAAAATGAACTTTAAAGGTCCATAACACCAAAACTATGGGACATGCCGTAGTCAGGTCAAGACTCTACTTAGGAACTAATATGTGCGCTATCCAAAAATACATGTTTCAGAATCCTAAGGTACTCACAGAACAATTTTTATACAGGGAGTTCGACTGTGTGCATTTAATTTGAAGTACTCATCAAGTACCTCTATAAAAATTGTTTCGGAAATACCGCAGGATTGTGAAACTTGGATATTTGGATAGGGCACATACTAGTTCCTAAGTAAAAACTTAACCCGACTACGTTAGATCCCATAGTTTTCGCCCTATGGACCTTTAAAGTTCATTTTTTATATTTTCGGCAGCCCATAACTCCGAAAGGAAGCATTTGTGCCCCCAGGTTGGTCTATACTTTTCGTCTGATTTTAATGTCAGGAATCACCTCCCAAACGTTGTCGGTGTTGTTTTGAAACACCCTGTATTTATTATTTCTTGTTATTGTTATATATTTGTTATTCTCATATATTTATTTTATCTCTTCTTTTAGATTTTCAAAGAAATTAAAAAGTTCGTTACTGAAATCTTTATGTCTGTGTGTCTGTCTGTCTGTTATTTGCTATTTTTTTTTTCAATTTTGAGCCCTCTATTTCATAGAGCATCGAAAACTATCTAAGACAGTGATGAAATATTTCGCGTCACTCTTACCGTTCCCGAGATATTGCCCAAAATTGGCCGATTTGCGGAGATTTAAAGAGCCATATATCTGGAACTATAAGTTATAGAGATATCAAATTGGTGTTGATCAATACCTAAGAAAATAATAAAAATTTTGGTATCAAATAGCAACCGGTGGCCACAGTTCCCCAAATATTAGTTAATATAAAACGTTCGAATTCCTGAAGAATTAAGGAGCCATATCTCGGAAACCGCAAATCATAGAGAGATGGTATCTTACAAATTTTTGCAAGAAACAGAAGAAGGTGTGAATAACAGATATACTTAGTTTTACATAGAAACAATGACAGTTATCCTTCCCTCACGATCTCTCCATTTTAAAAAATTCGTTTTGGCAATGCTCTTGGAGCATTCTCAACTGATTATTTCTCTTTTGCAAGAGATTTTTTCTTTTTTTGTTATATTGTGATATGTTTTTGCTTTTAAAATTTATTTATTGTAGCTCGTCTTTGAGCAGCCGTGTTGAATGTTGCGGGGACAAAAAGCCTTGATACTGACGTCCCCATGAAATCTCAATCAATAACATAACTTTTTAAATATACCTTTGATGGCAGTCCAGAATACTGGCTCTGGTCAGGTATTTCGCCCGTTTTATAGGCGTTACCACAATACACCTCTGTTCGGTTGGATTGTATAACAGGTGGGGGAATTAAACATTACTATGCTTCTTTAGGCAGCTTCGCAATACACATACGTTCTATTAGATTGCATAACAGTTGGAAAATGAAATCTTTGAGTTTTACGTCCTACTGTTATGCCGGCTAGGTTAAAGGAGATGATGGTGATGAGAAATGAAAGAAATGGTAGAATGAAGAAAGTGGGAGGAAACGGGAGAAGACGAGGAAACCCACGCATACGATTTTGTACACCACAAAGTTCACTGGGCGCTAGCTGGGATCGAACCAGCGACCCCATGTACCAGAGGTGAACGTTCTACCACTGAGCCATCACAGCCCAGGATAGAATCTGTTTCTGTCGTTATACCTGTATTGAAATGAGAAGTAAATGATTTAAGTAAGCACTTCTATTTAAATAGTCCATATTCCTAAAGTGAAAACAGTCAGACATAGTAAGACATATTGGGTGATATACATGAAGATGAGTGAGTACTAGTGAGTACAATCTCACTTCTCGAACGAGATTAATCTACAAGTGAGTTCCTACTTTTAATTCGTATGCATAAAAAAAGTATAGCGAATGAGATTGTTCTCACTGTGACATGAAATTCTCATGTGAACTTAGCTTTGGTGGCGTTTCGTACAAAAATGACGTAATTAAGGAGGAGACGATTATTTATTTTCCTTCTTTAAATCAGGAATTCACAGGTGTGCAGCGGTGTGAAAACATGTCAGTAAAATTAAAATAGCAGCATTATTTATCCAGCACAAAAGAACTATTTTTGTTTTGTGTTGGAATAGATGGATCAAACTACGGCTACTTTCGTTTGAATACTCTAGGAATATAAAACTGACGATCAACTTTTTAGCACTATACGGCCACAGCTCTGTTTCAAGTTTGAGTAGTCAATGTATATTGGATAACAAAAGATGAAGCAGTTTTGCATTTGTGATGGATAAACAAAACGGAAGTGCTAATTAATGCATCAATTTTCCGGTGATTTTGAGGGAAAAAATTACTATCTCGGTTTTCCGAAAACATCTAGAAGAGATTACAGGAGTCAAAGTTTTAAAAGAAGCAGAAAAATGTTAGTAGGTCCAAAATTATAATAAATAGAAAAATGATCAAGTGCAATCTTGTTCCTCATAAAAAGTTGCATTTATTTTGGTCTAGGAATTAATTCGTGTGGTTGGTACGCACACATTGAAGCTGTAGTACAAACACAAAATACATAAATACCTTAAGAAAAATATTGTCCATCGCTAGCCACCACTTTCGCCCATCTGTCAGGCAATGTACGGATTCCGTGGCGAAAGAAGTCCTCATCCTTGGAAGCGATCCAGTCAGAGACCCATGTTTCGATATCTTCTGAACAAGTAAACCGCTGTCCAGTCAAATCGTTGTTCATGCAATCGAACAAGTAGTAGTTCGAAGGAGCAACGTCTGGTGAATACGGCGGGTGGGGTAAAACTTCCCATCCGACATTTTTTAAATAGGTTTTGACCGGTTTTGCGACATGTGGGCGAGCGTTATCATGTTGACCAATAAGTTTATCATGTCTGTTCTCCCATTCTGGTCGTTTTCTGGCCAGAGCTTGCTTCAAACGCATTAATTGTCGTCGATAACGTTCTCCATTCATAGTTTCACCCGGTTGCAGCAGCTCATAGTACACCACACCTTTCATATCCCACCATATGCACAGCATAACCTTTGCACAGTGAATATCTCGTTTTGGTTGTGATGGACCTGGTTCACCTGGTTTCACCCAGGCCTTTTTTCGTTTAGGGTTCTCGTAATGGATCCACTTCTCATCACCCGTAATAATTCGATGCAGAAACCCCTTTCTGCTCTGTCGTTGAAGCAGCAATTCGCAAATGGTTTTTCGTCTTTCAACGTCTCTGTCTTTCAATTCATGTGGAACCCAATGTGACATCTTTTGAATCATTCCCATGGCTTTCAAGCGTTTGGAGACTGTTGTTTGATCAACGCCTAATGCTGCTGCAAGTTGTTCCTGCGTTTGACACGAATCCTGCTCGAGCAATGCTGTCAATTCTTCGTCTTGAAATTTTTTTGGCTGTCCAGCTCGCTCTTGGTCTGCCAAGCCGAAATCACCACTTCTAAACCGTGCAAACCACTTCTGACACGTTCGCTCAGCTAGAGCATGGTCACCATACACTTCCACCAAAATACGATGACTTTCAGTCGCACTTTTCTGCATGTTAAAGTAATGCAGCAGGACACCCCGCAAAAACACTTTATCAGGCACAAATTGCGCCATGTTCACTTAACTACAAACTGGTGTTGTTGACGCTTTAATCCACTTCCCTATACTACGAACGATACGCGATGACAGGGGTTTGCAACACATGTGTGGATACACGGAACTGTGGGACGCTCCGTTCGTTGCGCCATCTCTTGTCCACCCGCACGAATTAATTCCTAGACCAAATATTCACACACACACAGAACTAGAGCGCACATGTTAAAACGGAACTGGACGGGGCACCGGTGACCCTAAGAAGAGCTAAAGAACAAGAAATAAAAACAAAATGAAGTCTTTTAGTTTTACGTCCCATGACTATGCCGGCCAGGCTAAAGGAGACGGTGATGATGAGAAATGAATGTAATAGTGAAATGAGTAAAGTGGGAGGAAACGGGAGAACCAAGAGAGAACCCACGCACACGGTGTTTGTCCACCAAAAAGTCCACTTGGCGAGAGCTGGGATCGAACCAGGGACCTCACGCACCAGAAATGTACACTCAACCACTTTTTCACTATTTGAATATTATTTTTAATTTTATTTTAATGAAAGAATTGTTATAAAAATTTTTAGGAAATATTAAAGAAAACTTTCCTTAGACAGGGTTTGATCCCACGCCAAAAACGATTTTCGTTATAGCATGTTACACTAGCTAACTTTTTTTTCAAAAATGATAACATATACTGTATTGTGGACAAATAACACGGAATCAAATCACAAACAGCAGAAACATTAAAAAAACATTAGTAATGCAAAAATTATGGATACATCATTGTTAATTTTTCATCGACAACAGCTAAATAATTAGAGAACTGTTTCCGTTTGATATTTTCAGTTATCTTCCATCGTTCTTTCAACAGGTGAAAATAGTAGTCTGCAAGGGTTGGCGTTTGACTTTGAATCAAATATTCCATTGTTACACCACACAACCAGATTACACTATTTTGTTTGTAATGAGGATAATATGAAAAAGCAGGAAATAAAATCATTAGCGGGGAAATATTCTGGATCCCACAACGAACTCGAATACACATGATGCGTACGAATGTCAACCATATGTCGTGCACCAAATCACAAGTTGAAAGCCGATATTGTAAAGTATCGTCTCTATTACAATGCGAACATGTTTCGATAGACATGAGCTTAATTTTCTGTAACTTTATATTAGTTGGTATGACGTCATGTAAAATTCGGTACCATACAGAGCGCTGATTGACATTTAGGACTGTGTTATTGATATTTTTCCAGATCATATCCCAATTATAGTTAGGAAAGTTGTCTTTTCGTTTAATAGCAACATATTGTTTACACTGATACGAGCTGTACAAGATTTTAATATTCTGACGTTTGGGAATACCTAAGTCTAGAACCATGTAACTAGAATTCAAGAGTACATCATACAAATATTTTACAGTGTTTGAAAGATCGACATATTAAGAGGAGGGGTGACCGCCGTGGCCTGTACCCCATAGAGACCCCAGATTTTAGCAAAACTAGGTGTTTTAAATTGTAACTTGTATATCCAATTAATCAAATATAAAACAGTGCTTTTGCAATATATATCCACCATGTTGAGACCTTCAGCATTTTTAGATTGAGTAAGAACAAACATGGGTGTTTTAAAAAATGTTACCTCTCCAAACAAACCAATAAACTGCAGCTTGCATAGAGCGGGCAATTCGACTTGACAACGGTAAAACAGGACTTAAATACCAAAGGTGAGATGTAATATATGTAGTGTGGTAAATAGAAAAAAAACGTTCGTATTTTTTGAGAAATATACGTTTTTTAGAAAAAAAACATTGCCTCTCTTTTTTTTATAAATTTCGTTTTTTTCCAAATAGTCATTTGTAATGCATCTTACGTCTATTTAAGTATGAAATATTTTTATGTAGGTGTAATCACCGTAAAATGCAACATAAATTAAACGCTAGATACTATTACGCTACAAAGATTTTACAATTTACAGGAATACCATACCTATTAACAATTAGGGTTTCAGCAGTTTTCATCAATATCAACTAAGAAATAAAAGAGAAATGAAATTTTGTTTTTTCGTGAAAGCAGGCCTTTAATATGTACGAAAATAATGTCACAAACAGTATGAAATTCAAATAACTTGTGTAAAGGTAAAAACTAATACTAATTTGCCTAATAGTATTTTTCTAAATATCATATATAAATAATTTGTCGACTAGATATATATGATATGCAGAGCCGGCTCTACCATATATGCAGTAGCGTAACCTGTAACACGTGCATTTGCATGGAGCGGCAAGTTTGGAGGGTCCGGCAAAATCTGTTATAACTAGAGACCGGATGTTTAGGCATTGAAAAACTTGAAAAATAGGCACTTAAAATTTAAAAAAAATAAGCAGTAAAATAGGCACTAAAATGTAACTCGAAATAATGAAGATAAATACTCAATACAATTTAAAAAATAGATTAGTCATAAATAGTGTTCAAAGAATATAACAACATATCTGTTTGTTAATGTCTTCTTTCATTCTATATGTAAAGAACGAAGCTTTATATATATATATATATATAGGGAGAGAGAGAGAGAAAGAGAGAGAGAGAGATTGTAATGTACCATGTGCTTGTGTTATTTACAGTACATAAATTATATATATTTCCCAACTAAATCTTATTTCAAAGAAAATGCATAGGATACGCAACATTAGGCACTAAAGCAATTATTTAGGCAATGAGAGGCGAAATAGGCAAAATAAAGTTGGCTTAAATCGAAACTATAATCCCCGATATAAACTTTGAAACGTTATTTTTGTTCACATCTTTAGCATTAATGAATAGGCTTTTTGCCTAACATCCGGTCTCTAGTTATAAGTATATTATTTAAATTAAATATTTCTTGTTGAAAAAAGACTTCATGATAATGGTAGTTACATTTACTAAGCTGACCTATTTGAATACTACATTCATAAATTATGTTTAAGTTGCATTTAAGGTACATGGACAATGCTAAAGCAAATGGTCGAATCAATCCGAGCACAAATCGCTTGATTGTTTTCAAGTGCAAGAATTCAATTCTCGAATAGTAGCGAATATCTGTTCCATTTAGTAAGTTATCACAGTTTTGATATGACAACTAGTCTTGTTTTTGTCAGAAACAAGTTCCTTATCATTGAAGATAGAAACAACTTTTTAAAATAATGTTAACAGATGTAGAAGAAAAATCAAGAAATAAAGATAAAAGAACTAGTTACATTGGATTTGCAAACCGATACATTGAGATTAATGCTCGATATTGAATTTTATAAAAAGGATTACCATCTTTCTTCTGCAGGTGTGTTTGCTTTATCTTTCACTAACATAATAGATTAATATTTAAAGAAAAAAATACAGACACAACGGGATTGCATTTTTAGTATTTAAGCCTTTCTGAGTGCGACTACGCTTCCCCTCCCCTTCTTTGTTCATGCTGAAGTAGCATACTTAAAATCATGACTTTTAAGATTTGTTCTTTCTGGAGAAAGGGGGAGGCGACAAAGTATGCCATTGCACGAGGAGACAAATTGCCTAGGGCCGGCCGTGCGTATGATGATGAAAGTTAGTAGTTGATAATAATGGCACTTCTTGTATATACAAGACATGAATATAGGATGACTGAATTTGAAGTAATGCAGGGTGTTTCAAAATTAATTTTAGGTTTTGAAACTTTGTAGTATCTATTAAATTAACTTACAATTATAAATATTATATCAAATGAAAGAGCAACTCAAACAGTTTTGTACGCACGCATGTACATGCATTGTTTATTCTGTCTGCCGTTAGAATGAGCAAGTAGCAAAGATGGAGACTAGAAAGCAGAAAGCTTTTTATGTTTTAATAAAGATTGAATCTGAACAATGCAACCGCCTGTGTGAATAATATTAAGGAGACGCTTGCAACTACGTCCTTATCGTTTGCAGTTGCTACAGGTCTAAAGCCTACAGACTACGGTTTACGTGCCAATTTCGCAAGTGAAATATTGCGTCATAACAATGAAGATTTTCTGGATCGTGTCGTCTCCAGTGATAAATCGACATTTCACCTAAGAGCTAATGTGAACACTCATAATGTTTGCATCTGGCTGTCAGCAAATCCTCAGGAGATGGTACAGTTGAAACGAGACTCCCCTAAATTGAATGTGTTTTGTGCCACATGGCGGAAGGTTTATGGGCCTTTCTCGTCTACCAGACTAGATGTGTACCATGTGACGAATGAATCTCATATCGGACACTTGTAGCAAAGACTGTTTGAGGTGCTCTTTTACTTGATGCATTGCTTATAAGTGTACGTAAAATGTAATAAGTACTACGAAGACTTAAAACCCCGATATTCATTTTGAAACACCCTGCATTTCTCACTAACAGTGTTGGAACTAAGATGTAAAAAGGAGAGAAAATTTTCCTTATAAAGCTATTGTTTACAACGATATTATTATTAGTCGAGACTATAACTACAACAACAACACGGGTTAGTAGTCAAACAAATGTAATCAAATGTACACTAGGTGGCCAAAGTGGCACACACGGATGTGCCACTTCTTTAATCCGCTCCTGTGTGGACACTAATTAAGATATCGGGGGTATTATTCTTGCCAAATATGGTTGGACCATAGTTTATCATATTAATTTCTTTTTCTTCTGGTGTCGAATTTCCTTCTCAAATTTCACCCGTCAAATTTCGAGAATTTTCTAATTTCGAATTTCCTTTACTCCTTTTTTCCCGGTAGCTTCCTTCGTTGTAGAAAGACCTCCTTAAGACTTACCAGATAGATAACTCGGATGGATATTTAACTGTTGACATCAATTGGACGGGCCTGCCAATTAGGGAAATTAAAACTTCTCTAAATTTGGGCAAAAATTCGAGATTTTTGTTTATAAATCCGTACCTATACGTCCGAGTGCAAGTCAACTTACGCCAATCGAACATTTGTCCTTACTTAACAAACGCAAGTACATATCGTTACAATGGGGTAATTAGGGGGCGCACGAAAAATTCGTATTTAGATTCTAAACCTTGATTTTTCTAGTTTTTACCTTTTATGTTTACCGTAATATATTTTTGGTAATTAGAAGCTTTGTTCCTTAAACATCGCCATAATACTTGTAGGATATATTAGTGGTGTACCAATGTTATTTTTAAGATAGTTTGTGTCTGTCTGGTAGCAGTGTTGCCAGGTACAGAAATTTTTAATTCCAGATTTTAGGGGGAAATTTTGGGAAAATTATCTGTTTTGTCTCTATTATTTCCCTTTTGTTGGCTAGATCGGAACAAACGTACCAGTATCTGGAAGTCTCGTCTTTTCCCTACACAACGCACTATAGAAAGTTTTAACAGGATAATTAGGGGAAGTACAGTTGAGGTTTACAGTACACCTTGTTCTCTAATTGTAAATATAATTGTGATTTTTTTAAGGTAGAATGATATATTTTTTATTGGCATGCTTACTTTATTAGATATCGTCACAATACTTGTAGGATATATTAGAGGGATACAAAATCTTATTTTAAGATAGTTTGTTTGTGTCTGATAGCAGTGTTGCAAGCTACAGACAATTCTAATGCCAGATTTTAGCGGCATATTTTAGAAAAACATTCTTTTTTTTGTTTCTATTATTTCCCTCTTGTTAGCTACACTCAAACAAACATACCAATGTCTAAAGGCTCTGCTCTTAGCCTACACAGCGCACCATAAAGAGTTTCACTAGAATAATTAGAAGAAGTCCAGTTGAGGTTTATAATAAACCATGTTTTGGAAATGGTAAGAAAATTGTGAATTTCTGAGGTAGAATGAGATTTTTTTTTTAAATTTAGCGCTTAGTTTGTCAGATATCGCCATGATACTTGTAGAATATATTCTTAAAATACTAAAGTTTATTTTCAGATAGTTTTTGTCTGTCTGGTGGCAGTATTTCCAACCAAAACAATTAATTCCCGATTTTAGGTGAGAAATTCGAAAAATTTCTCTTTCCCCTCTATTATTACCCTCTTGCTGGCTACATTGAAACAAACGTACCACTATCTGAAAGCTTCCTCCTTGCCCTACAGAACGCACCATAAAAAGTTTCAATAGAATAATTAGAAAAGCTGTAGCCCCGGCATATTTGTTGATTTTTGCTTCTGAGGCATAAAAAGTGTCAAAATTTTATGTGTATGATGACAGAGAATTTTTTCTTTCCCACTTTGAATGGAAGCCAGCGACTTTAGGATTTCACTGTACCTTGCCAACACACCGAAGAATTTGTTTAGGTGACTTGAACTCATATAACATCAGTGGTGCTAGATACAAAAAAAAAAAAAAATGAAATTCGGTTAGGGAATTTTTTGTAAATTTTCACCCCTACATTTACCTCAATAATTTCCCACCCGTTTTCTAAAAAATCAAGGCCTTAACCATATCAATCGAATGAATGGTTTTTGAGCAATAAGTCACTAACTGAAAATGTAGGAAAACGCCAAAAATGACCTGGGTCCGAAAGGAATAATCGCACAATTTTGCTCGTATAGGTACAAAGAAACAAACGATTTGTAAGTTACGAGGGCTTCGACTCAAGTTCTGTTGATTATTTCAATAATTTGCAACATAAATCAATAAAAAATAGTTGCCAGAAAAAAAAACAGACATTTGAAAAAAAACATGAAAAAGAACAATGTTTTTTATTGACAATAAAACTTCACAGAAAAAAACATTTTTTTTACAACACTAGTATTACCCTTATTCTTCCCAAGTGAAGAACAGCACCTGGCCCAAAACCGACAGCGCAAAGCCGAAGGCATTACTCAACGTTATCTGTTTCACTTCCAATCAAATATTTTCCATAAGCGTTATTATTTCCGTGGAAAGTTGGGCACTTCTGCTGGCCTGCTGTAGTAATATATATTTACTGTTCGTTATTTTAACTATCATTGAAAGCGGGAGAAAGGCAAGTTTACAGCGGTGTATCCTCAACAAACAATCAACGTACGCCTGGTAATCGAAGAGTTTGTCGCAAAAATATGTCTTTATTCTATCCAAAACTATACATGGTAAAAAGGGGGCATAGTGTGTCAGTGGTTGAGCACTTTCCTCATGTGTGTGGGGTCCCTGGTTCGATCCCTCGTCAAGTAAGTTTGTGATGAACAACATCCTGCTCGTGGGTTTTCCCGGAGTAGTCCAGTTTTCTCCCAGATTCTCATTCTATTAATTCATTCATCATCATTCACTTGCCTTAATCACGCAGTGCCATTACCATAAAGAGCATGAACGTGGGACGTTAAATTTAAAGATTCCATCTCATTTTTTGGAGAACAGAAAGCGTTTTGCGTACTACGTTTTGCGGAATGCAAGTCAGTGATAACTGTTCAGCGTGACTTTCGTACTAAGTATGGTGTGGATCCATTTACTGCACTGAACATTAGACGATGGCATGAACAATTCCGAACAACAGGTTGTTTATGTAAGGGAAAATCACCGGGAGGTCATCGAGTGCCCGACGCAGACGTAGAGCGCGTCCGTCAATGTTTTACACGCAGTCCGCAGAAATCCGTTCGTCGTGCAGCTCGACAGCTCAACATGCCCTCGATGTCCGTTTGGCGTGTGTTGCTGCGTCGTTTACACATGAAACCATACAGAATTCAGCTACTGCAAGCTCTTTGTGAAGGTCACAAAGAACGACGTATGGAGTTTTGTAATTTCATTCTTGGCAAGATTGCAGAGGACGACAGTTTTGTTCAACGCTTAGTGTTTAGTGACGAGGCAACATGCCATTTGAATGGAAATGTGAACCGCCATAATGTGCGAATATGGGGAACGGAACACCCACATTAAGTTGTACAAAATGAGAGGGACTCGCCAAAAGTTAATGTGTTTTGTGCAGTTTCCCGAAAAAAGGTGTATGGTCCATTTTTCTTTGCCGAGAACACTGCGACGGGAATAACCTACGTTGATTTGCTTGAGCACTATCTTTTCCCACAGTTGAAGACTGATTCGAATGATTTTATCTACCAACAGGATGGGGTACCGCGACACTGGCATGGGAAAGTGCGTGGATTTTTAAATCGAAAGATTGTACAACGATGGATGGGTCACACTGGAACAAATGATGCAGCGTTACATTACTGGCCTCCAAGATCACCTGACCTTTCTGTATGTGATTATTTCTTGTGGGGGTTTATAAAAGACTCCATTTATGTGCCTCCGTTACCAAGCACATTAAATGAACTGCGACATCGCATAACGGCAGCTGTGGAAGCTGTAACTGAAGACATGCTAGCTGCAGTTTGGGACGAATTTGAATATCGCATGGACATATGCCGTGCATCTCACGGGGGGCACATTGAACACCTACAAACAGGTGCAATAAAAAACTTTTTGAGTTTCACTGTCATGCAAAACAAAAACTATTTGTATATGTTTATTAGTTTCAGAAATACAGACTTGCCAAAGAGGATGAATTTTTTGTTACACCCTGTATAACATGGCATTCATTAACACACTCGATATATTGTCTGATTAATAAAGCTCTCATATCTTGTATGAGGAAGATCTAGTCTTATCTCTGTGATATGTGTTGTTTTGAACAACCTTGATCACGTGGACTTGTAGTTTTTCCTGTTTCCTCCTTTTTCTATACTGTCAAATCTACACTTATTTATATTTATTTTCCATCAGTTTCAGACTGCATCTAATGAGCGACTTTATACGAAGGATTTCATTTCCTTCCATTTCAGAAGCCAATATCACTTATGTTCTTATCAACAAACTTAAAAAGTTCCTTACTGAACTCTATATATCTGTGTGTCTGCCTGTCTGTCTGTTATTTGACATTTTTTCAATTTTGAACCCTGCATCAAAAGCAGCGATAGAGCATCAAAAACTCAGAGAAAGTGATTAAATTTTTCGCGGCACTCCTACCGTTCCCGAGATATTGGCCAAATAATGCCGACTTCTAGAGATTTAAGGAGCCATATCTCGGGAATTATAAATTGTAAACAGATGATATTGATGTTGATCAATATCTAAGAGGATAGTAAATATTTTTGTACCAAATATTAATCGGTGGCCACTGTCCAACTGGCCACTGGTTTGGCCAATGGCCAGTTGGCCAGTGGCAACCAATTATTATCGGTACCAAAATGTTTGCCATACTCTTAGGTATTGATGAACACTAATATCATCTCTCTATGACTTACCGTTTCCATGATATTGGCGAAAAAATGACCAATATCTAGATATTTAACGAGCCATAGCTCGGGAACCATAAATTGTAGAGAGATGATATTGATGTTGATCAATACCTAAGAAAATGGTAAATATTTTGGGACCAAATATTAACCGGTGGAAACTGTCCAACTGGCCACTAGTTTGGCCAGTAGCCAGTTGTATAGTGGCCATGAATTAATATCAGTACGAAAATGTTTATCATTCTATTAGGGATTGATTAACACCTATATCATCTCTCTTTGACTTACCGTTCCCGTGATATTGGCTAAAAAGTTCAAATTTCTAGATATTTAAGCAGCCATATCTCGAGAATTGTATGGCATAGAGAGATGATATTTTGCTAATTTTTGCGAGCAAGAGAAAAAGGTGCGGGTAAAAGAGGTTTACTTTTACATCTAGGAACAATGACAGTTATCCTTCCCGCTCCATCTCTCCATTCTTTTTGAGTTCGTTGTGGCAATGCTCTTGGAGTACTCTCAACTGGTATTATTCAGGAAATATATTAATTACTGTGGATTAAAATGTTATTACTGAAAATAGACGAAGAGCTTTGTCGTAGCTATGCTGACAGAGACGTTGAACTCCAAATCTGCAAGAGTAATAATATAACATAAAAAAGAAACTATGTGATAGACAGGAAAGTTGCTCACACGACATCTTGTATAGGAAATTCGGAGGAACATTTTACAGCCATAGAAGCTACATATCCTTTTTATAGGCAACCAACATTCCTTTGCTACTGTACAGGTTGCATAGAAGCTAGGGCATATTTATATTTCAAAGGGGATATTAATAGCCAGTATATGGAACATTGTACTGTATTGTTCAAAGACTGTATTTACGGGGTTTGGGACTTTCAGGCTTAAGCCCACCCAAATTTCATGATTTCTTTTTTTAAAAAATCTAATGTTTTTCATTCCTATCAGTATACACTATAAGCCCCCCCCAAAGTCTAGTGATTTCTAAAAATAACGAAGACTTTGTGAGTGAAGCCCCTTTCAAACTACTTTTCTGAACCCGCAACTGTTTATAATTTATTTTCCAGCAACAAATTCATTCCGACACGTACGTAAATAGAAAATTTACCTAAATTTAGAATGAAGGTGCTTCCAGTAGTAATAATTTCTTATCTAAGCGGTATTTCGGACCGGTGAAAAGTAACCCCGAGTAGAGGCTGAAACCGCCTTCTCACAGTTTTACGTTTTTTATGACTTTAAAACGTTTCACATTTCAATTTCAACTATTGCATCAAAGTCTTATTATACACAGTAATATTCTATAAAACTGACTTAACTTTTGCGTAAATTTTTGTAAGTGCTAACTTTCAAATTGTTGCGGCCTTTACAGTGACGGCTTTCCATACCTCTACAACAACGAACCCTCCCGGTTATTAGAACTGATGTTAACCGTTAACATTATAGCCAAAAGACAGTTAGATGTTCCATCTTACGGTGGCAGCTGAAACTTTCTTTTTACTGTTCATGGTTTTACCGAGAGAGAACTGTGAAACTCTTTTCATATTTTGTAGAAAGTAACCCCCGATGTACAAAGTCTTACGGTATCATAAAAATTATTTTGACGCATAATTTTAGAAAATACTGATAGTGCGTACGTGTGAATATATATTTCTGTATTACATTCATTTTCTTCATTCCTAAAGGCAAAGCCTTGTCGCTGAAGACTTATTTAATTAATTGAATGCTCACAGAAGTTAGAATACTTTTAATGTATAGTGTGGTAAGTACATTAATGTAATACTAGTAATCATTTTCTAGCGTAATACTTTAATTTATTTTTGTTATATTAAGCATAAGGTTTGCTATTCCGTTATATTTGTTTGCTCATTATTAATATCAGCTGTTAGTTTTATTGAGAATACTTGCGTATTGTTACATCTAGATTTTGAAAGTTTGAGATAATTTTACTCCGGAATTTTCCAAGAACATTTTCTAATATGATTACAGAAAGTTTTACATTATAACCTTGTTATCTTTGAGAAAGAAGTGTTATGGCTTGTAGCGATTTCACTTAGTTGTCCTCTTTCTTCTTGAGAGAGTTCGCTTCTGTGGTTTCATAAGTGTGGGTGATCTCTTTAGTCTTGTTGTTGGTTGGATAGCAATAGATGAAAGCGCAAATTCGGATATACATCTTCTTCTTCTTATCAATTCAATGGAACATTGGAAACATGTTCCTACACGTTTCGAAGATATAGAACTCTCAGGTCTTGTGGTATCTATCAAAGATGATGAAACAGCTGGCATGTGGAAATCCACAGGATTCAATCTATTTTCACACTTATCGCATGCTGATGTTACGTTGTAACCTTGTTGCTTCCATATACCAGGAAATTTAACGCTGAAACTAGAATCATTTAAACATGTACCAACAGAAGACTTCAGAAAGTACTTAATATTAGAACAAGTACGTGAATAGAACTCGTTTGCTATTTTTGAACGATTCTGATGAGATCCTTTAGATATGTTCTTTTCTTTTGACTTTCTCTTAGAAGTCTGAGTATTCCGCTGAATTAGATTTGTCCTTTGATGACTTTGAACCCTAGGTTTTCGTTCTTGGTAAGTCGCTGACATGGTGATTCCCGTTTTTTCCTTCAGCGATGCAATGTTGAGTGATTTGTTTTGGACCTTGTGTTCTTGTAACAAAAGCTTTTCATCCTCATCCATTTTTCTGTTTACCTTTATAAAATTATTTTGTACTTTACTTGAATGCCTTCGACAGGTTTTAGAAGTATTAACTTCCTTTGGGTTCTTGCCCTGTGAAACAGCAGCCATGTTGGATTCTTCTTTCAGCACCTCTTCATTTCGATCTTTACTGAGCTTGCTTTTCTCGCGTTTCCCTGATGAAAGTTTAGGGTGCGATGTTTTACTTCTACTTTTTTGCATTTTATCAGTAAACTTCGATTTCCCCTTTTCTGTTTCTCGTCGCTCTTTTGTAAGATCTAAGGCGTTCTCTGCAAGTGTGTGGTCAGTCTCGGCTTGGGTGCTGCATTTTTCAGTTTCCATACCACTTGTATTTGCTGGAACCGTCACTTCTGTCATATTCTTCTTTTGGTATAGTCCATGAATAACTCTACCCCGCACTACACGAGGAATTCTCTCTGCGCATGCCTCCTTGTTTTCCTCGGATTCATTTGCTGCACACTTTACATTCAAAATCTCTTGTAAACCGCATTCGTTGCTACTTATTTTTTCTCCTTCTGTTAGTTCAGATGAATCGGGTGCACCGCATTTCCACTGTTTATTTTTTCTGTTTGAACGTCGAGGAATAGAAATCTGGACTAAAGTTCCATAGTTGCAAAGTTTAGGTTCATCTACAGTTGAATCCTTTACGTTCATCTTTTCAATATTTTCGTCAATTCTACCCTTCTGCTTTTCCGTTATTTCTCTACTGCTACAGCCAATCTTACACACCTTTCTTTCAAGTATCACTTTCGGTATTGTAAACTGCTTTTTCTTTACAGCCTTTTTAAGCTTCCTCTTCGAATCCTTCGACCTTGCAACTCTCTTTTCAGTCTTCATCAGTTTCTTAGCATGAGATAGCACTATTTTCTGTGTGAGATTCATAAGTTTAGTTTCGCAATTGTTCTGAGGTTTTATAACATTACATAAATAAATACGTGGACTTAGGATTGTTTCAGATACAGAGTGTCTTCCAAAACTGTTTACTTCCATTTGAATTCTACTGATTACGCTGTCGGAAACTATACGAATGGGTTTTAGAAAATTGTCTGAACTCTTAGGCCTCTTTTCAAGAGAGGAGCACAAATAAGTACCAGCTGGAAAGATTAACTCATGCAAATTCTTTAGGCAACTCTGATGTTTAAGGTTAATGTTTTCATACTTTGAAGGTCGTCGCATTTTACTGAGTACTTGTTTCTTTGAGCCAGATGAAAAACTGCTTCTCTGTACTTTTTCTTCATATGTAGTAGAACGTCTCACTTCTTTGCATGAATTAGATACGCAAAATGCGCTTACTGGTCTACCCGAAGAGTTCTTTGAGGGGCATCTTTCCCCCACTGGTCTATTAGATACGCAAAAAGCGCTCAGTGGTCTACCCGAAGAGCTCTTTGATTGGTATTTTTCTCTCATTGGTCTATCAGTCGAGTATTTTGAGCGACTTCTCTCTCCCACTAGTCTATTAGACGAGTATTTTGACTGACCTTTTTCTTTTCCTAGTTTACCCGACGAGTAATTTGAACGGCTTCTTTCTGTCAATGGTCTACCCGACGACTGCTTGGAACGGCTTCTTTCTCCCAGGACCTTATTTCCTTTAACAGTTTCATGTTTTTCTTTTGCATATGATGAACCTTTACATTCTGTTGATTGCCATTTCCATTGATCACGCTTACTTTTCCCTATTTCTTTACCAGTCTTCGTGTTCGTCGTATTTTTTCCCAAGTCTGAAGTTCTCTTTGATTTAGGCTTTTGGACTGAATAGAGACCGTTACTTGGCCGATTCTCATTTGCATTTTTCAACTGCTTTATTTTCGGAGTAATTTCAAGTAGATTTGTTTCTAATTTTTCCAACAATTTCGTCGATGTTTCTAATTGTTTCCAAACATCGTTAATATAATCCATTTCTCTTTCACGCGTTTCATATTCTGATATAGTTCCTTCAACTGACTTCCTTTTCTGCTCTCGTGTTGAAACATCAGAGGAATGAATCTTCGTTGAGTTTGTTTTAGACAAGCTTTTCTTTCTTGAACTTCTGCTTCTTGATTTACGACTCACTGGATCGTTTCGTTCCATCACTGTTGCCAAGTTTTACTAATATTGTTGAAGCATTACTTGAGAAGACAAGTTGAATTTAAAATAAGTAGTTTTCTCCTTTCACTCAGCCTATGACCTAGAAGATAAATATAATGAAAACAAAGTTTAAAAAATACAGTTTTCATGTAAAGTTATTTGCTAAGGTATGTTTACTTTTTATCTACATGATGGCATACATTTCATTTTATTTACGCCTGTATGTTTCCTTCAACATGACCCGTTTCTAGAATGCTTCACAATCGAGTTTAGGCTACCCTATCAAAAAGAATGATGATTAGAATTAGAGAAAATGAATGATGATTGAAGAAATAGTGGTATAAGAAAGTGGGAGGAAACGGGAGTACACCGAGAAATCCCTCGGACACGATGTTGTCCATAACAAACTTACTTGGGCGGAGAACGAACTAGAGATCCCACGCACCAGAGGTAAGGGCTCTACCACTGAGCCTCCTGCTACCCTATTACATTTGAAACTAAATCATATTTTCTTGAACTACTATGCACTCCAATTGAATCGTGGGGACTCGTGGGAGCCTAGGTTCGATTCCCAGACACTAAATTTGTGATTGTCAACATTGTATATGTGTTTTTCTTGGGAACAAGGACATAATCATGGGACCTTAACCTCAAAGCTTTCAATTAATTTCATTTTCTTAATCAAATCGTTATTTTGTGTGTGAGTGTGTGGTTCCAGATTTGATAACGGGTGGGAACTTATGTAACTTGTTTCCCCTTCTCGATAAGATTATTTTCGAATTATTGTATTTCACAAAAAATTTGAACTAAATTACAGGACTGCTATTTTTCATTCTCCACTCGGTACAATGAAAGAAAATGGAACGGATTAAGTATGTCCGCGAAGGATAAAAGTGTGTATTTCTGAAAAATAAAGGCACGGACGCTATTCAACATAATTATTAAACTTTTGTCGGTGATTGTACTTTTAGTTCATTACTTTTCAAATGTCTTTCAAAGAATAGTGAAAGGAAATGTTGGACATTTCAAAACTCAATTGTTATTAATTTATGAATTATTTATCTGTAAAAATTACTATGTAATTCTGTCTTTAAAATTGTTTCCAAGTACTGAAGTCGTCTATTTTTCACAAATCATATAAGATCATGCATTGAGAAACGTAATGAGACAAGCATTTTCATAGGCACACGAATTTACAATTTCACCACGAGTACAGGAAGTCCATGACTTCAGTTGAAGTCACGAGACAAAACTACTTCGCTTTCCTGAGTCGACGGTAGTTGAGACGAAAATCCCAGGAACATAATAGGAAAATTTTGGAGCCAATCTCACCATTAGAGAAACGCAGAAGTTTATCACCTGCAGGACTTCTGTTTTACATCAGAAGTCTAAGGTATGTACTCGTTTCATATTTGTCAATGCCTAGTCACTGCCGGATTTAGGTTTGATGGGGCCTTAAGCTATTGAAAGGGGTCTTTCATACGTGAAGCTTTAGGGGCCCTTTATACATCAAGCTTTCTCTTTCAGCGACAAAATGTAGCCGATTTTCTACGCTTGAATATATGCTATATGCTAATTTATGGACCTAATCTATATCTAAATAGAAACAAGGGCCCATTACAAGCAGGGTCTGAAAAGTTAGGCTCCATTATAAGCCGGGCTGTATGACTGGCCTCATTACAATTGGGGCTGAGAAATGGAGCCCTATTACTTGATTCATAAAAGCCTAGTTCGTAAGAATACAAAATACTATTGTTGTATGTGGGATTTATCTTATTTGTTTTTTTCTTGTTATTTGGAAATTACATTAGAACCAGATTATTCTTGAAATGTTTTGGGCCCCTAAGCGAGTGGAGCCCTAAGGTATAGCTTGTTTAGCTTATATGTAAATCCGGCACTATGCCTAGACATGAGTCAGTGCTCTAGAAGTTTGAACAGAGACGAATAAACATAAATTTACAGGCATTAAAAATCATTCACCCAAAATTCTCTTAATTCGTTTCACCATAGACAGAATATTCATGAATATTGCTGTACGAATTATCGATGTCTAGGTTTCTAAGAATAGTTGGTTATTGCTATGACTACGACACCTCTCGCGTACGTCCCGTTCTATATTAATCATAGATAACTCATAACATAATTGCGATAATATTAATCCCTTGTCTTGGGATGCGAAATCCTTGGTGGGGGGATGGGAAAAAATTCCTCCACATATTATTTTTTTACAATAAAAATTGTTTCCAGTAATAACTTATTGGAGGTGAATAAGGTGATACTTGTCAGAAATTTACAAAATAATTACAGTATTTCATATGTAACTAACATGTATTTCGTACGTAATTAATGGCTGATGTAATGGTTAGTGATATCTCTAATCGTATGTAGCTTAATAGCTATGGATGTTTAAATACAGACCAGTATTTAAGTAAGTGCTATTCTGTGCTCGGGCGGCAGAATTTTCGAGGCGGCAACATTTTGGATTTGTTTTCAAATTCACAATAAAGTAATATTTTATAAAATTAGCAACCAGCAGAGTCCCGCGCAAGCGCGTGAAAATATGTTGATTTGTTTAATTCTCTCTAATTACAGTAGTTGAGTAGTTAGCTTATCTCATTATTTTACAAAGTCATTCTCTCCCACCTCCACCCCAATGGATGAGGATGAACTTGAACAGCATGAAAACTGATACCGTTAAACTCAGCGACATCTAAAACTATGAATTCAACACTAATATCTGTCGTTTCCGATTACTTTTCAAATCTCGCCCTCTCCCTGGGGAGTAGAGGATGATCTTGAAGTTCAAGTGGATTAAAAATGTCACTATTCATCTCAGCGATCCCAAAACTATGAATTCAACTTTAATATTTGTTGTTTTCGATTATTTTTAAAATGCCCCCATGTTATTCTTGTAGGGACTTTGCACCCCATAAAACAGCTTAGGTGTGACCTAGGGACTGGAATATGTCATGGATCATTTCTCTGAGAGCTTTAAAACTTATTATATTAAAACATATTAAAACATGTTTGTATCTATTATGGTTCTTGAGTTGGAAAACGCTACAGACAGACAGACACTTATTGTATTGTTAACATAGATGCTATTAAACCATTACTCACGGTGAATAATGTAAACAATTATTTTTCTTATCATTATTGGTGTATCACATTGACGTTCACCAATGTTCACCTACCTTCGGGCAGAACACCACATCATAATCATCACTGAGAGAATTAGGTCATTTAAATTTACGTTGTAACTTTTGTAACTTGTAATACCTAAACTGCTACTCAACAAGAGATAGCATGTTTGAAAAATCACGACTGGTTTTCCTATTTGTGACATAGTTTGTTCGAGGGAGGCAGCAAATTATTTAGAGCACAGGGGTGCACAATGTATAAATAAGGGGCTGTTTAAACATGAACACTCTATGTCGAAGAATTCAGTGCGAAGTGTCTATTTGTATTTTACACTGCAGTCTTCCTCCCTTCTTCGACTCTTTTAATTTTGCATCCTGCCCTGTCCGTCGCTTAGAATATGGAAGAGCTTTCTTTCTAAGAGGGCTATTCTATCACTTTTTATATTTTATAGGATAAGTAATGTGCAAAATGTTTGAAAACCCCGACCCAGATGCACTTTCAATTACTGTAATTACGCCAGAGATATTCTAGTCACAACTTGCGAACGATTAACTAACTAACTAACTCTATGGCCTATGGAACCCGGAGGTTCAATGCCGCGTTCACAAAAGCTCTCCACTGACTTCTATTCTTAGCCAACTGCATTCAGTTTCTACTTTGTATTCCAAACTCTGCGAGATCCATCTTAATATTGTCCTCCCATCTGCGGCTAGGTCTTCTTAATGGTCTTCCAGTCAAGACTTTCAAAGCGTTTCTACTTTCTTCCATTCTAGCTACATGACCCGCCCACCTAAGCCTCCTAGACTTGACGACCCTAACAATGTTGGGTGAACCATATAAATTATGTAGTTCCTCGTTATGAAGTTTCCGCCATTCCCCATTCCCGTTTCTCTTGGGTCCGAATATTCGTCTCAAGATTTTGTTCTCAAATATTTTCAGTCTATGTTCTTCCCTCAGAGTAAGTGACCATGTCTTGCAGCCATACAGAACAACAGACATGATTATCGTTTTATTTATTTTAAGCTTCAAATTCCTCGACAGAATTCGCGACGACAAGAGATTTTGAACCGAATAGTAACACGAATTCCCTGCTTTTAGTCGACATTTAATTTCTCCGTGAATATGATTTTCGTCTGTTAATATTGATCTTAGATATTTCGAACTATCCACTTTATCAAAAGTATAATTTAATATTTTAACGCATTCATAATTTGCTGTATTATGGTCCCGACGCACTTCCATGTATTTAGTTTTCTCTGCATTTACTTCTAAACCCATTTCTCAGAAAGCGTTTAATAAGATCTCTGCATTTCTTTCTATTGTTCTCCTATCATCCCCTATTAAATTTACATCATCAGCATATGCCATAACCTGGTGAATACCGTTCAACTCTAGGCCCTGGTTGCTATCTTTGACTTTCCTTATAGCGTATTTCAGAACAAAGTTATATAATAATGGCGACAACGCATCTCCTTGTTTCAGGCCATTTTCGATGTGAAAGCTCGTGGACAAAAAAATTCCTACCCGGACTTTACTTTCGGATTCATTTAAACATATCTTAATTAATCTAATTAGCTTTCTCGGTATTCCAAGTTCTGTAAGAACGTTGTATAATGTTTCTCTCCTAACCGAGTCGTACGCCTTTCTAAAATCAATAAATAGTTGATGTACTGGGGTATTGTATTCCCACTTTTTTCGAGTATTTGGCGAATGGTAAATATTTGGTCGATAGTTGATCAATTTCGTCTGAATCCGCACTGATAATCTCCAATAATTTAATCTGCGTATGGGATCAGTCTTGCTAATAAAATGTTTGAAAGGATTTTATAGGATGTTGACAGAAGAGAAATGCCTCGATAATTATTACAGTCAGTTTTGTCGCCTTTCTTGTGGATTGGAACAATGATTAATTCTTTCCACTCTTGTGGCAATTCTTCCTTGTTCCAGATAAGGAGAATGAGTTTGTGTATCTTGTTCCACAATTTTTCGCCTCCAGCTAAAATTAACTCAGCCGGAATTTCATCTACACCCGGAGATTTGTGTTTCTTTAATTTCTTTATAGCGGTTTCTACTTCTATTCGGTTGGGTTCTGGAATATACAGTTCTGCGGTGTGTATCTCCTTTTCTCCACGCACACTAGTTTTTGGTTGCGTGTTAAGCAAATCGTCAAAGAAATCTTTCCATCTATTTAAGATACTATCCGTGTCAGTGAGAACTGTACCGTCAGATTTCTTTAATATATAACCACGGGGTTGATAGCCTTTCTTAAATTCGTTGATTCCCTTATACATGTCCCGGATGTTTCTATTTTTACTATTAACTTCAAGTTCCTTAATTTTAGCTTTCAAAAAATCGCGTTTCTTTGTTCTAAAAGTTTTGGCAGTTTCCCGCCTGATATCTGCGAAATTTTGTGTAGTTATTACATTCGGGTTTTGTAGCCAGCGTAATTTTGCCTGTTTTCTGTTCTCTGCTAGTTTTATGCATTCCTGGTCGAACCATGGTTTGTTCCTACGTATTTCCGCGTGTCACAATTTTTCTTTTGCTGAAATTTTAATGCTACCTCTAATTTGAATCCAGGTATCCTCAACACTAAGGCACTCCGAATCTTCTAAAGCCGAGAATCTATTCGACACTTCAATCTGGTATTTCTCTCTTACCTGACTCTCTTCTAATTTCTTTAAACTTAATCTCTCCGTTTTTGGACCATGAATATTACCTAACCTCTCTCGTATTATCGCTGCTACCAGGTAGTGGTCAGTGTCACAATCAGCTCCTCTAAACGATCGGACATCAATTATGCTAGATTGCCTTCTTCTATCTAATAAAACGTGATCAATTTGATTATGTGTTTTCCCGTCTGGTGATGTCCAAGTGTATTTATGTACGTCGCGATGTGGGAATTTTGTACTCTTCACGATTAGGTTTTCGGATGTTGCAAAGTTCGCGAGTCTAACACCGTTGTCATTACTTTCCTTATACAGACTTTCGTTCCCTATAATCTGTTTGAAAATATCCTCTCGTCCTACCTTCGCATTGAAATCCCCTAATAGAATTTTCATATGGTATCGCGGGAGTTGGTCAAATATCCGTTCCACTTCTTCGTAAAAACTGTCTTTTATATCGTCATCCTTATCTTCAGTTGGGGCATGTACATTTAAAACAATAATATCACACCATCGTCCCTTAAGAGTAATAAAAGAAAGTCTGTCAGTAACAAATTCAATCCGTTTAATTGCTGGTAATATACGTTTATGAACGAGAAACCCTGTTCCTAACTGGTGATTTTTATTTCCTTTCCCGTAAAAGAACGTAAAATTTCCGGAAACTTGCAAACGATTAGATACTTAAATAAAATTAGGTAAAATTATTTATTTAAAATTATTTGTAACAAACTCAGAGGAATATGAACATTTTCGCCTTTTATTTGCTCTTTTTAACACCATCTATAGGGAGTAATATCCAACCTGGAATCTAATGAAATTCCATCTTGAAAGGCAGAGATTCACAGTTTGCTCCTGAATTTCCCACGCACTATACTAGTTACAAAATTTTCAAAATTTATAAAACTTGAAAATTGAAATTACTATCTATATGTTTGATATTTGAGTGAATTATTCGTAAATTTCAAACTTTAAATTTTTAATAAGAATTTTGGTTAATTAAAAGAGACTATTGAAATTGATGAAAACAATGACATTTTGTTGTCAGTATTTTTTAAAATCACGCCTTTATGCCCTAATATCCCAATGAACATAATAAAATTAGACAAACTTTATTCACCAGTTATTCCGTGCGAGGCGTTTTAGAAGTTGGTAGTTTATCATGTGACAATTTACTTTCTTTCGTTCAGATCTTTTATAAACTTCAGAGTACAATTTATGGTCTTTGTTACTTGTTTCTTGAGATTCTAAGGTTCCTGCATAGATCACTTTTACACTAACTTGCATTTTCAAATAACAAAATTTGACAGTTCACACAGATTTCACGTTTATTCAAGTGTCATTAGAGAAGTTCACATAGAGAAGTTTGCTGGCGTTGACGAAATAAACATATGAAAAATCCTATATATATTGGCCATTTTGACGAAAATTTCCTTTATCGCTATTTAAGAAATTAATGTCAAAAAATCCCATGAAATGTAATTTTCTTCATGGGTTAAATCTCTGGACAATATTGATACTCAAAGATTATACAAGATGCTCTACAAGAGTTTTATGGCAGAAGGTTGCATGGATCTTTGGTTAAATATGGCCGTTCATGCTGGAATATATTGTAGGTCAAATTTTGGGAGAAAAAAGTTGCTGTAACCAAGTGTGAAGTCACTGGTTATTGGCCGTATTGTCCAAAGATGTTATAAAATAGAGGATCTGTCTATGCAACGAAATCGTGGAGCCATACGACACAGTTTCGCCACTCCCACTCTTGCCTGCTCCGCCCAATAAGATCGCAATATTTTAAGCCACCGTTCACGGCAGAGACGAGTGTAGCTAATTAGAATCGATTGTTATGCCGATGCTCGTCTTTTTGGGCTTCATTTAGTTAATAGGATGAACATACATATTGGCAGATCCTCTATTTTATAACATTCTTGGTATAGGCCGTGTGAAAATAATTCTCTTGCTATTGGTGCGATGTGTTTCAGCAAGCTCCTGACGTCAATTTTATTTATTTACTTATCAATCACCAGATACAGCTTAGAGGTCATTTTACTCTCGATATCTAACACCAACAATAACAATAACAACGGAAAGGATTTGGGAATGCCAGGGCCTGTTTAGTAGGTATCATCCCGGCAATTGCCTGGTAGGACTGAATAAAAACCTGAAAAGGCCCAATCAGGATGTCGGCAGCGGGAATCAATCCCACGACCTCAGGAATGCGAAGCCAATACTCTACCATATGAGCTACCTAATAATGAAAAACTTGACTAACTTTTTTTAAACGTATAAGGTATATGTTGGAGGCTTCCAACTTATGTTCTTATACATTAAAATTAAGAGTTGTGTAGCAACATTTGTCTATTTTTAAAATATACTTATGTATAAAAGATATCGTGGTTGATTTCGTAAGCAACTCTACAATTTCTCTACTTTTAGAAATTTCAATAAAATTTATGTTAAAAGTTGACAAAGAGAAAGGAAAAGATCTACAGAAAACATCGATTTGAAAATGTCTACAAGAAATTTTAAATTTTAAGTAGTAAAACTTACCGAAACAGTCTGATTGAATTAGAGAAAAAATGAATTTGCTTAACAACAAAGTTATTGTTATCAACAATGAAAATATACATTATTCTTTACTGTCGATTGTTGGAAATGATAATAAACATGTAATAGTGCATTTTGTAGTTTATTGAAGTTCTATGTTTACATAATAATAATAATAATAATAATAATAATAATAATAATAATAATAATAATAATAATAATAATAATAATAATAATAATAATCCTCTCTTGTCAAATATACTTCCCACGACCTCTTCAAGTTCTCTGTAATTGCATAGGAAGCCTTTATTATTATCATGTTCCATTCGAGGGGAGGTTGAGGAGTAAAAATTTCTTTGTACAGTGCATCCTATTGTCTGTGAAGCAGGTAACCCAATTGTTTTTACAATGCATTTCACATCTTTGGTTTTTGTATGAACCTTATTCTTTATAGGCGACATTGCGGAGTTAAAATTTAGAAGAACGTATCTGTACAGTGAATCGTATTGTCTGTGAAGTAGGAAAATCAAACGTTTTTACAGTGTTCCAGGTTGTATACCTTTCAGTTTTTTGTATTTACCTTATTCTTCCAAAGTGAAGAACAGCACCTGGCCCGGAAGTCGACAGGGCAACGCCGAAGGCCTTGACATCACAAGTCTAAGGTATGTACTCGTTTCATATTTGGCAATGCGTAGTCAGTGCCGGACTTAGGTTTGATAGGGCCTTAAGCTATTGAAAGGGGTCCTTTGCATACACGACTCCAAAAGTGCATTACCACCTGCAATTCTCCTTTTACTGCAATAGCAGGCAACCCAAAAAGCTCGGCGGTTGGGTTCGTTGCAAATTCAAAAGGCGTTGGACTAAACCTCAATTTTGTCACAAATATATCAGTGTGACAAACTGCAAATAAGAGAATAAAACAAATTGTTAAGAATGACAATTTTATCATTGTGAAGGAGTTGGATGACATCAGAAGTTACAAAATGACTTGCTTAAGCAGTTCAATCAAGATGAATGGTAAGAAACAGATATAAGAAGAAAGGATTTCTCTCTTTCCCCCACCCCACCCAAAAAAATAAACATATAAAAAAGCTATATAATATAAAGATTTCATATAAAAGCCTAACAACACAAAAACAAAGAGCTAAACGAAACGAAAAAGAGACAAACACAGAATAGAGTCACCAGTGGCGTAGCAGACTTGCGGCCCTCCAATGCAAGATAAAGAAATTGGACCCTAGTTGTAAACCCCATAATAATAATAATAATAATAATAATAATAATAATAATAATAATAATAATAATAATAATAATAACAATAATAATAATAATAATAATAATAATAATAATAATTATTATTATTATTATTATTATTATTATTATTAATATTATTATTATTATTATTATTATTATTATTATTAAAAAGTCGTTTCCTTTTCAAAATCTCTGACCCTGCCTAAGAGCATGAATGCATATAGCGATCATGTGTGCACGTTTTGTCAATGAGCGGTCCCAAATGCCAAAAGAGGTGGAAATCTCCAAGGGAGAGAGAAAAAACTTTCTTATCGTAAATTCTAGTTCAAAGTTCGAAGCACTTTTTTTTGTTTCTTTTTTCAGGAAACAGAAAAGTTCCGGCGCCTAAGAAATTGTACCATATAATATTGCAAATTTGCAAATGGATGTATTTACATTGCAATTTGTGGTAATAAAGATTTTATGATTAGAAAACAATATTGTAAAAAGTAAGTTTAATTTCTTCATCCATCGCAAGTCTTAGGGGCCCCATTATACCTCGCCGTCCCCCGAATATCGATATCGAAAATTTAGAATTATATATTCATGTCAATATATTCGCGATATCGAATGTTGGTATATGATAATATAGATATCGACGACAGTGTGGTATCGACATATCACAGGCCCAGGTCCGAGAAGTGATGCTTGAAATATACTGGAATCAACAATCTAATTCTAAATAAGTTCTCCATTTCCGTATTCAATGTTGAGGGGAACGGGTGTGAACCCTAATAGAAATTTTAAGAAAAACAAATGTTAAGATAAAAGTAGGTTTTCCGTCTCCCCTTGAATACAAAAATTAACAGAAAACTGTTACTGTAATTTACCTTTTACTTCTGTTTCTGATTGTTATCACAAATCAGCGACAATACAATACTTTACATAGTATACCAATACACTCTATAACTTTTCACAACCAAGCAAGCCGGAAGATGAATTTCCTGTGACATTAAAGTGGAATGTTTTAAAATATAGTCATAATTCATTGGCCATATTTCTATCAGTACTTTGGTACGGACTAAGAGCTACAAGACTAACAGAGCTAGAAATTAGAGATTTCATTCCTTTTTTCTCTCAGACTAAAAGACTTCTGCATTTTCCTGAGATTTTCATTTTCTTAATATAAGTCCCTATCCTGGGCTAATTCTGGCAACCGCGGTTTCGAGGTAATCGGTAAACGAAAGAGTAAAGTTTGTCGATTCTCAACCCTCGACAGTTTGTGAAAAGATATTTCACAGTTCATATTATTTCTTCGTTACAAAAACACTTCTAGTTCACGCTATTCATGGTGAATTACTAAACTTATAAACATTTACAATTATTGAAAAATGAGTATTTTTAAACATAAAAAGTTGTTACAGTTCAGTAGAATGCAGTAGTAGATGGAAGTGAATGAAAATATTGTTTATTTGTTGAGATGTGCAAACTGAATGTGAATAATAAGCGTTCCCCATTCTCTTGTCCAGAGGCGGATTGTTTCAAAAAGACCATATAGGAGAGGGACATATCAGTCTTTTCTGCTCATGGAGTTATTAAAAGACGATCATCGGGCAGTGATCTTTACCATTGAGAGATATTGCTTCTTAAAATGTTTCTTAGTAACATCGAATTTTCTTGTTCTTGTTGTGGGGCGCGGTGGATCAATGGTAGACCGCTTACTCTGGTGCGTGGGGTCCTTATTATTTCGATTAACGGCCAAGTAAGTTTACGGTGGACAAGAACGTATCCGTAGATTCTCTCAGGGTACTCCTGCTTCTTACCACTTTTCATTCCATCAATTCTTCTATTATGATTGACTTGCTGTAATCATCGAGCGCGGTGGCTCAGTGGTAGAGCGCATCCTCTCGTGCATGGGGTCCTTATTTTTTCGAACACCATCCAAGTTAGTTATGTGGTAGACAGGATAGTATCCATGGGCTTTCTCAGGGTACTCCCGCTTCCTCCCACATTTCATTCCACCAATTCTTCTATTATCATTGACTTTTTTCAATCATTGGGCGCAGTGGCTCAGTGGTAGAGCGCTTCCTCTGGTGGACCATATATGTTCGTGGTGGACAAGATCGTATCCATGGATTATTATCAGGGTACTGCCGTTTCCTCCCACATTTCATTCCACCAATTCTTCTATTATCATTGACTTTTTTCAATCATTGGGCGCAGTGGCTCAGTGGTAGAGCGCTTCATCTGGTGGGCTAATTAAGTTTGTGGTGGACAAATTCCTATCCGTGAGTTTACTCAGGGTATTCCCGTTTCTTCCCAATTTTCATTCCACCATTTCCTCTATTATCATTGACTGTGTTTAATCATTAGGCGCGGTGGCTCAGTGGTAGAGCGCTTCCTCTGGTGGGCCAATTAAGTTTGTAGTGGACAAGATCGAATCCATGGGTTATTGTCAGGGTACTCCCGCTTCCTCCCATATTTCATTTCACCAATTTCTTTATTATCATTGAATTGATTTAATAATTGGGCACGGTGGCTGAATGGTAGAATGCTTCCTCTGGTGCGTGGGGTCTTTACTGTATAGATCCCCGGCCTGATTACTTTGTGGTGGACAAGATCGTGTCCATGGGTTATTGTCAGGGTACTGCCGCTTCCTCTCACATTTCATTCCACCAATTATTCTATTATCATTGTCTTTCTTCAATCACTGGGCGCAGTGGCTGAGTAGTAGAGCTAGTGTTGTAAATAAGAAAACCTTCGTATTTTTTCAGAAATGTAACCTTTTTTTAAAAAAAAACATTACCTCTCGTTTTTCTTCTAAATTTCTTTTTTTTTTCAAATGGTCATTTGTAATGCATCTTACGTCTATTTAAGTATGAAATATTTTTATGTAGGTGTAATCACCGTAAAATGCAACATAAATTAAACGCTAGATACTGATACCCCACAAATATTTTACAATTTATAGGACTAGCATACCTACTAACAATTCGAGTTTCAGCAGTGTTCATCAATATCAACTAAGAAATAAAAGTAGAAATGAAATTTTGTTTTTTCATGAAAGCATTCCTTTCATAAGTACGAAAATAATATCACGTATAATATAAAATGCAAATAACTTGTATAAAGGTAAAAACTAATACTAATTTGCCTAATAGTATTTTTCTAAATATCATATATAAATAATTTGTCAACTAGATATATGATATGCAGAGCCGGCTCTACCATTGTGCAACACGTGCATTTGCATGGAGCGGCAAGTTTGGAGGGTCCGGCAAAATCTGTCATAAGTATATTATTTAAATTAAATATTTCTTGTTGGAAAAAAACTTCATGGTGATGGTAGTTAAATTTACTAGGCTGACCTTCTATTTGAATACTATATTCATAAAACATGTTTAGGTCGCATTAGCTTAAGGTCACATGGAGAATGCTAAAGCAAATGGTCAAATAAATTCCAGCACAAATTGCTTGATTGTTGTCAAATGCAAGAACTCAATTCTCGAATAATAGCGAATATCTGTTCAATTTACTTAGGTATCACAGTTTTCATATGAAAACTAGTCTTGTTTTTGTCAGAAACAAGTTCCTTATCATAGAAGATATAAACAAGTTCTTTTAAAAAATGTTAACAGATTTACAAGAAAAATTAAGAAATAAAGATGAAAAAGAGCTAGTTGCACTGGAATTGCAAACTGATACATTGAGATTGAAGCTCGATATTGAACTTTATAAAAAGGATTATCATCTTTTCTCGGTAGGTGTGTTTGCTTCATTTTTTACCAACATAAATTAATATTTAAAGAAAAAACAGACACAAAGGGATTGTATTTTTAGTAAGTATTTAAGCCTTTCTGAGTGCAACTGCACTTACCCTCCCCTTCTTGGTTCATGCTGAAGTAGCATACTTAAAATCATGACTTTTAAGATTTGTTCTTTCTGGAGAAAGAAGAGGCGGAAAATTATGCCATTGCACGGGGCGACAAATTGCCTAGGGCCAGCCCTTATGATATGTGTATACAAGACATGAATTATAGGATGACACAATTTGAAGTAATGCAGGGTGTTTCAAAATTAATAATTGGGTTTGGAAACTTTGTATTATCTATTACAATTAACTTACAATTATAAATATTATATCAAATGAAAGAGCAACTCAAACAGTTTTGTACGCACGCATGCACATGCATTGTTTCTTCTGTCTGCCGTTTGGAAGAGCAAGTAGCAAAGATAGAGACTAGAGAACAGAAAGCTTATTGTGTTTTAATAAAGACTGATCTGTAGTTACAATGCAACCGTCTGTGTTTAGAATATTAAGGAGACGCTTGCACCTACGTCCTTAGCATCGTATGCATCGTTAGCAGTTGCTACAAGCTCTAAAGCCTGCAGGTTACGTTTACGTGCCAATTTCGCAAGTGAAATATTGCTACATAACAATGTAGATTTCCTGGATCGTGTCGTCTTCAGTGATAAATCGACATTTCACCTAAGAGCTAATGTGAACACTCATAATGTTTGCATCTGGCGGTCAGCAAATCCTCAGGAGATGGTACAGTTGAAACGAGAATCCCCTAAACTGAATGTGTTTTGTGCCATATGGCAGAAAGTTTCTGGGCCTTTCTCGCCTATCTACTAGATGTGTGCCGTGTGACGAATAAGGCTCACATCGAACACTTGTAGCAAAGACTGTTTGAGATGCTCTTTTACTTGTTGAAACACCCTGCATTTCTCACCAGCAGTGTTGGAACTAAGATGTAAAAAGGAGAGAAAATTTTTCTTATAAAGTTATTGTTTACAACAACGATGTTATTGTTAGTTGAGACTATAACTACAACAACAACACGGGTTAGTAGTCAAAAAAATGTAATCAAACGCGCACTCTTAACCCTTTCGGACCCAGGTGGCCAAAGTAGCACACACGGGTGTGTCACTTTTTAAATCCGCTCCTGTGTGGACACTAATTAAGATATGGGGATATTATTTTTGCCAAATATGGTTGGACCATAGTTTATCATATTATTTTCTTTTTCTTCTGGTGTCGAGCTTCCTTCTCAATTAAAGACTCTTACCCTGGTAATATTTTCCATTGCGTTGACAAGTTGGACAAAAGAGGTACTACCGTCACTATGTTTAAATGGTACCATAGGTTCGAGCTTACTTAACACTTTTTCAAAACCGACATCAGTATTAAAAGTCACAAACACAGCATTTTCATCAGAGTGAAGTTGGAGCGCAGCAATGTCATGGCAGTCCTATTTACATAAACTTTCGTTCCATTTATGAATAGCGATGGGTGATGGGCGATTATTACGTTTTTTCTTGTCAAATACACATTTGATGGTATTTTTTCTAACGAGCTGAGACATCTTAATATTTTACAATATATAGTCACAAAAATAAACAACATGTAATGGTAAAGTGAAGCACGTCAAACTGCGAAAAAAACACTGCACCGGACAACACGTCCTACCGCTATCACAGTTTAACAGCAACTCCAAAATTTTTCTGAATATCCTCGGAGGGACTCGAACCGCGGACCCCTGATTCACGAAACGAATGCTCAAGCCACTACTCTAAGACCGCTCTATTTCCACTGAGCCACACTGTACCCGAACAAGAAGTGGTTCCTCTCTACATCATCATATATACTGTATATGTTATATTTTGTTTATTCTATTTAGCCTATTTATGATTAAAAGTGCAAAGCTATAGGTTTTACCATCCTAGGCACTGCCTTGTTTCTCCAGCTATTCCAGCTTCAGTTATTTTGCAACAAACGTTGTACAGTACTAACAAGGTAGCAAGTGTCTCGTCTATATATTAAAATGCTAGATTTGTATATTTTTCTCCAAAGAAAAGTTTATATGTTTGTTTCCAATCCTTTCGACAAAGAGATCTCGAAAACACAAGTGCGTTTCCACTGGTCGATTCCAAATTTTTTGTAGATTGTCCAGTTCTAATTGAATATTTAGAAAACATGGCCGTTATAACATTTTTAGAGGTACACTGGAAGTATTGAAATTTTTTAAAAAAAGTAAATCATCATATCCTACGTGTTATACATTCCAACACCACACTGTTGTATATATGGGTTGTATAGCTCTCAGGCGCTAGTTTTATTGTCAAATGATAAAAACGAAAGATAACCATTTCTCCAGTCTAAGATGAATCTTTATTGTTTGGAGTGTTTTGACCAATGAACACCATATACTGTACCTCTAACATTGTAATTAATTTTGTAGGTAATATATTTGCTTATTACTTTTTGCATGCAAGATGAAAGGAAACACTGATCATACATGCATTAGAAACTCCAACTGCAAGTAGGTTCAAATATTGCAAGCAATGTGAGATGTTGAAAAAATAATCGAAGAATCTCCCATTTCTGATTTTTGTCAAGACGTCTTTCACTTGTGTCTGTAAAGGGACATGTACAAATGTTGTGAGGAATGAGAAGGAGATTCTTGCTCATGTGTGAATGATGACCTGTATAGAGAGCGCAGGTTTAGCTAGTACAGAGTCAAAACGAAACAAAGGAAAAACGTGGTTTGATTTGTGATTTTGAGTGTAACGTATCTTTTCAGCAGCGAGGTTATATGAGACTTGGACCTACTGATTAACGTGGAATCTGAACCACATGAGCTCCCGCCGGGAATCGAACCCGGGACTCCCACGCCAAAGGTGCGTACGATATCCGCTTAGCCACGGAGGAGCTCTAAAGGAAAAACGTAACAATAATAGTAAGATAAGTTACTCTCCTATTAATATATTCATCCCCATGTTCAGCTGGTTTCTTGATAAGAATGTGTGTGCAGTCAGCTACCCCTACGGCGTCGGGATCTCGGGAAACGTATATTTTTCACACCGTGCAGCCTCGCATCCTGAAGCACTGCATGGGAATTTCACCCATTGTTAAGCTTTTCGTTTAATTTTTGCAACTTTGCATATAGTTCTTGATTCTGTGGACTAATGAACGCCAGGGTCACGAATATAACACAAGAAAACTCTCATCTTCTTCTCAATATTCAGAGCTCCACCTCTGGATTCCCGTAAATCTTCAAGAAAATGCTTGAAGATCTTCAGGTCATCCACTGTAAATTTTGTTTTTCAAATCTATATAAACGCTTATAGCCATACACGTCAGAGGTTCTCCGAACTTTGTACACTTTCCGTCTTGGCTCTACATCTATAAATTTAGTCATTTCGATCCACTCTCACACACTGTGAGACAAGTGAAACAGGTACTGAGGTAAAAAAAAATGTAGATTAATCTCAGCTAGTAGAGATTATAATCATCTTTCTGCATACGAAAAATGAGAAATCACAGTGTGATTCATAAATTCCGACTGAGATAAATTCAAATGACGTCACATTGTCTCGTGTTTTATCTCAAAATCTTGAGCAAAGAGTAAGATCTCACTTTTATGCATATCACCCATTCTCTTTTCTTGCGGTTTCAATATTGGGACCCGTTCAGCGTAAGCACCATTGATGTGGAAGACCCGGATTCGATTCCCGGCGAAAGTTCATATAGTTAGAATTCCCTGTTAAGCTATAGGTCCACGTCTCATATAGCTTCACTGCTGAACGAAACGTTAAACTGAAGATCAAATCAAATCAAAAACCAGTTAAGAATGCTCCATGAGCATTGCCAGAACGAACTTAAAAAGAATGATTTTTTCTTATTAACTTCTATAGGCTTTATACTATTTGTTCTATGTACTTTGTTATTATACTCATTAAACAATTCTTGTAATATATCTATCAATTTATAATTTCCTTGAGTACTATTTTTTCCCACATGTTTTGTTTAAGAGTTCTGTTAAAACGTTCTCCGACATGTTGTTTTAACAGACACATGCTCAAAATGGAGGGCTCAAAACTGAAAACTTCGCAAAATTTAATCTCTCTGTGACTTATGGTTCCCGAGATTAGGCTCCTTAAATATGCCGAAATCAGAATTTTTCGGCCAATATCTTGTGAACGGTAAGAGTGACCCGAAAAAATCCATCACTTTCTCAGATAGTCTTTAATGGTCTATCAAACGGAGGGCTCAAAATTAAAAAAAAAAATCGCAAATAACAAACAGACACACATACATAGAGAATTCGGTAACGAACTTTTTAATTTCGTTGATTAATATTGGGAAAGCATGGAACGAAAGCAGTAAGTGATAGCAAGAGGTGCCTTGTGATATGAATTCATCGTTTCGGGAATAAATTTCATCTTCCTCTTTACTTCTGTATTAAAATCAAAATTCGTAGTTTTATCACTTAAGGTTTTAATAGTGGCTCTATATTTTTTCTGAAGTCTAGCATAGTTTAACCCTATAAAACGAACCTTCCTTACCTTCATTTTAAATCCATTATGTTTAAAATCAAATAACATATAGAAGTAACACGAAACAAACATTTCATTTATTTCGTTTGCAGTATTGTTCTATCAAAAACACGTAATGGCTTGAAGAAAGAAGATTTCTATTTTGTTTTTAATAAATGAGAAACCTCGACTAAAACAGCGAATGTTTGTTATTATTCAGTTCAAAATCTTTTGTCGTCACGAGTCGAGGAATTTGAAGCTTAAAATAAATAAAACGGTAACCATACCTTTGTACTATATAATTGCGAAAGATGACCACTTACTATGAGGGAACAACGTAGACTGAAAGTATTTGAGAACAAGACCCTGAGACGAATATTCGGACCCAAAAGAAACTGGAATGATGAATGGCAAAGACTTCATAACAAGGAACTACCTAATTTATACCGTTTACAAACACTGTTAGGGTCATCAAGTCTAGGAAGCTCAGGTGGAAAAGTCATGTAACCAGAATGGGAGAAATTAGGAACGCTTTCAAAATTCTAACCAAACATTCAATCGGAAAAGGACATTAGGAAGATCTAGGCGCAGATGGGAGGACAATGTTAAGATGGATGTTGCAGAAATAGTAACACAAAGTAGAAACTGGAACCAGTTGGGTAAGGATAGAAGTCAATGGATAGCTTTTGTGAACGCGGCATTGAATCTCCGGGTTCCACAGGCCATAGAGTTTGTTAGTTTGTTAATAAATGGTAATTTTTAAAAATCAATGACAAAGTTTGAACTTTTTTTTTTTTACAAAATTTCAATTGAAATGATTAACACATAGTTTGTTGCAACTATATTTCTTTAGTGTAACACGAAAAAATACTGTATTCTGCATTCTTTTTTTTTTTGCAAGAGTCAGAGAAAATTGATGTTTAGATAGAAAAGAAGAAGCAATAAACAGTGTAGATTACAGAACTGCAACGAATTATTTGTGGTTTCGTGATTTATAGGCTTCAAGAGTAATATCGAACTACAAAAGTATTTTAACAGAAACATTAATAGCACCAGTTTTAAGCTATATAGCACTGCAAGAGAAACGGTCACATTTTCTTCTACGGGATTAAAACTTAAAATCAGAGAAAGTATAAAGAAGAATTTTAGTTAATTAGACATTTAAAGTGACGGTTTTACGCGAGAATGCAATTTGAATAATCTTATGAAATACCAATTGTCCTTTAATATTAGTGAAGGGTAAAAGTTACTAATGTATGTAACTTGCTATCCACGAACGTGATCAGACCGCAGTTCTCTATAACCCCCGCCGTCGCATTTAATATCGCCATCCCTTCATCCATTACATATAACTTCATCAATACATTCTTGTTGTTAACTAACGGTGCTCCAAGTGTCTAAACCCGCTCTGAGTTGCCCCAGAGCATAAGATTAACACCTTTGCCGCAATTAACATCTTACATCCTTGTGTTCTGTTACCTGCAATTCACTTCATCATTTACACTACATGTCATGCTAAAACATTATTATGTATGTGTAAACAAAAATGCAATAAATAAATAAATAAAATTTTGACACCCACCTCCAAACAGACCTACAAGTAAATTGATTCTCATGGCCCCAGAGAAGATGTTACCTTCTGCGGTCCGTCGATTTTTGTATACGAATGAAACTGCACTTTCAAAAAAATAAATAAATAAAAAATAAAAATAAAATAATAATAATAATAATAAAAAAAGGAATGTCATTTTCAGCAGTGAAGCATTCAAGAAGTTCTTTGTAACTGCTACTATCATCCAAAGCTTGCATATTCTTTAAAATAGATGGTGATTTATTTCTTCATTACAGCAAATGTGATATTAAAATTTCCAATGTGTTATTTGCTTCTTTGATTAATAGATTGAGGTATAATGGGAACGAATTATTTATAAGCTTGTGAAAAAAAGTATTCTCAAGGTTAGTATGTGATGTAACTGTACTTTCAATGCCAAAGGAAATAAAAAGGCGTATGTGCTTTCTGATCCATTTCTACTCCAAACCAATATTTGGGTTCCTTGCCCGCAAGATCAAATTTGAGAAGGCAAAATTGGATCTTTCAGGTTAAATAAAGCGAAATTGGACAATCCAACGAATACAAGTACAAGTGAAGAACTAGCATACATAACTTAATGTGAAACCATTTTGGAAATGAAGGATTGCAGCCAGAACCAAATGTAGGTCTCATATGTACCGTATACTGTGAAGAATATTTATTAAACTTAAAATTTGCTAAAGAAAAAGCAAAATTGCTGTTGTAGAAACAACTCATAAAAAGAATCGATTATTATCCAAAGTAACAGGACCTTTATAATGAAAATCTTTGAGTTTAACGTCCCACAATTATGACCCTTAGGCTAAGGGAGACGATGATTAAAGCAAATGAATGATAATGGATGAATTAGCGGAATGAGAAAGTATCAGGAAACTTGAATACCCCGAGAAAACCCACAAACACGATATTGTCCACCAGAAACTTAATTGCCCTGGGAACGAACCAGGAACCCCACGCACCAAAGATAATCGCTCTACCACTGAGTCCTTTAGCAGGAATTTTATAGAAGAAAACACAATCTGCAAAACGTCAGTTCCTTATCTGTTCTACACTAGCATTGTAAGAAACTTTGCAAAGTGTAACCTCAAGACCATTAAAGAAATTAACTCCGTTGCAAGACATTACATAAAATAAAAATATCTGATGGTCATTTATAAGAATGGATTAAAAGGAACGAAAAATATAAATGATTAGAATTAACATTATTATCGAGGAATTGGACACAACTAAATTCAACCAAGTTGATGTGGTAAAATTTAAATTTGAAATAAAGTAGTGGCGAAAACAAAGGGAATTTTCTGCTTTGTTAGTACATCTATGTAAACCTTCGTTTAACGTTTAGTTTCGAAGATGAAGACAACAAACTTAAAACATGATAAATTGAAAGGTATGATGAAAGAGCTATAGGAGGAATGGGGAGAATCGTAAGAAAAACTCACGACCTGATGTTGACTACCAAAAGCTCATCTGTCCTGAGACTAAACACAAAACCAGGTCACAAAAAACGAACACTTGATCACAGTTTCTATGGCAAGATAAGGAGTCGGTTAAATAGTGCTATTCATTTGTAGAAAGTGCAATTGACAAATACAGCATGCTCTTTTAAGCGTTAAGTTTCTTAATTAGTAACAACAAACCCAAAATGTAAAAGCAAAGGTACTTACCTGCTGCAATTAGTAAATGAAGACTTCTCACTGCAACCAGTTATCAGAAAGGGATTGGCTGTAGTAGCCTATGGTAACCAATCAGAATTCAGGTATTTTTCTCGATGTCTATTATAAATAAAATCTGTTATTATCTGTGTATTCATAATGTCTGATGAATCCAAGTGGATAGTTAGCGAAACTGTTACAAGTTATATAACAATAAACATATTGTTCTGCTCACCGAGTAGTTTAAATCAGATTTGAGTCTATTAAGAGCTAACCTTGTACAGTAGCCGACAAAAGTTCTTTCCGTTTGGTAAAATTTATTTTAGGAACAACGGTGGTATGCCTAGAATGTACAGAAAATTACTTTCTTTTCAATTTACTGAAAACTGTACGCAAACTGTCCTATTCTGAAGTTATTTGCGATACTAATTTCATCAAACGGAAAGTACTTTTGTCACTGACTGTACAATGAAAAGTATTACAGTCTTCAGAGTAGATATACTCAAGTCTGATTCAATATGGCAAAGTAGTGAACATCTTCAGGACTTCCGTTATTTTTGTTTCTATGGTTTTCTTATGGATATTAAACATAATATTTGCTTGCTAATTTGTTTACTTAAGTTTAACTTCACTTTTTACCACCAAGGGTATATAAAATGTGAATCTACAACTTAAGATTGAATTCAAACCATTTAATGGTCACACCATTGGAAAACGATCAAGGAACATCGTGCAATAAAAGGTTTAAGTAAGTTGTATAATCCACGTGCAAGGGAAGGCAAAGCCTGTTCTCTAGTCTTGGAACTAATGGAATCAATGCACAACTTTTGGATTCAGAAAGAAATAAGATGGTTGGTATTTGCATACTGTTTACACTTCATACATTAAAACACATGGCGTTTCTTAAAATCACATGGATAAACACCAAAAACAGGAAACATAAAAGTACTAATAGAATATCCAGACATATGATATGAAAAAAAAATCTGGAATCTATTAGGTAAGCTCAACAATTTACCATCTCAAAATCTTTCATTTTGTATTGAAATATAGTCTTTTACACTGAAAGATTAGGGAATTTGGGCACGGTTATTAGTGGGAGCCAGCTGGGGTGAGGGCAAACGGGGCTTTTGCCCTGGGCGCCGGATTGAGAGACGCAAAACTGGACAAATATTTATTTTCACTTTAAGATAAGGAAGGGAGTTTTCGCAAACTAGAGATCATTAAAAAATACCTCAGAAACTTAACAGGACAACAACGACTCACCAACCGTAGGATCGTATCCATAGACCAAAGTTAGCTTCAAAGCTTTTTTTTTTTTTTTTTTTTTTTTTTTTTGAGGACATTGAAAAAACTTTGCAGCCGAAAGAGCTCGCAAAGTTAAATTTTAGTTCCAGCTTTTGGTGTTTTCATTTAACTTCCATCGATTTAAGAGATTTTCAAAATGCCCGAGTATAATACTCGAGACAACAACTTGACTATTTGTCGTAATTAAATATCCTATTCTGATTCATTCTTCACATATGCACATCCTGATATAATTAAAAAATGTGATTTGCAATTATTATGAAAATACTATAAGAATGTCAAGCATGTTACTTTCAGCTTATTTGACAATCAAATACTAATTAGTTTGTTTTTTATCTTGTCTAAAAATTAAATTATGTACTGCAATTTTGAAATCAAGCTTTGCCACTTGAAGAAAAAAATGGAATAGGGGAATTACTATTCAAAATTATGCGGTATTTCTTTAACAATTTTTATAGAGGTAATTGGTGAGTACTTGGAATTAAATTCCAATAGCCAAACTCCCTCTATAAAAATTGTTGCTTGACTACCTTAGGATTCTGAAACATGCATTTTTGGGTAGCACACACATTAGTTCCTAAGTATAGTTTTGACCCGACTAGGGTAGGTCTCATAGGTTTGAAGCTATGGACCTTTAAAGTGCATTTTTTCATGTTTTCGTCAGCGTATAACCCCGAAAGAAAGCATTTGTATACCCAGGTTGGTCTATACTTTTTGTCTTATCTTGGTGTCAGGAATCACCTCCCAAACGTTGTCGGTGTTGTTTCGAAACATCCTGTATATTCTGTCTATTGATATATGTGTCATGTAAAAACATTTTCAAGCTGTTTTGCTATCATAGTTCAATTTCACTTTGAGTCAACTTAACCAATTATGATAATACTTATCATTCAGCTTTTAGTTAATTAAATGATTAGGTAAAAGATATTATTAATAAGCATCTACATTCAACCATATACATGAATCTGCATATTTTGAAATGAAGTACACACGTGAAAATACTGAAAGATTACAAGAAGTAAAGGCGACCGTTTACGTAATTCAAGATAGATTTCACTTGTCAGATAACAATAGCAATATGAAATGAGATTTGAGTATGCTTCAAACTCTAAATGTACTTACTCTAGCAGATATAAAAACATGTCTGATCACGAAAAAGTCACACTAATTCGCCTTTTAACAGCTAGAACATAATTGATACCTGAAAACACATTGGGCGGTATTCAAAGAGAATTCGTTAATCGATTGTTAGTCTCAGACTAGTTAGTAGGCATACTAAATCTTTACTAAGGAAGATGCACGTTATGGTATTTAGAGTCTACTTTGAGTACAACTAGAATGATGATTTGGGTATGATTAACTTATATAACCGCAATGCGTCGGGTGAGAAAAATAAATGTGGCATCTACGGTAAAGTAGATGAACGCATGCGTAGTCTGTAAAAATGAAAATATATGACAAAATACGAAATGTTGTGTCGCACGCTAAACCGTGGGTAAAAGATTAGCCTCTGCTGTAGTTTAATTAGTCACATGTGATTAACTTCGTCATTTACTACGTCCTAATCAGGGTCTTTGAATACAATTTTGATAACAATCCGTTAGTCAACCTCGTAGTATGGCGTTAATCAGACGTCAAAACGACTCTGCATATGGCCCATTACATTGAGAGCGTATTAGCATCCCAAATAAATGGAAATCACTACTGATACCGCAAAATAGTATAAAACAGGGGCATGATTTAGGGAGAGAGACGGGAGTGGCAATTGCCCCACCCCCCTAAGTTTAAGGTGATACCAATAGAATATCGATAGAATATAGATATCAATATTAATATTGATATGAATTTTATCAACAGAATAGTAGTAAGCCAGTGAAAAACGCGAAATTTTACTTATATCAAGGGGTCTTGCTCCCCGGAACCAAATCTGAAATGACGGTACCGGTATAAAAGATATTGATGAGTAAGATGCATAATGCAGATTAAAGAATGACGGCAAGGCTCGACAGTCGAAGAACAATAAAGTATATAACATGTAAATTAATAAGTATAATAATGATAATAATCAAGGGTGAGTGGTGTAGGCTAGGGATGGCGTGGGTCAATAAAAAATTGACCCATCAATATTGACAACGATGGCCAATAAGCTATAAAACCTAGAATAGGAACAATATTTTTCGATTTAACCACACTTTGATAAAATATGGCAAATTAATAGCGACAAACTAAAGTGTAAGTGAATATATATATATCTTGCTGTGGGTTAAATTGTGTATTGCTGGACCAATTTCTAGAAATTTACCGGGTAAATTGGATTTGCTTAGCGAGGAAGAGTGAGTGAAAGTCTAGTTAGGAGAATGGTTGTAGTTAGGAAGGTGGTTGTTGTTGATTGTTTTTGATGTTTTAAGCTGAACTGTATGTGGAGGCGGAAAACAGTGTTTGGCAGAGAGGTGCACTTGTTATGATTTAGTGGAGGAAAAGGCAGTGTAGAAATGGCATGTATATCTCCAGATTGTGACATATTGTGTTAAATTATTGTAGAATTATACAAAAATAACGAGCGTTAGTTGTTGAAATTGTGTGAAAGACATGGTGTAGTTTCTACAAATAGAGCGTTACTAGTATAAAACCATGACAAGTGCTATTGAAACTTGTGTCATGGCCAAAACCCACCTGTTTTCACTGCCCTCGCTAAGGCACATACCCACTGTAGCTGACGCGACTGTTCCCTTTCGGCGCATTGGCTTCGCCCTGACCCGGTTAGATATCATTCGTGCTTTATAGTGGCTGCATAACACAGGTTGGTTTGTGTTTTTAAACTGTACTTTTTGCCATACATCCGGATATCTTACTTATGCTCAAATAGTAATTTAATATTTAAAATTGTAAAAGTTTACACTCATCTGTTTTGAAGGGAACTGACTTGTCACTGAAACTAGCCTAATATAATGTAATCTATCCAAATGTAATTAAATGTAGTACATTTTGGCTCTTTTTTCGCAATACAGCACAAATTCTCTTTCTCCACAATCGCGGTATCTGAATCAAAATTCAAAATCTCACATCATAACCAATATCTATATACGGAACGGTACCACAAGGATATATACTGTAGTTTCGTTGCTTTACATGTGATTGATGTTCCTATATGCTGCAATTTCAGCATGAACTTAGGACTTTAAGCAGATGATACCACTTATTGGACTACATCATACAAGCCTCACTTAATAATGAATGGACTAGGAAAACAAACACAGAAATTTACCAACTGGTGCAAAGAATTGCATTTAGAAGTCAACTGTAACAAGACACAACTTTTAGTAATATATCTATCTTAGTGCACGAGTAACTAGAAGTGATCTAGACAAATATAGGGTGTTTAATAAGTAATGGTCATAAATTAAACCGTAGATAGTACATGCCAAAACTAACAAAAAAGTCTTAGTAAACATGTGTCCGCAAACCCTTCGTAACGGAGATAGGGGCTTTCGAAAGTGTGGGAAAATGAAGTTTAGAGACGAATATCTCAAAAAGTATGAATCGGACAGAGGGCGGTCCAATGAATGACTATCGAAGTCAGACATGCGCTATGCAGAAATGCATGGTTGATAACTCTGCAATGCGCGCGCAAGGGATTCCCCAAAGAAACGGAGGGATTCCCGGAAAATTGTCTAAGGAAAGGGGGCTCGAGATGAACATCGAGGGCGAGTCTATCCACCAGTAATTCATACGTCATGGTACCAGTTCGAAAGCTCAAAAAGATACAAAATGGCGGACAATGTTTACGTGCCGTGCGTGGTTGCATAACCAACAGGAAATGAGAGAGGCAATCGAAGAAAGGTGGTGGTGCATGTTCTAAACTACTTCAGAGCACATTCCTAAGACGAATGAACATGTACAGAGTAGTCCTTTACTGTACCAATACCAAGGTAAAACAAACGATGCGCGAAAATGAATGGAATGGCCGAAAGGAACACTGGTAGAACATGCAAGCCAGGTGGAAATACTGAATCGGGGTTGCAACAGACGTTGAGCTCACCTTGGGTGCATGATGTTACAGGTTCAAATCCGCTGAAGTGCCCACTGAATGCAGTGGTTCTGATCTCAGATTTTCGAGAAAGGGTGGAACAATGGTACGGACATATTCAACAGCATGCCGACATGTTATCACGAGTACGTGGATCTTTGCGAAAACGAGTACGAGCATGCATTCGCATGAATGGACGACACTTCCAACATTTACTTTAATGATAGAGGTACCTTAATTTCTCATGCATCTCTTCTGTGGTTACACATCTAGGTATTTACTGTTTACCTTATGATTAATGCTGTACACATTACCAACATGACGATTTCTGTTTGTTGATATGGAGAAACACTACATGTCCATCATTTTTTGCTTGTTGTAATACATTTACGCGTTCAACATGCGGAATGTTTCAGATTCGCCTCCCACATACTCGAATGTTGTCATGCTTTTCCCATTGGAATCCAGTTTGCGGATATTCGTTACGTTAACTGCTTAGCACATAATGCTTCATCAGTGCCTTGCATACCGTTTGATTTACCTAAGTGCTGCCACACTTGTACGTATGCATTAGTTGTCGGAATTCTTCCTGGAGCAATTTTGAACGTACATCACCACACTTCGATTACCTCTGTCATTTCCTGCTGGTTATGCAACCACACACGGCACGTAAACATTGTCCGCCATTTTGTATCTTTTCGAGCTTTCGACCTGGTACCACGACATATGAATTACTGGTGGATAGACTCGCCCTCGATGTTCATCTTGAGCCCCCTTTCCTTAGACAATTTTCCGGGATTCCTTCCGTTTCTTTGGCGAATCCCTTGCGCGCGCATTGCAGAGTTATCAACCATGCATTTCTGCATAGCGCATGTCTGACTTCGATAGTCATTCATTGGACCGCCCTCTGTCCGATTCATACTTTTTGAGATATTCGTCTCTAAACTTCATTTTCCCAAACTTTTGACAGCCCGTATCTCCGTTACGAAGCGTTTGCGGACACATGTTTACTAAGACTTTTTTGTTAGTTTTGGCATGTACTATCTACAGTTTAATTTATGACCATTACTTATTAAACACCCTGTATATACAAGCCAATTATATGTAAATTTGTCTTAAAACACTACAGCTTGTCTCGGTATCTTATTTGATAACGGATTAAATATGGAAGTCATATTAAGTATATCAAAATAATTGCATCTCGGTTTACTCGACTACTGCTACAATTCTACAATAAAAAGTATATTTATGATAGAGAAAATCGAAAAAAAAATACACCATCATAGGAAGAACAAATTTTACTTATGGAGGATCACTATTTAATCTATAAAATGTTAAACAACTAGAAAAGACGGTAAGATTATGGCTCAGACTAGCGAATAATAGTATTTATCACCAAGAAAACAAGCTAATAACAGTAAAGAAATTAACCAGAAATATCAATTAGTATTTTGCAAACAGATTAATAACATCTATATTCTACAGAGTGGCTCAAAGTTAAGTATACAGTACTGTAACGATCAGCTAATTGCATTTTATATCATTTCTTATTATTATCCATCAGATAGACTTAGTTTCTTTATTATTTGTTATTAATGTTTGACTTACATCTTAAGCTCGGGAGAGCCGAAGCAAATAAATCTATAAACTAGAATGTCATCTATATTATAAAAGAGAAAGTACAAATCCTTTGTTCCCTCATCACGCTAATACGGCTGAACCAATTTCTTTCATTTTTGGGGGGTTATTAGGATTTGGACCCTAGATGGTTTTTTTCATATCACTTTAATTTTTAATTACCAGTGTCTTGAGATAATTGACCATTCAAGTGTCCATAACGTACAAATCCTTTGTTAGTTCATCATAGGTAAAAATAAACGTATTTATATGCAACCCGCATGACCGTGTCACTCGGCGGGTTAACATAAATGACAGGCGCTATAATGTTAACATTAATGCAATCTTCTATGGTTTTTATCATATCAATTGAAAGCGAAAAAGTAAAAATTATCTAAGTAACAAAGTTTATTGCGTTCCGGGGTGACCGCAGCGAAGCGGGGCGGGTTAACATAAATGACAGGCGATATAATGTTAACATTTACTGCAATCTTCTATGGTTTTTATCATATCACTTGAAAGCGAAAAAGTAAAAATTATCTAAGTAACAAAGTTTATTGCGTTCCGGGGTGACCGCAGCGAAGCGGGGTGAACGCTGCTAGTACTTGATAAATGCAGGAGTGTATACCTACTTTTGGGCCACCCTGTATAATCGACACTTCAATGAAGATGACAAACCACGATAGACACTCGAACATTAATAAAAACTAGAGATGCAAAAAAGCCGGCTTTTTTGAATCGATAGTTTTTTTCACATAAAAAGCCGGCTTTTTTGAAAAAAAACCGAGAATTTTGGAAATTTTGGCTTTTTTCATTTTCATGATTTTTCTATCCAAATAGCTTTCTTATAGTATATTCTATAGTTAGATAAGATTTCCACGACCTGAATGCCATATTTAGCTCTGTAATTCACCATCAAGATGGATGGAGCACATATTTTACGAATTAAAGCTAACATGAAGAATGTAGTATTTGAGGACAATTTTACAGGTTATTTAACTTTATTTTAACTTTTGAGTTATGGACATTTTTTTTCCTTCTCTAGATCATTTTAGTTTGTCATCCGTGTTTCATTTCTAAGAGCTTAGTACTCCAGCTTCTAGCACGAAAGTTAAACTTACGTTTTTCTATATATCCGTCAAAGCATACGTTTTTCAATATGTCCGTCAAACCGTATTTCCACATTTCTGTTATACTGTAGTTGTGCAATGATTTAGCAATAATTTTCCAGATACAACCTTGAATACCAGTTTATACAAATAATCAATAGCGGATTTAGAAAAGTACTTTGGGAGGGGTTTCTTTGATTGTTTCGTTTTCTAAAAAGTCCTAATTTTATTTGGGAGCAGCTTGAAGTTTATGAGTACAGGCATAACTAATATTTCGTTTCGTTTATATGTTTAGCAATAATCTTCCGGATACAACCTTGAAGATCATTTTATACTGAGAATCAGTGGCGAATTTAAAAAAGTGTTTTGGGAGGGGTTTTCTTACTACTAATGTTTAGTTTTTCTAAACATTCGTAATTTTTATTTGACGGGAGCTTAAAGTTTATGAGTAAAGGCATAACTAATAGATATTTCGTTCGTTTTAGACATTCCACAACTTTGGAGAACAGGCTTCAGTCCGAAAGACCGATCCTCTAACCTTCGCAAAACCGTCACTGCTGGTAATTAGTAATAATAACGATTTAAAAACAATAAGAAAGGAAGTCGGCCAACTCCTACACTCCTAGTCGGCCAGTACACGCACTATTTCTACATTCTCAGATGGAATGAAGGAAGGCTTTGTCAGAATTGTCGAATGCTGGGTTGAATCCCGGACTTCCCGATAGAAGCGCAAAAGCCAACCACTCAGTCACGTTTGTTGTGCAGTTGTATTTAGCTTAACTTAAATATATTCCGTAGTCTTTTTTTTTGGTTCCGTAATGATATGTTGAATCCCTCTTGTTAAAAATTCAGAAACCTTGAGGACTGGGTAAACTGTGATGGTGGTCAAGGGCGCCCATGTTGTGGTTTCCAAGGAGGGGCAAGTATAAGCGACGTTTCAAAAATAGTTTCAAATTTTGCTGTAACTAATGTAAAAATCCTATTGGATTTTCAATATTCTGAAGTACATTTTCCTCTAGGGGGGCAAGCGCCCTCTTAACCCCCATGATGGGCGCCCTTGATGGGGGTTATAAAAAACTTGACTGTAGAATTTCAAGAATATACAGAACCATGTGCAGCCTTTAATTGTATCATACAAATCTAAGTATTTCTCTTATGTTCTATTTTAATTTTATTTTGTTTCAAAAAGAGGGTATGGAATATTTTGAAGTAAAAATACTACATACAATTTTGCTAGTTATTTGTGTATTTTTTGAAAGAAGTTTTTACTTTTAGGGTTGGCTCGTTAGCTTTTTTTTTTTAAATAACTGGTTTAATCTAAAAAAAAATTAAAAGAACAAAAATGCGAATCGTGTGAACTTCATGGTGACGTTTCACATGTCAAACCATCTGCATTAGTCTTATTTCCTTTTCACCTTTTAATCAAGGTGTCCCATGTTCAATTCTCGGTCGAACCACAACCCTTTTTTCATGTGTAAACCAAGTTCTCTTTCGGATGTCACTTTAAGCGAAAGTCTTCTCCTTGATAACCTCGGTATTACGTAAGGATGTTAAGCCTAAACATACAAAACGAAACCAAATTATATATTTCTGCATGCCTGTTGTTTTATAAAGAAGAGAAGGTTGCTTAAATATATTGATTAAAATTGGTAAAATTTATCGTTTGCCTACTTAGCTTCCAACATTAGCTTGGATTGGACTTTCAATGATACCTATATACTAAATTTGTAATTTAATACCTCAGTTTTAGAAAAATAAACACACTGCTGAACAAGACTGCACTTATTTAATATAAAAACACATTTACACGTGACGTTTCGATCTTCTATCCGAGATCCTCATCAGACGTACACTCACGTCTGATGATCTTGGATAGAAGATCGAAACGTCACGTGTAAATGTGTTTTTATATTAAATAAGTGCACTCTTGTTCAGCAGTGTGTTTATTTTTCTGATTTTATTCGTAAGACGTTGACTATGATTGTGTGTCTCTCAGTTTTAGCGTACTGATTATAATACGTTGACCTTTAAATTTTACATGCAAATTAAATTTTACAGGATTTTCCTGTTATTGTTTTACATTTAAAAGAATGACGGGATTTTCTCGATGGCTAGGGCGGGAGTTTCTCAATTTAAGAAATTTACTGACCGGACTTCTTTAAGCTTATGGGACCTCTTCCAGCATAACCCCGTTGTTGAATAATAACACCAAGGCGAAACAAACTTATTTTTGTGAATATGTAATATAAATACATAAAGCAAAATATCTAAATCAAAAAACCTGGTTTAAACCCCAAAAAAGCCTGGTTTAAACTGCCCCCCCCAAAAAAGCGGGTTTTTGGCATTTTCAGAAACAACCATGGTTCTTGCCAGCTCTGCTTACTTTTGTATATAGGAGGTTAAAATGTGTTTATTATATACATTGGTTAATCCTTTGGAATTCATAATGTAAAAATGTTGAAGTAAAATTGTTTAAAATATCTTTTCGAAATTTATGGTTTACTTTCGAGGTTTTATATTATTATCGGCATCAACCACTAATTAAATGACTTTCTGTGTCATAGAGAAGCGAAACAAAGTCTGCTTTATCGATTTAAAGCACAATTTTGAAAAAAGCCCAAAATTTCCCAAGCAAAAAAGCAAAGCAGAAAAAACCGAGTTTTTTTCCAAAAAAGCCGGTTTTTTTCCGAGCCCTTGCATCTCTAATAAAAACCCTTATAAAACTGAATCACATACTTTAAGTGAACCAACTAAATCACTAAATCTCCACGGAAAGAGTGAGAGAACAACACTGGAAAAGCAACTAGAAAAGAAGGAGTTAGTCTATTATAAAACAGGGGGCCGCGGTAGCTCAGTGGTAGAGCGTTCACCTCTGGTGCTTGGGGTCCCAGGTTAGATCCCAGGTCCCGCCAAGTGAACTTTGTGGTGGACAAACACCGTGTGCGTGGGTTTCCTGGGGGTTCAACCGTTTCCTCCCACTTTCTTCATTCCACCATTTCATTCATTACTCATCATCACCGTCTCCTTTAGCCTAACCGACATAAGCGTGGGACGTAAAACTTAAAGATTTCATTTTCTATTATAAAAGAAAGTAAGACGTTGAAAACCAAGAGGACCTATTCTAACCTGCACTAACTTAACCTTCAGAGCTCTCTTATATCATCAACAACAATATATATATATATATATATATATATATATATATATATATATATATATATATATATATATATATATATATATAACATTGTAATAGTTTTAGGACAAAACGGTCTAGGTGTTCTTTCTTCATAGGAAGATAAACAGACACGTTATATTACATCATGCTGTATTTAAATAAGCTTGATTTATCAATATCAATATCAATATATTAAAATGCTAGATTTATGTGTTTGTCTCCAAAGAAAAAGTTTACATGTTTTTTTTTTTCAATCCTTTCGACAATGAGATCTCGAAAATCATAAATGTTAGAAACGTGCCTTTTGCGCTTATCAATTCCAAATTTTGTGTAGATTGTTCAGTTCTAATTGAATATTAAAAAAAAAAAAAAAACGGAGCCGTTATTCCTTTATTACATTTTAGAGGTATGCTGGAAGTGTTAAAAGTTCTATGAGTTGTACATTTTAACACAACACAATTGTATTCAGAAGTTGTATATCTCTCAGCCGTTTGTTTCATGGTCCAACGATAATAAAAAAAACGGAGGATTAACAATTCCTCCAGTCTAAAATGAATCTATATTGTTTGGAGTCTTTTGACAAATGAACACCATATTTCACTGACGTTATAATTAATTGTGTGTGTAATGTATTTGCTTATTACATACTGCATGCAAGAAGAAAGAAAACACTGATCATACATGAATTAGAAACTCCAACCAGAAGTAGGCTCAAATTTTGCAAACGGTGCGAGATATTGAAAATATAATCTAAAAATCTCCCCTATATGTTACTCATTGCCAATTTTTATCAAGACGTCTTTCACTTGTGTCTGTAAAGGGACGTGTACAGATGTTTTAAGGAATGACAAGGAGATTCATGCTCATACGTGAATGATGCGCTGTGTAGAGGCCGCAGGTTCCGCTAGTCACTATTAAAATTATAGATGACAGAAATTGATTCACAAAGAGAAAGAAGAAAGTAGCTAAACGAGAAATTAAATATTTCAAGAAAGTAATCATCAATAAGTTGAGAAACCACGTACTCAATACTCTTAGTAAATATTCAGTGTAATTAAAAATGAAGGACTCAATTTTGTATGTCTATATTTCCTGGAATATACAGTATTTCGTATGTGAATGTTCTAGGTAACACAGTTGAAAGAGTATGTCCTAAATTTTTAACTATCACTGCTAGTGTACAGACTTACAGCCACAGATAAAGTAACAACGGTTAGAAATAATAAATATTTATTGGTCAGACTTTATTTATTTTTTTTCATTATGTAGATATTTGGCCACAATACTTCCTTACTTTTCTAAGCTACTGTGACTTTTTCTATACTTTGAATTTCTACAAGAACAAACGCAAGTATCTAGTTTCTAAATTTCTTCTATTAATATATTTCGCAATAATACAGATTCAAGTAGTCTGTGAGCTTCATTTTGTAAGGTTCCCTTGTTACTGTAGTTTCGAAAAAAACATATATAGTACTACATTGTATTTTCCACATTCAAATAACACATTTTTTCATGACATTTATAACTTTCAAAATTTTAATTCAATTAAATCAGTAGTTTTGAAATAGTCATGAGTCAGAAAATGATTGAGTCCAACGTTTCATTTATTTACTTTGGAACGCCAATTGCTCACAAGTTGTTCATTTGGTACATTGACAAGAAAACTCTACTTTTACAAATAGAGGTAGATCATTTCATGTCTATCAGAATTTTCAAAAATTAAACAGTTTTTTAATTGCTAATAACTTTACGTTTCTGACTAATGGTCTTTTCAAAATTACTGATTAAATTATATTCACTTGTAAATATTAAAAGTAACAACTTGAATTTGTTGGAAGGATATATGAACAAGCCTCATTAGGCTTAATTCTACACAACATTTATGTAATCAATACTGATTTTTGAATTACATAAAAAATCGAATACATACTTTGAACAGTATAAACTACAGATCTAAATGTATACCTAGGTATATGAACAAATTTTTCTTTACATTTTCACTAAAATATAAAAAAAAAATAAGTTGCATGTTTATATAAGTGAATGTTCACTACTTTTTATGTGCTTAATATAATGCAACTTTTTTGAACATTCTTTTAAAAAATACAAATCTTTCCAATTATAACAATTAAGCATTGAATCATCTCAGTAGCACATTACATGAGATAAATGCTTCAGTTACAATAATAATGTATAGAGCAAAAAAAAAAAATCAAATTAAAATATAAACTGATTACGAAATGTAATAAGATAAAGGAAGCTTCGCCACTTTGGTTCGTCGAAATGTGCAACCAATGTTAACTAATCACTTAACTTCACCACCAGGAAGCACTTCACAGTCTGTAAAAAATAGAAATTAAAAATATTTAGTTTTACTTTCTTTCCATGATTTTACTTTCTCTGTCAACTTTGTTAAAATTTGATAATAAACTCTTCCCTCCAATTTTACGTAAGTTGTACATGAATCAACTAAAAAAGAGGGTTTATGTTCTGGTGTTTAGGTAATTATAATCTCGAAATTTTCAGGGAACACGTTGGTTACATTTTCCTAAACTCCTTCTGTGATTGCTTACCTACATATATGACTACAACACTTATTTTTCAGCATTTCAATGTGAATATTGATTTGAACCTTTTTCGTCATGTTGTTATTAGCATTGTTTCCCCTTAGTGCAATTTGCAGACAAGAAAACGGATTTACAATATCGTAACTGTGAGTCCTATGTTAGCACTGGGCTATCTTGATTAGTTTTCAAACTGGCATTGAAATTGTTCCCTGGAAGTGTACGTTATGCAATCACAATATCACAAATGACGTTTAAGTTGACTAACCATTTGGAAGTTACTGAGATGTGTTTCATAGAAGAACCAACTCGATCCCTCCCCTAAAAGATTATCTACGTAATACTGTAAGGATTATTTTAGTAACTTCTGAGTAATACGTAGTTTGGAACTCTTCATAGTTAGAGGGTACTAATTGTGAGAGTATAGTATTAGATAGAGGGTACTATCTCTATAGTATTAGATAGAGGGTATATCCCTATAGTATTAGATAGAGGGTACTATCTCTATACTATTAGATAGAGGGTACTTACTATCTTATACTATCTAGATTCATACGAATGTAGGAAAGAGCAAAGGGAGCATGAAAATAAAAAAAAAATTGTGATTAATACTAAAAAGTAAACGCCTAAAATGAGACAGAAATAGTTACAGGTAAGGTATACTAAAATAACAACAGGTAACTAGTAATACAACGTTGAAAACAGGTTCATGTCTGTCATATCCGAGATCGTCATCTTCGGAATATTATTGTTATTATTTAACTTCTTATAATAAGATGTATTCACATTGAATGAGTTCCTGAAGTGTATCAGGACCGGTTCTACCATATGTGCAACACGTGTATTTGCACGGGGTGGCAAGTTTCGAGGGCCGGAAAATCTGTCATAACTATATTATTTATAATAAATATTACTAAATTTTTAAAAATAAATATTTCTTGTTGAAAACAGACTTCATGATGATGGTAGTTAAATTTACTAAGCTGACCTTCTATCTTAATACTACGTTCATAAATCACATTCGTTTAAGATCACATGGACAGCGCTATAGCAAAAGGCCAAACAAATCCCAGCATGAGTTACTTGATTGTTATCAAATACCAGAACTCAATTCTCGAACAATAGCAAACACCTGTTTCATTTACTTAGTTATCACAGTTTAGATCACAGTTTAGTTCATTTACTTAGTTATCACAGATCACAGTATGAAAACTAGTCTTGTCTTTTGAAGGTGGAAACAGGTTTGTAGAAAGCAAATCAAGAAATAAAGTTAAAAGAGTTAGTTGCACTAGAATTGCAAACTGATATATTGAGATTGAAGCTCAAAATTGAATTCTATAAAAAAAGATTACCATCTGTCCTCTGCAGGTGTGTTTGCTTTATCTTTCAATAATATAATAGATCATTATTTAAAGAAAAAACAGACACAATGAGGTTGTATTTGTAGTGTTTAGGTCTTTCTGTTGCAAGTGCTGTTTTCCTCAGCTTTGTTGTTCATGATGGGGTAGCATACTTAAATTGTGACTTTTAAGATTTGTTCTTCCAGAAGAAAGAGGGCGGGAAATGATACCATTGCACGGGGTGGTAAATTGCCTAGGTCGAGCCCTGAAGTCTATTGTAGTATCAAAATGTGAAACATAACTAATTCACGAATACCTCCTGGATGTTACACTGTACACGAAAACTACAGGACATTTTTGTTGCGTAAGGGAAACAGATATATCATTAACAGAACAATTAATAACTTAAGTTGAAAGCGAAACGATACACCGAAGCACAAATTAGGTGAAAACACTCTATTATCATCGAGTTTACTAGTATTTGTACGAAATTTAAGAGTTACAGTTACTACGAAAGCGCATGAAACTTAAATTCCAAATTTTAACTATAACAAACAGTAAACTAAAGTATTAAAATATTTTTAAAGAGAAAACAAAAAGTTAGGTAACTACTTAAAAAGAAGAAATTTTATCAGCGATGTGATAAAAGGAAAGGTACAATATAGAAGAAAGTGAAGAAAGTGTAATGATACAATTTGGTAATATTACCCCTTTCACCCTTCTTCTCGCTTCTTACTTTCACTTGGGTTAGCACTTCTGAGGCAGAACTTTGACCTAGAATTCGCGCCGAGTCGTGAAGCTTGACCTAGATCTATCGATATCACCACCCAATAGAACGCGAAGGTGTGTTTCAGTCGTCAACCCTCACCAATCAAATTTTGTCAGTGTCGTCTCTCGCGCTACACGGAAAACATCTCCCGAGAGTATAGTGTTGTCGGATTGGCGCCAAGTTCCATTTTGTTAATTGTTTTTATGTTGCGTTATATTTTCGTTGTTACTATTCATGTTATTGTTACCGGTTTATAATAATTGTTAAAGTCGTTATTATTGTGCAGTGTTATTATTGGTGATTTTAAATTATCTCTCTCAAATATTTTTCCTACAATGATCTAATAAACAACTTTAATTTTCAGACTCTAGAAAAAAGAAGATGGATGTTGGACTTGTTATTCTTATACAAGTTATTAAATAATAAGATTGATTGTACGGAGTTGGTCTCGAAAATATCATTGCGGATTCCCACTTGCAAAACCAGAGTAGAAAATACAGACATATTTTATTGTGCAAAAGCCAGGAGCAATATATTATATAAATCCCCTATGTGGAGGCTGTGTAAATTATACAATGATATTGTAAATAAGCTTGATAAAGTGGATGTATTTAGTCTTTCAGAAAACAGGTTCAGATCATATGTGAAACAAGAAATTTTCTGTAGAAATAATTAAGAAATTTATATATGTAACATTTGCTGTATGTACACAATAGTGTAATTGGGTATTAAGCCTGTTGTGTTGTATATTAAATAAATAAATAAATAAATAAATAAATAAATAAATAACTGCTTTTTTAAAATACTCATTTACTATTTCTTCAAAGTTTGGCAACATTGTTGGTGAATTTCAGCTGTTTGACGTTTCCCCAAGTGTGCGCTCGGGAAGCGGCGCCACGAATTGTACCGAAGTTTTCCGATGCATCGGAGCTCAAGCAAAATATTGCTATGATTGGTTTCGAGCTCAAGCTTCACGACTGGGCGCGAGTACTATAGCATCTAGAGCAGGATCGAACCCACGGGGAGGTCACCGGGTTCGAACCCCCGCCAAACTTTCGTAATTCAACATATATTTGTACATTTTTCAATAAAACTATACTTGTTTAACAAGGAAATGATTGATGTAGCATGAAAACTTAATCCTACCAGTTCATATGCACTCTTTCTCTTATAAAAGCAATCTAGTTCTATCATTGTTTTCCTGCAAATATTAATGGAAGTGTTTCACTATTACTTATCGTCTTTTCGGCTGCAGAATAATTCCCGTTCAATACAAACAGACGTAATAGCTTATAGTATTGAACCTCCCTAAATCTTAGACACCTCCCAACAATAAATTCTGGGTACGCTCCTGTACAAAAGTGTCACTATTCATCTCAGTAACTCCGAAAACTTTGACTTAGACACTATAATCGGTTGTTTCAGATAATTTTTAAGTGTAATATTCCTCCCAATCCCATTCCTCTCTGGCATGAAAGTGTGGAATGAATTTGAACTTAAAGATTTAAGCAGCATCATCAGTGTTGCAGTTCATCTCAGCGATCACAAAATATCGGCTGTTCTAGATTATTTTTGCATGTCACCGTTTCTCACCCACACCCTTGCTGCTTCTCATGCCAATGATGGGATGAAAACTTATGTTAGGCCAAAAGCTACTCATGTACAGTCAGCGACAAACGTTCTTTCCGTTTGATAAATTAGTTTCGTAAATCACTTCAGAATGGAAGCATAATTTGAGTACGATTTTTCGTAAAGAGAATGTAATTTTTTGTACGTTCTAATCATACCACCATTATTCCCAAAATAAATTTTACTAAACGAACTTTTGTGTCGCTGACTGTACAAAAAATCATCAAATTCGGTGCAGCGGTCTAGGAGAAGATGGTCGTCAAACATCCTTACATTTCATTTTTATTTATATGAAAAATGCCTCCTTCCCCACCTTAAAACGAAAATTTTCGAAAGTGTTGAACAATTGTTCCCTTATTTTAAATGAAGAGTTTATATGTGGAGTTTTTTTTCTTCTTAACATGACGAGCTGGTGAAATATTCAATTTTTCACATAAATGTTGGCCCCCGCTAGCACTTAGGATATGTATTTTAATCAATATGTATTTTAATCATGGTAAAAACCCAATTCGAGGTAGTTGGTAACTGTATCCAAAACTTCATTTTAGCCTTCAACCGTTTACCCGTGATTCAATCATAAACATGACCAGTTTCTCTTTTTTTCTGTATCCAAAACTTCATTTTAGCCTTCAACCGTTTACCCGTGATTCAATCATAAACATGACATATTTCTTTTTGATTCTGTATCCAAAACTTCATCATAGCCTTCAACCGTTTACCCGTGATTCAATCATAAACATGACCAGTTTCTCTTTTTTTCATATTAGACTAACTAAAATGCCCCGTCTTCGCATGGAGATAATATGTGTCATGAAAGTGCGTGAACCCCTTCCCCCTTAGGATATACATGTGAATGAAGGGGTAACAGTAAAAATGCGTAATGTTCTTTTTTTTTAAAAAAAAACGCTGAAACATGAGTTTATATGCCAAATTGCATGTTCCTAACTTGACGAGCCCGTGATGTACTTAAGTTTTACATAATTATGACCCCACTCTCCCTTAGGATATGCATTTTCGTAAATTTAATATAATGTAATTATTGGGAGGTATAAACTTGATAATCATGCCAAGTATCATTTTAATTATTCAATGGTACTTGAGTGATGCGATCAGACAGAAACTCACATTCACTTTCATTATATAGATATGAAAAAGGATAATTGTCACGCCAAGAATTGAAGAGGTTAGTGGAGAAGCCTGCTGTAGAGAGACTTGACTATTTGCGGGAAGTAATGACACTTGGCTGCTAGTTTTACTAAAATGATTTTACTCGGCTTTCTCGAAATTAATCAGTATAATTGATGAAAAGTATTCTCAATGGCGATAATACAAGGGCTGAATGAAAAGTAATGACAACATTGTTATAATTTGTTCCTTTAGCGTAACAATCCTTCAGCGTAATCGCCTCCCATCTCTTATCACCTGTCACACGTGTGGAAGGCCATGCGATTCGCATTCCACGTTAATCAATAGGTCCCATCTCATTTAGCCTCGCTCCTGAAAGGGACGTTAAACTTAAAATGAACTCAACTCAACGTGCAGAAGGAGTCATATACGGTCAGCGCGTCAGTCTTTGTCAATATCTCCCAAGACACGGACTACTCTTGTATCGAAGTGCTTCCCGCCAAGTGATTCCTTCATTTCGGCAATAAGGTCGTCACTAAGTCCGTAAAAATATTATTATGTACGGCGCCCACGTGTAACTTCAATCTTGATCCACGCACGTTGCCTTTCCGAAACATTTCCGGCGAGTACACTTTTGTCCTCTATTTTACAGCACTGCTGCTTTTGACTGAACAACAGACACTCCTTAATACTCGTCACACTTCAAAGCCTCACATTTCCTTATCAACTACGGAACACTTGTGATGCTGATACAACCTTCCAGGATTGCCAAGCATACGATAATTTATCGTGATATACAATCATTTAAGCTTTAATGCTTTACACGATAATGCGATAGTAGGTGAATATACGATGATTTTACAAAGTACATTTTTTTTTGCAGTTTTTGTATGTGAAAATAAATTGTAGATATGAATTAAGTAATTATAAAAGAGACACACTGAGGCTTTTAACAGTCATTCCCGCTAAAATAAATCAATAACGATTTGAGAGTTAGCCAATGGCAACCCTGCATCCTTCTTTAAATTCACGAGGGGTTGGAAATATTGTTCGTGTTCAGAATAATATTAATAACAATTTTTTAAAAAATTAAGGACAGTGACGCCAATTTGGAGTTCGAAATTCATTAAAAGTATTGTACTTAGTTCTGCAATTATCGCGTACGTAACGAATATACGAAAAATGTTTGTAATATACGATAATTTTAAAATCGGTATTTTTCTCTCTAAGGTTGGGAACTCTGCAGCCTTCTGACGTGGAAACAGTGCTGCCCAGGGGCGGATCTAGGACGAACTTCTGGAGGGAGGAGGGGGGTTATAATACTGCTACTTAAAGTTACTTTTAAGAGCTCCAAACTCTGGGATGGGTTTTAGTTATATATATAAAATAAGAAAGTTTCCTTTTCTGGGGGGAAATCGCCCCTATCTCCCCCCTGGATCCACCCCTGGTGCTGCCACAACTGTTTATTCAACCTATGTAAAATCGTACTTACCACAATTACGAGCATGATGGTTTCTCCATAGATGACGTGCTGGGCATACTTTTCTGCTAAGGACTGAAACATGCTGAGACATCCGAAACGATAAACAGCTGTTCCAAATCTGCAGGATGGTGGATGCACCTGACGTACCATGGCCATAACGAATTTCATAAGATCCTTAACGTCGTAACCAGATTTCTCCCATTCGTGCAGTGTTGCATATTCCTCTACGTTATCTATGCCGATGTTCACGAAACGGTAATCATCTGGGGAGAAGGTGCCACAGCAATGGTTCTGCAAAAGTTAATAAATACAAACATGTAAACAACCAGTTTGAGAGATTCATTTCGGAACACAAACAGCATTTAAGGGGAGGGGGTGAGCGCAACAGTGGTCTAACCCACAATTTTAAAATTGGAGAAAAATCAAGTTAAACATAAATACATGTGCTTATTTGTACAATATACCGAAAGCAAGCACAAGTGGTTGAATGTGTCATACATTGTACATACATACATTGTACAAAAACCACATGTGTTTAAGTTTAACTTGATTTTTCTCCAGTTTTAAAAATGTAGTTTAGACCACTGTTGCGCTCAGCACCTCATTTTATCCCCATTACACGTACAATCAATTAAGTAAGTAACAAACCAACATTTCCTAAAGTAAATAGGAAAATTATTAATTAATTATTCACGTATGTAAGACTAGAGAAAACATGGTAGTAGTCGGTTTGTCATTATTTAAAGTGGAACCATGAGGAGATGGTCCCTGATGTTTTTTATCAAGTGTCGAGGAAAAATGTAGTCCCTACTTTGGTATTGTGTTACCAGCCACGATTACTCCCTTTTACCCGATTAAGAAGACTACCACTAAAGATCCACCGAAAAAGTCTTGAACCATGAGTTGTGACAACGCCGCTGTGAGCTGTCAGAGATCGTCTCTTGCTGGTTCCTCTATAGTACTTGCCAAACTCCTACAAAAACGTATTCAGCACTGTAAAGGATATGTTTTGGATGGAATTTCGTGGTGCAAGTGACTTCTTTCAAATTTATAGAATAATTACAACATATGATACACCTTACTTAAAATAATATAGCTTGTTAATTTTGCATCTCAAAGCACACTTCAAATTCGCTGCTTATGTTGACACCCTTGATCCTTTGTTTATTTTCTAGGGTTAAATTTCAAAGTTGGTCGTCCGTTTTTAGAAAATTTTTTGAAAATTTATCGACAATAAATGGATAATTTGCTCATTTGTGTGCTTGATATTATGCAAGGAGAACGAAAGTTGTGTTCATATTTTCTTTATAAGTGGTTATAAACATGGAAGAATTTTGGCAAGCGGAAAGAGCTAATTGGTGAAAGGATATCACATGGTAAATACTTAATGAAAATTGAACTTATGTACGGATTCGTCCATAATGTAGCTAGTAACCACAGTATACAAAGTGAAGTGAAGTGAAGTATCTGAAGTCAATGCGTCAACTCATGACAAGGCACTATAGAAATACCCGAGAGATAAGATATTTGCAAAATTTACGTTAGTTTGGAACAAATATGCAAGCAATAAAAACATGTCGGGATAATGCCTACAACGCATTTAGTAACTTACACAATTCAACACGTAGGATAATTTTATAGAGTGTTTTGCGCTTTCATTGTTTAAGTGTATACCCACCTTCGCTGACGCGCCTTCTTTCTACGTACGCACCCTCTCGCTACCGCTCGAGCCCCTTGCTGCACTCCTGCTCTGATTCGGTTAGATAGCATTCGTGCTTTTTAGTGGACACCTAGCACAAGTTGATTATTGCCATTTGTACAATGCTTCTTATCGTGTACGTACCCTGCAGACCCCTTAAAGTGAATCTGTACATAATCTAACATAATATTAACAGAATTTAGCGAAATTGTAACTTTGTATTTAAAAAGAAGCTTTTGTCGAAAAAAAAAGCGGATTATCATTTTTGAAATAAATGTCATTTTCTATGTACAGGATGAGCGGAAAGTAACTCTTATCTTAAAATATGTATAAGTACAGTTGTTGAAAGTATATCCTTATATTTTCCGCACATATGTTCATTTGTATGGCATTAGCTTGTCCAGAGTTACAACTCAATGTATGCTCTAGCGTTTGCTATACATCTTCTTAATTTGATAGTCATATGTTAAATGAACTTTCCCAAAAACTCAGCAGGAGCACCGGTTATGACCTGAAGGACCTAATTTTAAAGTTATTTAAGAGTCTAAGGTTTACTGCAAGACACTTCTTCCTTGGCTTTACTCCATAAAAATAAACCGGAGGTCCAGACTTCCTGGCTCCGCCGATCTATACAACGCCCAAGAAAATACAGATTAAACCAATTTCTATCATTTAAGACAGTATTATCATTAGCTACTGAAATGCAAGATATCCACATCTTTTTACTTGGACTTCACAAACGCAAGTTGATCAGGCTCAGAACAAAACAATACGGGAGACGAGTAGTTTATGTTTGTTTTGTTATATATTCTATTAGGGCACTAATAAACAATTACAACCCCTACACTTTAGTTGCAAATATTTTCGCAGTTGCCAACTGAAAACCTATATATTCAGTCATTACAATGTCATTGACTAATTTTTTAATATTTTCTGTTTAACATAGTAATGTATTGTTTTGCTAAGAAGACAGATTATGTTCTTCAAGGCAATGCATTACTTTACCTTTTTCCAACGCTATTTCTTTCACGAATTATGTGCGTTTATTAGTACAGAGATAACTAAGAAGCAAATATTCAGATGGGGACAGAAAAAAAATATATATATTTCCTTCTTCGATTTTATTCACCATGTTGGGGTCGCGGTGGCTCAGTGGTAGAGCGTTCACCTCTGGTGCTTGGGGTCCCGGGTTCAAACCGTGCTCCCGCCAAGTGAACTTTGTGGTGGACAAACACCGTGTGTGTGGGTTTTCTAGGGGTTCTCCCGTTTCCTCCCACATTATTCGTTCCACCATTTCATTCATCTCTCATTATCACCGTCTCCTTTAGCCTAACCGGCAGAACCGTGGGACGTAAAACTCAAAAATTTCATTTCATTTTTTTATTCACCATGTCAAAATAAGTGCTCATGCAAAATTTTGAAACTCGACCGCCATTGGTTTGGCAGGAACATGTACTTAACACTTCTGTTCAACGTATGTGTGTGCAGACATGATATATTATTGGCAAGACATGTTATATGTCTTCAGGTAAGTCCCGATATTTGATTAACTTATTTTTAGTGAAATTTTTTTATGAACACTGTCATAAAGGGCTGTGGTGTGATAAAATAAAATATACAGGTACTATGAGAGTAAGTTGGGGCTGCCTCAGGTCCCTCGGTAACACGGCTGACTTAAACGCAAGAGAAAGGGGTTCAAACCTAAATCCAAGGTTAAGGATAAGTTACTGTAATGATTATTCTCAACATATGTAATCGTAAAATTAAGTGTATACTTTAAACAACTTACATGATGCACAATGATTGCAAGAGGCAATGATATTATATTATAAGAAAATACCATATTCATACAAATTAAAATTAAAAATCTTCAAATAAGCAAATAAATTTACTGATATTGCAGAAAGAACTGTGCAAGAATTTTGTTGTGAACATAAAGCACAAAGTGGCTAGCTTAAGTGTGTTGCTTGGTTGCTTTTGCACAAACACATTTGAAACAATTGTTTTAGAGGTTAGAAATTTTAACTTCCATCTCAATGTTTTAATTGCTTATTTTTTGATAATGGCAAGTGAGAAATACTTATTTTGTTTTGTTTCTATCAAAGTAAAAATCTTGTGGGTCAGGGACAAATATTTTTTTCCCGTAAAATTTATTTTGGGAATAGCGGTGGGATGGCTGGAACGTACATCAGTGGTATGGCTGGAACGTTCAGAAGATTATATTCATTTCAATTTACTGAAAACTGTACTGAAATTGTCTTTCCATCACTGAAAAAAAAATACAGAAACTACTTTTAGACACAATAGGACACTGTACACATTACCGACACTCTTTGAACACCTCCACATGACACATATTTACCGCTTTTAGATACTGTGTTGTCCAAATATATCCCAGTATGTACAAAATGAGCACAATGTATGTCATCACTTTGTTTTCGAACTTTTTACCGAGAAGAAGTGTTTTAGATATGTTGTACTAGGTACTGTTTTTAGAGAACTACCTCTTTTGGACACGTGAAGCACTATTTCACCAATTTTTCCCTCAACATCTGTACCAAAAGTGTTTCAATGATGTTTTACAGTGATGCTGAAGTTATGACTGTACAACCTATACATTGTTTGAATTAAAGTTAAGCGTGTTTTTTTTTTAATGACTAATTAGCTTTCTAATGTATATACAGGGTGTTTCAAAACAACACCGACAACGTTTGGGAGGTGATTCCCGACACCAAGTTAAGACAAAAAGTATAGACCAACCTGGGTGCACAAATGCTTCCTTTCAGAGTTATAAGCTGCCGAAAACCTGAAAAAAATGAACTTTAAAGGTCCATAGCTCCAATACTATGGGACCTACCGTAGTCAGGTCAAGACTTTATTTAGGAACAAGTATGTGCCCTATCCAAATATTCATGTTTCAGAATTCTTCTGTACTTTCGCAACAATTTTTATAGAAGTAGTTGGTGAGTACTTCAAATTATGTGCCCGTAGCCAAAGGGCCTCAATAAAAATTGTTGCGTGAGTACCTTCGATTCTGAAACATGTATTTTTGGATAGTGCACATATTAGTTCCTAAATGAAGTCTTGACCCGACTACGGTAGGTCCCATAGTTTCAGAGCTATGGACCTTTAGGGTTATTTTTTTCATATTTCCAGCAGCCTATAATTCCGAAAGGAAGCATTTGTGAACCCATATACTCGTCTATACTTTTCGTCTTATCATGGTGACAGGAATCACTAGGGATGCGCACGAGACGAGTCGAGACAGGATTTTCCTGACAAAATTCGAGTCGAGACACGGCTCTTCCAATAGAGAAATATACAGTTTTCGAGCCGAGACATCACTTTTACAGTACATTTTCGAGACAAGACAGCCACAAATCTTGTCTCGTGCGCATCCCTAGGAATCACCTCCCAAACGTTGTCGGTGTTGTTTTGAAACAACCTGTATTTATATAAAGAACTCAAGTTATAAGCTAATACAAAAATGAAACTAACAATTATATTGGAAAATTCTCGAAAGTTTGCTCTCTTACTTTCTTGTTTCTGGAAGTATTAAAACTAAACTTAGACAAGAACAATTAATTGCAAATCATATGAGGTTGTAAATTGCTTTTCTGCTGTCAACAGAGGTTGAGTTGTGTAGATGTTTGTCTAGCAAGCCTACGATTTTACTAAAAGAGGAATATCTTATCATGGGTAGGAATGTTAAATACATTTTTCTGCCATAGCAATGGAGGTCGAGTACCGAAAATTTGCATGAGCACTCATTTAGATATGCTGGATGAAGTCAAGGAAGAAAGCATTGTATTCTATCCCATTAGAGCATTTGCTTGTAAATTCTATTGGCTGTAATAATTCATTTTGAAATTTGGAGGGAGTCACTCGGATTAACACCATAAATGTACACATGTATTAAATTTGCTGTAAGTGGTATAGAAATGTTTCGTTGATTTCTTCGAGAACATTTTACTGTTTCAAAACTGGCATCTGATCACTATTCCCATTTTCCTCTGAATATTTCACTACTAGGGCCAGGGTTCTAAAAACCTAAAAATACTCAAGAAAATGTGCATTAGAAATTAATAATTTACACTTAAGAAACAGATTATTCGTTCACTTGCTTACAATGTTTACTGTACGCAGATACTTAGTACATTAGGAAACTTTTCGGACCTTATGCAGAGTCCATTTTAACATTGTATTAAAAGCTTCACTAACCCATGATGCTAACTTTTGTATTTACTAACACGTAGGTAAAGTTAACAACAATTTGTAATTAAAATGGCCAACCTCGAGTTTTTCGCTGGGTTGTCCAAACACTTTAGGAGAAATCAAGTGAGTCCTATTCTTTCTTATATTGCTTTCTCCTATTGTACTTGCACAACCCTGCGGGAAAGTCGAGGTTGACCTTCCTTTGATTTAAATCATTGTTAACTTGACTTACGTGTTACTAAATACGGAAGTTAGCATAACACGTTAGTCAAAATCTTAATGCAATGTTAAAAACGACTCTCCATAAAGTCCTTCATCTTTAAGTTTGAATAAGAAAAAATAATGTTAACAGGGTGTGACTTATCCGAATAGGTGCCTCTGCTTGGTAAAGCAATGATAAAAGACGTTACCTCAAATGTGCTCTTACTTCATTAATTTTTCCTTAACTATTCACTTGTGTTCATCATATCATCCAAATTATTTTCTCTGCAATTTATAGTTTGTTGTTACAGTCATGGTTGATTTTTCCCACTTTGTTACACTAACAATCTGTATTAATGCATGATCTCGATATTTAGCGAAGACAAAATTTATTATTTCCGTTCTCCTGGTCATATGTCTTCATGACTTACCAGGTTTTCATTCCGGAGAGCAACATTAGTTTAGAAATAATAAACACTTCTGACCAGAGTATATACACTTGTTTATTAAAAACTAAATTACAGTGTAACGGTTTCGACAACTTAACGTTGTCTTCATCAGACACTAACTCTGTCTGATCAGACACTCTCTAACCAAGCAGAGTTAGTGTCTGATGAAGACAACGTTAAGTTGTCAAAACCGTTACACTGCAATTTAGTTTTTAATAAACAAGTGTATATACTCTGGTCAGAAGTGTTTATTATTTCTTTAGTGAGTTCCAGAGTCGTGATGGATAGACTAACATTATTTTTTCCTTGAGATGGGCTTGATTTCCTTTCAATTGTTACAGCAACAAGTCGATACTCTGCAAATTGTGTTAAATTGAGAGTTTTACGATCACACGGAACAAGAAAGTGGATTTACTTAACACGAAGGTTTAAGCATATACTATTGCAGACAGTTTTGTGGATACACAGACATGCAAAGGATCATGTGTCAACTAGTAATAATACAGAAGTTACTCTGGGAAGGTGATCTTTACCAGATAATTTTAATTCTTTTTAAATTAACATTTCTTCTTCTGCTTTGCTTCCTAATGGCGAGATTTTTCTGAAACAATCACTTGTTTCAACTCATCCTACAAAAATAAAAAGCTTTGAGTAACATATACAAAAGGCAATTTGTATCTCCTTAATAGCTTCGGTGTGTGTGTTTTTAAATAAAATTATGTGAATTTCTGATCAATATGCTATGATATATTACGATATTTTTTCCGGATAATTAAAACGCGCCGTTATTTGACAAAGGACAAAACAGTCATGGTATCACTGAAAGTAGAGCAATTTTGTACTGTAAGATTCACTGAAGAATTTAAGTACTGTAAGGAGATGCCGCAATCGACATAACCAAGGTCAGATGAGTATAAGGAAGAAGAGATTCTGCTAGTGCACTTTTTTGATTTGTGTTTAGCGTTTCGTTCAGCAGAGAGACTAAACAAGACGCGGACCTACAACTTAACATGGAATCCGAACCACATGAGCTCTCGCCGGGAAAAGAACCCGGATCTCCAACGCCAAAGGCGCGTAGGACACGAGACCACTGTTTTCACTGGTGGAGAAACAACATAGTAAAATATGTTTAAGAACAGTAGCATTTATGTTCAGCTAAAAAGTAAACGACCTCAATTATTACATTGTCTTGTAACCATTTAAGAGTAGATCCATTGTGATCATAGTGCCATGAAAGCAAATGATGATCTGGCAATCGATTTTTTTTTCAGTTCAAAATGGTGCTAAATCGAAGGACAATCTCCAGTAACAAACAATGTACTAGAATCTCCTGAACTGTTTGGAGGAAAGGATATGTTCATGTATATTGTGCTGATGGAAAGTAAAACATTTATATTTCATTAAGATCCCCAAACGAAAGGTAAATCGCTGAAATGGTGATGGACTTCTTTGCCTAAGCACAAGAAGAAACCAGGCGCACTTCGATTACCAAGATTATGGTGACATCCTATTTTGGAATATGTGTTGTCACTCTAATTTTCTTAAGAAAAAGCAACGAATATTTCAAGATGCAGTCTGATTTTTAAAACAATCATTAAGGACCTATCCAATGCAGGTTACCAAATAGTCCACTTAGTTGCATAAAGACAAGATATGTCCTAGGGATTTCATAGTCTATTGAGAAATAGTGTATTGCAAGTCTAAATTTGCCTTCTCAAATAATTCCTTATTTATTTTTTTGAAGAGTCAATTTTTGTGGTAAATATTTCAACGATACAAAGATAGATAAATAATTTTATAAAATGGTAGTTCAAACGTCAAATACAAGAACTTTTAAACACGAATTTAAGTAGTGCATTCAAAGGCGATGGACATGTATAGAGAATTATGGACATAACTTTCAGTATGTTTGGGTTATTGATGTAATTTCAGAACACTAGCAAAAGTCCTATGTTGAAAAGCTTTTTAAAGGAAGAAGTATTAGTTTCGTGATTTACCTTGTACAATTTATGATTAAAGTTCAAGAACAGTGCTAATGAAAGTAAATGTGAGAAAACTCCCACAATTCAATTTTGGCATCTACTCTGTATTTACAAAAACGGTAAAGATAAACATTCTTAACCATACCTGTAAACACAATATGGGAAATACTATTAACCCTCGCACTACCTAGATATTTTTTGCAACGCGGACTACCATGGGGGGTTATTTAGTGCCAACCTGTTAACCTCCTCGGTCCTAACGTCCCCTACAAGGAACATGAAATATCTGTTTTTTTGAAGAAGTCTAGTGAGTAATGATTGGAGTTTGCAAGATTGACTTCCGTCTCTACATGTTGTTGATAGATGTCAGTACGTAATGTAATGTATTTTTTTGCGCCAAAAGTTTTTGCTTCGCTTCTCAAATATGTTGGACATATGTCGTAATCAAAAAGAATGGAACTTCGGCGAGCAGATGTAGGTAAGTACATTTATTTTTAGTAAGAGTTGTTCCTTGAACACTGGAGGTAAGTTTAATTAATCATAAAAAATGGGGAAGACGTATGTAAAAGAATACGTCATTTGTACTTTCGTGGATAGTACAGTAAACCTGTACACTTGGATGTCCTCTACAGGAGGGGACATGGGGTTACTCGTAACCCACCGTAAGCACTAAAATTTTGGAGTCATTTCACGATCATTTTGGGTCTATATTAAATATATGTATAGGAAAATTAGAAATTTGTGACATTTTTTCCCAGGACTGAGGAGGTTAAGATTAAATATATCTTTCAAAAGAAACTAGTTAGAAACTCTCACAAAAATCTACAGGGAGTGAAGTAAGTATGACATGGGATAAGATTAACAGCTATTAATTATGCTGCCATCTAGGAGTGGCAATTCTAAATGTCAGTCACATCTCCTACCAACGGAAGGCGGGGTATTTTGTGCCCATCAACTTAAAATAGCAGATTTATGAAATACAGTAACGTTGAATTTGCATCACTGTAAGGTATATGATTTAGCTAAACATGTTGAGCAACAACATATATATCGTTTCTTTAAAATAGTAATATATATATATATATATTACAATTTTAAAGAAACGATTAGAAGAGTAGGAATGCGCACGAGACAAGATTTGTGGCTGTCTCGTCTTGAAAATGTGCTGTAAAAGTGATGTCTCGACTCGTCTCGTGCGCATCCCTATAGAAGAGTAATTACAAAAAAAAAAAAAAAAAAAAAAAAAAAAAACAACAACACTGTAGTGGGCACGAATTACTCCCTCCGTTATTAGTGCGAGGGTTAATGAATCGTTACAAGAAAACTAAATTAGCATTATGTTAGTTAACTGCTATAATACCAAGGAGTGCTGTCATGTTCAAAAAACCCACTTCCTTTTTAAAGCTCAGGATTCTTATCTTTATATAGAAGAAAATCAAAGATTACTGACCGTGTTTGGCTGTTTACAGTTGTGAATCTTGGTTGAAACGAAAGCACTTAATTGTGTTATGTTGTGACAATACAACTATTTAAAGAGAGGTATTATTTTTAAGAAAAGAACGAATATTACACAAATAATTTACGCTGAAGATTTATGATATAAACCTTGATATCGTAGTGCATTTATAGAATTTTGAGTCATTGAAGGTGCTAGTTACACGATATAACCATAACTAATATATAATTCATATTACGTGATTATAAGATGCAGCCATCTTTGTATACATTTATTTCAGGTGCTTGCAAACTGTAACTACCATCCAGCAGCTCAACCGGGGGAGTCCAGCGGATCCGGACCCACCAAAAATTCCTAACTCAAGATACATTTGTACACTTTCTCAATAGAACTCTACCTGTTTAACAGGGAAATGATTGATATAGCATGAACATTTCATTTTACACTTCATCTATACTGTTTCTCTTATAAAAACAATTTAGTTCTATCACATTTTTCTGAAAATATAGGTGAAAGTATTTTATAATTACTTATTGCCTTTACGGGTGCAGAAAAATACAAGTTCAATACTACATACATGTAGTGGCTTGTAGCATTGAACCCTCAAACAAAAATTTCTGAGTGCTCTTCTGCTACCATCTATGTGTAATCTATTTCACATGATTATAAGGTGTAACCATAATGTATATAAAATCCACTTCAGGGTGTTGTAAGGCGTAACCACCTCTCACAGACAACCCATTTCAGAAGGATGTATAGTGGAACCACCGCCTCTCAATTAGGTGAAGGGACGAAGGGCAAAAACCGGTAAAAAATGTTAAAAGAAAAAAACTTACTCCACCCACACTTCTTAATTACAGCTACGGTAGAGCATGGCGGTGGTATTTTTTTCTCGTCTATCAATTTAATTCTTAGCATAAGCAAGGATCTGTCCATCTCTGATGTTGTACGGTTTCAGAGATATGCAGGGTTGAGCACAAGACAGTACAAACAGTGGTATTATTGTATTTTTAACAACCGGTTCTGAGAGAGAGAGAGAGAGATCGTAGATGGATAGGTAGATAGCTAGATATAACGCTCTTAGGAATAAACTATACGAGGTAGACAAAAGCAAAGCTTTTATTGAATACTAGAAATGACAAGTAGGGACCTATACACCATCCTAATACAAAGTGGTGTTACGAAATTAGATAGCAATGCGACTATCTTGGAAACGAATTATCCAAGATAGTTGCTTGTCAAAAAGTATTGAAAAGACCTTAATCCAGCAATGGATTGACAATTGTTGGTAATGGTATATATGTCTTTCAAATATAAGTAACCCTCAGCACTACACTCATGTGAACCTAGTTCTCATTGTTGATATCTGAGCATATGAGACTAAGAAATAAACGCTTATACCTTGTTCAGAGATATCTTACGCTTAACTCTGTAGCTGTAAGAATTTCTAAACACGAAGACAGTTAAACTAAAATTTACTGTTCCTGGATATAACTGGGTAAAATTTACTGTTATGTCTGAGTATAACAAACGGTTCTGCGAACTCGAAATATTTTAACCGGTTCTAGCAAACCGATGTGAACCAGCTGAATAGCGCCACTGACGTACACACCACAGAATATGGAAGTAGGAAGGGTACAAACCATTGGTGAGGCTGAGAGACACATTCATAGGCTGGGAAAAATGAAAAAGTTCACCAGCTTACCATAGTCGTGGTCAATGGGGGCAGATGCAATAATGACAACTAATGCCAACTGCAACCTTTAATAACTGCAAGTGATAAATTCTGCAACTGATAAATTCCTGTATGCGTGCGATATGATGTACACATCACTATAAACTTTTTGTTTCGTGTCTTTGAAAGGAATCCCTGTTCAAATTTGGACATTCCTTAGCGTTTCACCTCGTATATGCATTATGCTTATATTAATTTTTGCATACCCTATAAGAAGTAAAAGCGTACCACAGGCTGCATAAGACTGTAACTAACTAATGTTAGTAAACATAAAAGCTTCTCTAGTAGTTATTTTTAAGTTTTTACCTTAGTCTGCACAGTATCAAGCAACATGATCATTCCAGGGTCTTCCAGTCCTCCTAAGATGTTGGTTCTTTGCAACTCCAAGTTATGGTCCAAAGTTACCAAGAAATACAGTCCAAGGGTAGCAACCAACATATGCGTCAAGAGTTCAAAGATCAGGTGTATGAATTGCTAGAAAATAGAAGTAATATGATTTTTTCTAAATACGTAGATGTTTACCATATGAAGTACAGTTCACTTTTCACATTCAGGAACTAAAAATTAATGAAAGATGTGACATTATGAACTTGTGATCCACTCAAGAATATAATATTTCTATTTGAGGATGGCCAAACATGATATCACATTTTCTGACTATTTTCTGAGTTCAGCGCCGGTAGTTGGTGACACCTAAGATGTATATGCCGTAAATTGTTGATAATAGCTTGATTTAAAAATCTCTAATTCTCTATTTAGCAACATACATCCACCCATCCACCTACCCACATACACACGGGACAAGAATAAATGACAAAAATTGCGTTAGAATTAGCCTAAGGGTCTTCACTACAGCGAAATTAAACTACCGCTAATTTTAGGGTTTATCTGTAATATCTTCAAAACAAATAAAAATATTCGAAAAGCAGAAACGTAGTGAACTAGACAATACGATTTTGCATATGATATCTTTAACACAATTCACCTATCTGCTTTTGATATGCCACTATTTACAGAACCCGCAAAAATGCTAAATCTATCTACAGTTTCAAATCAAAAGCCGATAGATGAGTTCTTGCCGATAGATCACATGCAAAATCGTATTTAGTTCACTACATTTCTGCTTTTCGAATATTCTTATTTGTTTTGAAGATATTATAGAAAAACTCTAAAATTAGCGGTAGTTTAATTTCGCTGTAGTGAGGACCCTTAATGGCAATTGTTTATTTTTGTCCCGTACTTTATATATCGTCGTCTGATATTCAACACCACGTATCTCCAATTTTGGGGAATTTGATATTTTAATACCATTAGAATCAGTATAGAACGGAATACAATCTGGTTAAGTAGTACACCGTTAAGTACGTAGTATTCCGTCAAAGTAATACCCCGTATAATGAGTCTGAAGCTAGTTTCTAAATATTTTTTTTGTCTCTCCTGAAAAATTGGTGAAATGTTACTTACGCGGTATTGAATCTAAGACGACGTGTGTGTGTGTGTGACATTTTCAGCAGTACATTAAAAGTATTTTAAATCTTAGATCTTTCGGTTTTGTAATTTAATTTAAAAGGATGTAATCTGCTCTCCTGTAAAAATATACTGTACATATCATGTTTCCCCATTCTCGAATAGATTGTTTCTAGTACTTTGCATTAAAATTAATTATTTCTTCAAACTATACCTGGTTCAATCACCGATTTGAAAATACTTGTTAATCTAAAAAAAAAAGATCACCAATATAGTAATTACAGAATTTGAATGAAGCTTTAACGCATCATAACAATAAATACAACTTTTATATAGCTACAATTATAAACATTGTTCATATATTAGGAATTTGATTCTGGTGTATGAAAGCATGTTTGAATTAAGGTACAATTATATTTTTTTTAAAATACTGTCTATTGAAAAATACTACTTTACTTATGAAGTTTTGTCTATGAATATACTGACTTCTGTAAATTAGAGATGACGGTTACTATAAGGCTACAAAAGTTGTTCTCTACTTGATGAGTTCTCTCAGGCTTCGTGACACAACAAATTTCACTATAGCAACGTTGCTGATTGGACAATCGAGCCATATTAATTCTGCTCGTATTTGTTTCTAAAGCAAATGATTTATTTATAAGAAATATTCTAACAAATTTACAGCTTCATAGTAAGGTGTGTTCCATAGTAATGTAAGATACGTGAAATTTAGAGATAAATTTAGAACAAGTCTGCCTACAAATATCTTCAGTGGTAGAGGGCTTAGTGGAGTCTCTGGTTCTATACCCGTTCAGGCAAGTTTGTGTGGGTTTCCTCAGGATACTCCCTCTCCCTTCCACATTCTCATTCCATCATTTCTTAAATCATCATTCACTTACCTTAATCATCGTCTCCCTTATCCTAAAGTCATAATCGTGGGACGTTAAACTGAAAGATTTTATCTCCTACAAGTGTGCCATTAAAATGTTAGAGGGTTGAGAAAATTATTTGAAAATTAATTTAAATTTTTGAACAAGTTAACAACTAACATTGTATATTTAAAAAAAAATCACAAATAAAACGCATTTGAATCAAAGTTGCAGTGGAGGATATTATTGGATCAAAAGATCCAATATATTTCAAACAAAAGTTTTTTGTAGACCTTATATCTGGAGAAAAACATACACTGTAGCCAAACCCAAATTATCACTTAGCTTAGTATGATGTGATTATTCCGTAGAAAATACGAAAACTCGATTTAGGGTCCGTTCCAAAATTTTGTTACACCTGATCCGAAAACGAATTTATTTGTTGTTATTTTAATGTACCTTACTTAGAGTTAATTTTCTTTCGTTTCTGTCCTTTGCTCTTAGCTATTAATGAAAAATATTTCTTAATTCCATGCTTTCTTTGCTCTTTGCTAGATACATATTCATCTATATTGTATCACTGCGCAAAATTAGTACATTCAAACTGTTGAGTGTTGGAAACTACATACTATTCAGAAATAAGTAAAACAATGAATCCTTACCTTCTCACGTTTCCAATCTAAAAAATTACAAAACGTACACGAAAACACTTCTTTCCTGTGCTAGGTTTTCACACAAGGGGAAACTTATATTCATGAAATATGAACATTTAGCTGAACATGCACTCTTACTGCCTTAGAAAGTGTTTCTTAAGGCAGGTGTTATATTATTAAGTGCAAATTTACTTTAGAAGGGCTTGAGTATAACTAGAGTGTGCGCACATATCGCATAAAAACTGCAGTGCACAAAACATGATCTAACTTATAAAGACAAATCAACTTGTGCTAGGTTTCCACTGAAAAGCACGAATGCTATCTAACCGAGTAAGGGCAGAAGCGCAGCAGACGAGTCAGAGACGGTGGGTATATGTACAAAGGAGGATAATGGAAAAATATTCTACGGCATAAAAATACATGCCTTGCGTGTGACACAGTTTTGAGACAATTTTATGGTTGCTTTGTGCACTGCCTTCACATAGTACTTCACTTCATCATGTCTTTCTTATGTAGTGACACCTGCAAAGGAGCACATTTTCAATATTGTATTTATGCCTTACTATGCATGTTAGAGGTAAGACCTTGCTATATTTTGATTACTTGTACAATCCTATTGTGAAATCAAGTACAATTTTTCCAGTGGATTTTACCAAATATATGCCCCACAAAATAGGATAGCACCCAAAATTTTGCCCCATTTCAACACATTTGGTTTAGATGCAACTCCCCTCTTATTAGTTTCAGCCCTACATTTCTCTATTATCCTCCATTACTGCAGCATACACGTCCTAGGTTAATTAATAATAACGTGGATTTGAAACAATGCCATATTATATTCTTTTGCCTGTTTAGCTAATATTGCATCAATACGGGAACTCATATAGTCTAGAATTTCATTTTGATTTTCTTTATAATTAATCATCCTACACTGATAACCTTTATTACCTTTCTTCTTACTCTCATGCTGACGTTTCATCTGATTTAGTTCATTTCACCGTAAATTTTGTGTTTTGGAGCCACCATCTGAGGCAGTTAAACCACTTTATCTACAATATTCGTCAGATCTTTGGATGGAAGTCATTTGTTTAGCAAGAATATGAACTATATTTCTGTGAAGTCCTTTGGTTCTTCAGTTATTTGCCAGCAAAGTTACTTTGGTTTCGACTTTCCAAGTAACCAAAATGCTCAGCGTTCCTTGGAGGCTGAATTTATTTTTTGTGCTTAAAACAACTTACGGACATAAGAATTTTATGGTAGTCAAAACCGTTGATTTCAACTAACAAATTTTCACTCTTTAATTCAACTACAATTTATGGTTACTAATTTGGTTGAATTCAACCAATCAATATTTACCGTATGACCATTAAGTTGAAAACTGGTTGTCAACTTGGTTGCTTCTCTGGTGAAAATTGGTTAGTTGAAAACTACTGTGGAACAGCAGACATCATTGATATATTAGCACCGTTGGAAAATGATCACCTCCAAAAAATAACTGTTGGCCAACACTCGTTTGGTTCCTTGTATTATGAGTATATATCGAAAGTAATTTTCAGACGTCATCCGATGTTGACAAAAGTACCCATGGAAGTAGATCAAGAATTACTTAATGCAGATGTGAGATATTATCCTGTACAGACTATTGAGTCAAAGATTATTATTGTTACTATTAAATATTATGCCTTCTGACAGATCCTAGGATTAATAATTTTCTTCTTTGGTTTGGGCTAGCAAATGTTTCTCCCACGTTTACCCGATCTTCGGCTTCCTCTTTCAACTCCCAATATCTTCTATTCTTCAAATCATCGATCAGTGGTGTTCTTCTTCTTCCTATTCCTCGCTTCCCTTCTATCTTTCCTTCTATGGCGGAATGAAGAAGACAATTTCTTCGTAAAATGTGTCCAATCCAACTGACCTTTCTACGAAGAATGCTGGCTAAAATCGTCCTCTTCTCTCCTATCCGTTTTAAAACATATTCGTTTGTTATTCTCTCTGTCCATTTTATATTCTCCATTTTTCTCCAACACCAGATTTCGAAGCTCTCTAAATAATTTTTCTCTAACTTCCGTAATGTCCAAGTTTCTGAACCATACAGTCCAATGCTCCATATTTAGTACTAGACCAATTTATTCTTCCATAGTCCAATATTAAGCATGCTAGTTAACAGTAATCTTTTCTTATTGAACGCTTCTTTGCCTATGGCAATTCTTGACCTGGTCTCTTTGGTTTAGTAAGTGTTTCTCGTCCAATACTATTTGATTTTCTATTTTTCGGTGTCTCCCAGGTTATGGACCATCTAATTTTGGGTTTTGGATTTACTCAATTTTTTGGAATAAAAAATATCAGTTGCTATTTAGAACAAAGGTACAGAGAATACGTAAGAATAACTCGTCAAGTGTTAATAAAGAGTGTAACGTAATTGAGTAAAGATTTGCTAAAATGAATGAGAGTCATTAGTTTGCTTTTCAACCCGGTACGACGTACACGTATACAGCCCCTTATAGTGCTTCTAGAAGCGGTTTGACGTACATGTATAAGTCCCGTGTAGTACTAAGGAAATTATCCATATTCTCCCATATGTTGTTTTCGCACATGAACGAAAACACATGACACTAAAGAGTAGACAACAATGTGCTGCCATCTGTTGGTTTTCCAAATTGCACTACACAAAGTTGGACTTCTAAACTATCAAGAACACAAAACAGAATGAGTACTTTTTTAAGCGTAACATTTATAATAATAATTATTATTTTGTTATTGTAGCATGAATGTCATTGTTTATACATTTTTGTGCAGTGTATAGTTTCTTTAACAAGTCCTGAAAATTTCATTGTAATAAAACAAAGGTTTTTAAGATACAGTACATTCCATTTTGTGACATTAGGCGAAAATCGCTGTTTTGGTGATTTAAAATTACCGTCTTTCGCAGTTACTGGTGGGTTCTAAATTCAAGCTCGAAGGGTTAAAACAACTTCATTTTAATTTATTCTAAATTCTACTTACGTTGAGCAACGACCCATCTTTATTTCTGTTGATGTACGCTTTTGCACCAAAGTCAATGAGGCACTTGGTACACGACCATGCGTAAGTCATGGTTGCCCATGCATACACCATAATCAGTAAAAATGGAAACAGCTGACCGGACAGCATTATGAACTGAATTCCACGTGTGGCAGCCATTTCGACGCCGAAAATAAAATAAGTGAATCCAAAGGTCTGAAACAAAATGAAATTGTAATTAGATTATACAGAGCAAAATAGAATAGACATCAATTTCGACACGAAATAAAGTATACTACACTCTAAAATGTTCAATAAAGCTAACAACAGAGTCTACGATGGGTTAGTGGTACTGTTCACTCTCTTGTATTAGACGTTTCTGGTTTGATTCCAGGTCATAACATTTTCATGATGAGATACCATGATTCTTCGTTCCCTTTCGTATTCTCAGGGGGTCGCAGTGGCTCAGTGGTAGAGCATTCACCTCTGGTGCATGGGATCCTTGGTTCGATCCCAACTCGCACCAAGTAAGCTTCGTGTGTGGGAGTTTTCTCGTGGTTCTCCCGTTTCCTTCCACTTTCTTCATTCCACCATTTCGTTAATTTTTCATCATTACTATATCCTTTTGCCTAGCTGGCACAAATGTGGGACGTAAAACAAATATTTTATTTCATTTTTCTTTTGCATTCTCATTCCACCAACCGTGTCAAAATAATTGACTTCCATTAATCAACCGTCACATTTACTCTATAGGGCATAGCAGTAAGGTATAAAATAAAATAAAATTTTTCAGTCCCACTGTTATGCCCTTTAGACTAAGGGAGACGATGATTAAGGCAAGCGAATTATAAAGAAAGATTTGGTGAAATGGGAGTGTGGGAGGAAACGGAAGTATCTCGAGAAAATCTACAGACACGAGGTTGTCTACCACAAACTATCTTGGTCAGGGATTGAACCTGGGACCCCACGCACCAGAGATTTCCATTAATTAACGGTCACCTTTAGCCTCCAGGGCAGAACAGTGAAATGTAAAATAACGGTTTAATTTCGTTTCAAATATAATAAAAAATGTTAATATTGTGCTGGACATGCTTTTACACTCATTGCCATCTATTCTAGCTAGGATTGTGGACGAGAAAATGGCATCTTGTCTCGAAAATGTGTTGTCAAACAGATGTGTCGACAAAAGTATGTATTTCTAGTGAAAAAACTCTCCCTTGTATCGAATCATGTCAAGAAATTTCTGTTTCACCTTCTTTTCTGCTCAACCATATTTAAAATCTTTAACGTCATTCATTATGTCCCTTGCACTCAAAAAAATCTGTTATCCAGACAGCGATATATTGTACAAATATACGGTATCCATATGTTTACTATGGAAATCTGTATGGAATATACGTTATCCATATGCTACATATGTACTGCCTGTTTTCAGCTGAGATGTTACATCATACCACTGCAGGATGTTTGATTCTAATGTCTTTCGAATATTACATACATATACGTATGTTACATACGTATATATATGTTATATGTATCCATCTGTATGTGAGATCCTGACCGCTTATACATTTGTTTGTTTCATATGAAAAGTATGTATAGAAGGAACAATTATAAGGAAAGTGTTGTAAAACATACTTTTGCAGTCATACGTTTGATCCAAAATGTTACATATAGTTGTAAGTTCAAAAACTACAAGATTTACGCATGCAACCTACGTTTCTAAGTACTCCACATACATTGGTTTGTCTGTGTAGGTTAAAGGAGACGGGTAATTAATGAAAGTGAATGATTAGAAAATAATTCTTAGAATGAAAATGTGGAAGGAAACGAGAGAATCTCGATAAAATCCGTATGGATAAAAACAATTTTTGAATAAAGTTTGAATTGCACATATTATTAAATGATCAACTACAGGTAAAAAAATTATAACCTAAAAGTGTTAAGTCTGAACCTAGATAACTATTGTTTCACATTCGTATAAAAAAAAAACACACACACACAAAACAGATAAACTCATCACTATTCGCAAATCATTACTTTCTAAACAAAACAACTGAATACTTCTGTTGTAATTGCTATAACTTTTTTTCTTCTCAATCGAAACCTGTAATAAAAAAAGACGTTAATAAGTCATGAAACAATACAATATTTGGCTCATTTTTGTATTTAACTGCTACTGAGTAACACTAACTCTTAATGAATATAATGTAAGATGTTAATAACTAGCAGTACAAATACAAGCAGCTATTTTTGTTTGGGTAAAACTTTACCATATTGTCTTTGATTTCAACCCCAACCAACGATCTTTAAAACCCTCTTATTTGAAGCCCTTTTCCCACTCTTCTATGCTAGTTACTGGTTAATTTTTCAAATGCATACAAAAAATGAAATGAAATTTTTGAGTTTTACGTCCCACGGTTATGCCGGTTAGGCTAAAGGAGACGGTGATTATGAGAAATGAATGAAATGGTGGAATGAAGAAAGTGGGAGGAAACGGGAGAACCCCTAGAAAACCCACGCACACGGTGTTTGTCCGCCACAAAGTTCACTTGGCGGGGGCTTCAAATGCATACAATGTGACGAGAAGATATCTGAACTTTGGTTAAACGCTACCAAATTATGTGGTAAGGTTTAGATTTCCGAATAAGGCAAGTATGGAAAGGATTACACAATCTCGAACTTGCTCCTGGCATTGGAGACTGTTGATAGTTAAATATTAAGTATTACTCAAAATATATGTACATTTGTAGTTGTATATTCTTTATATATATTTTAGTGCTATATGAAGAACACAATTCATAAATATAAAAAACAAACTAGAAAAGTGTACTTTAAATGTGTACTTTGTGTACTTTAAATAAGGCTAGTGATTGCTTATAATGTACTTTTTTCACTAACGGAGACCTTGGATTGATTCCCGATGGGAGCTCTTGCTGTTCGTATCTCATGTTAATCTTTAGATGTCTTATATAGCCTCGGTTCTAAAAGAAACCTCTCAGTTTAACGTCCCACGATTATGCCCATCAGCATAAGGAAGACGGACGATTAAGCAAAGTGAATGATGATGGATGAATTGGCGAAATGAGAATGTGGAAGGAAACGGGAGTATCCCAAGGTAACCCAGGACACGATGTTGTCCACCACAAGTAAACTTCGCCGGGGATCGAACTATTGACTCCACGCTCTAGCACTGAGGTAATTATTCTACCACGTAACCACAGTGGCCCTCTCCCTACTGTAATTGGAAATAAAAATGAAATAAAATATTTCAGTTTAACCTCCGACGGTTATACCCTTTAGCCTAAGGGAGACGGATGATTAAGGCAAGTGAATGATAATGGAAGAATTAGTGGGATGAGGATGTGGGAAGAAACGGGGATACCCTGAGAAAGCTCACGAACACGATGGTGTCCGCCACAAACTTACTTCACTGGATATCGAACCAAGAACCCCATGCATTAGCAGTAAATGCTCTACCACTGAGCCAGAGTGTTATTTCGTTCAACTAAATGTAATATAACAAATAATGTGGCTCGTTCAGTGTACAGTCAGTGACAAAAGTTCTTTCAGTTTTGTATAACTTATTTTAGGAATAATGATGGTATGAGTGGAAGATACAGAAAATTACATGATTTTTAATTTACTGAAAACTGTACTCAAATTGTTCTTCCATTCTAAAGTTATTTAAGAAACTAATTTCATCAATTGGATAGAACTTTTGTCGCTGACTGTACAAGGGAATCATGTCCCTGTTATTTTGGAGTTATTTCAACTTTAAGATCTCTAACAGAAGCTCCTTTCAAAGCATAAAAGATAGATGTCCAGATGCTGTAAATAACTGTTACGTGAAAAAAGCACGGTTAACTTTTGTATTCACTTAAGCTTATCGTAGAAGGTGTCTCTTTTACTTACTACTTTGGTAACTGGATATGATTCCCTTGTACACTGAACGCTCCAAATTCCTCCCATCTTTGCCCAATATTATAATTAAGTCCCCTAAAAATTTTAAGAGTTTATGATAGTATTAGACCAAATCTCTCTAATCACATGACTATTGTTTTATTGTTAGTATCTTAATGAAACGCTTAATGACGGTATATTTCATTATCACTTCCATTTTAATTGGTAGCTTTGTCACTGTACAGCGCCAATCTTTTCGATTTACAAAATAAAATATTTTTTGCCGGTTTTCTCGAAAACAAAGCATTAGGATTCACGTTCACTCATATCATTTTGTGAGCTTCCTTGCAGTTAAAGGTTAGCATGAGCGCCTCACGCGTGGGAGACCCTGGTTCGATTCTCGATGGAAGTTCATGTGGTTCAGATCTCACGTTAATCTGAAAGTCCAAGTCTCATATAGCTTCGCTGCTAAAATACATACAAAATCAAGCCAAACCAAACCAATTCAAATCAAGTGAAATCAAATCAAATTAAATTAAATCAAGTCAAACCAAATCAAGCGAAATGAAACCAAACCAATTCAAACCAATCCAAACCAAGTCAAGTGAAATCAAATCAAATCAAACTAAACCAAACTAAACCAAACAAATCCATACCAAAATAAATTAAACTTAAACAAACCAAACCAAACTAAGCTAACCTAAACTAAACTAATCTAAATCAAATCAAATCAAATAAAGTATAACCAAACTTCCAATCAAATGAAGTGAAACCAAATCAAAATAAACTAAACGAAATCAAATCAAACCAACTCCAAAGTAAAAATCAATCAAAAGTAAACCAAATCAAATGAAACTAAACCAAATCAAACTAAACTAAACCAAATGAAACCACATTAAATCAAATGAAACGAAACCAAATCATATAATTTTGTGTAATTGAATGAGATCTATTAATTGCTGTAAGCCTCAAATTTAGACATTTTCCCACTAAACTCTAATAACACGTATTGTGCAATTTTGTGTATTATCAAGTATTGTAATCTAATCATCAAACCAATAATAAATACAAATCATTAAACTAATACAATTAATCATCAATAAATACTGTTAATCAGCAACTCGATATTGTAAATATTGCGTTATAACTTTATAACAATAAACACATTTGATCAGAACTTGGAAGTAAAAACCATATTAATGAATTTTGTGGTCCGTTGTGTTCTCAAACATAAATCAGCAGAACTACGTAATAAAGATGCATTTTAATATTCTATGTGTTTAACTGGTTTAGTGTAATCTCTCTTATAACAAAATGGAAATTGTTTTCAAGTACGGTCCCCCAATAAAAAAATATACCTTTTTTGTGTCAAAGAAACAGACAAATTTGAGTAAGGTGTTAATTGACATGTAGAGACAGTAATTGGCTGTGATATGTTAAAAGCTATACTTGTCAGTTACGCTATATCAAAGTGGTTTACAGAAGTACATATATGTGGAACGGCATGGCACTGGTACTGTACCGTTAGACATTGCAGTTGTAGCCTCACGTGCTGGATTTCTTATCATTGAAATGTTTTCAGCAGATTAATGCCGACTTTTTAAGAAGATGGCAATCTTTACAGTTTTTTTTTTTTACAAAGTTTAGTAACTAAATTTGAATTTATGTAACTCATCTGAACTGAACATATTTTCTAAAATAATATAATAGAATTAATTTCTTCTTTAATCAAAATATGTTAATAGATATTATAGTGATGTCGTGGTACCTTTACTTTTATGTATATACAAAGTTATTTCAAAACTGGTCCCCACCTTTCATAAAACTCCATCTTCTATCAACAGCACGAAGAAAAATTAATATTTTGTGTCTTGAAATTAAGATTTCAATTGGCCACAAAAGAATCTTCTAAGCGTCATTTCATTAAACACAAAGAAGATAACGTATGTGGCGCACGTAAAAACGTAGGTTTCATATAAAATCCTGTAGTTTTTGGACTTAACGTAAGATTCTATGTAACATCGTGAAGCATACTTATAACTGAAAACGTGTTTTAGAATACCATCCGTATAAGTGTTTATATACACGTACTTTCCTTTTAAAAAACAAAAGTATATAGGCGTTCAGGATATCACATACAGATTTACGTATATAACATACAGTTGACGTATATACCATAGGGAGACTATTAGATGTCAGACATCCTGTAGCGGCTTAATGTAACATCTAAGTGGGAAAAGGAAGTACGTATGTATCATATCGGTAACGTATGATCCGTACAGATTTCCTTAGCAAACTTATGGATTTTGTATATTTGAACAATATATTGCTGTCCGGATAACGGTGTATTTATGGATAGCAGTCACGAATTTTAAGAAGAATTGGGCATGGTTAGTTCTTTTGTACAAAGCTGTACAAAGTTGTACAAAGGAGTATAGAAGGTTTAACGTCAAAATTCATTTATAGTAAAACCACATAAAATCAGCCGCATTTGGTGAGAGATTTAAAAAAACCGGAAAATTATTTGCCCAATACACGTTAACTTTTGGGGGAAAATACAGTCAAAAACTAATCATGTTGTAATATTATTTGAACATACTTTGGCTGTGGGTTAGTCAGAAATAGTCCTGCGTAATAAGTAAATTTCAGCTAGTTTACAAAATAATTCACGAAGAATTTGCACCACTCGATGTAGACTGAAAGATTTAAAATAACATTACGAATTTGTTTCCTTGCAAAATATGTTCAAAACCGACACAATATCGAGCGCCATGTCTTGGTATATGTTCAACAGGCAATTCAACTACTTCATAGGCTGCTCTTGAGGCAATAGTATCAATAACCACTCCTAATATGAAAACAGATGTAATAAATACTTATACGGAATTTAATAAATTTTCAAATCTAGATTTCCGAACATGCCACTTGTAACTTGTTGATTTTTCCTTCTATTCCTCCAACTTCCGGTTATGATTTCAAAAAACTTGAAACACAAAAAATTATAAAATCATACTTCGAAACTTACAATCATATAAATATCTATAATTTTGCTGCCTGCAGCATATTTTTAATAAACTATGTCTGTTATAAATAATTCTAAAGTTAGAACCTCCACGTGGATTGTAAACAGAGAACAATGGAATTGAATATATACAAATTGTGATTTCGTACTACTGCTAAATTTGCTAAGAGTTTGACCAATACTTACAATCGGTGCCACTGTGCACAAAATATATATAAATTCACTAAGAAACATGTTGGATTTTCTAAAAAAATCGTAGATAGAAATTCTATCGACAACGTGTCTGGCACAACTTTTGACGTTTACTAGTGAGCAGTGAGCCATTATCTCTCGACCAATCAGAATGCCGATCGTAGTACACAGTAAGATGTTCACAGTATACGTCCTTGTCTGCACGCTCAGTAATGGAATTGTTTACATCCGGTCCTTTTAGTAAACTCTTTTTTCTGAGTCAGAAATCAGTAGATTAATTAATTTATGATAAAATATATGCAAAATTTGGGGAGACATTATTTTGTTCACTAGAATATTAAATCTTTAATATTTCCATTAATGTTTTCTGAGAAGACAGAAAGTAACATGGCGGACAATATCATAATCGTTGAATGACTGACAAGTTTCGATATGAAAAAAAAATAATAAAATCCGAAAAATATTGAAAGGAATTTGAAATTGGTTATAAAACAGCATGATCATATGTAACTAGCTGCTGACAAAACAAACATAGAAATCAGTCACTGCTTTCAGTAGCGGATCTGCAATGTAAAAACTAGGCGCGGAGGGGGGGGGGGAGAGCAGAACCAACACTATGATAGGTATATTATGAGTTACAGCAAATCATTTTAATTTGAAATTTATCTACGCATTTCGTTAACAGGAACTAGGAATACCTAAGTTTCAAAAATTTTCCAATCTATATAAATGAAAATGAAAGTGAATGTATTTGTGACTTAATAAATCTTGAACCACCCTACCAGTCTCGATCAGATTTTCAACATAGAAAAAAAATGAAATGAAATCTTTGAGTTTTACGTCTCACGCTTATGCCGGTTAGGCTAAAGGAGACGGTGATGATGAGTAATGAATGAAATGGTGGAATGAAGAAAGTGGGAGGAAACGGGAGAACCCCGAGAAAACCCACGCACACGGTGTTTGTCCACCACAAAGTTCACTTGGCTGGGGCTGGGATCGAACCCGGGACCCCAAGCACCAGAGGTAAAAGCTCTACCACTGAATTTTCAACATAGATGAGGCTGGTACCTGGGATGGTTTATATCATTTCACTTTGACGGCGCAACTTAAGGGAGGGGGAGGAATACAATGATCGAAAATGACCGATATTATTGTCCAATCTCTAGTTTTTGGGGTCCCTGAGATGAACAGTGACATTTCCGATGCCGTTTAAATCCAAATGTATTCCGTAAGTTGAGGGAGATATATAAAAATTATCGAAAATGGCCGATATCAGAGAGCACCTCAGTAATAGCAAAAGTGACTGACTAACGGAACATATTAATATTTTTTTCTTATTTTAACCCAGTAAAGCTGGTAACTGACGCTAGTAAAGAATAAACGGCAACGTTTACTATAAACTTTGATAAATACATAAATAATAATTCAATTATTTTTGTTGCTCAAAAAATTGGGGGTCTAGCTCCCGGACCTCGAGCTAAATCAACCACTGAATGCTTTTGAGGGAAAATATATTGATCAAAGGTTAAATTTTATCGCTACGAGATAAGGGAAGCTTTAATACAGCTTCAGAAATATGTATAGGATACGAGGTGCATTCGAGTTTTAACAACTCAATTTTTCTCAGAGCTGGTAACAAGTGGAAACATGCTGATTGTTTTAAAATACGCGAGCATTAGTTTTCAATGCGTGGAGAAGATGGCGGCACCGTACGTCGCACATTCCTGTTACTCGCACCGTCCTGTGTTAGCGGTGAGAGTAATAACTATTTTTGATAATTACAATACACTTCGTTTTCTCCATTTGCGTGGTGTCACATCGCTTGAAATTCATCACTAGTTCAGTGAGACATGTGATGATGGTCTCAGGGATTTCTCTAATGTGTTCGTGGGTGCTACAGTTCAAAGAAGATAGAACGTCGTTTGTCAACAAACCAAGACAATCTCGGCCTCACACAGACCGGTCTGACGACAGTGTGCACAGTTTCCACGGAAATGCCAACTTTGGAAGCGATGTGTTCCACACTCATCTGTGGAAATGTCTTATGTCTTTCCATAAGAGCGTAACATGGTCTTTAAGCATATATTACTCACAATGCTCAATGTATGCATTGCAATGACTTTGTGCGTGCTTTGCACCCGCATTAGATACTCACAGAATACTAATTGTACATGCATGACACGCACATGTGATCAAATGTGTTAACGTCCGAAGATTGTCTATTAGGGTAAGGGAGACGGGTGATTAATGGAAAAAATGGCAGAATGTGAATAAGGGAGAACCACGCTAAAACCCACATACACGATGTTGTCCACCACAAACTCACATGGTCTGAGATATAACCACGGACTTCTCGCACCGAAAGTGAGCGTTCTACCATTGAGTCACCGTATGCCTCCGAAAAAAGGACACTTTGCATTTAAGGAATCTGCATTAATTCATTAAGGTTAAAAGATAATGAATTCTAGTCTGGAAAGTGATAAGTAATGCAGGGAAAATTAGTGTGCTGACCACGCATCATTCAACTAAAGTGTCACTTAGAGCACATTTTATGTCATTTTTATTTTTCTCAACGATTTCAGAACGAATGATCCCGTTGGAAAGAAAATGTTTTCCTGTGGTCCCTCATATCCAAAATATGCGAGTGTTAGGCAACCCACATAACGGAAAAGTATGTTTGGTTGCTTACTCTTTGTTTGTAGTTTAATGTTTTATTTTAGTATAATAGTCATGTGAAAAGTAAACATACAAGTTAACCGCTTGACTACCACTACGTACGTAATCGGACCTGCATTCTTCCTTACCAGTACGTACGGCCCGTACGGGTGGTTCCAACGACTGAAGGGGAAATATTCTTGCATGGTAATGGCAACGAAACGTACGAATGATTCTGGCCGGGGAAGATCGAAGTCTACGTGTTCCTGAGATATCAATAAAGCACGTGATCTTTGCAAGCAATGAGCAAAGTACGATCACTATGCCAGCTGAGAGTACGGCCTCCCACTGAACTCAAATATTCAATATAGATGGTAATTACACACTGTAATTTCTGTTTATTAGTTTTTCTGTAAATACTGCTTCATATGTACCTGCTAGAGGAACAACAATGTTAGTTATTACGGATGGAAACAAAACTTCTGGGTGCTCCGGTTGGAATTCGAACCTAGGACCGCGCGGACATGAGTCCAACACTTTAACCACTTTTTAACTGTTTTACCGAACGTACATCGGTAACTTATTTCTACGAATTATCTTTATGTTTTCACTTCCTTTTATTCATTTTTCTAGTAACCAATAACGACAGGGATACGAACACACAAGTGTCGACGACAGTTAAAATTTCAAAAGCTCTCACACTGGGAATCAAACCCAAGACACCGTACACTAACGGTGCATATTCTAGTCATTAGAGCAGCAGCGAGGGCAACCACTAGACTATAGGGGAACCAAATGATAATTTCAATACTTTAAAAATAATTAGTAACCAATGTGGTTGATGATTTGTTTGCACTATTTGTTGCCTAATGCTCTCATGGTTATGAGCATGGTTATGGCATGGTTATGAGGTTCTGTACTCTATCTACAGGACTGGGATTCAAGGGGTTAATGTGCAGTCCAGTCACGTGTACAAAATACTGAGACTCGAACCGAGATTCTTCACACCAAAGAACAGTAAGTCAGTAGTGACAAGGCAACTCCAGCGGTAGCTTATGGAAATTAAATTGTAATAGTAATGAATACTTATTGAGGTATTGCTTATTAAAAACGTTCAACTATTTAAAAGATTTCGCAACTTCTCTCATATGTAAACATGAATTTCTTATCGGCCATGTGGACTGGAGCATTGTCATGTAGTAGGTGAGCTCAACGCACAGTGGCTGACTCAAATGACGTCTCCAACGAACTGACAAAGATAGACGGTTGAAACTGATACATTATTTCTTCCATAGATGGCACTATAAGATAACCAAGAAAGTTCTGTCGCTTTTCGTGGAGATCTGTGTTCAATTGGCCCTCACACCTTGAGTTGAATGCGAATGGAGATAAGGCCAAGGTCATTTGTTGCTGAGGGCATATCCAACATACTGTCTGGATGTGGCAGTTCAGTTACACCATGAATTTGCGTATGGACAGAGTGATCATGGGACCCCCACAGAGCGTCATAAGGGCGTGTATGCTCTATGAGTTCAAACTGGGGTCAAATGTCGCTGCTGCGGGGCGGAAGATATTCTAGGCCTTTTGTGAGGGTGTGGTAACTACACAGATAGCGTAGCAGTGATTTAACAAGTTTGAGGACGGTGCAAAACGCTCAAATACGCATCACATGCCGTAAGACCAATTCATGTACAAAACGAAGATCTGCAGGAAGTAATTAAGGCCAACAGTAACCAGGCAGTGAAGAAACCATTCGGCTGCACCTCCATCAACTTGGGAAGCACTACAAGTTCGGTCGATGGGTCCCACATGATTTGACTCCGGGACAGAAGGCAACGCAAGTATTGGACTTCCAGTTAAACCTTTGAAACTGTTTCTACTTTCTTCCATCCTGCCTACATGACCTGTCCACCTGAGCATCCTAGACTTCTTGACTGTAACAATATTGAGTAAACGGTATACATTATGCAGTTTATCGTTATAAAGTTTCCGCCATTCCCTATTCCCATTATTCTTGGCTCCGAATTCATCTCAGGATTCTATTTTCGAATACGTTTCTCACTGAGAGTAAGCGACCATGCTTCACAACCGGCATACAGTACAACAGGCATTTCATATATTTTTAGCTTCAAATTCCTCCACAGAATTCTCGATGACAAAATATTTTGAACTGAATAATAACTCGAAGAAATTAAATGTCTACTAAAAGCAGGGAATTCGTGTTACTATTCGGTTCAAAATTTCTTGTCGTAGCGAATTCTGTCGAGAAATGTGAAGCTTAAAATATACAAAACCATAATCATGCCTGTAGTTTTGTATGGTTCCGAAACATGGTCGCTTACTCTGAGGGAAGAACATAGACTGAAAGTATTTGAGAACAAGATTCTGAGACGAATATTCGGACCCAAGAGGAACGGGAATGGGGAATGGCGGAAACTTCATAACGAGGAACTACATAATTTATACCGTTTACCCAACATTGTTAGGATCATTAAGTCTGGGAGGCTTAGGTGGGCAGGTCATGTAACCAGGATGGAAGAAAGTAGGAACGTTTTCAAAGTCTTGACAGGAAGACCAATCGGAAAACGACCATTAGGAAGACCTAGGCGCAGATGGGAGGACAATATTAAGATGGATCTCGCAGAGATAAGAATACAAAGTAGAAACTGGACCCAGTTGGCTAGGATAGAAGTCAGTGGAGAGCTTTTGTGAACGCTGCATTGAACCTTCGGGTTCCATAGACCATAGAATTAGTTAATTAGTTAAGTAGAAGCTTTGCTTTGTATATTCTTAAACGCAAACAAACTATTTGCTGAGCAAAAGAATATATTCACATTAAATAAACAAACTACATACGTATTACAGTTTCGCCAACTAACACTTTAGCTTTATCAGACGCAATCATAGACACTGTTATCATTAGATAGTGTCTGATGAAGCCAAAGTGTTAGTTGGAGAAACTGTAACACGTATGTAGGTTTTTAATGTGAATACATTGTTTTCCTCAGCAAATATTATAGTTTGTTCGTGGATATGGTTTTGGACTCTTAATATTGATCCTATATTCTTGAAAAAATCCACTTTACCAAAGGTATTATTTGATATTTTAACGCATTCATAATTTGCAGTTTTGCGATCTCGACGAACTTCCATGTATTTAGTCTTCTCTGCATTTACTTCTAAACCCATGTACTTCCAAGCGTTTAATGAGACTACTTCATTTCTTTCTATTGTTCTCCTATTATCTCTATTATATTTAGTTGACTTTGACTTTAAGGTCCTTTTCAGCAGCGAGGGTATATGAGACGTGGATCTGCTGATTAACGTGGAATCCGAACCACATGAGCTCCCGCCGGAAATCGAACCGGATTTCCCGCGCAAAAGGCGCGTACGCTAACCCCATAGCCACAAGGAGCTTCTATTAAATTTAGATGATCACGATAATAATAATAATAATAATAATAATAATAATAATAATAATAATAATAATAATAATAATAATAATAATAATAATAATAATAATAATAATAATAATAATAAAATACACTTTCTTAACAACTAAGGTAGCCTATTAGGAATTATTTTTAGGTAATTTTCGTTTATATACAGTTTATATACATATTTATTATTCGAATTTTGTAAATTGCATCCTTCTCCAACAGGAAAGTTATGAAAGTGAGACCTACTAAAACATGGACTCTCAATCACGACATACCCTTGAACCCTTGAATCCAGTGCAGGTTGTGGGTGAACAGCTCATCTTGCAAGAGCAACTCCAGCAGTATACTTGTTCTCAACTATCTTCTTTCATTTGCAAAAGAACTGTATGACAGGCCATAGCACCGGCCTCAGTGTCACGTTTGTTATATATAGTAACTAACTACTATTGCACACTTTGTACACATTTTTTTCATTTTAGGGGCCGCGGTGGCTCATTGGTAGAGCGTTCACTTCTGGTGCTTGGGGTCCCGGTTCGATCCCAGCCCCCGCCAAGTGAACTTTGTGGTAGACAAATACCGTGTGCGTGGGTTTTCTCGGGGTTCTCACGTTTCCGCCCACTTTCTTCATTCTACCATTTCATGCATTACTCATCATCACCGTCCCCTTTAGCCTAACTGGCATAACCGTGGGACCTAAACCTCAAAAATTTCATATCATTTCATTTTTCATTCTGTTAAAACTTTTTGACGGTAAGAAGACGGGTACGCATCCAGAAACGTTTGCTGGGAGGGGGTACAAAGTATTTTGGGGGTCCAGTATGTCTATATAATATTGAACCTGTCTTTTTCTGCACACAAAAAGACTATAAGTAATTGTTAATTACTGTCACCTATTATATATTTTTAAATGTTAGAACTAGATCAATATTATAAGAAAAGAAAAAGTACAGGTGAGGTGTAAAATCAAATCTTTAGCGGGGGGGCGGTGGCTCAGTGGTAGAGCGTTCACCACTGCTTGCTTGGGGTCCCTGGTTCGATCCCAGTTCGCGCCGTGTGGACTTTGTGGTGGACAAACACCGTGGTCGTGGGTTTTCTCGGGATTCTCCCGTTTCCTCCCTCTTTCTTCGTTCCACCATTTCACTCATCTCTCATCATCACCGTCTCCTTTAGCCTAACCGGCATAACCGTGGGACATAAAACTTAAATATTTCATTTCGTTTTTCAAATCTTTAGCCTACATTAATTATTTTTCTGTTAAAAAAAAGTATAGTTCTGTTAAGAAAGTCCAGAAATATTAGTTGAGTTATAAAATTTCGGGGGTCCAGCCCCGGTGGACTCCGCGTGGGTGAGCCACTGGAGAAGACTAAATCGTAGTGATCCTAAAGCATACGTATGACAAAAGAAATGTGTGCTGGACCTGTATTTTTTTCTTTTTATATACGCAAGCCTCTATTATTTTACGGTAAATTCACAAAATTGCTCTCAAATGGAATAGGGATATTAATATGACAAAACAGAGAGATTACAATGAAAAAAAAACTACTGACAATATGGCGCGACACATACGGGAAGTAGGCGTTAGGTACAGTTAACACCGCAATGTTGCTTACTCTTTTACATAACAGATCAGACATCAGCTGCTTTTAAATTATATAATTATTAAAAAAAAAAAACGCACAAGATGGAACTCCTGATATCAGAGCTTTCTGGTGGAGTAGCCATTTTTCAAAACACATTTCGTACCACAGATATCACAATCTTAAGATTTGCTTTTACACGTACTAAACTAACTATTACTTAATATGTAAAAAATTACCTTTAACTTGGGATTTGATTTAGTGGTTCTTATTGCCATATTTAGTAACTATTATATGTAATAAATATATAAGTCCATGAAACAGAGTATGAAGTTTTACAGTCTCAAAACCTCCTGAAAGGAAAGTCATAATAACGTCCAGCAGCTGTGTTTATAACAAAATTCCTATTAAAAATAAATGGTTAACAAACGTTCTAGTCTTGGCAAGTTATGAATTAGAAAGTACAGTTGGATTACATAAAATCTGCAGATTTAAAATAACACTTAATTAGGAGTAAAGCAATTTTCTGATTCCAGAATAAAAGCATAACAACAAAAATGCTTGCAGATGTCAACGCTGTAGTATATAGTCTGCTGAATCAGATTTGCCAGACACATTTAAAAAGTCCTGTGATAACTAATATTTTTTTTCTTTATTTTTTGTTATAAAAGTTATTAGCTTAAATTTTGAACCGGCATTATTAAGTAAATTTCCCTAAATATTAACAGAGTAATAGCTGGAAAGAAATAATTACAAATTCAGACGTAAAATTTCAAGTGAAAAAAAGTGCCAACAGTGTTATCTAGGCGTATGATCTCATGCTATTAATCATAATTAGCTGGCTACAGTGATCAACTGAATTCAAGAGGCAAAACCAACCCTGGGTAGAGATCAGTCTTCTGGTAGTTGTGCAGTGGTAGAGAGCAGCGAAGTAACAACGGTCATTAGAAGTGATAAGTGAAAGGCGAGTGCTTGGTACATTAAGATGGCTAACACAAAATTAGTAATTCGGATCAGCAATGCGTTGTTTATTGTGAGTAAATAACATTCTATTGATTAATAACTAATGGAATTAATAAACAAATTATTACAATTGTAAATTTTAGTGAGTAAAATATGCATAAATATACAAGATACTTTGATATATTTATAATAAAATACTGTTGTTTCCGATAAGAATTCTTGAATTAGATACTGCAAATTAACGAGAAATGTAGAAAAAATGTGTTGGTGTAAACTATAGTGTGTGACAACGTAGATTTCGTATTGTAATATCACAATTTTTTATTTCATATTCTTCAAAATTAACGTAACTATATATAAAACTCCATAAACTCACTCACACTGACATAAAATAACGGGTACTTCCAATTGATTTGCAAACTTAAAATTTGGTATGATTGTAGTTTTTCGGGATTAACACAGAAAAATTGCCAAAAGTGATTTTTTTTTTATTTTTAGGGTTCTAAAGAGGGAATGAAGCAATTCCTTGTGTTATTTATATGAATCAATTATTTAACATATAATCTCATGGATTAGGTACTTGGAATTAGAATAAAAAAAACTTGAAATTCGTAATGCTTGTAAGTTTTCGTTAGCATTACCTAAGTAAATCAGTAAAAATAAAAATGTCCAAATTTAGAGTGGTTTTATGGGAACTGAAAAATCTTTCACATGTTCTTTATATGGGACATCTACACACCAAAATTATTGGGCACTTTCTGTAATGTTACAATTATAATATTTGGCATGATTGTAGCCTTGCGAGACTAACACAAAAGATAATTGCCAAAAGTACATTTTTAGTTTTTAAGGGGAGTAAAGGAGGATGAAGAAATTCCTATGTTATTTAAATGTGCGTTTTCTTGGGATAGAAAATCTTATATTTTTAGATAGTTGAAATACAAAAAAATAAAATAAATAAAATTTGGTAGAATTGTGGGTATAAGAGGTGTGATGCCGTAGGTCGAGTAAATTCTGGGGTCTAAGGCGAAGCACGAACGCTGGGTCTGGGCAAATTTAGGAAATTTCAAGAGCAAATGCAGAAAATCCACTCTTGATGCAAAGGCTGATACACAAGAGACGCGGGACCGTAGACCGAGAAAACGTGGGGGCCTGGTGGTTGAGATCTTATCCAGCCAAAGGCTAGTCTTAGTATAAAATTTAATAAGCTGTTGAGTGCAATAATTCTTTCGTTATTATCCAGTGCGATATATCTTCCGATGGAATTACATTTTGTACCGTAGCCCTTTCTCCTGACGTACTGCCTCGTGTACGACTTTGTTGCACGGGTGCCGTAAAATTCCCGGTGGGAGAGAATTGGACGCATTGCGACGGTACGGAAATTGTACTTCAAAGTCTTATATGGTCTCGGTGGTGAGAATATAAACTAAAACTCAAACAAACAACAATAAAAAAATGTACCGTTGTACAAATTATATTTCAGTTAAATTTTTAACTTTTTTGTCTTTTGTATTATTTAACGACCATAATTCTAATAAGTACGCATAATAATATCTGTTCTCTTAAGCTGTATCTTTTGCTTAACAAAAATAAAATGAAAATATTGCAAACGTAAAAAGAAAGAAGAAAATAAAAATATTACAACGTATGAAGAAAATAAAAATATTACAAACTTATGTTTACATTTCCCTAAAACTACGCCTCTTAATAATAAATATTATTAGTTTGTGTGTGTGTGTGTGTGTGTGTGTGTGTGTGTGTGTGTAGATTCTTGACCAGAATTTCAAGTAATTTATAAAATATATGAACTTCAAGCTAAAGTTTATTAACAAAACTGATTTTATTCATAAAAAAGATCCTACAGTTACTGAGATCGTCCATTGTTGATCTTCACAAATAACTTGCTTCCAAGATGGTATAATTATCCCTGATATTCATTTTGCTAAATACGTAATTATAATGTTAAAGCTTTTCATGCAACATAGGTGTCTAATTATACTGTGTAGTAACTAAATTCAGTGTAAATCGTTTCTTTCAAGTTGGACGTTTCTTTCCCTTACCCAACTATATGAGATGACAACCTATCCTGTCATTCAAAAAAAAAAAAGAAAGAAAGAAAAAGAAAGAAAAAAGAAAAGAAAAAGAAAAAAAGAATAAAATGAAATCCTTTAGGTTAACATTCCATGACTATGTCCTTTAGGCTAAACGGGGATGATGATTAAAGAAAGTGAATGATCATGGCAGAATTGGTGGAATGAGAATATGGGAGGAAATGTGAGTATACCAGGAAACCCATACACACGATGTTATCCATCACAAATTTACTTATCCGGGGATCGAACCAGGGTATCCACCAGGGTCTACTTACTGTAGACATCATGCCCCCTGCCATTCGAATCACATATAGAATCAACGGTATTCGAATCTTGGCGTCTTATACAAAGAGCATGAAACTATTCACGAGGAAGATCAATAGAAAGTCCTCAAACATCAAAATTACTATCTGAATATTGAGGTGTGGGTGGGTCAGTGGTAATCATAGCCTCCAGTCCGAGGTCTTTGATTTGAGCTGAGACCATGCGAATTAGTTGTGAATAATATTTTGTCCATGTGTTCTCTTCAGTTTTTGTTTCCTTACACATAATCATTCTGCCAATTCTATTATAATAATGAAATTTCTATAACCATGTGTCTCCTTTAGCCTAAAGGACATAACAATGGGGTGTTAAACATATTTTTAAAAAACCAAAAAATAAATGTTATTTATTAAATTATTCCTTTCTATGGATGAAATGTTTCAATTTCATGCTATAGCTATAATAAGGAAGCCGAGGTGATCCAAACTAAGAAGCTCCCGAAGAGCAAAGCTTTAGAATAAAATCTCTGTTGTCGAGCCGAGCCTGTCCGAGCACCAAATGTAGCGATCCTTAGTTCCTAGGCAACAGGCTACTTGCCTACCGATTTTCGTTCAGATCCGGCAAATAGTTATCGAAAAATAACGTACCGCATACAAGGCAAATCGAGTTGACCCGAGCCTGACCACAAAGTAAAGCAGTGTTTATTTCCCAGACAATGGGCTATTTGTTCATCAAATTTGGTTCAGATCCGACCAGTACTTACCGAGAAATAATGTAGAGGAGGCGAGTCAAGCCGAGGCGAGTCGATCCCGTTCCGGTCGGTTCGGCTACCAAATATAGCATTTTGTATTCATTTAGTTATTGGTTATTTGCTCACCAAACTTAGTTCAGATCTGGCATGTAGTTACCAAGAAATAAAGTATCACATACTTTAACTAAATCTGTAAGATCTCGTATGCTTACGCCGGGAGCTAATAAGTATTTTTTTGCATCCACAAATAAATATGGCTCACTTAGCTCACATTTTAGCACCAATACTTTATGACACAGGCCCTAGAGATAAATATGGGATCATAACTTACTTACCACCAGGGCAAGAACCTACGTTTACGTACACAACAAAGAGCATATAAAGTCAGTTGACTTCTCAGGAGACCAGAAGTTCTACTTTTAACAAAGACTTTTCTAAGTGGGGCCGCGGTAGCTCAGTGGTAGAGCGTTCACCTCTGTTGCTAGGGGTCCCGGGTTCGATCCCAGCCCCCGCCAAGTGAACTTTGTGATGGACAAATACCGTGTGCGTGGGTTTTCTCGGGGTTCTCCCTTTTCCTCACACTTTTTCGTTCCACCATTTCATTCATTACTCATCATCACCGTCTCCTTTAGCCTAACCGGTATAACCGTAGGACGTAAAACTCAAAGATTTCATTTCATTTTTACTTTTTTAAGTAAAATGATGACCTGTTCCCCATGGTCTAGTGACTAGCGCACTCATTTGGTGCATAGGTGCCTGGTCTGATTCCCGGTGGAAGATTCTTGAAATTTGAATGCATTCCATTGGTTCGAATTTCTCCTTAGACCGTAAGTCTACATCTGATAGCCTTCGCGTTGTAAACGGATGTTAATTTCCAATCCAACTATGAAACAGAGTGACTCAAGGGTAGATCGGTCACATCTAAAATGAGGAGTTCCTGTTTCGAACCCAGATCATGTGAGTTTGAGGTAGACAACATCGTGTCCGTGTGTTTTCTCGAGGTTTTCCCGTTTTTGCACATTACCATTCCACCAATAACTTACCTCTGGTGAGTGTGGTTGCTGGTTCGATCCCCGGTCAAGTAAGTTTGTTCTGGACAACAACGTGTCTGTAAGTCTTCTCGGGGTACTCCCGTTTCCTCCCACTTTCTCATTCCACAAATTCTTCCATTATCATTCACTTGCCTTTATCATCGTCTTCCTTAGTTTGGAGGGCATAATCGTGCGACGTTAAACTCAAATATTTCATATCCGTCAGACAGAAAACTAAAAATGTCATTTCGCCAGAATGGCTCAATGGAAGAGCGTTCCATTGTGGTGCACGAAGTCTATGGTTCGATCCTAGTTTGCGTCAAATAGGGTTTTGTAGTGGACAAACACCGCGTGCGTGGGTTTTCTCACGGTGGTTCCGTTTCCTTATGCTCTCTTAATTTCACCATCGTATTCATTCTCATCATCACCGAAAACGTGTAACAGCTTTTTCAGGTCAATCAACCTGAGTAAGGCTGTTCTTGGGTTTTCCTCATTCACACCAGGAAAATGCCGAGATGGTACCGCACATAATGGTCCTTCCCTACTTCTTTCTTCTCTTCCATTTATCCGGGCAGTGTGATCGCCGAGGGACATCATCTCTCATATTATGTGATAGACTAGCATGGTCATCGATGCCGAAAGCCCAAAAAATTTACCTTCTAATTCCTATTCATCATCACCGTCTGATTTATCCAACACTGCATCGTTGAACGTAAAACCAAAATATGTTTTTTTTTTTTTTCAAGAGAGATTTCATTTCGTTTTCGTTTCCAATCCAACTAAGCAAAATTATCAGCTTTCACATTATTTTCAGCGTGAAATCGAGAGATCACAGAAAGCATTATAGCATTCTCAAACATCAAGATAAACAGCGAATCAGCTTACATACAGCAAACTCTGGTTAATTTGTTTTTCAACTTGAATGCCAAGTAATTTTAATCAGTTAAGATGTACTGTACGGGGATCAAACATTGGAAAGTATGAAACCCACGCTGAAAAGAAGTGGAAACACCCACAAGATATGAAGTTTGACCAGATCACTTTGTAAGTAGCAAAATGGAAAATGTTTGTATTTTGAATACAGACAAAAGAAAAATGCAGCAGCTGAACCAGGTGCACAAACAATAACAACCAGCACAATGGAAATTATTCGCCCACAATTACTCAGTTTTTACAACTGATAAACGAAGGAAGAAAACCGTAACTACAAGCTATCCTAACACAGTTCGTGGTGATGGTCAGTTTAATTCTTTATCCGGAACCGATTCTTTTTAATGCATTCCACACAAGGATTTGTTCCTCTGGATCGAATCTTTTGGTTCCATAAAGTCGAATGATTCCGAGGAGTGATGGTTTCAGGAAATCGCCCAGGAGGGAATCATCCCTCCACCTGTTTTGCATCTACGAAATATCCCAGGGCATATCTCTATCTCCGATCGTGCTCATCTTGTCTTATTTCCATTCGAGAGTTCTGCTTTCTATAGATGAAAGAGATAAAAAGAAAACCAATTTTTTTCGGCAATGGGTCTTTTTCTTTTCGTCGCGTGTTCTTGCCTTTTTTTCTTGTGAAACTTGTAAGCAAATTGTAACAAATGATGATCGGATAAATATTTCAATGTAAAACGAAACAAAAGATAATCACACCTTATTCCTAATTCTTTATAACCAAAATTCAGTTGGGGCGGCGGAGGTTCAAGTGATAGAGCGTTCACCTCTGATGCATGGGGCCCTTGGTTCGATCCAAGCTCGTGTCAGCTGAGCTTTGTAGTAGATAAACGCCTTGTGCGCATGTTTTCTCGGGGTTCTCCCGTTTCCCCCCACTTTGTTCATGCCACCATTTCATTCATTTCTCATCATTACCGTCTCCTTTAGCCTAACCGGCAAAACCGTGGAACGTAAAACTTAAAGATTTAATTTCATTTCATTTCAAAATTCAGTAATAGTAGGATGAATCAATTTATGAATTCATAAGGACTGGAAGGCGCGGTGGCTCAATGGTAGAGCATTCACCTCCAGTGCTTGGGGTCCCTGGTTCTATAACAGCTCACGCCGTGTGCACTTTGTGGTGGACAAACACCGTGTTCGTGGGTTTCCTCGGGGTTCTCCCGTTTCCTCCCACTTTCTTCATTCCACCATTTCATTCATTTTTCATCACCGTCTCCTTTATCCTAACAGCATAATCGCGGGACGTAAAACTTAAAGATTTCATTTCATTTCATAAGGACTAGTAGGAGTGAGATAAATGTTGCACACATATTTTTATTATGTATTATTTTGGTTGGTAGGTTCGGAGCTTAATATCACTTCCAGCACCGAGACTATATAAGAAGTCAACAGGGTGCACTCATGGGGGTCCACAGGGTCCACCACCCCAAAAAACTTTCTAACTCAACATACAGTTGTACATTTCTTAATAAAACTATACTTGTTTAACAGGAAAGTGATTGTTGTAGCATGAACATTAGGTTTTACAGTAATCTTTTTCTTATAAAAACAATCTAGTTCCATTTTTTTTCGAAAACATAAGTGGAAGTATTTTACGATTACTTATAGGGTACAGAATAATACCCGTTCAATACTACATAGACGTTTTGGCTTGCAGTACTGGATCCCTCCCCCAATATTTGGATCCCCCCCAACAAATATATCTGGGTGCCCACCTGGAAGTGAACCTATATCAGGAAAAAGAGAAATTGTGTTTTCTTTCAGCATATGTTCCAGGAACCCAAGAGAGTGGCTCGAGAACTGCCACGGCCTAAAGAAATACAAGAAAAATAAAGAACTAAAATACAGACTGAGAACAGTCATCTGTAAAATAAAATATCATTTTAGTGTGTTCATTTTGTATCTGTGTTTTTATTCATTTTTTATATACAGGGTGAAGCATAAATGCATGTCCAAAAGTGACGAAGTGATTGCAGACATTCAAATAAGTAAAAATGTTCCTATAAACATGGGTCAGATGCCGTTTCGTTTCCGAGATACAGGGTGTTCAAATGTCGAGTCCCTCTAATGGCTCACTTCAGAAAAGTGAATGGAAATGTTCAATATTGCAGGAATAATCAACATTTGTTTTTATTGGGTTGTCAGTGTTGCCAACTTGGTGCAAAGTGTTTTGTTTTCAAATAGCACTAGACGTCCACACGTTAGCGAAGCGGAATTCCCCCTTTTAGGAACATTTTCTGTCACTAATCTTATGCTAATGTGTGGACGTCTAATGCTACTTGAAAACAAAACACATTGTACCAGGTCGGCAACACTGACATCCCAATAACTTCAAACGTTGATTAGTTTTATTCTCTATGTTAATGTAAATGTATTTGCTCAGGCATAATTCCACTTGATTGTATTATTTCTGTAATATTGAACATTTCCATTCATTTTCCCATAGTGAGCAATTAGGAAGACTCGACAACGAAGCTGCATCATACTCATGTTTATAATCAAATTTTTACTTAATTGAATGCCCGCAATCACCTTGTCACTTTTAGTTATGCATTTATGTTACACCCCGTATATAACAGAGTTTAAAACACAATATGTTTACCGTGTGCATTGGTTTTCTCGGGGTTCTCCCGTTTCCTCCCACTATCTACATTCCATCATTTCATTTATTTGTCATCACCACCGTGTCCTTTAGCCTAGCCGGCATAATCGTGGGACGTAAAACTTGAGATTTCATTTCATTTCATTTTCACAATATGTTTAGTTACTATTTGTGACAAGAAAAAAGATAGAGTGCGAAAAATGGTAGAAATAATGCGGCTGGAGAGGGTTAAGGAATCGATAATTAGAGATACTGATATTTCTTTGGTCGTCTTTCTGTTTTGGATCTTAAAATGTTTAACGATCTAGTTTCAACGTTTTTGTAGTCAGATTGTAAAATTATAGTAGCTAAAATAAATAGTAGTCACGATAAGTAGACAGCCACCAGATTTCTCTATTTCCGTGTACACTTTTTTCTCGCTAGGAGCGCTGACAAAGGTGGATCTCACAGAGAAAGAAGGACAAAGAAACTGGATCAAGTTGGCTAAGGACAGAAGTGAACGTAGAGCTTTTCTGAATGCGCCGTTGAATCTTCGTGTTCCGTAGCCCAAAGTCACAGAGTTAGCCTTTTTTACTTATCAGAGCCCTGGAATCGATAGATTTCAAGGACCTGCTGAGATGTCAAAACAAGAAAACCTCACTTGACCATTGCCATCTAAGGAAAGAATTAATTGTCATGAGGCGACACTTGTCTATTGTAGCCATGAAAATAAATAATACATAGTTTCTACGTAAAGTAATGAAACTGGTCGCCACGCGGAGCTCCAATCGCCAGCAGGGCGCTCCCCGGTGGGGTGTCTAAGCTAAGCAACGCATCGGGCGGTAGCAAGAATCACGGATGGCACAAAAGCTGTTTTTGAGCTTTTTAACTCCGAGACGAACCGTCAACACCGTTTTGTAGAAAGAAGTTCTTAAGCGCCTGCACACAGCCGTCAAACGGAAACGACCGGAGATTGCCGAATGCTGGAAGCTCCACCAAGACAACGCTCCAGGCCACACCACCTTCGTTGTGACCGTCTACTTAGCCCGGATAAGGGTTGCAACCTTGCCGCAGCCACCATATAGGCCTGATGTGAGCCCACCAGATCTTTTCCCAAAGCTCAAGAGAAGCCTGAAAGGTCACCGTTTCGACATTGTTCCCGCCATCCAACCGGCTTTCACAGAGTTTCTGAAAGAAGTTACGACAGCTGACTTCCAGGGAGCCTAGACAGCGGTGTATCGACAGCAAAGGAGACTATGTTGACAATATGTACCGATTGGATCAAAAAATTCTTTTTACCAGCCCCAGCCCCATTACTTTATAGACAAACTCTGTATGGTTCTTTTCAGCCACAATTTTGGCTTCATTATGTATTTTCCAATTCTTAGCTAAGTGGTTAAAATGCATATTTCTGTCGCGAAATTTTGCGTTCAATTCCCGGTGAGGGTACTAGTTTTGAATAAGTCCAAGTAATGTCTTGAATCCATCTTACAGAGTAGATGTAATCTCATGTAACCACTGTATTGAACTGACCTCAAACAATTTATTGCGAATTTTAAATTAGCATATGTGGACGATATACCACGAAATCTTTTACCACAGAAATCTTACGTCACATAGGATTTTTTTTGTTGAATTGGAATAAATAAAGTAGATTTGGTAACACTGAATACCTGTGGAAAGAGTAAAAAGAAACATTCTACTAAGACTACTCGTCACTCTCTCCTTTCATTCAGTAGTTCCGGTGACAGAATAGCAAGAAAAGCACAAGGAAACGGAAAAGAAAAGTTTATTTGATTCTAGATATCTAGTTATATCGAGATTGGCTCCTCTGTTCCGTCCTCTAGTTCCATCAACTGAATCCACTTGTATTAGTCTATCAATCACGCTGAGTAACTCCATCTTTCGATTCCACCAAACAAAAACAAAAAAAAAAAGAAAGAAAAAAAATCGGCTCCTTGAAGAGATTTGATTCTTTCATTCCACTGAAGGATTTGTTCTTTTGGAACGAATCGTTCCGGAACTACTCATCACTCTTGTATCGAGAAGTTCTGTTCTGGCAGATAACGAAAGGACACTCAGGTTTACTAGTTTTCATTATTTTTAAATTTACTGGCTTGCATTACTATCTGAATCCAGAACTAAGCAAAGAAAAATTACCGTTATTCGAAATCGGAAATGGGGGCACGGTGGCTCTCAGTGATAGAGCGCATAACTCTATTGCATGGGAAAAATGAAAATGAAATCTTTAAGTTTAACGTCCCACGGTTATGCCGGTTAGGCTAAAGGAGACGGTGATAATGAGAAATGAGTGAAATGGTGGAATGAAGAAAGTGGGAGGAAACGGGAGAACCCCGAGAAAACCCACGAGCACGGTGTTTGTCCACCACAAAGTCCACACGGCGCGAATTGGGATCGAACCAGGGACCCCAAGCACCGGAGGTGAACGCTCTACCACTGAGCCACCGCGCCCCGCTCTGGTGCATGGGATCTCTGGTTCGATCCAGGACCAAGTAAATTAGTGGTGGACAATATCGTGTCCGTGGGTTTTCCCGGGTTATTCTTGTTTCCTCCCACATTGCCATTCTACAAATTCATCCGTCATCATTGACTTGCCTTAATTATCCGTCTCCTTTAGCCTAAAGGGCATAATCGTGGTACGTAAAACTGAAAGATTTAATTTCATTGTAGTTGAGAAGTTTAATGTAATAAGAGCATAAGCGAGTTTAGGCCCTTTTTCCATGATTGTTCAGTCTTCTGGTAACATTTCAATTCAACATCGGAATAAAATGCTGCATATTACATTGTTTTATGTAAGAAAAAAAAAAAAAAAACAGTACTTAAATTTTCAACATCGTTTTTCTCCAACTGCATGTTTCAGAGTTACGCTCTTATTGCATCAAACTCCTCAATTCTTAATTTTCTTCTGTATCTATACGAGGTGGTAGTGTAATAATGGGAGTTCGAATCCTCCAAGCATTATAAATGAAATGAAATCTTTAAGTTTTACGTGCCGCGTTATCCTGGCATGGCTAAAGAACACGGTGATGATGAAAGATGAATGCAATGGAGGAATGAATAAAGCGAAAGGAGACGGGAGAACCCCGAGAAAACCCACACACACGGTGTTTGTCCAACACAAAGCCCACTTGGGACGAGCTGGTATCGAACCAAGGACTCCATGTATCAGAGGTGAACGCTCTACCACTGAGCCACCTGGGCCCTGACTTCCGGATTTAATAAAAGGTTAAGAGAGGAGATAGAATCTAATTTTGGGTAACTGAATCGATTGCAAAAATTCACGTCTCGATATTTCTTACAGTTTTTTGTGTGAGGAAATCAGTTTTGAAACCGGAAGTAGTAGTAAATTTCTATTACTTTTGGTTTTTGTACAGTGTTGCAGGTTGTAACGATATGCTCTCTTGAGACAATGAATTGATTCCAGAAAACCGCTTGGCCAGTGTCGTAGGGAAGGGGGGTCAGAGGGGCTGTACCTCCCCGAAAGAGGCCGACAATGTACTTTGGTATTTTGATGTTTATTATTTTCTATATATTGTTATGTTTATATATATTTTTTTTGTAATTTCTCTATATGTACCTATAACAGCACTTGTCCCACCAAACACATATCCTGGCTACGCTACTGCGCTTGCCGCTATCTATTAACAATTTTGTTCTACGGCTATTAGTATTAAAATTGGAAATGGTTCATTTGAACCAATTCCGGTTTCAATAGATAATAAAGAAAATCAGACCTACTCTTGAGACAGTGAATCGATTACAGAAAACCGCACCTCAATATCTCTTACCGCTTTCGCTCTGTGGAAATCAGCACTCAAACCGGAAGTAATATTAAATTTGAACCACTTCTGGTTTTGGTAGTGTGTTTTGGGTAGTCATGATACGTTGCTTTGGGACGCTGAATTGTTTGGAAAAAATAAGCTTCTCGCTATATTTACCGTTATCATTTTACGGTTACTGGTACGTTGAAACTGGAAATGACTAATTTGAACGACTTCCGGTTTCAATAGAGAGTGAACGGAGGAAATGGAAACTATCTTTGAGACGTTGAATCGATTGTAAAAAACTACATCTCAATATCCTTTCCCATCTTTGCTCTGATACCTGGCGAGAGGCGGACGTACGTACGGACGGACAAAGGCGTGCATAAAACATCCGTCACTTATTCATAGCATAGTTTGGAAATTTAAGAGGCACAGAAATTAAAGTATGTTTAGAGGGAAATCCGATATACTATTCGCATGAGATTGCGGTAAGTACAAACATTTTTTATTTGTTAGGACTAGTTATCTATATTAGGAGTAGAAATAGGAATTAGATTTCTGGGCTTTCGGCATCTATGGCCATGTTAGCCCATCACTAGGATTAGAATTAGGAATTAGATTTCTGGGCTTTTGGCATCTATGGCCATGTTAGCCCATCACTAGGTTTAAGATTAGGAATTAGGTTTCTGGGCTTTCGGCATCTATGGGCATGTTAGCCCATCACTAGGATTAGGAATTAGATTTCTGGGCTTTCGGCATCTATAGCCATGTTAGCCCATCACTAGGATTAGGATTAGGAATTAGATTTCTGAGCTTTCGGCAACTATGGTCATGTTAGCCCATCACTAGGATTAGGATTAGGAATTATATTTCTGGGCTTTTGGCATCTATGGCCATGTTATCCCATCACTAGGATTAGGATTAGGAATTAGATTTCTGGGTTTTCGGCATCTATGGCCATGTTAGCCCATCACTAGGTTTAAGATTAGGAATTAGGTTTCTGGGCTTTCGGCATCTATGGGCATGTTACTCCGTCACTAAGATTAGGATTAGGAATTAGATTTCTGGGTCTTCGGCATCTATGACAATGTTATCCCGTTACGTATATGAGGGATGACGTCCCTCGGCAATCACATTATCCGAGAAATTGAAGAGGAAGAAAGGGGCCTGGGACTATTTATTTTGTTAGGTACCATCACAGCATTCACCTGCTGCGAATGAGGAAAAAAAACAAAAACCCACTCACAATCCCTGGCCTGAAAAAGCTGGTACACCTTTTCGACCAAGTGTCCCCAACGGGAATGCAACCCGGGACCGCTCACACAAAAGGCGAGAGCGTTATCGACTAATTTATGAGGTCCCTCAAAGTTTGTTATCTATATTGTTGATGGTAGTTCGGAGCCATAGAAATCAGCCCGTAATTACAGTTGCTTGTACCTTACACATATCGATGGTATTAATTTACCGGATGTATGCGTAACAAATAAGGCAATAAAATGTAATAAAGAATGCAGTCAGATAGATATAAAGACAAAAGACCTGTATGATTGAAAGGAACTGCTTCGCATTAACGGATGAAGATATTGCGCAAGATTCTTTTGCATTAGCGACTCATTAACTTCTGTGTTCATTGAAATGATCAGTGGAAGCCCCTGTGGGAAGTTGCGTCGGAAAAAATAGGGATGAGCAAAACCGGTTTTAATAAAACAAGAAAACAGTTTGTACGAAACCGTAAAAATAAAACATCAATTCAGTTTTCTCTAAAAACTCGTTCGGTTTCCCACCGAAACCAGTTTTGATGTAAACACCGTGCGCGTGGGTTTTCTAGGGGTTCTCCTGTTTCCTCCCACTTTCTTCATTCCACCATTTCATTCATTACTCATCACCGTCTCCTTTAGCCTAACCGGCATAACCGTGGGACGTAAAACTCAAAAATTTAATTTAATTTAATTTTTAGTTTTGATGTAAAACCAAACCGGTTTTGATAGAAAACAAACCTGTTTTTATAACCCAAACCGGATTTGATAGAACACAGAGACCGGTTTTAAAACCCAAACCAGTTTTGATAAAACAGGTTTTTCTTTTAAAAATATTAAATATTATTACTACAAGCGAATAGAAGAAAGCTTCTTACAGTTTCCGAAAACTGTACACAATAATTAGTACGTTTTACGTAATTTTTTCTTCCGTAAGCAACAAAATTTTATTTTTTTCAATATTACTTCCCTCAAGAACCGCCACAGGGTAAAGAGCCTGTTGTTTGTTCAGCAAGAAATAAGTGTAGTAAGTATTCGAATTCCTTAAGATTACCTGATTTCTGCGTCAGGAAAGGTTCAAATTCAACACTACTAAAACCAGGGGAGCACTTACAGGGGTTCCACCAGCTCTGGATCACTCCAAAACCTTCCTAACTCAACATACATTTGTGCACCCTCTCAATAAAACTGTATTTGTTTAACAGGGAAATGATTGATGTAGCCTGAAAATTTGATCTTACACGTCATATCTTATGAAAACAACCTAAGTTTTTAGCTTGCTGAAAACTTACTACACATTCGATTACGTAGTCCACAAATGAAATAATAAGAAAAAATCGCATCATATACCAGAGAGAATTTTCTGCAAATGTCAATGAAATGCATTAAGAGTTTAAACGTAATAATGATGAAAGAAGAAAAAATGCGAGTAGCACAGAGAAACTCAGCAAACGTTTTTAAAATATCACTAATTTCATTCTTGAATGGACACTCCTAAATGATAGTCATGGAGGCACTTGATAATGTTAATAAAGCAGATAAAAATGAACACAAATTATCACAAAAAATACACTTTAAGTTTTTAATCACTATAATACAAATAAATAACTCTAATTAATTCTAAAATAGATGTCGCTGTATTTTACACAGTTGCAAGTCTCGAATTAAAACTGTCATATCCTAGGTTTCCTGCAGATGAAGTAAGTTACCATCATTTCATGAAACAATGTTTCTCCTCTAATTTCCTACATTTTTCAGTTAAACAATATCCAAAACATTCCTGTAAATAAATTTATGGCATTTAAAACACTTACCCATTTATAGTAGTAGAAAAATACATGTAAACTAAGTATATACAGCTCAACGTATGGATTCACCATTGTACCAAACCTGAAGAGACCATCACCTAGTGTTCACTAAGGAGAATCCACGCTCCGAATGACGAATTAAATCTAGAATATGACGAAGTACGTAGTTCGTAATCTGAATTTTCGTGGGAACGTCTAAAACGACGCTCCCTTTTCGTCCTGGAGACGCCTACCGTCGGCAGCGGTAACTCTTGGACAAAGTTCCTTTCGGCATGGCGTTCCATTTGATCCTTGGTGGTTCTTAGAAAACCGACGTACGTGCAAGGTCAAGAGATCACGATTACAGTTGCCGCTTCTCTACGTAGGTGTGAAGCTGTTTACAAACCCATCCCTTTGATACAAGAAAGGAAGCGACCAGCGTATATATTGCTCATCTGCCCAAATATGGATTTTTCCGTGAAAAGAATTAAAAATTGTCCCAATTAAACGAATAAGATCAAATATATCAAATATGAGAAATCAAAGTGTAGGCTATAAGGAAAATCAAAGTGTAGGCTATAAGGAAAAATCAAAAAGTATAGGCTATAAGGAAATCAAAGTGTAGGCTATAAGGAAAATCAAAGTGTAGGCTATAAGGAAAATCAAAGTGTAGGCTATAAGGAAAATCAAAAAGTGTAGGCTATAAGGAAAATCAAAGTGTAGGCTATAAGGAAAATCAAAAAGTGTAGGCTATAAGGAAAATCAAAGTGTAGGCTATAAGGAAAATCAAAAAGTGTAGGCTATAAGGAGAATTAAAGTGTAGGCTCTAAGGAAAATCAAAAAGTGTAGGCTATAAGGAGAATTAAAGTGTAGGCTCTAAGGAAAATCAAAAAGTGTAGGCTATAAGGAAAATCAAAGACAGCAGCCAGGGCCTAGAGTTGAATGATATTCACTAGCTTATGGTTTATGCTGATAATGTAAATACAATAGGTAAGTTTGATTAGTTATAGAACAATAAGAACAATAGGATACAGAGCAGTGATTTTATTAAACCCTTGCAGGGACATGATTTTGGAAGTGAATACAGAGAAAACTAAATACCTGGAAATTTGCCGGGATCATCAACTTATAGACGCAAATTGCTGCGAATTATAGATGCGTCAAAATATCAAATAATACTTCCGACAAAGTAGATACTTTCAAATATATAGGATCAATGTTAACAGGCCAAATCCATATCCACGAAGAAATTAAATGTCGGCTAAAAGTAGGAGATTCGTGTTATTACTCAGTTCAAAATATTTTGTCGTCGCGAATTCTGTCAAGGAATTTGAAGCTTAAAATATATGAAAGAATAATCATGCCTATTCTGCTGTACGGTTGCAAAACAGTAGCTTAATCTGAGGGGAGAACACAGACTGAAAGTATTTGAGAATAAGATCCTGAAACAAATATTCGGATTCAACAGGAACGGGAATGGGTAATGGCGGAAAGCATAACGAGGAACTACATAATTTATACGGTTTACCAAACATTGTTAGGGTCATCAAATCTCAGGAGGCTCAGGTGGGCGGTGATGTAGCCAGACTGGTTGAAAGTAGGAACGCTTTCAAAGTTTCAACTAGAAATCCAACCGAGAAACGTCCATTAGGAAAACCTAGGCGCAGACGGGAGGACAATATTAAGATGGATCTCGCAGAAATAGAAATATAAAGCAGAAACTGGATCCAAAAATGAAAATGAAATATTTAAAAGTTTTTCGTTCCACGATTGTACCGGCTAGGCTAAAGGAAAGACGGTGATGATGAGAAATGAATGAAATGGTGGAATGAAGGAAGTGGGAGAACCCCGAGAAAACTCACGCACACGGTGTTTGTACATCTTGGCACGAGCTGGGATCGAACCAAGGACCCAATGCACCAGAGGTGAACGCTCTACCACTGATCCACCGCGGCCCCAGAAACTGGATCCAGTTGGCTTAGAACAGAAGTGAATGGAGAGCTTCTGTGAACATGGCTATTGAACCTCTGGTCTCATAGTATAAGCCATAGAGTTATTTATGAGGAACCAATGCTCTGAAGAAACCAAGATACCGAATACCAGTACTTAAAAACAAAACTTCTCATATACTTATGTTCTTACACAATTCTACCCCAAACCGTGGGGCCGCGGTAGCTCAGTGGTAGAGCATTCAGCTCTGGTGTTTGAAGTCTTCGGTTCTATCCCAGGTCGCGTCAAGTGAATTTTGTGGTGGACAAATGCCTTGTGCGTGGGTTTTCTCGGGGTTCTCCCTTTTCCTCCTACTTTCTTCATTCCACAATTTCATTCATTCCTCATCATCACCGTCTCCTTTAGCCTAGCCGGCATAACCGTGGGACTTAACGCAGATTGGGAGGACAAAGATTTCTTTTCATTTCATTTCCGAACCGTGGAGCGCCTTTGCGCAGAGACTTGGATTAGAATCTCAATGAAAGCTCAAATAGTAGTAACCCCTCATTAAGACATACGACAGAACAGAAGCTACAATCCTTTTAGTTACGATGAAACAAGAAATTTCTGATGCTATCAACTTGATGGTAATTAGCATTTAGCAGATGCAATTGTTCTTGCCGTATGTTACATAGGATGAACTTATAATGAAAAGAGTTAAGAGAAAAAAAAATGAACTTTTCTATAATCACCCCTTAAAACTGTGATTTCAGTTTAACGTCCTTTTCAGCAGCGAGGATATATGAGAAGTGGACCTATAGGTTAATGTGGGATCCCAATCACATTAGCTCCCACCAGAAATCGAACCCAGGTCTTCTAGGTCAAAGGCGCGTACACAAACCGTTTAGCCACGAGGTAGCTCTAAAACTTGTAGTGCCGCTCTCTCTTTCAGTATTCTAATTATCATGCGGTTGAGAATATTTCTGAAGATAGTTACTTTTCTATGTTGATTTTTTACTTACGTTCCATACAGTAGAAGAAGACAATGCAATAAATCATAACAAAATTAAATATTCTCTGATTCCTTATTTTCAATTTTCTGTCGCTGCCTGTTTCACTGCGCTTTACGACAACTATAGATATACCACATTGACTTGACACCTAGTCTTCCGTTCCTAGCGCTGCCATCGGCTGAGGGAATTCCACTCCCTTTGGCTAATGCTATCTTGCTTAGTAACAGCTGAATTCTTATTGGCTCACCCGTGGGTGTGGCGAGGGTGTGAGCTTTAGTTCGCATATTTGTCACGGCTCAAGACATTTTGGCAGCACTATAAGAGCACTCTTTTTGCTGAGCTGAACAATTTGAAACTAATCATGTAGTTTTCTCATGCACAGAACAGAATTTATAAGGGGACAAGGAAACAAGAATTAGGAATTAGATTTCTGGGCTGTCGGCATCTTTGGTCATGTTAGTCCCTCACGTATGAGGGATGACGTCCCTCGGAGATCACACTATCCGAGGAAAGGGAAGGATTGGGAAAGGAAGGAAGCGACCTGGAACAATTATTCTAGGTACCATCCCGGCATTTGCCTGGTGAAAATGAGGAAAACCTCACTCAAGATGGCTGGTCTCAAAAAGTGATTAAACTTTTTGGACGGAGTGTCCACACGGGAATCGAACCCAAAGGCGAGAGCGTTAGCGACTACGACAAGAAAACAAGAAATACAGACCCATGTGAAACACATATACAGTTCGCTTGTCCGTACTCAGGGCTTTTTCTGCGGAGGGGATCTGGGGTAGTTCCTGCACCCAAAAACGATGTAGTTTTAATTTTGTCATGGTTCGGAAACAAATTGCCAAATTTATATGTGTACTCTTACATTAATGATGCGTTCTCCAGATTAATATCTCTCCCACTCGAATATTTTCTTAAATAAAAGTAATCTATAGAACATTTTTGAACGTATTTATTTGGATATATTGTGATTACCAGCTTAAACTTAATAGAAAATCTCAATACAAATAAGAAATATTTCTTGTCATGAATAGATCTAAAATAGTAATGTAACTGCAGGTATATACACCAGTGCAGCTCAATACACCAAGTGTTCAGTGCTGGGACGTTTCCAACGAAATCCGCTAAAATGCCCCTCCAATATGTGTCACGGGCTTGGACAAGTCCGATTTGACGGATACTCCGGGTGACAGCGCTGAGACAGCCACGCCGTGCAATGTTGTTTGCTTTGGGAAGGTTCCGTGGAAGGACGTTATTATTTCAATAGAGGTTAGAATCCGTTATTAGTACCGTGCTAACTCAGAACATTGCCGATTGTTTACAGCAATGTACACCTTATTTCGTGTCCATCCAGGAACAATTTGTTTTCAAAGTGTAATTTGAACATTTGTGATTCCATGGCTACTAAATCAATACCAAGCATGGTACAGCGAAATACGCCAGAGCTTGTGGAGCACTGACTGCAGAAGACAAAGATGCTTTCATTTGCCCCACATGTTCCATGTATTATCAGTGTATTTTTTAAAGTCACATTATAGTGACACGGTGAGTTTATCTTCTAGTGTTCTTTTCAGTTTGGACCTTCATTTCAAGTTTGGAGATTATTGCTTTCACATTTTATCTCTTTATATTCACCTTGCACTTTGGTTCCTCTATTTCTTACTTCAGTCATGTTGTGTAGCGTACGTACAATACAGACGATATAAGCAGTTGCAAGATTCATTACAGGTTTCTAGCAGTATCGTACACTTGGCGTAATTACCTGCAAGTGTTGGTAAATACGCCACTTTGCAACACTTTTTTATTTTACATTGGATACAAAATAGAAGTGAGTCGCATCATTGTCATATATTTTTTTTTTTTACACGCGGAATATTTCGGAATATTTCGCTTCACTCTTACCGTTCCCGAGATATTGCCCAAAAATGGCCGATTTCCAGAAATTTAAGGACCCATATCTCGGGAGTCATAAGTTATAGAGAGATGATATTAGTGTTGTTCTATCCCTATGAGGATGTTGAACATTTTGGTACAAAATAGTAACCGGCGGCCACTAGTTAATATCGGTGCCAAAATGTTTACCATCCTCTTAAGTATTCATTAACGCTAATATCATCTCTCCGTTCCCGAGATGTTGGCAAAAAAAAAAAAAAAAAAAAAAAAAAATAGTTCCGATTTCGGGAGATTTACGGAGCCATATCTCCGAACCGTAAGTCATATCATATTGGCGTTGATCATTACCTAAGTGGATGATGAACATTTTCGCACCAAATAGTAACCGAAGGCCACTGGCTGATTGTCCACCGTTTCCCAGACATTTGCCAAAAAAGTTCGAATTTCGGTAGATTTAAGAAGCCATATCTCGGGAACTGTAAGTCATAGAGAGATGATATTTTGCGTAATTTTTCGAGAAAAAGAAGAAGATGAGGATGAAAATATTTACTTTTACATGTAGGAACAATCACAGTTATCCTTTCAGCTCCATCTGTCCATTCTTTTTAAATTCGTTCTGGTAATGCTTTTGGAGCACTCTTAAGAGTCTTCATCCCGGCGAAATTAAAATACTGCTAATTTTACAGTAATTATGTGATATCTTCAAATAGATAAAAGATAATCGAAATGTGGAACAAGAGCGCCCTAGACAATATTATTTTACATGAGAAACCGTTATCACGACTCACTTATCTGCTTTCGATTTCGACCCATTTTGAAAATCGGCATTTATTTTTGCATTTCTAAACAGCTGAAAACGGAAAGCCACTAGGTGACTTGTGATAACTGTACCTCACGCAAAATAATATTGTCTAGGGCGCTCTTGTTCCATATTTCAATTATCTTTTATCTATTTAAAGATATCACATAATTACTGTAAAATTAGCGGTATTTTAATTTCGCCGGGATGAAGACTCTTAAGTGGTTTTCTATGTATCTTCATTCAATTCTCTGTTGTTTGATAATATACTCTTACTTGTGGGCTAGAATAAGAAAAAAAAGTAGCAGTGAAGGAGATTGATTTGTGTGGTATACTAATTTCTCAAATTAATAATGAAAACGGAAGGAGTAGCATAATTATATTACTTCTGGTTTCAGTAGAAATATTAAAGTAGATATACATTTCGTCGCATAAGAACCAGAGAAACGTAACTACATTTTCTTAGGTTTACAGGCGAGAGGACAAAAATATTATTTTCTTAGAAAGATGTGTTTTTAATAAGATGATTATTCAAATACATTACAACAGATAATCGACAAGGAGAACAGATAGCGTTACGTTCCATTTACACCAAATGGGGCTTTCAAAATTATGTCCAAACATGAAGAAAACGAAAACCACAGTTTTGGAGTTACGTTTCTCTAGTTCTCACGCGACGACTTTGAATCTTAATTAATTACATAAAATCGGTTCTCTTCTCTGTTATCGTTTTTATTCTAATACGATCATTAAAATTGGAAGTGGTTGGTTTCTTCCGCTTCTAGTTTTAGTAGAGACTAGCCTTTCGCTAGCTGGGGACTCCGCCAACAGACTCCCGCGTTTGCTCGGCTTACGATCTTCCGCCTCTTAAACCCAAAAAACTTCCGACTTTTAAGTTTCTTTTTCTATTTCAACTAACTAAAAGATACGGTTTTGTATTCCAAGAAAACGCCCATTTAAATTAATCCCCCTTTAGACCCCATAAAAATTATAAATATTCACTTTTGGAATTTTCCTGTGTGTTAGTCCCAGAATGCCAAATTTCATCCTTCTGATCCTGCCCGAAGTGCCTTAACATTTTGGGGTGTAGAAGATGTTTCATCATTTTGGGGTGTAGAAGATAAGTGACATGGGAAAGATTTTTCAGTTCCCCATAAAACCATTCTAAAATTGGAAATTTTTATTTTTGGTGATTTACTTAGGTAATGCTAACAAAAGCGTACAAGCATACTGAGTTTGTATTCCAGTTCCAAGTACCTAAAATATGAGATTATAGGTAAAAAAAGGACCATTTAAATAACATGGAGATTTTTCATCCCCTTTTAGACTCCCTAAAAATTAAAAATATCCGTTTCTGGCAACTTTTTTGTTTGTTAGTCCTGAAAAGCGACAATCATGTCAAATTTAATCATTTTAGCCATACAGGAAGTGTCCAATAATTTTGGGGTGTAAAAGGTATCCCATATAAATAACATGGACACGATTTTTCAGTTCCCCATAAAACCACTCTAAAGTTATATATTTTTTTAGTGATTTATTTAGGTAACACTAACGAAAATGTACAAGCATACCGAATTTCAAGTTTTTATTCCAGGTATCTAAAACATGAGATTATAGGTTCAAAAAAGGTAAATTTAAAGAACATGGGGAATTTCTTCATTCCCCCTTTAGACCCCCTAAAAATTAAAAATATTCACTTTTTACAATTTTCCTGTGACTTAGTTCCGGAATCATGCCAAATTTCAACTTTCCACGTCAACCGGAAGTACCCTTTTAATTTGTCAGTTATGAAGTTTTATATATAGTTAAGATATTAAAGTGGAGATACACTTGAAACACTTAATTGATTGTATAAAACCTTTTCTTGTTGTCTTAGTATTCTAATACGATCAACAAGACCAGAATGGTTATTTTTTCCACTTCTAGTTTCAGTACAAAATAGAAATTTTATTTTAGTTCTTTTATTTCGAAAGTCCAGAATCCCCACCAACACAGTCTCCTCTAAAAACTGCTCGAATATCTTCACTTTTATTAATTAAGAAGAAATAGCCACCTCCTTTATAAGAAAGGAACTTGTCAATCTTCTCTATAAAAACAAATCCTATCATTGGTAAGCGTTTCATTTATAGAGAAGCGGTCACGATCACGGTAACGGTAATGCTGAAGTTTTGTGAAGAATATCGGGCCGAAGCCCCTGACCCCATGAGTAAGATGGCACAACGAATACATATAGATGTGCAGATGGCTTGTTGGGTATTACTATTGTTTTGTTATGTCTGGAAGTCTACATCTGCAATTGTCGCAGAGTAGCTGATGATGATGTCATAACGAGCTATAGAAATATATTAAATGCGTGGTGTGCGATGAACGTTCCATAGAGCGCATTCGATGCCGATCTTAGCTATAGTTGGATTAACATATCTTTGTAAAGTATGCCAGAACTTATGATGGAGATGCCGTAAAACTTCCCTAACAGGGCCAGCTCTAAATCTTCCAGAATTTGGCTGTTGCGTGTATATCTGTCGTGATCAGTGATGATACGACCAGCTCTCGTTTGCACACTTTCGAGTGTTTGAAGATGACAATTAGAAGCATGTTGCCAGGCAGGGCGTGCATAAGAAAGTGTGGATAGGACTATCATCTTGAATATGTGCGCGCGGACCTCATGAGAAAATGAACTGCAGAGAAAGATGGGGTACAATGCTGATATTTTGCGTAATGAACGTTGCTTTATGTCTTTGATGTGCGAGGCGAACGTGAGCCCATGATCTAAAGTCACACCCAAATATTTACCGTGCCTGGTGCGAGGAATTTGTGCGTTCTCATTGGTTAAAATTCGAGGGGTGCTAATGCGTCTTCGACTGTGGATGACAGCGCAGGTTTTGTCAGCATTGATTTTAATCCTCCAACACCTTGCTCATTCCTGAAAACCGTTTGCTTGACGTTGAATGTAGATGTAACACTGTACAAGTGAGCTACTGGTCGTGAAAAAGGCAGTATCGTCAGCGTACGTTGCGAAAAAGCAATCTGGTAAAGTCGGGAGATCTGCCGTGTACAGTTTATAAAAACCGAGCGCCCTGTGGAACACCTGCTTTGATAGGTCTAGACATGGATTTTACACCGTCAACAGACACATGAAATTTTTTGTCAATGAGGTAGGAACGCAGTAAATTCAGAAGACGACCTGGAAAACGTTGCGTGTATTGTTTATGTAACAGTACTGCTAACCAGACTTTTGAGACATTCAGGTAGACTCCAAGGCTGTGTTGTTTTCTGTTGAAAGCCACTCTTAAATGAGCCACTACTCGCACGAGTTCTGTAGTAGTACTATGTTGGGCACGAAAACCAAACTGATGGAGTGGTAGAATGTGCTTTACTTAGTGGTAGAGAGTGGTTAACTACGTGCTTTTTCAGCCTCCAGAGAAAAACACCTTTTAAAGAGCTTCCTCAAGTATGACAGAAGACTTATCGTCCTATAGTTTTCCGGGAGCAGTGGATTCTTCCTAGGTTTGGGGATTGTAATAATATGAGCTTCCTTCCAGGTCTTCGGGAAATAGCATAATTCAAAGATGACATTAAATAAATAGGTTAGAAACACCAGTAGATTTTAGGATCTCAGATCGAATCCTATCGGGCCCAGATACTATCTTTGCTGGCAGATATTTGATATGTCTTTCAATTTCTCGACTGTAACTAAGGTTGTGCCATGTGTAGGGTTTTGTGTATTTCTGCTATATAGCGTGGTTAGGATGTGCTGTTTGAGATAGGAATCAAGACGTGCTCTATTGGACGGGAACTGTTCTTCCAGAAGTCATCAAAACTATCCGCTTGTGACTGAGAGTCTTTAGTCAATCCTTGTGGTACTTGAAGGACTCCAGCTCTGGAAGCATTTACTGCACGCCGGAAGGATTTAGAATATGTCCAAATGTTGCGTTCATTTAGTGTGACATTTCGAAAAGTGTCTTCCCAGTATTGCTGATTTTGTCGCTGTGAGAGCACCTTGAGCTTCGCACACAATTTATTCCAAAATGTCTTGTATGTTGGATGTAGTGTGTGCTGCCATCGGCGTCTAGCCCAACATTTTAAATGAAGGTAGATCTGCAGATGTAGACTGTCGCATTGACCTGTGTGCTTTGGAGAGATTATGGTAGTGGAGCTCGCTGCCTCTGCTGTCCGTAGTGCTAATGTGAGGTGAGAAACCGCTTAATCGATGTCCTCAATGGTGGCTGGCCGATCTCGTAGATCGATCATAGTGTTTAGTTGTTGTTTAATGTTTAATAATATAACTTCGGATGATGGGTTGGATCTGGCAGAGCATTGATGATGAAGTTGAACGTGAGGAGATATTGATGTAGAGCATCTTCAGCAGTATTTGGAGTAATGGAGTTCCATTCTCCATGCTTAGCATTATGGTCTCCAGCTAAGATGACCTTTGGCTATAAGTTAGCAATAAAATCGAAGTCTGTGGGCCCAAGGACCTGTACCCGGTAACCAGTATTAATAGAACGCCTGGAGTTATTAGCTCAACAGTAAGTGCCTGCAATGTAAGTAGGGGTTGGATTGTAATCAACCTGACTGGGAATGTCTTTTTGATTATAAGTAGTAAACCTTCTTTCTGTTTGCCCACTCTATTCTGTCGGTAGACAATATAATTGGGTAATCGCTAAGTAGTGATCCGAGCAGTAAAGTGTGTTTCTTGTATAAACATGACATCAACTCAATGGTGCGTGAGAAATCTAATAAGCATTTGTTTCTGCCCCTCGAGACCATCTGCATTCCACGTAGCAAGAATAAGTGTATGAACTACAATTAAGCTATTGTTTCTATTACTGCCTCAGCCTTGGAAGCTGAGTCTGCTGCTTGTCGGAAACGAGTAATACCATGTTTAATATGCGTTATTATTTTGTAGAAATGTAAGCCTTTAAGGAATGAAAGAACGAACTTTGTCCAGGTCTTCTTTACGGCTCTCTTGTTGTTGAGCAGAAGCTGAATGGATATGGGAAGAAGTGGAAGCTTCAGCGTCTTCATTGATCGTAGCCATAGTTGGATATTAACAACAGTGGAATGGAAATTGTCTCTTCTGATGATTTGTTGAAGCTTTTCTTGGTCTTATCTGGAAGTTTCCTCGGCTGCTAGGAAGGCAATTTAAGAGCCTCCCCAGAATATGATTTAAAGACCGGACAGCCACGGTAATTTGCAGGGTGATCTCCCTGACAGTTGGCGCAAGTGTCGGGTGTGGAAGAGTCTGCGTTACTGCAGGACTGGGTGAAATGAAATTGCCCACATTTGAGACAGTACGGGTGCGCTTGGCAGGTGTCTTGTGAGTGCCCTAAGCGTTGGCATCTGTAACATTGCAGCACTGAGGGAGGCTTGTATGGTTCGATGTGGACCTTGTAATGAAGAAGGTTGGTAATAGCATATATCTCCTTAACAGCTGCAGTTCGTTCCAAAGCAACCAAAAACAGTGGCGTCATAATTTTCTTGTGATCTGTCTTGCTTTTGCGAGACATTTGGTGGACGTTTGTTGGTTTGTAACCCAAACGTAATAGTTCTTTCTTTAGGTCGTCCAATTCGGTGTCTATAGGCAGTTTACGGACAACCACCTTAATAAGCCCTTCATTTTTGCCACGCCTGTAGCATACACAGTTTTCGTTTGTTCGCAATAAGATGAAAATCGGAGGAGGCTTGAAACTGGGTGGTCGCTTTGTCGTACCAGTGTTAGTGCTACCATTATCTGATTGTGTTGGGGACAAAACATCGAACTTGTTACTGACTAGGGATGATACCATACCGGGACCAATTACCTTGGGAAAACTTACATATCGTCTGAAATCTCTTGCCATGAGAAGTACGAAACCGTTTTCAAATCACGGGCAAACCCGTAACCTGACCCTATAAGGGACACTTTGTTGGTGTTTGTGACCCTATAAATGCCATATTCGACAGAAGTCAAATTCAATGTTACGATGCATCACGCGTAAGCGTCTGAGCCTATCATGGCCCTTTTTAGCTCATTGCTAGAATGTGACCCGTGCAAGGGTTTAATAATATCACTTTGCACGAAGACGTGCCCATTTGGTCAGTCTTGCCAACGAATTGTAAATATAATGTTTCAGCTGGATTCTGTAACACTGGATGTATATCCATGAAACGTGGCATAAACATCATTCGTCACTAGAGAAAATATACTGTGAACGTATTCCTCTCTCAAGCACCCCAGTTTGGCAGTGTTGCCAATTAATGCGAACATTCAAGATTTTCGCATGAAGTCTGTATCATTGGCGGACATAATTAGACTGTGACCTATGCTAGGTTTGTAGTATGTTACTGTGAGCCTACAAGCACCCATGTTGTCAGTGTTTCCAATCATACTAGAGTATATTTTCTCGGAAGGTTGCTTGACCATTGCATGCATAGAGACAAAATTTGACATAAACATTGTTCGACACAATAGCAAACATACTGTGGTTGTTACCATTCCCCAAGCACCCTAGTCTGTTCAGTCGCATGTTCATATCATTAGACAATATAAAAATACCTCCAAGCTAGTATATTGCTATGTAAAGAACTTCCATTTTGAAAACGTTACCAATACTAATAGACTAAGAAGAAAGTAAGAAGAAGTTGTTTTCTGTTGAGACCCCACGTAGTGCCTTTCAGATTGCGTAATAAGTTCAAACGGCAGCGGATATTAGTTTCCAATTGCTTTAGATGAGGCTTCTAGGTTAAATGTTTGTTAAAGGTTACGCCCACGTATTTAGAGAAGCGTATTTCTTTTAGGTGAGTAGGTGCAAGTAATACTTTATTACTTTATTCAGAAGTTGAGGGGCATCAATTAGTGGAAAAGCATTCTTTGTAGTATACCAAACGAGTATCAAGGAGGTTATTACAATCTACCATTAGAGGGTTTCGCCCTCTCTCTTGGCCTGAGATTTGTGATCATCATTTATTTTTTCTTTAATTTAGAGGTGGTCAATGAGCTGTGAAAGAAACATATATAAACAATAATAATAATATCATATTAAACAAATGTTACAACAATACTATTAAACTAGTAAACAAAGGTGCACATACAAAACAATAATCTAGGTGCAAAAACAGTTATAATAAATAGTACAGAAGCAAATATTGAGGAATATACGGAGTACTGTTGAAATATATTACATTAGAAATTGTCAACTAATAGAAAGTGATGAATGAGGTGCTCTGGACGCCACAACACATTATAGTGATGTTACAATAGGCAAATTCATATTAATCTTCTGTCCCGGGGAGGCTCAGGACTGATGAGAGACGTATGGAGAGCCGTTATTAGTGGTGTAGAGAGACAGTGCTATAATGGAAAAAGATAAGGAATATGCTGGTGAATGAGGTGATGATGGAAGAATTCGGCATGATGATGATATGCTGGAATACTGCAAAGGTATATTGAAAGCAAGACGCGGAGTGGTGTATAATAGTATTTATATGGAGATTCTTACTGTAAGTCTGTAAATATTGTATCTAGAAAGATATCCTTCCGATCCTGGGGATTCTTGGCTATAAACTTTTGAGGCAAGTTGGCAATATGGTGAACGAGCGGAGGAAAGTCAATTTTGTCATATAGATCAGTACTATGATATGGGAGTTTGATCCGATATGCTAAGCGAATGGCGTGTCTCTCTAGAATCTCAAGTCAATTATAAATTTTCTGTGGGTCTGAACACCATGCTAGGTGACCTAAAGTGAGTACACTTCTCATGAAGGCTTTGTAGGTGTTAAGCAGTAACTTTGAGTTGAAACCCCAGTTCTGACCAACAAGACGTCGCAGAAGTTGTAGTCTGCTTTAGCTTTCGTAACAAGTTTCTGAAGCTGGGGTGTCCATCGTAACTTATCGTCAAATACGATACCTAAATACGTGACTGTTTTGGAAGGATGAAGAATGTGTTCGCCTACCCGTATCTGCAATAAATTTGGATTACGTCGAACTTTACTACGACACTTAGATGGGAGAACAACTAGTGTCTGAGTTTGGTCTTCGTTAACTGACAATCGCCACTTGTCACACCAGTCAAGGAAAGCTGTAATCGTAGCCTGCAAATATATGTTAATTTGTTGCATTGTTTTTCCTAATGTTAGGAAGGCTGTGTCATCAGCATATTGGAATGGATGTGTGTTCGGCGCTGGAGATGGCAAATCTGAAGCATATAAGATGTATAAAAGAGGCGATAAACTAGAGCTTTACGGCACCTCTATGTGTGGGAAGACTGGATGAGATAAGGATTTGTTTACGCTGACATAGCCAATACGGTTAAGTATGAATGAATATATGACTCGCGTATATGAAAGAGGGAGACCCAACTTAATCAGTTTATAAAATAATCCGTAGTGCCAAATCCGGTCGAATGCCTTTTCAAGATCCATAAGTATAAGACAGGATGGAAGAGATTTATTATATTGATTAGTAAGAATCGTGGTTAAGCGTAATAATTGGTCATTTATACTGTAATGAGGTCTATAATCCATTCTGATGAAGTGGTAAAAGTTGACGTTCAGAGATATAGGGGTGTAAACGTAGTACTAGTATTTTTTTCAAAGACTTTGCCCAGGGTGGAAGTAAACTGGCTTGGGCGATATGATTGTACATAATCTGGCTACTGAAAAACTATGGATTCGGCATTAATATCAGTCATCTTCGATCATTTTTATAGATCTTCCCATCCCCAAAGCTGCAGGGCTGAATTTGGATTTAAACGACATCGGAAGTGTCACTGTTCATCTCAGCTATTCAGAAAACTACTAATTCGACACTAATATCGGTCATTTTTTATCATTTATATATATATTTATATATCCTCCTCCTCTTCCTCTAAGTTGCACCGTCAAAGTGAAATGATAAAAAACATTTCAGTCCCGAACCTCATCTATGTTGAAAATTTAATCGAGATCGATTGAGTGGTTCAAGAGTTATCAAGTTAAAAACAGTCACTTTCATTTTGATTTATATAGATTTCTTTAGTTGGCCTTCTCTGATTATTTTGTTGTAAATAATTATTGAGTTTAATTTTGATTTTCAGATCGCATCGTTCTTTGAAATTGTGATTGCAACATTTTCCACTTGCAAGTACGGCAATGGCGTTCAATATCTATTATATGGCTCTGATGTTAAAGCTGGGATTATAATGTTGTTCGCATTACTTGATATATTTATATCCTCAGGAATATTCTTCTCAGTTGAGAATATGACACTCAGCAGCTTGTATGGGGTAAGTATTGTGTATTGACTTAAAATTCGTGTCTAACTTTACTTTTTTTTTTGGTATAGGAGGCGTGTTTTCTATGTAAGTATCGTTTTGAGATAAATGAAAAAAACAAGTATACTATACTTTTTGTAACAATTTTATTATTGTATCTGTAACTTCATCTACTTTTCTACATAGTTTTCACCAATATTAATACACTTTTCGTCTGATACAACAAGGTTCTGAGTACCATCTTCATAGAAGTCTGCCGCCTGATTTAACAACCGCTGCAACATGCTGTTTCGACTTCATCATCGTCGTCGTGGCGTTGACCACCCAGAAAACAGTTCTTGAAACATGAGGGAACTTACCAGATAACTACGAAACCCTAAATCGTCTGTTCCCTTTCGGGTTTTTGTCAACTTTCTGCACCAAGTTTTCAGTGATGACAGACGGTCGCACACTTCGTTCATCATGAACATTCGTACGACCATCTTTAAAAGTTCTAACCCATTTCTTTACCATTCCATCTCTCATAATGTTTCTGTCATATACTTCACTAATCTGGCGATGAATTTCACACCTTTAGCACTTACCAAACAAATCACACGGCTTATTTCACACTTGGCAGGAATCTAAATCTGCGGAGGCATTTCGACTACTCACACAGAAACGTAAACACAGTCGAATGTTTCCGTAATGGCATCTATTGGTTTCCAACAAATGTAAGTACACAGCGCGCATGTACAAGATCTCGGCCGCTGTGCTGCAGCGACCTAATGTTACTTTCTTAAAAACACACCTCATATATTATAGTCATTTCTGTTAGTAAAGTTTATTATTTGTCATATTGTGTTAAATGTTTGAGTAAGAAATGTTCACATATGTGTAAATAATACTAGTTAATTATGTGTGTTGTTTACAGTGCTCGCAAGAAGTCGTGAAGCTTGACCTAGATCTACGAATTTCAGGACTCAATGGATTGCGAGGGTGTGTCCCGGTTGTCAACCTCCATCCATGAAATTTTGCCAGCGTTGTCTCTTGCGCTATACAGAAAACATCTCCGGAGGGTATAGTGTTGTCGGATGGCCGCTAAGTTTCGTTTTGTTTATTTTTTTTAAATATTTTTGCTATTATTATTGTTATCGTTTGATTCGAGAAACTGGTAGTTTTCGTGTTATAGTTCTTTAGGTGGTTTCTTTTCGTGCCTTGTTCGACATGTCTTCTAGGTTTGGTTACATTGTTCGTGGACTTCTCCTCCAACATTGTGCGTTTGGAAGGCAGTTCCACGAATCATACCGAATTCTTGCGATGCATCACACGTCGTTTACTAAAGCAAACCAAGTTCAAAAATACCGGAAACGAACCCATAGATCAAGACCATCGCTATTTATTAATATCTAATGCTAAACTACGTAGGGATGGCCACAAAGTTCCGGTTCCGGCGGAACCGGTTCTTGGACATCCAGTTTTCAGAACTGGTTCCGGAACCAGTTCCAGACCTGGATCCTAAAATCTGGTTACAGAACCGGTTCTTGGGAACTGATTCCAGACCAGGATCCGAAAACCCGGCTCCAAACCCATATCTAAGGAACCGGTTCCTAACCTGGATCCGAAAGACCCCAAAGGCCCGTAAAGGAGGCACACAGTTCACTTTCAAAACACTGCAAACAGGACCACGCGCTTGAGCCCTCCCCGCCCAGACCCGCTTGTGCCCCCCAGAAAAACTTTTTTGGTCCACCAGTGGGTGTTTAGCCAAATGAGTTTGCCAGTTTGCCTGTTTAGCCAATGAGTTTGCCAGTTACCCAGTTTGTTGAGCAAAATGAGAGAAGCGGGTGCCTAGGCGTCTACCTGTCGTTTCCACCATTTCATCTAGCACACTGTTCACAGCCTGCCAGCAGCTCACGTGTTTAGCGTAGGGATGGCTACAAATTTTCTGTTCCGGTGAAACCGGTTCCGCGAGGAACGATTCTTGGAGATCCGATTTTCAGAACCGGATCTTGGGAACCGGTTCCAGACCTGGATCCGAAAACCCGGTTCCGGAACCGGATCCGTTTAGAGCCGAAATTTGGTTCCACCAGAAACCAGTTCTGGCCATCCCTACTACCTACCTTAGAAGTTGATTAGAATCAGGGAAACCCGTTTGAAGAAAGGCTTCGATATGTTCATTCATTTGCCTAAAATAGATATGGAAAACAAGAATTTTAGGAATGATCAAAAAAATATATCAAAGATGGGGATTTTGACCAATAATTAGTTTTTGGACCAGGGACCACAAAATTTTTAAATGGTCCCTAAATCAAATTTTCGTATTTCTTGTTTACGGAATTAGAACATCATACTGAGTTAATTGATAATTTAGGTTTGGCTACACTGTATAAGGCACCTAGTATCAAAATACGCCAAATTCATTTTTTTTTTTACGGAAATTGAGTTATATATCGCTTGTTACATGTTTGATCTAAAGGAATTCCATACTAAATATTTCATACTAAATAAATAGTTCAAATATGGGACTTTGTATGCGTGTATATGGAGCTTCACTGCACGTTTTGCGAGATTACTCGAAACTTACGGAAATGCATGTGGCGGATTTTGATACTAGGCACCTTATATGTAGTTCTCTAGATATAAGGCTTACCAGAAAACTTTCGCCTGAAATATAATGGATCTTTTGATCCAATAATAATAATAATAATAATAATAATAATAATAATAATAATAATAATAATAATAATAATAATAATAATAATAATAATAATAATAATAATAACATTTCTTGTATACCTGTACACATTTCTTCCAATCGACCTAAGAGTTTGCGTTAGGAAATATACTTGTGACAACAATATGCTAATGTCTGTGGCGAAGATAAATTCAAATTTTGATATAAGTAATACATAAAGAAATTTGAAGCCTCTTAAAAAATAAGTCGAAGTTTAGCCGATGACTAATTTACATTAATGTATATAGCCCAGAGAAGAGAAACGTGACGTCGTAGAAGCAGAGGGTTGCAAATAGGCAATTCAGCTATGCAGGGTGAGGCAAAAGTCCAGTACTGCCCTTGTATTTTTGAAATGGCTTGAGAAAATATGGCGAAACTTTGTATGTGGGTGCCATGATGCTATTTGACATCATAGCGGCAATCTTGAAATCTGCCATTTTGAATTCAGATCCAATGTTTTAATGGAAAGGGGAAAATGCAGCACATGGTTTTAGGCTAAAATTTCACCAGAAACACGAATCTGAATATACTTTGCACCTAACTTTTGTTAGTAATGAAATTTTGTGAAGGATGGTGCTGGATTTTTGCTTCACTCTGTATTACTCAGGTACTGGCAACACTGTTGAATAATGGACGAAAGTTCTTGAACCATTTGGTTGTCGTACGGTATTCAATTGCCCCTCTAACTTTCGCACAACAAATGTTTCGGGTTTACTTGTGCAATGTCGTGGTTCAGTTCAGACTCGTGAACGAGTCTTAAAGCTACTCTTTCCTTCGCATTCATCTTTGCGACTCAGATCACACGTGGAACGGTATAATGCAGAAACTTTCATGGCAAAAACCACTGTTATCTGTACCCGAGAAATCGAATATATAGTAAAGCCACGATTATCCGTGAAATTTGATAGTAAATGCACCGCGGATAGCGAAAATCACTGTTAACCCAGAAAAAGACTAAAAATGAGGTCCAAACACGAATGAAAATATTTAAGCATAAATACTATGTTTTATTGTACAAAAAAATAATAAAACTTTTAAAATATGTACACCACAGCAGAAACCTTTGCTCTATTCGGGTCGTCAAAGGTCAGTGATCAGCGAATGTGAAAACCATGTCCAAACCAAAAGAGCAAGAGCCTACCACTCATCCACAAGTAGGGCTGTGCGATATATCGATATATCGATAATCGATATCGCAAAAACATCGATGTCGATACATCGATATCTTTGATATCGATATTGTCCATATCGATATTCAATATTTAATATCGTCGATATCGATATAAATATCGTCGTTATCGATTTGATATTGTTGATATTCGGTATGGGTGTTCGTCACTCTCTCGAAAAAATTGCGGACGCTTTTTATATATAACACTTTTTGGCTCGCGATAGCAGCTGCATTTTCATTTCTTAACTGAATGAAACCAGACTGTACGATACTCGTATGAGGCAGAGAAACACCCCGTTCCATGAATGAAATTAATACTAGGGCTTGGGGACTATGTCCCTCTACATTCCATGTTAATATTCAATTTTCGCTGTTGACTGCATTTCTTAATCGAATGAAACCAAATTTACGCAGGATTAGTATGGGTTAAGAGTTCAGTTCCTTTTGAAGATAGTCCAAATTGGCAGTGGGGTAGGGGTGTTTCTACGTCTACCTAATCCACCTAAATGTTGTATATTTAACTTATATTATCGGCTGCATTTCTTCACTGATTCATACCAAACTTTGTGCAAAAATTGTATAGAACAGAAATTCTGTCCCTTTCGAAGATAGAGCCAAATTAGTGCAGAACTGGGAGCAGTGCCCTCCAGAATATTTCTTATCATTAACATGGCTGCACTCCTTAATCAAATCAACTTGATGTCCTCACTACCAGGGGTGGCTTTAGAATTTTAATTTTGGGTAGGCACGCATTCTTGCTTATAGATACATATACACATTTGATGGATTAATGATAATAGGAAATTACTTTTACAGTAGTGGTTGATGCTATTTGTTAAATAATTATCTACCATTAATATAAATAGTGGAAAAAATATTTACTCTTTGTTGTATCTTTTAGCGTTTATATATTTTTTTCAAAATTTTTGGGTAGTCCCGTGCCTACCCGGCCTACCAGCTTAAACCGCCACTGCTCACTACAGTTAATGGTTGTGCTGTATTGCTATTGCGAATGAAGAATCAAATGTCAATGTTAATATTTGCTTAAATCTTAACAGACAGGAAAAAAGGAATCTACTCGTTTCTTGTTCAAAGAAGTAATTTTCCGTTTATTCGTATGTAGTTACTAGATGCAAGTTGAGCCACATAACTCAGACTACTAAAACAAACAAAAGCCTCCATTCTGACATTTCACTACACAGACCTACATATTCTGTTTAGGTACTCTGACAGCAAAATTACATAGCAGGCATATACCTATCATGTTCCCTGAGGTACACTCGTGTCCAAAATTATTGCGGCATGTTTATAAATATGTTGATGAAGGATTATAATTTTATAACGAATTCGCCTGGTATTTCTTATAATGTTAGTATGTGTATAATCGGAAAAGACACGTATGTGGCAAATTTCTCGTCAAAAGAGCAGTAAATAAGGACAATAAAACGAAAATAAAACCTTATTATCCATTTAGCAACATTTTGTTTTACTCGTTCTAATTTTCGTATTTATAATTTTTTTCCTATAAAAATTTACCATAAATATACATTTCCCGATTATACACGTAGTATCAGTATTAAAGTACCCTACAAAATGATTATCAAATTATATTCTTATAAGAAGACAGTTATAGAGATGCGACAATCATTTTGGACATGAGTGCACATGAGAATGTGTCCAATATGTGCGTTATGTACCTCTGAGAGAGAAATCCCATGGATGGCAGTGATAGCCACAGTCTATGTCCGCCCCTAGGCATATTCCTGACATGTACCTGGGGAACGTGCCTTGTATGTTCTAGGTATGTTACCCATGCCGTAAGCGTCAATGAACTATAAAATTACTCCCCCAAAATATGTTAAATCGCATATATGCGTAATGTGCTTACATTAAAGTGAGTTTAAAAAACACTTTAAACAAGTACAAAAAGATATACAACAGGGTGGGCGCGTACCACCAACCTGTGGATTACTAGCCGCGTGCTCTTCCGACTTGGCCATGGAGGTTATGAAGAGAACGTCGCTTGTAGAGGGATAAATTGTTGAGGTCTTTTGAATTTAGCTAATCAGAGTGCTCCTTTAACCGCGTATATTCGACGATAACCGTTTGGGATCAGATAAAATCTGCTCGCCATGTAATTTTATAACAAAATGACGAGTGTCTATTTACTTTATTTCATGGTTCTTCCATATTCACTTTCAAATGATCGGAGACAGTTGATGCGTTTGTTGCTTCTAGTACACAATTGCTTAGAAAAAGAAGCAACAGATGCATCGAATGCGAGAGATGAGTTTAGAACACCTAAATGGCGTATGACTAGCACATCTTGTGCTGTTAGGGTATCTGAAACAATATGTACCTAAAGGACGTACCTAGAACATGACAGATAAATGTCCCAAGTGACGACATAAAACCAATGACTGTTAGAGTGCGAAACTGAGCCAGGTATATAAATGCTATATTTGTGGTACATAATTGCAAATATCAATTTGGTGTAACAAGTACCTAAAACCGTAGGTAGCTAAAGTACATACTTAGCACCTGAATATCATATGTGCCAAGTGTCGGGTACCTAAAAAGTAGCTGGGATACCTAAATGGCACATGCCTAGAACATCTTGTGCTATTAGGGTGTATCAACACTTTCCAGTTTCATTGGACTTGCTTAAGTATTAGAAAATGCAATGTTAGGTGCACCATTTTTAGGAATGACTTAGAACCTTTCTAAATTGATTTCATAAGCGAAACTGGATAATGGTATAAGATGTAAGCTTTAAATTTAATGAGAAAATCAACATTTTTAGTTATGTGTTTGCACAAAACCAATAACAAGAAACCTCTCCAGTTCATGTGGGATATGCCACATCTTTGCGTAAAGCTCTTTAATTCAAAGGATTACCAATTTAATAATAACATGAAAGAAATCTCGATAGATCGCATGCTCTTTTAATCGAATACTACAAAAGAATATTGAGTCCAAGTGTTACATTTGTAAGGCCAACGGATTAACTTAAGAGAACACAAACACATGCATCACACTGAGAGAGAGAGAAAAGAACAAGAAACGTCTTGTTTAGAAATATCTCAAGTGGTAGAGCGTTGGCTTCGCATTCCGGAGGTCGAGCGTTCGATTCCCGCTGCCGACCATCCTCTCTGGGGTTTTGCAGGGTTTTCCTCAGTTCTACCAGGCAAATGCCGGGATGGCACCTACTAAAACAGGCCCTGGAAATACGTTACCAAATCCTTTCCATTGTTGTTGTTGTTGTTGTCAGGTACCCAGTATAAAATGGCCTCTGAGTTATATCTGGTAATTGTTAAATAAATAAATAAATAAATATGCCTTTTAGCACTGAGTTTTCAAGTAGAAATGTATGCTGCATCGAAGTTCATGACATAGCTATTTAGGAACGAGTTTTTTGTTCATGGAAAGAAAAATCAGTTGTTTTGCATGCTCTTCACTAAGTAAAGTATGAGTATAAGTTATGATATTGCTTCCAATACTAAATACTCTTTCCGATGGAACGCTGGTACCCTGAATACACAAATGCTTACGAGCCAGAATAGCTAATTTTGGATAGTCACTGTCATAAGATTTCCACCAGTGAAGGGGGTTTTCTTCCATATCTGTAGGCAGTGTGTTATTCTATTTTTTAAATCAAGATAATGGAGAGAGAGAAATAGTAGATGGATATGATGTATACAGTATATATTAGGAAACAAATCATACAATACTACATGGCAAAAGCAAAGATAGACAAAAGCAAATTTTTCATTGGATATCAGAAGTGACAAGTAGACCCCTACACAGCATTCTAATACAAGGTGTTGTGACGAAATTAGGTAGCACTGCGAATATCTTGGAAACGAATTACCCAAATAGATGTTTGTCAAAATGTATTGGAAAGACCTTAACTCTTTCGCTGCCACATTGATTTCAGTACCCCAATCCAATGTGCCATTTACACTTTTGCAACATTCAATCTTTTGCAACAAATTAGCTACATCCAGCGGAAACCAAGCACAATACAGAAAATGAAAGGCCAACACTGTGTTCTACCAGAGTAGAGGTCTGCACGGTCCAGAATTTTAAACCCAAGCCCGGCCGAGCTCGTGTGATAATCAAATAAGCCCTAAATGTGCCTGAATTACAGAAACGTAATAATTAAGGCAAAATTGTATTTTTATTTACAACAATTAGAGGTTTAATGTTGCAATTTAATAACTTATTATTTTCACTTGCTAAGTATATGAATTCTCTAAAGATAGTCATTTATATCAATTCCGTCTCCCTTAGCCTCAGTACATAAACGTGGGACCTAAAACTAAATATTTCATTTCATTTATATAACTTGAAATTAATACTCCAAATATGTAAAACAAAGTGTCAATGTGTGCAAATTCTTATGCAAATGGATGTGTACTGAACTCACTCTGATTGTCCTCAGAGCGTTATTGTCGATTGCTGTAAAGAAAAAGAATGGAATGCACACTCTGGCTGCTCAAACTTTCACTCACAGATAAACTAAATATGTTTGTTTCCGTTACTTTTAGTTTTTCTCTCCACTACTACACAGTTAGCTTTATTCTCAATTACAAAGTGATAATCAGATTTTTAGTGTGGGCGTCAAGTTACAAATTTAGATGTGCTTTAAAAGTTCTCCAGGAAGAATGGTCCCATAAATATCGTTGTACAAAGTCAGGCCCGATAAAACCCGAGAAATATGGGTTGTATATCTAAAAATTTACGGGCCAAGCCCGACCCGAGCCCGAAGTGATCTATGCTTTGTAGGCCCGAGCCCGTGCAGACCTCTATACCAGAGTGTAAAGCTCTACACCTGCGTCCCATTTTACAGAGAATGTCTACAACGAGAAATACCTCTTGACGCCAAATGGCGTCAGTGACACACAGCAATAGGTATGAATGACGTGATATGGCGTCAAGTTTCAGCGAACGAGTTAATCCAACAATGAATCAACAATTGTTGATAATGGCATGAATGCATTTCAAATATAAATAACCCTCACCACAATCCTCATATGATCCCAGTTCTCATTCTTGATATCTAACCATTTGAGATTAAGAAATAAACACGTATATCTTATTGTGAGAGATCGCATGTTTAATCCTGTATGCTTTAAGAATTTCTAACAAAGCTAAACAAACTAAAACTTGCTTGTTTTTGGGTATAACTGGGTAAAATTTACTGTTATGTTTGGATATAACAAACGGTTCTTCGAGCTCAAAATATTTTAACAACCGGTTCTAGCCAACCGGTGCGAACCGGCTGAATAACACCACTGTCTGTAGGTTGCATTGAAAGATATGCATCGATTTCCTCTTGCAGTAAGGCATCAAGGCCCTTATGCAGAGTCGTTCTGACGCGTGATTAGAGCCATACTAAAGAGTTTCACTAACATATGTTTCCTACAGTAGTCAGGCCTTTAGTATGACTCTAATTATACATCAAAACGACTCTGCATAAGGCGGCAAATGATTAGAACAAAGCAATAACTGGAATTCCCCGATTTTGCTTTTGTTGATTGGGTATGTCATTCGTCCATACATGGATCAAGCATTGTTTGTGCGTGAGCTTCAAAATATAACGCACGTGTTATGTTATAGAAGGAAATTCTCTTTCTCTCAAACGCACACCGGCACACGTAGACATTCACAAATGCATATACATGAAATACAGACATACAAACAAATAAAACATGCATATTCTATGTCATGCTGTATACGCAATAATGAGGAATATGATAAATGGGAAAGACAAATGACTATTTTGATTAACTTTTTCGGAGGAAAGACTGGGGAATTAGAAGGAACACAAGTTTGTTTTCTGTGACTAAAAGTATTCTGCGATATCCCCCATTGAAATGTTTTGAGACCAGTTTGTCTATATCAGCATGAATATTCAAGACCAATGTGTCCTGCTGGAAAATAGAACTTTTCATGTACTTTTCAAGCTGCAGAAAAAGCCATGTCTGCAGCATGTAAATGTAGGAAAGTCCGTTTACAGTGTCGTCTTCGAAAAACATAGGGTCATACACCTTTCACGGGTGACTGCACAAAACACGTTGCAGACTGGTGGGACTCATGGATATGTTCTTCATAACCATGGGGATTGTCCAAATCCCAGATCCTCACATTTTATTTGTTTATTTTCCCGAAAGGTGGAAGATAGCCTCATCAATAAATACAACTGACTCAATAAAACAGTCTCTTTCCATAAGGTTTTGCATCGCAACACAGAACTCAAGTCCCTTTTCCTTATCAATAGATTTAAGAGCCTGCAATAACTTCAATCAATACGGATGAAATTTCAAACATTTTCAAATGTCTTCCACAGTGTTGCCTGCTTCAAGTTTAGTTCTTTGTTTATAGGAATTGTTGATTCTTGTGGGCTTCTGGCGAAAGTCACATGCACACAATCAATGTTCCCTCATCACATTGCCTTCACTACTTCAAAATTGAGTGCCCACTTGAATGATCTAACCCGAACTTTGTCCTGAGGCTTCGTTGAACACCTTAACTACACACTGTTTTACATGCAATGCCAAAATATTCTGCTGTCTTTGTTTCCTGTCATCCTGATTTACTGTCACCGTAGCGGCAGAATGCGTAATTAAGCATCAACTTTGTTAGCCACTAAAACTTTTTGAGATTTTCTTTCATTTAACATAAGTTGCATGTTATTGTGAATGATTCAATTTTGAGATTGGGAAGATCATTTACAATAACCCTGTGTAGTGTCCTTAGCTGAAAATATAAACGAAAATAAAGTAGAAGGTTAGTACAGAAACTGGCATCTGAGGACATTAGTGGGTAGAAACTTCAAAATTTGCGGTAAGTGACCTACTAATAATGAAAAAAATACTTATAATGATAAAGATGAATATGATGTTAATGATAATAATAATATAATTATACTAATGATAATGTATCGAAAATGGCAATGCACATCCTGTTAAGTTGATGAAAGAGCTACGAAACATAAATCTATATTCTGAGTGCGCCAATTAAAATTCATTAATGTTGACACGTATTTCTTTTCAGGCATCAGGCTACTCCATTGTTCCTCTGTCTGTACATGCGGTCTTGGGTATACTCACTTTTGCAGAGAAGGTGAAATATGGAAATGACTTCGAGCATGTCGTGGACAGGATGATGAAGCAACTTCACGAGAAGGCGGGATTAACTGCAGCTAACGAGATGCAAAAAATGGTAAAAGTTTATCGTAGTAGATCACTGGGCACAGTACCATTTTTAAGCATGATTAGTATTACTAGATCTACATATACGAAATATGTTCAAAAAGTATCGAACCGTATTTTTTCCTTAATTTTTCTCAAACAACCATACATAGAACCTTATTTTGGGTTACTTTATCTACAGGCTAAGGTGCAAGGGAAATATTTTTACAAAACTTCAAGGTTCTATGTATGGTTCTTTGAGAGTCCTTTTAAGTGAATCAGTGAGTCAGTTAGTGGATTTACTCTTTCATATACAGAACATTGATCAGTATATGTGTCCGATTTTAAATCTTTACTTCTGCTCACAGGATCGACTGATCCGAACGATAAAACAGTACGAAAAAGCCAAAGACTTTTAGTATCGAACCAAGTTCGCGTATATGTGGTGTATATATCATGATTCCCAAGACGAATTGATTTTGAGAACGCTATTTCACAAGAGGATTACTAACATCAAGAAATGTGTCATTGGACGTTCGTAAATGATTTATTAAGACCCTGGCATGGAGCGTGGCGTTTTACGGATCAGAGACATGGACATTGAGAAAAGCTGAAATACGAGGGCTAGTCAAGAAAGACTTGAACTGATTTTTTTTCTAGGCAATTTATTATTACTCAGCAACAGGCACATGATCCTTTTCAAAGTAGTCCCCGCCCATTTAAATGCACTTTTTCATTCGAGTCTTCCAGTCCTCAAACACGTGTCGCAGGCCATTCTTTGAAAGGTCCTTCAAAACCGCATCCGATGCCTTCAGAACCTCGGAATTATCGGAGAAGCGGCGTCCACGCAGTCTGGATTTTAGGGCAGGGAATAGAAAAAAGTCGCACGGTGCGGTAGGCGTCTCCACCATCCTCAAACCTTTGCAACAGCTCCCTGCAAGTCTCCACTCGAACGGCCTTCTGCTCTGGTGTCAGGAGTCGCGGAATCCATCGCGCATACACTCGGCTCATGTGGAGGTGGTCATGCAAAATTTTGAAGGCACTGCTATGAGATATGCGTAGTGCGGCTGCCAGATCGTCGATACTGATGCGGCGATCTTCTCTAACAATGACTGCTGCCGTGTTAATGTTCACCTCAGTAACAGCTGACGCTGATACACCTGGTCCACCAGCTTTCATGATTGTCATTCGGCCCTCTTTAAACTCTTTGAACCACCAGAACACGGTACTTCGTGGCAGAGCGTCATCTTTGTAGGCTGCTCTCAACATTCCTAGAGTTTCTGTTGCACTTTTCCCCAGGCGATAGCAGAACCGTATAGCTGCAAATTGTTCATCTCGTAATGACTCCATTTCTTCTACAGGCGACTTCTAGAGGCGGCGCAGAACATCACCTGCAATAAAAAGTCGTGGTTACCAAACATGCAATGATTCCTTAACAACATTTTGTATATATGCACAGCAAGACCCACCCTACTTGTATGCCAAACTATGAAGCTCCAGCGTTAACAGAACTGCCGGGAAAAAAATCAGTCCAAGTCTTTCTTGACTTGCCCTCGTATGTAAGCTGGAAGCATTTGAAATATGGTGTTGGTGTAGAATGCTGCGCATATCATGGACCGAAAGGAAAAGGAATGAAGACGTACTAAAGGAAGCTAATGAAGGACGGCAGATCATGAAGGTAATAGGAAAAAGAAGAAACAACATGCTTGGCCATCTTATTTGGCACTCTGATTGGATCACTGTGCTGATAGAGGAAAAGACAGAAGGAAAACCAGAAAGAGGAAGACCAAGGATAGAATATTTAGATGTAGTTACGAAGAAGAGACCTTATCAAAGTATAAAACAACTCTTCCAAGGGAGAGAGAGGTTTTAAAATTTCCATGTTGTCCACCTACCTATGGTTGAGGAGAGGAAGATGTCATAGTACTTTTTTGCGCCAAGTTTTCCGTAACACAGATTGAAAAACAGTATAGAGAAAATGAATGTATATTGGAGTCAACGACTATCAAAAACACTATTAATCTAGATAAATACCATAACGTTCCAGCACTTCGTTCACCCAGTAAGGGGATTAGAAATCGACTGTGTACTGCGGCGACTCCAGGTGTAGCTCGCAAGTTGCGACGAATTGCCCAGCAGGAAACTTTCCTACACAACTTGTGATGCCAAGACAATTGCATGTGGCACAGTCAACTGTGAACCGCAACCTACGTGGCAAATTAAAGCTCCAGCTGGCGTTTAGAAGCCATTGGCATGTCCTTCTGTGGCCCATTGGAGAGACAAAGAGATCCATTGCAGGCACTTCTACGAACGCCACCTATCCGGGGAAAAGTGGAAGATTGTTACCACACTCGATGAAGCATGGATTTGTCTATCAGGTTGTGGCAAAATTCGAGCTGTAACATAGATGCAAATACCCGTCCTGACTTCATCCATCAGTACAAAGCAAGTTTCTCGAAGGGATTTCTGGTTGTCGCGGGATACTGCTGTGAAGGCAAGTTAACGATTCGGTAAATGTCTAAACAGTGCAAAATTAACCTGGTATTTTATCAGCAACGTATTCTCACACCAATTTATACACAAGATCTCTCCCGTTTGTATGGAAATGTAATAAATCAAGTTCGTGTGTATATGAATAAGGCCGTATCACATATATCCCACAGAGATGAGATACACACCTTATCACACAGAGATTTCTGCAATAGATGGCGACATAAACCGGCATCCAGACTATTCCTTTCCATGACATACCAGTAGTCACCTGATGCCAGTCCTATTAATGTTTGCGTGTTTATCCTGTTGAAAGAACCCTTACATCTCGACGTGTCATCACTGTCCGTGGCATCTGGAAAGTCTGCCAGTAAGAGTGGTTGAAGATTCTCGCTTCTGTACTTCAATGGGGTCTTCTACATCGGAAGTTACGGCGCAAGGCTATTTCCAAGACATATGGTGCTCATTTGGCAGGTTTTTCCTAAGGTAAGTGAGATGTTAAAATCGGATCGATATAGACGGATCAACCTGTGTATGCACGTAAGTCTACTATTACTAGGAATGCAATGGATATACCCGATTGCAATGAAATGAGCTGAGCGAGCTTAAACTACGTAATCATGACTTTTTCCCCATGTTAAGTCTATGAAAGCGTTTTTCGGTGATTATTCCTCGATGGTACATCGGATTTTTGATTTCGACCTATGTTCTCACTCAGCACGACATACTCTATCAGCGTGCTAAGTTTGGTTGAGATCGGCCAAACGGTCTAGGAGGAAGCGTTTTTCGGTGATTATTCCTCGATGGTACATCGGATTTTTGATTTCGACCTATGTTCTCACTCAGCACGACATACTCTATCAGCGTGCTAAGTTTGGTTGAGATCGGCCAAACGGTCTAGGAGGAAGCGTTTTTCGGTGATTATTCCTCGATGGTACATCGGATTTTTGATTTCGACCTATGTTGTCACTCAGCACGACATACTCTATCAGCGTGCTAAGTTTGGTTGAGATCGCCCAAACGGTCTAGGAGGAGTTCGCGGACAACCAAACGGCTAACCCGAGTATAAGAGCTTCGCTTCGCTCAGCTCAATAACAAACATATAAGTAGATATTTTCGTCAGCGCTTTGAATTTCTTTCTTCGGATTCTGTATTAAATATGCTATAAGTATAAGAAAGGTGAATTTTTAAGTCTTTTTTTGCATCTAAATGCTAATTGCATTTATTTTTATTTTTTAGAACGGATGCTGTGGGATCAACAGTTATATGGATTACAGTTTTCTGTCAGGCAACAACTACTCCGATTGGGCACAAGAATTCTCATTAGTTCAACATGGAAAGTTGCTGCTTCCAAGCAGTTGCTTTAAGGATGGCGAACTCATCACAGAATCCTGCCGAATGCCGACCCACACTGTATACAACTTAGAGTTAATGTTCTTCTTCCCTATTTCTGTGGTCGTAGTTGCTACAATGGTAAGTTTTGTGTTAACTAAACCAAGGAAATTAGATTTTAGGCGACAAAATGTTTTTTTCCAAGGTAAGCCCTGGCTTATGGTTGGTGCTTTACGTAGGGTTTACCGATCAGGTGGAATGGGTCAGGAATCTCTTGACCCGCCACACGAAAAACTCAGGGGCATTCAGACTCAGGGACAAAATGAAGATTTTACAATTGCTAGAGAGGAAACGGAAGATTTTAGGATTGTTAGGGTGAAACGGATGGTTTTATAATTGTTAGAGAGGAAGAGTAAGATTTTACGATTGTTTAGAGGGAAAAGGAAGAGTTTACGATTGTTAGGGGGTGAAAAGGGTGATTTTGCGATTGTTAGAGAGGATGAGGAAGCAAGTAGGCAGACATCTAGATTTTCTTGTTGGGAGGGGTCCGGGGTTTAAGGGGGTCCAATCAGGAATACATGCAGAAATTTTTGTTGGGGCCTCGAATCAGGCGTCCACCCAGAAATTTTTGTTCAAAGGGATCCAGCTTTTGAGGGTTCCAGTACCACGTACGTGCCATTACGTCTATGTAGCATTAAAGGGTATTATTCTGTTCCCGAAAAGACGATAAGTAATTGTAAAATACTTCCACGTATACTTTCAGCAAAAAGGCTAGTACTCGCCTAAAAAGAAAAATGTAACAGAATTTTCTTCTACATGCAACAGGCAGCGCTTTCGGAAGATGCTACTTCCTTCTTTAACCTGTGGTAGATTCCAAAAAGCATAAAAAAAACATGAAGGAAGAGTAAAAAAGAAAATGTTTGATTGAATGAAGTATATTGATTTTTTTTGGATCAGGGGCCGTAAAATTTTTGAACGGCCCCTAAATCGAGCTTTCATATTTTTTGCAGAAGAAGCACATCATACTAAGTTAGTGATAGTTTGGGTTTCGATACACGATATGTAGTTCTCAAAATATGTGGCGTACAAGAAAATGTTTGATTGAATGAAATATATTGCAGTTTTTGAATGAGGGGCCACAAAATTTTTAAATGGCCCCTAAATCGAATTTTCTTTTTTCTTTTCTTTTTTCTTTTCTTTTTTTTTACGGAATAAGCACATCATATTGAATAAATTGTTAGTTTTGGTTTGGCTACACTATACGTAGTTCTCGAGATATAAGGTCTACAAGAAAATTTTTGCCTGAAATACATTGGATCTTCTGATCCAAAAATGGTTAAAAGATTAAGATATGTAAAATACAAATCTTCTCTCAAACCTTAAAAAACACGGGAATAGAAACTCACTGACATTGTACACTGCTGTTCACTGTTTTCTGTTCTTGCTTTCCAAATGGTGAAAGTATGTAGTGAAAAGATTACTCCAAATGATATTTATTTCTCCTCTAGCCAGGTTAAGTGAGGACCTTTCTTTGTAAATGTAATATGATTTTTTAATTTTTCGTTCCGTTGCTGTTTTTGCTTTTTCAATTAAACATGATTCCACGATATGATGGTTATAATCTCTAAGATGCGTTGCTAGACCGCATAACTGTTGCGGATTCCGAGATTTAGAGGTACGAACGTGCTCAGTTATTCTAGAACAAATCTCTCCTTTTGTTTGATTTATATACATTTTATCACACTGGCATTTCACCCGATAGACGTCACTGCTTCTTAAAGGGTCAGTAAAAATGCTTTAAAATTGATTACGTATTTATCTACGGATTTTGAAGGAACTTCTGAAATTTTGATGTTGTGTCTTTGCAGAATCTTCTTATTTTTTGCTGAAAAAATGTGGAACCAAAGAGACACCAATCCATTTGTCAGTTACGACATCTGTTGTTGATTGATGGTGTTTCATCACAGTTTTTATAAAAGAAAGAGCACAGATGAAGTGTAAGATCAAATTTTCATGGTACACGAATCCTTTCCCTGTTAAACAAGTATAATTTTATTGGAAAATTGTACAAACGTATGTTTAGTTAAGAACTTTTTGGGGGGAGGGGATCCGACCCGGTGAAACCCCCGTCGGTGTACCCTGTTATAATACTGTTAATTTCACTTTCGTGATACTAATAATAATTGGAACACATCAAAGAGCAATATGTATATAAAAAATTCAAGGTGGGAATTCATGTGGTTCGAATCCCACATAAACTGTAGCTTCTTGTCTCATTTAGCTTCGGAATACAAAGGGAGAGTAAACTGAAATGCAACCATCCAGGTATGTTACACATATCACGGTTGCAATTTTTTGGTGGGGCACGGTGACTCAGTGGTAGAGCGCTTACCTCTGGTGAGTGGAGTCCTTAGTTCGATTCCTGGCCAAGTACATTTGTGGTGGACAACATCGTGTCCGAGTGTTTTCTCAGGGTACTTCCACTTTAACGTTCCACCAATTCTTCCATTATTATTCACTTGCCTTAATCACCGTATTCCTTAGCTTAAAACGGGCATAATCGTAGGACGTTAAACTGAAATATTTCAAGTATGTTATTATGCTGCAGAGTTGGCGTGGGTCAATGAAAACTTGACCCACGACCCACTGACCCACCACCCACCGTGACCCATGACCCACTGACTTACCACCCACGATGGCCCACTCTGACCCACGACCCACCGTGATCCACTCTGACCCACCACCCACGGTGACCCACCACCCATCATGACCCACTGTGACCCACCACCCACCGAGACCCACCACCCACCATGAACCACTCTTATCCACTTTGACCTACTCTGACTCACCAAAATCCATCGTCATCAACTCTGAACTCGATCCACGGCCTCTTCTGAACTGACTAAAGAGTTTACACTTGTAATAAAGCAAGAGTGTGAAATTGTCACTAATCGGAGTTTGAATTTCTAGTCAATCGCTCAAGCACCACCCTGTTACAATAACAGTGGATCTGACCTTTACGATATAAAATGGTAAAGTGTTTGTCTGTGAGGAAATTGAAACAGTTCGAGGTAGGGGGAAATTAATGTGTGCCTAAAATATACTTGTGCTAAGAGAGTATTCTTGCAAGTGTTAATTTCTGAACGCATTCCACAAGAAACTTCTATTCGCAGGAAAATACCCCTGTACAATATGGAAAAGGTTATGGTTTCTCAGTTCACAGTATTTTTCTCACAAAAGACTTGAAAAATCAGTTCTTCATAGGGCATAAAGGTGCTCGGGTACCCTATGTGAGAGCATCTCCATAAAGTATGATCATAATTGTAATTTGTGTAATCACTAAAACACCACGTTAAATTTAAATTACAAATATGCATAGTAGCAATTATTATGAATATTTATTCAAAGTAGTTTACCTAAAGCATAGAAGAGACTTCCTAAAAAAATAGGTACAAAGTTGAATAACACAAATAAGCTATTAGTAACATACATTTTCCATAACTCGTAATTTTCCACCTTAAAACAAACCTGAAATCGGGTTTATTTCCTGTTGATAACTTTTTGGCGGTAAATCTTCCCCAGTGGAATGATGTCCATCCTTCAGCCAAGAAATAACTAGCTCGTCTACTTTGAGCTTGTCTAGCGGTGGGACATTAACATTGATGAACAACAAGTTAGACAATGTTTGAACACTTAGTCTATCTCTAATATCAGTCATCTGTAAATTCATAAGGGGAGATCCTCATTCCCACTCTGTCGTGGAAATTGATAATACTTCTACCCGATTTCTGCAACTTCTCATCGACAATCTACTTGTTAGACTTAAGTCTGATAACGAGTTTTCTTGGTCAGGTTTGAAATACTCAGCAAGAAGCATCATCTCTCTATCACCATACAACATCTTTTCCATATCGACCATGTCAGTTGGCAATGTCGACCCATGTAGAACAGAAACTTCATCTACCACGCTTTCGATAGGGAATCTTTTGAATAAATTATCAATTAAAGCCTGATAAACTGATGATTTCTTATTTGTTTATAAATTTAATTTTTGTAATTACACACGAAGGTTTGATACCATTACCAAGTTCCCTCCCCCGTCTAGAAAGCGAAAGGGAACTAGGTTTCTGGAAAGTATTCAGAGGTGAATGGGAATTTCCCTTCTTCTTCAACTTCAATTACCACACTGCTGTTTGCCATGTGCCAAATTACGATGAATTTCAATTAAATTATCATAGTATAATTATTTCATTGTTGAATTATCAATACTTTTCAGTGGAAAAAAGGATGAAATTTCAAAGTTACAAATCAAAGTAAGTAGACCAACGTAAAGGGAAAAAAAGTGTAAAATTTTCCATACAATTATGCGTACAATCCAAACTTAAAATTTCCGTGTAATTAAGCTTACAGTACAAATTATATGCCTATTTTTCTCACAACTTTATGGGTTGATTGCCCTGTGCTGTGAGCGCTCCATATAATAAACATAAGCTTCAGCAATTATTATAGCAGAAAGCAATAGATATATGAAGCCAACCACTGTATTTTTTGTTTCTGATTTTTTTCTTAAATAACATCGATCGTTTTCGATCATTTTTACAAACCAACTCACTACCAATTTTCCATATATAGAAAGTGCCCCCCCCCCACATAAAGGAGAATTTAAAAAAAATGCTAGGACACATTCTGTTTATTTTCAATAACGAGTTAATACACTGATTTTCAGCTCCGTAAGTTTAACGGCTTGCGAGATACTCATTTTTTTTCGCAAAAATTCGGATCTTCACTGCCTCCTTAGGATATTATGTATTATAATAAAATCAATATAACATCCCAATTTGGATTAAGGTCTAACTATATACCAAAAGTAATTTCATTTGACTTTGCAATTTGACCGTGATGATCAGGCACACATAGTTACATTCATTTTCTATAAATAATTAATATATTACAGTGATTCAAAAATGTATTTTTTCCAGTAGTTAGCTCTAAAAACCCACAGGTCTGGAAAGCCAAGTTGTAGTGTAAGTCCTATTGCTATTATTACTACTTAAAATATCAATATCCAAAAGTGCCTGAAGGTCTTTTTTCACTTGGTTAGATATACTCACCTTAGTTAAGTAGGCAGAAACAAGTGGAAAAGAAAGGGAAATGAAGGTCTTGAAAGTAAAACGGTGACAAATTTACCAGTCTTCAGAAGATACTCTCTACAATGCAGTGAGCAGAGAGGGTCGGTAGATCATACTGAGTCGGTGGGTCGCAGTGGGTCATGGTGGGTGGTGGGTCACAGTGGGTCATGGTGGGTGGTGGGTCGCAGTGGCTCATGGTGGGTGGTGGGTCGCAGTGGGTCACGGTGGGTGGTGGGCACAGTGGGTCATGGTGGGTGGTGGGTCCCAGTGGGTCACATACTGTTGACCCACGACCCACTGACCCACTCAGAAAACTTGACCCACTTGACCCACTGACCCACCGACCCACTGACCCACTCCATCTCTGTTATGCTGCCACTTCATTGTATTTTAATGAAGTATTTGCGTCTCTTAAGGGTATCACATTCTTTTGTGTAAGTCAAAAGCTCCTGTCACAATCACTTGAAGTTCCTTAATCTATTAGTTCCCAATTGCTCCTGTTCCTGACATCAATATATCACAATAGATGAAAGCGACGATATGATTAAGGTGGATCATTACGTGTTCTCGGTGCTATGCTAAACGCTGCTTGAATAGTGCAGCGTTGCCAGATAGTGTCGACTCTTACTGACGCCAGATAATAAAGCAAGTAATGATGGAATTCTGCTTGGATAATTACTGGAGAAATTAGTTTTCAATCTTGCCCGCAATTCACAGCTAAGTTCCGCTTCTCAAACTGCAACGCTAGAATCCAGTAATTTTCTTATTATGGCTACCACAGTAAACGTTCAAATTTGGCAACAACGCATTATGGCGTTCTGTGCAAGCTTCTTATCAAAATCTATTTCCTTAAATGTAAATTAATATTTAAATAAAATGTGAAACATAACACGAAAAACGGTCAAACAATATATCTATTTCGTAATAAGATCGTTACTTTAATACTTTACACATACAAATAAACATTTCATAAAACTGAGCACTTCTAGTAAGATCTAACAGCGAGTGCCATCTTGTGTGCTCATTGTAAAACTAATCAAATATTTTCTTTTATTTGTTATCTATTTCGATATCAGAAGACACAACCAAGTGAATCAGTATCTTGTATCGTAGTTGAAACATAACTCTGTCTTACAGTACAATATTTATAATATGTAACGTTTCATTGCGCAGTAATTAAGGGAATGATCTAAAATATGTATTGACTTCCGGGTGGTGATCCACCTTAAGACGATATTGATGATCCAAACGTAAGATACTAAAATCCAACCATTCTCTAGCGGAAGATTGGAGTGGTGATTAGATAGAAAATTTAGAAAAGCATCTATTTTGCATTTTCACGCTCAATACTAACTTATATCGTTGGATTGCAAAAAAAAAAAAAAAAAAGAAAGAAAAAAGAAAAAAAAGAAAAAAAGAAAAAAGAAAATAAAAATGAAAAAGAAAAATGAAATCCTTTAGTTTAACGTCACACGATTATGACCGTTAGACTAAGGGAGACGATGATTGAGGCATCTAAATGATGATGAAAGAATTGGTGGAATGAGAAAGTGGGAGGAAACGGGAGTACCTACAGAAAACCCACGGACACGATGTTGTCCGCCACAAACTTTCTTGGCCGGCGATCGAACCAGGGACTGCGCGCACCAGAGATAAGCGTTCTACCAGTGAGCCACTGTGAACCCCTCGTTGAGTTGCGTTGTTAATAATGTGTGTGAAAAATCAGTTCCTCTAATTGTTTTCTTTCACACTAACTTGATTTTAAAAATGTCCAGGACTATCGTACTTTTATTTATTTAAAATGTAAGAAATTGTCTTGCGGAGAAAGTACAAACGTAAATGTTTTCCTGGATTTCACCTCATTCACACCAGGCAAATGTTGGGATGGCATTTAACATAATGGCCCCAGGTCGCTTCCTTCTTTCCCTTACCACGGGTAATATGATCACCGAAGGACGTTACCCTTCACACGTGACGGGCTAACAAGTCCAGAAATCTAATCTTAACCCTTTTCGAGAAACCAAAAGCAGTAAAATATATGGAGATGCAGTTTTATTTACAATCGATTCAACTTCTGAAGAGTGGATTCTATCTCCTCCCTTAACTATCTATTTAATCCAGAAGTTGTTCAAAGTACAATTTCCTGTTTCAACTTGGATCGCCATAGAGCAAAAGCAGCAAGAGATAGCGAGTAATGGCTTTTTGATATGGATTCAGCGTCCGAGAAACAGGTAAAAAAGTAAGAGATAGCGAGTAATGTTTTTTTGATATGGATTCAGCGTCCAAGGAACATGTGAAAAAGTAAGAGATAGCGAGTAATGGCTTTTTGATATGGATTCAGCGTCCAAGGAACAGGTGAAAAAGTAAGAGATAGAGAGTAATGGCTTTTTGATATGGATTCAGCTTCCGAGAAACAGGTGAGAAAGTAAGAGATAGCGAGTAATGGCTTTTTGATATGGATTCAGCGTCCAAGGAACAGGTGAGAAAGTAAGAGATAGCGAGTAATGGCTTTTTGATATGGATTCAGCGTCCGACTAACAGGTAAACAAAATAAGAGATAGCGAGTAATGGCTTTTTGATATGGATTCAGCGTCCAAGGAACAGGTGAAAAAGTAAGAGATAGAGAGTAATGGCTTTTTGATGTAGATTCAACTTCCAAGGAACAGGTGAAAAAGTAAGAGATAGCGAGTAATGGCTTTTTGATATGGATTCAACGTCCAAAGAACAGGTAAAAAAAAGTAAGAGATAGCGAGTAATGGCTTTTTGATAGGGTTGCCAACTGACCGGTTTTTCCCCGGCCTGGCCGGAAGTATTGCTGTTATTTTGATTATAGGCAGTGACCAGTACAAACTAGCCCCTTTATGACCGTTTTTTAAAAATTTGTATCTAGTTCGAAGCAATTTTATCTAGTTCGAAGTATAGTTTCAAAAATTAACTTTCATTCTGTAAATCCAAAACTGTCTCCTTTCACCATCTTTCAAAGATTAATATATTTTGTTCATCTATTTATATACTTTTAAAGAGATGGCAGAGACTGTATCAAGGAAAATTTGAAATTTACTTGTAAGGAATTTTATACATTTATTGAGTATGAAAAGAACCTAAAGCAATTTCCTGCAGCTGAAGTATAAGCTTAAAGCATATATTTCATTTTCCAAATCCAGAGTTGTCACGTAAACATTAATATACTTTATTCGTGTGTTTCGATAATTTTAAAGAAGTGGCACTTACTGCTAAATACAATAAAATGGTCAATGCCGATTTGAATTTCTCATTTATAGCACAATATATCTATTAAACTTACTAGTGAATGTAACTAAGGATGCCCTTTCCTTCCCGATAGTACATTTTCTTCACATAGATGGGTCCGAACAGAAGTGCTTCACACTTAGACCTATATCATAGGTAATTTTGAGAGGGTGCCGTTTTTTTTTTTGTATTTTTCAGAGTTGGCAACTCTACTTTTTGATATGGATTCAGCATTCATGGAAGATGTAAAAAAAAAAAAAAAAAAAAAAAGAGTAAGAGATAGCGAGTAATGGCTTTTTTATATTGATTCAGCGTCCGAGAAACAGTTTTTATGTTTGATCTTATTAATCTATTGCAACTAGTCGTTATAGATATACTGTTTTAAGTTTGAGTATTTGAGTTTGGTAATCTACAGTAGTTTCACAAAAATAAACTCAATTCTTTATAGAAGAAACAGACATTTATTACATTAGTTATCTTTTTATTTCTAGTTGCTGAATGCTATCTACCTCTTTAAGCTGTCATATGAAACCCCACGGAATACGGCAAAGGGAAAAGACGGAAATCAGGGTACGTAGACATTTATTTTTCTTTTAATCAGAGATGATTTTCAACGAACTTAAAATGTTCGTTACTGAATTCTCTATGTCTGTGTGTCTGTGTCTGTCTGATATTTGCGATTTTTTTTTCAATTTTGGACCCTACATTCGATAGAGCATCAAAAACAATCGGACAAAGTGATTTAAGTTTTCGCATCACTCTTACCAGAGATATTGGCCAAAAATGGCCAACTTCCAGAGATTTAAGGAGCCATATCTCGGGAACCCTAAGTCATAGAGAGATTATATTGGTGTTTATCAATATCTAAAAGGGTGGTAAATATTTTGGTACCAAATAGTAACCGGTAATCACTGTTTGGTCAATGGCCAGTTGGCCAGTGGCCACCAATTAACATCGGTACCAAAAGGTTTACCATCCTCTTAGGTATTGATTAACACCAATATCATCTCTCTATGACTTATCGTTCTTGTGATATTGGCCAAAAATGGGCAATTTCTAGATATTTAAGGAGCCATAGCTCAGAAACCGTAAGTAATAGAGATATGATACTGATGTTGATCAATACCCAAGAGTATGTTAAATATTTTGGTGTCAAATAGTAACCGGTGGTCACTGTGCAACTGGCCACTGGTTTGGCCAATGGCTAGTTGGTCAGTTGCCACTAATTATTATTGATACTGAAATATTTACCATAATCTTAGGTATCGATTTACATCAATATCATCTCCCTATGACTTACTGTTCCCGTGATAGTGGCCAAAAACTGGCTAATTTCTACATATTTAAGGAGCCATAGCTAGGGTACCATAAGTTGCAGAGAGATGATATTGATGTTGATCAATACCTAAGAGGATGCTAAATATTTTGGTACTAAATAGTAAACGGTGGCCACTGTCCAGCTGGCTACTAGTGGTCATCAATTAATATCGGTAAGAAAATGTTTAACATTTTATGAGGATTGATTAACACCAATATCATCTCTCTATGACTTACCGTTCCTGTGATATTGGCCAAAAGATTTCGGGAGATTTACAGAGCCAAATCTCAGAAACCGTAAGTCACACAGAGATCATATTGGTGTTGATCAATACCTAAGAGGATAGTTAAAATTTTGGTACTAAATAGTAACCAGTGGCCACTGACTAATGGTCTACTGGCCGACTGGCCGCCGTTTCCCAGATATTGGCCAAAAAATTCGAATTTCTAGATATTTAAGCAGCCATATCTCGAGAACTATAAGTCATAGAGAGGTGATATTTTACTCATTTTTGCGAGAAAGAGAAGAAGGTTCGGATAAAAGGATTTACTTTTACATCTAGGAAAAATTACAGTTATCCTTCCCGCTCCATCTCTCCATTCTTTCTAAATTCGTTCTAGCAATGCTCTTGGAGCATTCTCAAAGTATTTTTAATATGTGACTTATGAAACATGTGACGGGATAGGGAGTAGATAATGCAAGGAAATATGCATCTATCACAATGCGTGGGTATGAAGTATTTTTCTCAAAGTAAGTTTGAGTTCCATTTTGCACATTTATGTTGGTTATACAGTGGAAAATTTTAAAGCAAAAATGGTTGTAATTCATTGTTTTGTTGTGTACTAGTTGTCCTAAAACTATTTCATGCAGCATATGCTTTTTCCCTACGAGTATTAAAGAAAGAACAAACCAACTTCACAAATCAATAGTAATGACAATATACGAGGAGAAGTAAAAATATTCCCTGCATGTTGTTGTAGTTCTGGCATTTGTGATACAATTACAATCAATCTTGTGCATTACAGTCCCTAGGTTGGCTAATTCTGAATTTAACAAGTGTAAACACATCTTAACATGCAGTGTACGAATAGTGTAGCTAAACAGAGGAGTGTTTAGTGATCAGTTAGTGCAATTTCACAAATCGAGCAACGCTAACATCAAGTTAATGTGCAAATTGGAGAAAATCTGATTCAGAGAGTCTGATAGCCTTAAGAACAGTTTAGCAGCAACGGATATTTGGGTCTTTCCAAAGCTAAAAATGGGCTTTTTCCGTTTCGCCAACGTAGAAGAGATCAAAACTAACGCGACGACTGAACTTCCGAAGATACCAAAAGAGGCCTTTTGTCGGTGTTTCCATCAATCGCAGAAGCGATAGAATAAATGTGTGTGTGCTTTGAAGGTGCCAACTTTGAAGGCGATTAAGTAAATATGTACTTATATATATGTTGTGGAAATAGAGCTACGACAAGGTTCCGGGAACTTTATGACTGCTTCTCGTAGATTCCCTAACAGAACAACCACATAGCAGGCATATGCCTATCATGTTCCCTCAGCTACATGGGAATGTGTGCAGTATGTGCCTTATATACTTCTGAGAAAGAAATCACATGGATGGCAAGTGATTGTCACACTCTATGTCCTCACCTAGGGACATGCCTGACATGTACTTGGGGAACGTGCCTTGTATGTTCTAGGTATGTTCCCCATGCAGTAAGCGTCAATAAACTACAAAATTATTCCCTCAAAATATGTTAAATCGCTTATATGCGTAATGTGTTACATTAAGGTGAGTCTAAACAACACTTTAAACAAGAAAAATGCAGGGATAGCCTACTGCAGGGGCGCAAACTACCAACTTTTGGATTAGTAGCCGCGTACTCTTCCGACTTTGCCACACAGGCGATAAAGACAACGTTGCTTGTAGAGGGATACATTATTGAGGTCTTTTGCATTCGGCTAATCAGAGTGTTCCTTCAACAGCATATATTCGACTATAACCGTTTGGGATCAGATAAAATCTGCTCGCCATGTAATTTTATAACAAATTGACGAGTGTCTATTTACTTTATTTCATGGTTCTTCCATATTCCCTTTGAAATGATCGGCGACAGTAGCCATCTAATGAAGTTGATGCGTTTGTTGCTTCTAGTACACAATCGCTTAGAAAAAGAACCAACAAATGCATCAAATGTGGGAGACGAATTTAGAACACCTAAACGGCGAATACCTAGCACATCTTGTACTGTTAGGGTATCTGAAACAATATATACCTAAAGGACGTACCTAGAACATGACAGATATATGTCCCAAGTGACGACATAAAAACAAATGACTGTTAGAGTGCGAAACTGAGCCAGGTATATAAATGCTATATTTGTAGTACATAGTTGCAAATATCAATTAGGTGTAGCAAGTACCTAAAACCGTAGGTAGCTGAAGTACATACTTAGCACCTGAATATGATATGTGCCAAGTGTCGGGTACCTGAAAAGTAGCTGGGACACATAAATGGCACATGCCAAGCAAATCTTGTGCTGTTAGCGTTAGCTTAAAACAAAATGATAATCGATAAGGGATAATGGTCAAGAAACTGCTTCATATGTTACTAATTAACCATCCTCCGTTTCTAATAAAACTAGTCCAAGACAATTTGAGATGATTTGATGAAACAATTCATCATGATGGTGGTCATGTTGTATATTATATATATATATATATATATATATATATATATATATATATATATATATATATATATATATATATATATATAGTGATCTGCCACGTTCTTGAAGAACAATTGTAGAAAACTGTCCTATACATAATCACTGATTTCTCCACAACTATTAGAAGTCAGACTTTTCAAGCTATGTACGTTGGGAATGGCAACACTATAGATGGTTTAAAAGTGAGGCAGTTCCAACCAGTCCTTCTTTGAGGAATAATTACCGAAAAAGTATATAATACATTATTAATGATTTCTTGAAGAGCATTTATTTATTTATTGAACAAATTCCCAGAATACAGCATAATTTTGCCATTTTACACAAATCTTAACAATAACAACAGCAGTGTCAACAAAAAGTGCAAAAGTAATATTATTTGGCCAACACGCGTTTAATAACTTTATCAAACAACGAATAGGTCGAAAAAATGTCCATCTCAGTTGTTAGATGATTATAATACTGTAGTTTGGTATTCTGTGAAAAAGAGATCTCTGTATACTTACCAACCTAGGGCGGGCAAGATGAAATAGGTGGATGCTTCTTGTTTTGCGGGAAGAGACAAAGAAGGATAGTTCTTGAAGTAGAGTTTCAGATCTTAAGTTCCCATTAACTATCTTATTAAGGAATTTCAGGTCAGAGTTATTTCTGAGTACTCCCGGAATCTGGATATTAAGACATCGCAATAGTTTCTCCTTTAGGTAACATCCAAAGTACGGGAACACGAAATCGTACTATAGCAATGAAGAAATTGAGAATAGAGAATGGGAAATGTATTAGAATGGTAAAATTTCATGAGTTCATAGTTGTCATCGTGAGAAGCAGAATTGTTCTTATCGATCATATCTTTATCATTATTATCATCATAATCATTATCATAGGTATTCTGATATTATTGACAGATCACTTACCGCAACTGAGAAGCTTCCATGCTACACGGTCCTCCGCTAACCTCTTTGTCTTCACACGATCATCCCACAATTGTGGTATCCTTCGTCCCCTCCCTCTCCTTTTTGCCCCCATTCCCTCTAGCACGAGCCTCCCAACCAGTTTCTCTTGCTCTCCTTAACAATATTTAAAAGTATTCTTTTCTCCCTCACCATTTCTAATGCCCTCATATTCATTTTCCTCACGACCCAGCTAACTCTCTCCATTCTTCTCCACCTGCATATTTCCAAAACTTTCATTCATTTTTCATCATTTTTGAGTAATGTCCATGTTTCTGCTCATACAGTATAATACTCCACTCGAAGCATTTTATGAGTCTTCTCAACTGTTTGTTCAAGGTCCCACAAAATAGATTTTTCATCATGTGTTTAGTGACATAGTTATTGAAAAATGGTCTTAAGTTTAGCATCACAATATTCAGAACATTTCTGCTGTTTGCATTTTGTAGGGATAGGTAGGAGCAAGTTCGATCGAGTTTTCTTCGAAACTCGACTCGACACCTTGAGCTCCACTCGAGAACTAGGCTTGAAAAATTTCCTCCAACTCGACTCGAAACGAGCCAAATCCTATATGTACTTTCAAGTGCTCTCTTCAAGTATCCTACATAGACAATATTTATTATTAATGACTCTACTGCAACTTTATTATTATTATTATTATTATTATTATTATTATTATTATTATTATTATTATTATTATTATTATTATTATTATTATTATTATTATTATTATTATTATTATTACAACACCGTGTATAAACAAGAAAAATAGGCGGTTTGTATTTGAATACTAAAAAGTAGTTGACTGCCGACCTCGATAGTCGTGAAGTCTAGGAGGCAAGAATATGGTTGACGAGGCTCTGGGTTTGAGTTCAGGAGGAACAAGTATCCGGGCTCGAGCCAAAAATTGTTAAAAGTTATAGGGCGCCGGCCAAACCTATTCAAAATTGCTCGGTCTGGGTTTAGGATTATGAACGGCTCGAGCGGTTCGGTTCACAGCTTATTCACTACTGAGCCGAGCCGAGCCAACTGTTCACCCAACCGACCCAGCTCCAGGCCTCGGCTCAGTTGGCCTATCATTATCTGGGTTGGGTTTCTGCTTGCGCTCAAAAATTCGACCATGCAGGTCTGAGCCTTGATGGCAAGAACTACAGTATATATTTATTGGTGTTCACGACATTTGAGGCTGTCTTGTTATAAAAGTCTATAGTAGTTTCGTTGTCGAGACGAGACAAGATGTGAGCACGGTCTTCTCTTGTGAGTAACACTAAAAGTATTCCACATTACTGCTTACATATCTCATGGCTTTCGCTTTCCAGTGTAATTAGGTGATGATTTCAAAACGAGTTAAAACGAGCTGAACGAGCGAGCCATTTATCAAACTCGACTCGAAACTCAACCTCGAAAACAGTGTCTCGGCTCGGAACTCGACTCGAAAGTATTACCTTTGACTCGACTCGAATTCGAGTCGAATTTTAGCTCGACCCGTGAATATACCTAGTATTTTGTGATCGAACAAGGTATGGATGGATTAATTCACAAAGGGGAAACTGTGTAAAGTGAATGCGAGAAAACCACAACAAAGATTTGCTTGCATTGCATAATTTTGCCAATTATATTTATTTATTACATTGTTTTGAAAGAAATATCGTAATTTGCCCCACGATTTGAGAAATTTGCTTTAAAGCTATATCTTTGTATTTTTTGTTTGTTTGTGAAAAGCAAAAAAGAGAAAAAGTCAAACTTAAAAAAGCAGTAAGTGAATAAAGCCAAATCTTCATAATTTGGATCCTCTTTTCATATTTCGTTATCTCTTTAGTGTTTCTTTTTCTTATTCGAACAGGAATACTGGAAAAACATAGACTTAATTCAATTTCTTGGGGTATATTATATATATAATATATATTTTCCCCTCTTCCATGTTGCGGATCATGACATTCGAAGTGTCACTGTTCATCTCAGCGACCCCAAAAAATGTGGATTCAGCACTAATATCGGTCATCTTCGATCATTTTAAAATATCTCCTCCTTCCCCAAGTTGAATTTGAATTTAAACGGGATCGAAAGTATCGCTGTTCATGTAAGCGACCCAGAAAACTACAAATTCGACACTGATAGTGGCCATTTTCGATCATTTTTATATATCTCTTTCTCCCAGTCCCCCAAGAGGCGGGGCTGATTTTGAATTTAAACCGGATTGGAAACGTCGCTGTTCATCTGATTGATCCTGAAAACTATGGATTAGACACTAATATTATTCATTTTCGATCACTTTTAAATGTTTATCCCCATTTCCTATGTTGTACCCTCCCCCTCCCCAACTATCAGGGCTGAATTTGGATTGAAACAGCATTAAAAGTGTCACTGTTTCTCTCATTGACCCCGAAAACTATGGATTCAAAACTATGATCGGTCATTTTTATATTTTTTAAAAAATTATATCCCTTTCCCCTCCCCTACGGTGTATATAGCTTCCCCTCCCATTCCCCCTTCTCCGTGCTGCGTCACACGGCATCAGAATTGTTACTGTTAATCTCAGCTACTCCTAAAACTATGGATTCGACACTAATATTAGTCATTTACGATTATTTTTAAATCTTCATCCCCATTTCCTACATTGTACCCTCCCCCTCCCCAACTATCAGGGATGAATTTGGATGGAAACAGCATCAGGAGTGTCACTGATTCTCTCATCGACCCCGAAAACTATGGATTCAACACTACTATCGGTCATTTTTGATCATTTTAAAATTTCTCTCCCCCCTCCCCTACGTTGCATCGTCAAAGTGAATAGACTAAAGTTATCCCTGCTCCTAAACACATGTATGTTGAAAATTTGATTGAAATCGGTCGGGTGGTTCAAGAGTGATGCAGTCATTTTAATTTAATTTTTTTTTACATACATCTCCCCCTCCTCCTCCTCTAGATTGACTCATCAAAGTGAAACGATATAAAGCACCCAAGGCCTGACTCTCATATATGTTGAAAATTTGATCGAGATTGATTGGGTGGTTCAAAAGTTATTAGGTTTTATTAGTTTTTATTTAAACTTCCCCCTCCCCCTCCCCCTCCCCTAGGATCTACCGTTAAAGTGAAATTACAAAAATGTTTCTAGATCCGAACCTCATGTTTGTTGAAAATTTGATTGAGATCGGTCTGATAGTCCAAGAATTATTAAGTTATAAAAGTAGTCACTTTCAGTCTTATATAAATTGATTTCTATATATCTCCCCCTCCTTCTCCTCCCCTACGTTGCTCCGTCAAATTTAAATCATAGAAACGATTTCAGGCCTGAACCTCATCCATGTTGAAAATTTGATCAAGATCGGTCGAGTGATTCAGGAGTTATTAAGTTTTATTTGTTTTTATATACCCCCTCCTCCTCCCCGAACCATAAGTTCTACCATCAAATTGTATAGCCTAAAACCAGCCCAGCCTCGAGCCTCATCCATGTTACAAATTTAATCGAGATCGGTCGGGCGTTTCAGGAGATTTAGAGTTACAAATCTAATGATTTTCAATTTTATATACATTGATAAACGACAAACAACTATCCTTCGTTTCGCATTCCTCCACATACGACCAGGTCATTTATATCATTCAAGCACAGCGGTCAAAAAATGAAATCTTTTAGCTTAACTTCCAGTGGCTGTGCCCTTTAGGTCAAGGGAGATGGACGATTAAGGCAAGTGAATGATGATGGAAAAAATGGTGAAATGAGAGTGTGGGAAAACCCTGAGAAAACCCACGAACACGATGTTGTCCAGCACAAACTTACTTGGCTGGGGATCGATGAGAACAAATCGTCCTTTTAAAACTTATTTTTATCAAACGACTTTATACGTTTATTGCTTTGAACTTTCGAGAGTTAAAGATACCCTCTTCATTCACATTCCTGATTTTTACGGCATATACCTTATGTTTCAAAACCCACATAACAAAGTGAATCAGATTGAGATCAACTGACTATGTGATCATTCCACAGACTTCTCTTCTCCAATGCAACTTCTGAATACATCAAGTCGCAAATCCCATGAGGATCAGGAGACCGCACTGGTCATTCAAAAGACGACTCTATTCCCAATCCATGGGCCGCGGTGGCTCAGTGGTAAAGCGTTCACTTCTGGTGCATGGGGTCCGTGGTTCGATCCCAGCACGCTACAAGTGAGCTTTGAGCTGGCGAAGCACCGTGCGTGTCAGTTTTCTCGGGATTGTCTCGTTTCCCCCCACTTTCTTCATTCCACAATTCCATTCATTTCTCATCATCACTATCTTCCTTAGCCTAGGTACATAATCATGGGACGTTAAACTAAATATTTCATTTCATTATTTCAATTTCTTTTTCCAATCCAGTGTCTTTAAGTGATGTGATTCAACCAATGACAATAGCCTTTATTGATTGAAACTTTATACATCATTACTTTAGTTCTTGCTCAATATTTACAATTTATACAATAAAAGACAAATTCTGATCAAAGCATATATTAAGTAATAAATAATAACGTTAACGGTTTCGACAAGTTAACTTTGCTTTCATCAGACACATTATGAAATACAATTTCTAAGACCACAGCTTATATACGTATTAAAATGAGAGGTCTTAGAAATTGTATTTCAAAATAAGTCTGATGAAGGCAGAGTTAATTTGCTGAAACTGTAACGCTATTGTTTATTAGTTAATATGTGCTTTGGTCAGAATTGTCTTTTACTGCATGCAAGAAGTTCCAAAGCTAAAATTATTGGTATTGAGTTACAATTTATCTTCATTTCATTTCAGCACTGCTTCAAGAAATTGTTTGCAGCGACCCTGAAGAACTAAACGGTACTGGCAGAAACAGACGAATTTATCGTCCTCTAGTTGGTGTGAGAGGCAATCGAAGAGGTATGTGGATAATTTAACAGGAATATCAAATACATGTATGAATACATGTATCCATTTCGAATAGTGATTTGAAAAGGGAAGTTTTATTTTTGAACTAGGAAATGAAATTAGGTCTTAAGCAAGGGTGTTATAAAATAGAAGATCTGCCTGTACAACAAAATCGTAAAGCCATACGTCGCAGTTTTGCCACCCCCACTTCGCCTCTCCGCCCAATAGGATCGCAGCGTTTTGAGCCAACATTCATGGCGGAAACGAGAGTAACAAATCAGACGTGCCGATACTTGGTCGTTTTTGGCTTCATTGTGTTAATAGGATGAAGATATACAGATGGGTAGACCCTCTATTTTATAACACCATTGGTCTTAACGCAAGGATAGGAAAAAAAAAAAAACGGACATTCTCTGCTTTTTGTAAACCGACATATGGATATGTCCTAACTTAGTAACTTGGCTCTTCCTGCTAGTCTAATGGCTACTGCATGCACCCTGCTTCGTTTCCTTGTAAGACACCATTGAAATCTGAACGTATCACAGTGGTTCCAATTCAACCTTAAACGGAAGATCAATGTATCATATAGTCTCGGTGGTGAAAAATGAAGAGCTACACTTAAACAATATAGAGGTTGAGGTGGCCAGTGGTAGAGCGCTCATCTTCGGCACATGGGGTTCAAGGTTCAATCTCAGCTCGCATCAAGTGAATTTTGTGCTGAGCAAACACTGTGTGCGCGGGTTTTTTTGGGGTTGTTCCATTTTCTCCCAATTCTTTCAGCCCACCATTTCGTTCAACGTTCGCCTTAGCAGGGATGCTTCCAAAGTTGAACCTTGAATCTGGGGATAACATATATTTCCTGAAAGGGTTTGTCGATCAAGTTTCAAAACTGGTTTTGAATTCCTTACCCGGAAGTGACCCTACCCCTTCAGTGATGGAAATATATAGAACAACTTGACCTATATGTTCTATATATCAAAGCGCACTGCATAACTAGTAGGTTAAGAATATAATATGCACTACCCAACTATATCCTATATCAAGGTAATAAACTAAAAAGTGAGTATTTTACTATAAATATCTTATATTACTAACGGTGAGTCTTTTGCTATCATAATTAATATAACTCATTGTTATGGCTCGATGTGACACAGTCGATGTACGTATTTCAATTTCTATATTTTCCTCGATTTCACCTATGTACGTTGACAGATCAGTATGTTCACTATACAGGGTGTTAATGAACTATACCGACAAACTGTAAGAGATGATTCCTCACATCAAAATAAGAGAAAAAGTTCATATGAACCCATGGCGAAAAGTGCATAGTTTCAGAGCAAGGGCTGTCCAAAATCGCGAAAAAGCTAAATTTCAACACACCTTATTTCGAATTTCAGAAACTGCGGATGGTGGTCCTTATCAGCGTAAAGGAAGCCACGCATATACAATCCAAAAGTACATATTTCATCAATTTTTAATAAGTGTAGAGGGTATTCCCTACAGGGTGTAATTCTCAGATATGTTCTCAATAGAGCTTTCAGATATACGCTGATTTCAAGGAGGGCCCAGAGTAAGCAGGAGGTAAGCCTTGACAACAATGGACGTCCAACGCTTTCGAGGGAGGTCGGAAGTGATAGAAACTGGTAGCTGCATGTTATTTGTGTGTGTGTGTGTGTGTGTGTGTGTTCCGAATAACGTGTGATGCGATATATTTTGTCACGATATATTTCACATTTTCTTCACTTATAAGTTTGAAAGAAAACTTCACAGCATGCTTTCTTCCGAATACGAGAGACCGTGCTGCTGTTGTTCCTTAACACTTCCGACATCGCGCTAAAGGATTCCAAGTTCACTTCTATCAAAACTTATCGTTTGCCTATTTTGGACCAATCATAAAATCAGAGCATATCTCAAAATTCGGTTGATGGCATGTCTGGGAATTTCACCCTGCAGGGAATACTCTGTGCACCCATTGAACATTAATGAAATGTGCAATTTTGGACTGTGTATGTATGACTTCCTTTCTACTAATAAGGACCATCACCCACTGTTTCTCGAACTCGAAATAGGGCTTCTTGAAATTTGGCTTTTTCGCGATTTTGGACAATCCTAGCTCTTAAACTATGCTCTTTTCCCCACAAGTCCACATGAACTTTTTCTCTTATTTTCATGTGAGGAATCATCTCTTACAGTTTGTCGGTATAGTTCATTAGCACCCTGTACATTCATCAACTGTTCATCTAGACACGATGTTTGATAGGTTACACGTACAAAATGATGCAATAGATTTTGAATTATTAAGTAGGTAAAACTAATCGTGGTGGTAATTTGAGCTTATATACTCGATCCTAAAAGCCCTTTCTTTGTAGCTATATAAATCCGATTGTACGCCCTTCTGAGTTTAAACCCTTTAACCACGATAAGGCCCAGTAATAAGAAGGGACACGTAACTCACACTGTCTCACAATCATTCTAAGGCGTGATTGTGAGGTTCACTAATATAATATATTTATACTGAAATAATCAATTTTTTGGATTTATTACCGTGATATAGGATATAATTGTGTAGTGTATATTATATTCTTAATCTATTAACCATGCGGAGCACTTTGATATATAGGTCATATAGTTGAAAATGCTCTATATATTTCCAACCCTAAAGGGTTGGGGTCACTCCCAGGCAAGGAGTTGAAAAATGTTTTGGAACTTGCTTGAGAATCACTTTCAGGAAATATATAGGTTATCTCCAGATTCAAGGTTCAACTTTAGTCATCCCTGGATAGTCTTGGACCAGAATCTCAAACGTTTACCTAAATAAAAACAATCCAAATGATCTAGACTACAGAAGTTAAAATTGCTATTTTTTTTGGGAGGGAATACTCTGACTTTTTGCTTTTCTGGCATTTTATGCTGATGTAACATTGGAATACTTACTGAACAAGTTGCAAAAAGAAGTTTTTTTTCTTTTACCTCATCACTCTAATTATTTATTAATAATTCATTTCTAATTTATCGTCGATAAGATTTCTACGTTTATCTCATAAATTAAGAGGAACTTCTTAACATTAAAGCTGTATTCTATAATACTCGAACCTATTTCATGTGTTCATTATTATGCTTACAATCACAACGTAATTAAATTGTGTACCGAGCGGTCGAAACTTATTGATCGCTAGTGATGATAAAGTGAGGTTGCCGTCGGTTCGAGTCCCGCCTCGTGGATGACCGCGTATAAGTATTCTCGTCTGTTAATGTTCCGGTAGTTTCTAAGGTCAAACAAAGTCAATGAAACCAAGTACAAATTCAAGAATGAGAAACGAAATTGAAGGTCAATTTCTGACTTTCAAGGTGGGCACGATGGTTCAGTGGTAGATCGCTTACCCAGTGGCGGATCTGCGAGGCAAAAACGAGGGGGCAGCCAAAACGCAGACTATGACAGGTATAAATAATAGCTTAAATTATTTTTGTCACTCAAAATCTGAGAGACCCTACCTAGCCTCGGGCTATATCTGCCATTGTGCTTACCTCTGGTGTGTGAGATTTCTGATTGGATCCCCGGCCAAGTATGTGGTGAACAACTCTGGATCCATGGAATTTCTCGGGGTACTCCCATATCCTCCCACTTTCTCATTCCACCAATTCTTCCATCATCATTCACTTAGCCTAAAGGGCATAAACGTGGGACGTTAAACTGATAGCTTTCTTTTCATTTTTCTGAGCTTCAATTAAAAGTAACGGTTAGCTCTATCTTCAGGATTAAGAAGTTTCGGAATCGAATCACGCAGCTGCCCATAATAACTGAAATCTTTCTCTAACTTTTGTTCAGTATTAACACAAAAATAGAGACCATAATCGACTTGATTTTAGGATATCTTCTTGTGTTTTATTGTTAGTTGCTTCTACGAAAGTTCGTATCTAAAACACTAAGGCGCGAGATAATATTTGGAAATGAAACGAAATGAGATTTTCAATTTAACGTCCCATGATTATATCAGTTAGGATAAGGGAGACGGATGTTTAGATTAAGCCAAGTGAATGATAATGGAAAAATGGTGGAATGAGAATGTGGTAGGAAACGGGAGTACCCTCGAGAAAACCCACAGACATGTTGTTATCCACCATAAATTTACTTGGCCGGGAATTGTACCACGAACCCCGTGCACCAGAGGTTAGTGCTTTACCTCTGAACCACCGTGCCTCCCGCAATGTATCTCAAATCAACGTGAAAGATCCCGTTTCTCGAGACTGTAAAAAGTTTAGATTGGTTCTTTGTAAAGATTAGCGTCCCTATTCAGCAGCAAAGCTATATGAGACGTAGGTCAGATTTTAAAGAGAAACCCAAACTACTGTTGAGGTTAATTCACACTAGAAGGTATGACGCTCGATGCTAGTAATTCAGTTTTTATTTTGCTGGGAGTAATTGTTATTTTTGTACTGCGTGTCAGAGACGACCACCCTCAATCGACTCCTTCACACTCACCCTCAGTAGCCCTTACACTCAAAAATTATTGATCACCTTACACACTCATACTTACCCTCAATCAACTTCTCACATTCGTATTCATTCGCCCTAACACTCAAATAGTACTCATGCCCTCACCCTCACTCGCCCTCACACTCAAGTACTACTCATGCTCTCACCTTCACTCGCCCTCACATTCAAGTAGTACTCACGCCCTCACCCTCATTCGCCCTCACACTCAAGTAGTACTCATGCCCTCACCTTCACTCGCCCTCACATTCAAGTAGTACTCATGCCCTCACTCTCACTCGCCCTCACATTCAAGTAGTACTCATGCCCTCACTCTCACTCGCCCTCACACTCAAGTAGTACTCATGCCCTCACCTTCACTCGCCCTCACATTCAAGTAGTACTCACGCCCTCACCTTCATTCGCCCTCAAACTCAAGTAGTACTCACGCCCTCACACTCAAGTAGTACTCATGCCCTCACCCTCACTCGCCCTCCCACTCAAGTACTACTCATGCCCTCACCTTCACTCGCCCTCACATTCAAGTAGTACTCACGCCCTCACCCTCATTCGCCCTCACACTCAAGTAGTACTCATGCCCTCACCTTCACTCGCCCTCACATTCAAGTAGTACTCATGCCCTCACTCTCACTCGCCCTCACACTCAAGTAGTACTCATGCCCTCACCTTCACTCGCCCTCACATTCAAGTAGTACTCACGCCCTCACCTTCATTCGCCCTCACACTCAAGTAGTACTCACGCCCTCACCCTCATTCGCCCTCACACTCAAGTAGTACTCATGCCCTCACTCTCATTCGCCCTAATACTCAAACAGTACTCACGCCCTCACCCTCATTCGCCCTCACATTCAAGCAGTAATAATACCCTCACCCTCATTTGCTCTCACACTCAAGTAGTACTCGTGCCCTGACACCTACACCCACTATCAATTGGCTCCTCACTCAACCTTACCTTAATCTATCAAAATGAGGGCGAGGGTGGTCCTATTGAGGCCAAAATGAATGAGGGTGCCCATCTCTGCTTCATATGTAGCAAAATACAGTGTTCATTAGTAGAGAGCATCTAATAATGTTTATCTGTTCGTAACAGTGAGTTCTTTATGCACCTACTACTACGAAGATCTATCAATTCATATATGTTTGATCTTTATATATCTCTGTCCTTAGCTGCTAACAGTGACGGATCCAGGGAGGCGATCACCCCCCCCCCTCAGTGGAGGATACTTCTTTTTATTTTGTATATAAATAAAACCTATCTCAAAGTTTGGAGCTCTAGAAAGTAGCTCTAAGTAGCAGTATTACAACCCACCGCCCCCCAGAAGTCCGTCCTGGATCCGCCCCTGGTTGCTAATAATAATAATGTAGAAATTTAGTGGAGCAAAAAACCGAATATTCTTATAAGCTCTGTAAAAATCTCTTGGAAGATTGGAGGAGTCTTGGTGTAATATCTACGAGTTAAAGAACGAAATTATTCCTTCCAGCTTAACACATTTCTGTTCTTTCCAGTGACTCATATAACCATCGGCCCACACATACATGCTATGCTTGTTTTCCCGGTCGTACGTGATACAAACATTCAAAGGCCAATGTCTACTAGCACTGAAATCCGTTAAGACCCTCGCAACGCTGTGCTTGTGTTCTTTTGTGGTATAGGCTGGAAGTGTGGGAAAGATAGCAATAAAAGGATTCAGAAGGGTTTTCTACGAATAATTTCAACCCTTCGCATAATGAAACAAAATTTCTCAGTTTAACGTCTCTATGGTTATGCCCTTTAGGCTAAGAAAGACGGATGATGAAGACAAATGAATGATGATAGAATTGGTGGAATAGGAGTGTTGGAGGAAACGGGAGTACCGCAATAAAACCCACGAAAACGATTTTGTCAATTATAAAGTTACTTCGCCAAGGATCGAATCAGTGACTCCACACACTAAATATACGCACTCTACTAGTGAGCCACGGTCAGTGGCGTAGCAGCTGCCCCCGCAACCCCCGCAGTGCGGGAGGGCCCCGACGTATAGGGGGCCCCGAAGTCTTGCGATGATTAAAGATTTAAAGAAGTAGAACTTCAATCTTACTTCTATCGGCTTTACAACTAGGGCCCCTTCTTTATACTTTGCGGGGGGCCCGCAAAAGTGTGCTACGCCACTGGCCACCATGCCACCACCCTTTGCATAAAAACTGACCTATGTACAGTCGGGAACAATATTAAGTATAGTTTCGAGGTATAAGAAATGATAGCTCCAACCTATACTTAATATTGTTTCTGTCTCTACAATAACGCTTGTTCCAGAAAGTTTTGCACATGTTTGGAATGGCTGTAAAATGGAATTGTGGAAGTAAAATTAAAAAAAAAAAGAAATCAATTCCGTTCTCTTAAGCAAAGCTAAAGATATGAGTAGCACGTGAGGCACCTTCGTCTTACAAGATTATTGTTTACCTATGAATGAACACACACCTAAATAGTAACCATTGTTAAATTTCAACAGTGTATATCTATGTCTATCTATCTATTTTTATACTAGAAATATATATATATATATATATATATATAGTATATTCCTATTTATTAAATATATAATGTTTAATTGATGTTTTTACATCTTGAATTTGTTTTTCACTGTATTTTACCAACATTGACGTCATTTTTTTGTGGGATTTAACTATTTCTTTTAAATATCATATTCTTTTTTATGCGGTTGAAATACTTTTCTATTCTAATTGTTTATATCTTTTGTGTATTGATGTTTTAAAGAAACAAACTCCTGGGCCAAACTCGTCACACTTTACTCTTATTTTAGATTCTCGATGATTTCCTACCGCGCCAAGTCACTCAAATGTTGTCTCCGGAACATATTGTTGTGTGTAATACCACCACAATATTCCTTACAAGCTCTCTTACTGATATACATAATCCCATGCCTTTCATTCAATTCCTTCATGTTGGGGAAACAGACCTATTCGGCGCTACGGTCACGCTGACGTCATTTTATGCAACGTTCTGTCCCCTGTGAACGTGATGGACATCTTTGGCAACATGCTGTCGGAGTTTCATTGATTTCAATCGATTACCGGAATTTTAGTATGTTATTTTATTTGCGTCGTTCTAAAATTTTGCACATCGGTGAATTATAGGAGTCACGGCGGCTCAGGATTGGAGCGTTTATCTCTTGTGCGTGAGGTTCTTGGTTCGATTCCCGGCCAATTAATTTTGTGATATAAAACATGGTGTCCTTGGTTTTCTAGTTTCCTCCACATTCTCATTCCACCAGTTATTTTATCACTATTCACTTGCCTTAATCACCCGTCTCCCTTACCTTACTACGCATAACCGTGGGACGTTAAACTGAATGATTTTATTTCACTAGTGAATTACTGAAATTTTCCCTTTTACCCCTCCCTTTCGCTTGGAAGAGGAATTTCCGTAGATGTACTAACAACACATATTTCCTTATTTTAAACTAGCATGGATTGAACTGAAAATTTAAATGCACAACTCTGTATCTCATGTGTTTGGAATCCGTTAAATATTCTGTTTTCGTTTTTAGTGGCATCGATTTAAACGGCATCGGAAATATCACTGTTAATCTCAGAAACCCCGAAAACTATGGATTCGACACTAATATGACTTAATTTTTGATCATTTTTATGTATTTCCTTTTACCCTTCCCCCAAGGTGCGGGGCTGAATTTGGGTTAAACTGGATCGAAAGTGTCACTGTTCATGTCAGCGACCCAGAAAACTATTTATTCGACACTAATAACGGTCGTTTTCGATCATTTATAAATGTTCCTCTCCCTCCTTCCTCCTCTAAGTTGCACCGTCAAAACGATACTACAAAACCATCTCAGGTCTAAACCTCATCTATGATGAAGATTTCATTGAGATCGGTCGGGTGGTTCAAGAGTGATGAAGTCACAAAGACTGTCACTTTTAGTTTTTTTTTAATACATATTTCTCCCCCTCCCGTACATTGTGCCGTCAAAGTAAAATGACAAAATCGTCCCAGGTCCGAACCTCATCTATGTTGAAAATTTGCTTGACATACACTGAGCAAAAAAATTGTAGGTGGCGTACTTAAAAAGATAGGTTACATGCATAATTCCTGTAGTTTTTGGGCTTAACGTACAGCAGATATAACTGAAAACGCATGTTTCATAATACTTTCTGTAGAAGTGTTCCATCTGTACGTACTTTCCATATGAAACAATATAGGCGGTCAGGATCTCACATACAAATGGACGTATATAACATATAGCTGAGGAATGTAACATAAGTATATGCGTGTGATATACGGAGAACTGTTAGATGTCAGACATCCTGCAACGGCATGATGTAACATCTAAGGGCAGTGCCTATGTAGCATACGGATAACGTATGCTCCGTACTGATTTCTATACTAAGCAAGAGGATACCGTATATTTGTACAATATACCGCTGTCCGGAGAACGGATTTTTCTCTGTGCAGGTCGGGTGGTTCAAGAGTAATTAAGCCACAAGCCTAGTATTTTTTTATATTTTTATTTACATTGATTCTTATTTATATCCCCCTTCTCCACTCCCTTACATTGTTCCGTCAGAGGGAAATGACAAAATTTATCCCAGTCTCGAACCTTATCTATGTTGAAAATTTGGTCGGGATCGATGGACTCTCTCAACAGCTAGACGTACCATACGTCACGAGCTGTATTTTGTACCAAGCCTAGCCTAGCTGAGAATCGTTAACGTGCTTTCGAGGACATTGTGTAGCATACGCACAATAGAGACCAGCACGCATACGCTCTCTCTGGGATTGACAGTACTTTTCAGTGCTGGAGGGTGAAACCTATCATCATCGTTATACACCGTTTCATCATATCATCGACATCATCCTGACTGATCATTGTTGTTCACTTCTCATATTGTACTGGCTTCGGCCACTCCGCAGTCTTCGCGATCCGTGGGTGTGTCCCCTGTGAACTCGATGGAGTGCAAGGGGGCCAAACCCAGAACGGGTCCCAATTCCCAAAAACGATCAGGTGAAACACTACAATCACAAAATCAGAAAAAGCAACCTCGTCCTCGATCAAGATCTCCTGTCAGTCAGGCTTCCGAAAGTGACCTATATGATCTAGCTATGGACATCACTTCAAACCAACCTCCAGCAACCTTCAATTATCTTCTCACAAATGCTGACAACAAATACTCTAATCCTAAACACATTCTAATTCAACTTATGAAATACTATCCGCGAGCTAATGTATCAGAAATCATCTTCACTAGAAACGGCATAATTATTAAATCTCCAGACCAAAACTTCCTTACTACAATAAGAAACAAAGCAGGCTTTCACATTTTTGGCGACAAAGCTACCATCCAAGCTCTCTCTCAAACCAGAAAAAAGCAACCACCGCCGCCTCGACGCCAACCCATGTTTTCAGTGGTGATAAAAGGCGTTCCACCAGCATATTCCGATGAAGAAATCCTAGACGAATTAAGACTCGAATGTTATGAAGTTCACAAATGCATTCGCATCAAGTGTCAGTCCGGTCCCACCTATCTCGTTCGAGTTCTTACAACATCCAAGGAAACAGTAGACGATCTGCTGCAAAATGGTGCTTATATCTATCGCAGACGTCATAGAGTAGAACCATCCCGCACTTCACCACCACTCCCAATCCGCTGCGAAAGATGCCAAACATATGCCTCACATCTGACTAAAAACTGTCCAAACTCACCCCGCTGTGGACACTGCAATGAGGACCATTCCACTAACAACTGTCCTAACCTGAAAAAACCACCTCTATGCAATACCTGCCATCAACAACACCCAACCTATAGTTATAAATGCCATCAAAAACCTGCTCCACCTACTGATAAACCTGAACTATCCGTTCCCATCCGCACCACCGATTCCGCTACACCACCTGCTAACTCCTTAAGAGAACCCATCACAGCTGAAGACTTGCTCCGTTTCACCACTCTTGTTCTTCAAAATATCCAGCCCTTCTTACGCCCACACATTCTTATGCAGGTCGATCACATAGCCCAACAATTATTTGGCTTACAACTTTCTGCCACTTACACCGGTCCACATGCCCACTTTTCCATCACATCTACTAAAACAGATCCAGAATGGCCATCTCTATAATTTACAACCATCGCCCAACAACTTCTAAAACACTATCAATCTTCATGGCAGTCACTTTCCTCTTCATTAATATCCGATCTCTTCTCACTCACAAAGCAGTTTTTGAACAACTCCTAAGGGAGAAACAAATACAGGCTTTTGCGTTGAACGAAACCTATCTCAAACCTACACATCATGTCCGTTTTCCACAGTTTCAACTACACCGTCATGATTGCTCTAGACCATACCAACGAGCAAATGGAGGCACTGCAATTGGAACATATCACAATATCCCTGTACGCACTCACTATTTTCCAAAGCCACATAACCTTCCCGAGTATTCCATAGTCACACTATATTTTCGCACCAAAATCATCACTCTATGCACTATCTACATTCGACCAGGCCACCCCATACCATATGAATTTTTTCAATACATTGACAATACTTTTAGGCATTACATCATCATGGCAGACATAAATATTCATTGCCGCCCGCAGGCTGAGAAACAACAGTTTCACAACTACATCTCTAATATCATTGCCGCCGATTTTCATCATCTCCCATCGCCATCTCGCCCCATCAGCAACACTTCCCCAGACATTGTTATCAGCTCTGCGTCTCTGAATATTCAAAATCTTAGGGTTCTCCCACCTTTCGGCAGCGATCATGCTCCGATACTACTCGATATTATTCTCACCCACTCAGCTCAAACACAACCGCCGCCCATTCACTACTTTGATTATAATCATGCAAATTGGGCTAATTTCCAAGCGGATCTTACAAATTCGATACAGCCTCTTCCAGAGCCTACCTCAGAGCACGAACTCTATGACCTTGTTGACCAACTCACAGCATCTCTTGACACAGCCACCCACAATAACATACCCTTACGTATACGTCATCCACACAAACCTCCGATCCCTCCACAATATCTTTCCATCCTTGCTGCTTCTCGCCGCTCTTTCCGTGACTTTCAACGTACTCATAATCCTATATCCTTAGCACAGCATCGTCGTTGGACTCGCATGCTTCATAATTACCTTACTGCCTATAAAAGAAAACGTTGGATCTCCACCTGCAACTCCCTCTCAACTACATCACATCCTACCAAATTCTGGCAAAAATTCCATCAGTTAACTGGTCAAACTCGACATACATCATACCCTATCATCTCTCATCATCATCCTCTCCAAACCGATACTGATAAAGCAAATGCTTTTGCCTCCTTCTTCCAAGAAATATTTACCCCTACCGTACAACTACCACATCCAACTATCACCCGACGTGTCGAACGCCTTGCAAATCCGCACTCCCCCCTCCTACAACCCAACATTCACCATCAACTCACCGATTCACCTCTTAATGATCCCATTACTCCTGCAGATATCTCAGCCTCCATCAAATCGAAACGTACCACGGCGCCTGGCTTTGACCATATAACTTATAAACTCATAAAAGCCTCTCCTCCCGTCTTATATACACTTCTTGCAGCCATATACAACTTCATTCTCCGCGCCGGCTTTTATCCACCACAATGGAAAATCTCAAAAACTCTACTTTTCACCAAACCTAATAAATCTCCTACAGAACTCTCATCATACCGTCCTATACAACTGACATCAGTACTCAGCAAAATCTTTGAACGCATTCTTGTCAGTCGCCTTCATAACCATCTTTCTGAACGAAACCTCATTCCTCTTCATCAAGCTGGTTTTCGCCCAAACATCAGTATTTCCGATCAACTCTTACGCCTCACGACTGCCATAACTAATCATTACAATACTTCCAAACCTTCCTGCCTGTTATTGTTCGATCTTGAAAAGGCTTTTGACAAAGTTTGGCATGCCGGCCTCATCGCAAAACTTCTCTCTTTTCATCTTCCTTTCTCCTACATCAGATGTATCCATTCTTTCCTTTCAAATCGTATGACTTACATTACCGTCAACCAATCACTTTCACATCCGATCTTTCTTCACTGTGGTGTTCCTCAAGGCTCTGTTCTTTCACCCCTTCTTTATGTATTATACGTAGCAGACATGCCCCCTCTACCACCAAATGTCTCATTATATCAATATGCCGACGATACAGCTTTTTTCACCACAGCCAACACTGTTCAACAGATTAATCGAACACTTCAACAAGCAATTGATGCCTTCACTTCCTGGTGTGACAAGTGGCGCCTAACAATAAATCCCCTCAAAACACAGGCTATCATTTTTCTTCCACCTCGCTGCCGATCACGAATTTATCGCAACCCTGCTCTTCTTCATATTCACGTCAATGGCACTTTCATACGCCCATCATCACAAGTAACATACCTCGGAATCATCTTTGACTCCAAACTCAGCTGGAAACCTCACTTACAGAAAATCCGATCACAGGCTACAAATCGATTAAACCTTCTCCGGCGGCTAGTGGGCACCACTTGGGGCTTACATACTGACACTGTTATTAAGACTTATAAGGTTTTCCTTCGACCTGCTCTCACACATGGCCATATATGCTGGATCTCTGCCCCTGACACACTATATACTAGACTTGCAATATCCGAACGTCATGCTCTCCGCCTTGCCTATCGCATAAGACTACCAGCACCAATTGCCGATCTCTATCGCCGTATCAACTTTCCCACCATCTTACAACACTTGGAAACACTGCGCACAAAATACATAACAAAAGTCATTGCCGAAGGTAATCCGCTCTTCCTCGACACCTTTCACCAGGACATCATTCATGATACCCCTCCTCAACATCAAGCCACACCTCTTCAACATCTTCTTACTCTGTACCATACGACTTTAGACGATAATGACCCCCACAAGGCCGATTTTGCTATATACCGTCCACCTCATCTTAGTCCATGCATTTATCCATCTCTGCACTAGTGTTCCATCAATGTTGTCAGCGGGCTTCATCTGTCCTCATCAGCCCTGTGACGCCCCAGGGCAGAAGATAACCATTCACTCGTCCATACTAACATTACCCTCGTGTTTGTGACGTCCATCAGCACTTCACCTCATCTCTCATAAAAAAAAAATAAAAAAATAAAAAATAAATAAATAAAAAATAAAAAATAAAAAAAAATAAAAATAAAAAAAGATGCCCACAAATAAGAATGAAATGGAATAAAATAAAATAATGCTCCTAACCCTCAATGCCCCCCTATAAATAAAGAAAATTCCCCATACCTATAACTCTCGTCCCGAAGAAAGGGCATAACCCTTTGACCGGCTTAACCCTTTAAAAAAAAAAAAATCGGTATCGGTCTGATGGTTCAAGTGATCAAGACTCACAAACATAGTCACTATCAATTTTATAATATAGACTAACCTTTGGCTAGCTGGGGGCTCAGTCCCCAGATCCACGCGTTTACTCGGCCTACGGCCTCGCATCTCTTAGCTATCAGCATTTGCTCTTTAATTACATTTCCTGAATTTGGTACAGCTGGGGGCTTCGCCCCCTGACCCTCACATTTACTCGGCCTACGGCGTCGCACCTCTTAAGTCCAGAATTATAACAAATTTCAAGTTTATTTTCTTATTTCAACTATCTACAAGATAAGATTTTGTATCCCAAGAAAATGCCCATTTAAATAACATGGGAATTCCTTCATCCCCCTTTAGACCCCTTTAAAACTAAAAATATTCACTTTTGGTAATTTTCCTATAGGTTAGTCCCGAAGGCTACAATCATGCCAAATTTCATAATTCTAATCATGCTGGAAGTGCCTAAACATTTTGGAGTGTAGAAGATGTCCCATATAGATAACATGGGAAAGATTTTTCGCTTCCCTATAAAAGCACTCTACAGTTGGAAATTTTTATTTTTAGCGATTTACTTAGTTGATGCTGATTAAAACGTATAAGCATACAGAATTTCAATATTTTATTCATATTCCAAGTACCTAAAATATGAGATTATAAGTCCAATAAAAAAAGGTCCATTTAAATAACATGGGGAAATCCTTCATCCAATCTTTAGACCTCCTAAAAATTAAAAATATTCACTTTTATCAATTTTTCTGTCGATTAGTCCCAGAAAGCTACAATCATGTTAAATTCAATTATTGTAATCCTACAGGAAGTGCCCAATAATTTGGAGCCGTAAAAGGTGTCCCATATAAATAACATGGGAAAGATTTTTCAGTTCCCCATAAAACCACTCTACAGTTGGATTTTTTAAAGTTTTACTTATTTACTTAGTTAACGCCAATGAAAACTTATAAGCATACCGGATTTCAAATTTTTATTCCAATTTCAAGTACCTAAAACATTAGGTTGTAGGTCCACAAAAACATCCATTTAAATAACATCTCTCCTTTAGACCCCTAAATATTAAAAATATTCACTTTTGGCAATTTTTCTGTCGGTTAGTCTTGGAAAACTACAATCATGCCAAATTTCAACTTTCCACGTCAACCGGAAGTACCCCTTTATTTTATGTCAGCTCATATAGTTTCATATGTAGTTAGGATAGGATTGAGTTTATATACCGATTTTCACACCTTTAACTTAGGCAAAACCTCACATTCAACACATTCTCAATAAAAAAAAGCACAATTTTGACATTATAGATTTTTTTACATTTTAACTCCTTAAGAACCAAATTTTCTTAAGGCTCGGTAGCTCAATGGTAGAGCTCTTACCTCTGGTGCGTGGGGAATACGGTGTGCCCGCGCCCACAGAACATAGTTTCTGAAAGAAACACTGGTCGCGGTGGGCTCAGTGAAAAAGCGGTAGACCTTTGGTGCATGAGGTCCTTGGTTAGATCCCAGCTTGGGCCTAGTAAGCTTTCTCGTGGACAAATATTGTGTACGTGGGTTTCCTCGAGGTTCTCCCGTTTCCTCCCACTTTCTTCATTCTAGCATTTCTTTCATTTCTCGTCAACACTGTCTCTTTTAGCCTAGCCGGCGTAATCGTGGGACGTAAAATTAAATATTTAATTTTCAACACAGGTCTAGTATTTTTAGATCTGAGATTAGAAAAGCATTAAAACAACAATTGAACTAATATCGAACATATTAATTTTAGTAAAACTACTTTTCATTGAGAATAGCTATATTCAACTAACAAAACCTGTATTGTACGATATGAAACTAATAACATTTTGTGAGTTTATGTATGAAAATAAAAAATAGTAGTGTACTATTAAGTGTTATAGCGCAGAGAATTAAAGTAGCCGAAAATAGCGTGCCGCCGAATTTGAAATTGTTGTGGCGAGGGCATTAAAAAGCCACCCAATCCACTCCTTGTAGCCCAATCTGGCAACACTGGCTTGCATCAAAAGTGACCATTCTACCACTCAGTCACTGTGTTGCCGATGATGAAACTCTAACCTCGTCCCCACACCAACCCTTGTATCCTTCATTTTCCTTTCTGGGCTTTGTGATTGACAAGAGTTCTATCTAGAGACTTCGATGAAAATATTTCTGTTTTGACTGCCAGTACCAAAGGCATTTGAAGATGGTTGACAGGAAGCCGTTGAATGTGTAAACAGAAGTCATATTTTCTATTCATTCTGAGATAACATACTTGCTTTGTTTACTAGATATTCAGTTCGTGATCAACAGGAAGTCTTACTTCCAGACTTCCCATGTAACAAACAGTTGCATAAGCGTAATGCAATAGAAAACTTTTTACTATAGACAATCAGGGTTAGGCGTCAGTGCTTTTCTTTAGTGAAAGGAAATACTGTACAAAGAATAAAAAATGTGTTATATATCCGGTCGCGATTACAATCCAATGCCTAAGGTGCTATCTTATTTGCCTACGATAGATATCTTTCTTTCTTTCCTTTCTTCTTCTTCTTTTTTGCATACGCAAAGACAACATTTTGAATCGCCTTTGGTTGGCCATAATCCATCAAAAATTATACTGTATTCCCTGACAAATTTTAGACATAACAGCATAATATAAAATGAAATCTTTCAGTTTAACGTACCACGATTATGCCCTTCAGGTAAGGGAGACGAATGTGCAGGACAAGTGTATCAGTGGAATGAGAATGTGGGAGAAACGGGAGTACCCCGAGAAAAGCCACGGCACGATGTTGTCTACCACAAATTTACTTGGCTGCAATCGAACCATGGATCCCACGTACTAGAGATAAGCGCTCTACCTCTGAACTATTGTGCTCCTCATAGTTTAATCTGAGATTATACCTTTGGACTATGCTAGATTAATATGATCATAACATGCTCATATTGTAAGTGTAGTAATATCACCTACATAAAATTTTACAAGCACGGATGATGCATTCTGTTACCTCTGATGCTAAACAGCAAGTCGGTTTTTCCCGCTGAAAGAAGAAAACGTTTATAAATTGACTAATTATACTACTTTCCTCAGAGTTCTATTTTAATTCAATTCTCAGACTCCCAAACTATGTTGTACTCTTCCCGGTTATCAAGTTGTTACCACGTTCGTCTTTAGTGCACGGGCCCCCGATTCAATTCCCTTTTGAGGCACGTTAAAATTTGAATGCATTGCAGTGGTTCGGACTCCACTTTAGTTCACTTGATTTGCTTTTCAGTTTAGCATTCCTTCCAGCAGCGAGGCTGTTTGGGACATTGACCTACACCTTAACGTGGAATCCGATCCTAACCGAAATCAAAACCGAGTCTCCCACGCGAAAGGCGCGTACCTTAACCGCTTAGCCTCAAGCTCCGGATTGCACTTTAAACTGTAGATCCATGTTTAATATAATTAGGTTAGACGAGCAACAATAATCTTGCTATCGAAAAGCGACCATAATTTTCAATACAACCAGCACCTATTCTTCTAAATTAGAACCTTACAAATTCTATCCCTCATAATAAGCTTCAATATAGGGGAGATCGAAACTATAAAGATAAGCAAGAAAGTTCTGTCGCTGTTATGGAGGTCTGTGTTCAATTAGCCCTCACACCGTGAGTTGAACGCGAATGGAGGTAAGGTGAAGGTCACTTGTTGGTGTGGATATAACCAATATAATACCTGGTTCTGGCAGTTCAGTTACAAAGTGAATTTGCGAAAGGACAGAGTAAACATGGGATCTCCACAAAGCGTCATAATGACGTGTATGTTGTACGAATTCAAACTGGGGTCAAACTGGGCTGCAGCGGGGCGCAAGATATGCCAGGCCTTTGATGTGGGTGTCGTGATTACGCGGACAGTGCAGCGGTGATATAACAAGTTTAAGGACAGTGACGAAGCACTCGAAGACGAACCACGTGCCGGAAGACCAACACATGTACAAAATGAAGATTTTCAGGCAGTAATTGAGGCGAATAGTGGCCAGACATATATTCACGTGGTGAGACAATAAGGACAAATATTCACTACGCACTTACTGTGCGCAGAGCGCCAAACACTTCTATTCAGTTTTGAATTGTTATTCGCGTGAAAGGTTTCTGTCTTTATTATTCTTAAATTATTCAACAGGTGCCGGGAATGTGAACATCTTTTATCTTTGAAAGGTGACTTTGTTAGAACACTTATTTCTGGTGCGAGTGGTCTACGGTTAGATTCTCGTTGGGGGCACTTGATCGAAAAAGCGTAAAAGCCATTTCAGCTCAGCCATTCTGAGCGAGGTTTTCCTTATTCACACTAGGCAAATTCCAGGATGGTACCTAACACACAGGTCCCAGGCCGTTTCCATCTCTCTCCTCGGATGGTGTGATCGGCGATGACGGGCCAACATGACCATCGCCCCGAAAGCCCAGAAATCTAAGCCAAAGCTAAGATAAATTTCCTAATGCTAATTCTAAGCAACACCTATTTTCTTGACCTGGTTTAATGTGAATCCCAAATATGACATTATGCGGACATGAATAGATGTTATGCAGGCGAAAGTTGTGTGAGTGCATATATTTACTAAAGCTTCTCCGTGAGTGTAAAATGCAATACTTCGGACACCATTTCGTCATCTTTGTCAGTCACGTCTCCGAGTGGCACTTCTTTATTCGCGAAAGCAAATAGAGGTATTTCCGTCAATTGAATCTTGATATTGAAGTTTTGTGTTTAAAGATTGTTATTATAAGATATGTGCACGAGCGTCGAAATAAGAAAATTTGTCTCTAACAAGTGCGAATCAAGTCAATATTTCTTTAATAACTTCTAAACTCTGTTGGTTCACAACGTTAGTGACACAGTCATATTTTTAAAAACTTACTAATGAGTAAAATATAACAAAAGTATAGTAACCACTCAAATAGCCCTTTCATAGACTCGTGTTTCTTGCAAAACTCATTTTCTGTCATTTTTACTTTAATATATGTTGCAAAGTTTTTTTTTTTGAAGGGGTAGGTAGAGTTAAGTTGAGAAAACTTCAGTTTAAAATTCATTTTTATTATTGGTTTATTATTTTAAAAAATAATATAACAATATTAACATAAATGTTATAATACAAGTTTTTTTTTGTGAGGTAGAAAAAATGTAACTTAAGATTTTTTTTTAAGTTTTAGGACAGGATTTTATAGAGTTTGGGCAAGCTAAGTAGAGTGGTGTCGGAAATCCCAATGCTCTGAAGCAAGCAGTGAGGGGGTTAAGAATTATAGATCTTTGAAGCAGCTTAAGTAACTGAGATTTGGATTTTGATATAGAGTTTTGAGGAAGTTAAGCTAGGTAGAAGAGAAGCTTAGAGTTTTGCAGCAGACTAGAGATTTTGACTTTTTTCTTTAGCTCTAGGCAAGCTAGAGGAGGGGAGACCAATCGCAGATTCGTGATTGCTTATTTTTATTTATTTATTTATTTATTTATTTATTTATTTTTTTTTTTGTTATATTGGCACTCAGAGCGGCGGTGGTGCTTCTACTTCTTTTGAAATGAAATCTTTAAGTTTTACGTTCCAATGCCGGTTAGGCTAAAGAAGACGGTGATGGTGGAATGAAGAAAGTGGGAGAAAACGGGAGAACCCCTCGAAAACCCCACGAGCACGGTGTTTGTCCACAACAAAGTACACACGGCGCGAGCTGGGTAGGGATGCGCACGAGTCGAGTCGAGTCGAGATTTAAGCCTGTCTCGACTCGACTCGAGAAAATGTTGTCTCGACTCGTGTCTCGACTCGAAAATATGTTGCTGTCTCGACTCGTGTCTCGACTCGACAGTCTCTGTCTCGACTCGACTCGAATTCGAGTCGAGACGTCTCGAAATTCGAGTCGAGACAAAATATACGAGTTAAAATATACACACACACATCACCCAGACCATTATGACTACCTACCTAATTGTTAGTATGTCCACCTTTTGGCACGAATAACAACGGCAACGCGTCTTGGCGTAGTCGCAATGTTCCTCGGTGGGTCGCTGGAGAGAGTTGGCACCACATATGCACACACAGGTCATCTAATTCCCGTAAATTCCGGGGAGGAGGTGATGCGCCCTCGGTCACGTTCAATCACATCCCAGATGTGATCGATTGGGTTCAGATCCGGAGAGTTTGGGGGCCAGCACATCACTTGGAACTCGCTCCTGTGTTCCTCGAACCACTCCATCACACTCCTGGCCTTGTGACATGGTGCATTATCTTGTCGAAAAATTACACTACCGATGGGAAACATGGCCGTCATGAAGTGACGTAGTCTGCAAGCAGCGTGTGACGCCTCGGCCGTCATGGTGCCTTCCTCGAACTCCAATAGACACATGGATGATCACCTGAATGTTCCCCAGATAATAATTAAGCCGCAGCCTGTTTGTCTCCGCCCCCCAGTACAGATGTCAAGGAGCTGTTCCCTTGGAACACGACGGATTCGCACCCTCACATCGTCATGATGAAGATGATATCGGGATTCATCAGATAATGTAACGCTCTGCCATTGTGCCAAGCTCTAGTGGCGATGGTAACGTATTCATTTCAGTTGTAGTTGCCGATGTCGTGGTGTTAACATTCGCCATCGGTACGAGTGTTCGGTGCACTGTGTGTTCAGACTAGTATTGTGAAGGTCTGTGAAAAAAACAGAAATTTTGGGTATAAAAACAGTTTTTTTACGGTTTTCCCGAGCTGGGGAAAAAACGGAAAATTTGGGTATTATCAGAATCATCATTTTTGTTAATCACAGAATCATTTTAGTTAATATGTTAAATCAAACATATTTCATAGAGATATCTTCATTGTTCTATGTAAAATTCCGGAAATTTTGAAATCATTAGAAAAAAATCATTTGTTCGGAAATATTGGCAAAAAACAGGAAAATATAGTTTAAAAACTATTTGTTGGCCTGATGCTAGTAATCTTACTTGCTGTAACATGTCTGCAACATATACAGTGGGAAGTCGAAAATTCGAACTAATTGGGACCACAGGTAGTTCGGATTTTCAAATTGTTCGGATTTTCGAAAATGACCAAGAAAATGCCATTTAGGCTTACATATACTGTACGGTATGTTCTTCTATCGATACAGTGGTTATTCAGTACATACAGTAATTACAATACCGTACGTAAGGCTACTTACATTTAATGTTTCTGAAGAACCTGCTTGTACTCTAAATAACACTGTTCTTGTAAGTCACACTTAAAACTTATAGGCCTAAGAAAAAAATAAAAATAAAAATACATGACGAACAATTACATATAAATGAACTTTTGTAAAAACACTGACCTCACATAACGTCGATGGACACGCCATTATTTGTTTCTCGCTAGCGTTAAGACAAAATGTAAAAAGCTTCTAGGGACCGCGTTCGGATTTTTGACGTTAGGATTATCGACGTCCTACTATATATGCAATGTATTTCGCTAACGGAAAAATACTTAAAGCAACAGGTTTTAATTATACTTTACACACATATACCGCACAAGTGAGTAAATTTGAGCAGCGAGAAATATATTAAGTGAAACTTCCGTTAGTTATTATTACAGACTAGCAGAATATCCGTTCTTCGCACGGGGAGAATACGTTTCATTTTGGACGCAAAGGACACCAAAACTGTCACCAATGAAGTTGTGGAACCCCAAAACTATGAATTTGACATTAATACCGATAATTTTCAATTATCTTTACATGTCGCCATCCCCCTTAGAGTACTAATGGGGCTGAATTTGTGGATTTAAACGGCATCTTCTGTTCATCTCAGCGAGTATGGATTCGAGGCCATTTTCGATCATGTATATATATAGGTAGATATATATACATATATACACACAGAGGCGGATCCAAGGGGCTATCGCCCCCTCTCTTCACACTCAAGTATACACTGCATAAAATGGGCTTCAATCCTGCTTTACACTGGATAAAACTGCAAACTATGGTTTAGCCTCTCCCTTGATCATATCCTGGATCCGCCACTATACTGTATATAATGCTCAAAAAAATTAGGGGTTCAGCTGAAACATCACACAAGACCTTAAGATAGTGTACGAATAAGCTTGTGTTTGACTCATATATATCATACAAGAAGGAATGCTTTAAGATACACTAGAAAAATGGGGCACATACTGGTGTTGGGGCACGGAAAATCTTGTTCACATGGCTCATGACACAAGACGGTTATGTGTGTACCTCTCGAACTGCTCACAAACAGGCAAGGCAACAACACTGATTGTTCCTTAATATGTCATATGATCACTTCGAATAGCCAACAGAGCCTCGCACCTGCGTGGCATGGACTCAATCAGATTATCGATGACTTCTTGGGGAATATTGTGCCACTCATCCAGAAGAGCGACTTCCAGCTCTGGAATGGTTAATGGATTTACTGGCCTAGGGGCAATTCGTCTGCCATGCATATCCCAGACATGCTCAATTGGAATGAGATCCGGAGAGCATGCTGGCCACTTCATCCGAGCGATACCCTCAGCATCCAGCATCTCATCCACTAACCGAGCTCTGTGAGGACGAGTATTGTCATCCATGAAAAGGAACGAATCACCAATAGCACCAGCATAGGGAAGAACTAGAGTTTTCATGATCTCATCCCTATATCTGAGAGCCGTCAAAGAGCCATTTCGGATGATGTGGAGCTCAGTACGCTCACCAATGCTGATTCCTGCCCACACCATCAGTCCACCACCATGATACTGGGATCTTTCTCGCACAAACATGGGATTGTGTCGTGTTCCGCAATCTCTCCAGATGAAAACACGTCGATTATCAGGCTCCACACTGAATCGAGACTCGTCAGAGAACAAAACATTGCCCCATTCATTGCGTCCCAACCCACGATGTTCCTCTGCCTTCGCTCTTCGATCAACACGGTGTCGTGCAGTTAATGGGACACACATCATAGGTCTACGTGCGTAGAGACCACCTTCTCGAAGGCGATTGCGGACCGTTTGAGTGGATATTGTGCGTCCTGTTGTTGTTCGGAAGGCTTGCGGGAGCAGAATTGTATTCTGACGCCGGTTTCGACGGGCTGTTAACAAGAGATAACGATCGTCTCTGGCTTTGGTTGCTAGTGGACGGCTCTGTCCTTGTCTTCTTCGAACACTTCAAGTTGTTTGAAATCGATTCCACAATCGGGAAATCACACTTTGTGCCAATCCTATGGCATGTGACACCTCCCGCTGTAACTGACCAGCTTCCAACCTGCCGACAGCTCGCCATGCCAACGATTCTGGCAAATCACGTTGTTGCGCAATTTCACTACGTAGATTTGTGACGCACTAAACACAATGAGAATAAAGGTATCCTGGAGCTGGAATGTGTTGGCAGCGCCACACTACAAAATGATATCTGTTAGCGCCACATCACTGATCACGTGCACAGATGTTTCAAACGGTTCGTTTGCACGTTGGGCCTTCAGCATTTTAATCTGAACTGGACAAGATACCGTACAGTGTTCTCACATTATTCGTAAGAAGTTTTACATGTGTTTTCATCTGATTCCCTATTTTTTTGATCTATATATATATATATATATATATATATCTTAAATATACCCATTCTTCGCATGGAAGTCAAGGCCTGTGGAAGTATTACCCTCATTTCCGCGACCGCGAAAACTATGGATCTGAAACTAAATAGATCATCTTGGATTACTTTTACATGTCTCGGTATATCCCCCCCCCCCCGCTGATTCTCGGTCCACATACAATGGTAGCTGAATTTGCAAGTGATCAATAATGAAAGTGTCACCATTCATCTCACCGACCGCGAAAACTATGGATTTGACACTAATATCGGTCATTGTGGATTACTTTTACACGTTTCGGTATCCCCACCCCCCGCTGACTCCCGGCCCACATACAATGGTAGCTGAATTTGCAAGTGATCACTAATGAAAGGGTCACCATTCATCTCAGCGACCGCGAAAACTATGGATTTGACACTAATATCGGTCATTGTGGATTACTTTTACATGTTTCGGTATCCCCACCCCCCGCTTACTCCCGGCCCACATACAATGGTAGCTGAATTTGCAAGTGATCACTAATGAAAGTGTCACCATTCATCTCAGCGACCGCGAAAACTATGGATTTGACACTAATATCGGTCATTGTGGATTACTTTTACATGTTTCGGTATCCCCACCCCCCGCTTACTCCCGGCCCACATACAATGGTAGCTGAATTTGCAAGTGATCACTAATGAAAGTGTCACCATTCATCTCAGCGACCGCGAAAACTATGGATTTGACACTAATATCGGTCATTGTGGATTACTTTTACATGTTTCGGTATCCCCACCCCCCCTTTACTCCCGGCCCACATACAATGGTAGCTGAATTTGCAAGTGATCACTAATGAAAGTGTCACCACTCATCTCAGCGACCGCGAAAACTATGGATTTGACACTAATATCGGTCATTTTGGATTACTTTTACTTGTCTCGGTTCCCCCCTTCCCCGCTGACTCCCGGCCCACATGCGATTGTAGCTGAATATGCAAATCATCGCTAATGGAAGTGTCACTATTGATCTCAGAGACCGCGAAAACTATGGATTTGACACTAATATCGGTCATTGTGGATTACTTTTATATGTCTCGATATCTCAACTCTCCCTTCCCGTTGACCCCCGACCCGGTGCCGCATAGCATGAATTTGGAAGTTAATGCGATCGGAGTTTCACCATTGATTTCAGCGACCGCGAAAACTATGAATTCAACACTAATATCTGTTATTTTCTACTACTTTTACATGTCCCGGTAAACAACCCCTGAGACCCCCCTGGTTCGAATTTTGACAAAATCGTTTAACTCTGGTCTGGAGCCTGGACCAAGGTATTCGTGACTAAAATTTGGTAACTCTCGGTCAATTTGTCTGGTTCCCAAGCCGGTTCCGGTAAACGCCTCCCCTTGAGACTCCCCTGGTTCGAAATTTGAAAACAACTTTTCGTCTTCATCTCGGGCCTAGGCCAAGGTACCCCTGACCAAAATTTGGTAACTCTCGGTCCACTCGTCTGGTCCCCAGGCCGCATACGGACAGACAAACACACAAACAAACTGTTTATTTTATTTATATTAGACTAGATAGATTCTTGGAAATTATACCAGATTTTCATATTATCTTTCCGAACTAATTTTAAACCCGCCCCCCGCTCCTACTTATCTTTATATGTATACAGTATATCTATATTTATATCTATATATGTATATAACAAACGCAGGAATTACCCCATAAATAACGCTCCTGGAGGACCCCTTTCTCAAAGAAATTGCTGGGGAAACACTTATACAAACTTCAGTTTTCGTACCGGATGATTACCGAGATCTGGTGAAAAAAAAAACCTGCTTTTGCATTCGAATTAAAAAAAAATAGTTCTTCTCAGGTTAGTATTCACTGATAATGGGTACATCAGTGGACTTTGAATACATCCACATCGTATCCACTGAGTTGCGAAATTGTGTACCTCCAGACATGGACGGCCGAAGAAAATTTTGTAGGGGAACATCTTCAATGTTTGCTATATTAGTCTGGCTTTTAATGTGCATGGTTTGTTATATTACGTATACATTTTCGTGAGCCAAGGAGGTTCATTCTTATCAAACACGGAGATTATGAAGGAGCAGATCTACTGTACAAAATATAATAAAAACATCTCTTTCGGATTTCTATCATCCCGCAGTCCAACCCCGAGACGGAAACATAAGAGATAGGCTTTTTGTTTTTAAACAAGATAACGTGTCTAGCGAATGCTTTACATTGTGAAGATTATATTAGTGAAAATTAAACGAATATAATTTTACAACTTAATATACATATTACTAAATGTTTAGCTCCCTGTTGCTATGTTGTTAACGATGCGCCTTTCTCGAACGAACGATTCATGGTAGGAGCTCATGTGTTTCAAATCCGACATTAAACTGTACGTTCACGTCTTGTAGAGCTTTGCTCCTAAAAGCGACGCTAAACTATAATCTAATTTAATATTATTAATATTAAAAAATAATGACTTATCAATGTGGCGTCAATTTGGCAGTCATCAAATCCATTTTATACTTTCACTTAATCCAGTGGATATTAATATAACAATTACGAGACACGCGCATATAAATACTCAGAAACAAGCACATACACACGTACTCATACACAAATATGAACACTTCAAATCTATTTACATGTGTTGGACTGCACTGCATCAAGTATCTTCTCATGTATCTGCATTTTCTGATTCATCCACAGATTTGTTATTTGTACGCATCAATCATTTTAGCATTTTCGGGAAGGTTCAGGGTTTGTTCTTCATTTAAAGAGTCGGTTCTCTGTATTGGAAACAGAATGAGGGGAGGGTGGGGAAATTTATACTTTATGAATGGATAACATTTTAAGAAATATATACAAAACATGCCGCTTCCGACGCAGCACTAAAGCATTTCTTTTAGTGGTGTACTACTAGTGGTACTCTGATGATAATACCCCCTCCCTCTCAAGTTGTAAAGTGAGAAGGGAAAGAAACATCCCAGACACTCAGGGTTCAGTTGACAATAATAAAACTATGGGTAAGTAAACATCTTGTGCAGAGTCACGTTTTGCTTATTTTTGAACATTTCTGTGAAATCAACAATACAGCAGCGGAAATACTAACTGGTTTTATTACTCCAACCATCGCTTCAACAAGGGATAATTCCCAACGGTCAGTGTTCTCTTTCTCTTTTTCTGTCCTCGTTCTTATTCTCTACATCTTTAATGAAGTAGGGGGCGCCCACCCCTCGACATTTGGACGTCTTTTCCTCTTGGTTTCGCCACTTGTTGAAGACAATCACCACAGCACTCCTCGAACACCTGACAAGTCCTGCAATTTCCGAAATTCTCGTGCCGAGTGTTTCTGAGCGAGTACTTTCTTCAAAATAATATTAAAAATTATAGAAAGATTTTCGAGACATTCGAGTCGAGTCGAGATTTTTACCAGCTGTCTCGACTCGACTCGAGTCTCGACTCGAAAATTCGAGTCGAGAAATACGTTTGTCTCGACTCGTCTCGAATTTTACAAAGAGTGTCTCGACTCGAGCGCATCCCTAGAGCTGGGATCGCACCAGGGACCCCAAGCACCGGAGAACTGAGCCACCGCGCCCCCTCTACTTCTTTTGTTGTTGTGTGACTTGTAGGTGGTGTTGGTGTTTTGTTGTTTACAAACAAAAAACACGTGTAATGAACTAATATAAAATAAAGAGGTACTTCCGGTTAACGTGGAAAGTTGAAATTTGGCATGATCGTAGCTTTCCGCGACTAACCGATAGAAAAATCGCCAAAAGTGAATACTTTTAACTTTTAGGGGGTCTAAACCGGGGTGAAGAATTTCCCCATGTTATTTAAATGGGTCTTTTTTTTTTTTGGACATATAATCTCATGTTTGAGGTACTTGGAATTAGAATATAAACTTCAAATTTGGCACGCTTGTACGCTTTCGTTAGCGTTACGAAAGTAAATTAGTAAAAATTAAAATTTCAAATTTTAGAATGGCTTTATAAGGAACTGAAAAATCTTTCCCATGTTTTTTATGTGGAACACCTTTTACACCCCAAAATTATTGGACACTTCCTGTAGTGCTACACTGATTAAATTTGACATGATATAAGCTTTTCGGGAATAACAGACATGAACATTGCCAAAAGTGAATACTTTTAATTTTTAACGGGTCTGAATGGGAATTTAAAAAAATCCTCTGTTATTTAAATAGGCGTTTTCTTCTGATACAAAATCTTATCTATTAGATAATGGAAATAAGAAAAGAAACTTGTAATTCGGTAGAATTGTGGGTTTAAGAGGTGCGAGGCCCTAGGCCGAGCAAAGGCGGGGATGTGGGGCGAAGCTCCCAGCTGGGCAAATTCAAGAAATATGAAGAGCAGATGCACGAAATTCACTGTTGAGGCAAAGGCTGATACATGAGACATGCAAGGCCGTAGGCCTGGCAACCGCGAAGGCCTGGGGGCGGAGCCCCAGCTAGCTAAACGTTAATCTATATTATCAAATTGAAAATGACTATCTTTGTGACTCAATCTCTTGAACCACTCGAGCAATCTCGATCAAATTTTCATCATATGTTCGGGCCTGAGATGGTTTTGTCATATCAATTTGACTGTGCAACTTAGGGGAGGAAGGAGGGGAAAGCACATTTATAAATGATCAAAAATGACTCACATCAGTGTCGAATCTATGTTTTTCGTCGTCGGTGTGATGAACAGTGACACTTCCGATCCCGTTTACATCCAAATTCAGCCCCGCAACTTAGGGAAGGAAATACATAAAACTGATGAAAAATGACCCATATCAGTGTCGAATCAATAGTTCCTGGGATCACTACATCATCTACTGATCGGTGACAGTTCCGATGCCATTTAAATCGATTACACTAGAAACGAAAATAGCTTATTTTACGGATACGAAGCACATGAGATACGGAGTTGTGCATTTAAATTTTCATTTCAACCCAGCGAAGCGGGAAATCGATGCTAGCTAACACAAGCACGTGATATATTACAGTATACTTACTATCAGTTTTATACTGGGGCTTTAGTTCTTTGAGTGTGAGAACTTACTAATATTTGAAACGTCCATTGCGTTAGTTTCCAGAGAAGTAATTTTTTTCACTTACTATACTGAAATTGTCTCAGAATCCTCGAATCTATCAGGATATTGTTCTTCATTCTATTTTCCTAAAAGAGAGAGAAAAGGTGGGGGAAAGGACAACAGATATGATAGGTGATCTGCAGGAGTCATTCGATCTTGATAGATGATGATTTCCAGAGGACTCATCTTGTTTGGATACTACCTTAAACTGCGAACTCCCGTCTCACAGGCCCGCACCCAGATTTTTTGTTGTTGCGGGAAGCACAATACTACACTACGTCTATGTTGTAATGAACGGGCATTATTCTGCACCCAAAAACTAACTGTAAAATACCCCCACCTATATATTTTGAGGAAAAATATTACAGAATGATATTATTTTTATATGACAAAGAGAACAGAAAAGTATAAGATAAAATTTTCATAATAAATCAATCATTTCCCTGTTAAATAAGTATAATTTTATTGAGAAATTAGACAAATGCATGTTGGTTCAGAAAGCTTTCGGGTGAAGTACGGATCCGGTGGACCCCTGTGGGTGTGCCAGTGACGTCTCATATAATTGTGGTACTGAAAGAGACACTTAACTCCAATCCAGTGAACCATATACATCTTGACTTGCTTACTATGGATCTGAAATATTCAACAAACCTAAAAAGCCCTTTACTGAATTCTCTATGCCTGTGTGTTTGTCTGTTATTTGCGACTCTTTTTCATTTTTAACCCTGCATTCAATAGAGCATCAAAAACTATAAAGGTAACCAAGAAGATTCTGTCGCTTTTTGTGGAGATCTGTGTTCCATTGGTTGAATGCGAATGGAGATAAGACGAAGTCATCAGTTGTTGGTGTTTGTATATCCAACATACTACCTGGTTGTGGCAGTTCAGCTACACCGTGAACTTCCGTAAGGACACAGTGAACATGGGACCTCCATAGAGCGTCATAAAGGCGTGTACGCTGTACGATTTCAAACTGGGGTCAAAAGGCCGTTGCAACTGAGCGGAAGAAATGCCTTTGGTGAGGGTGTCGTGACTACGCGGACAGTGCAGCGGTGATTTAACAAGTTTAAGGACGGTGACGAAATATTCGAAGAAACACCACGTGCCGGAAGACCAACACATGTACAAAATGAAGATCTTCAGGCAGTAATTGAGGCGAACAGTAGCCAGACCTGTGAGGAACTGGGACTACAATTCAATGTGAGTGGAAAAAACATACGGCAGCACCTCCATCAACTTGGGAAGCACTACAAGTTCGGTCGATGTGTCCCACATGATTTGACAGAAGGCGACGCGATCAGACACCTGTGTTTCTTTGCTGTCTCGTCTAAGGAAGGAGCAACTTCTGGACAGGGTATTGATATGTGAGGAAAAGTGGGTCCTGGATGAAGCTGCAAGACGCCGTCATCATTGATTATATGATGAACCAGTTCCAAAACAGCCGAAACCAGCACTCCATCAGAAGGTCCTCCTGCGTATTTGATGAACTGCTCGCGGCATCGTGCATCGGGAACTACTACAGCTAGTCAGAGCATCAATGAAACTGTGTACTGTCAGCAGTTGAGCCGTGTTGATGAAAAGCTCAAAACTCTGGAGCCAGCACTTCTGAATCGTAATGGGGTCCTCCTGTTACAGGACAACGTTTTGCACCACGTGGCTAGGATGACCCAGGACACCATTGTACGCCTTGGGTGGGAAACTCTATTGCATGCACTATACTCCCCGAACATTGCACAGTCCGATCATCACCCGTTCTATTCCTTGGAAAATCACCTTAAAGGATGCCAGTTCAATCGCTAGTAGAGGTGCTAAATGCACTTGATACTTTCTTCGCTTCACGGCCCACCAAGTTCTTACACGATAGAATGATAAAATCCATGGCCTTCCAAAACGCTGGCAGAAGGCCGTTGATGCTGATAGAGGCTATTTTTGATCTTCCAGGTAGGCCTAAGTGCCATATCGATGTTTGAAAGTGGTGTGTGAAAAAGCAACAGAACTTTCTTGGTTACCTTTATATCTGAGCAAGTGATGGAATTTTCGCGTCACTCTTACCGTTTCCGAGATACTGGCTGAAAAATGGTCGATCTCGGGAACTATAAGTTACAGAGAGATGATGTTGGTGTTGGTTAATACATAATAGGATGGTGAACATTTTGGTACGAAATAGTAACTGATGGCCAATGTTCAACTGGTCACTGGTTTGGCCAGTGGCCACCAGTTAATATCGGTACTAAAATATTTATTATCCTCTTAGGTATTGATTAACACCAGTATAATCTCTCTATGGCTTACGGTTCCTAATATATTGACCAAAAAATAGTTCCGATTTCGGGAGATTTAAGGAGCCTTATCTCGTTAACCGTAAATCATAGAGAGATGATATTTTGCGAATTTTTGCGAGAAAGAAAACACGGTACGGATAGAAAGATTTACTTTTACATGTAGGAACAATCACAGTTATCCTTCCAGCTCCATCTCTCCATTCTTTTTAAGTTCGTTCTGGCAATGCTCTTGGAGCATTTTCAGCTGGTTTCTTCTGTGGATATTTTGTTCCTGACTTATAAGCCATGAAAGGTGAGATTTGTTCTTAAGCGTTTGCAAAGAGCTTCACTATTTGTTATTAAGTACTCGCAAAAAAAGATTGGATAAAATCAGTAAAGGACCAATTTTTCTTGCAGTCAGAGACTTATTCATACTGCAAACTGTTCACGCTAAGAGTTGTCCGTGGGTTTTAGTGCCTGCAACAGCTGCACCTTATAGGCATAAACATGTAATCTCTTCGGGAATAATTACTCCTGCAGTGTTGATCCTGGTATTTCCAATAGTCTGACCCCCCCACACACTGATTTTCTTGGACTCCTCACAAACGCCTGCCGTGCCTCGTCAACGCTGGTGTCTGAAAAGATCTGTGACCCGCACCCTGTTTATGGAGAACAGTACCTGTTTCCATAAATGAAGTACGCCAAGCGTGAACAGTTGCTTGAGACGGTGATTCCCTTCCATATCGTGTGCGAAAGTTTCGTTACACTAAGTATTGGACGTCGTCTCTGTGAAACAGGCTACACGCTGAGCTTTGTTCTGTGGCGTTTATATTTTTGCCAAATCTGCATTACCTGAAAAGTAAATAAAAGCGCTTTATGAGTTATCATGTTTTGAAAACAGTTAGTTATTATGTAGTATAGTTTTAAAGTTATTAGTTTAAAGTTGCAAAGATAAACTATGGATACCTGATAATTTACACGCTAATAAACAAATCCAAGTCTACGGATATGCCAAGTTTGATCTCGATTGGACTATTTCGGTGTATAGTTTTTGTTTTCAAAAATAAAATGCTAAATTTAACCGTTTATAAGTCGAAAACCATAAACCTCCGCAACATAAAATTTCGTACGGTTATGTAGTAGGTGAGTGTCTGAACTCATGTTAAGTCTACGGAAGGGCACGAGCAAGTTCGAGCGAGCTTTCTTTGAAACTCGATTCGACTCGAAACAGTCATCTTTGAACTCGACGGGAAAAATTTCCTCCAACTCGACTCGAATTTGGGTCGAGTTTCGAGTCGACTCGAGGCGAAACGAGCCAAATCCTGTTCGAAGTCTCAAGTACTTTCTTCAAATATCCTACATAGACAATATAATTATTATCAATTATGCTACTACTACTACTACAACTTATTATTATTATTATTATTATTATTATTATTATTATTATTATTATTATTATTATTATTATTGTGGGAGCTGTGTCCCCTCTTGTGTGCAACACTAAAAGTATTCCACATTACTGCTTACAGTTCTCATGGCTTTCTCTTTCCAGTCTAATCAGACATATCTTCAAGACGAGTTGAACGAGCGAGTCGTTTATCAAACTTGGCTCGACTCGAAACCCGATCTCAAAAACAGTGACTCGGCTCGGAACACGACTCGAGGAAATTATCTTTGACTTGACTCGAAGCTAGAGTCGAATTCGAGTCGAGTCGAGTTTTAGCTCGACTCGTGCCCATCCCTAGTGAAGTCCCAATCGGATGGGTTTTGTTTTTCAAAACATGATGGAGAACTCTCTCATGACTAAGCGGTTAGCGTACTTCCCTTAGTCGCGGAAGACCCGGGTTTGATTCCCGGCGGGAAATCATGTGGTTTGGATTCCGCATTAATCTGTTAGTCTACATCTGATACAGCCTTGCTGCTGAAAAAGACACTAAACTGCAACCAAATCAGATCAAAACATGACTTAAAATTTAAGGGTCCAACTGTCATAACCTCGGGTCCTTAGAAACATACTTAGTTGGTTCTATATAGTCTAATGCAAGGGTTTCTTACTGGTGTGTCGCTAAGTTATGGAGTGTATCGTGAAATATCTGAATTTTTAAATATTGAAGCATTAAAACTAGTTAAAATCAATTTTAAGACAGACTGTGCAGTCCACAGCAAAAATAAATAAATAAAATAAAATAAAATAAAATAAAACTGCAACATGAGCATGTAAGTTTATTGTGAAACTACGCCTAACAGCGCAGGAAATCAACATAACGTCTAAGTAGCACGAATCACGCCAGGAGAAATCTCGGCATGCTCCCCTGCACATTTGTTTTGGAACAAAAGACTTCCTCGTTTCACAATAAACTTACATGCTTATGTTGCAGGTTTTTTGCTGCGGATTTTACCAGTCAACGCCTCCACTGGGATCAACAATCCTCAGAACTCCATAAAATCACTACCTTACAGGAACTTACAGGCTTACACTCTAACTAACTAACTCTATGGCCTATGGAACCCGGAGATTTAATGCCGCATTCACAAAAGCTCTCACTGACTTCTACCCGTAACCAATTGGATCCAGTTTCTACTTTGTATTCCTATTTCTGCAAGATCTACTGCAATATTGTTCTCCCATTTGCTCTTAGGTCTTCCTAATGGTCGTTTCCCGAAAGGATTACCAGTTAAAACTTTGAATGCGTTCTTACTTTCTTCTATTCTGGATACCTGATCTATCCACCTGATCCTCCTAGATTTGATAACTCAAACAATATTTTTCTTACATTATAATTTATATTGTCATTAATAAAAAATCAAACAAATATGTCACCAGGTCATGGGCATTCAGTAAAATGTGTCATGTCAAAAAAGGTTGGGTATCACTGGCCTAATTGGTATTGCAACATTGAAATTGAAAATTTCGTGGCCAAATGCAGTTTAAAGCATAAGTTGGCCAACTGACAATTTACCAACTTTTACCCTACGGTTTGAATAGAACACTCCCCAATTGCAGTTAAGGATGGGCACGAGTCGAATCAAAGGTAATTTTCTCGAGTCGAGTTCCGAGCTGAGTCGCTGCTTTTCAGGTGCACTTTTGAGTCGAGTCGAGTCGAGTTAGATAAATAGCTCGCTCGTTCAGCTCGTTTTATCTCGTTTTGAAATGATGGCCTGATTAGACTAGGAAACCAAATCGAAAGCCATGAGAAATGTAAACAGTAATATTGGAATACTTTTAGTGTTGCCCACGAGAGGGGACACCGCTCGTATCTCGTCTCGTCTCGTCTCGATAACGCGACCAAAAGAGATTTTTATAAAGAGCTTAGTTTGGCTCGGCTTAACTAAGCCGATGGCTCGAGCCGGCTTGTTTAGGGTGTCATCGGCTCAAGCCGACTCACTTGGAGAGCCATCTGTTCCGTTCGACTCAATTGAGACGAGGGCTCTAGCCGGCTAGGTTGGGTGAGCTCGATAGTGAGCCGAGCTGCTCAAGCCGTTAACAATCCTAAACCTGGACAGAGCAGCTTTGAACATGTTTGTTCGGTTCCCTATATTTTTTAACAATTTTTGGCTCGAGCCCAAATACTCAACCCAGACCCTAAACTCAAACCCAGAATCTCTAGAACAATGTCCTTGCCTCCTAGACTTCACGACTATCGAGGTCGGCAGTCAACTAGTTCTTTTAGTATTCAGATACAAACCCCTATATTCCATGTTTATATACGATGTTGTTATAATTAATAATAATAATAATATGTAGTAGTAGTAGTAGTAGTAGTAGTAATAATATCATTGATAATAATTATAGTACCCATGTAGAATACTAGATATATTGTCTGGTAGTGCCAACAGTGAGAGACAGTAGGATAACCAACTACCAAAAGTGGACCTAGTTATAATTATAAGCTTTCTACACGACATCTTTTAGAGCTTTGTTTTAGCTATTTCTAACAACACAGACGATAGACCGAGTAATGGGAAAGGTAGGCAAGTGTGAAGCGCCAACTTTGGCCATATGCTATAATTGTAAGCTTCCTTCATTTAAGCTTTTAGAGCTCTCTAGTAGCCATCCTTAGCAGAATAGACAGTAGGCCCAACAGTGGGAAACGGTAGACTATCGAACTGCCAACGTTGACTATACGTCGTAATTATAATCTTCCTTCACCCTCGTAGCTATTTCTAGCAAACAGTACAAACAGTAAACTGATCAATGAGAAACGGTAGGCAAGTGTGAAGTGCTAACGTTGCCCTATGTTATAATTATAAGGCTCCTACACTTAAAAAAAAATGTCAGAACATCGGCTTACCAACTACGGTGCTGGGATTAGTATAATTACATTTTCTAATGTGATGTTTTTGTTTCTCCAAACAGCAGGCAGAGGCTTTGAAAGAATGATGCGAAACAGGCCAGGAACACTTCTCAAAGAAACATCTCGAATGCTTGAGGCTATTCCAGAGGAGGAGGAGGAAGAAGAAGGAGAACAAGAGGAAATAGAAAGGTTGACTAGCGTGTAAGACACAAGTGAGCTACAATTGATGTAAAAGTGAGGTTATTAATATCAAAAAAATATATTACTACTTTTTACATGGGTTACAGTCTATATCGTTGAGAGTAACACCTATTGTAATATTTTTCACATATGAGATTACGTCAACAAAATGTATTTTTAAAAAAATATTTTTCCAAGATGAAAAAAATAACAGTACAGCATGATTCAATACATGCCATACAAAATTATCACGTAACAACAGTATTTGTATTGTTATTACGTATGAATACACAGTTTGTGTAAATTTCTTTATATTTGAATTGTAATTGAACATATACGCAAAAAACAGAAATGTAACCTTGAAATAAAGATTTTTAAAAAAAGTATTTCTCTTTTTGATAAAAAAAAACTTTTTACAGTCATCTGGTAAAATTAAATAAGTTTTTTTTTCAGACTCGGTCTTTATAGTAAGTTCGTGGCTTAAAGGGTGTCTTCGCTGTGCGCGAGACCCGAGTTTGATTCCCAATTGTATCTCATGTACTTTCTAGCCCTCATCATTGGTGAAGTAATTAGTCTGCGTGTCTTTGGTGCATCTGGTTCTGTGTTCAATTTCCGGTGGAAGAACATTTAAAAATGTGAACACAATATGGTGCTTTAGATTTTACGTTAAATTAGGTCCGTGTTTCGTATAGTCTTGGTACTGAAAAGAGAAGCTAAGCTTAAACAAACTTGTGTGTGTTGAGCTATAGGCGCACGTCTCATAGAGCCTGGCTGCTGATAGGGACGTTAAGCTCTAAAGCAACGAAGCATTGGGTTTTCCAGTACCCTTCGTAAATTATTACCATACAATTGAGCTTTTGGGCGCTGCTTTATGCCTAAGTGGCTAATGCTCCTACATTCTGTGAGTTTGATTTCCGATTCAATCCCCGGTGGAGAAAGTTGTCTTCGCATATAACTAACTAACTGTATAGCCTATGGAACCCGGAAGTTCAATGACGTGTTCACAAAAGCTCTCCACTGATTTCTATCCTTAGCCAACTGGATCTAGTTTCTACTTTGTATTCCTATTTCTGCGAGATCCATCTTAATATTGTCCTCCCATTTGCGCCTAGGTCTTCCTAATGGTCTTTTTCCGATTGGATTTTGAGTTAAAACTTTGAAAGCATTCCTACTTTTTTTTATCATAATTTCAATCATGATACCTGAGTTGAAACTGAAATTCATGGTTACCATATGGTTACCATGTTAACCATATGGTATATAAGTTATGATTACCATGATACTTTTTTGGTTACCTTTATACAACCCTACAAACAAGAAACTCCCTTACCTTAACAGCCACAGGAAACGCACAAATTTGTCAACGACGCATTCTGGCATTCTGTGGAAGATTCTTCTGAAAATCTATTTCCTTAAATATAGATTAATCTATATATATAAAACTAGCATCAATTACCCCCTTCGCTGCGTTAAATTAAGAAAAAATAGTAATAGTTTCGTTAGTCAGTCATGTTTTACTACTACTAAAGAGATCCTTGAAATTGGTTATTTTCGATTATTTTTATATATCCCCTCTCATCCCCATGTTGCGGGCCACGGCATCGGAAGTGTCAGTGTTCATCTTAGTGAAATTTTGATTATATATATATATATATATATATATATATATATATATATATATATATATATATATATATATATATATATATATATATTCCCCTCCCTTATCACAATTTTTGCCTGGCTCAATTTGGATTTAAATGGCATCAGAAATGTAACTGTTCATCTCAGTGACCTCAAAAACTATAGATTCGACACTAATATTGGTCATTTTCGATCATTTTAAAATGTCTTTCCCCTCCTTTAAGTTGCATCGTCAAAGTGATATGACAAAAATCATCTCATGTTCGAACTTTATCTAGGTTGAAAATTTGATCCAAGATCGGTCCCATGGTTCAAAAGTGGTCATATAGACAGTTATAACCGTCACTAGGTTATAGAAGTATTCGCTGTATATTTTGGAAAGGCAGTAATTATTTTTTCGATTTATACTTTATTCTGCGACGCAAATAAGAACTTACCTTGTGGTGAGAACATTTTAGTAAGCGACGAAGCTTCTCAGTGTTTCTCCCTAACTTAGTAATATGCAAAAACTATGTTCAATGGTTATTTGGAACTGAATTAAATGTATCTTTCAATCATTTATGGAAATACTACAATCTAAAGCAAACCAGGTGTCTTGAGCACCAGGGCGACGCCAGCCACATCGCTTTAGCAGTTCCTTATCTGAATGTTCCCACAGTCAAGTTATCGCAATGTCTTGTACGTCGTGGCCAGTGCACTAAAATTAACGTCAACTCTTTTTTATGTTGGGGCCGCGGTGGCTCAGTGGTAGAGCGTTCACCTCTGGTGCTTGAGGTTCCGGGTTCGATCCCAGCCCCCGCCAAGTGAACTTTGTGTTGGACAAACACCGCGTGCGTGGGGTTTCTCGGGGTTCTCCCACTTTCTTCATTCCACCATTTTATTCATTACTCATCATCACCGTCTCCTTTAGCCTAACCGCCATAACCGTGGGACGTAAAACTCAAAGATTTCATTTCATTTTCATTTTCTTTTTTATGTTCTATTTGCATGTACATACAGGAAATTTAATCTGAATGCTTTTGAGAATGAACTGCCAACATTGATCAGTCGATCAATGCAGCTCGTATCTCGAACCTCAAAGTTCGAGGAGTCTTACTCCGGAATTGTGAGCAGCAACCACGCACGTTGCATCAGGCATCAAGTATAATGTTGTGCCAGGGGGTATACGTTATTAGCTAGCCCCAATCAGTGAAATCCCAGGTTCGCACATCTTGTGCGTATAAGTTATAAACGCGCCTTCCAACATTATCATTCCACTTTGGAGACTACCTATTTTTACTGAGGATTAACGTCGACATTTGAGGAGTGTTTGGAGCAGCAACTATATTACGTCGTGGGATTATCCCGACGACATTTCCCCAGTGCTAATCCCCCAAGTGCATTAGTTGTGCGAGAAAAGCATATCAAGTGGAATCATAATCATAATCTTTTCTACCGATACGTAAAAGCGATAAAAGGCTATAGTATAGTGAAAAACCAAAGTGTGATTTCATTAATGAAAATAATTATACATATTCAGTGTTGAGTGTTGTGATTGTTTTCCTAATCCGTTATTTTTTAATAGTATTTTAATAAATAAGCATAGTGTCATTTAATCCCGTGTATTTTTATTGATGTATGAACGATGTTTCTGTGCGTTGTGGTCTGACAGACCGTCTGATCGTCCATGAGGTTTTCGAGACGCAACATCCGAACCTCTCGGTGCCTAATGCGCATCTCATTATTGAGACCGAAATGCAATTTAGAAATAATTTTGTAATCCCTTTTACAGATGTCCTTTAACGTCTTACCCAGGTAAGTATAAATCTACGGAAAACACTCATTGGCAGGACAACGGAGGACAGATCACGGAAAGCGGTTATCTAAATAAATTGACGCATAAACAGAGACTGGACCAGACGATTACGTAGTCACTTTAATTTTTACTTTCCTTACATATACCTCCGCCTCCCCTCCTCTACGTTGCACCGTCAAAGTTAAATGATAAAAATTATTCCAAGCCCGAACGTCATCTATGTTGAAAATTTGATGAAGATCAAATCTGTGGTTAAAGCGTGATGAAGTCACAAAAACGGTAACTTTTATTTTTTTTTTCTTTTTACATATATCTCCCCCTCCCCCTATCCTATAAAACCTAATAACTTTTGAACAACCCAACCAATCTCGATCAAAATTTCAACATATATGAGGGTTGACCCTTGGGTGTTTTTTACCGTTTCACTTTGACGAGCCAACCTAGGGAAGGGGGAGGGAAGATATATGTAAAAAAAAAAAATAAAATAAAAATAACTGCCATTGTGACTTCATCAATTTTGAAACCCCCGACCGATCTCAATCAAATTTTCAACATACATGAGTATAAGAACATTTATTACTTTAGGTTATTTACTTTGACTATGCAACTTAGGGGAGGGGGAGGGGAGAGGAATTTAAAATGATCAAAACTGGTCGATATTAGTGTTGAATCCGTAGTTTTTAGGGTCGATGAGAGAAACAGTGACACCTCTTATGCTGTTTCAATCCACGTTCAGCACTGATAGTTGGAGAGGGGGAGGGTATGACGTAGGGAAGGGGAATAAACATTTAAAAATGATCTAAAATGACAAATGTTAGTGTCTAATCAATAGTTTTCGGGATCATTCAGATGAACAGTGACGTTTCCGATCCGGTTTAAATCGAAAATCAGCAAAGCCACTTAGGGGAGGGGAAGAAGAGATATATAAAAATGATTGAAAATGACCGATATTAGTGCTGAATTCACATTTTTGGGGTCGCTGAGATGAACTGTGACACTTCCGATGCCATGGCCCGCAACATGGGGGAGGGGATATATATATATATGGTCGAAAATGATCGTTATTAGTGTTGAGTCAATAGTTCTTGGGGTCGCTGAGATGACCGGTGACACTTCCGATCCCGTTTAAAACCAAATTCATCCCCGCAATTTTAGAGAGGAGAAGATAATAAAATGATCGAAAATGAAAATATTAGTGTCGAATTCATGGTTTTCGGGGTCGCCCAGATGATCAATTATCTTTCCGATGCCATTTAATTCGATGCTATTAAAAAAAAAAAAAAAAAAACATATTTCACGGGTAGTAAACACATGAGATGCGGGGTTTGCATTTAAATTTTCATTTTAACCCAGCGAATCTTGTAAAATATGCTAGTATTTAAATAAAATGTAAAGAATAACATAAAAAACGGTCAAACAATAGTATACCTTTTTTATAATGTGATCATTATTTTAAAAACATTTTACACATAGAAATAAATATTTCACGAAACTTAGCACTAGTGCTCTCAACGGGTCCGGTCGGGTCGGGTTGAAGACCGACCCGACCTGACCCGTGACCCGAATTGACTGACCCGACACGATGACCCGACCCGACACGACTGACCCGAACCGTTATCCGACCTCATTGACCTGACGCGACAACCCGACCCGAGCTGACCCGATTGACCCGACCCGACAACCCGACCCAAATAACCCGACCCGACAACCGAACCCGAGTTGACCCGACCCGACCCGTTTGAGAGCACTATGGTCACGACACTGGATGAACGCCAAAATGCACTCCCATTGGGAATTAAACCCGGACCACGTGTACCGAAGTCTTACACGTTAACCACTAGCTAGATCAAGCGGGGGATTTGTATATGCATCTTAATGAATATTTGGCACTCTTGAGGTTTGGTTATTTCTTTTTATAACTGATACCAATGTCCGACGTGGGAGAAGTTTATTTTTTTTTTCTTGCTTTAGTTCTATTTGACGAAATTTTTATTCAAGGTCAGCGTTCTCACCCGCTTGGACGGCAGGGGGCCTTCTCAGAAGGCAATAGCAAGAGTCTCTTGGCGGAGACTAAAGGAAATCGTTTAACTACAATGATAAGGGTTGAGGAAACAGTATTTTTTCCAAGCCTTCAACTTTCATTCCAAAATAGGTTCTTATGATTCCGGGACCCGTGCCACTTTGATTTTTCTTTCTTGGTAATTAAAACGTACTTTACAGTATATATAGTTGCACGTAAGAAGATACATAATATGAATTTTGTAATTTAAAATTTAAAAATACAGTATGATATTTAATTACAAAGTACTAATTTTATTTCATCACTTTCAGCCCAACAAATGAAATTCAAACAATTCGCTCCCTGAGTCTTGGTCGTCAATACTGCCTCTTATTCTTTGTCTTGCAGTCAAGTCTTGGTCCTGCATTTCGTAGTTTTGGTGGTCTTTCATGTTATACAAGAGCCAAGAATGCTCGCCTCATCGGTACAAAAGAAGACCAAGTGTAATTTTGATTGTGGTCTTTCATACTATACGGAAAGCAAAAAAAATATGCTCATCGCTACTTGGTGATCACCAAAACAAGGCCAAGAGCAAGAATACTATGCAATTCGTCTTGCATATCCAATCTTTACCTTGTTCTTGTATCGATGTCCTTGGGCTTGGTGAAATAAAATGAAATATTCAGTTTAAGGTCCCTCGATTCTGCACCGAGGCTAAGGGATACGGTGACCATGAGAAATGAATGAAATGGTGGAATGAAGAAAGTGGGAGGAAACAGAACCCCTAGAAAACCCACTACACGGCGTTTCTCCATCACAAAGCCTACTTAGCAAAACTGGGATCAAACCATGGACACCATGCACTAGAGATGAACTCTCTACCACTGAGCCACCGCAGCCCTGCTTGTGCTTGGTCGTCCATATCCAATCTTTCTTTTAGCCTTGCTTAACACGTTAGCTGCCATGTGGGTCCGATCGGACCTACTGGAGTGATCTAAGAAAATGTTCTTGTAGGTCCGATCGGACCCACTATTTCTAATTCGTCGAATTGACGTTAGAGTACTTGTATTGTTAAATCCTGTCTCTACTGTTATTGAACTGTAGTGTTTTTATTACACATGTAGGTTTTGGTCTTTGATATTGATTATTAACGCCGCTAGGGGCGCTAAATACCAAGTAACAAGCATTTGTTGCTTTTGTAGACCCGATCGGACCTATGTTTTGCTTTTTCAGTGACATGTTAAAAAGTTTAACAATGGATTCATTATTTATTCTAATTTATTTTCACAAGATGTCAGTGTCCCTGTCATTTGCTGAATTTTCAGAAAAGTCTAGATCACTACACTGCTATTACTAATGAGATCGAGTTCTGCGCATATTTCTTCGTTTTTCATTGCACAAAGATATTACTTATTAGCACTAAAAGCAAGATGAATATATCCACACTTCTCACTTCTGCACATGTATTAATAAACAAATAACTTTCTAACAGAGTTGTCAGTTCAACTGTAATTTATCTCTTTGCCCATAAACAAAATATACACACGTAGGTCCGATCGGACCCCCAACTTTTATGCACGCGAATTCACTACCATGCCTTAGATTATGTTTCAATATTAATATTATGTTTAAAAAATATGAACAAAACAAGAATAATGTAAGTAAGTACGCTTGGCACTCTACCGGTGAACAACAAAATTCACCCTTGGCAGCTAACGTGTTAAACAACTTCTAGTTTTGTTCTAAATTCAGACTCCATATTGGCGTAGATATTAATATTACAGTCGATTGGTAAAATCAATCTTCCACATTTACAAATTAAAGTACACACAAGTACAAAAATAAGCATTTACCATAAAACCGCTAGCTGCAACCCAGACAACACGTACGTGTACGACACATGTGCCCTATCCATGCATAAGCCGTACATGTGCACATATGCATTTGTGTGGATAATGAACACATACCTAACCCGTGCATAAGCCGTACATGTGAATTTACGTGGATGAAGCACATATACATAACTCGTGTATGTGCACATGTGCATTTGCGTGGGTTATGCACACGTACATAACCAGTGGCTAAGTCGTGCATGTGCACATGTGCATTTGCACGGATAAAGCACACATTTATATAACCTGTGCCTAAGCAGTTACATGCACATGTGCATTTGCGTGGATGAAGCACACTTACAGAACTCGTGCTTAAGCCGTTATGTGCACATGTGCATTTGCATGGGTGAAGCACACATTTATATAACCCGTGCTTAAGCCGTTATGTCACATGTATATTTGCATGGATGCAGCGCACGTACGTAACCCGTGCTTAAGCCGTTATGTGCACATGTGCATTTGCATGGATGAAGCACACATTTATATAACCCTTGCTGTAGCCGTCATGTACACATGTGCATTTGTATGGATGCAGCGCACGTACATAACCTATGCTTGAGCCGTGCATGTGCACATGTGTATTTGCGAAGATGGAGCACATTTAAATTACCGGTGCTTTAGCAGTTGTGTGCACATGTGCATTTGCACGGCTACTGCACGTGTGTATGAGACGTCCATAATACCGTGCAAGTGTATACTTGTACTTTACTTCTTTTACTCTCATTCTCATCAACAATATAAAGTAACCTCCAATTTTGGTAGGTGTCGTTTTTCCTCCAGACGGTGTTATAGAAACTTTTCGACGAATGACAACTGAATGATTCTAGAAACTCCATAACGTCCGCTGAGCCAGGATACAAGATCAACAGGTGACAGCACTGTACTCTTGTAACTACTGTCAGACAGTTCATAGGTTTATAAAATTATTTTCGTGACCGATTACAGCAGCATATGTTGCGTTATTTGTTACTTGGCAAACATGTCAAAGATACTACTTAAAGCTTTGCTCGTTGCAAATAAAAAACTCCAAAAGTAAAATTCTCAATGACAATTATTAGTTACTTGTGATATACTTTGAAGGTGATGCCTTTAGTGTCATAGATGGTGTTACTGCGTAAACCACCAAATATATAAATTATGTTTTTCGTTGCATCTCAAATGTGCTTTTACATCACCTCTGCACTACGAGGAAATCACCTGTGTCCTACATGTAAGTCATCTGGGTACTGCGTGTAAATCATCTCTGTCCTACATGTAAATCATCTGGGTACTGCGTGCCAATCACCTGTGTGCTACGTGTAAATCACCTCTGTCGTACATGTAAATCATCTGGGTACTGCATGTAAATCATCTCTGTCCTACATGTAAATCACCTGGTAACTGCATGTAAATCACCTGTGTGCTACATGTAAATCACCTGTGTGCTACGTGTAAATCACCGCTGTCCTAAATGTAAATCACCTGTGCACTACATGTAAATCGAATACGTGCTACTTGTAAATCACCTGCGCAGTAGGTGTAAATCACTTGTGCAGGACGTGAAACTGTGCATTGCACATGTCCTGTGCACGTGAAGATGTTGAATATGATTTGTGACGTAGATGTGCATCACATGTGCAGGCGTGCATTTATACAGATGATGCACATGTTGCATCCGTGCAATTGTACATGTACTATACGGGTACTGTACGTGCATTGTGCTGTCTGGGAAGTGTTAAAAATAGATTTATGGCTTCTATAAAATCAATTGAAAATTGTTATTTTTAATTAGGCAGCTAGTGAAAAACAGCAGCTTTCGACTCCAGCCGAATTTAAGCTCAATCTAAACTCAGTTGACCAAAGTGAGCTGACCCGACCCGATAACCCGACCCGACAACCCGACCCGAGCTGACCTGAATAACCCGACCCGAGTTGACCCGACCCGTTTGAGAGCACTACTTAGCACAGGTCTAGTAAGATATAACAGCAAGTGCTATATATCTTGTGTGCTCATTGTAAAACAAATCAAGTTTTTCTTACATTTGTTATCTATTTCTATAGTAGAATACATAACTAAATGCACTAGTATCTTGTTTTGTAGCTGAAGCATAACTCTATTTTATAGTGTAATATTTACAATATGTAACGTTTCATTGAGCAGTAGTTAAGGGAATGATCTCTAAATCTGTATGACTTCTGGGTGGTGAAGCACCTTAAAATATACAATTAAGTAATAATAATAATAATAATAATAATAATAATAATAATAATAATAATAATAATAATAATAATAATAATCCTGAAGTTGAAGGTAACCAAGTGAGTTTACTGTGTATCCACCATCTGATTTTCTCTCTCATTATTCAGTAAGAAAACAGGAAAGAAATATTCGTCATAGGAAAATAAATGTTTTGGACCCTTACGGACACAAAATATATAAAAGGTACAGGTTGCTGCGCAAAACGTTCCCGCTCCAACTTCTTAAATTAAATGATGTTATGCTGCAGCTATGATAGAACATTTATTTGTGAAATACAAACAAAATTATAAACTTTTTTCTTTTCGAAGAAATTCGTTCGAAGAAAAATCCCCCCCCCCCGCAAATGTAAAATGTCCACTTGGGGATGTAGTTGGTGATAAATCAGTTATGAAATATATTCAAAGCTACTAGCTGAAATACCCAATTTTTGCATGGATCAGATAAAATATCTATGTAAACAAACTGAACAATGAAAGAAAAGAAGTCAGTCATTTTCTACTACTTTTACCTATCCCGGTAAACGTCGCCTGACACCTCGTGGTTCGAATTTTTTTTTTTTTAAAAAAAAACGCCTCTATCTCCCAGCCGATGGGGTCTGTATTGCAAGTCAACGCCTGTGGAAGTATCACCAATCGTCTCAGCAACGTGAAAACTGGATTTGACACTAATATCGTACATTTTGGATTATTTTTGCATGCTTTAGTAACTCCACCTGGTGAACCTCGGCCCGCAACCACACTCGGTTAATTTTGAAAGTCATCACTAATGGAAGTGTCACCATTGATCTCAGCGACGGCGAAATCTATGAATATATACGAAAACACTTTAGAAAATATAAGAAAATTGATTGTGCGTATATTATGCACTGGACATTGTTGTAGCTTGCTTTAACAATATTATATTACTATTTTTGTGTTTACGTAGTACATGTCGGTTTATCTTCTGTGCCTTTATAAGCACATTGAGGATCAACATGTACGTGATAAGAACTTGAAGCCTTTAATTTCAATCTATTATTTTTTCATTGTTGTGCCGAAATAATTGAGTATTCACTTATCACATTATAAGACACTCTTCCTGATTGCTTTCAGGTTTATTTGCACGGCATAACTCATTTTCGACAAAAAAAAAAAAAAAAAATAGATAGGTGTTCTTCGAGGAGCAGCGACATTATGCTGTATTGTCAGAACATTAATGAAATATTAATTTATGAAACATGAACAGTCACCTGAGCCCCCCTCCTTTTTTTTTTTTTTTTTTTTTTTTTTTTTAGAAAATCGTCTGGAAAACTCACCCCAAGGCAAAAACAACATCTTGTGATTTTTTCAGGACGAATAACTTATGCCGAATTGTTAGATTATTAATAAAAGATATATTTACGAAATACGAGGTGTGTTCAAAAAAAGACCGAACTTTTGAAATAGCGCATCACTGGCACAGGGAGTTCGCTGCGACTACTGAGTGCACCTAGCTGCAGGCTTAAACGAGACACTTCCATTTTCCTTATTTCGCTATGACTGTTAGTCGCTGACAGTGCCGGATTTACCTATAAGCTAAACAAGCTATAGCTTAGGGCCCCCACTCAATTGGGGGCCCCAAAAAATTTAAAACAAAACTGGCTGTAATGTCATTTCCAAACAATAAGAAAAAAATAAATAAGATAAGATGCACATAGAAAAATACAACAACGGTGTTATGTACTATTATGTATGTTATGTATTGTTACGTTCAGAACTGCCCAAGTAAATTTACCTTGTGTAACTAGTATGCAGCAGTCTGAATGCATTAGGCTATCGGCACTAGTTACTACATAGCAAGGGAACCTACCAACATATTTTCATGTCACAGTAAAGAGAAGCTACGTACATTTATATGTTTTATAATTATTTTATTGCAACAGGCGCTTTTCAACGATATTTTAATGATTTCCAGTTAGAGGCGGATCTAGCCCGGGGCCGGAGGGACCTAAGCTCCCAGTTTTTGAGTGCAAAAGTAAATGAAGTTTACTTATATATTTTCAAAACTTTATAGTACTTATATATTTTTGAAAGATTACAGTATACTCACGATATACTTATCATAGTCTGGGTTCTGGTTGCCCCCTCCCTTAGTTTTTTTCCTTCTAGATTCGTTTCTGTTTCCAGCGAATTTGCGTCATATTACACCTCTAATCTTCGAGGGTTGCATTCGGTTTTGAGTTACTCTAGCAACCTGACCTGGTGAAAGCTCACATGATTGGTTGAGAGAGGAGTTGAGCTGCAGGTAGTACTTACCAACCTTGGATGATATTCAGACTGTATTTACTTACATTGAATCCCTGGAAACGTTTCAAACTTTACCAAACTGAATAGAAACTAGAGATGCAAAAAAGCCGGCTTTTTTGAATCGATGGTTTTTTTCACATAAAAAGCCGGCTTTTTAGGGAAAAAAACGAGAATTTTGGAAATTTTGGCTTTTTTCATTTTCATGATTTTTCTATCTAGATAGCTTTCTTATAGTATATTCTATAGTAAGATAAGAATTCCATGACCTAAATGCCATATTTCGCTCTAAAATCCACCATCAAGATGGATGGAGCACGTGTTTTACGAATTAAAGCTATTTTTTGGTCTAGGAATTAATTCGTGCGGGTGGACAAGAGATGCCGCAACGAACGGAGCGTCCCACAGTTCCGTGTATCCACACAAGTGTTGCAAACCCCTGTCATCGCGTATCGTTCGTAGTATAGGGCAGTGGATTAAAACGTCAACAACACCTGTTTGTAGTTAAGTGAACATGGCGCAATTTGTGCCTGATAAAGTGTTTTTGCGGGGTGTCCTGCTGCATTACTTTAACATGCAGAAAAGTGCGACTGAAAGTCATCGTATTTTGGTGGAAGTGTATGGTGACCATGCTCTAGCTGAGCGAACGTGTCAGAAGTGGTTTGCAGGGTTTAGAAGTGGTGATTTCGGCTTGGCAGACCAAGAGCGAGCTGGACAGCCAAAAAAATTTCAAGACGAAGAATTGACAGCATTGCTCGAGCAGGATTCGTGTCAAACGCAGGAACAACTTGCAGCAGCAGGAACAGCTTAGGCGTTGATCAAACAACAGTCTCCAAACGCTTGAAAGCCATGGGAATGATTCAAAAGATGTCACATTGGGTTCCACATGAATTGAAAGATAGAGACGTTGAAAGACGAAAAACCATTTGCGAATTGCTGCTTCAACGACAGAGCAGAAAGGGGTTTCTGCATCGAATTATTACGGGTGATGAGAAGTGGATCCATTACGAGAACCCTAAACGAAAAAAGGCCTGGGTGAAACCAGGTGAACCAGGTCCATCACAACCAAAACGAGATATTCACTGTGCAAAGGTTATGTTGTGCATATGGTGGGATATGAAAGGTGTGGTGTACTATGAGCTGCTGCAACCGGGTAAAACTATGAATGGAGAACGTTATCGACGACAATTAATGCGTTTGAAGCAAGCTCTGGCCAGAACACGACCAGAATGGGAGAACAGGCATGATAAACTTATTGTTCAACATGATAACGCTCGCCCACATGTCGCAAAACCGGTCAAAACCTATTTAGAAAATGTCGGATGGGAAGTTTTACCCCACCCGTCGTATTCACCAGACGTTGCTCCTTCGGACTACTACTTGTTCGATTGCATGAACAACGATTTGATTGGACAGCGGTTTACTTCTTCAGAAGATATCGAAACATGGGTCTCTGACTGGATCGCTTCCAAGGATGAGGACTTCTTTCGCCACGGAATCCGTACATTGCCTGACAGATGGGCGAAAGTGGTGGCTAGCGATGGACAATATTTTTCTTAAGGTATTTATGTATTTTGTGTTTGTACTACAGCTTCAATGTGTGCGTACCAACAGCACGAATTAATTCCTAGACCAATAACATGAAGAATGTAGTATTTGAGGGAAATTTTAGAGGCTATTTAACTTTATTTTAACTTTTGAGTTATCACATTTTTTTCTTCTCGGGATCATTTCAGTTTGTCATCCGTGTTTCATTTCTAAGAGCTTAGTACTCTAGCTTCTAGCGCAAAAGTTAAACTTACGTTTCTCTATATATCCGTCAAATCGTACGTTTTTCAACATATCCGTCAAACCGTACTTCCACATTTCTGTTATACTGTAGCTGTGCGACGATTTAGCAATAATTTTCCGGATACAACCTTGAATACTAATTTATACAAATAATCAGTAGCGGATTTTGAAAAGTAATTTGGGAGGGGTTTCTCTGATTGTTTCGTTTTCTAAAATGTTCTAATTTTATTTGGGAGGAGCTTGAAGTTTATGAGTACAAGCGTAACTAATATTTCGTTTCATTTATATATCAATAATCTTCCGGATACAACCTTGAAGATCATTTAATATTGAGAAATAGTTGCGGATTTAGAAAAGTATTTTGGGTGGTTTTTTTTCTTACTAATGTTTAGTTTTTCTAAACATTCGTAATTTTTATTTGACGGGAGCTTAAAATTTATGAGTAAAGGCATGACTAATAGATATTTCGTTTGTTTTAGACATTCCGTAATTTTGGAGAACAGGCTTCAGTCCGAAAGACCGCCCGCCCTAACCTTCGCAAAACAGTCACTGCTGGTAATTAGTAATAACGATTTAAAAACAATAAGAAAGGAAGTCGGCCAACTCACAGTACACGCACTATTTCTACTTCACAGATGGAATGAAGAAAAGCTTTGTCAGAATGGTCGAATGCTGAGTTGAATCCCGGACTTCCCGATAGAAGCGCAAAAGCTCCACTCAGTCACGTTTGTTGTGCAGTTGTATTTATCTTAACTTAAATGTATTCCGTAGTCCTTTTTTGTGGTGGGGGTGGGGGTAAGGAGAGTTCCGTAATGATATGAAGGGTGTGAGCCAAGAACAAGGTAACCAACAAATTTTCAATTACTGAGCTATGCAGCACCAGATAGACAGCAACGGATTCCGCTTCGTTTAATCCTTCATGTATAGTCTTATGTGAAAAATCAGCTTTCCGACTTTCAAAATGGATTGTACAGCAGAAAATCTCTAATTTCTTAAAATAGAGAAATTGTGGGTTACCATGTTCTTGCCTCACACCCTTCATATGTTGAATCCCTCTTGTTAAAAATTCAGAAACCTTGAGGACTGAGTAAATCGTGATGGTGGTTATATAAAACTGTAGAATTTCAAGAATATACAAAACCAAAAGCTCTAGATGTGCAGCCTTTAAGTGTATCATATAAATCTAAGTATTTTTCTTATGTTTTATTTTAATTTTATTTTGTTCCAAAAAGAGGGTATGGAATATTTTGAAAAATACTACATAGAATTTTGCTAGTTATTTGTGTATTTTTTAAAAGAAGTATTTGCTTTTAGGGTTGGCTGGTTTACACCAGCTGTTTTTTTTTAATAAACAACTGGTTTAAATCAAAAAAATAAAAAGAACGAAAAATGCGAATCGTGTGAGTTTCATGGTGACGTTTCCACACATCAAACCATCTGCATTAGTTTTATTTCCTTTTCACCTTTTAATCAAGGTGTCCCACGTTCAGTTCTCGGTCGAACCACAACCATTTTTTCATGCGTAAATAAAGTAGCGGTACAGATGTCACTTTAAGCGAAAGTCTTCTCCTTGATAACCTCGGTATTACGTATGGATGTTAAGCCTGAGCATACGAAACGAAACCAAATTGTATATTTCTGCATGCCTGAATGCCTGTTCCTTTATAAAGAAGCCAAGGTTGCTTAAATATACTGATAGAAATTGGCAAAATTTATCGATTGCCTACGTAGCTTCCAACATTAGCTTGGATTGGACTTTCAATGATATGTACGTACTAAATTTGTAATTTAAAACCTCAGTTTTAGCGTACTGATTATGATACGTTGACCTTTAAATTTTACATGCAAAACAATAACAGGATTTTTCCTTTATTGTTTTACATTAAGAGTAACGACGGGATTTTCCCGATGGCTAAGGCATGTGTTTCCAAATTTAAGAAATTTACTGACCGGACTTCTTTAAGCTTATGTGACCTCTTCCAGTATAACCCTTGTTGCATAATAACACCAAGGCGAAACAAACTTATTTCTGTCAATATGTAATATAAATACATAAAGCAAATATCTAAACTAAAAAAAAAACATGGTTTAAACCAAAAAAGCCTAGTTTAAACTCCCCACCAAAAACGGGTTTTTGGCATTTTCAAAAACAACCATGGTTCTTGCCAACCCTGCTTACTTTTGTATGTAGGAGGTTAAAAGAATCTTATTATATACACTGGTTAATCCTTTGGAATTCATAATGTAAATATGTTGAGAAGTAAAACTGTGTGAAATATCTTTTCGAAATTCATGGTTTATTTTCGAGATTTTATATTATTATCGGCATCAACCACTAATTAAATGACTTTTTGTGTTATAGAGAAGCAAAACAAAATCTGGTTTATCAATTTAAAGCAGAATTTTGTAAAAAGCCCAAAATTTCCCAAGCAAAAAAGCGAAGCAGAAAAAACCAAGTTTTTTTTTCAAAAAAGCCGTTTTTTTTTCCGAGCCCTTGCATCTCTAGTAGAAACAATTTGAAATTCGAAATGATGGGGCCTCCACATATAGAAGCATGAAGTGGAGCGTTCTTCATTGTTGGTGCAAAAGGAAACCGAGAAGATCGGCAAGGGGCTTCATTGGGACTAAATTAAACTACCGCTAATTTTACAGTTTTTCTGTAATATCTTCAAACGAGTAAGCTAAGTTAACGAAACATATATTTTATGTGTAAACGTACTTAGGTATCTGTTACATCCATATAAATTACCATATAGCATGTATTAAAAAAGAGGAGACATTTTGTCGCTGAAAAAGAAAGCTAGAAACAATAAAGGGGCCCCATTACTTTCAATAGCTTAGAGACCCATCAAACCTAAATCCGGCACTGGTCGCCGAGCTACAAGAGCTGAAGTGAGCGCGTGCACTAGCATCTGATTAGTGATAAAGTCAAAATGGAAAACCTTGAAGAACGTCTATGTGTGAAATTTTACTACAAACTTGGCAAAAATATTACACAGACATATCAGCTGCTTAACCAAAAATACAGGAAGGACTGTATAGGGAACGCAGTGATACGAGTGGTTTTAGCGTTTTAAAAAGGACAAAATGTCGGTTGGTAATGATCCGAAGCATGGCAATCTTCTGCATTAATAGATGAAGACCATGTCAAGAGAGTTCGTGACGTGATTCCTGGAAATCGTCGTTCAACTCTTCGAGAAATTGCTAACAAAGTGGGCATCAGGATAGGATCGAGTCATCAAATTTTGACTGAAAAACCATCGTGTCAGTGCAAATTCGTCCGCAGTAATCTGACAAAACATCAAACTCCAGTTGTTATCTATCCATTCAATTCTCCCGACCTAATCCCAGCAGACTTTTTGCTGTTTCCAAATCTTAAAACCACTTTCAAAGGGCGTCATTTCCAAACCATAGATCAGATTCAGGACAATGTGACAAGAGACCTGCGCACCATTCCAGAAAGTGCGATCCAGAAATGGAAGAAACGTTGGGAACGGCGTATTGGCAGTAGAGGGGCTACTTTGAGGGAGGAAAAACTTAAAATGTAAAATGAGAAATACAGATTTTATAGCAGAAGTTCGTTTTTTTTTTGAACACATCCTGTATGATCGTCTGAAGGAAACAAGTCCCCAAGGGTGTCATTTTGTTTGGCCTATTCTCCTTTAGTCTACTGAAATAATTAACAGTTTTAATTATTATTTTTTTCTCATCTTAGACGTAGCCAGCACGGGTATTCTCGTTTTGCCTACGCTCACTCGTCGAGGGATATTTAGTATCTAAGGGAATTTTCTTACAAACTAAGATGATTAATTTCTGAACATTAAACATAAACAACAACAGCAACAGACGTGATTTGTTGTAATTCAGCAGTTCTTTGACCATCTCTGGAACTTAAAAGGTGGAAGCCCTGATTCAGATAATTATATCTATATATATAAAAGAGAACGTACAAATTCCTTTGTCCGCTCATCACGCTAATACGGCTGAACCAATTTCTTTTATTTTTGGGGGGTTATTAGGATTTGGACCCTAGATGTTTTTTATCATATCACTTTAATTTTCAATTACCAGTGTCTTGAGATAATTGACCATTCAGGTGTCCATACGTACAAATCCTTTGTTATTAGTTCATCATAGGTAAAAATAAACGTATTTATATGCAACCCGCATGACCGTGTGACTCGGCGGGTTAACATAAATGACAGGCGCTATAATGTTAACATTTACTGCAATCTACTATGGTTTTTATCATATCACTTGAAAGCGAAAAAGTAAAAATTATCTAAGTAACAAAGTTTATTGCGTTCCGGGGTGACCGCAGCAAAGCGGGGTGAACGCTGCTAGTATAATAATAACGAGGAATTGATAAAGCAACAAATGCGGAGGAATATCACAAGCTATGAGAAGCCAATATTCTTTTTGGGAACTGTATTATAAAGTTGAGTTATTTTAGAGAACGACGCTATCTTCTATGATTCCTTAGCAGGAACACACATAGGATAGTAGTGCAGTACTTCCGAATCATCTTCCCAAATTTAGGAAATTTATATGCGTGTCTAGGATTGTTGAAAAATACAGGGCAAGTCAAAATGAAAGACCCAACTTAATAAATTTATTCTGGAGGAAACCTAACAAACATATGTTACTGTGGGACATGCGCTTTGAAAGGCTAATTTTAAAGCTTTAGTTTCAGCGCTGTTTTTTCCACTTTCTACCGCTAAGAGTCAGTAGCGCGCATGAAATGAATTGCTAATATTGACCATCAACATGCTACAAAGGGTTTGGCAGCAGATAACTATCGGCTTGATGTATGTCGTGTTACGTGAGGTGTTCACGTACAATACTTTTGATTTGTTTGAAGAAAACTTGCACAATTTGCATTTACATATTTCAATTTGCATGAACCCTTCGTTAGATTTCAAGCAATGCAAAAATTATAAGGACATGTTTTTGGTTTGGTAAGGACCCAACATTTTAATATATGTAGTTTTGATTAATGCATATTTTATTGACCGACCTAAAAAAATGAGGTTCGCAGTTTGAGCTGCATGTTTGAATGTTTGCTATTATCTCGAGAACTGTAGGTCATATTTCGAAGTAGTTTTCACTAATCGAACAATCTATTAGCAGGGAAGATTCTTACGTATAAAATATTTGAAACATTTAAAGTTTAATTAATAATTAAAAACAAATTAAATAATTCCAGCAAGGTCGATGAAAAATCTTACTTCAAAATATACGGCAACCAGATAATCAACAAAGTAAGTTTAGTTGCATGGTTAAGAACTCTTTTTTTGTATCCAGCTTTATCCAAATCGTTTAACGCTGTTTGCTGTTGTATGTTTAGGTTATTGGGGATGTCAACCTAAAAACAAACAAACAAACAAACAAACAAACAAAAAAGATAGAGAGTTTTGTTTTTCAGCGTGAAGCTACGGTAGGCTTTGAAACTATGCGAATTCAATTTTCAAACTTCAGGGCGTTGGCACTCTACTCAGAATTACTAAAAAACGCAATTTTTCGAAATGATCTGAGTATATAACATTATAGCAATATATTTAAAAGTAGTAATGATTAATTTTATGTTGATATAATCAATATGCGCTTATATAATTAATTAATAATTAATTAAAATTTGTTCCAATTTAGAGCAATAATTAATAAAAATTTCGTTCCAAAACTTGAATATGTTATTCCCTGATTATTATTGATTAGAATGAAATGGTATTAAATTTTTCTTGAAGCTTGATTTGTTTTCAATTATCTTAAGAACTAGATATTGGAATGAAAAAATGCAACTAAACTGCACACCACAGCGCAAATCCGTTTTTTTATCACTTATATTTGTCGAAAGAGGCCAGCGATCTTCAACATTTATATATCGTTCTAAACACTGAAATGTCTTCTTCCTCTCGATATTATACTTCATCATGTATTACCAACGTACTTTATGTATTTCGAGAATAAATGCGCAAAGTGTTAAAATTTTAAAAGGAACATCTGTACGCTAGCGCCACTCGCATTTTCGACGGAATGTTCTACAACTACAAGGTCCTACTATCACCTATTTCGCAGTGTAGCTAACGAGTTGAAGGTGTTACCAATCAGGCGTGAGCTGATATACTGCAAATACATAATGGCTCGTAAACGACCTTTATCAAAAACCAGAAAACGAAATAAGCGCTCAAAATCTGCTCGAGCCGCAGCTAAACGTCGCAAAACTGAAATTGTTGTTTCTGTTGATGATTCTTTTCCATGTTATCAAGAACAAGGAACCGCTGAAGATTCAATACAGCATGATGAAAGGTAAGATTATATATATATATATATATATATATATATATATATATATATATATATATATATATATATATATATATATATAAGCTTCGTGTTACTGGAGTATGTTAGTAGATAACTCTTTATATTCGTTTTACTTATTATTTAATGTATATTTACATTATTTTTGTCTCTGGTTTTTAATTATGTTTTGTTTTCGTTGTTTAGCATTTGTTCTCAGTACCTACCAGTTTCTATATACAATCTAATATATTGACTCACTATTTAGACTGGGACGGAATATTGTATTACATTTAATACTCTCTCACTGTGAACCAAATAAGGGTACCATTGTACTGTAAGTTATTTCAATAAATTAGAGTGCTAAGAACAGTGGCTCGCAAGGATACCCGTGAACCGTACGCCATACCAGGGGGGGGGGGTCTCTATCTTCGAAATCTTGGTTTACGTAGGTATAATATTTGTCAATTAGGATCGGACAGTAAGCAAGATATAAATAGTGTTGACGATTAAATAATATAATAATATTCACATGTGAGAATCATTTTCGTTCTGAAATATTCCATGGTACGTATAAAATTTGTGCATGTCATTTTGTTCGATCTTTAGCACAATATAATAATAATTTATTGTTAATGGACTAGAGATTATGTGGAATTAATTATGATGATACATATCATGACAATGAGCGATGTATACGAATATGATGTTGATTAAAGAGAAGAAGTACGATTATAATTACATGCCACTTGGTCCTCAAACATATTTGTCAAATAAAATATTTACTTTTGCAAAACTGAGATAGGCAGCTTCAGAACTGCGTAAACTGATGAGCAACTAGTTATATAATGCAGTATAACTATATGGATATTGTTCATGGGTGGACAACTTCACACTATCCCTCCTCTCTCTAAATTATTTCTAGTATAAAAGAACTCTTTCGAAAATAATAATTTTAGCAACTAACCTAAACTAACGATTTGAGGTGAAAAATCTGAAAATCGGACGGGTAAGTGTGAAGTTCCTTATTTCATTAGTTTGAATAATAATAATAATAATAATAATAATAAGTGTCATCTATCAGTTATGAGTACATCCTATCTCGTAAACGGTACGGTGGGGAAGAGATGAACGAAGAATTTCTCTGCTTTGCACATCACGTGACTGACTAGCTTCGGGTTAGAATTCCAAGAATTGAGAAGCAAGCAAGCAAACGAGGGGATCTGATAAGACTTTTTTTTTCATTTGTGCTGCACAGAGGGTTTTCACATTGGAATTGGCATGTCATTTCTACTCCTTCTCCTGCCGGATTGGTTTTCCTGTCTTGTTCCGCCAAAATGTTTCTAACTTGTAAGTGTTGACTCAGTCGCGGGCATTTCAGGTCCCATAGTAGGGTATCTGTTTCGCTTTCTTTCTTTCAAGGCATGGTAAAAACGCCAGTCGGGAATCATTTTCGCAAGCTCCCGCATCGTAGGCTATGACTTGAATGATTTTTTTCTCTAGAATTTATTTACATGTTGTACTATAGCAAGCAATTTATGCAGCTATTTAATTCACTTGGGTACTGGCTACTATTTAATTCTACAGCGGAAAAAAGTTGTGTAGAAACCAAGGATGTAGCTAGGGGGAGCACGGGGTCCAAATCTTGACTTGCCTTCTATAAATATAAATACTAGTTTGCTATTTATACTACTAGTTTAGTATATATGCCCCCCCCCCAAATCAGAGCTCTGGCTACGTTCCTGGTAGAAACTAAAAAAAAAAAAAAAATGTAATTGCTGAGAATTTTGAACGTCCGAAAACGTGATTCGCAAAAAAAAAAAAAAAAAAATGACGCGCAATTACCAGCTTTGATGATTATTGCATCACAAAAGTGGTATGATAGAAGAAAAAATTTATTCCTCAGTGAGATCCGACTTTTCCAACTTCTAAAATGTGGAATTTGCTATTTATTTTTCTATAGGAGTATTTTTTTTTCATTTGCTCAGAATTTTCTGGGATGGGTTGGGTAAGACCCCCTTCCATCTGCACGTCTCTATATATATCACGTAGCTATCATTGTATCACAATGATGCCTCTGAAACTTCTGGGTATACCACCATTGAAAGAACTCCCTCGCCACGGTGCTATAGTACCAAACATGATCTTCTAATTACTTGGTTCTCAAGACAAGTTTTTGGGCTATTCTTTTTCCTTGAAATCCCATCCTTTCAATTCGTATTTGATGCTTTTGTATTTCAAGGCGACAGAAGAGGTTTCTATGGCTTTTTTTTTTTTTTTTTTGTTATATTGTCGTTTCAAAATTTTATTAAATTTGATAAATAATAACAAATGATATATATAAAACCAGAGTAACCAGACAACGGTGTATGGCCCTGCACCGGCCCCAACCAGGGGTTTTCCCAGAATTTTGTCTCGGATTCTGTATTTTTGCTGGGGGAGTTTGGATATTGATGCATGGAGGAACAACATAACGTAAACGAAATTAAATGTGTGATAAAATAAGGCAGAAAAAACATTTTCTAACAAGTACACCTTCTCCAAAAAATACTTTTCATGGCTTGATCGAGGGCTATTTCAGAATTGACTATCTCTACAGGGTACCCCTGGAATTTTCAATTAAAGTTTCTAACATTTCTTCATACATTTATCCAGGGACGTACGAAGAGGTTGGGTACTGGGGGCCCGGAACCCCCCCCCGAAATTCCGACTTTTTTCTAAATTTAGTCTAACTTTACGGGTAATTTTACACATTTTAATATAATTTAACCTTAAATTGTTTTCGGACCTTCCGAAATGATTTGGACCCCTTCCACAATAAATTCCTGCGTACGTCTCTGAGGCAAATACAGATACTTTATCTTTAGGGGTGATATGAAAGGCTATGTATTTTTCTCTGTATCGATCGATGAATTATGGCAACAACCATTCAAACTATTGAAACAGATCAACGTGAAGCTTCCACCACAGCAAGTATATATAACAGGCACGTATCCAGGTGGGACCTGGGGGCTCATGTCCCCTCCGAAACTGAAGCACGTTTTTAATAAACATACTTTTACGTTTTTGAGATTCTTTTGTTTCAAATTACTTCGAGTCTGTCAAAATTTTGGTCAATGTGTTGTCGTCTTCTTTTAAGTCCAAGAACATACCGTGATACCATTGCCCCTTGGTGGAATAAAAAAGAACACTTTTAAATAGGATTAAAATTTCGTTTCTGTTCTGTTTACAACTTTAAATGTAATAGAAGTATACACTCAGTGTTTTCTTGTTATTCTTGTTATATGCTATCGCAGACATTACAAACAGTAATAGTTTTTGGGACTATATTGAGGAATAAGAGCTCAAGATTTAAAATTATCGCACTTTTTCGTACGGTAATCGGGTTTTGATGTACATCTGCGGACAGTCAAATTACTGTACAATTTCCATCTCTAAATCGAACAAAATCTGTTTTTAAATACATTAGTATTTTATTTCGTAACAGAAGAAAAGACTTGATGGGTTGAAAATATATAAATATTGGGAACAGAAGGAAGAAGTTAAAGGGTTACTTACAAAAATAAAAATAACGTAAGTGTATTAGCGCGATATTGCACTCATTGGTACGCGTTTTCGTGCACAGAGAAATAATAATAATAATAATAATAATAATAATAATAATAATAATAATAATAATAATAATAATAATAATAATAATAATAATAATAATAATAATAAAACGTATCAGATACTCCATAGAAACACATTATATACCAAGCAATACAGAACAAGTAATCATTTCATTTCTTCCTTTTCTCTACTTAAATGTATTTAATTTACTGGTATTTCGTATTCTGAAAATGTACAAGAATGAAGATAAAACAAGAAATTCCCATTTATCAAAAACTTTCAGTACTTTTTTTTCCCTTTTTCTGAGACTTCAAGGGGGTCCGAATAATGATGAGAATCTTGAAATTATTTTCATTATTTCGATCACTGGTTCTTAACAATGGCTTAACGCCCCCACAGGCGTTTTCCTTTCTAAACGAGGCTTGGAACAAAAAGGGGCGATTGGAGGGTGTTTGAGATTTCATGACATGTTATAGACTGTTTTCTTATTATTAGACGAAAACTATGAGTTATTTTACCAATACACACAAACATACACGTATAAATATACAGAAGAATTGTGTATATATAAAACAATTATGTTCTTTATGTTCATTATTTGTCAACTGATTTGACTGTATTTAACACTTTTTCATTATTGAGATGGCAACATCGAATTAAACAACAAACATTTTCACACACGTTTTTGCGAGCGGAGGCAAGACCGACTGCGATGCTAACTCCATCTCTGGACGGAGAAATAAAACTCTTGAAAGTCCTTGGCTGTTCAGGAAGTTCATCTGTAACTACTGGTTGCGATAGAGTAATAAGATCAAAGGGAGAACCTGTTCCTTGCACGCGTCCTCCTTTACTATTTTTGATATATGGTGACAAAGGTGGAATTGAGAATTGCTCATTTTAACCATTTCCGGTTTGAGTAGAGTGCTAAGATGGAATATAGAACCTATTCTTAGTACGCTGAGTTGATCTTAAAAAAATCCTTATCGGTATTTCTCTATGAAAATCAGCATTGGAAACAGAAGTAGGTATACTAATAAATGTAATTTATTTTGCTTTCAACATAGTATTTCGGATTATGATACTTTTGAGACGCTGTATCGATTACAAAAGAGTTTGTCGTTATCTATCACCCTTTCTGTTTTATGGCAATAAATGTTGAAATGGGAAATGGGAAATTTTAACCACTTCTAATTTGAGAGTGTTATGTGTTGAGAGGGTATACTCTCTTAAGATTGAATTTTTTACAGAAAATCTTTTGTCACTAACTATTACTATTTCTTTTCTCTGCTGTTAAATGTTGAAACCAGAAATGATTAAATTGAACAACTTTTGGTTTGAATAAAGGATTAAAGGAAACGCTGGACCCATACTTGTGACGCTGAATCGATTGCAAAAAGCTGCATCTCGATATTCCTTGGCGATTTTACTCTACGGAAATCAGTGTCGCAACCTGAAATAATAGTAAATTTGAACTACTTCCTCTTTCGGCATAGTATTGCGTATAGACATGGTATGTTACCTTAAAATACGGAATCGTTTGCAGGAAACTACATAATACTATATATACACTGTATATTACCGTCTTCATTCTATAGAGACGAACGTTGAAAGCGGAAATCGCTAACTTGAAACCCTTCCTGTTTGAACAAAAGGTAAGCGGAGGAGATGGAATCTATTCTAGAGAGCTGAATTGATTACAAACAAACTCTTTCCGCTATCTCTTAAACCTTTTGCTTTTAACAGACGGACGGATGGAAGAACAAATCCGGTTTTATGAGACTTCCAACACTTAGGGATAGGATAGTTGAGAAGCCTAAACAAGTTAATATCGTTTTACAGTGCGAAACAACGGTAAACTTCCAAATTATGCGAATCCAATACTCAAACTTGAAGAAATACATCTATAATTTCTGGTTGGAATAAAATCAAAGATTGGACCTGTTCTTCGGACGCTGATTGCACACAGAAAAAAAGCAAACGTATTTGGTGCATTAAAAACGTAGATTACATGCGTAAATTCTGTAGTTTTTGAACTTAACATACAACCCTATGTAAAATCCTGCAGCAAACATATAACTGAAAACGTATGTTTTATACGTACTTTGCGTATAAGTGTTCCGAATAAACGTACTTTCCATACGAGAGAAAGAACTGTAGGCGGTCAGGATATCACATACAGATGGACGTATGTGACATATAGCTGACATACGTAATATACGTACATATTTGTAATATACGTAAGATTGTTAGATGTCAGACATCCTGCAACAGCATGATGTAACATCTAAAAGGGAAAAGGGTAGTGCGTATGTAGCATATGGATAACGTATATTCCATACAGATTTCTGTAGTAAACACATGGATACCGTATATTTGTACAATGTACCGCTGTCCGGATAACGGATTTTTCTCAGTGGATACTACATAGCCATTAGGCCTACTTACTATATCTTACTGGTTTTGTTCCCCGACGATAAATGTTGAAACCGGAAGCCGTTAATTTGTACCATTTTAGGTCTGAATAGAGGGTTAACGGGGAGATGCAACCTATTGTTGCAAAGCTGAACAGCTTGTAAAAAACAGCACCTCGATACCACCTACAATCTTTGTTTTATGGAAATGAGCATTGAAACTAGATGTAGTAGTAAATTTTAACCACTTTCAGTTTTGGTAGAGTGTTGCAGGCTACGATGGTATATCCTCTTGAGACCCTGAATTGATAGCAGAAAACCGCTGGTTCCTAACTTTCACTTTAACGTTTCATGTTATGCCCGTTTAGGCTAATGGGGGCCATAATTAAGGCGAGTGAATGATGATGGAATAATTGGTGGAATGAGAATGTGGGAGGAAATTAGAGTACCAGAGAAACCCCACGAACACGATGTTGTCCACCACAAATTTACATGGCCGGGGATCGAAACAGGGACCCCACGCAGTAATGTTAAGTGCTCTACCACTGAGCTACATTGCCCTACGCTTGTCACTATTACCACTCTTGTTCTATAGCGATAAATGTTGAAACCGGAAATTGTTCATTTGAACCATTGATAACTAGTGTTGCTTAGGAGACTAGACGAGACAAGACGACAATATTTCTGTCGTGATTTGTTTCTTAATTTTATCTAAAAGTTATCAGAATCCTTCCGTGTCATGATGGGCTCACAAACGATATGAGATAACATTTTAAAACATACATGTATTATTGTTTGTGTGTATTGTGGATCTTTATATGTTGATAAATGCTCTTCATTCTGTTTGTAGAATCACTTTATCAATTTACAATGTCTTCTTTGGTATGCATCGTGTAACATTAAATTGGTGAGAGACATCCAATACTTGAATTAACTAGCGTTGTCCAAGAAACTCATTTTTTTCTCGTCTCGATTACAGCTTCGAAAACAAGATGAGAACTAAGGCAGAAAGTAGTTTTTTTTTTTAAAAAAAAAATATCGACACAAAACGTGAAACATAACCATTATCGTATCGTATCCGAGAAGAGAGATTTCACGTCTCACGAGCAACACTACAGTATAAGCGTAATAAAATATTTAAGCTGGCTGATTGTAAGAGCACGGTGAAAACTTAGTTATATATTGCGGTAGCTGTGAGGATTGAATTAGATGAGGGAGAAAGTAATTTGTTAACACTAGTAGTTCCTAACATGTGTGGCGAGCAATCTTGGGGGCGTAAGAAGCCGACAGAAATCAACACTTTCGTAATTATCAATATTACGTACGTTCCCCATGCTGCAAGCGTCGCCAACACCTAGTGGCCCACTTGCTTGTAAATGTCGATCGTCGATATAGCGACGCGTCAAAGAATTGCCCGCTAGTGTGTAACTGGTGGTAAGCAGGGTTTTGTCGAGTCGAAACATATATCCAGAGTCGGGTTGTTGAAATTACCACCGCGTAGCAGCGAGGACTTCATTTTAGTTTACGCTCATTCGATTCGTCGCGGAGAATCTCGAAGGAACCAACACAAATTATCGCCAGTCATGTGCATGCAGTTATTATTATGTTTTATTTTTCCTGAACAATTGTTCCTAAAGTGAACTCAGGGAGTCAAGAGTAACCACTGCCTGTTCATCATGAAGTGAAAATTCTTGAGATGTGTGCGTATAATTGTATGAATTTAGATGGTAACTCGGGCCGATCATTATAAAGTGAATATTAGAGAACCATGAAATAAAGTAAATAGACGTGCGTCATTTTGTTATGTAAATACATGGCGAACACATTTTAACTGATTTCAAATGGTTACGGTCGAATATACACGGTTAAAGGAGCACTCTGATTGGCCAAATTGAAAAAAAAAGACCTCAATGATTTATCCCTCTACAAGCGAGGTTTCCTTCACCGCCACCGGTGCGAAGTCGGAAGAACACGCGCCTAGTAATCATAAGGTTGGTTGTTTGTGACCACCCCAGCGTACTTTTTACAAAGTTTTTTTCTTTTTTTTTAGTGTTTCTTAGACTCACCTTAATGTGAACAAATCACGCATATAAGCGATTAAACATGTTTTGGGGAAGTATTTTTGTGGTTCATTGGCGTTTCATCGCGTCTCTGCCACTGGTGAGCCCCTGGTGTTATAACTTTCAAAACGGAAGTGGGGCCATCGCTGATCTCGCTCTGCGGGCCACCAATTTTTGGCGAGATGTCGCTAGTTTACCATTGGTGGTCCACTGACGCTTACGGCATGGGGTTATAGCGAGGTGTTACTACCATACATAAAATAACTAGAATAACTGTGGGTTCATTAAGAAAAGGTGACTAGTTTTCGATACCTGGGAAGTATTATCAGTCATGATATGAAGTGTGAACGTGAAATAAAAGCAAGGATAGGAATGGCCAAATAAGCCTTTAGGAGAAAGAAAAGACTATTTATTTTTTGAATTTTTTTTAGAATTTTGAAGTTGAGAAAAAGACTTATAAAATGCTTCGTGTGGACTATATTGTACTCGTTTGGGTCAGAAACATAGACGAGACGACTGCAAGCTTTCGAAAAGTGGCTATGGAGGAGAATAGAAAGAATTAGATATGTCGAGCAGAAAACGAAACACGGGGTGTTAAAAATGATGGGGAAAAATAACAATTTTAGATATTATTAAGAACAGAAAGAGAAACTGGTTAGGACAGTTTGGATATATATATGATGATGATCTCTCCTTTACTGTTCCCTGGATCAGTTCACTCTAAATTTTGTCTTTCCGCCTCACTCTACACATCCACCGCAGCATATTCATCTCCTCAACATGCAACTTCTGTTCCTCTTTCTTCTTCGTCGTCCAACATTCCACTCTGTATAATAAGGCAGGTCTCACTACTGTTTTTTAAACTTTTTCTTTAACGCATATAGTTACCCTACGATCACACACTACTCCTGCAACTTCTCTTCATTTTCTCCAATCATTGCTAATTCTGTTATTTACATATTCTACTCCTGCATTTTTCTGAGTTTCCGCGTTGCTAAGCGGTTAGCGTACCCTTCTTTAGGTGGGAGAGCAGGTTCGATTCCCGGTGGGACCACATACTGTGCGGATCCCACGTTAAGTTGTAGGTTCACGTTTCATATAGCCTCGCTGCTGGAAGGGACGTTAAACTCAAATCAAACCTGCATTTTATTATTATTTTCTGTATGTCTGTTCTCAGCTGTTCTCAATACATAAATAAAACTTATTATTATATTATTTAAAATTTGAGAGTTCAATGCTACTTCTAAAATTGCAGAAGGAGTCTGTAAAAGGGAACAGTTGAGAATTCTCCAAGAGCATTGCCAGATCCAGAGTTGGTGTGGGTCAATAAAAACTTGACCCACGACCAACTGACTCACCACCCACCATGACTCACTATGACACACGACCCACCATGACCCACCACTCACCGTGACCCACTCTGACCCACCACCCACCATGAACCACTATCATCCACTGTGACCTACTGTAACTCACCAAAATCCATAGTCATCAACTCTGACGCGTGATCCACGACCTCTTCTCTACTGACTGAAGAGTTTACACTTGTAATCAAACAAGACTGTGAAATTATCACTAAGTGGAGTTTGAATTTCTACGGTCAATCACTCAAGCACCAATCTGTTACAATAACGGTGGATCTGATCTTTACGGTATAAAATGGTAAAGTGTTTGTCAGTGTGGAAATTGAAGCACTTCGAGGTGAGGGGAAATTAGTGTATGCCTAAAATATACTTGTACTAGGAGAGTATTCTTGCAAGTGCTAATTTCTCAATGCATTCCAAAAGAAACTTCTATTCGCAGGAAAATACCACTGTACAATATGGAAAAGGTTATGATTTCTGAGTTCACAATATTTTTATCACGAAAGACTTGAAAATTCAGTTTTTCATAGCGTATAAAGGTGCTCGGGTACACTCTGTGAGAGCATCTCCATAAAATATGCTCATAATTGTAATTTGTGTAATCACTAAAACACCACGTTAAATTTAAGTTAAAAATAGGCATAATAGCAATTATTATGAATATTTATTCAAAGTAGTTTACCTTCTAGTTTATAAAAAGCAAAGAAGAGACTTATTGAAAATTAGATACAAAGTTTAATATCTAAAATAAGCCATTAGTAATAGAAGTATACATTTTCCATAACTAGTAATTTGCCACCTTAAAACAAATCTGAAATCGGGTTCATTTCCTGTTGGCCTCCAGAACTTTTTCGTGGTAAATCATCCGCAGCGTTATGATGTCCATTCTTCAGAGAAACAAGCTCGTCTAGTTTGAGCTTGTCTAGCGGTGGGCTCTTAACATTGATGAACAACAAGTTAGACAATGTTTGAGCACTTAGTATATTTCTAAAATCAGTCATCTGTAAGTTCATAAGGGAAAATCCCCGTTCGCACTCTGTCCTGGAAAATGATAATACTTTTACACGATTTCTGGAACTCCTCATCGACAATCTGCTTGTTAGACTTAAGTCTGATAACGATTTTTCTTGGTCAGTTTTGAAATACTCAGCAAGAAGTATCGTCTCTCTATCGCCATACAACATATTTTCCATATCGACCATGTCAGTTGGCAATGCCGACTCATGGAGAACAGAAACTTCATCTACAATGCCCTCGATAGGGAATCTTGAGCATAAATTTTCAATTAAAGCCTGATACATTGATGATTTCTTATTTGTTTATAACTTTAATATTTGTAATTACACATGAAGGTTTGATGTCATTCACCCCTAGAAAGCAAAAGCGAATAAAAACACGTTTCTGATTGGTTGCAGCTTGCGATTGTCCAAACCTTCTGGTGTAGTAGTAATAAAAGAAAATTGTCACTTGTTGGAATTGAAGAAGAAGAAAATTGAAGATGGTGTTGAGGTTAAATTTATATAATGGCAGTCAAGGTTTAATGAAATGAGCCCTGCGGTGCATCTAACATGTTCTCCCTCTTCCTCCTCCTTCTACTACTACTACTTATACTGTGGATTCGTATAGCAAAACTGCGCACGTAACGTAATCATTTTTTGAGTATAATTTTCATCTTATTTTAATGAAAAAAGTGTTTTGAACATTTTAATAATAAAATATAAAAAAAATAAAATCTTCCCTTGTCCCGGGTTTGAACCCACACCAAAATCAATTATAATTACTAGCCCATTGCGGTAGTACGCTCGACCACGAAGACCGCCAGTAACATAAATCTGATTTTTGCTTTATTTATGCTACATGGCGAGAAACGGAAAACTCCAACTTACTAGAACGACGTATTTAGCTCCTATGACTAGGTTCGAGCGTGATTTAATAATATGCTTCTGAACACGGGTGAATTTGTCTACGTTTTACTTTCAAGGCCTCTATTTCCCTTTTTCATTTGTTTCTGTTTACTTACCTGAGTTGACTATCTCTAAGTGAAAAAAGAACTTGAGGCATTTTTGGCTATTGATATTTGTAATTCTAATAACAGCAATAGGACGTATACTACTACTTGGCTTTCGAGACACATAGCCTGTGAGTTTTAGAAGCACTAAGTACTGAATAAAATACTTTTTTGAATCACTGTAATACATAAATTATTATATAAAAAATTGAATGCAACTATGTGTGCCTAATCATCACGGCCAAATTGCCATCACATACAATGGCTTTTGGTATATAGTTACGCCTTAATCCAAACTGTAATGTTATTATGTTGCGTTCATTATAATAATATCCTATGAGATAGTGGGAATCCGAACATCTGCGGCGAAAAAATGAGTATCTCACAAGCCGTTTAACTTGCGAAGCTGAAATTCAGTATATTAACTCTTTACTGAAAATGAACAGAATGTCTTTTAGCATTTTTAAACATTTTCCTTTATGGGAAAAATAGACATAAAATTTGTAATTTAAGCTTCTGTATGTTGGTCCACTTACCTTGATTTGGGAATTTCAAATTTCATTCGTTTTTCCACTGAAAGGTATCGATAATTCAACAAGGAAATAATTTGAATATGATAATTTAATTGAAATTCATTGTAATTTTGCAAATGACAAACACTTTAATATTTTATAACGTAAAGGTCAGATCCATCATTATTGTAACACAGCGGTACTTGAGCAATTGACCGTAGAAATTCAAACTCCGATTAGTTAGAATTTCACAATCTGGTTTACAAGTATAAACTCTTTACTCAGTAGAGAAGAGGCCGTGGGTCATCTGTCAGAGTTGATGAAGATGTGTTTTGTGGGTCATTGGTTCATGGTGTGTGCTGAGTCAGAGTGGGTCACGGTGCGTGGTGTGTCATTTTGGGTTATGGGTCAAAGTGGGTCACTCTAGGTGGTATGTTAGCGGTTTGTGGGTCCAGTTTTCATTGACCCACGCCATCTGTGGTCAAATCTGTAAAACCAAACCACACAAAGAGCAATATTAATACACAAAATGCTCAACATCTTAGCTATTCATGACATAACTGTTGCCTAATCCGAATAACTCCCGTACATCCACAAATTATCATTTGTCATATTTTACCGAAATCCGTCATGACTTTTCCGACAGCATGATACTTTAAATGTTGTTAATACGCAAAGTTCATAGACCTCATCACTTATTCACTTACTCTCGTATGATCATCAAAACCTTTAGTGTACTTTCCGTAGATATAGAAAGGTGAAATGCAGTGTCCAGGCTTGGTATAGCATGCAAGTAAACAAATAAAAAGCAACAGGATAATTTTCTTCTTCCAACAAACCCCCTACAATGGAGTGTGTTGATTATTCAACAATAAGACGGGAAATCAAATCAGAAAATTCATAAAATATAAAATATATAGTCAAGTCTCGACTTTGCAATAGTACTATCACTACTACTACTACTACTACTACTACTACTACTACTACTAATAATAATAATAATAATAATAATAATAATAATAATAATAATAATAATAATAATAAAGGAATAACAGAAATACAAAATCAATTATGTAAACAATACCTTCTAATTAAGCAATAAATTATTGCCACGACGGAATATGAACCCATGTCTCTGCCATACGAGTTTCATAGTTTGCAAATCTACCAAAAATTCCCTATTCAAAGATAAAAGAATAAACTAGTAGCTACGGAAAATAAAAATAGAATTTTCTTTTTCTACACCTATTGATACAATTCAAAGAATGAGAAAATAATGTCTTCCGTCTGCTTGCATTTTCGCGGATACCAAGAATTTCAGATATCCTCTGATCTTATTGGCCGATGCAGATAGAACATCAAGAGTCATGACCTACATATAGCGGAAAGGAAATCGGCCCTCGTAGCCGACAGTGCGTGTTGTAATTCATTATCATTTACAAGTACAAGTGAAATTTGATTAAAGGAAAAATAAGAAATCTACATGTTAACTGAAGTTTAGAGTGTATATAGTTTCACGTTTTGAAGAGTGGTTATGGCTAACAGAGAACTTTTGACGGACCAAAGCTTAAGGGTAGATGGAGGACGCCCACATGAATTACGGAAAATTCAATGCAAATTGGGTGTATTTAGTAAGAATGATGGATGTGCTTATCTTGAACAAGGATGTACAAAGGTTTTTAAAGCTCTATGTGGGCCACATGAGATTTGAAAACTTTACACGTTAGAGCACTTGCAAACTGTCAGTGCAGTATGGTAACATTCAGTGCTGGAGAAAGAAAACGCAGACTTCGTGGAGATCGAAAATCTCAAGAAACATCCATGCACTTAAATCAAACCTTCCAGGCTGCTATCAAAACAGAGTTGTATCCATGCTCACAGATTGGAATTTTTGTAGAGGTTTTGCAAGCTGATGGTTCAAACTATTGTGCTGGTGTAAATGCTGACACCTTAGCTCTTATCGATGCTGGGATTTCAATGCATCGCTACATGTGTGCGTGCAGAGCCACTTTAGTGAATGAGACTCCATTCGTCGACATCAAAAATTTAGAAGAAAGTCTTGCAGGACATAACTTAACTTTGGCTGCTCTTCCAAAATCTGAAGAGCAGCCATTTCTTTTAGAAATGGGTCAGCGCTTTCATCTTGATTCTTTTAAGAAAGTCATTGATCTGGGTTTAGAAGGTTGTCGAAATATATACGAAATTTTGGACATAGCTATGAGGAAGCTCATGACTGAAGTTGATGCAACGTTAGAGTGGACCTTGGACGGTCGACTTGGTGGTATTCGGTAATCTTGAAAGAAGAGCTTTCTTGATTTGTTAATTTGAAGTAAATAAACAAATAAATAAAACATTAAAAAAGCGGGTTAGCCAACATCCTAGTAATAAAAATCGTTTTTGACGTGGGTTCAAATCCTACCCAAGGATTTTATCTTACTTTTCAAATTTTCGTAACATTTTTTTATTAAAATAGGAATAAAATAATACTCAAAAAAGTGGTTTACAGATTATTTTTTAAAATCTTCTTTTTAACACTTTTTTCATTAAAATAAGCTTGTAATTTTACTATACGAATCCATAGTAAAAGTAGTTGTAGTAGTAGGAATAGTAATATAATAATAATAATAATAATAATAATAATAATAATAATAATAATAATAATAATAATAATAATAATAATAATAATAATAATAGTAGTATTAGGAACCCAGACAGCACAATGCACGTACAGTATCCATATAGTACATGTACAATTGCACGGATGGAACATGTGCATCATCTGTATAAATGCACGCCTGTACATGTGATGCACATATACGGCACAGGTCCTATTCAACATCTTCACGTGCACAGAACATGTGCAATGCACACGTACACGTCCTGCACAAGTGATTTACACCTACCACGCAGGTGATTTACAAGTAGCACGTATTCGATTTACATGTAGTTCACAGTTGATTTACATGTAGGACAGCGGTGATTTACACGTAGCACACTGGTGTTTTACATGTAGTAACCAGGTGATTTACATGTAGGACAGAGATGATTTACACGTAACACACAGGTAATTTACACGCAGTACCCAGGTGATTTACATGTAGGACAGAGGTGATTTACAAGTAGCACATAGGTGATTTACACGCAGTACCCAAATTATTTACATGTAGGACAGAGATGATTTACACGTAACACAGGTGATTTACACGCAGTACCCAGATGATTTACATGTACGATACAGGTGATTTACATGTAGGACAGAGATGACTTACATGTAGGGCACAGGTGATTTCCTCGTAGTACAAAGGTGATGCAAAAGCATATTCGAGATGCAACGAAAAAAAATATTTGTGGTGTCTTATAGGGTAACACCATCTATAACAGCAAAATTTTTTTCCTCTTTCTTTCATTCCATCAATCGATGGGCGGGCCGCAGACGGTTATGCCGTCTCTATGGCCAGACTGGTGTTTTTACTATTTGAAGAGAATTATTGTGGTTGGATACAGGTTGCTAGTATAGGGGAGATGCAAGCAAAAGCTTGTCAGTTATAGTGATGGTGTGTCCAATTATCGGAAGTGCCACGTGGCAAGGAATGGGTTAGTGTGAGGTGAGGTAGAGAGGTTCTTCAGTGATGTCTTGTGAAAGCATGTATTGCGATTAAAGTATTATCTATAGATATGAGGATGGTTTTTGTATATTCGACGCTCAGGGTTGTAGTCATCTGAATTGGTTTTCCGTTCGTATATTGCCAGCAGATGGTCGATTGGAGTATATCCAGTAGAAGGGAGAGCAGGGGTCTCATCTAAGAGGGCTTTAAGCGTTTCATGTGAAGTTGTTATATGATGCGTAATATATCGCGTACGTAGGCGATAGAGGTGGTCCAAGATTTGAGGCATTGCAGTGCGTTGATAGAGCTCGGCATTGGAGGTTCGATAAGTTAGAGAGTATGCAATGCGTATTGCCTGACGCTCAAGGAGTTGTAGGCGATCATAAAATTGGGGAGGCGCTGTAAGCCAAGCTAGATGCCCGTATGTCATAGCTGGCCGGATGAAAACTTTGTATGTATAAAGTAAGACGTCAGCATTTAAGCCCCAGGTTGTGCCCTTTAAGTTCTTTAAGAGGTTGAGGCGACGACGGATGTCTTGCTCAAGAGCGACTAAGTGGGTGCGCCATGTGAGATGTTTATCGAAATGGACCCCAAGATATTTAACGCTATTGCTGAGTGAGATTTCTGAGTCCAGTACCATAATACGGAGACGCTCTGGATTACGTGTGGGACAGTACTTGTGTGTCTTGCGGGCAAAAAGCGTCATTTGCGTTTTGTTTGGGTTTAATTTAAGTTTCCAGCGTAGGCACCAGGTGATGAGGTTAATTATTGCTGCTTGTAACTGCAGATTGATGCGCTCGTCAGAGGATCCAAGAGCAAGATAGACTGTATCATCTGCGAACTGGAGAGCATGAATTGGCGGTGGCGGACAAGCCATATCGGCTACGTAGAGGATGTAGAGAAGGGGAGAGAGTACGGATCCTTGAGGGACTCCTGCTCTTAAAAGAAATTCGTGCGAACGTCCGTGATGAAGTTGGATAAATGCACGTCGTTGATGGAGGAAATTGGCGATCACTCGGACGTAATGAGGTGGAAGTAGGCGCTTTAGTTTGAATAGCAGTCCCTCGTGCCAGACAGTATCGAATGCACGTTTGATATCGAAAGAGATTAGCACAGATGGTAAGTATTTATTAATGTGATTCATTACAAACGAGGAGAGTTTGAGGAGTTGGGCGCCAGTGGCATGAAAGGGTCGAAATCCTGCCTGTGTAGAAGGAAGGATATTGCGCTCGGCGAGGTAAGGATGGAGCCGTTTAACAAGGATCCGTTTTAGGGTTTTACTGAATACCGACTTTAAGCTAATAGGTCGGTAAGATGTGACTAATGCCGGGTCTTTGCGTGATTTTAAAAAGACTAGGACTTTGGCAAGCTTCCACTGGTTGGGGGTATATCCTGTGGTAAGGATGATAGTAATAGGATGGCGAGCAGAGCATGAAAGATAGGAGGAGCCTGTGAAAGCTGGCGGTAGGTGATTGTGTCCGCTCGTGCTGTATTTAATCTGTTCCGGAGTACATGTTGGATATCCTCAGAAGTTATTGGAGCGAGGAGAGCATCGTCAGCAGTGAGGGGGTCGCCAAACTGAGATTGGAAGGAGGGTTGAGTAGGGTCACCCTCGGTTGCGATATGATGGTGTGATGGATGGACAAAAATCGGATCAGAGTGGGGTGTAAAAGCCTGTTCAAAGTAGGTGGCAAAGGCCGTTGCTTTAGCAGTATCAGTTGGAGGAGCCGTGCCATTTATAACGAGTGGATAATGTGAACTATGTTTCTGGTAGGTGAGGCGTTTGAATAAGCTCCAGAATTTAGTCGGGTTTCGCTCTTGTTGTAGCTGGTTACAGGAGTGTCGCCAGGTAAGGCGTTTCTTGGCAATGACGTACTGCTTAACCATTCGCTGGAACTGTTTATGGATATGGAGAAAGTACGGATTATGAGTGCGTCGGTATTCTCTAAGAGAAGCATTGGAGCGATCTAAGAGCGTAAGCGCATACGGAGGTAGATTGGGCTTAAGTGGATGTGAAGTATGTTTGGGTACTGCATTTTCGGTGGCATCACGGATTGCTACCGTGAGAGTGTCTGCTAAGAGATCTATTGATTCGAATGTGGTAAGATTGGATTTTGTAGTTGCGAGTCGTGTATTGATGTTGGTTTGATATTTGGTCCAGTCGGCCTTATTGAAATTGTATTTTGGAGGTAAAGATACAGGAGGCTGCGTGGGAGCTGGTTGTTGAAGCGTGAGAAGAAACGGTAGATGATCGCTTCCAACAGAGCCAAGAACTTCCACTGATGCGCGATTTAAGAGATTATTGGACACTATGGCTACGTCTGGTGTGGTATGGCTATTTGGGCGAGTATGATGAGGCAAAGGAATACAGGTACTATGGGTAGTTGCTAAGAAATCCGTGAAGCGCTGTTGCTGAGTGGCAGTGCGGGAAAGGTAGTTAATGTCGGCCAGCAGGATATAAGTGCGGAAGTTTAAGTCTAGATATGTCAAGAAGTGATATGGCAATGGCTGGGTAGAGCTTACATAGATAGTCGCAACTGTTAATGTGATTGATGGGAAGTAGACAGTTTGAATAACTTGCTCAGAGTAGCATTGAGAGTTTGGGGGTATAATGTGACGTCTGGGTAGCGACGGCTTTACGGCTATAGCGGCTCCTCCGTGAGCTGGGTGTTGCGGTAGGTCCGCGCGGATGAGATTGTATTGTGGAAAATAGTACCACTCATTAGGTTTTAAGTAGGTTTCAATGAGCAGGATGCAGTAGACGCTATGTGCTGCAGCCATGGTTTCCAAGAGTACTCTATTAGTGCGCAATGAGCGGATGTTGGAGAAGAGAAATTTGAGTGGCCGTTTCCCCCGTGTGCGATTATTCATGTTTGAGTATCTGAGTGGAAGTGAAAATAGGTGGAAAGTCCGGAATACGTAGCAGCCATATGAAGGTGGAAGATGTCATAGGCTGCTTTCGTAGCGTGGGTTAAAATAGCTTCCCGTTGATAGGGGAAAGTGTTCTGGAGCACTAAAGTTATGAATTGGAGTATATTTTCAACAGTGGGCGGCGGTAAAAGAGAGGTTTGGGTGCCGGTAGAAACTTGAGTGGCTGGATGGATGTGTAATGGCACTACTGTTTCAGGTTTGTCTGGCAGAGGCTTTGGTTTTTGGGGGCATTGGTAGGAGTAGGTGGGGTGTGGTCCACCACAGGTGTTACAGTTCGCAGGTTGCTGAAGATTGGGACAACTTTTCAGTTTATGAGCCCCTTTGCAGTGGGGACACACAGATGGCAGCGTGCATTTATTAGTTGGATGGGCGTTATATTGGAGACAATTCTCGCACCGTAAAGAGAGAGGCGGTGGAGTCCGTGACGCTTCCACCCGATGATGGCAGCGGTAGATATATACCCCATTTTGAAGAAGTGCATCAACAAGATTTTGATCTTCGGTGAGCAGGCGCACCATATATGTCGGGCCTGTAGCGTTTTTAATTCGGATGGCTCTTTTTGGGTGATAGCCATCTTCCTTGAGTTCGTCTAAGATATCTTTTTCGGTCAGGTTTGGATCAACGCCAGGAATGACTACTGATAAAAGAGGTGTGCGGCGTGGTGGCGGTGGTGTCTTTTGATTTGGTGTTTTCAAAAGTTGAATTTTCGCAGTTGTCCCAAACATAGCTGGCCCTACTTTATAGATTAGATGTTCATATAATTGGGTCTTGGTCGTTTTCAGAATGATACCATTTTGTGTTTTCACAAGCTGGTGTAGATCAAGTCGAGTACAATAGCGCATGAGTTGGTGATACATGGCTTTGATAGTGAAGTACTCCGGTTTAAGGTAACTGAAAAGAATGGTGTAGATGGCAGTCGTTGGCTGGTCGACAATGATGGGCTCCTCAATGGATGAGGTTGAAGCGGATGGCACTGAAATGGGTTCGGTTAGACGTTTAGGTGGACTTCTAAGAGCGTCAGTATATTTAGGTTTTTTGATGTTGGTTGGCGAGCGAGAACGATCTCTGTCCCTGAAAGGAGAACTGGTGGAGACGGAAGAAGCTCCAGAGGAAGGTCGTACGCGTTCCCGTGGACGTGTGCGGCGGTCTTTGGGTGGACCCATGACCGTGGCAGGTAAGCTATGTCGCGCAGATGTAGTATCCGTCGGGGTTGGAGGCCCCGGCATGATGATCCCAAGAGATGGAGATTAGTAAGGAGCCTGACGTGTCGTAAACACTGAAAGTGCAGCGCCCCGTGCAGGTTTGAGCGGACTGGACAACCAAAGTTAGAAACAAGCCATGTCTATAAATGTGCGGCTCGGACCGTGAGGCCGATGTCGATTCTTGAACAGAATCATCCGCAAGATAAGATCTAACTAAGCGAACAAGTAGCCTAGATAATTGGTACGACAATAGACCAATAGATGGCTATAGTCGCCAGGTGAGTATGAACAGCAAAGATTTTTTTTTGTGAAAGGAGAATAGGAATATTGACTTTTATCAATGCAATATGTTACTGGAAAATTATAGACTTCTCCTGCTTCTCAGAGGGTTACGCCCTCTCTGTGGCATGTGATTTTCTATACAAATGTCGTTATGAAAAGAATGGGATGGGCTAAGTGAAGTTTGTTATTAACATCGGTATTTGGGCATCAGTTTTGAAAAGGGCTATAGCATCATTTTTTTCATTTTTTTATTTTTAACACTTTATTTATTTTCATTTATATTTTTATGATAAGGTACACAAAAGAAGTTAGTACAATGAAAATATCACATGTGAATATACAATGAAGGATATAAAAATTAAATAAGGTAAGAAAATGATAAGTACAGGTTATCACGTGAATAGTGAAATATAATTGAGGAGAAAATAGGTGCAAATGTGCAAGAATACCAATATAATGTGAGATAGTGCTGGTGTGAAAATGTACGATAATGAAAATGAAAGATGAGATGAAGTGCTGTCACATCACAAACAGATAGAAATTAGTCAGACAGATGCAGGTTAAATCCTCTGTCCCGGGGCGTCTCGGGACTAATGATCACAGGGGGAAGCCCTTGTTAGTTGTGAGGATCTCTGTGTTAAGATGGGAAAACATGAGGAATATGAGCATGAATGACATAAATGGTATAAGTGTCGCGTTCTGCTACTGTCAGGTTTGTATGGCTGACATATAAGGAAATGAGTATATTCAATGGGGTATGCTTGTAACGAAATGCGGCATCAGTGAGAGCATCAGTTCGAAGAATATCCAGGAATAGTGGATGGCCCGTTTCGATTCTAGATGTAATGTACGGATCACGAAGTTGTGCAATATGGTCTGTGATCTTCGGAAAGTCGATATATTCATACGTGAGCCACGTAGGATACGGAAGTTTAATTCGATGAGCTAGTCGAATAGCATGACGCTCTAATATGCAAAGTTTTTCGTAGAAGGAAGTAGAAGCATTGCACCAGGCCGTATGTCCGAAAGTGAGAATAGGTCTGAGAAACATCTTATAAGTATGGAGTAGGACATCGGGTTTGAGGCCCCAAGATGTGCCTGTAAGACGACGTAATAGATTTAATCTAATAGTAGCCTTAGCTCTCAGTTTTTGCAAGTGTGCATTCCAAGTCAGTTTTGAATCGAAGACGACGCCCAAGTACGTAGCAGTGTTGGTAGGGCGTACAAGATACCCATCGACAGTTACTCGCAAGAGTGTCGTATTTCGGTAGACTCTGGAACGTTGGGTGGTAGGAAGACCAGTGCTTGCGTTTTGTCATTGTTGATAGTTAAATGCCATCTCTGGCACCACTTGATGAAGTCATCGAGAGTTGTTTGTAGAGCACGGCTAATATTCTGGGCAGTGCTGCCAAGTGCAAGAAGAGCTGTATCGTCTGCATATTGGAAAGTAAAAACATTACGTGGTACTGAAAGAATGTCAGAAGCGTATAGAATATATAATAATGGGCTGAGTGCAGATCCTTGTGGAACTCCAGTAAGTGGAAATATAGGCCAAGAGAGTGTATTACCAACTACGACATACGCAATCCGATTTGTAATGAAAGAGTAGATTAACCTTAAATAGCAGATAGGAAGTTTAAATGACTGCAGTTTTTTAATCAGACCATAGTGCCAAACTTTATCGAAAGCCTTCTCCAAGTCCATTAGTATGAGGCAGGAAGGAAAGCCTTTGTTAAACTGATTTGTAATTAAGGTGCTGAGACGTAGGAGTTGATCATGAATGGAGAATCGAGGCCGAAATCCTGCTTGATGAATAGGTAGGAGACTAGTAGTTTCAAGGTATTTATGAAGTCGGCAGACGAGAATTTTTTCCAAGAGCTTGCTGAATACAGAGGTGAGTTGAATTGGTCTGTATGAAGAAACAGAATGTACAGGCTTATTTGGTTTATGAAACATGCAAACTTTTGATACTTTCCAGTCAGGGGGATAGAAACCAGTTTGAAGAATGAAAGTATATATTGTTGCCAGGATGAGCAGAAATGATTATGGAGCTTCTTTTATGTGTCGATAAGACATATTGTCAATCCCATGCGCTGTGTTCTTCTTCCTCTTTAATGCAGTATAGAGTTCATCTATAGTAATGGGTGCAGTGAGTGGATGCTCAGGATCAATGACATGATTTGTTGAAGGTTGTAAAGCGGGAATGCAAGAGAGATCTTTTCGTTCAGAGCGTTTAGAGGCCGCTTATGGTGTAAAAACAGTCTGGAGCTGTGAAGCAAAGGCATTTGCTTTTTCTTCGTCGGAGAACAGAGGAATGCCATCTGCAACTAACGGATAGGTTATTGCGGTGTTCTTGCCAGTCAGTTGATTAAATCGCTTCCAGTAGCGAGATGGATGCGCTTCCTCGGATAAGGTGTTACATGTTTTGATCCAATTGCGGCGTTTGTATGCAACAAGGTAGCTATGAACGGCTCGTTGCCATTGGCGATGTTGCCGAAGACATGCCTTTCTGGATGAGCGTAAGATATGATGGTGGTAGGGGCGGTTTATGAGGCTGTACTTGCTGCGTCGGAATGTGCTGATGGACACTGGTTTGAATTGCTGTAGTAATAGTAGAAAGACAGGAAGCAAGTTCAGGTTCAGTAGTTGGAGACTTTATACTAGAAATAGAGTGCTCTAGATCTTCCCGGAAATTAGGCCAATTTGCTTTATCATACCTCGGAACTAGACGAGGTGCATGTACAGGGCGTAGGGGTTGTCCCCAAGTGAATGTTAATTTAACTGGATGGTGATCAGTGCCAATAGAATCTAGTACTGCAAGTTGACAATCGTCAAGGAGATTCATAGAGGTAATGACGACATCCGGTGTAGTTTGACTGATAGGTCTGGTGTGTGCAGGCAAAATATGAAGATGGAGCTGAAGATCGTTACTTAAGTACTCCTGAAAGTCTGATTTTTCGCGATTAGTTCGACTATGGATATTAATGTCCGCCATGATTATAATATTTCGAAAATTGTTGGCTATGTATCGGAAATATTCTAATGGTATAAGTTGACGTGGTCTGACATAGATTGTACTAAAATTGATAATGATTGATGGAAAGTATATGCTGAATAGTAGGTACTCCGGGAGATTAGACAAAGCATGTGGAGTATATGCTCGAACTGGGTACTTAGGAAAATATCCTAATGCTACTCCTCCTTGAGCCCGTAGAGCTTCATCTTGGAAGTCGCAGCGCTTTAGTTCATATCCAGGAATACGAGCAAACATGCTCGGTTTTAAGGCGGTTTCGTTTAAAACAAAAACATTAGTTTGTTCTTCTAGTAATAATGCTTCTAGTAATAGTTTATGTTGACAAAAAGATCGAATATTAACAAAAAGAAAAGAAATCCTCTTTATGAAGAAGACTGTTCAGATGGTTTTAAACAGCAGTTTCCAGGGTTCCAATAGCACGGTCACGGTCACGGTCACGGTAATGTTGAATTTTTGTGAAGAGTATCGGGCCGAAGCCCCTGACTCCATGAGTAAGATGGCAGAAAGAATATATACAGATGTGCAGGTGTCTTGTTGGGTATTACTATTGTTTTGTTATGTCTGTGAGACTACATCTGCAACTGTCGCAGAGTAGCTGATGTTGAAGTCATTACGATCTAAGGAAAGATATTAAAGGCGTGGTGTGCGATGAACGTTACGTAGAGCGCATTTGGTTCCAATGGTAGCTATAGCTGGATTTATGTGTCTTGGTAAAGTATGCCAGAACTTATGGTGGAGGTGCCGTAGAACTTCTTTAACAGGAGGCAGATCTAAATCTTCCAGAATTTGGTTGTTGCGTGTATATCTATCGTGACCAGTGATGATACGACCGGCTCTCGTTTGCACACTTTCAAGTGTTTGAAGATGACTGTTAGAAGCATGTTGCCAGGCAGGGCATGCATAAGAAAGAGTTGATAGGACTATCATCTTCAATATGTGCACGCGGACCTCATGAGAAATTGAACTGCAGCGAAATATGTGATACAATGCTGATATTTTCCGTAATGCTCGTTGCTTTATGTCGTTGATGTGTGAGGCGAACGTTAACCCACGATCTAAAGTTACACCCAGATATTTAGCATGTGTGGCGTGAGGAATGTGTGCGTTCTCATACGTTAAATTTCGAGGGGCGCGGATGCGTCGTCGACTGTGGATGACAGCACAGCTTTTGTCTGCATTGATTTTAATTCTCCAACGTCTTCCCCATTCCTGAAAGCCGTTGAGTTGGCGTTGCATGTAGATGTAACACTGTGCAAGTGAGCTGCTGGTCGTAAAAAAGGCAGTATCTTCAGCATACGTTGCGGAAAAGCAATGTGGTAAAGTCGGGAGATCCGCCGTGTACAGATTATATAAAAGCGGTGAAAGTACAGCGCCCTGTGAAACCCCTGCTTTGATAGATCTAGACGTGGATTTGACACCGTCAACAGACACATGAAATTTTCTCTCAGTAAGGTATGAACATAGTAAATGTATAAGACGATCTGAAAAACCTTGGGTGTATAGCTTATATAATAGTCCTGCTAACCATACTTTATCAAAGGCTTTTGACACATCCAGGTATACTCCAAGGGTGTGTTGTTTCCTGTTGAAAGCCGTTGTTTTATGATCCACTCCTCGTACAAGTTGCGTTGTAGTGCTATGTTGAGCACGAAACCCAAACTGATGGGAAGTTAGAAGGTCTCTATTATCTACGTGATGTTTCAGCCTCCAGAGAAATACCCGTTCGAAGAGTTTGCTCAAGTGCGATAGAAGGCTTATCGGCCTGTAGTTTTCCGGGAGCATTGGATTCTTACCAGGTTTGGGGATTGTGATGACACGAGCTTCCTTTCAGGTTTTGGGAAAGTTGCATAACTGAAAGATGGCATTAAATAAGTAAGTTAAAAAGACCAGTAGTTTTCTAGTTGGATGCTTGAGAATCTCAGATCGAATCCCATCAGGCCCAGATGCTGTCTTTGTCGGTAGACATTTGATGTTTTTTTCTATTTCCCGAGGTGTAACTGGGTTGATGCCATGTGTAGGGTTTTGTTTAATTATGCTATATAATGTGGTTCGGATGTGCTGTTTCAGATAGGGATCGAGATGTGCTCTATTGGGCTGGAACTGTGCTTCCAGAGAGTCAGCGAAAATGTCCGCTTGCGACTGAGGATCTTGAGTCAGTCATTGAGGTCCTTGTATGACTCTAGCTTTAGAAGCATTTGTGGCACGTTGGAATGATTTGGAGTACGTCCAAATTTTACGGTCATTGAGTGTGACATTTCGAAAAGTGTATTCCCAGTATTGTTGATTCTGTCGCATAGTGAGCACCTTGAGCTTCATACAAAGTTTATTCCACAAAGTCTTGTATGCGGGATGGAGTGTGTGCTGCCATCGACGTCTAGCCCAACGTTTCAGATGAAGTTAAAGTTGTAAATGAAAACTGTCGCATTGACTGGTTTGCGTTGCAGAGATTATGGTAGTGGAGCTCGCTGCCTCTGCTGTACGAAGTCCTAGCGTGATGTGAGAGACCGCTTGATCGATGTCCGCAATGGTGGCAGGTCTATTTCGTAGATCAATCATGGTGTTTAGTTCTTGTTTAAATACGTCCCAGTCAGTTTCTATTTGCTTGAAGATGGGGGCAGAATGGGCGATGCTGCGGTGGGAGACGTGAAAAATGACTGGATCGTGATCAGAATCTAAGTCTGCAATGACATAAGGATGGACGGTAAAGGAGACGTCTTTGCAAAGGGCTACATCAAGCACATCGGGTTGTCCGCCAAATTTTGGATAATGAGTTGGGTCTGGTGGAGCACTGATGATGAAGTTGGACGTGAGTAGATAGTGATGTAAAGTATCTCCAGCAGTGTTTGGAGTAATGGAATTCCATTCTCCATGTTTAGCATTAAGATCTCCAGCTAAGATGAATTTGGGCCCTAAGTTAGCAATGACATCGAAGTCTGTGGGCTCTAGCTGTGTAGCCGGGGACCTGTACCCGGTGACCAATATTAATGGAACGCCTGGAGTTATTAGCTTAACACCAAGTGCCTCCAAAGTTAGTAAGGGTTTTTTTAGGCTAGCCGAAGGCTAGCATCCTTTGAGAGGGCTACACCCTCTTTTAGGAAAGGGAGGTGAGGGGACCATTATGGGAAAAGGTATGGGTGGTTGGGCTATGGGCTATTATTTATTATTATATTCTTTATTATTTAACATGTTATTGGAAAGACATTATGATCTTTGCGATCATAAACATACTTGGAGGCGAACTGGAACATAAATCATGGTTATACGTGAGAACAAAATACTACATATATAATATACAAAATATAGGACACATAATACAACATATAATATAGCAAGAAAGGTGAAGAACACACATAATATGGCAAGCATGAGAAATCAGACAACAAATATAAAGTGAAGTAGTGATAAGCGACATGTAGAAGTCATGATGAAAATGAGAGATGAGATGAAGTGCACTTGACGCCACAACACAACACAAGAAGTGTTAGAAAGACGAATGCGGTTATCTTCTGCCTAGGGGCTGCTCTAGGCCAATGGAGACGTGGTGAACCCTGTTAGTGAAATGAAATTACTGTGCATATGATGGAAAGATATGCGGTAGATGAATATGCAAACGATAATCGTGGAGAATCTGTAGATCGAGATGGTCGGGAGGGACTGTGTAGCAATATAAAGTAAAGAGAAGGTGGAGTGGAGTATGATAATACCGTGCAGGAGATGAGTGGAGTGCAAGATGATGCATAGTTTCAAACAATAGGGGATGGTGATGTGTATAGCGTTGAGTAATGAATTTTAAGCGGAGAGTTTCGAGATGGTAGGAAAGAGTTGGAAATGATATTAAAGAATATAGGTCTCGAGTTGGACTCGGGAGAGAAATGCGGAAGGCGATGCGGAAAGCATGTCTCTCAAGAATGGCTAATTTCTGATAATGTGAGTAAGGAGCGAAAATCCAAGCTGGAAAACCGTAAGTAAGAACTGGGCGGAGGAAGGCCTTGTATGTGTTGAGAACTATTTGTGATGAGAGACCCCAGGTTGTGCCAGTTAGTCATTTCAAGAGGTTGAGGCGGTTGTAAGCTTTAGTTTTCACACGGTGGAGATGTGGTTTCCACGTTAAATGATGATCGAATAGTATGCCTAAGTATGTAACGGTTCGGGTTGGAACGATGGCTGCATTATGAACATGGAGTGACAAAAGAGATGGATTTCGGTGGACCTTGGTACGTTTACGGGGCGGTATGAATACAATGGCTTGGGTTTTGGTGGCATTAATCTTAAGTTTCCACTTAGAACACCAGTGCGTGAAGCGATTGATGGCTATTTGTAATGAATGATTGATGTTGTGTATAGTTTTGCCAAGTGCGAGAAAAGATGTATCATCAGCGTACTGAAACAGATGGACGTCAGGAGGAAGATGTGGAAGGTCTGCAACAAAAAGGATATATAATAGCGGGGAAAGGGCGGAACCTTGAGGAACACCGCACATGGGAAAAATGGGATGTGAGAGTTGTTCGTTAATGGAAATATAAGATATACGACAGACAAGAAAATGATAAATGAGGCGAATGTATGCGATCGGAAACTGAAATTTAATGAGCTTATAAATTAGCGCCAGATGCCAAACCTTGTCAAAGGCTTTTTCAAGGTCAAAAAGGACGAGACACGAGGGTTGAATGGAGTTGTAATGGTTGGTTATGAGCGTGGTTAGTCGAAGGAGCTGATCAGTAATGGAGAATGAGGGACGGAAACCTGCCTGATGAGTCGGGAGAAGTTGGCGGTCTTGTAAATATGGATGGAGGCGTTTCACCAGAATACGCTCGAATATTTTGCTCAGTGTGGATGTCAACTGGATAGGTCGATATGAAGAAACATCTGACTGCGGTTTACCAGGTTGGGGAAACATGAGTGTCTTCGATACTTTCCAGTCCGTTGGAAAAAACCCTGTGCGTAAGATAAAAGTATAAATGAGTGCCAGAAGGGTGAGTAATATAGCGGGGCTTTCTTTAATATGCCGATAGGTGATCGAATCAAAACCTGGTGACGTGTTGCGTTTGCGCTGAATGACACTGGTGATTTCTGAGACTGTGATGGGATTGGTAAGAGCATAGTTAGGGACTGTATGAGAGATATGAGGTTGAAGTGAAGGATGGTTAAGATCGACTTGATCGACTGGATGAGCAATGTTGTCGGACTCTGAGGGTGTGAATATAGTTTGGAGATAGTCAGCAAATGCATTTGCTTTCTCGCTGTCGGAATGTACTGGTGTATCGTGTAAGAGAATCGGATATGGAGTCTTAGAGTTTTTGCCACAAAGAGCATTAAAGCGTTTCCAGTAGCGAGTAGGATGAGTTGTATCGGAGAGTTGATTACAAGTCTTAACCCATTGGCGTAATTTGTAAGCGGAAATATAGTCGCGGACCGTTCGTTGAAGTTGATGATGAAGTCTTAGAGCTTCTGGATTTCTGGTGTGAAGAAATTCACGGTAAGATTGGCGTGATCGACGGACTAATGCTAGATATTGTGGCGGTAGTTTTGGACGGTATGGGAGTGATTCAGATTGAGGGATATGAAGTGCAGATGCCTGTTGAATGGAAGTGGTGATGAGATTGACCTGATGTGAAAGTTCTTCTGGGGTAGTAGGGGCTTCGGAATCAGCGAAAGTGTTTTCGAGATACGTACGATATTGTGGCCAGTTGGCTTTATCGTAACGGAGTGAAATACGTGGTGAAAGTGTGGATTTGACAGAAGCCAGACCTGAATGATAGATTAGCTTGATGGGAGCATGATCACTGCCCATTAAGTCTAAAATATCAATAGTGCAATGATTAATGATGGTATTTGAGACTATTGCAATATCGGGTGTGGTGTTGCTGATAGGGCGAGTACAGCGAGGAAGATTGAGAAGACTACCTGTGGTATGAACTGTGATGTAGTCAGTAAAGGATGATTGATCGGCATTTGAACGGCTATGGAAGTTGACATCGGCCAAAATAATGAAGTGTTTATACGTATTTGAGATGTATGAGAAGAACGCATGAGGTATAGGAAGGCCGGGGCGCACATAGATAGTGGCAAGAGTGATGGCAATATTACGGAAATACAATGTGGTGATGAGATATTCAGGGAGATGTAAGAGGGGACAGTTGTGAGAGCGGAACGGAATGGTGTGACGGAAACCTATTGCAGCTCCACCATTGGCTCTGAGGGCTGGCATAGGGCTATCGTGGCGAAGTAATGTGTAACGTGATAGGGAGCAAGGTGAAGTGGGTTTCAGAAAGGTTTCATTCAGGAGGAAAGCTGTGATTGTTCTTCTAGTAAGAGGGTTTCGAATACGACTTTGTGTTTAGGAAGAGATCGGATGTTGAGAAACAAAAAAAAAAAAAAAACTATATCCATATTGGGTAGAATTATACTGATGTTTCGAGGCGAGTGGTATGAAAATGAACATAGTTATTAGTGTACGTTGCTTATAATGATACATGAAACGTAGATTTCGCTGAGGCAATAATTTGTTGTAAGATATGCTGGCGGTGAAAAGGGTGAATATTTTGCAAAGTAAGAGAAAGAAATTCTAGCAACTTACTAACGGTGACGGGATCGTCAACGGAGTGATCAGTGGAAGTAGATGATTCAGCGGTTCTGAGAGGAACAACAAGTTCGGGATGGGTTTCTTGAGCGGAAGGTTTGCCTTTACACTTATAACTATAAGCTGGATGGGGTTCGGTGCAAGTAGGGCATTTCGGGGGCTGGGTCATATTTGTGCAAGCACGAGTTTGATGAGGTCCAGAACAAAAGCCGCAAACGGTAGGATTTTTACAGGCCGTTGTATGATGTGAATTATATTGTTGGCATTTTTCACAGCGTAGTGGTAAAGGTGAGGACGACCGGGAAGGCTCAACACGGTGTCTACGTTTATAAATATAAGCTCCTTTAGATAACAAATTGTTGATCGTCTCTTGAGAGGGCGTGAGTATGGCATATAGGTGGCACCAGCATTGTTGTTTATGCGGACAGCTTTATGAATAGTATGCCCTTCGAACTGGAGGTCTTCTTGAACCTCCTCATCGGTATACGTCGGGTCAACCCCACGAATTACAACAGAAAGAAGTGGAGGCCGTTTCGGTGGAGGCGCTTGTTTCCGTTTGACAGAATTAAGTGATGTAAGGTTAGCTTGTTTCCCAAATATTTCAAAAGATGCTTTGTTCCGAACTAAGATTGCGAAGTTAGGATCCGGTGATTTGAGTATCATGCCGTTGCGTGTTTTGATGACTTGAGACAGAGGGGCATTCGGCAGATACTTTCCGAGCTGAATAGTTATGAATTTCTCGTTACTATACTTGGTATCAAAATTTTGGAGGAGAAAAGAATGAAGTACCGGAACAGTTGATGAGGAAGATGATAGATGAGATGAGTCATTAATGACTGTTGGCTGGGCTTCCATGTCTGAATTATCTGATACATTTTCACGATGCTGTTTTTTCGCCGGCTGGAGAGGCTGCTTAACAGAGTCAGCATAGAGTTGTTGACCACGCGGAGATCTGGATCTCGTGGATACGTTAGAATTTGTGGAGGCAGTAGAACTGCCCGATTGCGTTCGCTGTCTGTTGCTCATATCCTTCCGCTTGGCCACTTTCGCAGCCGAAGCAGAGGGAATGGCAAACACAGGAGGAAGGCCATGATGGCACCCATCCACCGAGGATCCAGTAGTACTAGGAGAATCAGCCATAATGAAAGCCGTAAGCCTAAATAATGAAGCAGTGATGTATGATATGAGATATGAATAATATGAGCAAGGTGGGACAACCCGTTTGGATAGTTGTCCAGGTGGGGCAACTCCCCTGGCTCGATCTGTGGATCCGGCTGCCCTTGGCTAGATAAGTCTGACAGACGGTTCGTGAGAAAGAGACAGAAGGTGAAGCCCAGGATGAGAAACAGGAAGGTTTTTCCAAAAATCGTCACCATATAATCAGCGACGCTTCAGAGCGGAGCTCTGGGAAAGTATGTTAGTAAGGGTTATCACCTTCAAAGTATATCACAAGTAACTAATAATTGTCAGTGAGAATTTTAGTTTTGGAGTTTATTATTTGCAACGAGCAAAGCTTTAGGTAGTATCTTTGACATGTTTATACGTAACAAATAACCCAACATATTCTGCTGTAATCGGTCACGAAAATAATTTTGTAAAGCTATGAACTGTCTGACAGTAGTTACATCAGTACAATGCTGCCAACTGTTGATCTTATATCTTAGCTCAGTAGACGTTATGGAGTTTTTACAATCATTCAGCTGTTATTCGTCGAAAAGTCTCTATAACACCGCCTGGAGAAAAAACGACACCTACCAAACATGGAGGTTACTTGATATTGTTGATGAGAATGAGAGTAAAAGAATGAAAATAAAAGTATATACTTGCACGGTATTATGGACGTCTCATACACACGTGCAGTAGCCGTGCAAATGCCCATGTGCACACAACGGCTTAAGCACCGCTAATTTAAATATGCTTCATCCACGCAAATGTACATGTGCACATACACGGTTCAAGCATGGATTATGTACGTGCGCTGCATTCACGCAAATGCACATGTGTACATAACGGCTTAAGCACGGGTTATATAAATGCGTGCTCCATCCATGGAAATGTACATGTGCACATAACGGCTTGAGTACGGGTTCTGTACGTGCGCTGCATCCACGCAAATGCACATTTGTACATAACGGCATAAGCACGGGTTACATACGTGGCTGCATCCACACAAATGCACATGTGTATATAAAGGCTGCAGCACGGGTTATATAAATGTGTGCTTCACCCATGCAAATCCACATGTGCACATAACGGCTTAAGCACGGGTTCTGTACGTCTGCTTCATTCACGCAAATGCACATGCGCATGTAACGGCTTAAGCAAGGGTTATGCAAATGTGTATTTTATCCTTGCAAATGCACATGTGCACATGCACGACTTAGTCACTGCTTATGTACGTGTGCATATCCCACGTAAAAGCACATGTGCACATATACGGGTTATGTATGTGTGCTTCATCCACGCAAATTCACGTGTACGGCTTATGCACTGGTTATGTATGTGTTCATCATCCACACAAATGCACATGTGCACATATACGACTTATGCATGGATAGTACACTTGTGTCGTACACGTACGTGTTGTCTGGGAACGGGTTAGAAGCACCGAAGGAGTTGGTCAGGTTCTGCTCTCTTGTCCAAATTTTTATGTACATTTTACATGACCAACTTCAGCTGGCTAGGATAATGCGTAAACTCTTGTGATCAGCGTAATGCTGCCGGCTTTTCTTCTTTCGAAATTAGAAGTTACAGTTAGGAAGAATAGTAGTAATGTAAATCGAGAGCAGCTAAAACAATAAGGTAGCCTCAACTTGAAGAAGGTTTCGTAATATTTTCCTCATTGACGAATGTCTATATAACTTGTTTTGGAGTTAAACAAGGAAATCTCGAGTAAGTCATTGTAACACTGACAAGGAACGTCTTTCTATACGAGCATTAGTATTTTCTATAGTCTTACATGCAACGATTTTAAGTAGCTAATAATTTAGATAAAAGGAGAAGTGACGCGGTAAGACAGTTGAGCTCGTGGTCTCTGGATGTTCACATCGTGAGTAGTGTTTGTCCATTTAGAGTGCCTGATATCGCTACTCATACGTTAGTTGAAAAGATTTGTACTTCTTTCCCAAGTTAAGTGCTTTTGTGTGCTTGGTGAATAGCACCCTGTGTGTACTGTATTTTGCAGTTTACTAGTTTGTTCTAATATGGAATATGAGGACTTGCAATCTCAATTCCTATTTGACCGAAGTTATAGAAGTGTCATACCTAATGCTAGCCAAGTATATCAGTAGTTGGAAAATAAGTTAACTTGTATCTTTGAAAACATTTATGCTCTACAGTAACATGCGGAATCATAAATCATATATATATAAAGTTTAAAGATTTACAATTCGATGAACATTTCGCAGAACAGCTCTTTCGTTTGTAGAGTTCACGCACGTGACTGGGTAAACAAGCACAGTAAGAATTGTAGCCGCTGATGAACCCATTCGGGTGGTTCATATTTATGACTTTCCTCTTGAATTACCGTTAACATTACTAGAAGAACAGTTTAAAACTTATGGAAAGTGTGCAAAGTGAAACCATAACTATCGAGTGCCGCCTTTTCCCCTGGCATAGACAGTGGCGTACGTATTGTTCATATGGAAATGAATAAGCATGTACCTTCTCGTATCATAGTGCAAGGTTGTGAAGTGAGTGTGATTTATGAACGGCAGAGTTTAACTTGTTTCCGATGTCAGTCCAATTTTCACACGATTGCCACGTGTCCATTGAAGAACGTAAAACCAGCTACAACCGCCCCTGACCAGACGCCTCTACATAGGACGGAGATTGGCAAAGTGCACCGCTCTTTTCCCTCTTCAGGATCGCTTTCGCTCTCTGTCACTGCCCCCAGGGGCCCCGTTCAGAGCTCCTCACGGTTGCCTTCATTGACTGATAACGAGTTTCCAGTGTTAGTACGACCCCCCAAGTGAATTCATCTCTAACAAATAATGACCTAGTTATAGGAGATTCTGAATTGAAACTAAGACCCCGCCTTTACAGGATACGCCTATGGATGTCATGGATCTTGACTCGTCTCGTCCGTCGGAGCAGGAAATGTTAATAGTGCTGCCTGGTTCTTCGTGTGAAGAACAAAACAATAATGCCCCGTCTTCAGCTGAACATGTGATGCTCCAACTTTCGCTTTTACATCACAATTTTCAGGTCACAGATATTTAACGGGGCTTATATATATTTGACCTGCACAGTTATCTTTGATATTTGTGTTTCAATGGTATTTGTTGGTTTAAATATATTTTGTATTTGCTGAGGTAATCTGAATCTGCATCGAAGATTACAGAATAGTGATTGGCAGTGCGAAATAATTTTGGTTCAAATGTATATTTGTTAAAAGAAGGAGAAATTGTAATTACTACTGTAATATATGTGAAATCTACTACGAGAAAAAGGAAATTTAACAACTTAATTTTCAATCAAATTTCCTGGATGTTGAGATGCTTCCTGCAGGCGGAAAATGAACAAAACTCTGAATAAGTATTTAGGATAATTAAAGAAAATTACTTTAGTATTTGTTGGTATACATAAAAGTAATAATGGTGCATGAGTAACTATGCATATCCGGCAATGTGTTAAATCATCTTGAAGCCAAATCTAAAATCTTGTGTGAAATCAGTTATCAATTCTGGAACTTTTAATTGTATTTTAGTAATCCAAATATTAAATTTCGATAATCACTTCATTAAATGCGTAGATATTTTTGTTCGGGGATACTCATAGTTTATGTGTAATGATCATTAAGGTAATTGGTAACTGGAGAATCAACACCTAATCTTGTGCTTTCGACAAGTTGTATTGAGAAAGGAAACATTAAGCTTCCAAAGGATCAGTCTGTCGACAGTTATTACAGAGGATAATACGCCACCAGGTTCTGTACAACATTTTTCGGAGCATTGCAGAGTAATTTGAGTGAAAGCTTGTTTCACAGTTTATGTCAGTTCGGCAGTGTTATTATAACGGTTTAGTGCAGCGATGCTCTTTATGAACTCCCATAGCGCAATATCACAGGTGGGGAGGTCTGGGCTTCGTGGTACCCAGGCAAGTGATGCAGGCAGATCTAAACTTCCACGACCAATCCAATAACCAGGAAAGATTTCCGTAAGATATTATAATAAGGCGGGGGCATAATGGGCAGGGGTGCCCTATCATGCTGAAACCAATATGTCTCTTTGATTCCTTGTTTATCCATGGGAGGAAAAAAACAGTTTTGCAACATGTCCAGGTATCTTTGGTGATTCAAAACACCGTCGAAAAAGAACTGCTCAAACACACGTCTGCTGTCCATGAATGCCCATATTATCACATGCTGGGGATTCTGTTCAACACTTCATAAAAGTGTGGATTGACTTTGGACCAAAAGACCACATTGCGTGCGCAAGAAATCCTGAATTTTCACACCCATCGGTAAAGATCACTTTGCCGCGTTTTGGTATTGTGTCGAATGTCTGAAGAAATACCGTACATGCATCTACTCTCCGATTCACGTCTGCGTCCGGCAATTCTTTAGGGATAACTTACATTAGGTTTTATCAAGGGGTAAAGTTACTTTGTGGCCAACCTGTAGGAAGAATAGACAAAATATGTGAGAACTTAGATACTTGCTATTTGTCCAGAGATCAACTATAGGTATGACCTATGAAGAACCATCCTCTGTCATGCACAACACGGTGCAGAAGACAGTCTAACTCGGATCAAAATCCAGTTGGACTGATAAGCAAAAACATTGTGCTGTAACTGTTTCGATCATACATCACTTCGTTCATCAGACACATCAATTGAAGGGATTGATTCACAGCCGTAACTGTAACGCTTTATTTTATTTTGCTTTTATCAGATTTTTATCTTTTACTTACTTAACGCTGTTGAGTGCTTACGTCTCCTTTGCTATTTAGCTCATTCATCTATATTGGGAATTATTTTGTATTGTCTCTGAATGAACTGGATTCGAATGTTGGATTTTATTGATTTGTTCCTTAGATATAGTTAAATATCCTTTACTTTGTCGTAACGAATTTTCATTACAATTATACGTAATATTATTAGATCTACTTAAACCGTGTTTCAAAAAGAATGACATGATTTTGGACTGCAATAATTATGGAATATGGGACGTGCTGGCAAGGAAATGAGTATTATTTGAATGGGTGTGGCCTAGAGTTTCAGAAAATCGCCGTTAGATGTCAGTCAATGCGTTTTCTTAGTTTGCAGTCAGCCAGAAGTGAGATGTCGTCCGCTCAACAGAATAAGAAGGCGTTTTGTGTGCTACAGTTTGCGAGGACTGAGTCAGTGATTTCGGTTCATCGTGCTTTTCGTCGGCGTTTTGTCATTGATCCGCCTGCACCCAAAAACATTCGTCGTTGGTATTGCCAATTTGAAGTGGCAAGATGCTGGTGCAAAGGTAAGAGTACAGGTCGGCCTCGCACTTATCATGAAATGGCGAAAAAAATTCGTCAAACGTTTGAGCAGAGCTGTTACTGGTGGTGGACATATAGAGCATTTGCAACAGCATAACTCAAACTTGAAGACTTTGTATTTTCCAATTTATCCCATTTTTGTAATATGTTTTTATCAATACTTATGAACTTTTAAAATCGTCATTCTAGTTGAAACACCCGTATATTAAAGTCGATGTTTAAGCATTAAATTTATAACTAACATCTTTTCGCGAAGTAATTAACATTTACATATATTTGACGAAATCAGTAAAATGAAGCCCTGAGAATTGTAGTTCGTTAGAAAGAAAGCAGATACATAATTCTTAATATAAATCAATAGTATTACAGAACAAGGATGGAGCAGGTATTTAACACCATGAAGCAAGTTTCAAAGCTTGAATGAGGGACAAATAAACAGAATTCCATACCAACATCTGGTCCTTGGTGTGATCTCAGATATTGAGTTTGTAGTGCACAATAGCATTTGCGCAACTTGCCTTAGTGTTTTCCTGTCTTCTCCTACATTCTTACTCCAACAAATATTTTACAATAGTTCACTTTCATTAATCATCCACCTCCTTTATCATACAGGGCACAAGTGTGATCAGGGCCGGATTTCCATCTTTTGCGCCCATGGGCCCTAGTGAAATTGCCGCCCCTAACCGCACCGATCCCATCGCTCTCTAAAACTTTTATTCTCCTGTATCCACTTCTTAAAACATTACCTTACGTTTTCTACAAAAATTATAATTATTATTATTACTAGTTATTACTCTTCTCATTTCTTATTACTCATTTTATATAATATATTTTAATTCCAATATTTGGTCAGCATTTGGAGTAGATTCATTAAAACTTACCTGGTTTCTGCTTAACCTATCTAACATTACATGGTATAAAAGACGGTAAAATGTAAAACGATCTTAAGTTATATAAATAATTATATTATTGTACCTAAAAATTTACAAGATGACGTTTCTGAAACTTTTGTGTATCAAAACTGTTTATTTCTTGCTTTGATATTGGCAAAATGATTAATAACGCCATCAAAATCAAGTTTAACAGTCAAGTCATTATCGATAGCTAAAACAGTTAGATGAACCAGTTTCTTCTGAGAAAGAGTAGATCTCAAATAGTTTTTGATTCTTGACAGTTTGTGGAAAATGATATTTCTGCCGCACAGTTAGTTGCTGGTGTACATAAAAACATTTTAAGGCAAGTACTTATGTTAGGATATAAATTTTGAAGATTTTTCCATATGAGGAATCGGTTAAGTTGCGCTAATGACATTTCTTCAGCACTCCCCAATTTCTCTTCATCTAAAAGTCCTTTTAAATGAATGCACTCATCAACAAACGAAGGTTCCTCGATCTCAGCTGCATACACTTCCTGCAGAAAAGTCGCTGCTGTGGTGACTTCTTCGGCAATCAAGTTGCATAGATTTGTTAAGAAGGAAAATTTGCTGAGAAGTTCATTGTAGACCGCGATTCTTTTGTTCAATTCAGAAAGAAGATTGCCAATGACCAAAACATAGGTTTCTTGAAGACGATGAGCTGCTTACTGCCGCCCTTTTCATCTGATTACCATAATAACCAACTGACTTGTGGCAATATTTTCAACGGCTAATCTACTACAAAAAAATGAAATGAAAATTTGAGTTTTACGTCCCACGCCTATGCCGTCTAGGCTAAAGGAGACGGTGATGATGAGAAATGAATGAAATGGTGAAATGAAGAAAGTGGGAGGAAACTGAAGAACACCGAGGAAAACTACGCGCACGGTGTTTGTCTACCATAAAGTTCACTAGGTGGGAGCAGGGTTTGGACCCAAGACCGCATACACCAGAGGTGAACGCTCTACCACTGAGCCACCGCGGCCCTTAATTTGCTACAATATTTCGTAGTCGCGGCTATTAAAAAATGGCTTTCGGTTATTTTATTAAGTCGTTGGTGAAATATGTATTTTCAATAGTTTTATCGTTTTTTAAATATTATTTTTTTTAAAATTGCCGCCCAGTTGTCGGGCCCATGGAACCCATGTCTAAATCTGGCTGAAGTTTCACTCATTCGTCGCAGATTACAAGCACGCAATGTAAGTAGGTCTTCTAGTCTGGATTCGCTTTAATGGGTGATTCTGAAATTAAGGGGAATTTTGGCACTGGAAAAATCTTAAAATTAAAAATCGAAGAAATAATGTATAATTTATTTTTTACACACCTAAGGGCCAAACAAATACAATCATTACAGTGGATGAGGTCAAGAAAATATTTTTTTTTAAAAAAATGGTAATTTATTATTTTGACAAACACGGTGGTTACATTAATATCCACGGAGGTTACAAAACATACTCAGTGAAGATATATTTAAGTTTTACTCACTGGTAAAATGTAAGACAATGTGATATTTTGAATTGAATGCTTAATATAGATTTGTGTACACATATAAAATTGCAGTAAACGTAAACCGGAATGTTCTATTTTCCAAGAAAAGCTGTTCCAACCCTGCAACAATGTCTTTAGTACCCACAGTGGCTCTATTTGCTTTTGAGCGTCGTTAGGTTAGAGTAAGAGTACGAAGATCTGAAAACAAGTTGTAGCAGTTCATAAATGCTGTTACATAAAAGAATACACTTTATGGTTGAAACACACTGAGAAAAAATTGTAGGTGACGTACTTAAAAAGATAGGTTACATGCGTAATTCCTGTAGTCTTTGGACAACGTACAGCAGACGTATAACTGAAAACGCATGTTTTATAATACTTTCTGTATAAGTGTTCCATCTATACGTACTTTCCGTATGAAACAATGTCGGCGGTCACGATCTCACATACAAATGAACGTATATAACATATAGCTGACGAAGATAACATAAGTATATGCATGTGATATACGGAAAAGTATTATGTCAGACAACCTGCAACGGCGTGATGTAACACGTAAGGGCAGTGCCTATGTAGCATACGGATAAGGTATGCTCCGTACTCATTTCTATAGTAAGCAAGAGGATACCGTATATTTGTACAATATACCGCTGTCCAGAGAACGGATTTTTCTCTGTGCAGCAGGCACAGAGTTGTATTGTCCCTCATGAAAATGACTGTATTTAGTGTCAGGATTGCATTGAAAGCAGCTTAGTCTGCGCATATTTAATGCCAATGTGTTTCTTCCCCATGTCACTTGACGACACTTCCATCCTCTTTAGTAGCTATAATCAATGGAGATTACCCCCTTCATTTCAGTTGTGATTCGCACACTGTCAACAGATGTAAACACGAAGCGTGAAGAACATTTTGTACACAATAACTGGGGCAACCATAATATAACTCGTGATATCAATATATTTACGGAATAGATTACATTTTGTTGATAGTTAACATGGAACATTGAAGGATTTTACAACTGATTTCAACATATCTATTGTTTTATTCATTATAAACATATGGAGAATTAATAGTTCACTTGTAGCTACAAATGGCTACTTTATTAGTTGAAGCAAAAAAAAAATGTAAAATTGACTCGGGCGGAAACCGAACCCAGCACCCTTTGCAGGTGAGTCGTAGATGTTCCTCAATCTGCCACGCCGTCACTTGATAACTTCATGCGTCGTACGATATATGGGGCGAGTCGAAAACTTCAAGACGCTTTTTCTCCGTTATTTTTGGCTGTTGCGCTCTCCCAATTTGTAATATGAACACTTTAAATATGCACTACCACTTCGCGAAAAATTACCCCGAAGCTCATTTACCAAAGTCTGCTTTCTCCTTGTTAGTTTTATTTCGTTTTGCAATTTTCTTACCACTTTTCTTTCGGCTGGTTTCTACCAGGTCAAAATTAGGCTCAACAATATCATATCTTACGACATTTCGATTGTTACCACCATTATCACTGTCAGGAGGAGTTGCTTCTTCCAGCATTTTATTTACTGCTTTCTTCCTTTCTTCGTTTCTTCTTTTCTTTATGCCTTCTAAAATTTTCACGTATTTTTTCTCTGGGCTCTTTTCTCTCGTTTACTCAGATCTGCTATTTTTAAAAATCATTCCGCTTGTAATAGTTCTGGCTTTGTATCTGTCTCTCTCTTTTCTTTTGAATTCTTCGTATAATACAGGATCTGCTTTTATTCTTTCTCTTCTTCGTCTTTCTGATTCTCTTTTCATTTTTCTTCTCTTTTCTATTTCTGATACCTTACTTGGCTTTTTCCTCTCTACAATTAACGCTTTTATTTGATTCCATTGTTACTTTTTCATTAGCTTTCTTTTTTTCTTGGTGCCATTCTCTCTATAAAATAAAAATGTAAATCAATAATTTTAATAATCCAGGTTTAATCAGCAACAAACCAGTTTTTATTAGCTTGGACTCTACAAAGTGCACATCCTAACACCTAACTTCAAACATTTAGTGCTTTTGTTCCAAGAGATAAGCAACAGCAAATGGTACAGATGTTATATTTCGAAATTTTACTCATGTATAACATTAAATTGAATTTTAATTCAATATTCATCAACCAAATCATATATTATTGAAGACAACATGTAATGTATATTATTGTAGCATGTTTAGCAAACATATGATGGAATTTTTGGAATTTTTCCTCTGGGTAGCTCTAATAGGTAGCATTTCAATAAGAAGCTCATAGTAACTCAAATATATAACTATTTTTTAAATAATAATATCATGAACTGTTCATTATGGTAACCTTCATGGATCATGTGTAACCTCCATGCTAGATAGAAACCATGGAGGTTACTTCCATGGAGGTTACAAAAGTGCACTTCAGACAGCCTGATACTCAAAGCAAGAAGACTATATATGCAATGACTTCGTTTTTAGTAGGAAAACTGCTATTTTAACAATAATCAATTGAAAAAACCTTTTCAACATTTTTAATAATAAAACTAGCAAATACATGGAGGTTACAAGATCAAAGAGTACGCACGTATTTTCATCAAGATGTGAAGATTTTTCACGAACACAATACTGCACACACACTTATCAACATATCACTCACAAAATGGCTGCTCTGAGCTTCACTTTCAGATCCAGAGACTGGACAGTGTTGCTTCCTAGTGGAATTTCTGGTAATTTTAAAAGTACTCCATGGAGGTTACCTCACAACCCAGGGACAATATTTTCGCATTAAATAGGCCATGAAAATGACCTTAAAATGTAATTTCTTGCAAAGTAGTTTCATTATTTATGTCTTACAGTAGTAACTTATGCGGATTTTTCACGAATTTTCTAGTGCAAACATGTTTTTCTCTTCTGTTAATGTTGAAAAATGTTGGTGGGGACACTCCACGGAGGTTACATTTCACATATTTTTCGCTTTTTTAAAAGCAGAAAAATAAAATAAATGTTAAAATAAACTCTGGGAACACAAAGTATTAATTATTTTTTATTTAATAATAACTTTGTTACTTTAATATTGTATATCTAGAGGCTTAAAAATCGGAGGGACAGAAAATTCCCCTTAATTTCAGAATCACCCTAATACAGCAGTAGATTGTTAATTGTTGGGCTCCCCAACATACACATTACTATCCTGATATTAAACACATTCATTATCGTTATCATTTAGGATTGTATAGTACGCCGAGAAGCTACATTTCTTATCACCTGAAGTGATAAAAGCACACAAGGAATTTTCTTTTTTAAAGTTTCCTAGTTGTTTTCTTTTTTAAACTATTAGCTCCACTGCGGAACCAGACCCAGAAAGTATAGAGAAAAGAGGCTTCCAACTACCAACAAAAAGTCATTTGGGGCTCGAAGCCCAGGTACTCATAACAGCAGAACGTAGCTAAACTATGCTCCTGGGAGCAGATAGAAAACATCGCATAATTGAAGGAAAACGACTAGTTTAGTAGCTTTGTAATGGTAATATATGAAGCATTAGTAGCAGCTGGCAACATTTCTGTATGCAAGTCTGTGTATGAAGGAAATTGTTACCGAAATATATTCTTGTGTCCATAAGGAAGTAAAAAAGTTGGGTGTTAGCTCTCCCCCACACCTTTTGCAATGGCAGCTTCAAGATGGCGGCCATGGAAAATCACCTGTAAGAATTTTAACACTTTGTAACTTGTTAATAAATAAAAATTGAAACACGCTTTTCGCCTGATGAAGGAAAATGGACATAAAATTGTTTTTAACTAAAATTAGTTATCATATGTGGCCACCATGTTTAATAATGGCGCCCTAAATGACAACAAATACTGTTTCGTTCATGTATTTTTTTTGTATTCAGCATCAAATAATATAACATGGTACCAAGATATTGAATATTTGTGAAGTATACAAAAGAGTTTACATTAAGAGCTTTCGAACGGTATTAGAATCATTGTTCTGTCTTTAAAAATAACAAAAATTTTCCACTTTGTATGAAGAACAGAGCACAGGCTTCTGACCTGTCAATGGTTGTAATTGGCGCAGAACTCGAATGTCTTGAAAATTCCTTATGCATTTTCTTTTCATACATATATGTAAGTAAACGAACTTTGTAAGGCATGTTTATTCCTCTACCATTTTATGTACTTGTAATATAATAAAAGTTAATACTAATAATCCTGTTTATTGCTTAGTTTCCTTGTTGTTCATTTAGTCTCGAGCTAAAATATAACTTACAATAGTATTAACTCAAAATAATTTAGGTATATGGATTTTTACAATCAATTTTGTCTTTGCGACAGTTCTGCACTCACAGAACAAGCAGCACTCGATTTCTGACTTCCGACACAAACAGACACACGTTGCATATTTTAGGCAAGTACATGGTTGAATTAATTCCAGTGGGAAAAGATTGAAGCGTTTTGTGGGCATAATAGCTCCATTGCTCAGTTCAAATCCAAACCTTAAAGTGTCTAAATGTATCCAGTGTTCATTCAAACAGTGTATTTGCATAAGCTCTTTTCAAGTGCTCAAGAGCGCTGTTGCTTGTAGGAGGGATATCCTGAAATGACACATTTTTTCTGGGTGTATACAGGCATAGTCTGAGTTCATCAATTGTCTTGCAAGTCGTACTTTTCTTTAACACCTGAACAAGATATTACTCAGCACACTGTAAAACTTTGTGAAGTGGTCCACATGTAATTACAAATTCTTTCAAATACGCCGTAGGGTTACAATCTGAAGCTACTTTCTTCTTACCAAATTTACTGGTGAAGTTCTCACCAGATAAAGCGTGAACAGCCTGTGCTCTGTTCTCCATACAAAGTGGTATATTTTTGTTATATTTAAAGACAAAACAATGATTCTGATACCGTTTGAAAGCTCTTAATGTAAACTCGTTTGTATACTTCACAAATATTCAATATCTTGATAGCATGTTATATTATTTGATGCTGAATACAAAAATACATGAACGAAAAAGTATTTTTGTTATTTAGGGCGCCATTATTAAACATGGCGGCCACACATGATAACTAATTTTAGTTAAAAACAATTTTATGTCCATTTTCCTTCATCAGGCGTGAAACGGTGCTTCGATTTTTATTTATTAACAAGTTACAAAGTGTTAAAATTCTTACAGGTGATTTTCTATGGCCACCATCTTGAAGCCGCCATTGCAAAAAAATGTGGGGTGTAAGGGGCAAAGACCCAACTTTTCTTTACTCCCTTATGTACACAAGAATATATTTCAGTAACAATTTCCTCCATCTTGCATAAAGAAGTATTTTCAGCCCCAGGACTACATGGACCATACCCGCACCTACAGTGAAAAAGGCACAATCTAACTAAGTAACTCTATGACCTACGGAATCCGGAGTTTCAATGCCGAGTTCACATAAGCTCTCCACTGACTTCTATCCTTAGCCAACTGGATCCAGTTTCTACTTTAGATTCCTTTTTCTGCGAGGTCCATCTTAATGTTGTCCTCCCATCTGCACACAGGACTTCCAAATGGTCGCTTTCCAATTAGATTACCAGTTAAAACTTTGATTCTGTCTACATGGACCTGCCTACCTCAGCCTCCTAGATTTGATGGCCCTAACAATGTTTGGGAAACGGTATAAACTATACAGTTCATCCTTACGAAGTTTCCACCATTCTCCACTCCCGTTCCACTTGAGTTCGAATATTCGTATCAGGATTTTATTCTCAAATGCTTTCAGTCTGCTTTTTTCCCCAAGAGTAAAGGACCACGTTTAGCAACTATACAGCACAACAGGTATAATTATCGTGGAACAAAATTAAGGTGTGTTGTATTTTACTTGTAACTAAAGAAAAAGACGCTACAAGGGATAAAATATCTTACTGTACCAAATGTTTCGCTCAGCGACACGCAATCGATCATTTCATAGATATACGTACTTAGCTGTTAATATGGAAAACTTGTTGAAACTACTTTTTCTTGAAAGAACAATTACCATTCATAACCATGGTAAACTCTGGAATGATTTTTTTTTATTTGTGCGAGATACTCACTTATTTCTAATGAGCGTTCATGTATTTAGGAAAGAAATAAAATACTCATTAATCATTTGTGGTGAACTTCCGTTTATTGTAACAATGAGTGCATATAATAGAACATCATTATTCAGCTTTTATTCTTTTTCCTATTTCAACACGTCACTTTATTGTAATCATGCAGAGTGTTTCAAAACAACACAGAGAAGGTTTTGATAGCTGATTTCTGACACTAAGATAAAACAAAAAGTATAGACCAACCTGGATACACAAATGCTACCTTTTGGAGTTATAGGCTGCCGAAAACATGAAAAAATGAACTTTGAGTATTCATAGTTCGAAAACTATGAGACCTACCATAGTCGGATGAAGACCACTTAGGAACTAATATGTGCTCTATCCAAAAATCCATGTTTCAGAATCCCACTATACTTGCGCAACAATTTTTATAGAGGTAGTTGGAGAGTACTTCAAACTATATGCCCTTATCCAAACTCCCTCTATAAAAAATGTTGCTTGAGTACCTTAGAATTCTGAAACATGTATTTTTGGATAGGGGACATACTAGTTCCTAAATAAAGTCTTGACCCGACTACGGTAGCTTCCATATTTTTGGAGTTGTGGAACTATAAATTTCATTTTGTTATGTTTTCGGCAGCCTATAACTCCGAAAGGAAGAACTTGTGCACCTAGCTTGGTCTATAATTACTGTCTCATCTTGGTGTCAGGAATCGCCTCCCAAACGTTGTCGGTGTTGTTTTGAAACACTCTGTATATTATACGCATAATATTAGAATATAACTGATTAGAAAAAAATACATACAGTTCCATTGTAGAATGTATTGGCCTCCAATCAGTATAAATATTGATATTAATTACATAATTATTCTAATGTGTTTATTCTAATGTAATTAAACAGAATTTTGTTGAAATTACAGTTATTGCTTAGACTAGCGAATTCGAATGGAAGCAAAGTGTGGAGAGAAGAATGTCACCATTGTTAAAAACTCCCCTATAAGACAGAATTCTACCACATTTTACTGGTAATATTATTAGCAATAACAAGACATGATTACTTATTAACACACTTTCAATTTAAGTACATATAAATATGAAGTTTCTAGGTTTGTTTGTTCAGGCATAGAACAGCTCGTGATTAATGTCTTGAAATACATTTTCTTCATCCGACAAGTGCGATGAAGAAGCTTAAGATCATAGGAAGAAAATAATCAATTCTAGTACTAGTAACATTGTACATTATATATCGAGTGTTCTAAAAATTGCGCCCATGAACAACAGAGCGCTATGAAAGAATGGAATGAAGTTTTACGTACCACGGTTATGCCGGTGAGGCTAAAGGAGACGGTGATGATGAGAAATGAATGAAATGGTGGAATGCTGAAAGTGGAAGGAAACAGGAGAACCCCGAGAAAACCCACGAGCACGGTGTTTGTCTACCACAAAGTCCACACGGCGCGAGCTGGGATCGAACTTGGGACCCCAAGCACCGGAGGTGAACGCTCTACCACTGAGCCACCGTGCCCCTGACAGTGCGCTATTATTCAGGTCAAAATAAAACAAAAATATTATATAATAGTATACCATTCGGGACCTCCTTTAGCCGCTATAGGAAATTAAAATTACACTTTGTGGCAACGTTGTAGATTAACTTGGAAACATGCTCTACAAAATCAGCAATCAGTTACATCGATTGTCACGCTAATACACGATGCTAGTATCAACTTTTATCGACTATAACTGCCATCTGGAAACAATCAATGGAACTACTTGATGACTTGGTATATCTTCTCTGTGGTTCTTTATCTGCGACGTTGCCACATAGTGCAATTCACGGCTCCAGACAAGGACCTGTATACAGAGGGTGTCCCATTTTAATCTTTCCAAGGAAATATCACGAAAACGGTTGAACATAAATGAACCAAACCAAAACTCGAATAGGAAATGTCATGGGGCACATCGAATAGTGTTGTTCCGGTGGTCCTCAGGGCTGCTCTTCATGGGAGTCTAGGACCCAAATTTAAAACTTTCGATGGAAACATCGGTCGAATGATACCTCGTTCGATAGATCTTTAACACTAAAAAACATTGTGACAAAATATTTTTCATAGTCACGGTATTCAAAATGTCCACCAAGACATGGTGTCTATATCAGATAAGACGTCCAGTACCACTAATATGAAAACGGTTAAACATAAATGAACTGAACTAAATCTCAAATAGGAAATACCATTAGCACATCGAATGGTATTGTCGCGGTTCCCCAAAGGCTGCCCTTCAAGGGGACCCAGGACCCAATTTCAAAGTTCTAAATGAAAACATGAGTCTAGTGATGCCTCGTCCGATAGATCTTTAAAAGAGTGCTGTGGCAAAAGATTGCTCATATGCGTTACCGTTTCCAAAATTACCTCCAAGACATAGTGCTTGTATCAGGTAGAACGTTCATTGCCCATAGAATAAAAACGGTTAAAGATAATGAACACAACAAGAATTCGAATGTCCCATGAAATTTTCCTATTTCAATTTTTGTTGTGTTCATTTATCTCCAACCGCTTTCATTTTAGTGGTACTGGACGTTTTAACTGATACGGACACCATGTCTTGGCTGCATTTTGAATACGGTGACCGACATGAAAATATTCTCCCACAACACTGCCTAGTGTTTGAAAATTTATCGAACTGGGTATTACTCCACCCTTGTTTGTATTTAAAATTTTTAAGTTGATGTGCCCCGGAGCGTTTCCTATTTGAGTTTTTGTTCGGTTCATTTACTGTGTTGATAACCACACATCCCAAGGTCCATATAATGAATATTGATCTAACACTCCATCTAGATGGTTGTACAGGAACAGATACATTTATCAAAATGGCCAAGTTGTAGAGAAAAGGATATCTATACAAATAATGACCGATAGAATTACTTAAGAACATAACAACCCTGTAACTGAAAACTATGAGGAAATAACAGCCTATTGTGGAAATCCACGTAATGAGCTCGAAAGGAAATATTATGGTCATTCACCGAGGATAGGTACACGGAAGAGGAAATATCCAAATATAACGGATGAAGTCTCGTGTAAGTATTGCATCAAAAAAATATGGTCTGTAACCGGCTAAAAGTGCTACCTTAAACACTCCGTCATATTTACCCCAAAAAACATCATTTAAGTCTCCAGTAATTGTGAAGTTATGAAATACATATCCTATATTAACATTTGCCTTATAAACGTCATTTGTGATCATCGTAAAATTCATGACTTCTTCGAAGATCGTGAGGAATGAACCATAACTTCCTCCAAACACAAATCCTGAATTCTCTTTAATAACAGGAAAAATATACGGCATCTCGAAGTATGATATAAATCTTAAGGTGCATTTATTTAAGTTTTTGGTTTTATCTGGAAATAGATTAACTCCTAACTGGAATCTTTCTTCTTCCCAAACATCTAATAGGACCTTACTCTTAACAGATCTACAGTGCCCTTCCTTAAAAGGAAAATATGTGTACACAGAAATTGGAAAAGGATTTGTAAAATATGGTTTAGTTTTGTTTTGAAATGAGCTACAAACAACTATAGAATTTACCATTCCATGACTCTGTATCACTTCCATAATCTTCATAATGTATTCGTTGTCACAAGTAACATTCATAAGTACAATAATTGTACGAACAGGTTGGTTATTAAATCTAAACCAATAGAACTTTCGCATAGGGGAAACCATACAGTTATTGGCACTTTAAGGATTTGTTTTCATTCATATCTTTATAACAGACTTATTTTATAACATATACTGGCGATTTTTTAATATATACTTTCTGGGAATATCTAACTGAATAGTATGTTTAGAGATTACAATACAAATGTAAAGTTTGGCAATAAAAATATATTTTGTAATGTGACAATGATCTTACAGTTATTGGCACTCAAAAAACAGTTATTGGCACCCAATGAAGACAGTTATTGGCACCATTATAAAGCATACAGTAGAAGATACGATTGACAGAAATAAGGCTTGTAGGCCTGGCTGGAAGTAATATCAATTATTATATGTATTAATAGACAAGAAATAGACATTTTAGACCTTGAACATTATGAAGTAAAAACAAATTGAAACCGGGGAATGCACAACATATTTTTTAAATTAAATAAACGAGAAATGCACAAACAAAATTGTATGTTTCAATGATTTATGCAATCCGTTTCATTAATCTCGTCCTCATCTGAGACCACATTCACTGTCATCCTGTAGAACGTAGCATCCGTGACACACAACTCCATCTTCTATGTCTTCTGGTATGTGTTCCTATGGAATGCAACGACTGTGATACTTGCTGAGGCACAACTCGCATTCAAGATCCATCCTTCCCGAAAAGAATAGCTGAAAACAGTGTTTGAAGGATATTATGTTGCTTCTCGCAGCTGATGACGAATCGAAGTTCAGCATTCTTGTGAGCGTTCCATTTTGTAATGATTCAGTCAGTCCTTTGTCTTTTTCGAGGTTAGAAGTTGAAGGACCGCTTATCTCCGTTGAACAATCGAGATAGACCTCATGCTTTGATTTATTTGCAGATGCTTTTCCTCTGCGTTTTAACTCTTGTTCCTTTCTCTCAGACATCTTCCTTGTTTGCTTTCTGATCTTTTTCTTGTTCAGCTAATTGCTTCTTCATTTTTGTCGTGCAAAATAGCTTGATATTTATGAGACGTTATTATAAACGGCAGTCTTTCTACATTTCGTTTCCCCTTTCTCTTAGGAGTTTCTGGCCATATTAAAACATCTTGCAGCATCCGGGTGTGTTCATCCGGGTGCATCCGGGTGTGTTCGGTCTTTAACTTTTTTGGAGTTGAGCCGGAACCTTTTTGTAAAGCATTTGCATCTGTAGTACTGCTATTGATAGGTGTACTAGGGTTTACTTCACAAAGAGTATGAGCATCACTAGCAGTATCTGAGTGGTTGAAATCATTGAGTTGGATACATGCAGATGATACAGGTGAACCTTGCTGATTGTTCGTCTGCCCCGACTGAAGCTTAACACATCTCTCTACCGACGACTTAGGCCTACTATTATCTATAAAATGTTGAAGTAAGCGATACAGTACATGGAATTCTTCGTTCTTATTTACAAGGACTTGTTCATTGTCAACTTCCTGAAGTCTTCTCATTACATCAGTTCCTACTACACTTTCAAACTCGGTTCTAATTAATACTACATCCTTAGTTTGCTCACTACCACCGCGTATTTCTTGAACTGTTTGTATTTAGTGTAATCTATATCGTTGGGATCAAATGGGTGTAAACCGCATGCCCTAAATCTATTTTGTATAATAGATGGCGAAATGTAAATGTCAACTGCTTGTTTCAACAGAGGAGCAAATTTAGCTTCCGTCAGAGACTGCAATTGATTATAAAGTTGCCACTCTCGTACCACTTGCTTCCACCCATCCTTCAATGGTGTAAATACGGCAACGTCAGCAAGTTGCAATATTCTTGTAGAATTGGGGTACAGAGCAATGAATTCAATTTGAAGCTTGCAGCAAAGTTCGCTAAGTTGGTAAGTAAGATGAGTTTTATGACCGTCCACAAAATATATAATCGGGAACTTGACATTTTTCGATTTTAATTACGGATACAACACATTACCTATCTATCCATAAAATACTTCTGCTTTCATCCACCCCTTATCACTGCGACCGATACCCTATCCTGTAGGCACAGATAGAGCCACATCATTAGGCACACGAACATAAGGGAAAATTATCATTGGGGGTGTTACGTCATCTGCAGCACTGAAAGTAAACACAACTGTTAAAGACTCTTTTGCATTTTCGCGTGTCTACATCGTACACGTTACTTACTTCTTTTTTCCGCTAACACCTTTCCAGTTTTCGGGCAAAGCTAAAAGTTAGTATCATCACCATTGTAAACACGTGTTGCATCCTGCAGAACATCTGTAAGGTTATTGGCTTCAAAATACTTCTGTATATTATGAAACCATGATCTTATGTCGTTTTCTGTTACACAAGCACTCGCACTTGTAACAGATTCGCACGTTCTTTCCGCAACCTTACGATTTCTTTGAAAGAACGATTTATACCATCCATCTCCCGGCATGTTATTTGGAAACGGATTAGGACGAGGATGTTTCACGAGAAAGTCCTGAATACTATTAAGAATATCCTGTTTCTTTCTGGGAAAGCTCTTTTCAGCACATTTTATTAACAATTCCACCAACAATGGTTCTTCCTATTCTAAAATGGGTCGTGGTCCGGAAGATGATTTCACATCTTGATTTCTCAGATGGATTTGTAATGTAGACCGAGGAACGCCATACTGCTTCGATGCTGTCTTTATTCCTACACCTTTTGATATTGCTTCAAGGGAAGCATTTCTCTGTTATAGTGAAATAACTTAAGTTTGACATGGATCTAGGCCCTACCATTTAAAAAAAGTACAAACTAAATGCCCATGTTGCTAACACCAACAATGTCCATAACCGTCCATACGTTTTGGACTAACGTTTTGAATCTCACAGCAGACTTTTCTTTACCGGAGTTTCTTTACACCGTTATTCACATTGAATTAGGCTAGCTCGCCATTGTTAATAACTATTCTTGTGTCTGACCACGCGCACTTCATGGCCGACTAGCTGAGTTTTGAAAAAATATTTTCTTGCTGTAACTCAACGTTCAAACTATTATAATAAATTTTGATGGTGGGCTAACTCTGTAACTCAGCCGGGTGGGCCAAACTTTGCCAGTCCGCCCCTGGACTGGACTACATGAACAAATAATTTCAATAGGCATATTAGTCATATTTCATTACCAGAACCTATTCTGCTGCAAATCCCTACAGTCATTGGCATGGTCATTTATACAGTTCTTGGCACTGTGCCAATAACTGTTACTTATTAGAGTAGGAAACCAAAATTTTGACCAAGAATAGATGTGGAGATGGAAAGCTTTATCGGACAGTTTTCAAGCTATTTTATTCTTCAGCATCAGAGACAGTGATTGGCACTCCAATGTCAATAACTGATATTTTATATTTTCATTCGTACAGTTATTGGCACCGCATGCATTCACTCGAAGGACAAACAAATCGGTTGAAAATGTACCATTGGAATGATTAGTAGACCCAATTCCTCTCGTGCAAAAAATATTAAAAGATTTTAAACAATAACAAACTAATTACATTTCTCTTAAGCTGATAGATATCCTTAACAAAAAGTATAAAAATTACCTGCAAAATTGAAAAATCCAAATAGCTTCCACTGTCGACTAGAGTTTGCCTCCAACTGAAAGGTTCCCGGCAAAACAAACAAAGGGAACGCGGCCAGAGAGGATTAGAGCTGCCAGCTGCAGGAAATTTTTACCAACACGTATTTATTTATCCTTAGTGAAGAGAAAAAACCAAGGAAAGTGCCAATAATTGTCAGAGTGCCAACGACTATATGGTTTCCCCTATTTCTTTCAATATCTGACGGATGCAATGTAAGAAATATGTAATCCACTTTTCCTATTCTCCAAAACATAAGGTAACTTAGTTTATCAAGCGAGTCTTCAGATGTCAAATCTGGATGTATTGTGAGTCGAGGCTTCTTGATCATTTTCAATAAAGATGATACAAATTCTTGATTTCCATTTTGAAGAAATAACACTAGGCTTCTAGCTCTTAAATAATGATCCTTAACCTTAAAGTGTCTAAATGTACCCGGTGTTCATTCAAACAGTGTGTTTGCATATCAGTATGGAAAAAGCTCTTTTCAAGTGCTCAAGAGCGCTGTTGCTTGTAGGAGGGAGATCCTGAAATGACACATTTTTTCTGGGTGTATACAGGCATAGTCTGAGTTCATCAATTGTCTTGCAAGTCGTACTTTTCTTTAACACCTGAACAAGATATTACTCAGCACACTGTAAAACTTTGTGAAGTGGTCCACATGTAATTACAAATTCTTTCAAATACGCCGTAGGGTTACAATCTGAAGCTACTTTCTTCTTACCAAATTTACTGGTGAAGTTCTCACCAGATAAAGCGTGAACAGTCTGTGCTCTGTTCTCCATACAAAGTGGTATATTTTTGTTATATTTAAAGACAAAACAATGATTCTGATACCGTTTGAAAGCTCTTAATGTAAACTCGTTTGTATACTTCACAAATATTCAATATCTTGATAGCATGTTATATTATTTGATGCTGAATACAAAAATACATGAACGAAAAAGTATTTTTGTTATTTAGGGCGCCATTATTAAACATGGCGGCCACACATGATAACTAATTTTAGTTAAAAACAATTTTATGTCCATTTTCCTTCATCAGGCGTGAAACGGTGCTTCGATTTTTATTTATTAACAAGTTACAAAGTGTTAAAATTCTTACAGGTGATTTTCTATGGCCACCATCTTGAAGCCGCCATTGCAAAAAAGTGTGGGGTGTGAGGGGCAAAGACCCAACTTTTCTTTACTCCCTTATGTACACAAGAATATATTTCAGTAACAATTTCCTCCATCTTGCATAAAGAAGTATTTTCAGCCCCAGGACTACATGGACCATACCCGCACCTACAGTGAAAAAGGCACAATCTAACTAAGTAACTCTATGACCTACGGAATCCGGAGTTTCAATGCCGAGTTCACATAAGCTCTCCACTGACTTCTATCTTTAGCCAACTGGATCCAGTTTCTACTTTAGATTCCTTTTTCTGCGAGGTCCATCTTAATGTTGTCCTCCCATCTGCACACAGGACTTCCAAATGGTCGCTTTCCAATTAGATTACCAGTTAAAACTTTGATTCTGTCTACATGGACCTGCCTACCTCAGCCTCCTAGATTTGATGGCCCTAACAATGTTTGGGAAACGGTATAAACTATACAGTTCATCCTTACGAAGTTTCCACCATTCTCCACTCCCGTTCCACTTGAGTTCGAATATTCGTATCAGGATTTTATTCTCAAATGCTTTCAGTCTGCTTTTTTCCCCAAGAGTAAAGGACCACGTTTAGCAACTATACAGCACAACAGGTATAATTATCGTGGAACAAAATTAAGGTGTGTTGTATTTTACTTGTAACTAAAGAAAAAGACGCTACAAGGGATAAAATATCTTACTGTACCAAATGTTTCGCTCAGCGACACGCAATCGATCATTTCATAGATATACGTACTTAGCTGTTAATATGGAAAACTTGTTGAAACTACTTTTTCTTGAAAGAACAATTACCATTCATAACCATGGTAAACTCTGGAATGATTTTTTTTTATTTGTGCGAGATACTCATTTATTTCTAATGAGCGTTCATGTATTTAGGAAAGAAATAAAATACTCATTAATCATTTGTGGTGAACTTCCATTTATTGTAACAATGAGTGCATATAATAGAACATCATTATTCAGCTTTTATTCTTTTTCCTATTTCAACACGTCACTTTATTGTAATCATGCAGAGTGTTTCAAAACAACACAGAGAAGGTTTTGATAGCTGATTTCTGACACTAAGATAAAACAAAAAGTATAGACCAACCTGGATACACAAATGCTTCCTTTTGGAGTTATAGGCTGCCGAAAACATGAAAAAATGAACTTTGAGTATTCATAGTTCGAAAACTATGAGACCTACCATAGTCGGGTGAAGACCACTTAGGAACTAATATGTGCTCTATCCAAAAATCCATGTTTCAGAATCCCACTATACTTGCGCAACAATTTTTATAGAGGTAGTTGGAGAGTACTTCAAACTATATGCCCTTATCCAAACTCCCTTTATAAAAAATGTTGCTTGAGTACCTTAGAATTCTGAAACATGTATTTTTGGATAGGGGACATACTAGTTCCTAAATAAAGTCTTGACCCGACTACGGTAGCTTCCATATTTTTGGAGCTGTGGAACTATAAATTTCATTTTGTCATGTTTTCGGCAGCCTATAACTCCGAAAGGAAGAACTTGTGCACCTAGCTTGGTCTATAATTACTGTCTCATCTTGGTGTCAGGAATCGCCTCCCAAACGTTGTCGGTGTTGTTTTGAAACACTCTGTATATTATACGCATAATATTAGAATATAACTGATTAGAAAAAAAATACATACAGTTCCATTGTAGAATGTATTGGCCTCCAATCAGTATAAATATTGATATTAATTACATAATTATTCTAATGTGTTTATTCTAATGTAATTAAACAGAATTTTGTTGAAATTACAGTTATTGCTTAGACTAGCGAATTCGAATGGAAGCAAAGTGTGGAGAGTAGAATGTCACCATTGTTAAAAACTCCCCTATAAGACAGAATTCTACCACATTTTACTGGTAATATTATTAGCAATAACAAGACATGATTACTTATTAACACACTTTCAATTTAAGTACATATAAATATGAAGTTTCTAGGTTTGTTTGTTCAGGCATAGAACAGCTCGTGATTAATGTCTTGAAATACATTTTCTTCATCCGACAAGTGCGATGAAGAAGCTTAAGATCATAGGAAGAAAATAATCAATTCTAGTACTAGTAACATTGTACATTATATATCGAGTGTTCTAAAAATTGCGCCCATGAACAACAGAGCGCTATGAAAGAATGGAATGAAGTTTTACGTACCACGGTTATGCCGGTGAGGCTAAAGGAGACGGTGATGATGAGAAATGAATGAAATGGTGGAATGCTGAAAGTGGAAGGAAACAGGAGAACCCCGAGAAAACCCACGAGCACGGTGTTTGTCTACCACAAAGTCCACACGGCGCGAGCTGGGATCGAACTTGGGACCCCAAGCACCGGAGGTGAACGCTCTACCACTGAGCCACCGTGCCCCTGACAGTGCGCTATTATTCAGGTCAAAATAAAACAAAAATATTATATAATAGTATACCATTCGGGACCTCCTTTAGCCGCTATAGGAAATTAAAATTACACTTTGTGGCAACGTTGTAGTTTAATTTGGAAACATACTCTACAAAATCAGCAATCAGTTATATCGATTGTCACGCTAATACACGATGCTAGTATCAACTTTTATCAACTATAACTGCCATCTGGAAACAATCAATGGAACTACTTGATGACTTGGTATATCTTCTCTGTGGTTCTTTATCTGCGACGTTGCCACATAGTGCAATTCACGGCTCCAGACAAGGACCTGTATATAGAGGTTGTCCCATTTTAATCTTTCCAGGGAAATATCACGAAAACGGTTGAACATAAATGAACCAAACCAAAACTCGAATAGGAAATGTCATGGGGCACATCGAATAGTGTTGTTCCGGTGCCCTTCAGGGCTGATCTTCATGGGAGTCTAGGACTCAAATTTAAAACTTTCGATGGAAACATCGGTCGAATGATACCTCGTTCGATAGATCTTTAACACTAAAAGAACATTGTGACAAAATATTTTTCATAGTCACGGTATTCAAAATGTCCACCAAGACATGGTGTCTATATCAGATAAGACATCCAGTACCATTAATATGAAAACGGTTAAACATAAATGAACCGAACAAAATCTCAAATAGGAAATACCATTAGCACATCGAATGGTATTGTCGCGGTGCCCCAAAGGCTGCTCTTCAAGGGGACCCAGGGCCCAATTTCAAAGTTCTAAATGAAAACATGAGTCTAGTGATGCCTCGTCCGATAGATCTTTAAAAACTAAAGAGTGCTGTGGCAAAAGATTGCTCATATGCGTTACCGTTTCCAAAATTACCTCCAAGACATAGTGCTTGTATCAGGTAAAACGTTCATTGCCCATAGAATAAAAACGGTTTAAGATAGTGAACACAACAAAAATTCGAATGTCCCATGAAATTTTCCTATTTCAATTTTTGTTCTGTTCATTTATCTCCAACCGCTTTCATTTTAGTGGTACTGGACGTTTTAACTGATACGGACACCATGTCTTGGCTGCATTTTGAATACGGTGACCGACATGAAAATATTCTCCCACAACACTGCCTAGTGTTTGAAAATTTATCGAACTAGGTATTACTCCACCCTTGTTTGTATTTAAAATTTTTAAGTTGAGTCTTGGGAACCCCATGAAGGGCTGCCCTGTTGGGCATCTTGACAACACTATTCGATGTGCCCCGGAGCGTTTCCTATTTGAGTTTTTGTTCGGTTCATTTATTTTTGACCGTTTTCGAGATATTTCCGTGGAAAGATTAAAATAGGCCACCCTATTTAATCTTAACTATATATAAAACTACATGAACTGACATAAATTAAAGGGGTACTTCCCGATGATGTGGAAAGTTGAAATTTCACATGATTGTAGCTTTGCGGGACCAACCCACAGGAAAATTGCCAAAAGTGAATAATTTTAGTTTTTAAGGGGTATAAAGAGGATATAAGGAAATTCCTATGTTATTTAAATAGGCGTTTTCTTGGAATACAAAATCTCATCTTTCAGATAGTTGGGATACGAAAAGATACTTGAAATTTGACAAAGTTGTGGGTTTAAGAGGTGCGAAGCCGAAGGCCGAGTAATGCGGCGATCAGGGGGCGAAGATACCAGCTGTGCCAAATTCAGGAAATGAGGAATGTAATTAAAGACCAAATGCACGAAATTCGCTGTTGATGCAAAGATGATGCATAAGAGACGAGAGGCCATAGGCCGGGCAAATGCTGGTATCTGATGGCGGAGCCTCCAGCTAGCCAAAGGCTAATATATATTTAAAGATTAATTGCCCTGGAAAATCATTTGACATTATAGAATACCTACATAATAAAAAAAATCGTCTCAGCGTAATTGTTTCATTTTATGAGATTTTGTGTTATCAATTATGTGTATTACTCGAATTTATTATCCTTTCTTTGATGCACTTAGGTTTAAAAAAATCCAGTTGGCAGACGTCGATTTCTTAACTTTTAACTACCTTTCCGGCCGTCAACCCCCTAAATCAGGGCTGAAACAAAATCTAAACATCTTAATCGGTTAGCATGTCTCTTAGAGATTACAATTGGACATTTCTCCTCTTCTTATAATTATTTTATTTTCACGCTGCATGAATTGAAAGAAAGGTAATCAGACACTCCAATCTTCTCTAGCATTTGGAATGTGAACTTGGTAATATGTAACCATTAAGTTATATAGACACAAATTAACTTGTCCTTCAAGTAATGTTTCATGTCGTGAATAAGTGCTATCAAAATTCTCTGCTATTAAGTCTGATGTAAATAAATAATTCGATCACAAAAATAAAAATACTACAGAGCAAACCAATTCCTAATATTACAAATGCGCTAATCAAATTATGTAAAGACATCGCTATCGGTGTGTTATTTGTTCTACGAAATAAAAATTTGCCCTGCTGCTTTTGTTCTTCATAATATGCCCGATCTTTCCATTTCATAGGAAGTCCAGCTTCAGTACAAATGTCAATGATGCGCTGAAAACGTGTCGCAAAAGGGGATCCACGTGTCAGATAGAACGCTGTAGGGTACATGGTGATACAGGACCCCATACGAAATAAGGGTCTTCGTTCCACATCAAAATACCATTGGGAGGCTCTTTCTGCGAACTCGCGAAGTGAAATGAATGCAAAGTGTAAACTTGTTGCAGTTTTATTAAAGCAATGCGCGGCATGTTCCACGTGCACCCAATTATCGAGAACTGTTTCCATAACTGAATCATCACTGCCTTCAATAAGACTTCTGGCATTTCCAGATCCTCCAATGGACAAGCCATATTTTACAGCATCTTCAATGCTATTAACTGCAGGACATTTTTTCGGATTTTTAACAAAATTGTAAAGAGCAGCTTGATACACTGTGTTGATAACCACACATCCCAAGGTCCATATAATGAATATTGATCTAACACTCCATCTAGATGGTTGTACAGGAACAGATACATTTATCAAAATGGCCAAGTTGTAGAGAAAAGGATATCTATACAAAGAATGACCGATAGAGTTACTTAAGGACATAACAATCCTGTAACTGAAAACTATGAGGAAATAACAGCCTATTGTGGAAATCCACGTAATGAGCTCGAAAGGAAATATTATGGTCATCCACCGAGGATAGGTACACGGAAGAGGAAATATCCAAATATAACGGATGAAGTCTCGTGTAAGTATTGCATCAAAAAAATATGGTCTGTAACCGGCTAAAAGTGCTACCTTAAACACTCCGTCATATTTACCCCAAAAAACATCATTTAAGTCTCCAGTAATTGTGAAGTTATGAAATACATATCCTATATTAACATTTGCCTTATAAACGTCATTTGTGATCATCGTAAAATTCATGACTTCTTCGAAGATCGTGAGGAATGAACCATAACTTCCTCCAAACACAAATCCTGAATTCTCTTTAATAACAGGAAAAATATACGGCATCTCGAAGTATGATATAAATCTTAAGGTGCATTTATTTAAGTTTTTGGTTTTATCTGGAAATAGATTAACTCCTAACTGGAATCTTTCTTCTTCCCAAACATCTAATAGGACCTTACTCTTAACAGATCTACAGTGCCCTTCCTTAAAAGGAAAATATGTGTACACAGAAATTGGAAAACGATTTGCAAAATATGGTTTAGTATTGTTTTGAAATGAGCTACAAACAACTATAGAATTTACCATTCCATGACTCTGTATCACTTCCATAACCTTCATAATGTATTCGTTGTCACAAGTAACATTCATAAGTACAATAATTGTACGAACAGGTTGGTTATTAAATCTAAACCAATAGAACTTTCGCATATTTCTTTCAATATCTGACGGATGCAATGTAAGAAATATGTAATCCACTTTTCCTATTCTCCAAAACATAAGGTAACTTAGTTTATCAAGCGAGTCTTCAGATGTCAAATCTGGATGTATTGTGAGTCGAGGCTTCTTGATCATTTTCAATAAAGATGATACAAATTCTTGATTTCCATTTTGAAGAAATAACACTAGGCTTCTAGCTCTTAAATAATGATCCGCTATAAACTTGACACATTTTGCATGGTAATCACTAAACAATGGTCGTGTATTGAAGGGAGTAAATTTAGACGTACTGATGAACAAAATAGTAATAATTACCAAACAGATCCAAATCATATTCAGGACTTCAATGCTGAAACGAGAAAAAAATAAATTTAAATAAATATATGTTTTCAGAAACAGTCCTTAATTACTAAGTAGACCTTCAAATGACATTAAGCGAATTGCAACACTGAAAAATTTTCGTAAAAAAGTCAAACATTGTCATCTTTCGACTCATGACTTCAAACGGTTTAAGCGAATATTAATTAGAAAATGTGATGAGTTCTATAAATTTTTTATTCATTCATTTTTATATTGTGTTTCTTCTTATTGTATTTAATTATTCTTATTTATTTAATTACATACATGATTGAAGATACAGCTGCATGCCAGTTTACACTGAAGTATTTAACAAATCTAAGAGACGGTAATATAATAAAATAATACAATAATAATAATAATAATAATAATAATAATAATAATAATAATAATAATAATAATAATAATAATAATAATTCCCACAATTTGGTTTTGTGTTTGAATTACTAACTATACCACTTCATGTCATGCATTTGTAACTTAAGGTGAGGAGGAGAGGGTGAAATATATAACTCTTGAACCACCTGACTGACCTCAATCAAATTTGCCACATACATGAGGTTTGGGCCTGAGATGTATTTTGCCATTTCACTTTGACGTTGGAAGTTGGGGAAACGGGAGATGGGATATATATATATATATAAATGATCCAAAATGACCGATGTTAGCGTAGAGTCCATAATTTTCGAGATCGCTGAGATGAACAGTGACACCTCCTATGCCGTTTAAATTCAAATTCATCCCCCATTAGTACTCCTAAAAGAGTACGAGGACATGTAAAAATAATTGAAAATGACCGATATTAGTGTCGAATTCATAGTTTTTGGGTCCCTAAGTTGATTAGTGATAGTTTTGGTGCCCTTTATGTCCAAAATGAATTTTTTCTCCCCGTGCGAAGAACGGGTATTTTGCTAGTAAATTGGTTAATCTTCTGTACAACAAATATGTCAAACTTACTAATTTCATTCATAGTAACCATTCAGAATCATAATCAGCTGGTTTTAATAAAATTGCACACATATTGAAAAAATATTAACCTATGAAAATATAATTGGTTTAATTAAAAATGAATGTCAGGAGAAAGTAATGTTACTACTATGCAAAGAGAATCGTCTTGAACTGTGAAAGTTAATAAAAATTAAGTACATGGATAAATTATTATTATGAAAAGTTACTATTTTCAAACCAAATTGATGATTAATAAACCTCAAATAAAAATATTATAAATGTCAGACATACTTATTTCATAGAATTTTCGAGAAAGAACTTAACGCATATTTTTTTTCAATAATCGTTACATTTTTTTAATCGTTATAAATTAAAAATTAACTTTTGAAGAATTTGATTGATGAAATTAAACTTAAGAAAATTTGTAACTGGTTAATTTAATCCTTATTATTTTTAGTAATTAAAAGTCTTTTTGTATACTACATTCGCGCTGGAGACATAATCTGAAAGAAATGATAATAGTTTGCTTGTGACATGCTATCGGCTGGTATATCTCATAGGCAGCAGCCTGTTGAGTGATTTACCTTCCCTCAACTTCATGGGTTTTGACATATGATGAATTTTGGATCTTAAGTCAATATTGAATAAGCTTGGATTTGGATTTTAATCATATTCGGGGAGATTTACCACTCCAACATATGCTGTGGATCCTCAAATATAGAGAATAAATGAAAATAAAGAACGATTTAAAGTTTTCTGTAAGATTATGAAAAAGGTACTTGCTACGTAAAGTTTGAGGAAAGATTATAAAAATCGTATTTTCTACATAAAGTTTGGGGTAAGATGATTAAAATGGTACTCATCACGTGAAGTTCGAGGTAAGATGATGAAAATCGTGCTTGCCAGGTAAGGTTTGAAGCAAGATGATCAAAATCGCACTTGCTGTGTACAGTTTGAGATAAGATGATTAAAATGGTAGTTGGCACATAAAATTTGAGGTAAAGATCGTACCTGTCAAGTAAAGTTTGAGGTACGATGAAGAAAATGGTACTTTCCACGTAAAGTTTGAGATAAGAATATGAAAACAGTACTTGCCACTTAAAGTTTGAAGTAAGGTTATGAAAATGGCGTTTGCCATGTAAGTTTGAGGTGAAATGATGAAAAATCGTACTTGCCTGGTAAAGTTTGAGGTGAGATGATGAAAATAATACTTGCCACGTAAAGTTTGAGGTAAAATGATGGAAATCGTACTTGTCTCGTAAAGTTTAAAATAAGGTGATGAAAATCGTACTTACCTCGTAAAGTTTCAGATAAGATTATGAAAATCGTACTTGCTATGTAAAGTTGGAGGTAAAATTATTAAAATCGTACTTATCGCATTAAAGACGTTGTAGTTTTTGCAAGAAGGTCTATGAGTTCTGGCATTGGTTTCAGGATAGATAGCAGTCAACTCAATTTATGTAATATCCTGAGACCAACAAACCATATGTAGTCTTATATTTCAAATTTTAAGGACCAAATGATACCTGTATTTTTAAAAGCAGTATGTACGTTCAAACACACAAGGACTTCAAACTAAGGCAACTTTCGAAAAATATAATTACAACGTCTTGTCATATAATGTTGATTCTGGACAAAATCACAACATGTCTGGAGACGTTACTGTAAGTAAAATGCAGTTTAATTTGTTTATTCTTTTTAAGGTTTGTACGGAGAGGGGTAAATTATTTCGTCAATACTTATCTATCTCCCTAAATGGAAAGAAAGCAATAAAACAACTAAAATAGTTGAAGTACTTATTTTAATATATGCGTTTCTCTACAATGTACTTTAAGAAAATTAGAAAATAACCTAACTTTACGATCGATAACATATGTGACAGCGTTTACGACCTTCTAATGGTTACTAAAAGCTTATCCTATCTAAAGAATCGTGACGTACTGTAGGAAGAAAATTTCTCATAATTTTAGCAAAGAAAGATATAACTTTGGCTAACTACCAATAAGAACTGTTATTTGCACTGAGAAAAAGTAGTTGTAAGTAGAATATTTTAAGAATATTTACACCATAATGTTACAAACATACATCTGTCATTGATTTTAAGGTTTTACTTTTATTATATGAGAGACTCGGTGAAGACAATGGTATGTCACATTTTCAACTTTCGAATAAATTAGAAAAGAAAGTCCAAGATTCAAATACAATGATTGCAATGACACATACCAAACACGATTTCCTTGGCATATGTAGCTTTCTTTCCAAAATGAAACTACATAGATACTTTTCTGTGGCCCGATCATACTCCATTCCACCTAATAACTCAATTTCACCGAAAGTGGCGCTTAGCATTGTCTCCCCCTGAGTCGCTCATATAATTAAGTAATCATTACAGTACTTGCACAAGATTGGTGATCAATAAGTTATTACATTCTTATGAGAAAGTTGTACTAAAATATTGAAACGCATGTGCAGAGTGCAGCACGTATCAGATAACACATTATGACACAGTATCCTGTACAATAGGCCTCAGAAATTCTTGATGTATACTCGAATCCAAAAGTGTATTACCACTTGCAATTCTACTTTTCCTATAATAGCAGACAACCCAAAAAGCTCGGTGGTTGGGTTGGTTGCGACTTCGAAAGGTGTTGAACCAAACCTCAAATTTGTAACAAATATATCAGTGTGACAAACTGCAAATTTAGAGAATAAAACAAATTGTTAAAAATGACAATTTTATTATCGTGACAGAGGTGGGTGACATCAAAAGTTACAAAATGATCTTACTGAAGCAGTTAAAACAAGATCAATGGCAAGAAACATATATCAGAGGAAAGCATTTCTCCTGTCCCCACCCAAAAAATCTCATAAAAAAGAAAAAGTTACATAACGTAAAGTTAGAATATAAAAGCCCCACACTAAATTGTGAAAGTTGGCATCCAAAAGGCAAGAACAACTGAACCAAAGTCAATGAAATTGTGCACAGATATTGCAGGCATAAAACGAGGGAATACGAGTTTTGTATTTTCCTGGTAAAAACGGTCGGGTGGGGCACGGACCCCTCCAAACCTTTGATCACGAAATACCAAAAGTGCTAGTAATAGTATGTCAGAAGTGTGTAAAAGACATGAAGAATTGCACCGAAAACTCTTGTATGGAAAATACGCAAAAAAATATGGAATAGTTTTTTTTTTTAATTTTCTGCGGAAAAACGGATTTAGGGGCAAAATCTCCCACCCAAAATTTTGAAACTTGTCGCCGAAAGGGAAGAAGAAGTGAATCGAAGTGAATGAAATTATGCACAGATATTGGAGACGTAAAATGAGGATACCAGTTTCGTATTTTCCTCGAAAAAACGGTTGGGTGGGGCACAGACCCCTCCAAACCTGTGATCACGAAAACTCAAATGTGCTGGTAACAGTATGTCAGATGTGTGCAAAGGACATGAAGAATTTCAAAATTTTTGTATCGACAATACGCAAAAAATAAAGGAAAACGATTTTTTTTTACTTTCTGCGAAAAACCGTTTCAGGGGGCAAAAGCTCAAACCCAAACTTTTGAGAGTTGACGCCCGAAAGGCAAAAGGAAGTGAATCGAAGTGAATGAAATTGTGCACAGACATTGCAGACATAAAATCAGGGAATCCGCGTTTCTTATTTTCGTGGAAAAAAACGGTTGGGTGGGGCACCGACCTCTAGTAACATTGCTAGTAACAGTATGTCAGATGTGTGTAAAGGACATGAAGAATTGCAATGAAACTTTTTCGATGGGCACAAAATAAAGGAAGACGTGATTCTTTATGTTCTTCGCAAAGACGGTTTTAGGGCCAATAGGACTCACCCCAAAATTTTGGAATTTGAATCCGGAAAGGCAAGAAGAAGTGACCGAAGTGAATGATATTTTGTACAGATATTGTAGACATAAAATGGGGAATAAGGGTTTAGTATTTTTTTTTTTTTTTTTTTTTTTGGAAAGAACGGTTAAGTATGGGGAAGAAGGGTTTAGTATTAAGATTGGGAATATTTTAGGACACGAAGTTGATATTGTGTGTGAATGATACTGTGTTTGTCGTGTTCTCACGCACTCATATTACGTCATCCTTCCTACCGCGAGAACAGTGTTCATGTCTTGCAGGAGTCGTAGGTGAAATGACTCAGACGCACAATTACCATCGTTCGCGCTTTTCCACTAAACTGTTTTACGTATAACAGTAGTGTATAAAAATCCTATAACCATGGGAAGAATCTATTAGTTTAGACTGCCACACTTTCTTCAACTATTATTTCCGAGCTTCACTCTCACCGGACCAAATCAAATGTTGCCAGTGTTCTCTATTATAACATCGACCTATTGACATTGTGGATGAATACAGAAAACTTTACCATTTCTTTATTATTTTACATAATGCATTGTCAACCCTAAGTCTAGCGAACGGGTGGTTCCCGAGCGTGAGTAGAAGCGAGAGTTAGCAAAAGTTCGTCGTAGAGAGAGCCAGCGCAAGACATCGTAGAAAGTCATAGTAGGAAGAGCATTGTGTCGCTACATTAATATATAGGGTGCGAAGCTAAAAAAGTGAACGAATACCTTCTGGGCATGTAACATCCTTTTGAAGTCAAGAAACTTTCTCAATTGTATTTTCCCATTACCCTTGTCATTATTACGCAGTGAAAGTCTCATCTCATTGCGAATAGTAAATTTATAGTGCAAGTGATATCTAAACCAGGGTTATGTTTCTAGTGTTCGTATATAGTGTGTGCATATTTACTTTTATCATGCAGGATTAAGTGTTTTATTCTTCATTTCGTTCATTCGATTGCCTCAGTGCAATTTCTTCTGTTTGAGCATTTAGCTCTGTAAAGTCAGTATTTTGTGTGTTGTTAATATATATATATATATATTTCTTATTCCACTCCGTATCCGCATATATGCGTGTCTAATAAATAAGGATTCATCTAAGCAAATATTATCGTCTTCATTCATGTGTGTGTAAATCCCTGCGAGCAGACGGCTTCCCAGTTACGTATGCATGTGCATGCATAAATAAGTGTAATACAACCTGAGTCTCAAAAGCACCAACGTGGCTCATGTCAAATCACTTGTTATTTTTCAATATTCATTCATTACAAATAAAGTGAATGTAATTGTGAACAGATACTGCAGATGTAAAATGAGCGAATATGGGTTTCGTATTTTCCTGTAAAAAAAAGTGTTGTGTGCGGCACGGACCCCTCCAAACCCTTGATCAGGAAATATGAAAAGTGCTAGTAACCGTATGTCATATGTGTGTAAAGGACATGAAGAATTGCAACATAACTTTATGTATGGACAATACGCGAAAAGTAAATGAATACGGGTTATTTATATTCTGCGGGAAAACGGTTTTAGAGGGCAAAAGCCGTCACCCAAAATTTTGGAATTTGAAGCCCGAAAGCCAGAAGAAGTGAACCGAAGTGAATGAAAATTTCCACCGGTATTGCAGACGTAAAATGAGGACACGAATTTCGTATTTTCCTCGAAAAAACGGTCGCGTGTGGCACTGACCGCTCCAAACATGTTATCACGAAATATCAAAAGTTCTTGTAGTAGTATGTCAGATTTGTGTAAAGGACATGAAGAATTGCAATGAAACTTTATGTACGGGCAATGCGCAAGAAATAAAAGAATAAGGTTTATTTTCTGCGGAAAAACGGTTTTAGGTGGCAAAACCTCCCACCCTAAATTTTGAAAGTTGACGCCCGAAAGGCACAAACAAGTGAACAGAATTGAATGTAATTTGCACAGGTATTGTAGTCATAAAATGAGGGAATACGGGTTTTCTATTTTCCTGGAGGAAAAGGTTGGGTTGGGCACCGACCCCTCCAAACCTTCCATCACAAAAACTGAAAAGTGCTACTAACAGTGTGTCAGATGTGTGTAAAAGACATGAAGAATTGCACCGAAAATTGTGTATGGATAATACGCAAAAAAAAAAAAGGAATACGGGTTCTTTTATGTTCTGCGAAAAACGCTATTAGGGGAGAAGAGCTCCCACCCAAAATTTTAAAAGTTGACGCCCGAAAGGCAAAAAGAAATGAACCGAAGTGAATGAAATTGTGCACGGATATTGTAGACATAATGTGAAGGAATATGTGTTTGGTATTTTCCTGCAAAAAGGGATGGGTGCGACACAGACCCCCTAACCTTTGATCACGAAATATCATAAGTGCTACTATCAGTATGTCAGATGTGTGTAAAGGACATGAGGAATTGCAACATAACTTTATGTATGGACAATACGCGAAAAGTAAATGAATACGATTTATTTATATTCTGCGGGGAAACGGTTTTAGGGGGCAAAATCTCCCACCCTAAATTTTGAAAGTTGACCGAAAGGCAGAAAGAAGTGAACCGAAGTGATTGCAATTTGCACAGATATTGTAGACATAAAATGAGGGAATACTGGTTTCGTATTTTCCTTTAGAAAAAGGTTGGGTTGGGCACCGATCCCTCCAAACCTTCCATCACAAAAAATGAAAAATGCTAGTAACAATATGTCAGATCTGTGTAAAAGACATGAAGAATTGCAATGAAACTTTGTGTATGGACAATACGCAAAAAAATAAAAGAATACGTTTTTTTAATGTCCTGCGGGAAAACGGTTTTAGGGGCATAAGATCCCACCCCAAAAGTTTGAAATTTGACGCCGGAAAGGCAAGAAGAAACGAACCGAAATGAATATTCTTTTGAGCACATATTGTGAAAGTAAAGTTTGGGAATAACGGTTTCGTATTTCATGGAAAAAAACTGTTAGGTTGGGCACAGACTCCTTCAAACATGTGATCACGAAATATCAAAAGTTCTTGTAGTAGTATATCAGATTTGTGTAAAGGACATGAAGAATTGCAATGAAACTTTATGTACTGGCAATGAGCAAGAAATAAATGAATAAGGTTTATTTTCTTCGGAAAAACTGTTTTAGCGGGCGAAAGCTCCTACCATAAATTTTGAAAGTTGACACCCGAAAGGCAAGAACAACTGAACCAGAGTCAGTGCAATTTGCACAGATATTGCCGGCGTAAAAAGAGGCAATACGAGTTTCGTATTTTCCTGAAAAAAAACGGTCGGGTTGGGCACGGACTCCTCCAAACCTTTGATCACGAAATACCAAAAGTGCTAGTAATAGTATGTCAGAAGTGTGTAAAAGACATGAAGAATTGCACCGAAAATTTTGTATGGCTAATACGCAAAAGCTAAAGGAATACGGGTTCTTTATATTCTGCGAAAAACGGTATTAGGGGACGAAAGCTCCCACGCAAAATTTTGAAAGTTCACGACCGAAGCGCAAAAAGAAGTGAACCGAAGTGATTGTAATTTGCACAGACATTGTAGACGTAAAATGAGGTAATACCGTTTTCTATTTTCCTGGGAAAAGGGGTTGGGTGGTGCACGGACCCCTCCAAACTTTGGATCACGAAATTTCAAAAGTGCTAGTAACAGTATGTCAGATGTGTGTAAACGACATGGAGAATTGCAACATAACTTTGTGTATTAACAATACGCAAAAAATAAAGGAATACATTTTTTTGTTCTGCGGAAAAACGGTTTTAGGGCCAAAGCCCCTTCCACAATTTTGAAATTTGACCCCGAAAGGCAAGAAGTAGTGGATCGAAGTGAATGAAATGTGTACAATTATTGTAGAGGTAAGATGAGGGAATTCGTGTTTCGTATTTTCCTGAAAGGAAAAGAAATTGTTGAGTGAAACGAAACGTTGAGTGGCGGCAGGAGTGGACCGAAACGAATGAAATTGTTTGCAGATATTGGATATGTATAACATGGCCTTCCGTATTACACAAGTGTCGTGTCTCCATCCAATTTCTTCAAATTTGGCACATCAACTACAAGCACAAACAGTATAGCGTATTTTATAATATTTCAGGAGGCAGCTTTAACCCTTGCAATGTCTTTGCGCATAAACAAAAACACGTGTCGATTTATTTCCAGTTTGCTGTTGATCTGCCAAATTCCAAGCAAAACGGATAGGGACACTTGAGAAACACTAGAGACCTTATTTTATATAGCGTCTATATAATATCTACACACAATTTGATTTGCTTGGGTCCAATCCTTCCTGCGCCATTACAGTAATATTTCCTTTTTTCGGATGTGCTTAGGACCCAACACTGTTTTTTCCGCAATAATTAAAACACGTTTCATTTATTGGTTTGCAAATAGTCCCGTTACGAAGTTTCGTCGCAATTCTCCATATTCTTTAGGAACTTCTGACGTATGATTTTTTTGCACTTTTGATATTCCGTAATCAACAGTTTAGAAGGTCCGTGCCTCACTCAACCGCTTTTTCGAGGAAAATACGAAACCCAATTATCTCATTTTACGTCTACAATATCTGCGCACAATTTCATTCAATTCAGTGCACTTCTTCTTTCATTTTGGGCTTCAAATTTCAAAATTTCTTGTGGGGCTTTTACCCCCTAAAACCGTTTTTCCGCAGAAAATAAAAGAAAAAACGCATTTGATTATTTTTTGTGTATTGTCCCTACACAATATGTCGTTCCAATTCTTCATGTCTTTCAAGCACTTCTGACATACTGATATTAGCAGTTTTGATATTTCACGATCAAAGTTTTGGAGGTGTCTGTGTCCCACTTTCAAAATTTTGGGTGGGTGCTTTTGGACCCTAAAACCGTTTCCTTTATTTTTGGTATGTTGTTCATACCAAAAATAATGAAACCTGTTGAGTTAAACGCTTGAAGCAATATTGGTGAAATTTTCACGAGCAGCAATTACTCAATAGATGATTAGGATATTTAAGACACAACTTAAACAATAGTAGAGATCCTACAACTATAAGATGTTTTGATTGCAATGTATGACGAGTAAACGACACGCTATAATACTGAAAACTGATACACATGCTTTTTACTCATGTGTGTGTTATTGTGTGCAGAAAGTAGTGTTGCTGAGGAAACGACAAAAGACGACATCGTCCAATAAAAATAATTAAAAAGTTTGAAAACGAAATTGAATTTCAACGATATTTCACCAGACGAGAGACATCCCCTTCGTGAACAATACTAACAAATATAACGAAGTTTACGTCGTTGTTGATAATGGTATGTATATGTTTCGAATATAAATAACCCTCACAACTATACTGATGTAATCGCAGTTCTCATTCTTGATATGTGAGCATTTGAGATTAAGAGATAAACACATATAGATTGTTCTGAGAGATCATATGTTTAACTCTGTAGCTGTAAGACGTTCTAAAAACAAAGATAGTTAAACGATATGTACTGATTCTGGGTGTAACTGGGTAACATTTACTGTGTTCTGGGTTTAACGAACGGTTCTGAGAACTAAAAACATTTTAAAAACCGGTTCTAGCGAACCGGATGAATAGCACCACTGCACCGTGGTGAATTTCCTCGTAATAGAGTGCTCATTTTCGGCACAGGAGACCCGGGATTGATTCCTGGTGGGAGCTTATGTGGTTCAAATTCCTCCATAAGATATAAGTCCACGTCTTAAATTGCCTCTCCCTGAATAGAATAGTAAACTCCAAATCAATCCAACACCCAAGCAATCCACGTCAGAATCGGGAGCGCCATTCCGTCACAATTAGGATATGGTGGCTCATTGATAGAGCGCTCACTTTTGGTTTCAAGATTATAGGCTCGATTCCAGTCTATACTATGTAAATTTATGTTGAACAGCATTGTGTCAATGTGTTTCTATGAGTTTTTTTATTGCCTTCCACTTCATTCCACAGTTTCTTTCATTAATCATTTCGTTCACTCATCATCTCTTTCCTTTAGCCTCCAGGACATAATCGTGCTATGTTAAAATTCCCATTTCATTTCAAAGAATTAGACCAATAATGCAGTCTTGAATTTCCGAAATCACTTTTCATTGTTCACACTTCAATTACCTGTGAGTAGATCATGGGTATTTAGATATCTAAATTAATTATAATAGGTAATCTGGCATTTGTAAACTGCTATGAATGAATTATTTGTTTTCCTTCTGTGTCCAAAAGCAGTAAGCTTAGTATCGAAAAGAACATTGCTTTTCAGCAGATACTGGATTTGTTTGGGAAAGCTGCTTACAGACCTCACGTGAAAGCAGCAAGTCTCTCGCAGAAGTTAACTCACGTGAAGAGGGTTGGGAATATTTTCTCCACTTGCCCGCTTGACTTATTTCTCTCAGGACTGTACGTTGTAATCCCTTCCCCACTTTTGGACACTTGTGAAATTTAACTTGTATACTGTAGTGAGTTACAGAAAAGAGAATGCTATTTTTTTAATAAATGACATCAAATAAGATTGACCATAATCACAATATATTCAAGACGATAAATATTCATTTAACAGTCGTCGTACTTAGTTGTCTGCAATGCAATTCCCATAATGTTCTTTCTTGTTTACTAATATGAGCTCCGAGCTTCGTGGCTAAGTGGCTAGCGTACTCGCCTTTGGCATGAGAGACCCCGGAGAGAGCTCATGTATCTCGGATTTCACGATTAATCAGTAAGTCCCGTATCACATTGCCTCGCTGCTGAAAGGGCGTTAAACTGAAAATCACCTCAACTAATATGAACTCCTTGGCAACGGTACTGGGTTATTTCATAACTTCTTCTAGAAGATCTTTGTAGGAATGAAGAACCATCAAGTAGTTAATCTATGTTGGGACATGGTACTCCGAAGATAAGATTTCATTCTTCATAGAGTCTAAAATAATCTTTCTGCTGTCACTGAAGTCATAGGAACAGTAAGGTAAAGCATTGTTAGCTAATTAATTTCTGAAAATAAATAACAAATTATCTTTTTGGTTCAGATTTCAATGAGAGAACCAGATCTTGAACACCTTTAATGACGTCTAAAGAATCATTTTTGCTTCAGTGAAGCGAGGAAAGTGCTAACAACAAGTCAAAAGAACTTGAAAAACATGCAACATTGGAAGGACACATTATTTACGGACAATGCGCAAAAAATAAACGAATATGGTTTTCTATTTTCTGCGGAAAAACAGTTTTAGAGGGAAAAACCCCCACCCAAAATTTTGAAAGTTGACACCCGAAAGGCCAGAGGAAGTGAACCAAAGTGAATGAAATTGTGCACAAATATTGTAGACATAAAATGAGGGAATACGGGTTTCTTATTTTCCTGAAAAAAGAAAAAAAGAAAATGGTTTATGTGGGACACAGACACCTCCAAAACTTAGATCGTGAAATATCAAAAGTGCAAATAACTCTATGTCTGAAGTGCTTGAAGGACATGAAGAATTGGAACGATACATTGTGTAGGGACAATACGCAAAAAATAATCGAATACGTTTTTTATTTTCAGCGTAAAAATGGTTTCAGGTGGCAAAAGTCCCCCCCCCCCAAATTTTGAAATTTGAGGCTCAAAAGGCAAGAAGAAGTGCACCGAATTGAATGACATTGTGCGCAGACATTGTAAACGTAAAATGGGATAATTGTGTTTCATATTTTCCTGTAAAAGAGCGGTTGAGCGAGGTACAGACATTCTAAACCTTTGATTACGAAATATCAAAAGTACAAATAAGCATACGTCGGAATTTCCTAAAGAATATGGAGAATTGCAACGAAACTTCGTATAGGGAAAAATTTCAAACCAAAATAATTAAACGTGGTTTAATTTTTGCGTAAACACAGTGTTGGGCCTAGGCCCCATCCGAAAAATGTAAATATTACCGTAATAGCGAAGGATGGAGTTGACCGAAGCAAATGAAATTGTTTGTAGATATTACATAGACCCTATGTAAAATGAGTCCTATGGTGTTTCTCAAGTGTCCCTATCCGTTTTGCTTCAAATTTGGCAGATCAATAGCAAACTGGAAAAAAATCGACGCGTAAAAGCATTGTAAGGATTAAAGGTGCCTCCTGACATACTATAAAACACGCTATACTGTTTGTGCTTGTAGTTGATCTGTCAAATTTAAAGAAATCGGATGGAGACACGACACTTGTGAAACACGGAAGGACATATTTTACATAATCAATATCTACATACAATTTCGTTCTCTTCGGTCCACTCCTCCCGCCACACAACGCTTTGGTCCAGTAAACAGTTTTTTTTCTTTCAGGAAAATACGAAACATGTATTCCCTCATCTTATCTCTCCAATATTTGTGCACATTTCATTCACTTCGGTCCACTTTTTCTTGCCTTTCGGAGTCAAGTTTCAAAATTTTGTGGTTAGTTCTTTTGCTCCCTAAAACAGTTTTTTTCGGCAGAAAATAACAAATCGTATTCCTTACTTTTTGCGTATTGTCCATACAAAAATTTTCCTTGAAATTCTTCATGTCCTTCACACACATCTGGCATACTATTACCAGCACTTTTGATTTTTCGCGATCAAAAGTTTGGAGGGGTCTCTGCCCTACTTAACCCTTGTTTGCAGGAAAATACGAAACCCGTGTTCCCTCATTTTAATGGCTACAATGTCTGTGCTCAATTTCATTCATTTCGGTTCACTTCTTTTTGCCTTTCGGTCGTCAATTTTGAACATTTTGGGTTTGAGCTTTTGCCCCCTAAAACCGTTAGTCGGGAGAAAATAAAAACCCATATTCATTTATGTTTTGCGTATTGTCCATACAGAATGTTTCTTGCAATTCTTCATGTCCTTTTACACACATCTGACATACTGTCACTATGAATTTCAATATTTCGTGGTCAAATATTTGGAGGGGTCCGTGCCCCACCTAACCGTTTTTTCTAGGAAATTACGAAACCCGTATTCCCTCATTTTATGTCTACAATATCTGTGAAAATTTCATTCCCTTGAGTCATATCTTCTTACAACTTGTCTCAAAGAGGTTGAACGCATTCTTTATTGCAGTTTCGAGGCAAACGTTTTGTAAGTCCAATTTCGGGTATCTTCGGGAAAAAGTAAACCAGGTTCGAACCTCCAATTCAAACTTTGCAATCTCGAAAAAGTTTGCAGATGTGTTTTTCTTCTTTAAAATATAATAAAACTTATTACCAAGTGTAGCTAAAAAAGCAACGTTGGTAGAAATACTTAATGATACAATATTTCGAAACTTTGTATTAATGTCAGGACATGCTTGTTTATCATTTATCTCCCAATACGTAATGGAACATTTAGATACGTAAACGAATCTTTCCATATGTAAAATAATGCTGAAAGTTAAGACATAGAACATAATCCTCGCCTGACTACTGAAATAAATGTCAAAGTAGAACAAAAATAGCGTTTGCAGCGGATATGAATATCATAATTATCTATAGAGGATATACATCGCTGGAAGCATCTTATGAAGACAGGTTGTGTTAGCTCAGTGGCAAGCCGTTGCATTTCAAATCCTAAGGTTGTGAGTTTGATTCCCTTCTTGGTCAATTATTTTTTTATAAAATTCTTCTTTTTGCAATGCATGAAAAATTATATAAAATAATTACCTTAAAATACATCATTTGTGTATATATATAACATATAATCATTGCAGAACATATATATTATGTGTGTGTATGATTCATCATGTGATTATTATGTTTAAAATATAACATCTGATATAGGTGTTCACACTATGGCGGTATTCTATATGTGAATGTTAAATACAAATTGTGAAAATAACATCATAGCAATAAATAAGTTATATAGTGTATTTATTTGCAGCTATTTGTCATACGGAGGTTACTTCTCAATTTTCTCATTATAGCAAGTGATTTACGCTTTCTGAAAAGTGAACAGACTATGCGTTTATAAACAGAAATTAATATACAAACTCGAATCTTGGTTACAAATACAGAACTCAAGAAGCTCAAAACCATGTAAACAGGAAAACTACGAACACAAAGTCATGTCTAAGGGACTTATTTATACTTTAGAAAGAAGGCAGAATAGGATTGATTTCCAAAGAATTTCAGTTCAATAATCTTCAATGCTTTTGTATATGGATGTGGTCTCGTTTTCCGCCTCATTTATATATATATATATATAAAGTGTGTGGGTGTGTGCGTATGTTCCATCATGTAAACAAACTTCCTACATATAGTGCTTACAATCTAAAAAGAGTACTCTCGGGGTAAGCTATTGGGAGTTGGAGCAGGATATATAAAAAGTAAAACCGATCGATGTTAGTGTCAAATCCAAAGTTCTCGTTGTTGCAGATATTAATAATTACAAGTCCGATAGCGTTAAAGTCGAAATCCAACTCGCATCGTAAAGCTCCTTTATGGTTAACCATATATAGCGTACACGCCTTTGGCGTGGGAGGCCCACGTTCGGCTCCCAGCTTGAGCTCATGTATTTGGATTCTACGTTAATTAGTAGGTCTACGTCTCATATAGCCTCACAGCTGAATGGAGCGTTAAAATCAAAATGAACTCAATCGATTCAAACCCCATTGTCATGGCGGGCTATAAAGGATGAAAAATAAAATGTCTCAAGGGACTGAGATTAGTGTCACATCCATAGTTTGGGTTTGTCAAGCTATTACATTCGCAATGGCATTTAATGCCACATGTCACCTTGATTTTAAATTTACAGGGGCAACATCGAAAGCGTTTCTTACACAGCTCTAAATATTTTAATGTGTGTATAAGTGTATATTCCAGCGAAACTCCGGAATGTCTGGAGCAACTTTTACCTAACGTGGGAGATATATTACTTTCAATCTAAGAAAAAATATACCCCAAGTAATGCAAGTTGGGAGGAGTGGCATGTAAAAATAATGTAAAACCACTGATCGTAGTGTGTTATTCATTGTTTTCTGGGTCGTTGAGATGAATAGTGAGTTACTCAATGGCGTTATATCAAAATTCATCCCCATCTTCACAGGATGAGGGGCTCGGAGATATGACCAATAAAATGTAAAAACTTACTTAAATATTTGTGGAATTGATAGTTTTCTGGAGTCGTTTGTAATAACTAACTTTGGAAAGCGTTTCTAATAACTTTGGAATGTAGTTTTTACCCACTTCAAGATAAGCTTTTCAATCGTCTTAATTTCTCACCTTTAGGAGAAATTACCATCTCAACTAGTGATTTACCAAGCCAGCTTTTGCAATCGAGAAAAAAACATGTAGATGTATGTTTCGTCTTTTAAATTATATCCTACATGTTAAAATCAGAGATTGAGTGGGTTAGGGGTTCACATGAGTCAAGATTTGTGAGTTGATCGGTGGATCGTGGGTCAACAACACGTGATCTACTGCGAAACACTACTCACCGTGTCTCACACTAACCCATTGATCCACTGACCCATTCTGCTCAGTACCTTGTTGATAGCATTTTCTGAACACTGGTAAGTTTGTCTACGTTTTACTTTCAAGACCCATCTTTCTTCTTTTTTCATTTGGTTCTAATGAAAAAGGAAGTTCAGACTCTTTGGGATTTGATATTTGCAATTGTAACAATGGAAATAGGACGTACTACTTGGCTTTTGAGATGCAGGTTGTGAGTTTTTAGAGGAGTTAACTACCGGAATGAATTGGCTTATTACAAATATAACCTCTTTAGTCAGTAGAGAGGATGGCGTGGATCACGGATCAAAGTTAATGACAATTGATTTTAATGGGTCAGAGTTCGTCACAATGGTTCAGAGTTGTTTATAGTTGGTGGTGGGTCAGAGTGGGTTATGTTGGATGGTGAGTAATTGTGGGTGACCGTGGGTCGTGGGTCACTATGTGTGGTGGGTCAGTATGTTGTGGATCAATGTTTCATTGACCCACGCCATCTCTGGTTAACATTGTACTAAAGAGGAGAGGTTCCGTAGGTACTCGTCGGCGATTTTCTCAAATTTTGCACATAGATAGTACCCCACCGGAAGGCAATAAATATCGAAACGGTTCACAGTGCCATCTCACAGAACTCGAGGTAAATGGGTTTGTTTGATTGGCTAAATTAAGACCTCAACAATTTATTCTTCTACAAGCGAGATTTTCTTCATCGTTTCCGTGTCGAAGTCAGAAGAGTACGCGGCTAGTAAGTTTAAGGCTGAAGGTTGGCGCCCACCTCGGGGCACTTGTTATTTTTCTAGTGTTTTTTACACTCACCTGAATATAAACAAATAGGCGATTTAACATATCACGCAAATAGGCGATTTAACATATTTTAGGGAAGTAATTTTGAGGTTCGTTGGCGTTTCGTCGAGTCGCCAGGTGGTATAATTTTCGAAACAGAAGTGGGGCCACCACGGATAGTAGCTGCAGCATCACTAACTTTTGGCGAAAGGTCGTCAGTTGCGTTCGGTGGTCCACTGACGCTTACGGCATCGGGGCTTGTATCTGTAAACTAAGAGAATAAAGAAGCATGGTATCCATAATGCCTGTTGGCACTCCTAAAAGTCTGAAACGATGAAACAGATGTCAAAACTGGAAAATACGTGTTTTATAATTTCAAAAGTACAACGTATCGAGGTAAAATAATTGCGCCAAGGTCCCCAGAAGCTGTGCAACTAAAAATTTGAAAATTCCAAGAAGAATCGAGTAGTATATCATTTGAATGTATTGCTAAAATTTAAAAAGATGGTAAGAGACTCGAGTCTTTATGCTAAACTTGTGTAAAATAGCGAGCGTTCAAGATGGTAATAAATCCTTCATTGAAAACTCCGCGACCGCCTCTGGAAATGTGAAACTGACATCAGAAGAGGTAAACACTTGTCTTACCATTGCAAAAGTGTAATGCACCAAGGTGAAACAAGAAGTGTCCCATTGTGGGTTTATTACATCATTAATATTAAATTCTACGTTCCATGGTTGTGTCTTTAGGCTGGACAACGTGATTGTGAATTATGAATTTAATGCTAAAATACAGAAATGGAAGGAACGTTGGTGCATTATACTTTTTGTTCTACGTTGGTGTGTTATACTTTGCAATGATAAGACAAGTGTTTAAATCTTCTGATATCGGTTATACAGTTTCACATTTCTAGAGGTGGCCACGGAATTTTCAATGAATATTACCGTCTTGAAGACTCACTATTTTGCTGAAATTTAGCATAGAGACTCGAGACTCTTAAAATATTCTTCTAGCAATACTTTCAAATGATTTACTACATAGTTCCCCTTGTCACGTTAAAATTTTTAGTTGGATCCATCGTGGGACCTTCGGCGGGCCATCTGGCAAATGTTTTTACCTCCACACGGGATACCTTTGAAAATATTAAATACATGTTTTCCGATTTTGATATCTTTTTCACCGTATGAGTTTTTAGGGGTGCCAACGGACTTCACGGATACCATGCCGTAAGCGTCGGTGGATCACCGATGGGCAACGTCAAAAATTGACGGCCCCGCAGCTACGATCTGCGATTGCTCCACTTCCGTTTTGAAAATTATAACACCAGCGACAGAGACGCGACGGAACGCCTACGAACCACAAATCTACATCCCCAAAATACGTTAAATCTCCTATACTCGTATGCGTGATTTGTTTATATTTAGGTGAGGCAGAAAAAACACTAAAACAAATACCCTGGGGTGGGCGCGAACAATCAACGTTACGATTACTAACCACGTGTTCTTCTGACTTCCTCAGGGAAACGATGATAAAAAGCTTGCTTGCTGAAGGATAAATCATTGCGGTGTTATCAGCTAAACAGACAAACCTCTATATCTCGAGTTCTAGGAGGTGGTACCGTGAACCGTTCCAGATGTATTGCTTTCTTGTGGGGTACAATCTATGTGCAAAATTTAAGCGTAATTCGGTGCCTCTTCTCTTCTGTACAATTTTATACAGAGATGGTGTGGGTCAATGAAAATTTGATCCACGACTCACCATGACCCACTATCATCCATCACCCAAATGACTCATTGACCCACTCCGACCCACCACCAACGATGAACCACTCTGAACCACTGTGACCAACTCCGACTCACCAAAACCCATCGTCATTAACTCTCTCCATTGACTAAAGAGGTTATACTTGTAATAAAACAAGACTGTGAAATTATTACTTATCGGAGTTTGAATTCCTACCGTCAATCGCTCAAACAGCACTCTGTTAAACATCGGTGGATCTGACCTTTACGATATACAATGGTAAAGTGTTTCTCACCTTCCGAATTAAGATGAATTTAAATTTATCATATATAATTATTTCTTTGTTGGCTTACAGATACATTCCGGTAGAAAATAGGATGAAATTTGAGAGTCTCAAATCAAGATAGAGTAGATCAACATAAAAAATAAAACTAGTTTTCCACTAAATTAAGCATGCCGTACTAATTTAAAAATACCCATGTAATTAACCTTGGAATACAAATTTTATAGCCATTTTTCTCACAACTTTATGGCTTGATTGCCTTGTGCTCTAAACGCTCCATATATTAAAATGCAGCTTCAGCAATTATTATAATAGAAAGCAGTGGGTGTAAAATGCGAAGGACTGTAGTTTTTATTTCTCAATTTGTTTCTCAACTAATATCAATCGTTTTCGATTATTTTTACAAATCAACCCACTACCAATTTCCAATATATAGAAAATGCTCCTAGCTCATAAAAAAATTAAAAATGCCAGGACACGTTCTGTTTATTTTTAATAAAGAGTTATATACTGAATTTCAGCCAACTTGAACGGCTTGTCAGATGCTCGTTTTTTCGCAAAAATTCGAACCCCTACTCCCCCTAAGAATGTGTATTATAATGAAAGTGATATGCGTATGATAACTTCCCGGTTGGAATTGGGGTCTGATTATATACCAAACGTCATTTCATTTGACTTTGCAATTTGACCCTGATGATCACGCAGACATAGTTACTTTCAATTTTTATATAATAATTCATATATTACAGGTGATTCAAAAATATGTTTTTCCAGTAGTTAGCTCCTCTGAGAGCTCACAGGCTGCATCTCAAAATCGAACTCCTATTGTTATTGCCACTCTTACAATTACAAATATCAAAATTCAAAAGTACCTGAACTTTTTTCATTAGAAACAAATGAAAAAATAAGAAAAATGGAGATCTTGAAAGTAAAACGTAGACAAGTTCACCAGTGTTCAGAAGATGCTGTCTACAATGCACTGAACAGAATGGGTCGGTGTGTCAGTGTGTGTCACAGTGAGTGGTGTTTTGCAGTAGGTCACGCCCTTTTGACCCACAATCCACTGACCTACCCACAAATCTTGACACATCTCACGCACTTACCAACCGACCCATTGACCCAGTCCATCTTTGATTTTAATATGTCTTATTCATTTAAAAGACGAAACATACATCCACACAATTTTTTCATCGATTGCGAAAGTTGGCTTAATAAGATAGTTGAAATGGTCATTTCTTCTCACGGTGAGAAATTGATATGATTAAAAAGCCCATCTTGAAGTTGGTACAAACTACTTTCCAAAGTTATTAGGATTGCTTTCTCAACCCCGAAAATTGTGAATTCAACAAATATGTCAATAACGTTTTGGATTTTATTTTTAGCTCTCCCAGGCTATCATCCTGTGAAGAAGGGAATGAATTTGGATGTAAACTCCATTGGGAACATCACTATCCACATCAACGACCGAGACAATTATGGATAAAACACTAAAATTAGTCGTTTTACATTATTTTTACATGTCACACCTCTCACTTCCATAACTTCATACTACTATAATATTTTCTTCTTAGATTGAAAGTATGTCTCCAAAGTTTCGTAAAGGTTGTCCCAGACATTCCGGAGTCGGGCCGGAATATTCATTTATACAGAAACATTAAAATACTTAGAGCTGTGCGAGCAATGCTTTCTATGCTGCCCTTGTAAATTCAAAATCCAGCTGACATGTTCGTTCAGAAGTGTTCCAATTTGTCTCGGTGATAACGAAACTATGGACTCTACACTAATATCTGTCGTTTTGAATCATTGTATATGTTGCTCCTTTCGACTCTCCTTATTAGATGTGCTAGGGGATCTTACTCCTACTGGAAGATGAACTTAAAGGACATCGGAATTGCTACCAATGAACTTGGAAACCCCGAAAGATATGGATTCGACAATAACATTGGTCATTTTCAATTACTTCTACATGTCATTTTTGACACACTCCTTCATGGTGCTAATGGGTACTTAACTTGCATGTCATCTGGAGTTCCACTCTTTATCTAAGCGACCCCAAAAATTATGGATTCGACACTAATGTTAGCCTTTTTTTATAATTTTGATGTCAATCCCTTTCATTTCTCCGACAAGAGCAAACGGATACTGCCACCGCTAAAACTAGATTTGGTCTTAAATGACATTAAAATTTCTACCAATTAATTTAGCGACCTGTGGTGCATTTAGAAGCTCTGCGTCCCTGAGCACTTTTCCTCTCGGCGCCCCAATTACTACATATTTCCCACCCCTTGATCCTTAACTTAAAAATAAAAGAATTCGAATATGCATAATTAGTGAATTTATTACAGTTAAATACCACTCACTAGATGCTACAGCTATAACTACGTAAGAAAAAATAACAAATGGGGAACATGTTCTGAATTATTTTTTAGATTTCTTACGCTTTCATTAAACATATTAGAATAGTAAAAAAGGATTGTTTATGAAATAGTATATTTGCTCTTGATTTTTAACTTTCTCATAAGAAAAAAATAAAATATTTAATTTTTAAACATTGCGCTCATCAAAGATGTTGCCCTCTAGGCACGAGCCTAGTTGGACTAGTGGGAAATGCGGCAAAGTTAGCGGCGCTGAAAAATTACGATTCGATTCTAATATCGGTTGATTTTGATATTTTTATGTCGCTACGTAACCACTCTGGGTGCTAACGGGAGCTTATTTGGACTTGAATTGAAAGTAGAACTATTTACCTAAGTGATCACGAACTACGGATTCGATACTAATATGGATTCTTTTCTAACATTTTTGATATGTACGCCAACTGTACTCTTTTCCATATTGTAAGAAATGTGGTTAAAATTGCTCTAGACATATTAGAATTATGTTGACACACACACATACATTCACTTATATATATATATATATATATATATATATATATATATATATATATATATATATATATAGAGAGAGAGAGAGAGAGAGAGAGAGAGAGAGACGGCGACCCAGGGCATCACCACTTCAACATTGCAAAAGCATATATATCAGGTATTGAATTGAAAATCTATGTAAAGACTTTCTGCTGTGGCATGCTTCATAAGGACAATTCCAGTCTGCTCATGTGACCTTTGGGCTCATGAATATCTGGCGAGCGTTCCGACTTTCGATTCTCTGTTTATACCCTCTTTTTATGCATTGGATAATCTTTCATGAACATAAGTGACATGCTGTAATATGAAAGTTTAGAAGTAACCTATATATAACAAACAGCTGCAAATAAATACACTATATAACCTATTTCTTGCTATGGTATTATTTTTTTAATTTGTATTAACATTCTTATATATAATACCGCCCTACTGTGAACACCTATAACAGAAGTTATATTTTAACCGTAATAATTACTATGTTCTGCAATGATTGTTATATATATATATATATATATATATATATATATATATATATATATATATATATATATATACAACTGATGTATTTTAATGTAATTATTTTATATACTTTTTCATGCATTGCGGAAAATAGATTTTAATAAAAGGGCATTCACCCAGATGGGAATCGAACTCATAACCTTACAATTTGAAATCCAACGGCTTGCCACTGAGCGAACGCACGCTCTCTTCGGAACGTGCTTCTAGCGATGTATTCGGCTCACTAGATAATTATGACATTCATATCAGAGCCCTGCAAACCCAGGCCCGAAGACGCCCCGACCCGGCCCGGATGGATCTGCATTCTGTGCCCGGCTCGACCCGGCCCGGCCCTATGGTAAATGAGAAATGTGTTGTCATAACATTGATGTCCTTTTGTCCTTGCTGAATGGGAAAATCGCGTGAAAGGTTACCCAAGGTTTACTTTCCATATTCCTATTCTTTCTGTCTATTTGTTATCTGTATTTGCTCTGCCCAGCCATGTTCATTATACAATAATACAGCTCATGGACGTAAAAGTCTTGTACTACACTCATTAATGCGTTACGATTAACAGGGAAGTATATAAAATTGCTAAACCTTATATAATATTAATACTACAACTGCTACTGCTAATACTACTATTACTATTACGATTACGAATGGTAGTACTAATTCCACTATTGCTGGCACTCCTACTAATATTACTATTACCAACACCACTACTACTACTACTCATTACTATAGTAATACGACAGCGAATATCACTACAGCTATTAATAGTAATACGAAAACAAAACAATGAAAATGAAATCTTCAAGTTTTACGTTCCACAGTAATGCCGGCTAGGCTAAAGGAGACGGTGATGATGAGAAATAAATGAAATGGTGGAATTATTAAAGCGTGATGAAACGGGAGAACGCCGTGAAAACCCCCACAAACGGTGTTTGTCCACCACAAAGTTCTCTTGGCGCGAGCTGGGATCGAACGAGGGACCCCATGCACCAGAGGTGAACGCTCAACCACTAAGTCACCGTTCCAGGAACACCTAATAGACCATGGCGTCTTGGTGATTTATTTTATCATTATATTTTGTTATATTTGTAGTATCATACTATACACAATACAGGAACATATAACACCATTTGGTATTTGCCTTGCTAATTGAACATTACTACAAATTGCACTGATCTTATGAACACGTCAGTTCAAGGTTTCGGCCTCCGTGGTCTAATGGTAGCGTTCCAAATTTACTTAGTAGGTCAAGTGTTGACTTCATCATACGTTCTTTAGGTAACTACGGCTCAGGCCGTATGGATGACGACGGGATGAATTGGTGGAATGAAAACAGTGGGAGGAAACGGAACCACCCCCAAGAACTCCCACGTGCACTGTGTTTGTCCACCAAAACCTTACATAGCACGAGCAGGGATTGATCCGACGACCGCTAGCACCAGATGTGAGTGCTTTACCTACTGAGCCACCATTGTCCCTCGTACAACAAGCATCGCTTCACATTCTATGCAGACCGGCCATAATAACTAGCATTTATCCGTTTCTTTCTGTACTTAGAACGTAAATTCTCTACCACAAGACATGTCAACTGTGACGCGAAATCGTTGCAATTATAGTAGTATTAACTGTGGTCGTAGTAGTAATAGAAGTAGTAGGAGTAGTAGTAGTAGAAGAAGAAGAAGAAGTAATATTAGTAGTATTACAGTACTTTGCAGTCTTGAATAAAGAGTCAGTTTCCCAAACACATTACGATTAACATAGGCTGACAGTAAAACCGTACGAACACGGCAAAGGCAGGCGTAGAGGAGGACATTTAAGAAAATAATGACAACATTAGTTTAGGATCCGTCTTTCAGTGTCCGGGACGAACCGGGCCGGCGTGGCTCGGCCCGGAGATACATGCGCCCGGTTCGGCACTATAGCATTTGTGTCTGGCCCGGTTCGGCCCGGAACGTGCCCGGCCCGGTTAAGACTCAGTCCAGTTTTATATTATTAGAATCGGGCAGGGCCGGGTCATCCCGGGGAGGTCACATTCCGGGCCGAACCGGACACGCCAAGCCCGTGCAGGGCTCTGATTCATATCCACTACAAACGCTTTTTTTTCTCTATTTTGACTTTTATTTTAGTACTCAGGCGAGAATTATGTTCTATGTCTTAACTTTCAGCATTCTTTCACATATGGAAAGATTCGTTTACGTATCTAAATATTTCATTACGTATGGAGAGCTAATGGACAAACAAGCAGGTGCTGACAATAATACAAAGTTTAGAAATATTGTATCATTAAGTATATCAATCAACGTTGCTTTTTTATACAATTAGTAACAAGTCTTATTATATGTAAAAGAAGAAAAACACATCTACAAAATTTTTCCCGATTGCAAAGTTTGGCTTCGAGGTTCGAAACTGGTTTACTTTTTCAGGAAGATACCCGAAGTTGGACTTACAAAATTTTTGCCTCAAAACAGCAACAAAGAATGCCCTCGACCTTTGAGACAGGATGTACCTTTCGGGAGTCAACTTTCAAAATTTTGGGGTGGGTTCTTTTCCCCCTAAAACCGTTTTTCCGCAAAAAATAAAAAAAACTTATTCCTTTATTTTTTGCGTATTGTCCATACAAAAAGTTTCGTTGCAATTCTTCGTGGCCTTTCCTTACATCTGACATAGTGTCCTTCTCGTCTTTCGGGCGTCAACTTTCAAAATTTTGGTGTCTTTCTTGACCCCTAAATGCGTTTTCCCGCAGAACATAAAAAACCCGTGTTCGTTTATTTTTTTTCGTATTGTCCATACAAAAAGTTTCGTTGCAATTGTTCATGTCCTATAGATACATCTGACATACTGTTACTAGCATTTTTGATATTTCGTGATCAAAGGTTTTGAGGGGTCCATGCCTCCTAACCGTTCTTCAGAGAAAAAAAAATACGAAACCCGTATGTCCTCATTTAATCTACAATATCTATGCAATATTTGATTCACTTCGGTTAACTTCTTCTTACCTTTTGGGCGTCAACTTTCAAAGATTTGTGTGGGGCTCTTGCCCCCTAAAACCGATTTCCCGCAGAACATACAAAATTCATATTCCTTTGTTTTTTGCGTATTATCCATACACAAAATTACGTTTGCAATTCTTGATGTCCTTTACACACATCTGACATACTGTTAGTAGCACTTTAGATATTTCATGATCAAACGTTTGGGCGGGTAGGCGCTCCACCCAACCCTTTTTTCCAGGAAAGTACGAAACCCGTATTCCCTCATTTTAAGCCTACAACATCTTTGGAATATTGCATTCACTTCGGTTAACTTCTTATTACCTTTCTCGCGTCAACTTTAAAATTTTGGGGTTGGTTCTTTTGCCCCATAAAACTGTTTCCGTCGAAAATAAAAAAGCGTATTCCTTTATTTTTTGCGTATTGTCCATAGAAAAAGTTTCGTTGCAATTCTTCATGTCCTTTACACACATCTGACATTGGTCACTAATACTTTTGATATTTCGTGATCAAATGTTTGCAGGTGTCCGTGCCCCACCCAACTTTTTTTAAGGAAAATAAGGAACACTTTATTCCCTCAATTTCATTCACTTCGGTTCACTTCTTCTTACCTTTCGGGTGTCAAATTTCAAAATTTTTCGTGGGGCTTTTGCCCCCTAAAACTGTCTTTTCGCAGACTATAAAAAACCCGTATTAGTTTGTTTTTCGCGTGTTGTCCATAGAAAAAGTTTCGTTACAATTCCTCATGTCGTTTACACACACATCTGATATACTGATAGTAGCACTTTTGATATCTCGAGATCAGAGATTTGGAGCGGTCCATGCCCCACCCAATCGTTTCTTCCAGGAAAATACGAAACCCTTATTCTATCATTTTACGTCTGCAATATCTGTGCACAATTTTATTCACTTCATGTTCTTTGATTTCGGATGTCAACTTTCAAAATTTTGGGTGGGGCTTTTATATTAAACCTTTACTTTATGTCACTTTTTCTATGAAATTATTTTTTTTGGGGGGGAGGCGAGAAATGTTTTCTTCTTATATCTGTCTCTTGCCATTCATCTTTTTTGAACTGCTTACGATCATTTTGTAACTTTTGTTGTCATCCAACTCCGTCACGATAATAAAATTGTCATTCCTTATTTGCAGTTTGCCACACTGATATACTTGTTACAAAATTGAGGTTTGGTGCAACGCCTTTCGAATTCGCAACCAACCTAACCTCTGAGCCTTTTGGGTTTCCTGCTATTACAGGAAAAGGAGAATTGCAAGTGGTAATGCACTTTTGAGATCGTGTATACAAAGTATGTGAATAACGCCCGCTCCAAGATTAATAACGCCGTGTAGACTAGCTAGAGTAGCAGCATGAAGTATGCCCAACCTGTTAAAAGAACAAATCATAAAGAGTGTTTTTGTGCAGAAGTGGAGCAAAACGCTGGCTGACGGAGTCTTTGGATACTTGTACTCACAGTAAACAACTCAATACCAGAAAAAAATATACGGACACCAGAGGCGCTGATGAGAAGATAACAGTCAGTATTCGTATATGTGTAGGATCTACCTGCTAAATTTTATCAAAATCGGAAAAATGAAATGAAATGAAATCTTTAATTTTTACGTCCCATGGTTATGCCGGTTAGGCTGAAGGAGACGGTGATTATGAGAAATGAATGAAATGGTGGAATAAAGAGAGTAGTTGGAAACGGAAGAACCCCGAGAAAACCCACGCACACGGTGTTTGTCCACCACAAAGTTCACGTGGCGGGAGCAGAGTTTGAATCCTGGACCCCAAGCACCAGAAGTGAACGCTCTACCACTGAGCAACCAGGGTGTTACAGTTGGGAAGTGTTACATGTAAGTTAATTGGGCTTCCTGCTCTAGAAAATTCCCGGTAAAATATATTCCTGTAATATAAACCATATGCGCTTTCACATTCAGAAACCGGATTTACTTTCAGATTCAAACTCGGATGTTTCGCACCAAAGACGAGGATGCTACTAATTAGAAAAATCATCGACATATTTGCTAATTGGCCTTATATTTACTTTGCAACTTCAACACTTGTACATCCTTTTATAACAACACATTTGAAAAAACAATTTTAAAGATCCACTCCCGAAGCCCGATTCAAACCAACAACAGTCATACCGTGTGTTTTTTATCCGAAATCTTGTGTCGGTATGGTTATATCAGGATATGAGTTGAGTTGATGAGTTGATTTTGAGTTTAACGTCCCTTTCAGCAGGAGGCTATTCATAAGAAGTGATAAAATTAGAAAACCTATTTCCCAATACTGATTGTTGTATTTCGATTTAAATCCATATTGGGAAGTATTAATTTTGTATTTGGAAACATTTTGTAAATTGCCACTTTTTATGGAAAACACAAGTATTCTATATGTGTGTGTGTCTTCATAGTTCCGGAATGATCAATTATCTCGCGAAATATATAGGTCAGGAAAACCAAAACTACACGTGTTAAATATTTTGAAAAGGCTGTACAATGATACCAAACGCAACCCCTATCCGTACCTCATTTGGAGTTACGGAGGGTAACTTTAAAATTTTAATGTGAACCCACATTTCTTATTGCAAATTTTGATTCTGCAGAAAAAAATATAAATGATTTGAGCCAGAATGAAGACAGGCCCTTCACGGATGACGTTTGAATCGACTCACAAATAAGTGAGCAAGAAAACGCTATGAAAATATAGATTATCTGGCCCGTAGTCTATGGTCAGATGGTTAACGTACTGGAGTCCTGCCTCAGATGTATTGAGTTCTATTCCCGCGTAAGGCAATCTCTTTATTTGCTTTTCAAATAGAAATTTTATACATTTTAGCTTCAATTAATACTTTATTCACACACAATACAAGTTTCGATAATTGTTTTATGAAGTGGTAGTTAGTAATAGGGTTATTATGATTAGAGGTCGTAGGGTATTTACAACAAAACAAACCATTTTTTTTGTAATTTGTATTTTCTTGCAAATTAATAAATTACGGATAAATACATTATTTTTATGGAAGTTAAAACGTATTAACTTATTATTTGAGTAAAAAAGTACACATAAAATTGTTACTTTGCTTGCAAATTGAAATTAGGATCTCTGATTCCGCAGGCCAATACGTTAACCGTATGATCACAAAGCATGGACCTGTCAACCCACATTTTCATAGTTTTTGGTTCCCCTCCTTTGCTTATGAAAGTGCTTATTGACGTGTTGTGCATAGCCCCTCCCCGAAACCAAATCCTAAATACACCACTGTTTATTGATGCAACTATATATATTATGGTTACCACAGTCGTTGTGTAAAAAATGTTCTTGGTGTTTCGTGTCTTTATCAGTGGACAGTGTGCGAATTACAAGGGGGATAAGGGGAAATTTCCTTTGATAATGCTGGATATATGCTATAACCAGGAACTTCATTTCAAACGACGGCTACATGGGAAAGTATAACAGTTGTAGCCAAGGGCGTCATTTAGGAGAGCAAGAGGAGACAATTACCACCCACAAGAGTTTGAGGAATACTTATACTTTAATCAATTTTCTATTAATATACTACTTCTCAAATTATGTCTCTAGTTGTAGCATATATCCAGTATTACCAAAGGGGATTTCCCCCTCATATCCCTTGTAATTCGCACTGTCCACAGATATGGATACGAAGCGTCAAGAAAATTTTTGCACAATGACTGTGGTAACCATAATATATATAGTGATATCAATAAACAATGGCGTATTTAAAATTTTATTACGGGGAGGGGCCATGCACAACACGTGAATTAGCACTTACGTTTTTTCCTTTTGGGTGCCAACAAATGTTAATGAAATTTTGTATTTACAAAATTTATTTCGAGGGGCTTGAGCCCGATAGCCACTCCTCTAATTACGCCCCTATCAATATATTTACGGACACAACTGATTTGAACATTTTTATTGTTGTATGCATTGTAAACATAAGGTGAATAAATATTTTACTTGTAGTTACAAATGGCTACTTTATTAGTTACAACAAGAAAAATGACTCGAGCGGGATCTTCTGCGCGTAAGGTATAGATATTACTCACTCTGCCACTTGATAACTTAACGAGTTATATCATTTGTGCGGAAAGTCAGAAACTTTAAGACGGGTTTTCTGGCTATTGCAGTTTGTAATATTGACACTAAATGTGCACTCCTACCTCGGGAAAGGTAGCGCGAAAGTTCATTTAGCAAAGTCTGCTTTCCCCTTGTCAGTAACTTGTGTTCCTACTCGGTTATACACGTTCTACAGTTATTTCCAGTAACCTTGAACGACAGGGACACGAACACAGACACATCGAGAACATTTACAATTCCAAAATTTCTCCTACCGGGAATCGAACACGGGACCCCGAACACTACAGACGCACGTGCTAGCCACTAAACCACACAGAGAAGTTGTAACGCCAGCGCGGTTTAGTAGTTCTACTGGAAACGCTCGAGATATGCACTTGTAATACATTGAGTAATTTATTCGAGAGAGGCAAAACATTTTACATTGAATAGTTGTTCTTGTTTCGTTTTTGGGACGTAAAACTCAAAGATTTCATTTCATTTCATTTGTTTCGTTTTTATTGTGTTTATTTTTTGTATGTTTCGTATAGCGCATGAAATAAGAAATACATTTTTCGGTACTATGTCCAGAAATACTATTTTAACTGATCATAAAACAGAAATCTGTTGGTGAAGTAATATGAGGTAATATGTAGTATTCTTTTTTTATATCGAGTTCCTTTGTGGCTAAGCGATTAGCGTACGCATCTTTGACGTAAAAAACCCGGTTCGATTCCCGGTGTGAGCTCGTGTGGTTCGGATACCACACAAATCAGTAGGTAAACGTCTCATATAGCCTCGCTGCTGAAAGGAACGTTAAACTCAACGTTTGTTTTATACCATCAATAGAAGCAAGGAGTAGACGATACTATCCTGCTAAAACCATGCATTTATTTTTGGCACATATTACAAAGCATCGGACTGTTTGCGACACTAATTATAAAAGCTTTAAGGAAAAGAAGTTTTATGAACATTAAGTCGCTTCAAGCGTTCAAATCACTTTATAAAAATCCAGATTATGAATTACAAAAACTTTTTACATTGTAAGTAAACATACAGGCATCTATTGTTTTTATCTCTCTCAAATACTCTCTCTCCCTCTCTCTCTTACACACACAGTATCTCTCTTTCTCTACATATACACTTGTATAATGCAGTAGGTATCAGGAACATAAATATTTTTCATTTTGGACGTGTGGTTTAAGGTTGATATTCAAATCAGAAATCATTTCCCATTGAAACAATGTTAACGTTCCTCAATCTAGCGTCTTCGTATATAAATGATGGACATTGTGAATAAATGTGAATGAAGTTTGAAATGTGGCGAAACGAGCAGATTTTATTTTTTAGAGCACTTCAAAACAAAATTCTATATTTAAGAAAATGTTTCTATATATTGAAAAAAAAAACTTCCCGCACCTTGAGATTAGTGATCGACCGCCTTGACCACTGAACCACGATTACTATGCGTTAATTGATCCATCTTTAGTCTGTTTATGTGTATAATATACTCGCCGTATTTGATTCAAAGTAAAGGAGTTTTGTATTTGAATTTTTGTTAATCTGCAATGTTGATAATTTAGTGAATACAATGATATAATGCCCAGCAAATCATCAATTACATGTACCTTTGTTTCGCCAATTTATTTGACTATAAACAAGCTATTGTTTTGAGCGACAAGAAAGGGCCCTTTATTTAGGCGCACCAGAGTATGTAACGCTTTAGGTAAATGGTTAGCGTGGGGATTTCCTACTTTTCCAGTCGAGGTTCGATTTGCGTCCTCTATCTTTAGACCTTTTCCTATGTTTCATTTACAAGGCTGAACTCCAGTTGGATGCTGCTAAATGAAGATAATCTCGAGTGCAGAAATTCTGTGATGATGTAATCCTGAAAATAAAGGAAGGAAATGAATGGAGAAAACGAGTTACAGAGTTAATTTTGTTAATGGTTCTATATTAGATATTATCCGTTAATTTCGTGCATTTTTAAATTGTTGTTAATTGACACTATACTCTCCCATTTTCTCCTTGTGTATCAATGTGTAAATTTGAAGAAATACTATACAAATCAGGAAGCATAAGTTATATTTGCAACCTATGGGAAAATACGCTTAGTACGGATAAGTTCTCCAACTCGTTTGAGTGTTATCGAATTTTGCATTTGTAATATTTAATCCGGGGAAGAAAGAGGCCTGCTGTCATGATCTCCTCGGCTGCGTCCTATTCCGATGCAGAGATGGCTGCATTCTTAAATGTTGCTCGGTCATTCATCTTGAATATTCTGGAAGAACTGGGATTGCCAGGCGTGACGCGGCCATCGTTTCTTCTGGAAACGATGCTATCGGATCTCGGACATATCAGGATGCCAGGATTCATCCGTTGTGCCCAAGCTGCCACCGATGGTGACTTAGGAAGTCCATACGGGCACACGCCAGACAGCTACGGGTAACGAAGCCACAATCCGACCTGCGGTACGTGACAACCTAAGTTACAAGTCATACGTGGTGCGGAGAGGGCAGTTCTTGTCCAACATAAAAAATTACAAACCGACTTATGAGAGGCAAGCACCTCGTGAAAAAGCTTAAACATTCGGAGGAGCCCAAAATGGTTTCTCTCCAATACAAAAAAAATAACATTGTTCAGAACCGGAAGAAGTTCAACTGCAAAACTTTTCAGTAGCTGTGTGAAAGCCACTGTCATGAATACCAAACTTCTAGCTTCGTGGTGATTTTGGGGGTCATAAGCAATGAAGTTAACGTGATGCCTTCACGTTTCTTTCGCCAAGATGTCAAAGACAACGCCATTACTTACACCGAAATGCTGAATATGATTGACCCTGGGCTACTGCTGAGGCTCGTGGAAGGCAAAAGCTTTTCGGCAGGATTCCGCTCTATTCCACATAGCCCATAACATACGTGGTAGTCCATTAGTTTAAGGCTAACAATTTTCTTGATTACACCATTTCCAACATGTAGCTCTCCAGCTCACAGATCTTAAACTAATGGACTACCACGTATGAGATGTAGTTGAGATATTCAGTGAGGATCCACAAACACTGTTCCAGCTCTAAGGGTAGCTGTTCTGGACACAATGGCGAATATTCGAAAGATCTACCACATTACTGCCAACAGGCGGTTTCGACAGCGTGTGGTGGCTGTTTAATGCAGCTCACGGAAGTTTTATTGCATGATGTAATACATTGTGGATGTGATCACATAACGTCGGTGAAGGAGCGAAGTGGCATATCTAGATTTTTATAATTTTACAGAGAGCGGTTTAAAATGCCTCACTGAATGTTATACCGTGCTGCGTATTTCAAGATACGCCATTTTCGGAACGTCCATACCACGAATTTTCAGAACGCCACGTTCATACCTTAGTTAATATAAAGAATCACGGTGTAAAATTATTTATATGTGATCGAGCAGGTTAAATAAGAATGGATAGTGGTCATAACTCAAAATCGCATTTCCATGTTACGCCACTTCGTCCCTTCACCGAAGATAAGTACGGCACGTTGAAATGTAATAAATGCCCTCCCTCCAGTGTCTGTTTCTTATTGCCAGCGACATTATTTTGTTCTGAAATACCTCCCACACCCTGTATGTTATTTGTCCATTTCCATTTTCTCACTAGGGAAAGTAACACATTTCTGCAAACGAATTTCAATTTTCTGGAATTTCAATTTTTGTATTTGTAGAAAGTGTCACATTGGATACCAGATCAGTACTCTAAAGTAGAGATAACCTCAGTATCTAAATATAACGACATTTTTCAGCGACTTTTTTATTTTGGGAAATAAGAAGAAATCTAGCGGTGTGAGACCAGGGCAATATAGAGGGTGGGGAAATAATTGGTAGCGAAGGTTTTTCTAGCGTTCACTACTTCATGGATCGAGAGCGCTAAACGACTAAACTTGTTGTTTTCATATTCTAGCCTGTATTACTAGACTTATCTTAACTTGAAATATTGATCTAAAAAAAAAAAAACAACTACCGCTTATGTCAGTGATAAAAAAAAGTATATATATGAAGATAAATTTCTCAACTTTGAGATTATTTTCACCGTAACTCCATGGATGACTAAGCCTTAAAATTGTTTTATTATATTCGAGCTCTCAAATTAAAGTAAAGAGGACAATTGGACATTTATCTAAACGTGAATACCCTTTAACGATCAACTTATATAAAAAAAATAATCACACCTTTTGTGCTGCATGGTTGCGAAACATGGTCGCTTACTTTGAGGGAAGTACGTAGACTGAAAGTATTTGAGACAAGATTCTAAACCCCAAGAGAAACAGGAATGGTGAATGATGGAAACTTCATAACGAGGAACTACATAATTTATACCGTTTACCAAACATTGTTAGGGTCATCAAGTCTAGGAACCTCAGGTGGGCAGGTTATGTAGATAAGATGGAAGAAAGTAGGAACGCTTTCAAAGTTTTAACTGGAAATCCAATCGGGAAACAAGCATTAGGAAAATCTAGGTGTAGATGGAAGGACAATATTAAGATGGATCTCGCAGAAATAATACTTCAAAGTAGAAACTAGATCAGTTTCGCAAAGGATAGAAGTCAATGCAGATCTTTTGTGAGCATAGCATTGAACCTCCTGGTTCCATAGGCAATAGAGTTAGTAAGTTAGTGAATACTTTTAAAACACTGATTTGAGTAACAGTTCTTTATTTGACAATTGGACAGTCATTATTTGCTTTAAGTATTTTTTCATCGTAAGTCAAATTAAGGAGTTTGTAAAGATCTATTTTTTGGATCAAATATCCAATATCCTTCAGTCAAAAATTTTCTTGTAGGTCTTACATCTGGAGAACTACATATAGTATCACTTAACTCAGTACGATGTGCTTATTTCGTAAGAAATACGAAAACTCGATTTAGGGGACATTCAAAACTTTTGTAGCCCCTGATCCAATTTTGGATCAAAAGATCCATTATATTCGAATCAAAATTTTTCTTGTAGGTTTTATATCTGAAGAACTACATATAAGTAGCCAAACTCAAAGTAGCACTTAACTCAGTATGATGTGCTTATTCCGTAGAAAATAAGAAACTCGATTTAGGGGCCGTTCAAAAATTTTGTGGCCCCTGATCCACAAACTATTTCTTGACCAAGATAGCAATATTTTGATGCATTTTTCTGATCGTTCATAAAATTATTGGCCAAGATTGCAATCTTTTGATGCATTTTTAAAATCAATTCTAAAATTCTTGTTTTTATATGTTATCTGCTTAAAGAGTTTAATATGTATATAGATTTATTTAATACAATAATGGGTAATTTCTAATGTTACGGGCGAGGTCGCGGTTGGTCAGGAGTAGAGTGTTCACCTCTGATGCATGGGGTCTTTAGTTCGATCCCAGCTCGCGCGAAATGAGTTTTGTGGGGGACAAACACCGTGTGCGTGGGTTTTCTCGGGGTACTCTTGTTTCCTCTTCATTCTGATTCAACTGTTTCATTTATCATCATTCACTTGCCTTAATCATTGTCTCCCTTAGCCTAATAGGCATAATCGTTGAACATTAAACTGAAAGATTTTATTTCATTTGAAGGTAGTCTTTGCAGATAGAACATAAAACTCATCAGTGGCTAATAGAGTTAGTACAGCCATTGTTTGTGTGAGGTTAGAAACATGGATCAACTTTTACTGCCCAAACAAATGTACTGCAGTTAAGAACAAAGGTGCCCACGTTGGACTAATCTAAAAAACCTCACGCTCAAGACATCGTTTCGACATGACGCTTACTGGAACTCACGCTCAGAAAATCATTTCGTCATCACTCTCACTCAAACTCACGCTCACAAAATCATATCGACATCATACTCACTCGAACTCACGCTCACAACATCATTTCTACATCACACTCACTCGAACTCACGCTTACATCATTCCGACATCACACTCACTCGAACTCAGGCTCATAAAACCATTTCAACTTCACGCTCAATTGACCTCACTAATACACCGTCAACCCAACATCAAGCTCACTCAACCTAACGTTCATAAGATTATCTCTACATCAAGCTCACTTGACCTCACTCTCACATCATTATCTCAACTTCACGCTCACATCACCATCTCTATATCACGCTCACTCGATCTCACGCTCACATCGGGAAATATTCATCACGCTCACTCGGTCTCACACTCATAAGATCATTTCAACATAACGTTCAGTTGACGTGACACTAACAACATGATTTGGAACTCAGGCTCACGCAAACTTACGCTCACGTTGTGAACGTGAGTTCCGAACTCATGGGTGCTGAGCTCATGAGTTCGGGTATCTTTGGTTAGAAACAAATGTTCTTAAGGAAATTGATTTACTAAAACTTCGTTACATATCGTCTCTTTGTTTGCAAAGTGTCGTATCTAAAAAAAAAAAAAAAAACGATTTTTGAGTTAAGACCAGCCCCGAATTCCCCTTTAGGAGCTATATAATTCTCTTTAATAGTCGTATCTAAATATCTAAATATAACTGTGGAATAAGCAGTTTGATGTTCGTCGCAGTTCTCAATTGTAGAGAATTAAATTTCTCTCAAACTGCCGTAACTCAAGATACGACAGTTTGCAAGAAAAATTAAGGTAAGTTTCTATTCACACAGAGTCGTATCTCAAACGACTTTCTGTTTGTATGTGTGTGTGTGTGTGTTCACTTTAATGTGTAATTTGTTTTAATTGTTGTTTAAGAAAGCAGGAAATATTTATGTGCCTTCACAATTGGTCCCTGTGATCAAGCTGGCTCGTAGAAAGCAGCCTTTTGAGGTAGCGGAACTACAGCATAGTGACCTCGTCAACTTCAAGCAGCTCTCCAAAGAACTCAGAATTCTATAAATTCGAGAATCAGAGAGAAATAATGCAAAAGACGTAAACTGGAAGAACATGATTTAAGTAAGAGTTTTGAAGAGGTCACTGACAAGCAGCATCGCAACTAGGCAAGTTATCGCCCGGGGCATTAACTCGCCTTACCGCCCCCTCTGACCAACCAAACCAAAACGCTCCTCAACTATACATGATATTGAAATCGCACAGAAATTCTCTTATTCCATATTCTCATCAAGTGTTAAAACTTGATTTCAAAATTGTAGTACATAAGTTAACTGTTAGTACAAGATAAAACACCAAACTAAATAGTATTTGATTGCCAAATGATCTGAGAGCAGCATGCTTGACGCATTCTTATAGTCTTATCATAGTAACTGAAAACCACAATGTTTCTGGAATTATATCGGGATGTGCATATGTATAGAATGAATCAGGAATCTGTTGCTTCAGAACAGAATATTTGGTTATGACAAACATTCAAGCTGTTGTCTCAAGTATTATACTCGGACGTTTTGTAAATCTCTTAAATCAATGTAAGTTATATGAAAACACAAAAAGCTGGAACTAAAATTTAACTTTTCTTGCTCTTTTGGCTGGAGAAGTTTTTACAATGTCCTCAAAAGATAGGTTTGAAGCTAACATGGGCTCTATGAATATGATGCTAAGGTTGGTGAGTCGTTGTTCTGCCTTAGGTTTCTGAGGTACTTTTTTTAATGATCTTTAGTTAGCTAAAACTCCTTCCCTTGCCTTATAATGAAAATAAATATTTGCCCTGTTTTGCGCCCCGCAATCCAGTGCCCGTGGCACAAGTACCCTTTGCCTCTCCCCCTTAGTTACGTCACTGCCGACAACTATTTTCTTACAAAACAGGCCATGTACAATTAGACTACAAGGAACTACAACTTAAGGCCTCAAGAAGAACGTAGAAGATTTTAAGGTCGGAAAACAAAGTCGCCCAAGACATAATATATCTGTGCAACAGACCTACTCCTCTCATACGAATGTCTGAGAACCAGCAATTTTACTTGCACCTCGACCATTAGGAAGGTTTCAAACAAAACGAGTTTCTTTCTTTTTGTAGTTTTGTTAACTTCAGGACTGTTTTTTTTTTTTGCCAATTACTTAGTGGACATGGTTCAGTAATTTTCAGTACTGTATGAAGGTGCTATTAAATATACTCATTTTAGTTATACTCATGTTTACCTAAAAGAATACTATTATACTCTAGTTTAGTAACGATAACTTATTTTTAAATTCAATATTTATACACTGTCTTGAATTTTATTCTTCTTTCATACAGTTTCATATTTAGTTAGTAGTGTTCATTTGTAGTATTAATTTCATACTACATTCTTTCCTTTTTAGCTGAAAGGTCGTAAGCCTTATTAGTATTTTTTTTTACTATTAATTTCATACAGATATTTAATTAATTAATGAAAGGAATATGACTTTTCCTTCTATCATTTGTTTACTATTTTTTATAACTTCAGAAACTTAGATGTATACAAATGGAAAAATTTACAGTTTTCAACTTCAATTTGACATTATTCTTATATCCCAGGAACTATGCACAGTGACGTAACTCACTCTTAAAACAAACATTTTTTTGCAAAGTGGCGTATCTCAAATAACATTCTAATAACATATATTTTATGTTTAATTATTACAATATTATAGGTGCCTTCCATTTCAACTCAGGCAAAAAAATATAAAATTGTACCATCACCATCTCAGTTATTGTTGAAACTTTTTTTATAGCAACTAGACATGTTTTTAAGAGACCCATATTTTTTTGTTTTGTCGAAAAAAAATTTCCCGCCAAGTAATGGGCCATCAAAGACGGGGAGTACAATTTATGAATTGTAGAAGACATGGAAAATGGTCAACTTCGGAGCCTCACCATTCGGCTATAGAGACAGGTAGAGATATAATTCTTGTTGTGGTATGTACATAGGGATATAAATAAACTATATTTTATTATAGTTTGGTTTGCGCATGCGTATCTTTTTGTACATAAATTAACAAATGAACATAAATTTATCTGAAAAGTCGAAGTTTGCGAATTTTTTTTCGAACACTTCCGGTTCGAATTTTAAAATTCTGTTTTCACGGTTGGTAAGACCTGGTTACCCGCTTTCCGAAAAATGTTTTGTATCGCTTCTGTGTGTAACCGTTTTGTCGCAAAAAATTCGAGAAATTGTAAAATTTTCAAAAATCGCCATTTTTGGGCGCCATTTTCTCGAAAACACCATCTTTTAAAATTCTGAAATTTTGTCAGATGGTTCAACTTTACATGAATAATAAACACACCAAATACCATTCTCGACCAATGCTTCATGAATTAACTGCAGCCTTTTAAAGTTAGCGAAGTTTCGTTAACTTTGATGTCATAGTTAGCAACACTGGGAACAATAAAAGTGCAATGATTTGATGATGTTTGTGGTTCACATTCATTAAATGAAGAATAAAAGGTTTTCTTGACTGTTTTTTTTTTCATTATTTTGATCAAGAAGGCTCTCAAATAGTAAAATGGGACTCCCCCTACTCCTCCGTTTTCTTAAACCGAAATAATCTGAGGTGGAAATTACGATTGCGAAACGCACAAATTTCAAGTTCACTTACCTAAAATGGTCTTCGGAAACAAAATTTCACTGATTTTTTAATTTTTTTTATTTTTTATATGGACCAATCATTTGCTTGATTGGTGTCTAATAGCATGTAACCGTGCAGGTGCTCCATAGTTGTTGGCTCACTCACAACTTGTCCAGGAGTGGATCTAGGGGGAAGAAACTTTTTTTATTTTAAATATAAATAAAACCGATCTCAGAGTTTGGAGCTCGTAGCTCTAAGTAGCAGTATACCCCCTTTCCCTTCCAGAAGTCCGTCCTGGATCCGCCTCTGCGTAGCACATTGTCTATAGTCACAAATGCTGAACGTCCATGTGGAAGCATAAACAGAACTTCAACTTCACGTAATTCATGATTTATTCATAATATTTCTGCTACGCACCACTGGTTATGTATGTAACAAAAGTTCCTTTTTGCAGATTTCTTAAATCTATACTTTGAATTGCAGAAGTTCGATTTTGGGGGAAGCATGAAGTTAGTTCATGGTTGCCCATTACATAAAAACTTCGCCATTTTCCGAAAGCCAAAGATGACTTCGTTGAATACCAGTTACCGGTCGCATACTTTCCCTTTTTTTCTTCCGGAAGTCGTCGAATTCAGTTCCAGGCAACAAAACGAGAGTAATACCCGGAGTTTGTACTTGCACTATAGTCACGAATTCTTCTGCGGTTTTAGTGGGGGCGCGGTGGCTCAGTGGTAGAGCGTTCATCTCCGGTGCTTGGGGTCTCTGGTTCGATCCCAGATCGTGCCGTGTGGGCTTTGTGGTGGACAAACATCGTGCTCGTGGGTTTTCTTGGGTTATCCCGTTTCCTCCCACTTACTGCATTTCATTCATTTCTCATAATCACAGTCTCCTTTAGCCTAACCGGCATAATCGTGAGACGTAAAACTTAAAAGATTTCATTTCATTTTTTGTCTTCTGCGGTTTTAATACTGTGTATCTGTATTTGCCTAAGGTTATGCCACGTTGCCACATTCTTTACACCTCCCCCCCCCCCTTCAATACCGTCGCAGAGACCATGCATGGCCGGTTTCACTGCAAAACCACTGCTTTATTGGACCTATCTGCATCTCGAACATCTTAAATCGATTTTTAAAGTGGGATGAAGCGCCATCAGAAATCACTGACACGGTTTGGGAAATTGTAGACACTTATTTTCTCGTATTCAAACCTTTTTCTATAAAGTATATTTTCGCTTTTCTTCGAGTATTTTTAGAATCTTGTCTATGGTTATGAGTATATGAACCGAATCATGTGTTTTATCGTCGTTTATTACAACAAAACTGTCAGGTGTTTCATATTCCGGTGATAACTCTGAAGTTCACTTTGCAGAATAACAGTCCAGTTTTCAGTGAAGTCCACATGAAGTAAAATAGAATTTGTATCTTGAAATTTTATACGGTGCTTTTCGGTAGCAATTAATTCTTGATGTAGTCATGAATTACAATTCTTACAGTTAAACAAGCAATGTACGATACGAAAACAGAAAGTGTCAGTTTTTTTAACGAGATTATTGTTTTCCCATATGGCATACGTAACACTTTCATTTTCATCAGGATCAATAATTAAAGATTCCACATTTACTCCTTCCACTCCAGGACATTCACCACATTCTTGAAGAAGACAGTTGTCATTTTCTACGGATCATACTACTAAAGGAAATAGGTCACTCATGACAGCTTCAATACAGGCAGCACCTTTGATTTGTAGCAACGCAGTAGCAGTTAACTTAAAATTTGCACAATACACACACATACACACTTCCCTCGCAGGTTGCGGACTGACCCACTTTAGTCGAATACTGTAAAATTCCGAGTGACCCATTCTTATGTTGGGATTGTTCTGTTTAAAAAGTCTGTAAATTTCTTTGGAACGCGTAAGAAAACGTTTCGATTTTTTTTAACTTTTTGCCCTTTTTCGATCACATCGAAATGACATCGCACTTAATTGAGACTTTATCTGGAGGGTGCATATTATCATCATTGAGGTAATAGTTCAGGCTTTTTGTAGATCATCAGAATTTATTGGATGGCCATTTCAAGTAAACTTAAAATTTGTGTTTTTCGTAATCGTAATTTCCACCTCAGATTATTTCGGTTTAAGAAAACGGAAGAGTAGGGGGAGGCCCATTTTACTATTTGAGAGCTTTCTTGATCAAAATAATGAAAAAAAAACAGTCAAGAAAACCTTTTATTCTTCATTTAATGAATGTGAAGCACAAACATCATCAAATCATTGCACTTTTATCGTTCCCAGTGTTGCTAACTGTGACACAAAAGTTATCGAAACTTCGCTAACTTTAAAAGGCTGCAGTTAATTCATGAAGCATTGGTCGAGAATGGTATTTGGTGTGTTTATTATTCATGTAAAGTTGAACCATCTGACAAAATTTCAGAATTTTAAAAGATGGTGTTTTCGAGAAAATGGCGCCCAAAAATGGCGATTTTTGAAAATTTTACAATTTCTCGAATTTTTTGCGACAAAACGGTTGCACACAGAAGCGATACAAAACATTTTTCGGAAAGCGGGTATCCAGGTCTTACCAACCGTGAAAACAGAATTTTAAAATTCGAACCGGAAGTGTTCGAAAAAAATTCGCAAACTTCGACTTTTCAGATAAATTTATGTTCATTTGTTAATTTATGTACAAAAAGATACGCATGCGCAAACCAAACTATAATAAAATATAGTTTATTTATATCCCTATGTACATACCACAACAAGAATTATAGCTCTACCTGTCTCTATAGCCGAATGGTGAGGCTCCGAAGTTGACCATTTTCCATGTCCACTACAATTCATGAATTGTACTCCCCGTCTTTGATGGCCCATTACTTGGCGGGAAAATTTTTTTCGACAAAACAAAAAAATATGGGTCTCTTAAAAACATATCTAGTTGCTATAAAAAAAAGTTTCAACAATATCTGAGATGGTGATGGTACATGCTCTGCCTGAATTGAAATGGAAGGCACCTATATCATTTGAACATGTGGTATGAATGAATGCCCTCTTGGCTACATAGTGTCAAAAATAGGGATGCGCACGAGACGAGTCGAGACAGGATTTTCCTGACAAAATTCGAGTCGAGACACGGCTCTTCAAATAGTAAAGTATACATTTTTCGAGTCGAGACATCACTTTTACAGCAAATTTTCGAGACGAGACAGCCACAAATCTTGTCTCGTGCGCATCCCTAGTCAAAAATTGGTAAATATTTGTTGGTAAACACGAGCGCAATAGAAAAGTGAAATAGGTGCAAAATTTCAAATCGCTCTCCTGAAAAATGAGAAAAACTCAGATACGACACTTTGCAAACAAAGGGACGATATTTACCCTGTCTGTCCATCTGTGAGACAAAAAACTGTCATTGACTACTTGACGCACCACCACCAAATTCATTCAAAAATTAGGAATCAACTTCACTTACGCAGAAAGTATTCGAACCGGAAATGGTAGGAATAAACCATTACTGGTTTCTAGGTTGATCACTATAAAGTAAAAAAGGTAATAGATATTGAAAAGTGGTTTTATAAAATTGATTAAGTGACCGAAAAATTCTTTTCATCTCCGTCCTTATCCCTGTCGCGCTGCCGAAGTAACGCGAGTAGTCGCGCGCGGTCAAAAGGACCGCATGAATATAATGTGTTTCAAATATCATTTTAAACATTTTTTCTTGTATTAGAAATATAATTTTGTTTGTTTTGATTATGAGGGAATAATATATGTATTATTGTAATAAGTTTTGAGGTAATAACTATTAGAGAAACCTACAATTAGACCTTTACTGTTTTTAAATTGTTATTTAGAATAAAATTTGCTTCTTTTTGTTACAAGTCTCTTTAGATAGATAACTGTGCAATGGTTTTATAGAAAACTCGAATCATGATTATGTTCTTTTGTTTATGTAACGAAATACAATATTTCTTTCTTTATAATAATACATTTGGAAGTCAACTCTTTGGTTCGTCTAAAATTAGAAATGTAATTGTAAATCAGTAAAATAAATACTATATACACATAACAAAAACAAAACTTCACAGTGTATTTTGCATTCAATTAGAGCTCACTTGTAGCTAAGCGGTTAGCATACACGCTTTTGGAGTGGAACTTCCGGGTTCGATTCCCGGTGAGAGCTCATGTGGTTCGGATTCCACGTTAAGCAGTAGGTCCACGTCTCATATAGCCTCGATGCTGAAAGGTGCGCTGAATTGAAATCAAATCAAATATACACTGAATTATTTTACGGTCATGTTATTTTAAAACTTCACCTATACACCACTACATTGAATTATTTTAGGTTATCTTCAATTTTATATTGTTTTCCACTTCGTCATCGCTTATTTCGGCTTCTGCTGCTCAGACATCATTCGGAGAATCGCTGGTCATTTCTGGGTTTAATATCTTCAAACTTGCTTGCAGACTCCTCACTTCCACATTTGTGTTCACTTATTTCTGCATTATCTTATTTGTTATCATCTTTTTTAGACAAAGCTTCCACGAGATCATCTTGGCTGATTTATCCGAATAGTCCGTTCGTTACATTCCCCTCCGTTATTTTAAGCTGTTCATTTCTAGTTTCATCTTTTTTCACATTTTGTGCCAATTTGTTAACTCTGTCGACCTCTCTTCTGTCCACTAAAAAATATTTATATTTATAAACCTTAAAATATCTCCAAAGCAAAGGTCACGTGCGGAGTGAAGCACTGAAAAAAAATACACGTTTAGTCGCGCGCGGTGGAAAGCACCGCAGAGTCACTAATAAATCACTAGTAGTTAAACTAAACAACGCATAACGGAGTGATTGAGCAGGAATGATCGTGAAAGTGAGGGCGAAGATTAGCTGGACGGTGGAGTCTATCCGACTAACAGGGTGGACATACGATAAAAAAAATTCCCTGAGGTGCTTTTGACCGCAGCGCGACTACTCGAAGGTTAAGTCTCTACTAAAACCAGAAGCGGTATTAATTCACCCGACCTTTTCTATTAATAGGCCAGTCAATGAAGGAGGTGGATTTTCTGCGAGAAGGAACTACTTTTCCCTTACGTTTTTTATTCTATGAAGATCAACGTTAAACATAATAGTGTTTTATATTCGAAAGTTCGGGTTTGAATAGCGTTTATAGGTCAGTCAATAAGGGATGATTTAGGGTCGAATAAGAAAATAAATGTGGAAAGCTGGAACAAATTTTATTTTCTTTAAAAAAGTATCCGTAACAACATAGTAATGTTGCACCCCTCTACCACCCCGGATTTGCGTCAAAAATTAGTTTTTTGTAAATATCTCGCATGGAATGCATTTTAGAGCAAAACATGTCACTACAAAAAAAAAAAAAAAATCTAGATTAAAATCTCTACAAGAAATGTTTTCATTTTTTCTCTAGGAAACACCGTTTAGATGCTATAGGTGTGCTAATTAAGAATTTATTTTTCAGCATCGCTTTGTAGCAGTTGATTGTGTATTGTTTGTAGCAGTGTATTGGCACTCTTTCTTGCTAGCTTCCATTTAGTTGAAAGCACAAGTCACAGCATCTGAAACAACACTATCTTTCGGACGACCATGTTTCATTCCAGAAGATATCTTGTAGAACTTTCGCATGCATGAGAAATGGTATCTGCCTTCAGCAGCAACTAAATCATGACCATTGCCAATCCTAATACAAACTTCTTTTACCCAGCCGTCATTTTTTCTCTCGGCTGCTTTCATAATAGAATCTTTAACTTGAATTGTCTCGACGCGATGTACACTTTCAGGCTCACTCACAAGTTTTTTTTTACTCTGCTTGTTTAAAAATTAATCTGACCTACATTGTCCACAGGCAGGAATCTTGAAAATTAAATCTTAGTACTTCTAACCTTAGAATTATCGCGTAGGTGGTGAGGTACGTCGTTAAAGCAAAGCTTTGCTACTTCTTGCTTTTCTGTAAATTTTTCTACACTTTTCATGAACCGTAACACATTCCAGTCCTTTAAGTTGTCAATCCTTTCCTTCTTTCACTTTAATACTGCAGCCTACTAATGTTGTCAATCACTTTTCTGCTACTATACGCGTAACACCCTCACTGAGAAGTCTCTCACAGATAAAACATCTTTTAGATGACGACATCTTGAACATAGATGATCCAATAGACCTGATTACTTATCCTTAGACGCACCTGCAATGAATGAAAAATATATTAATTTATTTTTTATAAAAAAGACTAAAACAAAAAATAGTATTAGAAAATTTTTGTTAAGATTCTGCTACAAAGCGATGCTGAAAAATAAATTCGTAATTAGCACACTCATAGCATCTAAACGGTGTATCCTAGAGAAAAAATGAAGATAACATTTCTTGTAGAGAATTTAATGTAGATAATTTTTTTTATAATATGTTTTGCTCTAAAATGCATTCCATGCGAGATATTTACAAAAAAAATTGACGCCATGTTTCCAAGATGGCGGCCAAATCCGGAGTGGTAGAGGGATGCAAAATTAGTATGTTGTTACGAATACTTTTATAAAGAAAATAAAATTTGTTCCAGCTCTCCACCAATTTTTTCCTTATTCGGCCCTAAATCATCCCTTATTGACTGGCTTATTAAAAGCTATTCAAACCCGAGCTTTCAAATGTAAACTCGATTATGTTGATCTTCATAGAATAAAAAAACGTAAGGAAAGGCAGTTTTTAATCGCAGAAAATGCACCATCACCGGTTTTAACGTTGATCGCTATAGAAATGAAATGAAATGAAATTTGTCAGTTTAACGTCCGACGTTTATGCCCTTTAATTTCAGGGAGACGATACTTAAGGCACTTGAATGATGATGGAAGAATTGGTGGAATGAGAATGTGAAAGGAAATGAAAGTAATCCTAGAAAACCCACAGACGCCGTGTTCTCTATCACATACTTTCGTAGTCGGGAATCGAACCAGGGACCCCATGCACAAGAGACATACGCTCTGCCACTAACCTCATTTGATTCCGCGAAATTAGGATCTTCAGTCTTTACCCATTTCATCATTTACAGAAAATTTGGGGGAGGATTAATCTTCCCTGTCCCCCCCATCAGAGACGCCCGAGCTTCAGATGAGATGCTTCTTCAATGAGAACGTTCAATTTTCCCGCCAGTAAGTTCATTGAGGTTAGCTTTGTCCTGATTTTTTCTTTCTTTCTTTTTCTTTCTTTCTTTCTTTCTTTTTCTTTTGAACGTGTTCCAAAAAGTTTCTCCCGTTATAGTCAACTTGTGTTGCCGTCCTCTCTTCAGTCTTAGGAAGTAACTTAACAAAACTAGCTGTTACTTTAATGCGTTACAATTTTTTAAGTATCCTGCCTAGTTTGGATTACTTTTCTTTGCGTTACATTTCGAATGAGAAACTGAGCTCCTCCGTGGCTAAGCGGTTAGCGTACGCGCCTTTGGCGTGGAAGACCCGGGTTCGATTCCCGGCGGGAGCTCATGTGTTTCGGATTCCACGTTAATCAGGAGGTCCACGTCTCATATAGCCTCGTTGCTGAACGGTTCGTTAAACCCAAAATCAACTCAACTCTTTCCTTTAAGTGAATTTCTCAGAACGGAGCAATGGAGCATGTCAGTGACCGACAATCAGTCACCGATGCACGGACAAACAGATAAAATTTTAGTGCCATTTGCTGTTTTTGGAAGATGAGTACAGCCTCAGAGAAATCACCTGTACTGATTACAAACACTTCGAAGCATTGTCATAGATTTTGACAGCTCCAAGTCAATACATTCAGTGAGTGAATTGCGAGTGCAATGATAGTCTAGTTTACTTCGGTTGGTGTTCTTTTTTATATAAAGATGGAGAACAAACATATTTTACCGTTTGAACATTGAAAAAAAAATACTTTTCTTAAAAGCTGATGATCATGGTGGAAAGAATTTGAAAGTAAAATGGAACAGCCAACTCTGTGATAGGAACGAGGTATCCCGAATACGAACAACGCTTTCATTACATCACCGTGTAAAAATCGTTGTGTTATTTCAACGACATGTCTATGTGTTAACACGATTGTGTTAAAATATAACACAAACAAGTGGTTAGAACAACTCACTCTCCATTTGGAATTGTGTGTCAAATGCCGGTAGTTGAAATGACACACAGCCTGTGTGTTAAATTAACACAAATGTAGAATCTTTGGTGTTGTTTTCTGCGTAATTGCCAAATATATTGGGCATCTAGTTATAAAGGCTTTTGAATTGAGGCTAAGAAAAACACAGTAGAAATAAATACTTAAACAAATCCAGGTATACGCAAAATTTTAAAATGCAAACCGCGCGATGTGTTTTCGATTGTTTTATATAATGTTTCTGAAGAAACCCTAACAGCACAAGATGTGCTAGGCATGTGCCATTTAGGTGTTCTGAATTCATCTCTCACATTTGATGCTTTAATTGCTTCTTTTTCTAAGCGATTGTGTACTAGAAGCAACAAACGCATCAACTTTATTAGATTGCAACTGGCGCCGATCATTTGAAAGTGAATATGGAAGAACTATAAAATAAAGTAAATAGACAGTCGTCATTTTGTTAAAAAATTAGGTCTAGTTGGCGAGCAGATTTTATCTTAACCCGAACGGTTATCGTCGAATATACTCGGCTTAAAGGAGCACTATGATTGGCAAAATTCAAAAGACCTCAACAATTTATCCCTCTACAAGCGACATTTCCTACATCGCCTCGGTGGCCAGAACATCGCCTCTCTGTCCGTGCTGTACTATTGTATCTGCTTTGTTTGTCGAATAGTGCCGTTTGATTTTTTTTTAATTATTTCTGTGACTTAGTGATTTGGTGAAGTGTGTACTACAAGTCCTTTGTTTCACTTGTGAGCAACACCATTATATATATATATATATATATATATATATATATATATATATATATATATATATATATATATATATATATATATATATATATATATATATTCTGTAGTTAACGTGTAACGTCGAGTGTAAGCAATATGAGTTGTATGAGGTCTAATACGCTCCGAATTAATTTCGTAACTGTGCGTCAAAAGCCTACGTCTATTCATATTCATGAATGGATTCGAAGTGTTTTCAAGTTAACAATTGACCAAGTGTTAAGTATAGAACTCGACTTTATTCGTAAACTTTTATACATCAAACTAGTTAGTAAAGTGCTATGTGAACGTATTCTTGCCGGTACCAACGGTACCGTGACTTATACCAATACTGATGGGGATCATGTGTTACCCATTGATTTGGCAGACAACTCTGTTGTTGTTGTAACAGTCTCTTTATGTCCAATGGAACTTAGTGATACCCAGTTAAGTCGTGTACTCTCCCAGTATGGGGATATTCAGAATATTGCTGATGAACAGTACTCTACTGATCATATTTATCTTACCCGCACGGGTCGCAAACTAGTCAAAATGACTGTTAAACGTAATTCCATCCTTCGTTACTGTTTGTGGTTTACGTCTTTTTGTCAGTTACGCCGGTCAAATCCAGACCTGCGCGGTCTGCAACTCTCAGGACCATTTTGTACAGGATTGTCCTAAGAAGAGAACTCCACCTTTACCCAGGTCTACTTCTGTGTCTCCAGGTGTCCGCATGCCGTGCAACCTTCCAGTGGATACATCAGCTCCCGATACCGGTTCTTACAGTGCATTTCCTGTTCTACAGAAGGATACCCACATACCGGTGTCGTCCCCGATTTTGCCACTTGCAAGTGCTGCATCTAGTGTTCCCGACATTCATCCCGTCCACCCTTCCATTGCTGACAGCTCACATAATATGGAAGTGACACCTACTCCCGATGCTGATGAGACAGGTGTTCCATCTCCAGTTCCTGTGACTGACCAGCCACTTCTACTAAACTCTGAGGTAGGTGATAGAAATACAATAGAGGGGCACAGTGCTACCCCTTCAAGCGTTCCTTTCGCAGTTGGTTCCATTGACACCACTGGTTTTGAAGATGCTACAAGTGATACCATAAGTGATTCCGATCTGAGTGTAGCATCCTGCGAAAAGCGCAAGTTAACTCAACTTCAGTTTAACAGTAGTGCAGTGTCTAAAAATTCTAAAGGTAACCGCAGTGATGAAACAACAAGTGGTCACAATGTTAGGAAAACACGAGCTTCGACCAAAAAGTTGAAATCTGTTGTTCAATCAGACGGCGAATAGTGCATTGCCCATCTTTGGTATCAATAATTTATATTGTTTATATATTTCTTCCTTGTTTCTACTTTACACATGTTCTTGTTCCCGCATTGCTTTACTTTCATGTATTTACTTTATATATTTTTTGTAATGTTTAGTTTTCGTTTTGCCACAGTCAATTTAAATCGTCTTACTTCTCCGGTCAAATTACACGCACTACGAGATTTTATATATCAGGAAGAAGTTGATATTCTGTTTGCACAAGAGGTGGCAGTACCCGATTTCCCAGACATCCCTAATTATTCATGTGTTTCACGCTTCACTGAAAATGGTTTAGGAACTGCTATTCTATACCGCAGTGATATTGACTTTCAAGCGCTTCTCCAAATGCCTACTGAACGTATCACCTTAGGAACACTAGAAAATATACGCCTGTGTACAGCATATGCTCCAAGCGGTTCGAATCATGCACGAGAGCGCAATAGTTTCTTTAATACTGAGCTTGCCCAAGCGTTACATAATGGTTCTTCTCCTTGTATATTAGCCGGAGACTTTAATGCTGTTTTGGCACCAATAGATATGACCCCAAATTATACCTTCTCAGCCAGTCTGTCCAATTTAATTGCCACCTATGATCTAGTCGACGTGTGGCGACACTTATTTCCAACCACGCCTGGCCATACCTTCTTTACAGGGACGAGTTCCTCAAGATTGGATAAATTCTATATCAGTCGCACTCTTATACATCAGGTTCAACACATGGCTGTGGTCCCAGTCTGTTTTATTGATCATCATGCTGTACTCATGACCATCAAACTACCAGCCCACAAATTTCTCAAACGTAGCCCATTGTGGTACTTTAATACGTCAATTTTACGTGAGCCCGAATATGAAGCTCTGATACATGCTGAATGGAAAGGCCTCCTTCATGTGAAACAACGCTACAAAGGTTCTCTCATGCAATTTTGGGAAAATCGTGTTAAACGAACTTTTTGCTCTGTGACCAAACAATATTGTCGAACTAGAAACGCCGATCATTATCAGCAATATCACTACTATACTGGTCTATTACGAGATTACATGATAGAACAACAACGCGGGGGTCAAGTACGACCTCAAATTCAGCAGATCAAAGCTAATTTATTAACGCTGCATAAACGACGTATGCAAGGTTTTATGATTCGTAGCAAAACACGTCAATATGATGACACTGAACAGGCAAGTATCCACCAAATACGCAAGGAGCGCACACGGGGCAGACAAAAATTGATTTCTAAAATTAAGGGTGACGATGGCCGTGTGTATGAGGGCGTAAACGTCATGACTTGTTTTATTGATTATTATAAACAATTATATGCTCCACCTCCTACTTGTTGTACTGATTCTTCTATACTAGAGTATATTCCCTCTGTTTTAACGGATGATGATCGAGAGTGTCTATCGGGTCCGTTCACACTAGACGAGGTCAAAAAGTCCATCCGATTAGGAAAACTAGGAAAGTCCACAGGTATTGATTCTCTACCACTAGAATTCTATGTTACATTTATAGATATTTTAGCTCCTTTTCTCACCGACCTTTTTAATGAATACCGCACACATTTTGTTTTAGGCCAGTCTCTCAGAACGGGCATTACCGTTTTGGTCCCCAAACATTCATTAGCATCTAGTGTTACAAATTTCAGGCCACTAAGTCTCTTGTGCACGGACCTAAAACTATTAACTCGTTGTCTGACGATCAGAATGAAAATATACCTTGAGAAGCTGTTAAGTCCTTGCCAATACGGTCTTGGCCACAATAACCCTATTTATAAGGCCTTATCCAATCTCAGAGATTTTATTTCCTTTCATGAGTCCGCCGACCCTTCTTCGGTAGCAATTTTATCCACCGATTACTCCAAGGCCTTTGACAGAATTAACCACAATTATCTCTTCCAAGTTTTAGCTAAATATGGATTTGGTGACCTTTTCATTTCTCTTATCAAAGGAATATATACGAAACGAATTACAAGGTTAAAGCTAAATGGAGGTTTAAGTGCTCCCATCTCTGTTTGTAATGGTATTCTACAAGGGGACACAATGTCTAGTATTTTATTTAGTTTATCTTTAGCGCCTCTTGTATATGCGGCACACCGCTTACTCCCTGGTGTTCCTGTGTATAACAACAGTCTAGCAGTGCAATCATACATTGATGACACACACTATATATTACGCAATGACGCAGATCTGGAATGTATACAGAAGTTACTACGCCTTTATCAACACGCCTCAGGCGCGCAACTTAATAAAGCAAAAACAAAAATATTGTGTTTACATGAACAATATCAGTCTCTGTATAGTAGAACGTTTGAAACTGTTCCATCAATCAAAATACTTGGTATTGTATGGTATCCTACTTTACAACAGACTATCACGAAAACATATGAAGTCATAGCCTCTAAGATCCGAAGTCTTTTAATAACGCATAAATCACGTAATCTTAGTCTTTTCAGTAGAAATTTGTTTCTTAAAACTACTGTGTTTAGCTTACTATGGCATTCTGCACAGATTTTCCCGTTACCAAAGCCTATCTATAAGTCTTTAAACAGTCAGGCGTTGTTTTTTCTCTGGCATAATAAAGCTTTAAGAGTAGGTCAAACACAACTACTTTTGCCTGCAGCAAAAGGAGGAATAGAGTTTATGGATATTGGAATTCAGTCACGTGCTCTGCTTGTGCATCGAAGTTGTCGTATGGTTTGTTCCCACCCCGATTCGATTACTGCTACGGTTTTCAATGTCTGTTTTCAGTGTATTGACCTTGTGCTTCCGATTCCTATCTTTCCTTGGGCGATTAAATTCCCTCACCTTCGCGATGTAGTACTTGATATGCTGTATGCAATAGTCGCACGACAGCAGATCGAAATTAGGTCAGTCAAAGAATTATACTGGCACTATCAGAGCACGTGCGTATCTGTTAAGCCACACGTCATGCTTCACGTGCCATGCAAAAACTGGAGTAACATCTGGAAAAACATAACTGCCAAGTTTTTAACTCACAAACAGAAAGAAATGTGGTATTTTATTGTTAATAATGTATATGAAACGTCTGCTAGGCTCTTTAATCTAGGTATCACCTCTACAAATGTATGCTATTATTGTAATCAGATAGACACTCTTGAACATCGATTCCATAACTGTTTTGACATACCACCCATTTGGCAGGCTTTTAGCACTATACTTAGTAGAATATGTCGTACCTCACAAACTGTTTTTAGCGTACATAATGTAATATTATTTCCAGATTTTCATTACTTTCCTAGCTATAAACATAATGCTGTGATCTGGTTTACTGTACAAACTATCATGTTTATTCTTGTAACAGCACGACCATTGTGTCTTGAAATGTATGAAATGTATTTAACATACCAGGCTATGAAGCTCTCTCCTGTATGTAAACGAAAATATTTTGCAAACTACTTATCTGCAATAGCTCCCACACTTTCTTATGATGTAACCCACAAACAAAAATGAACTGAATCAGTAAGTTTTTTTTTTTGAATAATGTTTTATCTTGAATAATATTTTACACTTTCAGTGAGGCTGTGAATAGTAAATATCCTTGTAAATTTCTCTGTATTTCTAAAAAAAAAAAAGGTGGCCAAGTCGGAAGAGCACGCGGCTAGTAATTGAAAGGTTGGTACTTCTTGTCCCCCTGCCATTGGAGTACATTTTTTTTTATTTGTTTAAAGTATTTTTTTAGACTCACCATAATGTAAACACATTACGTATATAGGCGATTTAACATATTTTGGGGGAGTAATTTTGTGGTTCATTAACGCTTACGGTACGGCTCAACACCGGTTGTGTGTTAAAGACGTAACACACCACCTGTGTTAAACGCCAACAACGTCGGGTATGTGTTGAACTAACACTGCATAGTGGTAGTCACGCTGGTACCACTGCCCTGTGTTAAAATTGAGTTGAATTAACACAACCATTTTTTACTGTGTAGGTATTATTGGTATTTGTGAAATATATGAAAGTTGAATAGCACTATTCTGTTTATACTTGTGGATACATTAGAAGTTGCAATTTCTTATGGGAAAAAAATGTTTCAATTTCAACAAAGAAGAAAGATAAGAATCAATTTCTCACTAGTATTTTGAACCTTCAGCTTTAAACACTTACTATGATTGGGGAAAATCAGAATGTGCAATAATAATAATAATAATAATAATAATAATAATAATAATAATAATAATAATAATAATAATAATAATAATAATAGTAGTAGTAGTAGTAGTAGTAGTAGTAGTAGTAGTACGGGTTCGATTCCCGGCGGGAGCTCATGTGGTTCGGATTCCACGTTAATCAGTAGGTCCACGTCTCATATAGCTCGCTGCCGAAAGGGACGCTAAACTAAAATCAATCAATCACTCAATCAAGAGTAGTAGTAGTAGTAGTAGTAGTACGGAAAATTGAAATAATAAGAATATATATATTTACATATTAAAAGTTTCGGCCCTAAAAGTAACGAGTTACATTTTAAGGGAAAGTAATGTAACTTGTAACGCGTTGTATCTTTTACAAGTAACTTACCAAACACTGCCTCTCTTCCACCATATCACGAGTGTCAGAGAATTACCCCCTCCCCCAATTTATCAATTTTAATAAAGTTCGCCACTATAGCACTTTTTACTGTTACATACCTACGTTATCGACATATCTCACAAATCGTAATTAAGATTTTTAATATCAATTTTAGGTAGCAGTTTTCGTAACAGCCGTCCTACTCTTTGCAGTGCGATAAAAGATTTTTAACAATAGCTCCCCCATCACATCCTCAATATATTTCAGACTGTTATGTTTCTGACAAGGTGCTGTACAGTTATTTCGGAAGGCTTACCATTCGGACGATCCATGGAATTTCGAGTTCAACAAGCAAATAAGTGTTTGTCCCAAACTTACCCTGGCTGTCACAAGGTAACCCAGTTTACCGGTATCTTAGTTAGTAGCAATATGACCACAGCTCAACAGTGGATCACAGTGGACCAAGACTTTGAGTAGAGAGTCCTGCCCCCCTCCCCTCTTCAAGGCCGCCCTCTAATTGAGTTGAGTTGATTTTGAGTTTAGTATCCCTTTCAGCAGCGAGGCTACATGAGATGAGGACCTACTGATTAACGTGGAATCCGAACCACATGAGCTCCCGAGAAGAATCGAACCCGGATCACCCACACCACGCTAACCGCTTAGCAACAAAGGAGTTCTCAATCCTATAATTCCATCGTAGTCTAATGTAGACCATATTTTGGTCTCCTGAATGCAGGACAGATTGAAGGTGAAAAGCCTATAATCAGAAGTTATGAAAACTTCCTTTTTCTTCTTTTGAATGCTATACAAACATTTGTTTAGGTAAACATACAACAAGAAAGAGAGAATAAAAAGTTCATAATTCCAAATTCAAATAGTTCGTTGAGTGCCCGTTGGCGCTTTCGTCTGCATAGTTGTGTGAGTTCCAGAGTTACGAATGTTTATTCTGCCATCTATCGTGGCTATTCAAATTAAGTCTTAATGCTTCTAAACGTGATCTCGGTACGTAGTGAACAATATATGCAGGAATTACGAGGGGAGGAGAGATTTCCCCTCAATAACATTTCAATCCTCTGCTCCCTCTAAAAGCTAATTAAAACTACTTGAGATACTTGTTTCCGTCAAACTACGTTTAGTGTTTAAAAATTAGAATTTTTTTTTGTTTGTGTAATCTAACCTAGAAAGTTGGTCACTGAATTTTCTATGTCTGTTATTTGCGAATTTTTCAATTTTGAGTCCGCCATTCGATAGAGCATCAAAAACTATCTCAAATAAGTTGTGGAATTTTTCGCGTCACTCTTACCGTTCCGGAAATATTGCCCAAAAAGGTTCCGATTTCGGGAGATTTAAGAAGCCATATCTCGGGCATCGGAAGTCATAGAGAAATAATATTGGTGCTGATGAATACCTAAGGTGATGGTAAACATTTTGGTACCAAATAGTAACCGGTAGTCACTGGCCAGCTGGCCATTGTTCCCCAGATGTAGGCCATAAAATTTCCGATTTCGGGAGATTTAAGGAGCCATATTTCGGGTACCGTAAGTCATAGAGAGATGATATTTTGCGAATTTTCCAGTTTTGAGCTCTTCGTTTTGAGCATATGTCTTCGTAAAACAACACATCGTAGAACGTTTTAACAAGCTTCCTCCTTCGTATAAACTAAACACTTTCTCATTACTCCTGATTACACGGTTCCAGAAGTCCAGTGGCTTGTTGATGTGCGTGCATCCTTGCGAACCCTAAGCCAGCATGTACATGTGCATCTGTTAGTTTAACCGGCAAAGCAGAACAAATAATATGAGTAGTTACATGTTTCTGCACTGCATTCCAGACTTAAAGTTGTTTTTAGGTGTGTTGCAGTAGCGAACGGGTTTACTGCGTTAGCTTCAATAGTCGAAACATTTTCGTCTTTCGGTGTCACTTGCTGCCTACTAAGTTTCGCTTTAGTTTGTAATCACTGTTTCCCTTCTGCTTCGAATAGTTCAATTCAATAGCGTACTGTTTCAATATCCAGGCTAATGGTTGAGTTGATTTTAGTTTAGCGTCCCTTTCAGCAGCGAGGCTATATGAGACGTGGACCTACTGATTAACGTGGAATCCGAACCACATGAGCTCCCGCCGGGAATCTCCAGGCTAATGGCTCGAGCAACTTGTTTTTAAGGCATTCCACCTTCCCATATGCAATTATTCTTTCTCTAATTATACGAGACAAATAGCCTACCATATATAAAAGCAATTTGTCGTAGACAACAAACAGTTCTTTTGAAGTTCGGTCTGGCCAGAGATGGAGTGGGTTAGTAAGTCGGTAGGTCCGTGGGTTAAATGGGTCGAGTTTTCTGAGTGGGTCAGTGGGTTGTGGGTCAACAGCATGTGACCCACTGCGACCCACCACTCACCGTGACCCACTGCGATCCACTACCAACTATGACAAACTGCGACCCACCGACTCAGTCTGACCTACCAACTCACTCTGCTCACTGCATTGTAGACAGTATCTTGTGAAGATTGGTGAATTTGTCTGCGTTTTAGTTTCAGGATCTCCATTTCCCTTCCTTTTCCATTTGTTTCTGTCTACTTACCTGAGCTGAGTATATCTAAGTGAAAAAAGAACTTCAGACATTTTTGGATATTGATATTTGTAATTGTAATAATATCAATAGGACTTATACTACTACTTAGCTTTCAAGGCCTGTGAGTTTTTAGAGGAGCTAACTACTGGAAAAGATACTTTTTTGAATTACTGTAATATATAAATTATTATATATATAAAAAATTAAATGTAACTATGTGTGCCTGATTATCACGGCCAAATTGCAAAGTCAAATGAAATTACTTTTGGTATATAGTTAGGAGTTAATCCAAACTGGGATATTATATCGCTTTCATTATGATACATAACCTAAGGCGGCAGTGGGGATTCGAATTTTTGCGGAAAAAGATTGAGTATCTCGCAAGCCGTTAAACTTACGGAGCTGAAATTCAGAGTATTAACTCTTTATTGAAAATAATCAGAATGTGTTCTAACTTTTTTCAAAAAAAAAATCTTTTTTATGAGGGGAGGCACTTTCTATATATGGAAAATTGGTAGTGAGTTGGTTTGTAAAAATGATCGAAAACGATCGATATTAGTTGAGAAAAAATTCAGAAGCAAAAAATATAGTGCTTCCCTTCATATATCCATTGCTTTCTACTATAATAATTGCTGAAGCTTATGTTTATTATATCGAGCGCTTACAGCACAGGGCAATAAAGCCATAAAATTGTGAGAAAAATATACATGAAATTTGTACTGTAAGCTTAATTACATGGAAATTTTAAGTTTGGATTGTACGCATAATTATATGGAAAATTTTATACTTCTTTCCCTTAACGTTGGTCTACTTACCTTGATTTGGGACTTTCAAATTTCATCCTTTTTTTCCACCGAAAATTATTGATAATACAAGGAAATAATTATACCATGATAATTTAGTTGAAATTAATTGTAATTTGGCCCATAAAAAACAGTGGTGAATTAATTGAAGGGTAAGAAGGGAAAAATTCCCAGGCACCTCTGAACACTTCCCCGGCACCTACTTCGCTTTTGCTTCGTGATCAAAGGTTTTGAGGGGTCCATGCCTCCTAACCGTTCTTCAGAGAAAAAAAATACGAAACCCGTATGTCCTCATTTAATCTACAATATCTATGCAATATTCGATTCACTTCGGTTAACTTCTTCTTACCTTTTGGGCGTCAACTTTCAAAGATTTGTGTGGGGCTCTTGCCCCCTAAAACCGATTTCCCGCAGAACATACAAAATTCATATTCCTTTGTTTTTTGCGTATTATCCATACACAAAATTACGTTTGCAATTCTTGATGTCCTTTACACACATCTGACATACTGTTAGTAGCACTTTAGATATTTCATGATCAAACGTTTGGGCGGGTAGGCGCTCCACGCAATCGTTTTCACAGGAAAATACGAAACCCGTATTCCCTCATTTTATGTGTACAATATATGTGCACAATTTAATTCGCTTCGGCTCAGTTCTTCTTGCCTTTCGGGAGTCAAATTCCAAAAGTTTGGGGTGAGTTCTTTTGCCCCCTAAAACTTTTTTCCCGCAGAAAATAAAAAAACGGCATTCCTTTATTTTTTGCGTATTGTACATACAATTTTTTTTGAATACTTCGTGGCCTTTACAGACATTTGACATACTGTTACTAGCACTTTAGATATTTCGTGACAAAATATTTGGAATTGTCCCTGCCCCACTTAACCCTTTTTTCCAGGAAAGTACGAAACCCGTATTCCCTCATTTTAAGCCTACAACATCTTTGGAATATTGCATTCACTTCGGTTAACTTCTTATTACCTTTCTCGCGTCAACTTTAAAATTTTGGGGTTGGTTCTTTTGCCCCATAAAACTGTTTCCGTCGAAAATAAAAAAGCGTATTCCTTTATTTTTTGCGTATTGTCCATAGAAAAAGTTTCGTTGCAATTCTTCATGTCCTTTACACACATCTGACATTGGTCACTAATACTTTTGATATTTCGTGATCAAATGTTTGCAGGTGTCCGTGCCCCACCCAACTTTTTTTAAGGAAAATAAGGAACACTTTATTCCCTCAATTTCATTCACTTCGGTTCACTTCTTCTTACCTTTCGGGTGTCAAATTTCAAAATTTTTCGTGGGGATTTTGCCCCCTAAAACTGTCTTTTCGCAGACTATAAAAAACCCGTATTAGTTTGTTTTTCGCGTGTTGTCCATAGAAAAAGTTTCGTTACAATTCCTCATGTCGTTTACACACACATCTGATATACTGATAGTAGCACTTTTGATATCTCGAGATCAGAGATTTGGAGCGGTCCATGCCCCACCCAATCGTTTCTTCCAGGAAAATACGAAACCCTTATTCTATCATTTTACGTCTGCAATATCTGTGCACAATTTTATTCACTTCATGTTCTTTGATTTCGGATGTCAACTTTCAAAATTTTGGGTGGGGCTTTTATATTAAACCTTTACTTTATGTCACTTTTTCTATGAAATTATTTTTTTTGGGGGGGAGGCGAGAAATGTTTTCTTCTTATATCTGTCTCTTGCCATTCATCTTTTTTGAACTGCTTACGATCATTTTGTAACTTTTGTTGTCATCCAACTCCGTCACGATAATAAAATTGTCATTCCTTATTTGCAGTTTGCCACACTGATATACTTGTTACAAAATTGAGGTTTGGTGCAACGCCTTTCGAATTCGCAACCAACCTAACCTCTGAGCCTTTTGGGTTTCCTGCTATTACAGGAAAAGGAGAATTGCAAGTGGTAATGCACTTTTGAGATCGTGTATACAAAGTATGTGAATAACGCCCGCTCCAAGATTAATAACGCCGTGTAGACTAGCTAGAGTAGCAGCATGAAGTATGCCCAACCTGTTAAAAGAACAAATCATAAAGAGTGTTTTTGTGCAGAAGTGGAGCAAAACGCTGGCTGACGGAGTCTTTGGATACTTGTACTCACAGTAAACAACTCAATACCAGAAAAAAATATACGGACACCAGAGGCGCTGATGAGAAGATAACAGTCAGTATTCGTATATGTGTAGGATCTACCTGCTAAATTTTATCAAAATCGGAAAAATGAAATGAAATGAAATCTTTAATTTTTACGTCCCATGGTTATGCCGGTTAGGCTGAAGGAGACGGTGATTATGAGAAATGAATGAAATGGTGGAATAAAGAGAGTAGTTGGAAACGGAAGAACCCCGAGAAAACCCACGCACACGGTGTTTGTCCACCACAAAGTTCACGTGGCGGGAGCAGAGTTTGAATCCTGGACCCCAAGCACCAGAAGTGAACGCTCTACCACTGAGCAACCAGGGTGTTACAGTTGGGAAGTGTTACATGTAAGTTAATTGGGCTTCCTGCTCTAGAAAATTCCCGGTAAAATATATTCCTGTAATATAAACCATATGCGCTTTCACATTCAGAAACCGGATTTACTTTCAGATTCAAACTCGGATGTTTCGCACCAAAGACGAGGATGCTACTAATTAGAAAAATCATCGACATATTTGCTAATTGGCCTTATATTTACTTTGCAACTTCAACACTTGTACATCCTTTTATAACAACACATTTGAAAAAACAATTTTAAAGATCCACTCCCGAAGCCCGATTCAAACCAACAACAGTCATACCGTGTGTTTTTTATCCGAAATCTTGTGTCGGTATGGTTATATCAGGATATGAGTTGAGTTGATGAGTTGATTTTGAGTTTAACGTCCCTTTCAGCAGGAGGCTATTCATAAGAAATGATAAAATTAGAAAACCTATTTCCCAATACTGATTGTTGTATTTCGATTTAAATCCATATTGGGAAGTATTAATTTTGTACTTGGAAACATTTTGTAAATTGCCACTTTTTATGGAAAACACAAGTATTCTATATGTGTGTGTGTCTTCATAGTTCCGGAATGATCAATTATCTCGCGAAATATATAGGTCAGGAAAACCAAAACTACACGTGTTAAATATTTTGAAAAGGCTGTACAATGATACCAAACGCAACCCCTATCCGTACCTCATTTGGAGTTACGGAGGGTAACTTTAAAATTTTAATGTGAACCCACATTTCTTATTGCAAATTTTGATTCTGCAGAAAAAAATATAAATGATTTGAGCCAGAATGAAGACAGGCCCTTCACGGATGACGTTTGAATCGACTCACAAATAAGTGAGCAAGAAAACGCTATGAAAATATAGATTATCTGGCCCGTAGTCTATGGTCAGATGGTTAACGTACTGGAGTCCTGCCTCAGATGTATTGAGTTCTATTCCCGCGTAAGGCAATCTCTTTATTTGCTTTTCAAATAGAAATTTTATACATTTTAGCTTCAATTAATACTTTATTCACACACAATACAAGTTTCGATAATTGTTTTATGAAGTGGTAGTTAGTAATAGGGTTATTATGATTAGAGGTCGTAGGGTATTTACAACAAAACAAACCATTTTTTTTGTAATTTGTATTTTCTTGCAAATTAATAAATTACGGATAAATACATTATTTTTATGGAAGTTAAAACGTATTAACTTATTATTTGAGTAAAAAAGTACACATAAAATTGTTACTTTGCTTGCAAATTGAAATTAGGATCTCTGATTCCGCAGGCCAATACGTTAACCGTATGATCACAAAGCATGGACCTGTCAACCCACATTTTCATAGTTTTTGGTTCCCCTCCTTTGCTTATGAAAGTGCTTATTGACGTGTTGTGCATAGCCCCTCCCCGAAACCAAATCCTAAATACACCACTGTTTATTGATGCAACTATATATATTATGGTTACCACAGTCGTTGTGTAAAAAATGTTCTTGGTGTTTCGTGTCTTTATCAGTGGACAGTGTGCGAATTACAAGGGGGATAAGGGGAAATTTCCTTTGATAATGCTGGATATATGCTATAACCAGGAACTTCATTTCAAACGACGGCTACATGGGAAAGTATAACAGTTGTAGCCAAGGGCGTCATTTAGGAGAGCAAGAGGAGACAATTACCACCCACAAGAGTTTGAGGAATACTTATACTTTAATCAATTTTCTATTAATATACTACTTCTCAAATTATGTCTCTAGTTGTAGCATATATCCAGTATTACCAAAGGGGATTTCCCCCTCATATCCCTTGTAATTCGCACTGTCCACAGATATGGATACGAAGCGTCAAGAAAATTTTTGCACAATGACTGTGGTAACCATAATATATATAGTGATATCAATAAACAATGGCGTATTTAAAATTTTATTACGGGGAGGGGCCATGCACAACACGTGAATTAGCACTTACGTTTTTTCCTTTTGGGTGCCAACAAATGTTAATGAAATTTTGTATTTACAAAATTTATTTCGAGGGGCTTGAGCCCGATAGCCACTCCTCTAATTACGCCCCTATCAATATATTTACGGACACAACTGATTTGAACATTTTTATTGTTGTATGCATTGTAAACATAAGGTGAATAAATATTTTACTTGTAGTTACAAATGGCTACTTTATTAGTTACAACAAGAAAAATGACTCGAGCGGGATCTTCTGCGCGTAAGGTATAGATATTACTCACTCTGCCACTTGATAACTTAACGAGTTATATCATTTGTGCGGAAAGTCAGAAACTTTAAGACGGGTTTTCTGGCTATTGCAGTTTGTAATATTGACACTAAATGTGCACTCCTACCTCGGGAAAGGTAGCGCGAAAGTTCATTTAGCAAAGTCTGCTTTCCCCTTGTCAGTAACTTGTGTTCCTACTCGGTTATACACGTTCTACAGTTATTTCCAGTAACCTTGAACGACAGGGACACGAACACAGACACATCGAGAACATTTACAATTCCAAAATTTCTCCTACCGGGAATCGAACACGGGACCCCGAACACTACAGACGCACGTGCTAGCCACTAAACCACACAGAGAAGTTGTAACGCCAGCGCGGTTTAGTAGTTCTACTGGAAACGCTCGAGATATGCACTTGTAATACATTGAGTAATTTATTCGAGAGAGGCAAAACATTTTACATTGAATAGTTGTTCTTGTTTCGTTTTTGGGACGTAAAACTCAAAGATTTCATTTCATTTCATTTGTTTCGTTTTTATTGTGTTTATTTTTTGTATGTTTCGTATAGCGCATGAAATAAGAAATACATTTTTCGGTACTATGTCCAGAAATACTATTTTAACTGATCATAAAACAGAAATCTGTTGGTGAAGTAATATGAGGTAATATGTAGTATTCTTTTTTTATATCGAGTTCCTTTGTGGCTAAGCGATTAGCGTACGCATCTTTGACGTAAGAAACCCGGTTCGATTCCCGGTGTGAGCTCGTGTGGTTCGGATACCACACAAATCAGTAGGTAAACGTCTCATATAGCCTCGCTGCTGAAAGGAACGTTAAACTCAACGTTTGTTTTATACCATCAATAGAAGCAAGGAGTAGACGATACTATCCTGCTAAAACCATGCATTTATTTTTGGCACATATTACAAAGCATCGGACTGTTTGCGACACTAATTATAAAAGCTTTAAGGAAAAGAAGTTTTATGAACATTAAGTCGCTTCAAGCGTTCAAATCACTTTATAAAAATCCAGATTATGAATTACAAAAACTTTTTACATTGTAAGTAAACATACAGGCATCTATTGTTTTTATCTCTCTCAAATACTCTCTCTCCCTCTCTCTCTTACACACACAGTATCTCTCTTTCTCTACATATACACTTGTATAATGCAGTAGGTATCAGGAACATAAATATTTTTCATTTTGGACGTGTGGTTTAAGGTTGATATTCAAATCAGAAATCATTTCCCATTGAAACAATGTTAACGTTCCTCAATCTAGCGTCTTCGTATATAAATGATGGACATTGTGAATAAATGTGAATGAAGTTTGAAATGTGGCGAAACGAGCAGATTTTATTTTTTAGAGCACTTCAAAACAAAATTCTATATTTAAGAAAATGTTTCTATATATTGAAAAAAAAAACTTCCCGCACCTTGAGATTAGTGATCGACCGCCTTGACCACTGAACCACGATTACTATCCGTTAATTGATCCATCTTTAGTCTGTTTATGTGTATAATATACTCGCCGTATTTGATTCAAAGTAAAGGAGTTTTGTATTTGAATTTTTGTTAATCTGCAATGTTGATAATTTAGTGAATACAATGATATAATGCCCAGCAAATCATCAATTACATGTACCTTTGTTTCGCCAATTTATTTGACTATAAACAAGCTATTGTTTTGAGCGACAAGAAAGGGCCCTTTATTTAGGCGCACCAGAGTATGTAACGCTTTAGGTAAATGGTTAGCGTGGGGATTTCCTACTTTTCCAGTCGAGGTTCGATTTGCGTCCTCTATCTTTAGACCTTTTCCTATGTTTCATTTACAAGGCTGAACTCCAGTTGGATGCTGCTAAATGAAGATAATCTCGAGTGCAGAAATTCTGTGATGATGTAATCCTGAAAATAAAGGAAGGAAATGAATGGAGAAAACGAGTTACAGAGTTAATTTTGTTAATGGTTCTATATTAGATATTATCCGTTAATTTCGTGCATTTTTAAATTGTTGTTAATTGACACTATACTCTCCCATTTTCTCCTTGTGTATCAATGTGTAAATTTGAAGAAATACTATACAAATCAGGAAGCATAAGTTATATTTGCAACCTATGGGAAAATACGCTTAGTACGGATAAGTTCTCCAACTCGTTTGAGTGTTATCGAATTTTGCATTTGTAATATTTAATCCGGGGAAGAAAGAGGCCTGCTGTCATGATCTCCTCGGCTGCGTCCTATTCCGATGCAGAGATGGCTGCATTCTTAAATGTTGCTCGGTCATTCATCTTGAATATTCTGGAAGAACTGGGATTGCCAGGCGTGACGCGGCCATCGTTTCTTCTGGAAACGATGCTATCGGATCTCGGACATATCAGGATGCCAGGATTCATCCGTTGTGCCCAAGCTGCCACCGATGGTGACTTAGGAAGTCCATACGGGCACACGCCAGACAGCTACGGGTAACGAAGCCACAATCCGACCTGCGGTACGTGACAACCTAAGTTACAAGTCATACGTGGTGCGGAGAGGGCAGTTCTTGTCCAACATAAAAAATTACAAACCGACTTATGAGAGGCAAGCACCTCGTGAAAAAGCTTAAACATTCGGAGGAGCCCAAAATGGTTTCTCTCCAATACAAAAAAAATAACATTGTTCAGAACCGGAAGAAGTTCAACTGCAAAACTTTTCAGTAGCTGTGTGAAAGCCACTGTCATGAATACCAAACTTCTAGCTTCGTGGTGATTTTGGGGGTCATAAGCAATGAAGTTAACGTGATGCCTTCACGTTTCTTTCGCCAAGATGTCAAAGACAACGCCATTACTTACACCGAAATGCTGAATATGATTGACCCTGGGCTACTGCTGAGGCTCGTGGAAGGCAAAAGCTTTTCGGCAGGATTCCGCTCTATTCCACATAGCCCATAACATACGTGGTAGTCCATTAGTTTAAGGCTAACAATTTTCTTGATTACACCATTTCCAACATGTAGCTCTCCAGCTCACAGATCTTAAACTAATGGACTACCACGTATGAGATGTAGTTGAGATATTCAGTGAGGATCCACAAACACTGTTCCAGCTCTAAGGGTAGCTGTTCTGGACACAATGGCGAATATTCGAAAGATCTACCACATTACTGCCAACAGGCGGTTTCGACAGCGTGTGGTGGCTGTTTAATGCAGCTCACGGAAGTTTTATTGCATGATGTAATACATTGTGGATGTGATCACATAACGTCGGTGAAGGAGCGAAGTGGCATATCTAGATTTTTATAATTTTACAGAGAGCGGTTTAAAATGCCTCACTGAATGTTATACCGTGCTGCGTATTTCAAGATACGCCATTTTCGGAACGTCCATACCACGAATTTTCAGAACGCCACGTTTATACCTTAGTTAATATAAAGAATCACGGTGTAAAATTATTTATATGTGATCGAGCAGGTTAAATAAGAATGGATAGTGGTCATAACTCAAAATTGCATTTCCATGTTACGCCACTTCGTCCCTTCACCGAAGATAAGTACGGCACGTTGAAATGTAATAAATGCCCTCCCTCCAGTGTCTGTTTCTTATTGCCAGCGATATTATTTTGTTCTGAAATACCTCCCACACCCTGTATGTTATTTGTCCATTTCCATTTTCTCACTAGGGAAAGTAACACATTTCTGCAAACGAATTTCAATTTTCTGGAATTTCAATTTTTGTATTTGTAGAAAGTGTCACATTGGATACCAGATCAGTACTCTAAAGTAGAGATAACCTCAGTATCTAAATATAACGACATTTTTCAGCGACTTTTTTATTTTGGGAAATAAGAAGAAATCTAGCGGTGTGAGACCAGGGCAATATAGAGGGTGGGGAAATAATTGGTAGCGAAGGTTTTTCTAGCGTTCACTACTTCATGGATCGAGAGCGCTAAACGACTAAACTTGTTGTTTTCATATTCTAGCCTGTATTACTAGACTTATCTTAACTTGAAATATTGATCTAAAAAAAAAAAAACAACTACCGCTTATGTCAGTGATAAAAAAAAGTATATATATGAAGATAAATTTCTCAACTTTGAGATCATTTTCACCGTAACTCCATGGATGACTAAGCCTTAAAATTGTTTTATTATATTCGAGCTCTCAAATTAAAGTAAAGAGGACAATTGGACATTTATCTAAACGTGAATACCCTTTAACGATCAACTTATATAAAAAAAATAATCACACCTTTTGTGCTGCATGGTTGCGAAACATGGTCGCTTACTTTGAGGGAAGTACGTAGACTGAAAGTATTTGAGACAAGATTCTAAACCCCAAGAGAAACAGGAATGGTGAATGATGGAAACTTCATAACGAGGAACTACATAATTTATACCGTTTACCAAACATTGTTAGGGTCATCAAGTCTAGGAACCTCAGGTGGGCAGGTTATGTAGATAAGATGGAAGAAAGTAGGAACGCTTTCAAAGTTTTAACTGGAAATCCAATCGGGAAACAAGCATTAGGAAAATCTAGGTGTAGATGGAAGGACAATATTAAGATGGATCTCGCAGAAATAATACTTCAAAGTAGAAACTAGATCAGTTTCGCAAAGGATAGAAGTCAATGCAGATCTTTTGTGAGCATAGCATTGAACCTCCTGGTTCCATAGGCAATAGAGTTAGTAAGTTAGTGAATACTTTTAAAGCACTGATTTGAGTAACAGTTCTTTATTTGACAATTGGACAGTCATTATTTGCTTTAAGTATTTTTTCATCGTAAGTCAAATTAAGGAGTTTGTAAAGATCTATTTTTTGGATCAAATATCCAATATCCTTCAGTCAAAAATTTTCTTGTAGGTCTTACATCTGGAGAACTACATATAGTATCACTTAACTCAGTACGATGTGCTTATTTCGTAAGAAATACGAAAACTCGATTTAGGGGACATTCAAAACTTTTGTAGCCCCTGATCCAATTTTGGATCAAAAGATACATTATATTCGAATCAAAATTTTTCTTGTAGGTTTTATATCTGAAGAACTACATATAAGTAGCCAAACTCAAAGTAGCACTTAACTCAGTATGATGTGCTTATTCCGTAGAAAATAAGAAACTCGATTTAGGGGCCGTTCAAAAATTTTGTAGCCCCTGATCCACAAACTATTTCTTGACCAAGATAGCAATCTTTTGATGTATTTTTCTGATCGTTCATAAAATTATTGGCCAAAATTGCAATCTTTTGATCCATTTTTAAAATCAATTCTAAAATTCTTGTTTTTATATGTTATCTGCTTAAAGAGTTTAATATGTAAATAGATTTATATAATACAATAATGGGTAATTTCTAATGTTACGGGCGGGGTCGCGGTTGGTCAGGAGTAGAGTGTTCACCTCTGATGCATGGGGTCCTTAGTTCGATCCCAGCTCGCGCGAAATGAGTTTTGTGGGGGACAAACACAGTGTGCGTGGGTTTTCTCGGGGTACTCTTGTTTCCTCTTCATTCTGATTCAACTGTTTCATTTATCATCATTCACTTGCTTTAATCCTTGTCTCCCTTAGCCTAATGGGCATAATCGTTGAACGTTAAACTAAAAGATTTCATTTCATTTGAAGGTAGTCTTTGCAGATAGAACATGAAACTCATCAGTGGCTAATAGAGTTAGTACAGCCATTGTTTGTGTGAGGTTAGAAAAAATTATCAACGTTTACTGCCCAAACAAATGTACTGCAGTTAAGAACAAAGGTGCCCACGTTGGACTAATCTCAAAAACTCACGCTCAAGACATCGTTTCGACATGACGCTTACTGGAACTCACGCTCAGAAAATTATTTCGTCATAATTCTCACTCAAACTCACGCTCACAAAATAATATCGACATCATACTCATTCGAACTCACGCTCACAACATCATTTCTACATCACACTCACTCGAACTCACGCTTACATTATTCCCACATCACACTTACTCGAACTCAGGCTCATAAAATCATTTCAACTTCACGCTCAATTGACCTAACTAATACACCGTCAACCCAACATCAAGCTCACTCAACCTAACGTTCATAAGATTATCTCTACATCAAGCTCACTTGACCTAACTCTCACATCATTATCTCAACTTCACGCTCACATCACCATCTGTATATCATGCTCACTCGATCTCACGCTCACATCGTGAAATATTCATCACGCTCACTCGGTCTCACACTCATAACATCATTTCAAAATAACGTTCAGTTGACGTCACACTAACATGATTTGGAACTCAGGCTCACGCAAACTTACGCTCACGTTGTGAACGTGAGTTCCGAACTCATGGGTGCTGAGCTCATGAGTTCGGGCATCTTTGGTTAGAAACAAATGTTCTTAAGGAAATTGATTTACTAAAACTTCGTTACATATCGTCTCTTTGTTTGCAAAGTGTCGTATCTAAAAAAAATCGATTTTTGAGTTAAGACCAGCCCCGAATTCCCCTTTAGGAGCTATATAATTCTCTTTAATAGTCGTATCTAAATACCTAAATATAACTGTGGAATAAGCAGTTTGATGTTCGTCGCAGTTCTCAATTGTAGAAAATTAAATTTCTCTCAAACTGCCGTAACTCAAGATACGACAGTTTGCAAGAAAAATTAAGGTAAGTTTCTATTCACACAGAGTCGTATCTCAAACGACTTTCTGTTTGTATGTGTGTGTGTGTGTGTTCACTTTAATGTGTAATTTGTTTTAATTGTTGTTTAAGAAAGCAGGAAATATTTATGTGCCTTCACAATTGGTCCCTGTGATCAAGCTGGCTCGTAGAAAGCAGCCTTTTGAGGTAGCGGAAGTACAGCATAGTGACTTCGTCAACTTCAAGCAGCTCTCCAAAGAACTCAGAATTCTATAAATTCGAGAATGAGAGGGAAATAATGCAAAAGGCGTAAACTGGAAGAACAGGATTTAAGTAAGAGTTTTGAAGAGGTCACTGACAAGCAGCATCGCAACTAGGCAAGTTATCGCCCGGGGCATAAACTCGCCTTACCGCCCCCTCTGACCAACCAAACCAAAACGCTCCTCAACTATACATGATATTGGCATCGCACAGAAATTCTCTTATTCCATATTCTCATCAAGTGTTAAAGCTTGATTTCAAAATTGTAGTACATAAGTTAACTGTTAGTACAAGATAAAACACCAAACTAATTAGTATTTGATTGCAAAATGATCTGAGAGTAGCATGATTGACGCATTCTTATAGTCTTATCATAGTAACTGCAAACCACAATGTTTCTGGAATTATATCGGGATGTGCATATTATTGTGTACCACAATGTAAAGAAACATAATATTTAATTGGATTTTAAAATTTGTATAAAACAGGCAATGTATGAAGTGGAGGCAGTTTGAATATTCTTTAGGATTCATAATCCAATGGAAAATTTAGAGTGCCTTGACTTCTACAATGCAAATGACCGGCGATGACTTCTAGAACTAGGAAGACTCAGAAAGAATGTGCAAGAATGTTGACATGACGGAAAAATCATATAAATACTACCGGATTCTCTTCCGGGGAGGAGAAGTTCTATTTTGACGTCGAAACTCTGCGAGTCAAATTATTCATAATTAGTTTCTGTCACTCCGTCATTCTGTCCATCAGAGGTTCTGCTCGTCATCGTTACCAAAAGTAAGTGATTATGCATTGTCTTCTCTAGTCTTTAAGTCATACCAGTCCACATCATGCTCTGTAGTTATTCAGTCATTCAAGATCAGTTCATTAAATTCTTATCCTAAATTATTTCTGTGTTATCGAATTTTATCTTTGAAATTCTACTCCCATGTTTCTAATTCTGAGCTACGCTATCTACGCCCCCAAGACTTGCATTAGTTTAAATTACTTCTTGGAGGAACTGGGTGGATGTTAAGGCCATTCAGTAGTTTTCATGTATGAGAATTGTTTGGGGTTTGCGGCCCAGACAAGAGGTCTCCGTTCGACATGCCTCCAGAAGTTTCTAACTGCCTTTTACGTCACAAAACCGGTCACGTTTAAGGTAGATTGCAAACCTATTTTTAAGGTTTTAGCATGGTGGAGTGCACGGTCTTTTGGATAGTGCTTCAAGCTATTTTGTATGTTGAAATTCACTGTTCAAATTGATTTCGGTATCGTAATGTTTCACCAAGAGCGGGAGTGTGCAATCACATTTCAAAGTGTATTTAAACTTTTTAGAATTTAAGTGCTAAGGTTTATTTAAGGTGGTTTATCAATTTAAGGTTATATTACATAGAGTACAATGTTATATTAGTTATTTAAGTTAAAAGATTATTTTTCTTGCCTTATTTTGCTCATGCCCATTGATGAGTTAACAGAATTGTTAGATGACATACATTTACATGTAGTGAAATTAAAGAAAAAGTCAGCGCAAACGCAAACAAGATTTCCACATAAATATAATACTACGCTAAACAGCAAAATGAATCAGGGAACGAATACAGAAACTCCGGCAAACAATTCGGTTAAGGTTGAGATTGCTCGAGATTTGTTGCCTATTCCGAGGTTCGATGTCAAAAGTGGTGATGATATACGTTTATTTATGGAAGAATATGATGACGTATGTAGGATCAATGGTTGGGACGAAACTAAGAAAAAGGAAATGTTACCGTTAGCATTTACAGGGCAATTTAGAAAAAGGTTACGGGTATTTTTACAGAGACAAAGTGAAGAGCCACAATCTTATGACAATTTAAAAACACTTATTTTTAAGGAATTTGGTAGATCTACACTAGGTTTAGACATAGAAGATCAATTGCGAGAAAGAATACAAAAACCTGATGAACCAGTTACGAACTTTGTGTATGACATGCTTTTGCTGATTCAGAGATTTGATGACAAGTTGTCAGAGGAAAGGGTGATTGCTCTTATAGCCTCTGCATTACAACCTTATTATTTAGAGCGCATTGGAGTATATGAATTTACAACTGTAGAAGAAATGTTAGGTGTTTTAGTTAAGCTTGAGAAAAATAAAGCTCGTGTACAGAGAAGGGAAAAACGCGAACGTAATACTTCCGTTACGAAACAATCTTGGAAGTCCGTACTTCCAAAGTTGAAAACTTCATTAACAGCAGATTCTTCCGAGGTCGAGTAAGATAGTGAAGTAGAGGTGAAACCGCTGAACAATCAGGAAAAAAGGAAGAAAAAGAAAAAGTTAGTTAAGCAGGAGGCTAGTGATCCGAAAGTGCAGAGTCAATCAAGTAATCAGGCACAAAGTCCAGTTAGCTCCGATCAATTGCAGTCGTTAGAGAAAAAGTTAGAGAAATTAACTTTACAGATTAGTCAGCAACAATCTGATCAGAATAACAGTAATAGTAGTAATAAAAACAATGGTAATAAAAACAGACAGAATTTTCAAGGAAAAGGGAATAACTTTTTCAGACAAAATAGAGGAAATCAGAATCATAACTCTAGTCAAAGAGGAAATTTTAGAGGTCGATTCCGTGGTAACTATAGAAATTTTAGAGGCCAGTCGAGAAATCAATTTTATCCTAGAGGTAATTTTCACAATTACCAGTTCCAAACACCTATGTATGGTAGTAATTATCAACATTATCCGACTCAGGCACAAACACATCCCATTTGTTCTGTTTGTGGTCATGGATTTCACACAGAGGACACATGTTTATTGCGGAAACAGTCTTTAAACGCGTAATGTCTGTAAATGTGGGAGGTACATTTACAGATAACGCAGTATTCGGGAACAAGGGTCACGTTGTAAAATCCTCCATTATCACTCAAAACAATATGATTTTAATGCCAATACTGATAGAAGATAAGAATGCTCATGCTGTGTTAGATTCGGCTTCACAAATATCAATAATTAGAGAAAATTTAGTTTCACCAAAGGCTAAGATTTTGAATATTGATACACGCATAAAAGGAATTACTCAAAATTCTCTTTTGATAAATAAAATAGCAATTGTTCGTTTTAAGATAAATGGGAGAACATTTCATCATGCTTTTCGCGTATTAAACAATTTTTCCCAAGACATGTTGTTAGGGAATGACCTTTTAGTATCCCAGAGAGCACAAATAGACTTGAATAGAAATGTTTTGTTGCTACGTAGATTTGGAAAACCTCCTAGGTTTGCTATAAGTGATAACAGGGATATTTCAAAGGAATTATCACCACAGGCTAATAATTTAGTTTGTAATAGTATGAACCCTGCGTTTGTTTTGGTTAATGATGTTACTATTCCGCCTCGAACGAAACAATTTGTTGAAGTAAAATTAGCGAATTCAAAGACAGGAAAGGAATGGTTACTTGAACCAAACAAATCGTTACAAGACAAGACAGGAATTTTGATTCCTAGGACAGTTTTATCTCCCAAACAACACTTTGTACAAGTTATTAATCCTTTTGTGTCTTCAATTTCGTTAGCGAAAAATGAGATTTTAGGGTATGCCGAAGATTTGGCATATTTAAGTGATTTTCAATGTTTCAATGTACAGTCAGAGGATGTAGATTCAGAACAGTTGTTGAAAGATCAGAAAATGTTTGATAGTACAAAACTAGATGTTGGTACAGAGGTTAAACCTGAGATTAGAGAACAATTGATTGATTTATGCTATAGGTATGCCGACGTGTTTGCTTGGTCAGAGGATTCTATAGGGAGAATTAAGAATTATGAGCATGTAATAGAGTTAAAAACACAGGTTCCTTTCTATAGAAGACAGTATCCCATTCCTGCGGCCCTTAGACCACCAATTAGAGAACAAATCAATCTTCTTTTAGACCAAAAAGTTATTGAATATAGTGAAAGCCCATATAACTCGCCCGTGCTGTTTGTAAAGAAGAAAAATGGAGATTTACGTCTATGTTTGGATTCGCGTCTCCTTAATTCTCACGCAGTGTTACAATCCGTTTCTTTACCACCAATACATGACATTTTATCTACTATAGGAGGAAGACTGTACTATTGTTCGTTAGATATCAAGAATGCATTTCATTGTGTTCCTTTGGCAGAACAATCTAGACCTTATACAGCTTTTAATTTGCCTCAAATCGGGTCATTTCGTTATCGTTCGATTCCCCAAGGTTTCTTAAATTCTCCAGCAATATTTAGTAGAATTATGTTCATGTGTTTAGCGAACGTTTATCCTGAACATGTGATGTGTTATATGGATGACGTCCTGATTTCAACGAATTCTCAGGAGCAGATGGTTGAGATTTTAGAAAAAGTGTTTCAAAGATTACGTAATGTAGGTCTGAAGCTTTCTGTTGAGAAATGTAAGTTTATCCACGATAAAGTAATAGCGTTAGGACATGAATTATCCAGGTTTGGTTACAAAATTTCGGACAAGATCATTAATTCAATCAAAACATTTCAGACACCTACATCAACTAAAAAATTGAAATCATTTTTGGGACTTACGAATTATGTTCGGAAATTCGTCAAGGATTATGCCGAAATAGTGGACCCTCTTCAAAAACTGACGAGAAAAAATGTGAAATTTCATTGGACAGACGAACACCAGAGAAGTTTTGATAGATTAAAATCGGAATTGATGAAGACACCCATACTGAAGCCGTAGGATGCGAAGAAACCTCTAGCTTTATACACAGATGCTTCCCGAAAATCTGTGAGTGGAATTTTGATGCAATGCGATGAAGATAAGAAGTGGTATCCAATAGCCTACTACAGCAGGAATTTGCGAGACAGTGAGAAGAATCTGGACATTTATTCTTTAGAGTTACTCGCAGTGCTAAGTGCATTCAAAGCGCTTAGAGTATTCTTAATTGGTCGAGAGTTCAAGTTGCTTTGTGACAATAGGTCAATTACCTACTTGAAAAATACTCCTAACCTACCATCGAAGTTAGCGAGATGGCAACTACAGCTAGCAGAATATCAGTATATTCCTATTCATGTTAAGTCTTCAGACAATGTGGCAGATGTACTTTCCAGGGAAACAAATAATCAACCAACAAAAGAGGACTTTGATGTTGAAGACCTGAATACATTCATTTCATTCAGGGAGGACGTTGATGTCGGCAAACTTCAGAGGGAGGACTCTTTTTGCGGTCAAATCATCCGAGTTTTGGAAGGAGAAGAACCGAAGGACGCGAAGACGGAAAGACAATCGTACTACTTTGAGATCAAGGACGGACGTCTTTTTCGTAAACAAAAACATCCTGGAGGAATTAATTATTTATTATGTATTCCTTCTTCTTTAAGAGACTATGTTTTTGACTGTGTTCATTCTTCTAATCTAGGAGGGGGACATCTAAGTTTTTCAAAAACGTATTCAGAAGCAGTTAAGAAAGTTTACATGCCAGCCTTAAAGCAGTACGTACAGAAACGTTGTCAGCAGTGTATATCTTGTCAGGTGAACAAACGAAGATCTGGTCGAACACCTCTACATCCACAAACCTATCCAGCATACTCTGCTATGAGTACAATAGTGATCGACGAGTGTGGGCCTTTTCCCTTATCGGCTACACACAAACATAAATACATTTTAACAATGGTGGATGCTTGTAAAAGATATTTGGTGACTAAAAGTCTTCCTGACATTACGGCAGAAACGATAACTAATGCCATTTATGAGGAAATAATTCTCAAGTTTGGTATTCCTCAATTAATTTACTTAGATAGATTGACATCCCACAAATCGAAGATCATGGAAGAAATGGCAGAACGATTCAACATCAAGTTGAAGTTTGCGAATACAGCTAGTAGCTATACCATTGGATTAGCTGAGAAATTTAACGACAAAATACAAACATGCCTTCGACATTTTGTAAACAAGAAATCAAATGACTGGGACACGGCTTTGGCAAATATAACATTTTGTATTAATACCCACAAACATGAAGGTACCCGTTTTTCGCCTTTTTATCTTCTTTTCGGATTTGAAGCGAGAACGATGTTGGATGCGAAGTTAGATCTTCCATGCAAGTTCGTGGAGAATGAAGTCCGAATCAATAATGTACAGGATGCGAGGGAGATTGCAGCGAAAAATCTTTCTAAGAGATTTGAGTCGCAGAAACAATACTTTCAGAGAAAGTACTCCGATCAAAAATTTCATTTAGGACAGAAAGTCCTAATCCAAGGTGTTAACCCGCAGAAAGGAGTTCCGACTTGCTTTGGAAACAAATTTAGAACGCAAGGGACAATTGTTGAAAAATTGAATGAAAATTCGTATCGAATTCGCTATCGAAATTTGAAAAATGAAGAAGTCGAGGATTCATTTGATATTAGAAGACTACGTCCGTTTTACGAAGATTCCAATTGCCAAATGGGAACGTTAGTGTAAAAAAAAAGAGTTTATGAAATATAACATTATTTAGTATAGGTATTAACTGGTGGTGGACTATCTTATTATTTTGCGTTTTGATATGCTTCAGCGAATTCTGGACGCTGAACCTCAACCAAGTCCAGACAATCGACGGAAGTTGACATAGAAATATGTTAACATTTTCTAAATTTCAATATCAAAACGTAATTTAATAATCTTCAATTGTGTCGTTTTCTATTCTATCCTTTTGGGTTAGATTAGGAATTATGGATTTTTCTTACTCACTTAGAGAAACGAATCAACATTAGAGAAAAAAAATGATCCTGTAAAGTAAACATTAGATTAGAGAACATCCTATAAATAAATTTTAAATCTGAGATTTCATTTTCAACAAGCCGCTTAGTGGAAATTTTTATTCATTTCAGATGAATTGGATTTCCATGACTCTGATTCTTGTATGGTCCATGAGTAGCTACTGTGAGCTAAATCTTGACCCTCAGCAACAAATTACTTTAGCAGAACTAGGCATTGCTATTTCGCAAGCAGGCTTTGCAGTTCATGATGCAGAGAACATCTATACTACGCTTCGGATTCATTTGGATATTAATTTCACGTTACCACACAATGATAGTTGTACAGATTGGACTCAATTCAGGCAAGAATTATTGGTACATGAAAGAGAATTTTTTGCAGAAATTAGAGACGTTATACCATGTGCTTTCCAATTTTCGAACAATTCAGTTCATTGTGTACCTAAACATCGTAATCGGAGATCAATTGTATCTTGGATACTTGGTCTTACATCTTTAGGTCTTTCAGGTTATAATTTTTATCAAACCAGTCAATTAAAGGCATCTGTAAATGCGTTACAGGAACATGATCATTTGTTAACAACTGAAGTTCAAAATCTCAAGAAAGCTTTTAATCATGAAGTTAAAATTGTACAGAATGTAGCCTTAACAGTCAAACACACTATGCTGAAAATGAAATCACAGATAGAAGAAGGATTTTGTAAAGTAGTTAGCATAGAAAACTATTTGCTTGCAATGTTTTCGTACTATCAATCACAGCAAAGGATTATGAAAATGGTATCTGATATTCTTCAAAATAGAGTGACTCACGAAATATTAAATTCAAAGCAAGTTTTAAGTTTAGTTAAAAACCATGCAATTTTAAAAGATACTTTGTATGTCCATGATATAGGTTTATTTTATTCAATTTCATCTGTATTTTTGGTTAATTTCAATTTTGAGACACTGAATGATGATTTAGTTTTGAAAACACCAGTAGTAACACCAAACAAAATTTCAAAATTGTTTCAAGTTTCCAATTTAGGAATGTTACATTCTGATAAGCTTGTGAAATATAATATTCCAGAAAAGGTATATGAAAGCGACAACAAATTAATGGAAATCAATAAATTGTTATGTAAATGGCATTCATTTTTATTTTTATGCGAGACGTCTAGTTTACGAGTCACTTCCCCATCGAAATGTTTAACGAACATGGTTTTCAATAAATCATTTACTAATTGCGAAGTTCAAACTATTTCACATAAGTTTGAGTATAGTCATCTTTATACTCCTGCAGGATTATTAGTTAATTCTCTAATACCAGGACACATTACAAAAAGAACATCTCATAATGTTCTTCATACTGAACCATTAGTCTATACTGTGCCCAAGCTGCCACCGATGGCGACTTAGGAAGTCCATACGGGCACACGCCAGACAGCTGCGGGTAACGAAGCCACAATCCGACCTGCGGTACGTGACAACCTAAGTTACAAGTCATACTTGGTGCGGAGAGGGCAGTTCTTGTCCAACAGAAAAAATTACAAACCGACTTATGAGAGGCAAGCACCTCGTGGAAAAGCTTAAACATTCGGAGGAGCCCAAAATGGTTTCTCTCCAATATGAAAAAAATAACATTGTTCAGAACCGGAAGAAGTTCAACTGCAAAACTTTTCAGTAGCTATGTGAAAGCCACTGTCATGAATACCAAATTTCTAGCTTCGTGGTGATTTTGGGGGTCATAAGCAATGAAGTTAACGTGATGCCTTCACGTTTCTTTCGCCAAGATGTCAAAGACACTCGAAATGCTGAATATGATTGACCCTGGACTACTGCTGAGGCTCGTGGAAGGCAAAAACTTTTCGGCAGGATTCCGCTCTATTCCACACAGCCCATAACAGGCAAGAATAACTGGCTGACAATTTTCTTGATTACACCATTTCCAACATATAGCTCTCCAGCTCACAGATCTTAACCTAATGGACTACCACGTATGAGATGTAGTTGAGATATTCAGTAAGGATCCACAAACACTGTTCCAGCTCTAAGGGTAGCTGTTCTGGACACAATGGCGAATATTCGAAAGATCTACCACATTACTGCCAACAGGCGGTTTCGACAGCGTGTGGTGGCTGTTTAAACCTCGAGTAGTCGCGCCGCGGTCAAAAGCACCACAGGGAAATTATTTTCGATCGTGTGTCCATTCTGTTTGTCCGACAGACTTCTCCGTCTAGCTAATCTTCCCCCTCACCTTCCCGAACATTCCTGCTCAATCACTCCGTTATCCGTTGTTTAGTTTAACTACTAGGATTGTTTAGTGATTCTGCGGTGCTTTCCACCGCGCGCGACTAACCGTGTAATGTTTTTTCTCAGTGTTTCGCTCTGCACGTGACCTTTGTTTTGGAGATGCTTTAAGCTTTATAAACATGAATATAATTTTAATGGACGGAAAAGAGGACGACAGAGTTAACAAACTGATACCAAGTATGAAAAAAGAGAAAATTAGAAATGAACAGCTTAAAACAACGGAGGGAAATGATAGAAATGGACTATTTGGATAAATCAGCCGAGATGATCTCGTAGAAGCTTTGTCTGAGGAATATCATCACAAATATATATATATATATATATATATATATATATATATATATATATATATATATATATATATATATATATATATATATATATATATATATATATATATATATATATATATAAAGTGAGTGAACTCGAAAGGTGAAGTGAAGAGTCTGCGAGCGAATCTGAAGATCTTAAACCCAGAAATAACCAGCGATTCCCCGAATGTAGTCAGAGCAGGAGAGGACGAAATAAGCGACGACGAAGTGTAGAACAGTGTAAATTTGAAGATAACCTAAAATAATTCAATGTAGTGCTTTATAGGTGAAGTTTCAAAATAACAGGACCGTAAAATAATGCAATGTAAATTTGATTTGATTTCAATTTAGCGCCCTTTTCAACATCAAGGCTATATGAGACGTGAACCTACTGCTTAACGAAGGAACCACATGAAGTCTCACCGTGAATCTAAGCCAGAAGTCACACGCCAGAGGCGTGTATGCTTACCGCTTAGCAACGAGTGAGCTCTAATTCAATGTAAAATGCGCTGTGAAGCTTTGTTTTAGTGTTATGTTTATGTAGTATATTTTTCACTAATTTACTATCGCATTTCTAATTTTAGACGAACCAGAGTTGACAAAAACAAAAGATCATCATAAGATTTAGAATTTTCAATAAGACCAGTGCGTAGCTATCTATCTAAAGAAATATGTAACAAAAAACATTTTATTCCAAATGAGAAATAAAACAAAGGACATGTCTAATTGTAGATTTCTCCAATAGTTGTTACTGTAAAACTTATTATAAAAAAATGTTATTCCCTTGTAATCAGAAAATATACAAAATTACGTTTCTAATACAAGAAAAATGTTTAAAACGATATTTACAACACATTATGTTCCTGCGGTCCTTTTGACCGCGCGCGACTACTCGCGTTACTTTTTCAGTGCGACTTCTCGAGGGTTAATGCAGCTCACGGAAGTTTCATTGCATGATGTAATACATTGTGGATGTGATCACATAACGTCGGTGAAGGAGCGAAGTGGCATATCTAGAGTTTTATAATTTTACAGAGGGCGGTTTAAAATGCCTCACTGAATGTTATACCGTGCTGCGTATTCCAAGATACGCCATTTTCGGAACGTCCATACCACGAATTTTCAGAACGCTTCGTTCATACCTTTGTTAATATAAAGAATCACGGTGCAAAATTATTTATAGGTGATCGAGCAGGTTAAATAAGAATGGATAGTGGTCATAATTCAAAATCGCATTTCCATGTTACGCCACTTCGTCCCTTCACCGACGATAAGTACGGTACGTTGAAATGTAATAAATGCCCTCCCTCCAGTGTCTGTTTCTTATTGCCAGCGACATTATTTTGTTCTGAAATACCTCCCACACCCTGTATGCTATTTGTCCATTTCCATTTTCTCAGTAGGGAAAGTATCACATTTCTGCAAACGCATTTAAATTTTCTGGAATTTCAATTTTCATATTTGTAGAAAGTGTCACATTGGATAGAACATAAGTCTCTAAAGTGGAGATAACCTCAGTATCTAAATATAACGAGATTTTTCAGCGACATTTTTATTTTGGGAAATAAGAAATCTGGCGGTGTGAGACCAGGGCAATATAGAGGATGGGGAAATAATTGGTAGCGAAGGTTTTTCTAGCGTTCACTACTTCATGCATCGAGAGCGTTAAACGACTAAACTGGTTATTTTTATATTCTAGCCTGTCTTACTAGACTTAACTTGAAATATTGATCTAAAAAAAAAAAACAACTACCGCTTATGTCAATGGTAAAAAAGTATATATCAATATAAATTTCTCAACTTTGAGATCATTTTCACCGTAACTCCATGGATGACTAAGCCTTAAAATTGTTCTAGTTTATTCGAGTTCTCAAATTAAAGTAAAGAGGACAATTGGAGATTTATCTAAACGTGAATACCCTTTAACGATCAACTTATATAAAAAAAATAATCACACCTTTTGTGCTGCATGGTTGCGAAACATGGTCGCTTACTTTGAGGGAAGTACGTAGACTGAAAGTATTTGAGACAAGATTCTAAACCCCAAGAGAAACAGGAATGGTGAATGATGGAAACTTCAAAACGAGGAACTACATAATTTATACCGTTTACCAAACATTGTTAGGGTCATCAAATCTAGGAACCTCAGGTGGGCAGGTTATGTAGATAAGATGGAAGAAAGTAGGAACGCTTTCAAAGTTTTAACTGGAAATCCAATCGGGAAACAAGCATTAGGAAAATCTAGGTGTAGATGGAAGGACAATATTAAGATGGATCTCGCAGAAATAATACTTCAAAGTAGAAACTGGATCAGTTTCGCAAAGGATAGAAGTCAATGCAGATCTTTTGTGAGCACGGCATTGAACCTCCGGGCCCATAGGCAATAGTGCTAGTGACTTAGTGAATACTTTTTAAACACTGATTTGAGTAACAGTTCTTTATTTGACTATTGGACAGTCATTATTTGCTTTAAGTATTTTTTCATCGTAAGTCAAATTAAGGAGTTTGTAAAGATCTATTTTTGGATCAAATATCCAATATACTTCAGTCAAAAATTTTCTTGTAGGTCTTACATCTGGAGAACAACATATATTATCACTTAACTCAGTACGATGTGCTTATTTCGTAAGAAATACGAAAACTCGATTTAGGGGACATTCAAAACTTTTGTAGCCCCTGATCCAATTTTGGATCAAAAGATCCATTATATTCGAATCAAAATTTTTCTTGTAGGTTTTATATCTGAAGAACTACATATAAGTAGCTAAACCCAAAGTATGACTTAACTCAGTATGATGTGCTTATTCTGTAGAAAATAAGAAACTCGATTTAGGGGCCGTTCAAAAATTTTGTAGCCCCTGATCCACAAACTATTTCTTGACCAAGATAGCAATCTTTTGATGTATTTTTCTGATCGTTCATAAAATTATTGGCCAAGATTGCAATCTTTTGATCCATTTTTAAAATCAATTCTAAAATTCTTGTTTTTATATGTTATCTGCTTAAAGAGTTTAATATGTAAATAGATTTATATAATACAATAATGGGTAATTTCTAATGTTACGGGCGGGGTCGCGGTTGGTCAGGAGTAGAGTGTTCACCTCTGATGCATGGGGTCCTTAGTTCGATCCCAGCTCGCGCGAAATGAGTTTTGTGGGGGACAAACACAGTGTGCGTGGGTTTTCTCGGGGTACTCTTGTTTCCTCTTCATTCTGATTCAACTGTTTCATTTATCATCATTCACTTGCTTTAATCCTTGTCTCCCTTAGCCTAATGGGCATAATCGTTGAACGTTAAACTAAAAGATTTCATTTCATTTGAAGGTAGTCTTTGCAGATAGAACATGAAACTCATCAGTGGCTAATAGAGTTAGTACAGCCATTGTTTGTGTGAGGTTAGAAAAAATTATCAACGTTTACTGCCCAAACAAATGTACTGCAGTTAAGAACAAAGGTGCCCACGTTGGACTAATCTCAAAAACTCACGCTCAAGACATCGTTTCGACATGACGCTTACTGGAACTCACGCTCAGAAAATCATTTCGTCATCATTCTCACTCAAACTCACGCTCAAAAAATCATATCGACATCATACTCACTCGAACTCACGCTCACAACATCATTTCTACATCACACTCACTCGAACTCACGCTTACATCATTCCGACATCACACTCACTCGAACTCAGGCTCATAAAACCATTTCAACTTCACGCTCAATTGATCTCACTAATACACCGTCAACCCAACATCAAGCTCACTCAACCTAACGTTCGTAAGATTATCTCTACATCAAGCTCACTTGACCTCACTCTCACGTGATTATCTCAACTTCACGCTCACATCACCATCTCTATATCACGCTCACTCGATCTCACGCTCACATCGGGAAATATTCATCACGCTCACTCGGTCTCACACTCATAAGATCATTTCAACATAACGTTCAGTTGACGTGACACTAACAACATGATTTGGAACTCAGGCTCACGCAAACTTACGCTCACATTGTGTACGTGAGTTCCGAACTCATGGGTGCTGAGCTCATGAGTTCGGGCATCTTTGGTTAGAAACAAACGTTCTTAAGGAAATTGATTTACTAAAACTTCGTTACATATCGTCCCTTTGTTTGCAAAGTGTTGTATCTAAAAAAAAAAAATCGATTTTTGAGTTAAGACCAGCCCCGAATTCCCCTTTAGAATCTATATAATTCTCTCTAATAGTCGTATCTAAATACCTAAATATAACTGTGGAATAAGCAGTTTGATGTTCGTCGCAGTTCTCAATTGTAGAGAATTAAATTTTTCTCAAACTGCCGTAACTCAAGATACGACAGTTTGCAAGAAAAATTAAGGTAAGTTTCTATTCACACAGAGTCGTAACTAAAACGACTTTCTATTTGTGTGTGTGTGTGTGTGTGTGTTCACTTTAATGTGTAATTTGCTTTAATATGTTGTTTAAGCAAGCAGGAAATATTTATGTGCCTTCAAAATTGGTCCCTGTGATCAAGCTGGCTCGTAGAAAGCAGCCTTTTGAGGTAGTGGAACTACAGCATAGTGACTTCGTCAACTTCAAGCAGCTCTCCAAAGAACTTAGAATTCTATAAATTCGAGAATCAGAGGGAAATAATGCAAAAGACGTAAACTGGAAGAACATGATTTAAGTAAGAGTTTTGAAGAGGTCACCGACAAGCAGCATCGCAACTAGGCAAGTTATCGCCCGGGGCATAAACTCGCCTTACCGCCCCCTCTGGCCAACCAAACCGAAACGCTCCTCAACTATACATGATATTGGCATCGCACAGAAATTCTCTTATTCCATATTCTCATCAAGTGTTAAAGCTTGATTTCAAAATTGTAGTACATAAGTTAACTGTTAGTACAAGATAAAACACCAACCTAATTATTATTTGATTGCCAAATGATCTAAGAGTAGCATGCTTGACGCATTCTTATAGTCTTATCATTGTAACTGCAAACCACAATGTTTCTGGAATTATATCGGGATGTGCATATGTATAGAATGAATCAGCCGTCTGTTGCTTCAGAACAGAATATTTGATTATGACAAACATTCAAGCTGTTGTCTCAAGTATTATACTCCGATGTTTTGTAAATCTCTTAAATCAATGTAAGTTATATGAAAAGACAAAAAGCTGGAACTAAAATTTAACTTTTCTTGCTCTTTTGGCTGGACAAGTTTTTACAATGTCCTCAAAAGATAGTTTTGAAGCTAACATGGGCTCTATGAATATGATGCTAAGGTTGGTGAGTCGTTGTTGTTCTGTTAAGTTTCTGAAGTACTTTTTTTAATGATCTTTAGTTAGCTAAAACTCCTTCCCTTGCCTTATAATGAAAATAAATATTTGCCCTGTTTTGCGCCTCCCAATCCAGTGCCCATGGCACAAGTACCCTTTCCCTCTCCCCCTTAGTTACGTCACTGGCGACAACTATTTTCTTACAAGACAGGCCATCTACAATTAGACTACAAGGAACTCTAACTTAAGTGCCCCAAGAAGAACGTAGAATATTTTAAGGTCGGAAAACTTAAAGTCGCCCAAGACATAATATCTCTGTGCAACAGACCTACTCCTCTCATACGAATGTCTGAGAACCAGCAATTTTACTTGCACCTCGACCATTAGAATGGTTTCAAACAAAACGAGTTTCTTTCTTTTTGTAGTTTTGTTAACTTCAGGACTGTTTTTTGCCAATTACTTTATGGACATGGTTCAGTAATTTTCAGTACTGTATGAAGGTGCTATTAAATGTACTCATTTTAGTTATACTCATGTTTACCTAAAAGAATACTATTTATACTCTAGTTTAGTAACGATAACTTATTTTTAAATTCATTATTTATACACTGTCTTGAATTTTATTCTTCTTTCATACAGTTTCATATTTACTTAGTAGTGTTCATTTGTAGTATTAATTTCATACTACATTCTTTCCTTTTTAGCTGGAAGATCATAAGCCTTATTAGTATGTTCTTTTAATATTAATTTCATAAAGATATTTAATTAATTAATGAAAGGAATATGACTTTTCCTTCTATCATTTGTTTACTATTTTTTATAACTTCAGAATCTTAGACGTATAGAAATGGAAAAATTTACAGTTTTCAACTTCAATTTGACATTATTCTTATATCCCAGGAACTATGCACAGTGACGTAACTCATTCTTAAAACAAACATTTTTTTTTTTGCAAAGTGGCGTATCTCAAATAACATTCTAATAACATATATTTTATGTTTAATTGTTACAATATTATATCATTTGAACATGTGGTATGAATGAATGCACTCTGGGCTACATAGTGTCAAAAATTGGTAAATATTTGTTGGTAAACACGAGCGCAATAGAAAAGTGAAATAGGTGCAAAATTTCAAACCGCTCTCCTGAAAAATGAGAAAAACTGAGATACGACACTTTGCAAACAAAGGGACGATATTTACCCTGTCTGTCAATCTGTGAGACAAAAAACTGTCATTGACTACTTGACGCACCACCACCAAATTCATTCAAAAATTAGAAATCAACTTCACTTACGCAGAAAATATTCGAACCGGAAATGGTAGGAATAAACCATTACTGGTTCCTAGGTTGATCATTATAAAGTAAAAAAGGTAATAGATATTGAAAAGTGGTTTTATAAAATTGATTAAGTGACCGAAAAATTCTTTTCATCTCCGTCCTTATCCCTGTCGCGCTGCCGAAGTAACGCGAGTAGTCGCGCGCGGTCAAAAGGACCGCATGAATATAATGTGTTTCAAATATCATTTTAAACATTTTTTCTTGTATTAGAAATATAATTTTGTTTGTTTTGATTATGAGGGAATAATATATGTATTATTGTAATAAGTTTTGAGGTAATAACTATTAGAGAAACCTACAATTAGACCTTTACTGTTTTTAAATTGTTATTTAGAATAAAATTTGCTTCTTTTTGTTACAAGTCAGATCATCCAGCACTGGTAATCTTATGGTCATATAAACGACCACCAAAAATGAAATCCCAAAATAACTTCCAGGGTTACAACTTTAGAAGGGCTAACTTCTTAAAAATGTATAATGATTTATCAAATGTGAATTGGGACTGTCTTAAGCTTTCAAATGATGTTGATGTTGTAGTAGATAAATTTTACGAAATACTTCATAACGTTTTAGGTGCAAGTGTTCCTCCTAAGAAACTCACTAACCATAATTATCCGTGCTGGTTTACGGCTAGTATCATTAAAAAACTTAAAGCAAAATCATACCATCACGAAAAGTGGAAAAGTGGAAAGGGGAATATTTCATTTCACAGGGAGGAGTTTCGCAAAATGCGCAGGGAAATAAAACTAGAAATATCACAAGCTCTTAGAACGTTCATATTAGAAACGGAAAATAAAATAGGCACAGACCCTTGTTATTTCTGGAACTACATTAAAAGTAAAACTAAACATATTTCAACTGGGTTTCTTATCTTTAATGGTCAGGAATTAAAAAACAACAACGATATTGCTAATGCGTTTGCTAATTATTTTCGGTCAGTATACTCAGATGTCGGTGCTAAATATAATATACAACATTACACTCCTGACAAACCTGTATATGATACATTAGATCTGTTAGTACTCAATGAAATAAAAATGGAAGAAGTAGAAGAAGCGATAAGAAAATTGAAGCCAAAAAACGTCTTGTGGTTCAGATGGCATACCACCTTATATACTGAAAGGTTGTATGGACATTCTTAAATATCCCATACATATTATAGCGAATATCTCAGTAAAGACAAGAATTTTTCCAGAAAAGTGGAAAGAAACCATAATCTGTCCGATACCGAAGGCCAACGGAACTAAAGATATAGATAAATTTAGACCCATATCAGTATTGTCACCATTCTCAAAGGTATTTGAACAGATTATTTATCAACGTGTTCTAAATCATGTGAAACCCGTGCTATCGACCTATCAACACGGCTTTGTACGAGACAGATCAACATCCACGAACCTGGCCATCATTACTAACTACATCTCAACGGAGATAGATAAAGGTAGTCAGGTGGATGTAATCTATACTGACTTTTCTAAAGCCTTCGACCTAGTGGATCATGACATTTTACTAGCCAAACTAAACTCTTTCCACTTTTCTCAAGAGTACAAACAGTTAATATCTTCCTACTTAAGTAACCGTAGGCAATCAGTTGTTTATAAAGGGTGCATCTCTGAAAAGTTCAATGCTTTGTCAGGAGTTCCCCAGGGCTCAAATCTCGGACCGCTTTTGTTTCTCTTAGCAGTGAATGATTTGCCGACTAGAATTAAACATGCTAACTGTCTTCTATTTGCAGACGACCTCAAAATATATATTAAGGTAGATTCAATTGATGATTGCGAGAAAGTACAACAAGACTTAACTAACATTATGGAATGGTGTAATAAAAATAAATTTAAAATGAATGTAAATAAATGTAACTTCCTACGTTTTACACGTAAGAATAGTTATGTAGACTATACTTATTCGATTGATGGGACAAAATTAAAGTCTCCCAAGTATATCAAAGATCTTGGAATTTTCTTTGATCAAAATTTAACATTTAAGCATCATATGGAAACAGTAACGAGCGAGGCTTATAGAAACCTTGGTTTTATCATGAGGCTAGGTAAAGAGTTTCGTAATGATTTAACTTTAATGAAATTGTATTTCACTTACGTTCGGTCAAAGTTAGAATATGCTACTGTTGTGTGGACACCAAATACGCAAAAATACTGTGATATGATTGAGGGAATACAGAAAAAATTCCTAAGACTTCTAACGTACAGGAAAACTGGGCTTTACCCGAAATATGAATCTTACAGAGAGTTACTGGAAAATTATCAACTACCCACTTTATACGAAAGAAGAAGATATAATGATCTAATATTTTTATATAAATTAATACATGATAAAATTGACTCTATTGAGCTGCGTTCGTTGCTTTGTTTTCAAGTCCCATCAACCAGAACGAGGATAGGAAACACATCTACGTTTTATCAAAGAAAGGCAAGAACAAATATCCTTCGGAAATCTCCTATATGGAGGATAAGCACTCTCCACAATGAAGTCGAAAAAGACTTCAATATTGATATATTTAGCATGTCGGAAAGTGTGTACAAAAGAGCAATTAAACAGGCATGTTTTGAAAACGGCATATAAGGAGCTCATATGCTAAAGACAATATGAATGTGTGTATGTTTTTTTTAATTGTTTATTTTGTAATGTGTATTTCTTTTAATTATTTGTATATCTCATTGTTTTGTATTAATATGTATTTCGTTGTCAAAGGCAACACAATAATTGGGCCTAGAGCCTGTTGTGTTGTGCTTGAACTAAAATAAAATAAAATAAAATAAAATTTAGATAGATAACTGTGCAATGGTTTTATTGAAAACTCGAATCATGATTATGTTCTTTTGTTTTTGTAACGAAATACAATATTTCTTTCTTTATAATAATACATTTGGAAGTCAACTCTTTGGTTCGTCTAAAATTAGAAATGTAATTGTAAATTAGTAAAATAAATACTATATACACATAACAAAAACAAAACTTCACAGTGTATTTTGCATTCAATTAGAGCTCACTTGTAGCTAAGCGGTTAGCATACACGCTTTTGGAGTGGAACTTCCGGGTTCGATTCCCGGTGAGAGCTCATGTGGTTCGGATTCCACGTTAAGCAGTAGGTCCACGTCTCATATAGCCTCGATGCTGAAAGGTGCGCTGAATTGAAATCAAATCAAATATACACTGAATTATTTTACGGTCATGTTATTTTAAAACTTCACCTATACACCACTACATTGAATTATTTTAGGTTATCTTCAATTTTATATTGTTTTCCACTTCGTCATCGCTTATTTCGGCTTCTGCTGCTCAGACATCATTCGGAGAATCGCTGGTCATTTCTGGGTTTAATATCTTCAAACTTGCTTGCAGACTCCTCACTTCCACATTTGTGTTCACTTATTTCTGCATTATCTTATTTGTTATCATCTTTTTTAGACAAAGCTTCCACGAGATCATCTTGGCTGATTTATCCGAATAGTCCGTTCGTTACATTCCCCTCCGTTATTTTAAGCTGTTCATTTCTAGTTTCATCTTTTTTCACATTTTGTGCCAATTTGTTAACTCTGTCGACCTCTCTTCTGTCCACTAAAAAAATATTTATATTTATAAACCTTGAAATATCTCCAAAGCAAAGGTCACGTGCGGAGTGAAGCACTGAAAAAAAATTACACGTTTAGTCGCGCGCGGTGGAAAGCACCGCAGAGTCACTAATAAATCACTAGTAGTTAAACTAAACAACGCATAACGGAGTGATTGAGCAGGAATGATCGTGAAAGTGAGGGCGAAGATTAGCTGGACGGTGGAGTCTGTCCGACTAACAGGGTGGACATACGATAAAAAAAAAATTCCCTGAGGTGCTTTTGACCGCGGCGCGACTACTCGAAGGTTAAGTCTCTACTAAAACCAGAAGCGGTATTAATTCACCCGACCTTTTCTCTTAATAGGTTAGTCAATGAAGGAGGTGGATTTTCTGCGACAAGAAACTACTTGTCCCTTACGTTTTTTATTCTATGAAGATCAACGTTAAACATAATAGTGTTTTATATTTGAAAGCTCGGGTTTGAATGGCGTTTATAGGCCTGTCAATAAGAGATGATCTAGGGTTGAATAAGGAAAAAATGGTGGAAAGCTGGAACAAATTTTACTTTCTTTATAAAAGTATCCGTAACAATATACTAATTTTGCACCCCTCTACCCGGATTTGGCCGCCATCTTGGAAAAATTGCGTCAAAAATTAGTTTTTTGTAAATATCTCGCATGGAATGCATTTTAGAGCAAAACATGTTACTAAAAAAAAAATCTAGATTAAATTCTCTACAAGAAATGTTATCTTCATTTTTTCTCTAGGAAACACCGTTTAGATGCTATGGGTGTGCTGATTACGAATTTATTTTTCAACATCGCTTTGTAGCAGTTGATTGTGTATTGTTTGTAGCAGTGTATTGGCTCTCTTTCTTGTTAGCTTCCATTTAGTTGAAAGCACAAGTCACAGCATCTGAAACAACACCATCTTTCGGACGACCATGTTTCATTCCAGAAGATATCTTGTAGAACTTTCGCATGCATGAGAAATGGTATCTGCCTTCAGCAGCAACTAAATCATGACCATTGCCAATTCTAATATCAACTTCTTTTACCCAACCGTCATTTCTTCTGTCGGCTGCTTCCATAATAGAATCTTTAACTTGAATTGTCTCGACGCGATGTACACTTTCAGGCTCACTCACAAGTTTTTTTTTTTTTTTTTAACTCTGCTTGTTTAAAAATTAATCTGACCTACATTGTCCACAGGCAGGCATCTTGAAAATTAAATCTTAGTACTTCTAACCTAAGAATTATCGCGTAGGTGATGAGGTACGTCGTTATAGCAAAGCTTTGCTTACTTCTTGCTTTTCTATAAATTTTTCTACACTTTTCATGGACCGTAACACCTTCCAGTCCTTTAAGTTGCCATTTCTTTCCTTCTTTCACTTCAATACTGCAGCCTACTAATGTTTTCAATCACTTTTCTGCTACTATATACGTAACACCCTCACTGAGAAGTCTCTCACAGATAAAACATCTTTTAGCTGACGATATCTTGAACATAGATGATCCAATAGACCTGATTACTTATCCTTAGACGCAGCTGCAATGAATGAAAAATATATTAATTTATTTTTTATAAAAAAAAACACTAAAACAAAAAATAGTATTAGAAAATTTTCGCTAAGATTCTGCTACAAAGCGATGCTGAAAAATAAATTCGTAATTAGCACACTTATAGCATCTAAACGGTGTATCCTAGAGAAAAAATGAATATAACATTTCTTGTAGAGAATTTAATGTATATTATTATTATTATTATTATTATTATTTTGTAATAACATGTTTTGCTCTAAAATGCATTCCATGCGAGATATTTACAAAAAAAAATGGTGCCATGTTTCCAAGATGGCGGCCAAATCCGGAGAGGTAGAGGGATTCAAAATTAGCATGTTGTTACGGACACTTTTATAAAGAAAATAAAATTTGTTCCAGCTTTCCACCAAATTTTTCCTTATTCAACCCTAGATCATCTCTTATTGAAAGGCCTACAAACGCCATTCAAACCCGAACTTTCAAATATAAAACACTATTATGTTTAACGTTGATCTTCATAGAATAAAAACCGTAAGGGAAAAGTAGGTTCTTATAGCAGAAAATTCACCATCTCCGGTTTTAACGTTGATCGCTATAGAAATGAAATGAAATGAAATTTGTCAGTTTAACTTCCGACGTTTATGCCCTTTAATTTCAGGGAGACGATACTTAAGGCACTTGAATGATGATGGAAGAATTGGTGGAATGAGAATGTGAAAGGAAATGAAAGTAATCCTAGAAAACCCACAGACGCCGTGTTCTCTATCACATACTTTCGTAGTCGGGAATCGAACCAGATAATTGGTTTTAGATAATTGGCACAGCAAACGTTAAGGAAAAGGTTAAGACAAGATTTGACTTTAACAAATTAGAGAGACTTTTGGTGTGTTCGTTCCTGATTGTTTCTGCGGTGATTTACCTTTTGAGCTTGATGTAGTTCCATCGTAGAAAGGATCCTTCAGCGTGCGATCTCACCTTCATACACTAATCGTCAAGCAGGCCCCCATCGTTCCTCATCCTCCTGATTTTGTTCATCATTCGTTTCCGGGGTTTGGTTGAAACTCCGCCTCTCTCCTCCTCCTAATCCGAACATGGGACGGTGGTGTCCAAACTGGCACCTCCCACATACGTCATGAAGCCCAAAGTCAGCAAGCTTTAAGAATGCAGACCTATAGGGAAGTTAGGACAGACAGGAAGAGAATAAAGGAATCCAGAAGTGAAATATTAACTAGCTTTGCGGAAGCTTGGGTAGGAAAGGACATTTGCCTTGTGCCATCATTTATTATTAACAGAAAGAAAAAAAAGAGAAATTACAGCGTGCTCTTCGAGCCTTGAGACTACAACAATAATTGTAAGGAAAAAAAATAAATAAAATCTTCCTTGTGTACATCGTCGGGAATCGAATCCGGAACCTCTGGGATGGGTTACGGAACACTTCAGTCTTCACCCATTTCATCATTTACAGAAAATTTGGGGGAGGATTAATCTTCCCTGTCCCCCCCATCAGAGACACCCGAGCTTCAGATGAGATGCTTCTTCAATGAGAACGTTCAATTTTCCCGCCAGTAAGTTCATTAAGGTTAGCTTTGTCCTGATTTTTTCTTTTTCTTTCTTTCTTTCTTTCTTTCTTTTTCTTTTGAACGTGTTCCAAAAAGTTTTTCCCGTTATAGTCAATTTGTGTTGCCGTCCTTTCTTCAGTCTTAGGAAGTAACTTAACAAAACTAGCTGTTATTTTAATGCGTTACAATTCTTCAAGTATCCTGCCTAGTTTGGATTACTTTTCTTTGCGTTACCTTTCGGTTGAGAAACTGAGCTCCTCCGTGGCTAAGCGATTAGCGTACGCGCCTTTGGCGTGGGAGACCCGGGTTCGATTCCGGGCGGGAGCTCATGTGTTTCGGATTCCACGTTAATGAGTAAGTCCACGTCTCATATAGCCTCGCTGCTGAAAGGGACACTAAACTAAAATTAACTCAACTCGGATGAGAAACTGCTATATATTTACGTATGTTTTTTGTAAACAAGTGTTTCTTTCCTTTAAGTGAGCTCCTCCGTGGCTAAGCGGTTAGCGTACGCGCCTTTCGCGTGGAAGACCCGGGTTCGATTTCCGGCGGGAACTCATATGGTTCGGATTCCACGTTAATCAGGAGGTCCACGTCTCATATAGCCTCGTTGCTGAACGGGACGTTAAACCCAAAATCAACTCAACTCTTTCCTTTAAGTGAATTTCTCAGAACGGAGCAATGGAACATGTCAGTGACCGACAATCAGTCACCGATGCACGGAGAAACAGATAAAAACTTAGTGCCATTTGCTGTTTTTGGAAGATGAGTACAGCCTCAGAGAAATCACCTGTACTGATTACAAACACTTCGAAGCTTTGTCATAGATTTTGACAGCTCCAAGTCAATACATTCAGTGAGTGAATTGTGAGTGCAATGATAGTCTAGTTTACTTCGGTTGGTGTTCTTTTTTATATAAAGATGGAGAACAAACATATTTTACCGTTTGAACATTTGAAAAAAAAATACTTTTCTTAAAAGCTGATGATAATAGTGGAAAGAATTTGAAAGTAAAATGGAACAGCCAACTCTGTGATAGGAACTAGGTATCCCGAATACGAGCAACGCTTTCATTACATCACCGTGCTACACTGCAAAAAATCGTTGTGTTATTTCAACGACATGTCTATGTGTTAACACGATTGTGTTAAAATATAACACAAACAAGTGGTTAGAACAACTCACTCTCCATTTGGAATTGTGTGTCAAATGCCGGTAGTTGAAATGACACACAGCCTGAGTGTTAAATTAACACAACTGTAGAATCTTTGGTGTTGTTTTCTGCGTAATTGCCAAATATATTGGACATCTAGTTATAAAGGCTTTTGAATTGAAGCTAAGACAAACAGAGTAGAAAGAAATACTTAAACAAATCCAGGTATACGCAAAATTTCAAAATGCAAACCGCGCGATGTGTTTTCAATTGTTTTATATAATGTTTCTGAAGAAACCCTAACAGCACAAGATGTGCTAGGCATGTGCCATTTAGGTGTTCTGAATTCATCTCCCACATTTGATGCTTTAATTGCTTCTTTTTCTAAGCGATTGTGTACTAGAAGCAACAAACACATCAACTTTATTAGATTGCAACTGGCGCCGATCATTTGAAAGTGAATATGGAAGAACTATAAAATAAAGTAAATAGACAGTCGTCATTTTGGTATAAAATTAGGTCTACATAACGAGCAGATTTTCTCTTATCCCGAACGGTTATCGTCGAATATAGTCGGCTTAAAGGACCACTCTGACTAGCCAAATTCAAAAGACCTCAACAATTTATCCCTCTACAAGCGACATTTCCTACATCCCCTCAGTAGCCAAGTCGGAAGAGCACGCGGCTAGTAATTGAAAGGTTGGTACTTCGTGTCCCCCCGTCATTGGAGTACATTTTTTTTATTTGTTTAAAGTATTTTTTTAGACTCACCATAATGTAAACACATTACGCATATAGGCGATTTAACATATTTTGGGGGAGTAATTTTGTGGTTCATTAACGCTTACGGCACGGCTCAACACCGGTTGTGTGTTATAGACGTAACACATCCCCTGTGTTAAACGCCAACAACGTGGAGTATGTGTTGAACTAACACTGAATAGTGGTAGTTACTCTGGTACCACTGCCCTGTGTTAAAATTGAGTTGAATTAACACAACCATTTTTTACTGTGTAGGTATTATTGTTATTTGTGAAATATATGAAAGTTGAATAGTACTATTCTGTTTATACTTATGAAGACATTAGAAGTTGCAATTCCTTATGGGAAAAAATGTTTCAATTTCAACAAAGAAAAAAGATAAGAATCCATATCTTACTACTATTATGAACCTACAGTTCTAAACATTTACTATGATTGAGGAAAATCAGAAAGTGCAATAATAATAATAATAATAATAATAATAATAATAATAATAATAATAATAATAATAATAATAATAATAATAATAATAATAATAATAATAATAATAGTAGTAGTAGTAGTAGTAGTAGTACGGGTTCGATTCCCGGCGGGAGCTCATGTGGTTCGGATTCCACGTTAATCAGTAGGTCCACGTCTCATATAGCTCGCTGCTGAAAGGGACGCTAAACTAAAATCAATCAATCAATCAATGAATAGTAGTAGTAGTAGTAGTAGTAGTAGTACGGAAAATTGAAATAATAAGAATATATATATTTACATATTAAAAGTTTCGGCCCTAAAAGTAACGAGTTACATTTTAAGGGAAAGTAAAGTAACTTGTAACGCGTTATATTTTTTACAAGTAACTTTTCAAACACTCCCTCTCTTGCACCATAACACGAGTGTCACAGAATTACCCCCTCCCCCAATTTATCAATTTTAATAAAGTTCGCCACTATAACCCTTTTTACTGTTACATACCTACGTTATCGACATATCTCACAAATCGTAATTAAGATTTTTAATATCAATTTTAGGTAGCAGTTTTCGTAACAGCTGTCCTACCCTTTGCAGCGCGATAAAATATTTTTAACAATTGATCCCCCATCACATTCTCAATATATTTGAGACTGTTATGTTTCTGACAAGGTGCTGTACAGTTATTTCGGAAGGTTTACCATTCTGACGAGCCATGGAATTCCGAGTTCAACAAGCAAATATGTGTTTGTCCCAAAGTTACCCTGGCTGTAACAAGGTAACCCAGTTTACCGGTATCTTACTTAGTAGCAATATGACCACAGCTCAACAGTAGATGACAGTGGGCCAAGACTTTGAGTAAAGAGTCCTGTCTCCCTCCCCTCTTCAAGGCCGCCCTGTAATTGAGTTGAGTTGATTTTGAGTTTAGTATCCCTTTCAGCAGCGAGGCTACATGAGATGAGGACCTACTGATTAACGTGGAATCCGAACCACATGAGCTCCCGAGAAGAATCGAGCCCGGATCACCCACGCCACGCTAACCGCTTAGCAACAAAGGAGTTCTCAATCCTATAATTGCATCACAGTCTAATGTAGACCATATTTTGGTCTCCTGAATGCAGGACAGATTGAAGGTGAAAAGCCTATAATCAGAAGTTATGAAAACTTCCTTTTTCTTCTTTTGAATGCTATACAAACATTTGTTTAGGTAAACATACAACAAGAGAGAGAGAATAAAAAGTTCAAAATTCACAATTCAAATAGTTCGTTGAGTGCCCGTTGGCGCTTTCGTCTGCATAGTTGTGTGAGTTCCAGAGTTACGAATGTTTATTCTGCCATCTATCGTGGCTATTCAAATTAAGTCTTAATGCTTCTAAACGTGATCTCGGTACGTAGTGAACAATATATGCAGTAATTACGAGGGGAGGAGAGATTTCCCCTCAATAACATTTCAATCCTCTGCTTCCTCTAAAAGCTAATTAAAGCTACTTGAGATACTTGTTTCCGTCAAACTACGTTTAGTGTTTAAAAATTAGAGATTTTTTTTTTGTTTTTGTAATCTAACCTAGAAAGTTGGTCACTGAATTTTCTATGTCTGTTATTTGCGAATTTTTCAATTTTGAGTCCGCCATTCGATAGAGCATCAAAAACTATCTCAAATAAGTTGTGGAATTTTTCGCGTCACTCTTACCGTTCCGGAAATATTGCCCAAAAAGGTTCCGATTTCGGGAGATTTAAGAAGCCATATCTCGGGCATCGTAAGTCATAGAGAGATGATACTGGTGTTGATGAATACCTAACGTGATGGTAAACATTTTGGTACCAAATATTAACCGGTAGTCACTGGCCAGCTGACCATTGTTCACCAGATGTAGGCCATAAAATTTCCGATTGCGGGAGATTTAAGGAGCCATATTTCGGGTACCGTAAGTCATAGAGAGATGATATTTTGCGAATTTTCCAGTTTTGAGCACTTCGTTTTGAGCATATGTCTTAGTAAAACAACACACCGTACAACATTTTAACAAGCTTCCTCCTTCGTAGAAACTAAACACTTTCTCATTATTCCTGATTACACGGTTCCAGAAGTCCAGTGGCTTGTTGATGTGCGTGCGTCCTTGCGAACCCTAAGCCAGCATGTACATGTGCATCTGTTAGTTTCACCTGCAAAGCAGAACAAATAATATGAGTAGTTACATGTTTCTGCACTGCATTCCAGACTTAAAGTTGTTTTTAGGTGTGTTGCAGTAGCGAACGGGTTTACTGCGTTAGCTTCAATAATCGAAACATTTTCGTCTTTCGGTGTCACTTGCTACCTACTAAGTTTCGCTTTAGTTTGTAATCACTGTTTCCCTTCTGCTTCGAATAGATCAATTCAATAGCGTACTGTTTCAATATCCAGGCTAATGGTTGAGTTGATTTTAGTTTAGCGTCCCTTTCAGCAGCGAGGCTATATGAGACGTGGAGCTACTGATTAACGTGGATTCCGAACCAAATGAGCTCCCGCCGGGAATCTCCAGGCTAATGGCTCGAACAACTTGTTTTCAAGGCATTCTACCTTCCCATATGTAATTATTCTTTCTCTAATTATACGAGACAAATAGCCTACCATCTATGTTTCTTTTATATATAAAAGCAATTTGTCGTAGAAAACAAACAGTTCTGGGATATTATCCTTAATCCTTAATCCAAACTGGGATATTATATCGCTTTCATTATGATACATAACCTAAGACGGCAGTGGGGATTCGAATTTTTGCGGAAAAAGATTGAGTATCTCGCAAGCCGTTAAACTTACGGAGCTGAAATTCAGAGTATTAACCCTTTATTGAAAATAATCAGAATGTGTTCTAGCTTTTAAAAAAAAATCTCCTTTATGAGGGGAGGCACTTTATATATATGGAAAATTGGTAGTGAGTTGGTTTGTAAAAATGATCGAAAACGATCGATATTAGTTGAGAAAAAATTCAGAAGCAAAAAAATACAGTGCTTCCCTTCATATATCCATTGCTTTCTACTATAATAATTGCTGAAGCTTATGTTTATTATATCGAGCGCTTACAGCACAGGGCAATCAAGCCACAAAGTTGTGAGAAAAATATACATGACATTTGTACTGTAAGCTTAATTACATGGAAATTTTAAGTTTGGATTGTACGCATAATTATATGGAAAATTTTATACTTCTTTCCCTTTACGTTGGTCTACTTACCTTGATTTGGGACTTTCAAATTTCATCCTTTTTTCCACCGAAAATTATTGATAATTCAACAAGGAAATAATTATACTATGATAATTTAGTTGAAATTAATTGTAATTTGGCCCATGACAAACAGCGGTGTGTTAATTGAAGGGTCAGAAGGGGGAAATTCCCAGGCACCTCTGAACACTTCCCCGGCACCTAGTTCGCTTTTGCTTTCTAGGGGTGAAGGAAATTAGTAATGACATCAAACCTTCATGTGTAATTACAAATATTAAAGTTATAAACAAATAAGAAATCATCAATGTATCAGGCTTTAATTGAAAATTTATGCTCAAGATTCCCTATCGAAGGCATGGTAGATGAAGTTTCTGTTCTCCATGAGTCGACATTGCCAACTGACATGGTCGATATGGAAAATATGTTGTATGGTGATAGAGAGATGATACTTCTTGCTGAGTATTTCAAAACTGACCAAGAAAAATCGTTATCAGACTTAAGCCTAACAAGCAGATTGTCGATGAGGAGTTCCAGAAATCGTGTAAAAGTATTATCGTTTTCCAGGACAGAGTGCGAACGGGGATTTTCCCTTATGAACTTACAGATGACTGATTTTAGAAATATACTAAGTGCTCAAACATTGTCTAACTTGTGGTTCATCAATGTTAATGGCCCACCGCTAGACAAGCTCAAACTAGACGAGCTTGTTTCTCTGAAGAATGGACATCATAACGCTGCGGATGATTTACCACGAAAAAATTCTGGAGGCCAACAGGAAATGAACCCGATTTCAGATTTGTTTTAAGGTGGCAAATTACTAGTTAATGGAAAATGTATACTTCTATTACTAATGGGTTATTTGTGTTATTCAACTTTGTATCTAATTTTCAATAAGTCTCTTCTTTGCTTTTTATAAACTAGAAGGTAAACTACTTTGAATAAATATTCATAATAATTGCTATTATGCATATTTGTAACTTAAATTTAACGTGGTGTTTTAGTGATTACACAAATTACAATTATGAGCATACTTTATGGATATGCTCTCACAGAGAGTACCCGAGCACCTTTATACGCTATGAAAAACTGATTTTTCAAGTCTTTCGTGATAAAAATATTGTGAACTCAGAAATCATAACTTTTTCCATATTGTACAGTGATATTTTCCTGCGAATAGAAGTTTCTTTTGGAATGCATTGAGAAATTAGCACTTGCAAGAATACTTTCCTAGTACAAGTATATTTTAGGCATACACTAATTTCCCCTCACCTCGAAGTGCTTCAATTTCCACACTGACAAGCACTTTACCATTTTATACCGTAAAGATCAGATCCACCGTTATTGTAACAGATTGGTGCTTGAGTGATTGACCGTAGAAATTCGAACTCCAATTAGTGACAATTTCACAGTCTTGTTTGATTACAAGTGTAAACTCTTTGGACAGTAGAGAAGAGGTCGTGGATCACGTGTCAGAGTTGATGACGATGGATTTTGGTGAGTTACACTAGGTCACAGTGGATGACAGTGGTTCATGGTGGGTGGTGGGTCAGAGTGGGTCACTGTGAGTGGTGGGTCATGGTGGGTGGTGAGTCAGTTGATCGTTGGTCAAGTTTTTATTGACCCACACCAACTCTGGATCTGGCAATACTCTTGGAGTATTCTCAACTGTTCCCTTTTACAGACTCCTTCTGCAATTTTAGAAGTAGCATTGAATTCTCAAATTTTAAATAATATAATAATAAGTTTTATTTATGTATTGAGAACAGCTGAGAACAGACATACAGAAAATAATAATAAAATGCAGGTTTGATTTGAGTTTAACGTCCCTTCCAGCAGCGAGGCTATATGAAACGTGGACCTCAGCTTAACGTGGTATCCGCACAGTATGTGGTCCCACCGGGAATCGAACCTGCTGTCCCACCTAAAGAAGCGTACGCTAACCGCTTAGCAACGTGGAAACTCAGAAAAATGCAGGAGTAGAATATGTAAATAATAGAATTAGCAATGGTTGGAGAAAATGAAGAGAAGTTGCAGGAGTAGTGTGTGATCGTAGGGTAACTATATGCGTTAAAGAAAAAGTTTAAAAACAGTAGTGAGACCTGCCTTATTATACAGAGTGGAATGTTGGACGACGAAAAAGAAAGAGGAACAGAAGTAGCATGTTGAGGAGATGAATATGCTGCGGTGGATGTGTGGAGTGAGGCGGAAGGACAAAATTTAGAGTGAAGTGATCCAGGGAACAGTAAAGGAGAGATCATCATCATATGTATATCCAAACTGTCCTAATCAGTTTCTCTTTCTGTTCTTAATAATATCTAAAATTGTTATTTTTTCCCATCATTTTTAACACCCCATGTTTCGTTTTCTGCTCGACAACTCTTTCTATTCTCCTCCATAGCCACTTTTCGAAAGCTTTCAGTCGTCTCGTCCATGTTTCTGACCCAAACGAGTACAATATAGTCCACACGAAGCATTTTATAAGTCTTTTTCTCAACTTCAAAATCCAAATAAATAAATAAATAAATAAATAAATAAATAAATAAATAAAATAAAAAATTGTCTTTTCTTTCTCCTAAAGGCTTATTTGGCCATTCCTATCCCTGCTTTTATTTCACGTTCACACTTCATATCATGACTAATAATACTTCCCAGGTATCGAAAACTAGTCACCTTTTCTTAATGAACCCACAGTTATTCTAGTTATTTTATGTATGGTAGTAACACCTCGCTACAACACCATGCCGTAAGCGTCAGTGGACCACCAATGGTAAACTAGCGACATCTCGCCAAAAATTGGTGGCCCGCAGCGATGATCAGCGATGGCCCCACTTCCGTTTTGAAAGTTATAACACCAGGGGCCCACCAGTGGCAGAGACGCGATGGAACGCCAATCAACCACAAAATTAGCCCCCAAAATATGTTAAATCGCTTATTTGTTCACATTAAGGTGAGTCTAAGAAACATTTAAAAAAAAAACTTTTAAAAGTACGCTGGGGTGGTCACGAACGACTAACCTTATGATTACTAGGCGCGTGTTCTTTCGACTTCGCCCCGGTGGCGGTGAAGGAAACCTCGCTTGTAGAGGGATGAATCATTGAGGTATTTTTAATTTGGCCAATCAGAGTGCTCTTTAACCGTGTATGTTCGACGATAACCATTTGAAATTAGATAAAATGCGTTCGCCATGTAATTTTATAACAAAATGACACGGGTCTATTTACTGTATTTCATGGTTCTTCCACAGTCATTTTCTAATTATCGGCGCGAGTTGCCATCTAAATTCATACAATTATACGCACTCATCTTAAGATTTTTCAACCAAAACTGAAAATGGTTAAAATTTACTACTACTTCTGGTTTCAATGCTCATTTCCATAAAACAAAGCTTCTAAGTGGTATCGAGATGCTGTTTTCTGCAAGCTGTTCAGCTTTGCAAGAATAGATTGCATCTCCCAGTTAATCCTCTATTCAGACCTAAAATGGTAAAAATTAACGTCTTCCTGTTTCAACATTTATCGTCGGGGAACAAAAGCAGTAAGATATAATAAGTAGGCCTAATGGCTATACAGTATCCACTGAGAAAAATCCGTTATCCGGAAAGCGGTACATTGTACAAATATACGGTATCCATGTGTTTACTACAGAAATCTATACTGAGCATACGCTATCTAAATGCTACATACGTACTACCCTTTTCCCTCTTAGATGTTACATCATGCTGTTGCAGGATGTCTGACATCTAACAATTTTACGTATATTACATATATACTGTATATTCAAAGAAATAGAAACACTGATCACACATGAATCAGAAAATGCTTAAAAGTAGACGAAAATATTAAATCTAAAACAACTGCTGGAAATAAGTTTGTAAATCACTGTCTCCATTGACAGACCTTCTCCAATTCTCCTTATTCCAACATCTTTTTCTTTCTAGGGAAGAGAAGATCTTGCTTGCAACACTGAGTATGCATTGAAATTGAAATTGAAACAGGAAAACTTGAAAAAGTTTCAGTACGGCCGGGATTTGAACCCGTGTTTAAAGAATAGAAGTTCAATGCGCTAACCACTCACCTACTGCACCATTTAATCTTTCACCCCAACTAATACCAAGTTAAAGTCATTTCATGATAAAATATAAACAAGACAGTCAAATATAACAAAAACATACAAATATAAACAAAATATTAAAAAATATAAACAAGAAAATATAAGCAACTTGTGTCAGTGTCTTAATGATTTACTCGAGATTTCCTTGTTTAACTCAAAAACAAGTTATATAGACGTTTCTCAATGAGGAAAATATCACGAAACGTTGTTCAAGTTGAGGCTACGTCATCGGCAGATCCGTAACTTGTAGGGGGCAGGGGCAACTGTCCCCCAGAGAAGCTCCCCGCCGTTCGAGCGGGCTCATTTTGAGACAATTTTTTTTTACTCCATATACAATATGGACATGAAATTCGAAATGAAGCATGAAATAGGGTCGCTCCATTACATAAACAAAACAGCACACAAAAGGTAAATAGAACAAAAATGAGTCTTGGACCCAGTTCAGTAAAAAATGTCTGCTATTAGGAGCTCTAGAAATAATGTTTATTCGTATGGCTTTGAGATTTATCAATATTGTCCCCTTAATAATTTTGTCATATATGGAATGGGCGCAGTGAGTAACTAACGGAACCGCAGAATTTGCCGTGCGGGAGGGCCCACAGGCTTCGGAGGGGCCCTAAATATTAAGATAAAGTTGGAAAGAGGGGACCCAAGAATTAGAAAAACGTCTTTTTCTAGGGGCCAAAATAAGCTTATTAATGCTTGACCCCCCCAGAAAAATATAAGAAACGGCGCTGGCCATCGTTTGCAGGTATGGTCCCGATTTACATTACATTTCGTATTTATCATAACTTCTGATTTCCAAAGAAGAAACGACGACATAAATTATTTTCACATTCTTTGAATTGTATCAATACGTGTAGAAATAGTCAGCTCTATATTTATGTTCCATAACTACTAGTCTATTTTCTTATATTCATGTGAGGAATTTGTGGCAAATTGAGCCGGTAGGACTAGCCGAGTGATCTCGGGCGTTCGGCTTCTGATCATGAGGCAAAATCCACTGGGGGTTCGAATTTCTCTGAAGAGCAAGGTCGCAGCTTTAACTGTCCTCAGTATTTCTGTGTTGGTGTCCTTGTAGTGTTTGAAATACTTCGAAAGAACATAAGTTGCCAGTGGCGAACAATACTCCGGTTGGGACGATTTGTTTTAGAAATTGTGAAAGGAGGAAACTCCCATTGCAGCTACATGGGTTCAAATCCCGTCGTGGCAAGTATTAATTTTTCTGATTGGGAAGATAATGTTTATCTAATTGGTATTGTAGTTATGTTATTCCTTTATTATTATTATTATTATTATTATTATTATTATTATTATTATTATTATTATTATTATTATTATTATTATGCAAGATGGCGCCGTCTGAAGACGCATGTGGATTGTGCGACAAGCCATTTTTTGGCAAACAATTAATACTAGCGTGTAGTTTATGTGCAAAACGGTTTCATGTGAAAAACTGTCTAAAATTTGGACGTATAGAGTACGATATGTACTATGAAAAAGGTGTATCAACGTACAAATGCCAAAATTGTATAAGGAACAGGGATGACACCACAATGGTCACCCCCACAATGACGAAGAATATTAGGATGCAAATTAGCAGCCACAGTAAGAATTCAGATTCTGAAATCAGTGAGAATGAAGATTTAGATAAAAATGCAGGTACACTCTTAAGTAAAAATAACGTAAGTTGTTCCACGTGTTGTGATATAGTGAAAAATAAACTGTGTCAAGTGTTATCAATATTAAAGGACATGAATGATAAATATGATTCACTGAAAGCAGAAATCATTTCAGTTAAACAGGAAAACATAAAATTGAATGAATTAATATCGAGTGGAAATAAAATTAAAACATTCGCTGAAGTAGTAAATAATCCATCGCCAAATAAACAAAACGGTGTACAAGGTGAAAATATAAACACAACCAGCAAGGTCAATGAATCAGCTTGCAGAACACCACCAGAAGACAGAAGTGTAGGTGATAGTGAGTGGAAGCTTTTTTCCGAACGCCCGAGGCGTAATATCCAAGCAAGACAGACAGAAACAAACCAAATGCATGAGTCAGGTCTCCTTAACAGAAATCGTTCCAATTTAATGAAAGGAAGAATGAACACAGATAAGCTGAAGGTCAATAAGAAACCCTCTCGTGCGGTTGCTTTATTCGTTACACGGCTTGACCCAACTGTTTCTTGTAATGATGTTAGTGAGTTCGTTAAAGATAGTGTAAATATTGAAGTTGGAAAGTGCGTAAAACTAAAGACAAAACATAACAGTTACTCTTCATTTTATGTAAGTGTACAAGAAAACGAGTTTGATACTGTATGTAATGCAAATGTATGGCCAGATGGTGTATTGTTTACTAGGTTTATGGGCCGTCTAAAAACTGAAATGGTTGTGGAATCACCTGAAAATGATTTGAACAAAAAGGAAGAAAAGTCAGGTAAATAAATTTGTCTTTCTTTGTAACTTAAACCAAAATATGAGTACCTCGCACTTATTTTATCAAAATGTAAATGGTATTAATACAAAAGAACGGTCTTTCACGGACGAAGTAAATTGTGAGGATTACGATATCTATTGTATCACAGAAACATGGCTAAAGGAAACAAATGTGCATTTTGTACAATTATCTAATAAATACAATATCATTAGGAGGGATAGGAACCTGGCATTAGAAAACAAATCTAATGGGGGTGGATGTATGATTTTAATAAACAATAAATATTCATACTCAATGATACAAGTCCCTGACGATAGGTTAGATGTAATAGTACTAAAAATTTTAATCCCTGACCATAAACCACTTTTGCTTTGTTTGCACTATTTTCCACCTGCTTTACCGTTAAAGAATTTTACAAATTTCTGTGACTGGTTGAGTTCTTACTTGTTAACAATAAACGGTGATTTTGTAATATTAGGTGATTTTAACGCTGGAGGAATCGACTGGGAAACTGGGACTGTAACCGCTAGCAATTTTTATATCAAGAAAAAAACAGAAAAGGTAGTAGAATTAAGCAACCTTCTTCAATTGAATCAGCTAAATAAGTCATACAATGTCATGAATAAGGATAAAGTATTGGACCTGTTGCTTACGAATATAGAAAATAGTGCAATAAATTTTAATGTTGAACCAATTACAAAAATTGATCGTTTTCACCCACTATTTGTGTACTCATGGAATATTATAAGAAATAATAACTTTCAAAAGAATACAAAACAGACCAGCAATTATGACTTTAAGAAAGCGGATTTCTTACAGGTTTATTACGGAATAAAGAATATAAAAGAAATTAGTGATCCTACCAACAATGTCGATAAAATGTGTGAAACCTTGTATGACAATATATACGAAGTTTTTGATTCTTACGTACCGAAGAAGCTGTATAATAATAATACAACATATAGAGACCCGTGGATGACTAGAGATCTTAAATCATTGATAAATAAGAAAACAAAATATTTTGTAAAGGCTAGACAATCAAATAATAAAATTTGGTATCAGAGGTACTCCGACTTAAGAAAGGTGGTCAGAAAGAAATATCTAGAGGCTAGAAAAGTTTACTTCTTATCATTGGAGAACAGTATTTGTAAAGACAGTGTGTACTTCTGGAGATCTTTCAAAAAATCACATAATAAACAAATACCAAAACAGATGAAGTATAATGATACATCATTGTTAGAAATTATTGACATAGCAGAATGTTTTAAAGTCGTATTTTATAATTCTTTTAATTTTTACTCCAACCAAAGTAAAAGATGTAAGGTTACGAAACTGACAGAAAATAATGATAATTATATGTCGATTTATATTCCATCCATTACGCAAAAAGATGTAATTGAAACAATTAGTAAAATTAAAGGGAGTACTACACCTGGACCTGATAACGTTCCATATTATGTAATTAAAGGCTGTAACAATGAAGTAGCGTCAAATCTAGTAAACATATATAACGCGTCGTTAAAGACTGGAATATTTCCTTCAAAATGGAAGCAGTCATACGTAGTGCCAATATACAAACATGGTGATCAAAATGACGTTAAAAATTATAGGCCTATAAGTTTAGTAAGTGTTTTCTCTAAGATTTTTGAAATAATTGTGCACAAACATTTATATTTTAATGTAAAGAATATATTAAGTGATATGCAACATGGTTTCTATAAAGGTAGATCAATTGCAACAAATCTTATCCATTTTACTGATTATACATACTTTGCACTAAAAAAAAAAAAAATCTACAGGTAGATGTGATATATATATATCGATATGTCAAAGGCTTTTAATTCCATTGATCACAAATTACTTCTAAGTAAGTTATCAAACATTGGCTTATCATTGTCATATATTAATTGGTTTGAAAGTTACTTATCAAATAGAACTTTTAAAGGAAAGATAGGGAATGTAAAATCTAGTCAAGGTCCAATAGGGAAGGGGATATCTCAGGGATCTTCCCTGGGGCCACTTCTTTTTTCTCTATTTATCAATGATTTACCAGCAAAAGTCGAATACTCAAAAATACTTTTATATGCAGATGACATAAAGCTTTTTAGAGTAGTTAATAACGAGTATGATAATTATCTGCTGCAGAAAGATTTAGATACAATAAATCATTGGTGTGAAAATAATTTATTAATGATCAACTCTGAGAAAACTAAACATATGACATTCACTAATAAAACTCAATATTTTGTTAGCAAGTATAAAATCAATGGAGTAACAATAGACAAAGTTCAGCAAATTAAAGATCTCGGTATTTTGTATGACAGACAATTAAAATTTGCTAATCACATAAATGACGTTGTGCAATCAGCAAGGAAAAAAATAGGTTTTATATTTTATCAATGGCCTGATTTTATAAATGGTAGTTCGTATGTATACTTGTATAAGACACTTGTTAGATCTAAATTGGAATTTGGTTCAGTTGTCTGGAATAGTCTATCCAACACACTTGTTAACAAAATCGAAGCTGTACAGAAATGTTTCGTAAGGCTACTGTGTTATAAAATGAAAAAAGATTACTATGCACATGAATATGGATATTGGTTAACATTTTGGGGGCTTCAAGAACTATCGGAAAGGAGGAAAGTTACTAATAAATTATTTATTCAAATGGTGTTGGAAAATAAATATAGTAGCTAATATTGCTTAGAAAATATAGGAATAAGAGTGCCGACTTATAGTGCTAGGAATCAATCGACATTGGTTGCATTAAACTTAAAACGTGAAATAATAAGAAGGATGACAATGCCCTACAATTTAAAATGAACAAATGTTAGGATAAATATCAGAGCATTTCTTACAAAATTAAACAGTTTTAACTTTATGACAAGGGTTCTATATGACAAGGGTTCTAGCTGCTTATCTTTATTTTATTGTTATTGTGTATATTCAGTGTATTTTTATGTTATAATATTTTACTCAAAGAACCAGTCTTTTACGTTAAAATATGACAATAAGTGAAAGAGATTTCTGCATGTCAAGGTCGAATTTTAACTAAGGTTGTTTCATTATTTTAAATGGTAGTTAAATGAGACTAATTTGCATAGTTCTTTTAATCGTATATTTTGAGACTGACAGCTTTCTTTTATTTTTTGTTTTATATATCAGCTTGAACCTTATAATTTTAATATATTACTCTTCTGACAAAGGCTTTATCCTGCTCTAATAGTAATTTTATGTTATATAATTTCTGGTCTGTTTAAAATGATTATATAATGATTTTAACATAGTGCTGTATTTTTGCTTATGAGCTGTTCATAGCACTTAAAATAAAGTTATTATTATTATTATTATTATTATTATTATTATTATTATTATTATTATTATTATTATTATTATTATTACCACGGAAGGAAAGAAAAGTAACATAGTTGAATGTATTCATAGGATCAGAAAACATATACAGTATGTCAGATGTTTCTTAGGTTTACACATGAACGCAATTATATTATTACTTTTATGGATTTACAGATAGAATTATCATTTTAAGACAAGAAATGGAATATATGTGTTTGTTAGCTGATAACAGTAATGCATTGTGTTTCGCCCTTCTTCTAGGTAGAAAGGTGAGGTGACATCTTAAATAGGACAATTCCAGTGACTAGCGTTGTAAGTTCGATCACTATTTGCAATTTGTGCACAGCTAGGAACAATTCCTTGGATCTCATTTTTGGCCCATACTACAGCAGTAAGGACATGTTTAGCCCTTATGTATTCATCAATTCTTGTCCAAACACGTCACTTCCCAGACAGTTACGAATAACGTTGATACGGATGACGTAATTTTGTGTCGTTGGCATTTCACCTGTGAAGGAAGTCTTCTAAACTCTTAGACCCAGAGAAATTGAATATTTTTTTATGCTACTACAGATCAGAAGTATCAGTATTGCAAATTATAAAAAAATGCTGAGTTGCCACAGCTGATATCAAACTCGCGTCCCCAAAATTATGAAACAAACGCTTAAGTCACTATTCTAAGACATCACTATTCAGGTAGAAGGAAAAAATGGAGCTGCAGTGAACTCAGTAATTACACACTTTTACGATTCCAGTGTAATAATGCTGAAACTTTCTCATTTCAGTCATGATAAAATAGTAAAGTATTATACAGAAAGAATAGTACAGAGAGTAGTAGAAAATGGATCGATCTGGGCCATATGAGGCCAACTGAAGCCAACATAGAACAACTCAGGAGCCCCTGGGAAATCGAGCACCTTGAACCGTCGACCCACGGTCTTTTACGACCTCCATTTTAGGGGTGTATTTGTTCCCTTTTATGAGCACTTTTTAGGGGGTGTACTCGTTCTCTTTTACGACCTCCATTTTAGGGGTGTACTCGTTCCCTTTTATGAGCATATTTTTCAACCCTTATTTTAACATAGCAGAAATTACACTGAGACTATGAACACACAGCAGAGCAGATAACACATAAGACTACGTAACATAGCAGGGGTGTATTCGTTTTCTTTTATGATCACTTTTTCAACCCCTATTTTACCATAGCAGAGAATACATGGAGACTACGAACACATAGCAGAGAATACGTAACATAGCAGGGATGTATTTGTTCCAACCCCTATTTTAACATAGCAGAAATTACGAACACATAGAAGATAATACTTAAGACTACGAAACATAGCAGAGGTGTATTCGTTTTCAACCCCTTAGCATAAGACTATGTAACATAGCAGAACTAGTAAAAGAGTATGGTTTATTTTCCAACCCCTATTTTAACATAGCAGAAATTACGAACACACAGCAGAGCAGAGAATACATAGGACTACAAAACATAGCAGGGGTGTATTCGTTCTCTTTTATGGGCATATTTTTCAACCCCCATTTAAAAAAAAACAGAACATAGCAAATTCGTTCCACCCCTATTGAACATAGCACAGCTAATAAAAGAGTATGGCTCTTTAATCACACAGAGACTACGAAACATAGTGAAGATTAAAGGGTGTATTCGTTCTCTTTTATGAGCATATTTTTCAACCCCTATTTTAACATGGCAGAACATAGCAAATTCGTTCAACCCCTATTTAAACATAGCAGAGATTATTTTCTTTTACGAAGGTAGCAACCCGAAACCCTCCTCCTTTCTCATCCAGGGCTTGGGACCGGCAATGGCGGAGTTTAAAAAAATAACATCATCATACTTTCATAAATGAATAAAGCATAATATCATTAGCATCAATAGTGGTAAGAGAATTTGTTTAAGAAATCGTGCAGTGAATAACCAGATGCACGACATGCTAGATATAGAAAACAGTAATGTCAACAAAATTGAGATAAATCACCTTGAATACGTCTATTATTCCATGTATAATACAGACAGTTTCGTTTTAAAAACCTTATATGATGTTGTATATAAGGAGGTATACCATAGCTATCAAAATACTCTCCCACACACATATTAGATATATAAACCGCAACCCAATGTTCACCAGGCATATCACTATAATCAGTATTTATAATTATGGCGGCTGGAAATGTATGAATAAACAAAGGTAACTCATCTGCAGCATATACACCAATAAAATGATCTTTAGGTAAATTTTGTTGTAATGCTTCATAAAGTTCAATTGTATTTAACATTTTTAAATTAATTAATATATATTTTTCTCTGGAAACCAATTTCTAATTCTGAAGAGAATTCACCATAAATAATTGCTGTTACAGGAGCTCACTTTACGAACAGTTCGTCAGGAAAAAATAATATATAATAATAACCGCATGTACATGACTGGCGATAGTTCGTGTTGGTCCCTTCGTGATTCTCCGCGACAAGTCGAAAAAGCGTGGACCAAAATGAAGTCCTTGTTGCTATGCGGTGGTATCTTCAATACCCCGACTCTAAATATCTCTTTCGACTCGACGAAACCCTGCCGCCAGTTGCACAATAGCGGCAGTCCTTCGACGCGTGGCTATAGCGACGATCGACATTTACCGGCAAGTGCATCACTAGGTGTTGGCGACGTTTACTGCATGGGGTTATTATGCAAAATTCAAAATTCACATGTTAATTTAAATTTTTCAATTGTTACTTTTTATTTTACAGGTTTTTGCAATATAATACAACTTGTAGAGCAATCTTTCAGCTTTCTGGTGTTTTTTCCACGTCTCTATTACACATATTAACCATTTTATGACAATTTTTAATAATCACTGTAACTGAAAAAAATGCCTTCTTGACATCTTTGAACACCCTGTATTGGAACACTTTCAGGAGGAGAGAGGTAATATTTTGGATTTTTTCATCTCCCACTGTAATAAAGCTGGACATGATTTTTTTAACAAAAATTTGATATGGTGAAGTCTGATGACTTGTTGATTTGACATGGAATGTCCCTTTACTAACTTTTACAGTTTTTCCAGTAGCTCCTTAAAAACAGCGACAAAGGCACAGAAACAGTGAAGACAGTAAAAAGCAAAAACACTATTCGCGCGTTCTTACCTTGCCTGAAGTAAAACAATAAAATATGGTGAACATGCAACTTTGGTCTTCCATCTTGTATGTGGTGTTAAATCCAGAGTTGGAGTGGGTCAGTGGGTCAAATGGATCGAGTTTTCTGAGTGGGTCAGTTGGTCATGAGTCAATAGCATGTGACATACTCTCACCTACCTACCCACTCTACTCACTGCATTGTAAACAGCATATTCAGAACAGCATATTTTTTCTCACCCTAGCCATAGAAACTAAAATGCCGGGGAAGTGTTCAGAGGTGTCTGGGAATTTCCCCCTTCTTACCCTTCAATTAACACACCACTGTTTGTCATGGCCCAAATTACAATTAATTTCAACTAAATTATCATAGTATAATTATTTCCTTGTTGAATTATCAATAATTTTCGGTGGAAAAAAGGATGAAATTTGAAAGTCCCAAATCAAGGTAAGTAGGCCAACGTAAAGGGAAAGAAGTATAAAATTTACCATATAATTATGCGTACAATCCAAACTTAAAATTTCCATGTAATTAAGCTTACAGTACAAATTTCATGTATATTTTTCTCACAACTTTATGGCTTGATTGCCCTGTGCTGTAAGCGCTCGATATAATAAACAAAAGCTTCAGCAATTATTATAGTAGAAAGCAATGGATATATGAAGAGAAGCACTGTATTTTTTGCTTCTGAATTTTTTCTCAACTAATATCGATCGTTTTCGATCATTTTTACAAACCAACTCACTACCAATTTTCCATATATAGAAAGTAAAGAAGATTTTTTTTTTTAAAAAAAAGCTAGAACACATTCTGATTATTTTCAGTAAAGAGTTAATACTCTGAATTTCAGCTCCGTAAGTTTAACGGCTTGCGAGATACCCAATCTTTTTCCGCAAAAATTCGAATCCCCACTGCCGCCTTAGGTTATGTATCATAATGAAAGCGAGATAATATCCCAGTTTGGATTAACTCCTAACTATATACCAAAAGTAATTTCATTTGACTTTGCAATTTGGCCGTGATAGTCAGGCACACATAGTTACATTTAATTTTTTTATATAATAATTTATATATTACAGTAATTCAAAAAAGTATCTTTTCCAGTAGTTAGCTCCTCTAAAAACTCACAGGCCTCGAAAGCTAAGTAGTAGTATAAGTCCTATTGTTATTATTACAATTACAAATATCAATATCCAAAAATGTCTGAAGTTCTTTTTTCACTTAGATATACTCAGCTCAGGTAAGTAGACAGAAACAAATGGAAAAGGAAGGGAAATAGAGATCCTGAAACTAAAACGCAGACAAATTCACCAATCTTCACAAGATACTGTCCACAATGCGGTGAGCAGAGTGAGTTGGTAGGTTAGACTGAGTCGGTGGGTCGCAGTGGGTCATAGTTGGTAGTGGATCGCAGTGGGTCACGGTGGGTGGTGGGTCGCAGTGGGTCACATGCTGTTGACCCACAACCCACTGACCCACTCAGAAAACTTGACCCATTTGACCCACTGACCTACCGACTTACTAACCCACTCCATCTCTGGCCAGACCGAACTTCAAAAGAACTGTTTGTTGTCTACGACAAATTGCTTTTATATATAAAAGAAACATAGATGGTAGGCTATTTGTCTCGTATAATTAGAGAAAGAATAATTGCATATGGGAAGGTGGAATGCCTTAAAAACAAGTTGCTCGAGCCATTAGCCTGGAGATTCCCGGCGGGAGCTCATGTGGTTCGGATTCCACGTTAATCAGTAGGTTCACGTCTCATATAGCCTCGCTGCTGAAAGGGACGCTAAACTAAAATCAACTCAACCATTAGCCTGGATATTGAAACAGTACGCTATTGAATTGAACTATTGGAAGCAGAAGGGAAACAGTGATTACAAACTAAAGCGAAACTTAGTAGACAGCAAGTGACACCGAAAGACGAAAATGTTTCGATTGTTGAAGCTAACGCAGTAAACCCGTTCGCTACTGCAACACCTAAAAACAACTTTAAGTCTGGAATGCAGTGCAGAAACATGTAACTACTCATATTATTTGTTCTGCTTTGCAGGTTAAACTAACAGATGCACATGTACATGCTGGCTTAGGGTTCGCAAGGACGCACGCTCATCAACAAGCCACTGGACTTCTGGAACCGTGTAATCAGGAGTAATGAGAAAGTGTTTAGTTTATACGAAGGAGGAAGCTTGTTAAAACGTTCTACGATGTGTTGTTTTACGAAGACATATGCTCAAAACGAAGAGCTCAAAACTGGAAAATTCGCAAAATACCATCTCTCTATGACTTACGGTACCCGAAATATGGCTTCTTAAATCTTCCGAAATCGGAACGTTTTTGGCCAATATTTCGGGAACTGTAAGAGTGACGTAAAAAATTCCATCACTTATTTGAGATAGTTTTTGATGCTCTGTCGAATGGCGGACTCAAAATTGAAAAAATCGCACATAACAGACACATACAGATATAGAGGATTCAGTGATGAACTTTCCAAGTTAGTTGATTACAAAAACAAAAAAAATCTCTAATTTTTAAACACTAAACGTAGTTTGACGAAAACAAGTATCTCAAGTAGTTTTAATTAGCTTTTTAGGAAAGCAGAGGATTGAAATGTTATTGAGGGGAAATCTCTCCTCCTCTCGTAGTTCCTCCATATATTGTTCACAACGTACCGAGATCACGTTTAGAAGCGTTAAGACTTAATTTGAATAGCCACGATAGATGGCAGAATAAACATTCGTAACTCTCACAAATATGCAGACGAAAGCGCCAACGGGCGCTCAACGAACTATTTGAATTGTGAATTATGTTCTTTTTATTCTCACTTTCTTGTTGTTGTATGATTACCTGAATAAATGTTTGTATAGCATCCAAAAGGAGAAAATAGGAAGTTCTCATAACTTCTGATTATAGGCTTTTCACCTTCAATCTGTCCTGCGTTCAGGAGACCAAAATATGGTCTACATTAGGCAGTGATGCAATTATAGGATTGAGAACTCCTTTGTTGCTAAGCGGTTAGCGTGCAATCACCTTTGGCGTGGGTGATCCGGGTTCGATTCTTGTGGGGAGCTCATGTGGTTCAGATTCCATCTAATCAGTAGGTCCTCATCTCATGTAGCCTCCCTGCTGAAAGCGATACTGAACTCAAAATCAACTCAACTCAATTACAAGGCGGCCTTGAAGGGGGGGAGGACTCTCTACTGAAAGTCTTGACCCACTGTGATCCACTGTTAGCTGTGGTCATATTGCTACTAACTAAGATACCGGTAAACTGGGTTACCTTGTGACAGCCAGGGTAACTTTGGGACAAACACATATTTGACTTGAAGTCGGAATTCCATGGATCGTCAGACTTTCGAAATAACTGTACAGCGCCTTGTCAGAAACACAAGTCTGAAATGTATTGAGGATGTGAGGGGGGAGCTATTGTTAAAAATCTTTTATCGCGCTGCAAACAGTAGGACAGCTGTTACGGTATCTGCTACCTAAAATTTATATTAAAAATCTTGATTACAATTTACGATATATGTCGATAACGTAGGTATGTAACAGAAAAAAAGTGTTGTAGTGGTGAACTTTATTAAAATTGATAAATTGGGGGAGGGGGTAATTCTGTAACACTCATGATATGGTGGAAGAGAGGCAGTGTTTGGTAAGTTACTTGTAAAAAAATATAACGCGTTACAAGTTACTTTACTTTCCTTTAAAATGTAACTCGTTACATTTAGGACCGAAACTTTGAATATGTAAATATATATATATTCTTATTATTTCAATTTTCCGTACTACTACTACCACTATTACTATTATTATTATTATTATTATTATTATTATTATTATTATTATTATTATTATTATTATTATTATTATTATTATTATTATTATTATTATTATTATTATTATTCCTCATTCTGGTTTTCCCCAATCATGGTAAATGTTTAGAACTGTAGGTTGATAATAGAAGTAGGAAATAGATTGTTATCTTTCTTCTTTATTGAAACTGAAACATTTTCTTCCCATCAGAAATTACAACTTCTAATGTCTCCACAAGTATAAACAGAATAGCACAATTCAACTTTCATATATTTCACATATAGGAATAATATCTAGCGCGGTGATGCAATGAAAGCGTTCTTCGTACTGTTCTATTTTACTTTCAAATTCTTTCCACCATCATCATCAGCTTCTAAGAAAAGTATTTTTTTTTTCAAATTTTCAAACGGTAAAATATGTTTGTTCTCTATCTTTATAAAAAAAAAAAACAACAACAACAACCGAAGTAAAATAGGCTACCATTGCACTCGCAATTCACTCACTGAATGTATTGATTTGGAGCTGTCAAATTCTATAACAAAATCTTCGAAGTGCTTATAATCAGTACAGGTGATTTCTCTGAGGCTGTACTCATCTTCCAAAAACAGGAAATGGCACTAAGATTTTATCTGTTTCTCTGTGCTTCAGTGACTGACTGTCGGTCACTGACATGCTCCATTGCTCCGTTCTGAGAAATTCACTTAAAGGAAAGAGTTGAGTTGATTTTGGGTTTAACGTCCCGTTCAGCAACGAGGCTTTGTGAGACGTGAACCTACTGATTTACGTGGAATCCGAACCATATGAGCTCTCGCCGGGAATCGAACCCGGGTCTGCCACGCGAAAGGGGCGTACGCTAACCGCCTAGCCATGGAGGAGCTCACTTAAAGGAAAGAAACACTTGTTTACGAAAGAATACGTAAATATATTGTAGTTACTCATCCGAAATGTAACGCAAAGAAAAGTAACCCAAACTAGGCAGGATACTTAAAAATTTGTAACCCATTAAAGTAACAGCTAGTTTTGTTAAGTTACGTCATAAGACTGAGGAGTGGACGGCAACAGAAGTTGACTATAACGGGGGAAACGTTTTGGAACACGTTCAAAAGAAAAAGAAAGAAAGAAAGAAAGAAAGAAAATAGAAAAAACAGGACACAGTTAACCTCAATGAACTTACTCTCGGGAAAAATTGAACTTTCTCGTTTTAAAAGAATCTCATTTGAGGCTCGGGCGTCTCTGATGGGGGGACAAGGAAGACGAATCCTCCCCAAAATTTAATGTAGAAGATGAAATGGGTGAAGACTAAAGGTACTTATTTCGCGGAATCAAATCTGGTTAGTGGCAGAGCGTTTGTCTCTTGTGCATGGGGTCCCTGGTTCGATTCCCGACTACGAAAGTATGTGATAGAGAACATGGCGTCTGTGAGTTTTCTCGGATTACTTTCATTTCCTCACATTCTCAATCCACCAATTCTTCCATCATCATTCAAGTGCCTTAAGTATTGTCTCCCTGAAATTAAAGGACATAAACGTTGGACGTTAAACTCACAAATTTAATTTCATTTCATTTCCATAGCGATCAACGTTAAAACCGGTGATGGTGCATTTTCTGCGATAAGAAACTGCCTTTCCCTTACGTTTTTTATTCTATGAAGATCAACGTTAAACATAATAGTGTTTTATATTTGAATGTTCGGGTTTGAATAGCGTTTATAGGCCAGTCAAAAAGAGATGATCTAGGGTTGAATAAGGAAAAAATTGGTGGAAAGCTGGAACAAATTTTATTTTCTTTATAAAAGTATCCGTAACAACATAGTAATGTTGCACCCTCTACCACCCCGGATTTGGCTGCCATCTTGGAAAAATGGCGCCAAAAATAGTTTTTGTTTGTAAATATCTCGCATGGAATGCATTTTAGATCAAAACATGTTATTACAAAAATAATAATCTACATTAAATTCTCTACAAGAAATGTTATCTTCATTTTTTCTCTAAGATACACCGTTTAGATGCTATAGGCGTGGCTAATTACGAATGTATTTTTCAGCATCGCTTTGTAGTAGAACCTTAACGAAAATTTTCTGATAATATTTTTTGTTTTAGTGATTTTTTTTATAAAATATAAATTAATATATTTTCCATTCATTGCAGGTGCGTCTAAGGATAAGTAATCAGGTCTATTGGATCATGTATGTTCAAGATATCGTCACCTAAAAGGTCTTTTATCTCTGAGAGACTTCTCAGTGAGGGTGTTACGTGTATAGTAGCAGAAAAGAGACTGAAAACATTAGTAAGCTGCAGTATTAAAGTGAAAGAATTAAAGGAATGGCAACTTAAAGGACTGGAAGGTCTTACGGTGTATGAAAAATGTAGAAAAGTTTACATAAAAGCAAGAAGTAGCAAAGCTTTGCTATAACGACGTACCTCATCACCTACGCCAATAATCCTTAGGTTAGAAGTACTAAGATTTAATTTTCAAGATGCCTGCCTGTGGTCAATGTAGGTCAGATTAATTTTTAAACAAGCAGAGTAAAGAAAAAAAATTGTGAGGAGCCTGAAAGTGTACATCGCGTCGAGACAATTCAAGTGAAAGATTCTATTATGGAAGGATCCGACAGAAAAAATGACGACTGGGGAAAAGAAGTTGGTGTTAGGATTGGCAATGTTCATGATTTAGTTGCTGGTGAAGAGAGATAGCATTTCTCATGCATGAGAAAGTTCTACATGATTTCTTGTTGAATGAAACATGGTCGTCCGAAAGTTAATGTTGTTCCAGATGCTATGACTTGTACTTTCAACTACCTTGAAGCTAAAAAGGAAGAGTGCCAATTTTAGCTGACGATATCTTGAACATAGATGATCCAATAGACCTGATTACTTGTCCTTAGACGCACCTGCAATGAATATATAATATATTAATTATATTTTATAAAAAAATCACTAAAACAAAAAAATTGTATCAGAAAATTTTCGTTAAGGTTCTACTACAAAGCGATGCTGAAAAATACTTTCGTAATTAGCCACGCCTATAGCATCTAAACGGTGTATCTTAGAGAAAAAATGAAGATAACATTTCTTGTAGAGAATTTAATGTAGATTATTTTTTGTAATAGCATGTTTTGCTCTAAAATGCATTCCATGCGAGATATTTACAAAAAAACTATTTTTGGCGACACATTTCCAAGATGGGAGCCAAATCCGGAGTGGTAGAGGGATGCAGGATTAGTATGTTGTTACGGATATTTTTTTTTTAAAGAAAATAAAATTCGTTCAAGCTTTCCACCATTTTTTCCTTAATCGACCCTAAATCATCCCTTATTGACTGGCCGATAAACGCTATTCAAACCGGAACTTTCAATTGTAAACCACTATTTTGTTTAACGTTGATCTTCATAGAATAAAAAACGTAAGGGAAAAGTAGTTTCTTATCGCAGAAAATCCACCTCCTTCATTGACTGGCCTATTAAGAGAAAATGTGGGTGAATTAATACCGGTTCTGGTTTTAGTAGAGACTTAAGAGTGGAGATGAAAACAATTTTTCGGACACTTAATTAATTTCAGAAAACCACTTTTCAATATCTACTACCTATCTTGCTTTATAGTGATCAATCTAGAAACCAGTAATGGTTTATTCCTACCATTTCCGGTTCGAATATTTTCTGCGTAAGTGAAGTTGATTCCTAATTTTTGAATGAATTTGGTGGTGGCGCGTCAAGTAGCCAATGACAGTTTTTTCGTCTCACAGATGGACAAACAGATGAACACAAGGACAGGGTATATATCGTCCCTTTGTTTGCAAAGTGTCGTATCTCAGTTTTTCTCATATTTTAGGAGAGCGATTTGAAATTTTGCACGTATTTCACTTTTCTATTGCGCTCTTCTTTACCAACAAATATTTACCAATTTTTGACGCTATGTAGCCAAAAGTACATTCATTAATACCACATGTTCAAATGATATAATATTGTAATAATTAAACATAAAAATATATGTTATTTGAGATACGTCACTTTGCAAAAAATGTTTGTTTTAAGAATGAGTTACGTCACTGTGCATAGTTCCTGGGATATAAGAATAATGCCAAATTGAAGTTGAAAACTAAATTTTTCCATTTGTATACATCTAAGTTGCTGTATTTATTTTTGATATGAGTAAGTTATAAAAAATAGTAAACAAATGATAGAAGCAAAAGTCATATTTCTTTCATTAATTAATTAAACATGTTTATGAAATTAATAGTAAAAGAACATACTAATAAGGCTTATGACCTTTCAGCTAAAAAGGAAATAATTTGGTATGAAATTAATACTACAAATGAACACTACTAACTAAATATGAAACTGTATGAAAGAAGAATAAAATTCAAGACAGTGTATAAATAATGAATTTAAAAATAAGTTATCGTTACTAAACTAGAGTATAATAGTATTCTTTTAAGTAAACATGAGTATAACTAAAATGAGTACATTTATTAGCACCTTCATACAGTACTGAAAATTACTGAACCATGTCCATAAAGTAATTGGCAAAAAACAGTCCTGAAGTTAACAAAACTACAAAAAGAAAGAAACTCGTTTTGTTTGAAACAATCCTAATTGTCGAGGTGCAAGTAAAATTGCTGGTTCTCAGATATTCGTATGAGAGGAGTAGGTCTCTTGCAGAGAGATAGTATGTCTCCGTATTTGTCTTGGGCGACTTGAAGTTTTCCGACCTTAATATCTTCTACGTTCTTTTTGAGGCACTTAAGTTGGAGTTCCTTGTAGGCTAATAGTAGATGGCCTGTTTTGTAAGAAAATAGTTGTCGCCAGTGACGTATTTAAGGGGGAGAGGCAAAGGGTACTTGTGCCACGGGCACTGGATTGGGGTGCACAAAACTGGGCAAATATTTATATTCACTATAAGGCAAGGGAAAGAGTTTTAGCTAACTAAAGATCATTATAAAAAGTATCTCAGAAACTTAACAGAACAACAACGACTCACCAACCTTAGGATCATATTCATAGAGCTTATGTTAGCTTCAAAACTATCTTTTGAGGACATTGTAAAAACTTGTCCAGCCAAAAGAGCAAGAAAAGTTGAATTTTAGTTCCAGCTTTTTGTCTTTTCATATAACTTACATTGATTTAAGAGATTTGCAAAACGTCCGAGTATAATACTTGACACAACAGCTTGAATGTTTGTCATAATCAAATATTCTGTTCTGAAGCAACAGACTGCTGATTCATTCTATACATATGCACATCCAATTCCAGAAACATTGTGGTTTGCAGTTACTATGATAAGACTATAAGAATGCGTCAATCATGCTACTCTCAGATCATTTGGCAATCAAATACTAATTAGTTTGGTGTTTTATCTTGTACTAACAGTTAACTTATGTACTACAATTTTGAAATCAAGTTTTAACACTTGATGAGAATATGGAATAAGAGAATTTCTGTGCGATTTCAATATCATGTATAGTTGAGGAGCGTTTTGGTTTGGTTGGTCAGAGGGGGCGGTAAGGCGAGATTATGCCCCGGGCGATAACTAGCCTGGTTGCGATGCTGCTTGTCGGTGACCTCTTCAAAACTTACTTAAATCATGTTCTTCCAGTTTACACCTTTTGCATTATTTCCCTCTGATTCTAGAATTTATATCTCTTTGGAGAACTGCTTGAAGTTGACGAAGCCACTATACTGTAGTTCAACTACGTTAAAAGGCTGCTTTCTACGAGCCAGCTTGATCACAGGGACCAATTGTGAAGGCACATAAATATTTCCTGCTTGCTTAAACAACATATTAAAACAAATTACACATTAAAGTGAACATTTTGTGAGCGTGAGTTTGAGTGAGAATGATGCCGAAATAATTTTCTGCGCGTGAGTTCAAGTGAGCGTCATGTCAAAACGATGTCTTGAGCGTGAGATTTTTGAGATTAGTCCAACGTGGGCACCTTTGTTCTTAACTGCAGTACATTTGTTTGGGCAGTAAACGTTGATAATTTTTTCTAACAACACACACACAATGGCTGTACTAACTCTGTCAGCCACTGATGAGTTTCATGTTCTATCTGCAAAGACTACCTTCAAATGAAATGAAATATTTCAGTTTAACGTTCAACGATTATGCCCATTAGGCTAAGGGAGATAATGATTAAGGCAAGTGAATGATGATAAAAGAAACAATGGAATCAGAATGTAGAGGAAACAAGAGTATCCCCGGAAAACCCACGCACACGGTGTTTGTCCCCCACAAAACTCACTTCGCGCCAGCTGGGATCGAATTAAGGACCCCATGCACCAGAGGTGAACACACTACTCCTGACCATCCGCGAGCCCACCCGTAACATTAGAAATTACACATTATTGTATTAAGTAAATTATTTACATATTAAACTCTTTAAACAGATTGCTTATAAAAACAAGAATTTTAGAAATGATTTTAAAAAATGGACCAAAGATTGTAATCTTGGCCAACAATTTTAGGAATGATCAGAAAAATGCATCAAAAGATTGCTAGCTTGGTCAATAAATAGTTTGTGGATCAGGGGCCACAAAATTTTTGAACGGCTCCTAAATCGAGTTTTTTATTTTCTACAGAATAAGCACACCACACTGACAAGGGAACCTTCCGAAAATGATAGTTGCAGTGAAAGATGTGGCCTATGCCAATCGAAAGAGCTGTAACAGAGATGAGCATTCCCAAAAAATTAGCTGCCCATAGCAATAGGTTGAAGAAATATAAGGGGTGGAAGTTCGGGAAACAGCAAGGTTGGACAAGGGGGAAAAGTGCAAATTCCACAAAAAAAAGGGGGGCACGGCAAAATACAATGCTGACAAGTGATGTATAGAAAGAGACTTGCCACAATAGGGAACAAATGGAGACCACCAGTAGGGTTAACAGTGTTGCCAAATGCAATAAAAAGTACATGTTTTGCAAAGAACACTATATGAATTGAGTGCAATATTCAGTGTCATGTAGAACATAAGATATGACGTGTATAATCAGTGGTACAATCTAACAAAAGAAAATAGAAAAAAACAGAAGTACGAAAAATACGGAAAAGACGAAGTTGGCCATAATGCGCCACATTTGATCACGAGCTGTGCACATTAGAATGAACGAAACAAGAAGTACCGACTATGCAGGAAACCGACATACCTAGAGTCGAAAAGAAAAACGAGTTCCAAAGTTGGCAGCACTGGCCATGAACATCCAGACAAGTCTAATATAGTTAGGCCACTCGTTTCACAAAAAGAAAATTCCGGCAACAGGCATCACTCGGAATGCATCAATGCTAGAGTGATTAAAGCAATGCCAAGTCGGGGAACATGAAATTGTTGGGTTGAGCCAACAACCTATAATAGAAGTAAACATTATGTCATGGTTGGGTCGTATGTGGGAATATACAGGGTGTCCCACCAAACTTTGTGACCTGAAAGATTTGAGAAACGAACAAAAATGTGACGGATCCAGTTGTGCAGGAATGTACCAATGTCAGGGGATGGTAAAAGTCTGTGAGAAGCAAGTACCCCCAGGATCCCCATCATAGGGCCCCAGGAGCCAACTTCAAACTTTCAAATGGCAACATGGACCGAGTGATACCTCTCTTGATAGATCATGGAATGTGCAACAACACAAATAGGAAACATTTGAAGCATGTTTTTCAAAATGAAACATTTGAAGCATGCTATATGAAGCATGTTTTTCAAAATGGCCGCCACAAATATATGTTGTGTCTTAACATGGCATCGAACATTGTGATCTCAAATTTCTGCAAAGCGAAAAGAGATGTTGCAAATCCAATTGCACAGGAATGTACTCATGTCGAGGGCCAAGAAAACTTTGTAAGAAGCAAGTCCCCAGGGTCCCCATCATAAGGCTCGAGGGGTCAACCGCAACATTTCAAATGGGAACAGGGGGCGGATGATATTTCTCTGGATATATACAACACCGCCTATAAGAAATATTTGCCATATGAAGCACGGTTTTCAAAATGGCCGCCAAAAATGCACGTTGTTCTTGTCACCGAGCAGATATTTTTGGCGCCATTTTGAAATCCCATGTAGTAAATATTTCTGATATGCGTTGTTGCATATTCCATGATTTATCGAAAGAAATATAACTCGACCGATGGTGCTATTTGAAAGTTTGAAGTTGGCCCCTGGGACCCTATGATGGGGGACTTGGGGGCACTTGCGTCTCACAGAAGTTTCTCGCCCGCTGACATGGGTACATTCCTGCACAACTGGATGTGTCAAATTTTTTTTTTTTCGCTTTGAAACTATTTCAGTCGCAGAGTTAGGTGGGACACTGTGGATACATCATATAGGCGGTGATAGTCCTGCAGACAGCAACACACAGCAGATCAAGCCTTTGATTATGTTTGCTTTCTACTGGTGTGGATATGTGATAGAGAGACCACCAAAGGTTCCGACATCTCTAGAGTACTGTTTCGAGACATTCACAGGAGATCATTGTACCATGTATGACGGATTGGCAGTATTCCGCTGTGCTCACTGCAAATGTATCTTCTGTTTGGACCATTGTCTCATCGGACAATTGCACGTACAATGTGGACGAGCATGTACAAATGATGCGAAGGCTAATGCCTCTTGCCGGAATTTTCTTTTTGTGAAGCGAGTTGCCTAACTATATTAGAATTGTGTGGATTTTCATGGCCAGTACTGCCAACCTTGGAACTCGTTTTTCTTTTCGACTCTAGGTACGTCGGTTTCCTGCATAGTTGGTGCTTCTTGTTTTGTTCATTCTAATATGCACAGCTCGTGATCAAATGTGGCCGTGGCATTATGGCCAACTTCGCCTTTTCCGTATTTTTCGTACTTCTGTTTTTTTCTATTTCTTTTATGTTATGCATGACAGATTGACACTAAATATTGCACTCACTTCATATAGTGCTCTTTGCAAAAGATGTACTTTCCATTGCAGTTGGCAACACTGTTAACCCCACTGGTGGCCTTCATTTGTTCCCTATTGTGGCAAGTCTCTTTCTATACATCACTTGTCAGCATTGTATTTTGCCGTGCCCCCCCTTTTTTCTGCGGAATTTGCACTTTTCCCCCTTGTCCAACCTTGCTGTTTCCCGAACTTCCACCCCTTATATTTCTTGAACCTATTGCTATGGGCAGCTAATTTTTTGGGAATGCTCATCTCTGTTACAGCTCTTTCAATTGGCATAGGCCGCATCTTTCACTGCAACTATCATTTTCGGAAGGTTCCCTTGTGAGTTAAGTCATACTTTGGGTTTGGCTACGCTGTATGTAGTTCTTCAGATATAAAGCCTACAATAAAATTTTTGATTCAAATATAAGGGATCTTTTGATCCAAAATTGGATCAGGGGCCACAAAATTTTTGAATGTCCCTTAAATCGAGTTTTCGTATTTCTTACGAAATAAACACATTGTACTGAGTTAAGTGATACTGTATGTAGTTCTCCAGATATAAGACCTACAAGAAAATTTTTGACTGAAATATATTGGATATTTAATCCAAAAATAGATCTTTACAAACTCCTTAATTTGACTTACGATGAAAAAGATACTTAAAGCAAATAATGACTGTCCAATTGTCAAATAAACAACTGTTGCTCAAATCAGTGTTTAAAGAGTATTCACTAAGTCACTAGCACTATTGCCTATGGGCCCGGAGGTTCAATGCCGTGCTCACAAAAGATCTGCATTGACTTCTATCCTTTGCGAAACAGATCCAGTTTCTACTTTGAAATCCTATTTCTGCGAGATCCATCTTAATATTGTCCTTCCATCTACACCTAGATCTTCCTAATGTTTGTTTTCCGATTGGATTTCCAGTTAAAACTTTGAAAGCGTTCCTACCTTCTTCCATCTTATCTACATAACCTGCCCATCTGAGGTTCCTAGATTTGATGACCCTAACAATGTTTGGTAAACGGTATAAATTATGTAGTTCCTCGTTATGAAGTTTCCATCATCCACCATTCCTGTTTCTCTTGGGGTTTAGAATCTTGTCTCAAATACTTTCAGTCTACGTTCTTCCCTCAAAGTAAGAGGCCATGTTTCGCAACCATGCAGCACAAAAGGTGTAATTATTGTTTTATATAAGTTGATCGTTAAAGGGTATTCACGCATAGATAAATGTCCAATTGTCCTCTTTACTTTAATTTGAGAACTCGAATATAATAAGACAATTTTAAGGCTTAGTCACGCATGGAGTTACAGTGGAAATGATCTCAAAGTTGAGAAATTTATCTTCATATATATATATATATATATATATTTATATATACTTTTTTACCATTGACATAAGCGGTAGTTTTTTTAGATCAATATTTCAAGTTAAGATAAGTCTAGTAATACAAGCTAGAATATGAAAATAACCAGTTTAGTCATTTAGCGCTCTCGATCCATGAAGTAGTGAACGCTAGACAAAACTTCGCTGCTAATTACTTTCCCATCCTCTATATTGCCCTGGTCTCACACCGCCAGATTTCTTTTTATTTCCCAAAATGAGGAAGTCGCTGAAAAAATAGTCGTTATATTTGGATACTAAGGTTATCTCTACTTTAGAATACTGATCTTCTATCCAATGTGAAACTTTCTACAAATATGAATATTGAAATTCGTTTGCAAAAATTTGTTACTTTCCCTAGTGAGAAAATGGAAATGGACAAATAACATACATGGTGTGGGACAGGGACGTACGGAAGGGGGGGACACGGGGGTCCGGACCCCCCCCCCCCGAAATTTCGACTTTTTAAAAATTTAGCCTAATTTTAGGGGCAATTTTAGCAATTTTAATATAAAATAGCTTCATATTTAGTTTGAACCCCCCCCCGAAATAAATTCCTGGGTACGCTACTGGTGTGGGAGGTATTTGAGAACAAAATCATATAGCTGGCAATAAAAACAGACACTGGAGTGAGCGCATTTATTACATTTCAACGTGGCGTACTTATCGTCGTAGAAGGGCCAAAGTGACGTAACATGGAAATGCGATTTTGAGTTATGACCACTATCCATTCTTATTTAACATGTTCAATCACCTATAAATAATTTTATACCGTAATTCTTTATATTAACAAAGCTATGAACGTGGTATCTTCTGAAAATTCGTGGTGTGGACGTTCTGAAAATGGCGTATCTTGAAATATGCAGCACGGTATAACGTTCAGTGAGGCATTTTAAACCACTCTCTGCAAAATTATAAAAATCTAGATATGCCACTTCGCTCCTTCACCGACGTTATGTGATCACATCCACAATGTATTACATCATGCTATGAAACTTCCGTGAGCTGCATTAAACAGCCACCACACGCTGTCGAAACCGTCTGTTGGCAGTAATGTGGTAGACCTTTCGAATATTTGCCATTGTGTCCAGAACAGCTACCCTTAGAGCTGCAACAGTGTTTGCGGATCCTTACTGAATATCTCAACTACATCTCATACGTGGTAGTCCATTCGGTTAAGATCTGTGAGCTGGAGGGCTACATGTTGGGGACGGTGTAATCATGAAAATTGTTAGCCAGTTATTCTTGCCTGTTATGGGCTGTGTGTGGAATAGAGCGGAATCCTGTTGAAAAGCTTTTGCCTTCTACGCGCTTCAGCAGTAGTCCAGGGTCAATCATATTCAGCATTTCGGTGTAACTAATGGCGTTGTCTTTGACATCTTCGCGAAAGAAATGTGAATCCATCACGTTAACTTCATTGCTTATGACCCCCAAAATCACCACGAAGCTGGAAATTTGGTATTCATGACAGTGGCTTTCACACAGCTAGTGAAAAGTTTTGCAGTTGAACTTCTTCCGGTTCTGAACAAAGATTTTTTTCACACTGGAGAGGAACCATTTTGGGCTCCTCCGAATGTTTAAGCTTTTTCATGAGGTGCTTGGCTGTCATAAGTCGGTTTGTAATTTTTTCTGTTGGACAAGAACTGCCCTCTCCGCACCAAGTATGACTTGTAACTTAGGTTGTCACGTACCGCAGGTCGGATGGTGGCTTCGTTACCCGCAGCTGTGTGGCGTGTGCCCGCATGGACTTCCTAAGTCGCCATCGGTGGCAACTTGGGCACAAGGGATGAATCCTGGCGTCCTGATATATCCAAGAGCCGATAACATCGTTTCCAGAAGAAACGATGGCCGTGTCATACCTGGCGATCTCAGTTCTCCCAGAATTCTCAAGATGAATATCCGTGCAATATTTAAGAATGCAGCCATCTCTGCATCGGAATACCACGCAGCCGAGGAGATCATGAAAGTAGGCTTCTTTCTTCTCCGGATTAGCCTAGTCCTTCCATGTTTATCTGCAAAAGAAAAGATTTGTAAATATGATGTACAGTAGGCCATAGAAATTCTTGATGTACAAAGCCGTGAGATATGCAACCCAACTAACGCCTGCTCCAACATTCCAACATTAATTACATCTGGTAGACTAGCTAGCATAGCAGCTTGAAGTTGCCCCAACTGTTAAAAGCACAAATCGTAAAGACTGTTTTTGTGCAGAAGCGGAGCGAAACGCTAGCTGACGAAATGACAAAAGGGAGTCTTTGGATACGTGTACTCACAGTAAACAGCACAATACCAGAATAAAATATACGGACACCAGAGGCGCCGATAAGAAGGTAACAGTCAGGGGACTTAAATAATCTTATAATTAACTCAAGTGAGGGATTTAAACAAGTTAATTTACTTCAAATGACTATACATATTCGGGTATCAAATAATATGCGGATAAATTATGCGGTATATGTAGTAGGTAATTTTTTAAGTAAACATAAAGGCTTGCGCTGATTTTTGAAACTATTAACAGTAGTACTATCTGCAAATCAATTAAAGTATGGATCGATCATTCGAGGGAAGAGCCCAGCCTCCAATGAAAATTTTGGGGGTCTATCAGTGCCTGAACTTTTTTGTTCCGGTGCCACTGATTGATACGTAATATTTCGAAAGAAGAACTTATCCGATTTCATTATTCGTTAAATGACTTTTCAGAATGCTAAATATTGGTTTGCAGCAATCTATTTGTAAATACAGTGGAGCGTCGATTATCCGAACGTCGGTCAACCGAACGACCGCTTAACCGAACTGTGTACTCGCTCGCACCTGTTACTCTCCCACCCTACCGTCCATCATCCCCCTCACTCCCAAACTAAGTTTCCCACAGTAGTCGCCGCACTGAGCCACCGCTAGCGGAACATTGCTTCTAATGGGGCCTTCATAAGGCGCTGCTGACCGGCCAAGCCGCCAGTCGCTGTGTTTCAACAATCAGCACACTTCTGTCGGTTTGGCACTGGCTATAGAAGTACAGTACAGTACAGTACAGTTCGATTATCCGAACAAATCAGTTTTCCGAACACCCATGTCCCCCAATTACTTCGGATAATCGACGCTCTACTGTATTACAAATGCAAAATTCGATAACACAGAAACGAGTTGGAGAACTTATCCGTACTAAGCGTACTTTCCCATAGGTTGCAAATATAACTTATGGTTCCTGATTTGTATAGTATTTATGGAAATTTACACATTGAGACACAAGGAGAAAAGGGGAGAGTATAGTGTCAATTAACTACAATTTAAAAATGCACGAAATTAACGGATAATATCTAATATAGAACCATTAACAGAATTAACTCTGTAACTCGTTTTCTCCATTCATTTTTCTTCCTTTATTTTCAGCATTACATCATCACTGAATTTCTGCACTGGAGATTATATTCATTTAGCAGCATCCAACTTGAGCTCAGCCTGGTAAATGAAACATAGGAAAAGGTCCAAGGGAGAGGGCGCAAATCGAACCCCGACTGGAAAAGTAGCAAATCCCCACGCTAACCATTCACCTAAAGTGTTACTTACTCTGGGTCGCCTAAATAAAGACCCCTTTCTTGACACTCAAAACAATAGCTTGTTTATAGTCAAATAAATTGGCAAAACAAAGGTATATGAATTTTTGGTCTCGCTGTGCATTATATTATTGTATTCACTATATTATCAACATTGCTGATAAAAAAAAAATACAAAACTCTTTTACTTTGAATCAAATATGGTGAGTATATTATACACGTGAAAAGACTAAATAGGAATCAATTAACGCGTAGTAATCGTGGTTCAGTGGTCAAGGAGCTCGATCACTAATCTCAAGGTGCGGGAAGTTTTTTTTTAATATACAGAAACATTTACTTAAATATATAATATTGTTTTGAAGTGCTCGAAACAATAAAATCAACTCGTTTCGTCACATTTCAAATCTCAGTCACATTTATTCACAATGCCCATTATTTATATATGAAGACGCTAAAATGAGGAACGTTAACATTGTTTCAATGGGAAATGATTTCTGATTTTAATACTAATCTTAAACCATACGTCCATAATGAAAATCATTTATGTTCGTGATACCTACTCCATTATACAAGTGTATATATATAGAGAGATACTGTGTGAGAGAGAGAGAGAGAGAGAGAGAGAGAGAGAGAGAGTATTTGAGAGAGATAAAAACAACACATACCTCTATTTTTACTTACAGTGTAAAAAGTTTTTGTAATTCATAATCTGGATTATTATAAAGCAAGTTGAACGCTTAAAGCGACTTAATGTTCATAAAGCTTCATTTTCTTAAAGCTTTTATAATTAATGTCGCAAATAGTCCGATACTTTGTAATATGGGTCAAAGAAGTAAATGCATGTTTATAGCAGGATACTATCGTCTACCCCTTGCTTCTATTGATGGTATAAAACTAACGTTGAGTTGATGTTGAGTTTTACGTTCCTTTCAGCAGCGAGGCTATATGAGACGTTTACCTACTGATTAGCGTCCGAACCACATGAGCTCACACCCGGGCCTCTTACGTCAAAGATTCATACGCTAACCGCTTAGCCACAAAGGAACTCGGTATAAAAATAGAATACCACATATTACCTCATATTATTTCACCAACAGATTTCTGTTTTATGATTAGTAAAAATAGTATTTCTGGACATCGTAGCGAAAAATGTATTTCTTATTTCATGCACTTATTTCATACAAAAATAAGCACAATAAAAACGAAACAAGGACAAGGATTCAATGTAAAATGTTTTGCCTCTGTCGAATAAATTACTCATTGTATTACAAGTGCATATCTTGAGCATTTCCAGTAGAACTACTAAACCGCGCTGCCCTTATAACTTCTCTGTGTGGTTTGGTGGTTAGCACGTGCGTCTGTAGTGTACGGAGTCTCGGGTTCGATTCCCGGTAGGAGAAATTTTGGAATTTTTAATGTTCTCGATGTGTCTGTGTTCGTGTCCCTGTCGTTCAAGGTTACTGGAAATAACTGTAGAACGTATATAACCGAGTAGGAACACAAGTTACTGACAAGGGGAAAGCAGTCGCTCGAACGCTCGATATTTTGCACAAGTTTAGCATAAAGACTCGAGTCTATTACTATCTTTTTTTTTTAAATTTTAGCAATACTTTCAAATGATATACTACTCGATTCTTCTTGCAATTTTCAAATTTTTAGTTGCACCCCTTTTGATACCCTCCTGGGGACCTTGGCGCAATTATTTTGCCTGGACACGGGGTACTTTTGAAATTATAAAACACGTGTTTTCCAGTTTTGACATCTGTTTCATTGTTTCAGACTTTTAGGAGTGCCAACGGGCTTCATGGATACAATGCTTCTTTATTGTCTTGGTTTTCAGATACAAACCACGATGCCGTAAGCGTCAGTGGACCAAAGAACTGACGACCTTTCGCCAAATATTGGTGATGTCGCAGCTGCGATCCGTGGTGGCCCCACTTCTGTTTTGAAAATTATACCACCAGTGACAGAGACTTGACAAAACGCCAACGAACCGCAAAATTACTCCCCCAAAATTTGTTAAATCGCCAATTGCTGTGATTTTTTATATTCAGGTGAATGTAAAAAACACTAGAAAAAAGTACTCTGAGGTTAGCGCGAACCTTCAGCCTTAAATTTACTAGCCGCGTACTCTTCTGACTTCGACACGGAAACGATGAAGAAAACCTCGCTTGTAGAAGAATAAATTGTTGAGGTCTTAATTTAGCCAATCAAACAAATCCATTTACCTCGAGTTCTGTGAGATTGTACTGTGAACCGTTTCGATATGTATTGCTTTCTGGTGGGGTAATATCTATGTGCAAAATTTGAGAAAATCGCCGACGAGCACCTTCGGAGCCTCTCCTCTATAGCACAATGTTAACCAGAGATGCCGTGGGTAAATGAAACCTTGATCCACAACATACTGACCCACCATACATCGTGACCCATGACCCACCGTCAGCCACAATGACTCAACACCCAACGTAACCCATTCACCCAACATAACCCACTCTGACCAACCACCAACTATAAATAACTCTAACCCATTAAAATACATCGTCACTAAATTTGATCCGTTATCCACGCCATCCTCTCTACTGACTAAAGAGGTTATATTTGTAATAAACCAATTCATTCCAGTAGTTAACTCCTCTAGAAACTCACAGCCTGCATCTCAAAAGCCAAGTAGTAAGTAATATTTCCATTGAACAATTGCAAATATCAAAGTCCAAAAGAGCCTGAACTTCTGTTTTCATTAGAACCAAATGAAAAAAGAAGAAAAATGGGTCTTGAAAGTAAAACATAGATAAACTTACCAGTGTTCAGAAAATTCTATCAACAAGGCACTGAGCAGAATGCGTCGGTGGATCAATGGGTCAGTGTGAGTCACGGTGAGTAGTGTTTCGCAGTAGATCAAGTCTTATTGACCCACGGTCCACCGATTCACTCACAAATCTAGACTCCCTTGACCCACCGACCTACTCAATCTCTGATTTTAACATGTGGCATATAATTTAAAAGACGAAACATAAATCTACACATTTTTTCTCGATTGCAAAAGCTGGCTTGATACATTACTAGTTGAGATGGTAATTTCTCCTTAAGGTGAGAAATTGAGACAATTGAAAAGTCCATCTTGAAGTGGGTACAAACTACATTCCAAAGATATTAGAAACGCTTTCGCGACCCCAGAAAACTATCAATTCCACAAATATTTAAGTAAGTTTTTACATTTTATTGGTCATATCTCCGAGCCCCTCATCCTGTGAAGATGGGGATGAAATTTGATATAACGCCATTGAGTAACTCACTATTCATTGCAACGACCCAGAAAGCAATGAATAGCACTCTACGATCAGTCGTTTTACTCTATTTTTACATGCCACTCCTCCCCACTCTATTACTTGGGGTATATTTTTTTCTTAGATTGAAAGTAATATGTCTCCCACGTTAGGTAAAAGTTGCTCCAGACATTCCGGAGTTTCGCTGGCATATACACTTATACACACATTAAAATATTTAGAGCTGTGTAAGCAATGCTTTCGATATTGTCCCTGTAAATTCAAAATCAAGGTGACATGTGGCATTATATGTCATTGCAATTGTAATAGCTTGACAAACCCAAGCTATGGCTTTGACACTAATCTCAGTCTCTTGAGACATTTTATTTTTCATCCTTTATCGCCCGCCATGACAATGGGGTTTAAATCGATTGAGTTGATTTTGATTTTAACGTCCCATTCAGCAGTGAGGCTATATGAGACGTAGACCTACTAATTAACGTAGAATCCGAAATACGTGAGCTCTCGCTGGGAGCCGAACCTGGGTCTCCCACGCCGAAGGCGTGTCCGCTATATATGCTTAACCACAAAATAGTTTTATAATGCGATTTGAATTTCGTCTTTAACGCTATCGGACTTGTAATTATTAATATCTGCAACAACGAGAACTATGGATTTGACACTAATATCGCTCGCTTTTACTTTTTATATATCCCGCTCCAACTCCCAATTGCTTACACCAAGAGTACTGTTTTTAGACTGTAAGCACTATATGTAGGAAGTTTGTTTACATGATGGAACATACACACACACACACACACTATATATATATATATATATATATGGAGGCGGAGTAAAAGAGACCACATCAGCATTGCAGATTATTGAACTGAAATTCTTTGGAAATCAATCCTATTCTGCCTTCTTTCTAAAGTATAAATAAGTCTCTTAGACATGACTTCGTGTTCGCAGATTTCCTGTTTACATGGTTTTGGGCTTCGTGAGTTTTGTGTCTGTAACCAAGATTCGAGTTTGTATAATAATTTCTGTGTATACCCGCATAGTCTCTTTATCTTTCAGAAAGCGTAAATCACTTGCTGTAATGAGAAAATTGAGAATTAAACTCCGTATGACAAATAGCTGCAAATAAATACACTATATAACTTATTTATAGCTATGATGTTATTTTCATAATTTGTATTTAACATTCACATATAGAATACCGACGTACTGTGAACACCTATATCAGATGTTATATTTTAAACATAATAATCACATAATGGAACATACACACACAAACAATATATATATGTTCTGCAGTGATTATATATGTTATATATATACAACTGATGTTTTTTAATGTAATTGATTTATATAATTTTTCATGCATTGCGGAAAAAAAAGAATTTCATAAAAAATCAATGACCAAGAAGGTAATCGAACCCACAACCTTAGGATTTGAAATGCAACGGATTGCCACTGAGCTAACACAAGCTGTCTTCATAAGATGCTTCTAGCGATGTATATGCTCTATAGATAATTATGATATTCATATCCGCTGCAAACGCTACTTTGACTGCTCTACTTTGACAATTATTTTAGTACTCAGGCGAGAATTATGTTCTATGTCTTAACTTTAAACATTCTTTTACATATGGAAAGATTTGTTTACGTATCTAAATGTTCCGTTACGTATTGAGAGATAAATGACAAAGAAACATGTCCTGAAATTAATACAAAGTTTCGAAATATTGTATCATTAAGTACTTCAATCAACGTTGTTTTTTTTATTTACACTTGGTAACAAGTTTTATTATATTTAAAAAAAGAAAAACACATCTGCAAACTTTTTCGAGATTGCAAAGGTTGAATTGGAGGTTCGAACCTGGTTTACTTTTTCCCGAAGATACCCGAAGAAAGACTTACGAAATGTTTGCCTCGAAACTGCAATAAAGAATGATCTCAACCTTTTTGAGACAAGGTGTAAAGAGATATGACTCAAGTGAATGAAATTTTGCACATATATTGGAGACATAAAATGAGGGAACACGGGTTTCGTATTTTCCTGGAAAAACGGTTAGGTGGGGCACGGACCCCTCCAAACCTTTGACTACGTAATATTGAAATTTCTACTGAGAGTATGTCAGATGTGTGTAAAAGGAAATGAAGAATTGCAACGAAATATTCTGTATGGACAATACGCAAATAAATAAATAAATATGGGTTTTTATTTTCTCCGGACTCACGGTTTTAGGGGACAAAAGCTCAAACCCAAAATGTTCAAAGTTGAAGACCGAAAGTCAAAAAGAAGTGAACCTAAGTGAATGGAATTGCGCAAGACATTGTAGACATAAAATGAAGGAACACGGGTTTCGTATTTTCTTGGAAACAAGTTTTAGGTAGGGCACGGACCCCTCCAAACTTTTGATCGCGAAAAATCAAAAGTGCTGGTAAAAGTATGTCAGATGTGTGTAAAGGACATGAAGAATTGTAACGAAACTTTTTGTATGGACAATACGCAAGAAATAAAGGAATATGAATTTTTATTTTCTGCCGAAAAAACGGTTTTAGGGAGCAAAAGAACTAACCACAAAATTTTGGAATTTGACCCCGAAAGGCAACAAGAAGTGGACAGAAGTGAATGAAATGTGCACAAATATTGGAGAGATAAGATAAGGGAATACGTGCTTCGTATTTTCCCGAAAGAAAAAACTGTTTATTTATGAATACTTGTCACCTTGAATATATTGTGATAATGGTAAATCTTGTTTGATGTCATTTATTAAAAAATAGCATTCTCTTTTCTGTAACGCAATACAGTATACAAGTTAAATTTCACAAGTGTGCAAAAGTAGGGAAGGGATTACAACGTACAGTCCTAAAAGAAATGAGTCAGGCGGACAAGTGGAGAAAATATTCCCAACCCTCTTCACGTGAGTTAACTTCTGCGAGAGACTTGCTGCCTTCACGTGAGGATTGTAAGCAGCTTTCTTAAACAAATCCAGTATCTGCTGGAAAGCAATGTTCTTTTCGATACTAAGCTTAGTGCTTTTAGACAGAGAAGGAAAACAGTACTTGAATCCGTTTTCGAGGAAAACAAATAATTCATTCATATTAGTTTACAAATGCCACTTCACCTATTATAATTAATTTAGATATCTAAATACTTATAATCTACTCACAGGTAGTTGAAGTGTGAACAATGAAAAGCGATTTCGGACATTCAAGACTGCATTATTGGTCTAATACTTTGAAATGAAATGGGAATTTTAACATAGCACGATTATGTCCTGGAGGCTAAAGGAAACAGATGATGAGTGAACGAAATGATTAATGAAAGGAACTGAGGAATGAAATAGAAGGTAATAACAAACTCTTAGAAACATATTGGCACAATCCTGTTCAACATAAACTTACATAGTATAGACTGGAATCGAGCCTATGGCCTTGAAACCAAGAGTGAGCGCTCTATCAATGAGCCACCATACCCTAATTGTGACGGAAAGGCGCTCCCGATTCTGACGTGGATTGCTTGGGTGTTGGATTGATTTGGAGTTTACTATTCTATTCAGGGAGAGGCAATTTAAGACGTGGACCTATATATTAAGGAGGAATTTGAATCACATAAGCTCCCACCAGGAATCAATACCCGGTCTCCCGTGCCGAAAATGAGCACTCTAACTATTACGAGAAAATTCCCCACGGTGCAGTGGTGCTATTCATCCGGTTCGCTAGAACCGGTTTTTAAAATATTTTTAGTTCGCAGAACCGTTCGTTAAACCCAGAACACAGTAAATGTTACCCAGTTACACCCAGAACCAGTACATATTGTTTAACTATCTTTGTTTCTAGAACGTCTTAGAGCTACAGGGTTAAACATATGATCTCTCAGAACAAGCTATATGTGTTTATCTCTTAATCTCAAATGCTCACATATCAAGAATGAGAACTGCGATTACATCAGTATAGTTGTGAGGGTTATTTATATTCGAAACATATACATACCATTATCAACCACGACGTAAACTTCGTGATATTTGTTAGTATTGTTCACGAAGTGGACGTCTTTCGTCTGGTGAAGTATCGTTGAAATTCAATTTCGTTTTGAAACTTTTTAATTATTTTTATTGGACGATGTCGTCTTGTGTCGTTCCCTCAGCAACACTACTTTCTGCACACAATAACACACACATGAGTAAAAAGCATGTGTATCAGTTTTCAGTATTATACCGTGTCGTTTACTCGTCATACATTGCAATCAAAACATCTTATAGTTGTAGGATCTCTACTATTGTTTAAGTTGTGTCTTAAATATCCTAATCATCTATTGCGTAATTGCTGCTCGTGAAATTTTCACCGATATTGTTTCAAGCGTCTAACTCAACAGGTTTCATTATTTCTCTTTGTTAAGGGGGACGTTCGCATCACAAATATTTTATAAGTGAGATTAAGAGATTAAGGAAGAATCTTTGTTAGTCTTGAAGGAAGTAGAAAAACCCTTAGGTAACAGGAATAGGAAAGACTTTGTAGTTGAATATCATGCTGCCAACACCAAACAAAAAATTTTATTTTCAGATGGACAATGATCCAGACATCTTCATATTCCATTCAATAATTAAGAATCAGATCTCCAGTAAAACTTCAAGAAAACTGTTGATTGAAAGCGTTGAGAAATAAGAGGTTTCATTCACTATGTGCACGGGGACACTTGGACGAAAAGGTGTAACAGTGTTTTCCGTCCAGCCATTCTGAGTGAGGTTTTTCTTCGGTTTCCTCGTTCATACCAGGCAAATGCCGGAATGACACCTATCATACAGGCCCCAGTTCACCTCTTTCCTTTCTCATTGCTGTCTTCCTTGGTCACTAATTGATTCCATGCCTCCTCGAATGAATGCGGTGATAGATACTAATGGTTCGTGGACACACTGTTATGTTTAAAATTATAAGATTTTTCTTTATTGAAGAGTGTTTTGTTCAAGACTAATATTAGTTTGAAGTGTTCACGAGCATAGGGGAAAAATTTCTAAGCATTTGGAATTGCAAAGACAGCCTGAAATATTTTATCATTTACTTTGTTTAATAATTGTAATTACATTTTTCTTTTTCGATAGGAATTAACAATTGTTTTTATTCTATTGGAGTTAGGATAAACATTCTGAACAATTTTGAAACACACAAGGCCAAGGCGAAGTTAAGTAGAATATTTTATTTTGTTATTTGTGTGAAATATATTTTTTTCTTTCTTTCTTCCTGTATACCAGGGGTAAAAGTGGATCTGAAAATGTAGGGGGAGGCATGAGTCACGCCGCCCCCGTGCCTATCTTTGTTCATGGTGAATTTTTAGAAAATGGAGGGATGCCTCAGATATTTTCTGGAAGTGAAGGGACAACGTCTCCTCGCGTTCCGCCTCAGTTTTACCCCTACTATGTATGAGAATTAACATTTCCCTTTATTCTTATTATGGAAATAACAAAATTAATATTCAGAATAGTTTTGGTTTTCAAACACTCAATGCCAAGAAGCAGGCATATCTGCATGGAATAAGCATATCGTTTTCTTTCTTTCTTTCTTTCTTTCTTTCTTTCTTTCTTTCTTTCTTTCTTTCTTTCTTGACTCTTCTATCTATCTATCTAGTCGATCGCCAGCAGGCAAAACATCACACAGGAAACAAGTTGATTCGACACGTGCCAACGACAGAATGAAAGTCTTGATTTTAGTACTGAAGCTACCCTCAGCCAAAAGAGCAAGATGCCCGCAGTCGTGGCTTCTCTGCCTTGTAACATTGTGTTAAAAAAAACAGGCACAAGGTTAGTTGTCAGTTGCTTATTTCCTTGTAAAACATCTGATAAGACTTTTTTCTATCATACAAATCGTTGTTTGAGGTCTCTTTATTCTTTATAAAAACAATATATCCAGATTCACGGAATACCACAGGAATTGTAATTGAAAGTTGAAAATATATCTTTATCATTCAGATCCTTTATTATTATTATTATTAGTAGTAGTAGTAGTAGTAGTAGTAGTAGTAGTAGTAGTGGTATTATTATTATCACACAATATTTTCGTTAGTCCTCACAGCAATTAATACTTAGCAACAGGGGTAAAAGTATCTTTGAACGCGGGGGGACATCGTCCCCCCATCTTCAAAAATGTGTACGGCGTTCCCCAGTTCCTAAGAAAATGCAATGGGCAAAGATAGGAATGAGCACGGCGTGACGTCATGCCGCTACCTACCGTCCCGCTACCTTTTCAGATTCACTTTATCCCTGCTTAGCAGGAAATCGATACAAGAGTTACTAGGGCAGCTACTCTTTATTGATAAAAATCGTAATTTGGCAGTTATTAAAAGCAATATTTCTTTGTCTAGAGGTAGCAGAGAGGGGACCATGGAAGTTATTATTGCCACGTAGGAAAATTAAACCTGTGTTCAAGACTGACTACGTATAATTCAAGGATTTTTTTTAAAAAAAGAGCGAATTTCTTACACCTTTTCAAAACTAAAATTAATATAATTACTAAAAAAAATACATTCATTGAAAAACTCAGGGGCAGAAAATATGCACCCTCTTAAATCCGCTTTAGAGCGTTCGCGTCCAAATTCAAGTAAAGTTAACGCATCGAAGACCCAGGTTCGATTCCCGGTGGGAGTTCATGTGATTCGGATTCGACGTTAATTTGTAGGTCCACGTCTTATATAGTTTCGCTACTGAAAGGGTTGTTAAGCTCAAAATCAACTCAAGAAAAGTTAAAACAATGAAATTTTTTTTTCAACTGTTTTGGCATATGCAATTCTATTTTAAATAAAACTACATACACTATTTGATAGTGGAAGCATAGTCAGAAATACAGTATTCAATAACGCAAACTTTTCTAGGAGAGTTTGTCTGAAGATACATACATAAATTGAAATATAGTTTAAAAGGTGCATAATGCAGAAATACTGTTTCATAGCGTATGAAATTAAGGCTTCTAGAACAGCAAGTTCTGACCAGATATTATCACCGCAGAACCAGGATACGATCAAGGGATGGACTATACCATAGTTTCCAACTTTAAACAGTGTAAATAAAGTAGGATTGAAACCCATTCTATCCAGTGTATACCTGAGCGTAACGGGGGGCTAAAGGCCCTATAAAATTCCCCTAGGATCCGCGCCTGTTGAAACCAATTCATATTTCATAACTTCACACACGACACAATCAACCACTGAATCTATTGAAATCTTAGTACGTAATAATTATAGAGTGTCTACACTTTTTTCTATTAAAGCTCCTAGTATATTCTTTCATAATATAAATTGTCACTCATGTAGTGTGAGCTTATGTAACTAGGGATACGCACGAGATAAGACTTGTGGCTGTCTTGCCTCGAAAATGCGCTGCAAAAGTGATGTCTCGACTCGAAAAATGTATATTTCTCTATTGGACGAGCCGTGTCTCGACTCGAGTTTTGTCAGGAAAATACTGTTTCGATTAATCTCGTGCGCATCCCTAAATGTAACTCATGATAAAAATGATTTGTTTTAAAACAAACTGAAACTGTTTAGGTGGACTCTGCCGAGTAGAAAGCATGCAATTTATTCAATCGCCTCGCAAACCATTTGGCCACATACTAGGTTACACTCTTCACCTTTTTCCCATGCTATCTAAAGTTTCGGCTAATCTTAAATTCGCATTTCCGATTCGGGTTTTCTAACAAGAATTATTATGTTGCAACTTAATTTGGATGAAAAATCCTGACTTAATTATCATTTAAGAACTTTGCAGTGTGTATTAAAATGATGACAGAAATATAGTTAAATCTCAGTTTCAATTTTCATGTATACCTTGCATCCATATACTTGTGCTGTCATTTCTTTCAATGTAAGTCGGAGCCGAAAGTTCCAATTGATCCCAATTTTTCGCTTTAATTCCCTCTATTTGTTGATAAAATTTAAAAAAAAATATTATTACTAACAAGTAACACTTCCGAAGTATAACACTACGATTTTGATAAACATTTGGAAGATAGATATTACACATGAAATAAACGAATATGTGTTTCTTTCTTTCTGCGGAAAAACGGTTTCAAGGGGCAAAAGCTCCCACCCACAATTTTGAAAGTTGACGTCCGAAAGGCCAAAACCAAGTGAACCGAAGTAAGCGAAATTTTACACACATATTGCAGACATAAAATGAGGGAAAACGTGTTTCGTATTTTCATGGAAAAAACGGTTAGGTGGGGAGTGGACCCCTCCAAAACTTTCATCACGATATATTGAAATTGCTTATAAAAATATGTCAGATGTGTGTAAAGGACAAAAAGAATTGCAACGAAATTTTGTGTATGAACAACATACCAAAAATAAAGGAAACGGTTTTTTTATTTTGTGCTGAAAAACGGGTTTAGGGTCCAAAAGCACCCACCCAAAATTTTGAAAGTTGAGGCACGGAAGACTAGAAGAAGTGAAACGAAGTGAATTAAATTGTGCACAGATATTGTAGACATAAAATTGAGGAAATACGGTTTTCTTATTTTCCTGAAAAAAAATGAAACCGTTTCGGTGGGACACTGACAGCTCCAAAACTTTGATCGCGAAATGTCAAAACTCCTAATATCAGTATGTCAGAAGTGCTTGAAAGACATGAAGAATTGGAACGACATATTGTGTAGGGACAATACACAAAAAATAAACGAATACGTTTTTTTCTTTTATTTTCGGCGGAAAAACGGTTTTAGGGGCAAAAGCCCTTACAAAATTTTTGAAATTTGAGGCTCAAAATGCAAGAAGTGCACTGAATTGAATGAAATTGTGCGCAGATATTGTAGATGTATTTGTAAGACAATATATGAAACGTGTTTTAATTTTTGCAGAAACAGTGTTGGGGCTAGGCCCCATCCGAAAAAAGGAAACATGACCGTAATGGCGCAGGAAGGATTGGACCAAAGCAAATCGAATTGTGTGTAGATATTATATAGACCCTATGTAAAATAAGGTTTCTAGTGTTTCTCAAGTTTCCCAATCCGTTTTGCTTCAAATTTGGCAGATCAACAGCAAACTAGAAATAAATCGACGCGTGTTTTTTGTTTGTGCGCAAAAACATTGTAAGGATAAAAGGTGCTTCCTGAAATACTATAAAATACGCTATACTGTTTGTACTTGTAGTTGATTTGCCAAATTTGAAGTAAACGGATGGAGACACGACACTTGTGTAATACGGAAGGCCATATTATACATATCCAATATCGACAAATAATTTCATTCGCTTCGGTCCACTCTTCCCGCCACTCAACGTTTCGTTTCACTCAGTAATTTCTTTTTCTTTCAGGAAAATACGAAACACGAATTCCATCATCTTACCTCTACAATAATTGTACACATTTCATTCACTTCGGTCCAATAATTCTTGCCTTTCTGGGTCAAATTCCAAAATTTTGGACGGAAATATTTCCCATGGAATCGTTTTTCCTTTATTTTTTGCGTATTGTTATTACACAAAGTTATGTTGCAATTCTCCATGTTCTTTACACACATTTGACATATTGTTACTAGCACTTTTGATATTTCGTGATCAAAGGTTTGGAGGGGCCGTGCCCCACCCAACCACTTTTCCCAGGAACATAGGAAACCGTATAACCTCATTTTACGTGTACATTGTCTGTGCAGAAATTCAATCACTTCTGTTCACTTCTTATTGCCAGTCGGGCGTGAACTTTCAAAATTTTGGGTGGTAGATTTTGTCCTCTAATACCGTTTTACTCAGAACATAAAAGAAGCCGTATTCCTTTATTTTTTCCGTTTAATCTATACAAAATTTTCGGTGCAATTCTTCATGTCTTTTACACACATCTGACATACTGTTACTAGCATTTTTCATTTTTTGTGATGGAAGGTTTGGAGGGATCGATGCCCAACCCAACCTTTTTCTAAAGGAAAATACGAAACCTGTATTCCCTCATTTTATTTTTACAATATCTGTGCAAATTGCAATCACTTCGGTTCACTTCTTTCTGCCTTTCGGGCGTCAACTTTCAAAATTTAGGGTGGGAGGTTTTGCCACCTAAAACCGTTTTTCCGCAGAAAATAAACCTTATTCATTTATTTCTTGCTCATTGCCGGTACATAAAGTTTCATTGCAACTCTTCATGTCCTTTACACAAATCTGACATACTACTACAAGAACTTTTGATATTTCGTGATCGCATGTTTGGAGCGGTCAGTGCCCCACGCGACCGTTTTTTCGAGGAAAATACGAAACTCGTGTCCTCATTTTACGTCTGCAATACCGGTGGAAGTTTTCATTCACTTCGGTTCACTTCTTCTGGCTTTCGGGCGTTAAATTCCAAAATTTTGGGTGACGGCTTTTGCCCCCTAAAACCGTTTTCCCGCAGAATATAAATAACCCGTATTCATTTACTTTTCGCGTATTGTCCATACATAAAGTTATGTTGCAATTCTTCATGTCCTTTACACACATCTGACATACGGTTACTAGCACTTTTCATATTTCCTGATCAAGGGTTTGGAGGGGTCCGTGCCGCACCCAACACTTTTTTTACAGGAAAATACGAAACCCATATTCGCTCATTTTATATCTGCAATATCTGTTTATAATTACATTCAGTTTATTTGTAATGAATGAATATTGAAAAATAACAAGTGATTTGATATGAGCCACGTTGGTGCTTTTGAGACTCAGGTTTAATTATACTTACTTTTGCGTATGCACATGCATACATATACGTAACTGCCAAGCCGTCTGCTCGCAGGATTTACACACACATGAATGAAGACGATAATATTTCCTTAGATGAATTCTTATTTATTAAACATGCGTATATGCGGATACGGAGTGGAATAAGAAATATATATATATATATACATATATATATATATATATATATATATATATATATATATATATATATATATATTAACAACACACAAAATTCTCACTTTACAGAGCTAAATGCTCAAACAGAAGAAATTGCACTGAGGCAATCGAATGAACGAAATGAAGAATAAAACACTTAATCCTGCATGATAAATGTAGATATGCACACACTCTATACGAACACTAGAAACATAACCACTCGCACTGAGATGAGACTTTCACTGCGTAATAATGACAAGGGGAATGGGGAAATACAATTGATGAAGTTTCTTGACTTCAAAAGAATGTTACATGCTCAGAAGGTATTCGTTCACTTTTTAAGCTTCACACCCTATATATTAATGTAGCGACACAATGTTCTTGCTACTATGACTTCCTACGATGTCTTGCGCTGGCTCTCTCTACGACGAACTTTTGCTAACTCTCGCTTCTACTCACGCTCGGGAACCACCCGTTCGCTAGACTTAGGGTTGACAATGCATTATGTAAAATAATAAAGAAATGGTAAAGTTTTCTGTATTCATCCACAATGTCAATAGGTCGATGTTATAATAGAGAACACTGGCAACATTTGATTTGGTCCCGTGAGAGTGAAGCTCGGAAATAATAGTTGAAAAAAGTGTGGCAGTCTAAACTAATAGATTCTTCCCATGGTTATAGGATTTTTATACACTACTGTTATACGTAAAACAGTTTAGTGAAAAGGCGCGAACGATGGTAATTGTGCGTGTGAGTCATTTCACCTACGACTCCTGCAAGACATGAACACTGTTCTCACGGTAGGAAGGATGAAGCAATATGAGTGCGTGAGAACACGACAAACACAGTATCATTCACACACAATATCAACTTCGTGTCCAAAAATATTCCCAATCTTAATAAATGTTATGAAAAAAGTATATGCAGAACAGTCATGGTAACGAAGACTATAAGTTAGAAACTATTTTTAGGGGAAGAAAAAATAAGTTTGCTGCGACGAAGCACTCTGTCCAGACGATAAGCGTTGCATTGAAAAACAATAAGTTCTTTGTTCCACCGTAAGAAGCGATAAGAACGGCCGAAGAACACCTGTAGACAAAGAAAGAATTGTAGTTCTCACCAAAAGAGAAATAGCTTTTCTTTTCTATGAGAAAAATAATAATTTCGTCGCATGAATAAACATTGAAAAAGGAAATACACTGTTCGTCCGAAAACGTAGTTTTGTGGCCGGGCTGACGGTCACACAATTCTTCGCGTCCTTTCAACACATCTCACATACTGTTACTAGCACTTTTGATATTTCGTGATCAAAGGTTTGGAAGGGTATTTGCCCCACCGAACCGTTATTTCCAGAAAAATACTAAACCCGTATTCCCAAATTTTATGTCTACAATATCTGTGCAAAATTTCATTCACTTCGGTCACTTCTTCTTGACTTTCCGGATTAAAATTCCAAAATTTTGGGGTGAGTTCTATTGGCCCTAAAACCGTCTTTGCGAAGAACATAAAGAATCACGTCTTCCTTTATTTTTTGAGTATTACCCGTAGAAAAAGTTTCATTGCAATTCTTCATCTCCTTTACACACATCTGACATACTGTTACTAGCACTTTTCATGTATGTGATCAAAGATTTGGAGAGGTCGGTGCCCCACCCAACCGTTTTTTTTTTCAGGAAAATAAGAAACGCGGATTCCCTGATTTTATTTCTACAATGTCTGTGCACAATTTCATTCACTTCGATTCACTTCCTTTTGCCTTTCGGGCGTCTACTCTCAAAAGTTTGGGTTTGAGATTTGACCCCTAAAACGGTTTTTCGCAGAAAATAAAAAAAATCGTTTTCCTTTATTTTTTGCGTATTGTCGATACAAAAATTTCTTTGAAATTCTTCATGTCCTTTGCACACATCCGACATACTGTTACCAGCAGATTTGGGTTTTCGTGGTCAAAGGTTTGGAGAGGTCCGTGCCCCACCCAACCGTTTTTTCAAGGAAAATATGAAACTGGTATCCTCATTTTACGTCTGCAATATTTGTGCATAATTTCATTCACTTCGATTCAATTCTTCTTGCCTTTCGGGCGACAAGTTTCAAAATTTTGGGTGGGAGATTTTGCCCCTAAATCCGTTTTTCCGCAGAAAATTTAAAAAAACTATTCCATTATTTTTTGCGTATTTTCCATACAAGAGTTTTCGGTGCAATTCTTCATGTCTTTTACACACTTCTGACATACTATTACTAGCACTTTTGGTATTTCGTGATCAAAGGTTTGGAGGGTTCCGTGCCGCACTCGACCGTTTTTACCAGGAAAATACGAAACTCGTATTCCCTCGTTTTATGCCTGCAATATCTGTGCACAATTTCATTGACTTTGGTTCAGTTGTTCTTGCTTTTCGGATGCCAACTTTCACAATTTAGTGTGGGGCTTTTATATTCTAACTTTATTTTATGTAACTTTTTCTTTTTATGAGATTTTTTGGGTGGGGACAGGAGAAATGCTTTCCTCTGATATATGTTTCTTCCCATTCATCTCGTTTTAACTGCTTCAGTAAGATCATTTTGTAACTTTTGATGTCATCCACCTCTGTCACGATAATAAAATTGTCATTTTTAACAATTTGTTTATTCTCCAAATTTGCAGTTTGTCACACCGATATAATTGTTACAAATTTGAGGTTTGGTTCAACATCTTTCGAAGTCGCAACCAACCCAACCGCCGAGTTTTTTGGGTTGTCTGCTATTATAGGAAAAGTAGAATTGCAAGTGGTAATACACTTTTGGAGTCGTGTATACATCAAGAATTTCTGGGACCTACTGTACAGGATACTGTGTCATAGTGTGTTCTCTGATACGTGCTGCACCCTGCACAAGAGTTTCAATCGTTTAGCACAACTTTCTCATAAGAATGTAATAATTTATTGATCACCAATCTTGTGCAAGTACTGTAATGATTACTTAATTATATGAGCGACTCAGGGGGAGACAATTCTAAGCGCCACTTTCGGTGAAATTGACTTATTAGGTGGAATGGAGTGGGATCGAACCACAGAACAGTATGTATGTAGTTTTATTTTGTAAATGAAGCTACATATGGCAAGGGAATCGTGTTTGGTATGTGTCATTGCAATCATTGTATGGGAATCTTGGACTTTCTTTTCTAATTTATTCAAAATTTGAAAATGTGACATAATATTGTCTTCACCGAGTCCCTCATACAATAAAAGTAAGAACTTAAAATCAATGACAGATATATGTTTGTAACATTATGGTGTAAGTATTCTTAAAATATTCTACTTACAACTACTTTTCATCAGTGCAAATAACAGTTTTTATTGGTAGTTAGCCAAAGTTATATCTTTCTTTGCTAAAATTATGAGAAATTTTCTTCCTACAGTACGTCACCACTCTTTAGATAGGACAAGCTTTTAGTAACCATTAGAAGGTCGTAAACGCTGTTACAAGTGTTATCGATCGTAAAGTTAGGTTATTTTCTAATTTTCTTAAGGTACATTGAAGACAAACGTATACATTAAAATAATGACTTCAACTATTTATGTTGTTTTTATTGCTTTCTTTCTATTTAGGGAGATAGATAAGTATTGACGAAATAATTTATCGCTCTCCGTACAAACTTAATAAGAATAAACAAATTAAACTGCAATTTACTTACAGTAATGTCTCTTGTCTAGAATCAACATTATATGACAAGACGTTGTGATCATATTTTTTGAAAGTTGTCTTAGTTTGAAGTCCTTGTGTGTTTGAACGTATATACTGCTTTTAAAAATACAGGTATCATTTGGTCCTTAAAATTTGAAATATAAGACTACATATGGTTTGTTGGTCTCAGGACATTACATAAATTGAGTTGGCTGCAATCTATCGTGAAACCAATGCCAGAACGCATACAGACCTTATTGCAAAACCTAAAACGTCTTTAATGCGTTAAGTACGATTTTAATCATCTTACCTCCAACTTTACATAGCAAGTACGATTTTCATAATCTTATCTTAAACTTTACGTGTTAAGTACGATTTTCATCACCTAATTTTAAATTTTACGTGGCAAGTACCATTTCCATCATTTGACCTCAAACTTTACGTGGCAAGTATTATTTTCATCATGTCATCTCAAACTTTACCAGGCAAGTACGATTTTTCATTATTTTACCTCAAACTTACATGGCAAATGCCATTTTCATAATCTTACCTCAAACTTTACGTAACAAGTATCATTTTAATCATCTTACCTCAAACTTTACAAGACAAATACGATTTTTCATCATCTTACTTCGAACTTTATGTACCAAGTACCATTTTTATCATCTTGTTTCAAACTTTACGTGGCAAGTATTATTTTAATCATCTTACCTCTAACTTAACGTAGAAAGTACAATTTTCATTATCTTACCTCACACTTTACGCGGCAAGTCCCATTTTAATAATTTTACCTCAAACTTTACGTGGGAAGTACGAGTTTTCACCTTCTTACCTCAAACTTTACGTGGCAAGTACCGTTTTCTTAATCTTATCTCAAACTTTAAATGGCAAGTACCATTTTCTTCATCTTACCTCAAACTTTACACGGTAAGTAAGAATTCCATCATCTTACTTCAAACTTTACGTGGCAAGTATTATTTTCGTCATCTTTCGTGAAACTTTACGTGGAAAGTACGATCTTTATCATCTTACCTCAAACTTTATGTACCAACTACAATTTTAATCATCTTACCTCAAACTGTACATAACAAGTACGATTTTGATCATCTTGCTTCAAACTTTACCTGGCAAGCACGATTTTTATCATCTTACCTCGAACTTCACGTGGTGAGTACCATTTTCATAATCTTACCTCAAACTTTACGTAGCAAATACGATTTTCATAATCTTACCTCAAACTTTACGTAGCAAATACAATTTTCATAATCTTACCTCAAACTTTAAATCATTCTTTATTTTCATTTATTTTATATATTTGAGGATCAACAGCATTTGATGGAGTAGTAAATCTCCCCAAATGTGATCAAAATTCAAATCCAAGCTTATTCAATATTGACTTAAGATCCGAAATTCATCATATGTCAAAACCCATGAAGTTGAGGTAAGCTAAATCACTCAACAGGCTTCTGTGTATGAGATATACTAGCCGATAGCATGTCACAAGCAAACTACTATCATTTCTTTCAGATTATGTCGCCAGTCCGACTGTAGTATATAAACAGGCTTTTAATTATTAAAAATAATAAGGATTAAATTAGCCAGTTACAAATTTCCTTAAGTTTTAATTTCGTCAATCGAATTCTTCAAAAGTTAATTTTTAATTGATAACCGTTAAAAAATTGTAATGATCATTTGAGTAAATATGCGTTAGGTTCTTTCTCGAAAATTCTGTGAAATAAATGTGTCTGAAATTTATAATATTTTAATTTGACGTTTATTAATCATCAATTTTGTTTGAAAACAGTAACTTTTCATAATAGTAATTTTTCCATGTACTTAATTATAATTAACTTTCACAGTTCAAGACGATTCTCATTGCATAGTAGTAACATTACTTTCTCCTGACATTCATTTTTAATTAAACCAATTATATTTTCATAGGTTAATATTTTTTTCAATATGTGTTCAATTTTATTAAAACCAGCTGATTATGAGTCTGAATGGTTACTATGAATGAAATTAGTAAGTTTGACATATTTGTTGTACAGAAGATTAATCTATTTACTAGCAGAATACCCCTTGTTTGCACGGGGAGAAAGAAATTCATTTTGGATATAAAGGGCACCAAAACTATCACCAATCAATTTAGGAACCCCAAAAACTATGAATTCGACACTAATATCGGTCATTTTCAAATATTGTTACATGTCATCGTACCCTCTTAGGAGTACTAATGGGGGATGAATTTGAATTTAAACGGCATTGGAGGTGTCACTGTTCGTATCAGCGATCTCGAAAATTATGGACTCGACGCAAATATCGGTCATTTGGGATCATTTATATATATATATATATATATATATATATATATATATATATATATATATATATATATATACATATATATATCTCCCGTCTCCCGTTTCCCCAGGTTGCAACGTCAAAGTGAAATGGCAAAATACATCTCAGGCCCAAACCTCATCTATGCGGCAAATTTGATTGAGGTCAGTCAGGTGGTTCAAGAGTTATTCTTATATATTTCGCCCTCCCCTCCTTCCCTTAAGTTACACCAGCATGACATGAAGTGGTATATTTAGTAGTTCGAACAGAAAACCAAATTGTGGGAATTATTATTATTATTATTATTATTATTATTATTATTATTATTATTATTATTATTATTATTGTTGTATTATTTTATTATATATCGTCTCTTAGATTTGTTAAATATTTCAGTGTAAACTGGCATGCAGCTCTATCTTTAATCATGTATGTAATTAAATAAATAAGAACAATTAAATACAATAAGAAGAAACACAAGTATAAAAATGAATGAATAAAAAATTTATAGAACTCATCGCATTTTCTAATTAATATTCGCTTACACCGTTTGAAGTCATGAGTCGAAAGATGACTAAGTTTGACCTTTTTACGAAAACTTTTCAGTGTTGCAATTCGCTTAATGTCATTTGAAGGTCTACTTAGTTCAGTGAAACCTCTACTAACGGACACCTCTGTAAAGCGGACACCTCTCATAACGGACATATTTTGTAATCCCCAAACACTGTAATAGGAAAAAAAAAACATGTTGACAAGCCTCTCTAAAGCGGACACTCTCTAGTACGGACAGGGACAGTCTTTTCTGTCTCTTATAGGTATTATTTACCTCCATATTACGGATACGTTCTGTAGAAATAAGTTGAAAAGTACAGAAAAAAAAAATTTTTCAGAAATACATAAATGTACACCTTGTCTCAAAAAGGTTGAGCGCATTCTTTATTGGTGTTTTGAGGCAAAAATTTTCAAAGTCCAACTTCGGGTACCTTCGGGAAATAGTAAACCAGGTTCGAACCTCCAAGCCAGCCTTTGCAATCGGGAAAAAGTTTGCAGATGTGTTTTTCTTCTTTTAAATATAATAAGACTTGTTACCAAGTGTACAAAAAAGCAACATTGATTGAAATACTTAATGACACAATATTTCGAAACTTTGTATTAATGTCAGCTCATGTTTGTTTGTCATTTAGCTCTCCATACGTAATGGAACATTTAGATATGTAAACGAATCTTTCCATATGTAAAAGAATGCTCAAAGTTAAGACATAAAACATAATTATCGCCTGAGTACTAAAATAATAGTCAAAGTAGAACAAAAACAGCGTTTCTAGTGGGTATGAATGTCATAATTTTCTCGAGAACCGTTATACATCGCTAAAAGTACCTTAGCAGAAGTCCTTGTGTTAGCTCACTGGTAAGCTGTCGGGTTTCAAATCATAAGGTTGTGAGTTTGAATCCCATCTGGGTCAATGCTCTTTTAAAAATTATATTTTCCGCAATGCATGAAAAGTTATATAAAATAATGACATTAAATACATCAGTTGTATATATATAACATAATCATTGCAGAATGTAGTAATTATTATGTTTAAAATATAACATCTGAAATAGGTAGGTGTTCACAGTAGGTCTGTATTATATATATGAGAATGTTAAATACAAGTTAAGAAACTCGTTCACTAGCAATAAATAAATCATGTAGTGTATTTATTTGCAGCTATTTGTCATATAGAGGGTAATTCTCGTCATTCATAATACAGCATGTCATTTACATTCGTGAAATACAGTATATTCCTACGGATATAGAAAGTGTGTAAACAGAGTATCCAAAGTCCACATTAGTCCACATTTCACATTAGTCCCACTGCCTAGAGGGCAATATATTTGCAGAGTGCAAAATTTAAAACTTGAATAATATTTTAATTTTTTTCCGTATGAAAAAGTTAAAAATCAAGAGCAAATATACTATTTCATGAACAATCCTCTTTTACTGTTCTAATATGTATAATAATAGCGTAAGAAATCTAAAAATAATTCAGAACACGTTTCACATTTGTTATTTTTTGTTACGTAGTTCTAGCTGTAGCATGTAGTGAGTGGTATTTAAATGTAATAAATTCACTAACTAAGCATATTTGAATTAAGTTTTATTTTTAAGTTAGGGATGAAGGGGCGGAGAAATATGTAATTATTGGGGGCGCCGAGAGCAAAAGTGCGTAGGGGCGCCGAGCTTTTAAATGCAACACTGGTCGCTAAATTAATTGGTAGAAATTTTAATGTCATTTAAGACCAAATTTAGTCCTAACGGTGGCAGTATCCGTTTGCTCTCCTAGGAGAAATGAAAGGGACTGACATCAAAATTAGTTATATATATATATATATATATATATATATATATATATATATATATATATAAAGACCGACATTAGTGTCGAATCCATAATTTTCGAGGTGGATTAGATAAAGAGTGGCACTCCAGGTGCTTAATGATATAGAAAATTAGTTTTTCTCTTTTTTTACGTTGGTCTACTTTTCCTTGATTTGAGACTTTCAAATTTCATCCTATTTTCTACTGAAATGTGTCTGTAAGGCAACAAAGAAATAATTATATATGATAAATTTAAATTCATTTTAATTCGGAAGTTGAGAAACACTTTGCCATTATATATCGTAAAGGTCAGATCCACCAGTATTGTAACAGAGAGGTGCTTGAGCCATTGACGGTAGAAATTCAAACTCCGATAAGTGATAATTTCACAGTCTTGTTTTATTACAAGTGTAGCCTTTTTAGTCAACGGAGAAGAGGACGTGGATCATGGGTCAGAGTTGAAGTCGATGGGTGTTGGTGGGTCGGAGTTGGTCGCAATGGTTCAGAGTGGTTCATAGTTGGTGGTAGGTCAGAGTGGATCACGATGGATGATGGGTCAGAGTGGGCCAATGGGTCATTTGGGTGGTGGGTGATACTGGATCATGGTGGTTCGTGGATCAAATTTTCATTGACCCACACCATCTCTGGTTAAAATTGTACTAAAGATAAGAGGCACCGAAGATGCATGTCGGCTATTAAACTCAAATTTTGCACATAGATAGTACCCCACCAGAAAGCAATAAATCTGAAACGGTTCACAGTATCACCTCCTAGAACTCGAGATGTAGGGGTTTGTCTGATTGGCTAAATTAAGACGTCAATGATTTATCCTTCAACAAGCAAGCTTTTTATGATCGTTTTCGTGAGGAAATCAGAAGAACACGTGCCTAGTAATCGTAATATTGATAGTTCGCGTCCACCCCGGGGTATTTGTTTTGTTTTTTTGACTCATCTAAATATAAACAAATCACACATATAGGCATTTTAACATATTTTGGGAGAGTAATTTTCTGGTTCGTTGTCGTTTCATCGCGTCTCTGCCGCTGGTAGTAATGTTTTCAAAATGGAACTGGGGCCACCGCGGATTGTCGCTGCGGGGCCACAAATTTTTGGCGAGAGGTCAATAGTTGACCATCTGTAGTCCACCGACGCTTACAGCTTAGGGTAATGAACGATGTCTTTGCTTTGTAGACGTCATGACTACCGACGTCGGCAGTCAACTAGCTTTTAGTATTCCTTTACTAACCATCTATCGTTCATGTTTATACACGGTGTTGTAATAATAATAATAATAATAATAATAATAATAATAATAATAATAATAATTATTATTATTATTATTATTATTATTATTATTATTATTATTATTATTATTATTATTTGTAGTAATAGTAGTATAATTTATAATAGAATAATTATATTGTCTATGTATTGTCTCGGTAGGACTACACACAGGATTTGGCTCGTTTTAGTTTGACTCGACTCTAATCCGAGTCGAGTTGGAGGATATTTTTCGCGCCGAGTCCTAGAGTAGACCTCAAAGATGTCTGTTTCGAGTCGAGTCGAGTTTCAAAGAAAAATCGCTCGTGCCCATCCCTACTAATGAGAGCTTAATCGGAGTTAAGCGAAATCGAAAGTCACACTATTTATCTAAGCGACCCCGAAAACTATGAATTCGACACTAATACCGATCATTTTCTAGCAATCTTTTATATGTATCCCCCTCCCATTCACCATAGGTAACCCGACAGCATTCTTTTTCAAACTATAAGAAATTTGGTTAAAATTACTCTAGGCCAGTGGTTCTCAATCTAATTCCTATCACGATCCCCTTTTATCACATCCTCTTGCCAGCGACCCTTTTATAATTTGTGTTTTATAATAAGCTTGTGTGGGATTTTTAACATACCTATTTCTATAATAGTAGAATCCATTTCTTGTTTATAGTGAACAGTGCCGTGGCATGGAAAATCAGCGCTCGGGGCGAGAGTATACGACGATGTCTCCGTACATATGAGTGAGGTCGACAGACTAGCTGCGAAGCGCCACCATGGTTGGCACGAAGCTCAATAAAATTTTCAAAAGTAAACCCTGCCTTTCCTTGATTTTGAGCACATTTTATTACGTTTTTCCTTCTATTTTATACATGTGCACATGCACTTTCCTATAGGGATGCACGCGAGACGTCTCGTCTCGCCTCGCGTCTCGTCTCGCATTTGCGTGAGTGAGAGACGAGAGTGAAAATTTTATGCGAGACGCGAGACGAGACTAAACCATGCGAGACGAGACTCGGTTAAGTCTCGCACGAGAAGTCTCGCGAGACTTCTCGCAGTCTCGCAACATTTATGAATTACATTTAATTGTATATTTAGTAATTTTACATTTATTGAGTTTTCTAAGTTGAGCGTTAATGCCTCCAGGAACAAAAAAAGTGATTGGGGCAATAGACATTTTATGAGATTTATTATTAATCAAGGTTAATTTTCAGAATTAAAGCCTTCTTTAGTTTCTAAAAAAGAATACTTTGTAAATTGGATATTTATTACAGCATAGATTTAGGACTTTTTTTTGCGACACAAACACATACACGCGGGCGCGCACGAATACATGAACTTCTATTTTTGGTCTGAAAAGCGAATAAGACTCCCTATTGCTGCGAAATATGTTATTTCTGTTGTTTCTGTCTTTTTCACATTACTACTAGCGATTAATATTGGGGGATGGCGGGGAAATCCCCTCTCTCAAAGTTTATCCCCGGCCCGGCTCGCAGAAATAACATGATATTTTTACATGGAATAAGTATTTTCTTTCTATATATTTATCAAAAACATCCCCCTCTAGTTCGGAAGTTTAATTCAAATACTGGTTTGGCAGGATGTCCCTATAGGTTTCGTGGGAGATGGTAGGAATGACCCTATATCTGTCAGTAATTTTATTTTCTAGATCTGGCAGTATAAGTTGAAAGCGAAAGTTGATAAAATGCGATAATCCAACATTGCTACAAGCACGAACGAACCAAAAGAATTGGGTCGTATTGTGTTGTGAGGAGTTCTTTTGTTGTGTACAAGCGCTTTTGGTGGTATAAAAACATCTTTATACTGGAAAAATCACCCTTCAAGGAAACGACCAAAACGTGTAAATGTTGATAGTGGCGACGATATTTTAGAAGAGCCAAATATTGCTGGACACCTCTAAGCTGGAAAACAATGTTGGATCCAGCAACAATTTATGCTGGTTTTGCTGTAAATTATGCTATTAATTTGACGAAAATTAATGGTCCAGCGATCAAATTCCAGCACAACTTTTCTTTTAATTTGTAGCGGAGGGGACACAAGTTCGAATACCATGTTGAACTCTAGGTTCCGTCTCCTTAGGATGTTATGAACATTCATCCCATGGAAAGCAATGGCAAACCACCATTCACCTTGCCAAGGGACTTTTAGCTCAAATACCTGCCTTCGGACAGAATATCACATCATCATTCAACAGCCATAGAATAACACATTGCAAAATTTTGACCTAGAATATATGTGAGACTGCGAGACCATGCGAGAAAGTCTCGCGCGAGACGCGAGATGAGACTCAAAATTTTATGCGAGACGCGAGACGAGACTTCACATTTGCGAGACGAGACCAACGTTTGAGGTTGCGAGACGAGACGAAATTTTCCATTTCTCGTCTCGTCTTGTCTCGCGTGCATCCCTACTTTCCTAACATGAGTAACACACTTCCTCCGAAATTTGTGCCTCTTTTTCCGGCGCCCGGCATTGACAGTGGATACAGTAACTGTACTATCTGTATTCCCAACAACGAAGGTGCTGGTTCAAGATGGATGTTAAACTCCTTCATTGAAGAGGCCATTAACGTATCTGATCTAAGCCCACAACTTCTTGACCAAATAATAGAATGATCATGCTACAAGTCTTTGCAACTGGTTTTCTGTAACGAAGACTTGGACAAGTTCTGCCTGATGAGGAGAGAAGAATATCCTGGTCTGGTATATGCTGCTTTAAAAGTGATAATTCCATTTGCTACATCGTACTTGTGCGAAAGTTTTTTTTTTCATGGTAAACATTAAAACAAAGACAAGAAATCGCTTATCAGTTGAAAATGGCTTCATAATGTTCGTCACGAAGATTGAACCGGGCATTGCTGCACTAGTGAAATTACACCATGCTTAGGTATCTCATTAGGTTTCAATTTTAATTGTATTTCAATGTGCAGGTTTTGTTCCATGTGTATTTTTCTAGTATTTCTATATACAGTTCTCATTAGTATCATATCATACGTCTTTCATTTAAATTCATTTTTAAACAACTCTGCACCCTTTGACAATGTTCAGTAGACTTATTTTTTATTGTTCTTTACAGTATGTATAAAAAAATAAAAGTATGCCTATCAGAACAAAATTCAAAATAATTTCCGGTATTAGATTCTAACTATATCTCTTCCGCTTATCTTCGCGACCCCGTAGGGGCCACGACTCCCAGGTTGAGAAACCCTGCTCTAGGCATACATGAGTTATGTTGGAACATAAATGCAGATAAGAGAGTTGAGAGAGAGCGATTAAGATATTACCGCTCTCAATCTCTTCACTTTACTTTTGCGATTGGTGAATTTCTTACGTGACAGTTTGGGGCTAGCTAGTTTTTTGTCTTGAACCACGATCCGATTTTCGATATTCTCTACCTAAATGCTGTAATGCGAATATAGAGAAGTTACCTGCGTATGAAAATACCTGCAAATAAATACATTACATAACTTATTTATTGCTATTACACGATTTTCTTAATTTGTATTTAATATTCACATATAACATACCGACGTTCTGTCAATACCTCAAATGTTATATTTTAAAGATAAGAATTGCTTATGTCGTGAAATGATATGAATATATATATTCAACTGATATATACAGCTGATGAATTGTAATGTAACTATTTTACATAATTTTCATGCATTGAGGAAAGTAGAATATCATAAAAGAATCTCACCTGAACGGGTATCGAACTCACGATTTAAACGCTCGGGGGTGTACCACTGAGCTAACATGACCGCTTTTTGGAAGCTGCTTCTGAAATATAACTGAGCTCATACGTAAATTATTTTTTTCGTATGGAAATCACAATGACGAAACGAAATGTGAATATGTAGTTTCGAAATATTGTATCATTAAGTATTTCAATCAACTTTACTTTTTTTCTACACTTAATACCATTTCAACATATCTTATCATATTTAACAGAAGGAAAAACATACCTGTACATTTTTTCCCGATTGCTAAGGTTGGCTTGGAGGTTCGAACCAGCAGCTTTAGTTTACTGTTTTCAGAAGATACCCGAAGTTGGACTTCGAAAGTGTTCGTCTCAATACAGCTATCATCATATCGCTCAATCTGTTTGGTATATGGTATATGTTTCTATACGTGTAAAGTCAGTATAAAAATTCATTCTTTAAACAGCTCTTCGTATGTATTAATATTCCTTTATAAAAACTGTTTTTAATATTATTATTACGGCGCATCATTTTCAGATTTCTTTCGCGAGTCGTTGACCAAGTCGTTCCCCACAATAGGCGTGTCGTGCAATCAACCAACCAACCACACGTCAGGTACTAGCTTTTACCTATTGCTTCCTGCTCACAGCTCAGAACAGTGGTAACTATGGATAGACGTACAGCAGTAATTACAGCTAGCAGGCGAGTAGGTGTCCCGGCCTCTAAGGAAGGCGATGGATTCGGAAATATGGTCCTACACGTCAAACTGGTAATTTACGATCTTCTGGTTGTCCGCATGTGTCAACCGAAGCAGAAGATGCGAGATTAGTAAACGAAGCCCGGTTAGACCCACTACGGACGTCTAGACAGCTAAGGGAAGCTTCTCTCTTTCCTGGTAGTAAGCATACAGCTCTGCGAAGGCTTCGTCATGCTGGGTTACGTGGCTGTGTTGCTGCCGTGAAGGAAAAACTCTCAGACGACCACAAAATTTGCCGTCTCGCGTTTGCACAGGCGAATGTGGGTCGCAATTGGGAAAACGTAGTTTTCTCAGATGAATCCATATTCACAACATCAAATGAGGGACGCCGTTTTGTGTATCGCCCGAGAGGCACCCGATATGACCCTGGATGTGTTGCTGCTTGAAATCGCAGTGGCCATGTATCTATTTCATGTTGGGGTTGGATTTTCAGGCGCGGAGCAGAACAGCTTCACAGAATTGAAGGACACCTGGACAGTGCTCAGTACTAGATATTATGAGTAATATCATGGTGCCATCTGTACGAGTATTTCCGCCTGATGATGTAATTCAGTTCCAGCAAGACCAGTCGCCAATACATACTTCCCGTGTGGTTCAGGAATGGTTCGCAGGGCAGCCTGAGATTGATTTAATTGACTGGCCGCCTCGTGGAGCAGACCTCAATCTCACGGAAAATATGTGGGCAGAAGTGAAGCGTACTCTAAGGGATAGTTGGCCTGAGGCAGATCCACCAAGAACCCAGGATGACCTGTGGCATCTTGTTTCCGAAGCATAGCTGGAGGTAGGGGAAGGAGATAAATTTGTCACCCATTTAATAGATTCCATGCCCAGAAGAATGGGGCGTGTAATAAATTCAGAAGGGTATTGGACACAATATTAATGTCCCCGCCTTAACTCCCGAAAACAGTCATTTTCAGGGCTACCTAAACGCTTCTGAAAATATTTCTAGAATTAAACCACTCCTTGAATCCGATTTCTGTGCAATTCTACTAACAAAAAAAAAAAAAAAAAAAAAAAAAGATAATTTTCTGCAGGCTTTGAGCTCAAGACGACCTTATTAACAAGCCCGTACTCTACCAGTGAGCTAACATGAACACGCAAATCCAACCTGAAGAAACACGACTTTCAATTTCCGGTATTCCATGACACTGATGGTCATATACTTTGCAAATGTTGTATTCATCTTGGGTTATTCCGCAACACATAAACAAAGCGAAAGAGAGAGAGAGAGAGAGAAATGAATATACAAAAGCATATTCAACGTATTCGAATGAGACTCTAAGTAACGATATTCCGTTCTAAAGAGAATTTATGTTTCTTCCCGTGACGTTAAGGGGATCGGGAAAAGTTACGTGTCTTGAAGCAGGATCCGACTTTGGATACTCTGTTTACACACTTTCTATATCCGTAGGAATATACTGTATTTCACGAATGTAAATGACATGCTGTATTGAGAATATTGAGAAGTTACATCTGTATGACAAATAGCTGCAAATAAATACACTACATGATTTATTTATTGCTAGTGAACGAGTTTCTTAACTTGTATTTAACATTCTCATATATATAATACAGACCTACTGTGAACACCTACCTATTTCAGATGTTATATTTTAAACATAATAATTACTACATTCTGCAATGATTATGTTATATATATACAACTGATGTATTTAATGTCATTATTTTATATAATTTTTCATGCATTGCGGAAAATATAATTTTTAAAAGAGCATCGACCCAGATGGGATTCAAACTCACAACCTTATGATTTGAAACCCGACAGCTTACCAGTGAGCTAACACAAGGACTTCTGCTAAGGTACTTTTAGCGATGTATAACGGTTCTCGAGAAAATTATGACATTCATACCCACTAGAAACGCTGTTTTTGTTCTACTTTGACTATTATTTTAGTACTTAGGCGATAATAATGTTTTATGTCTTAACTTTGAGCATTCTTTTACATATGGAAAGATTCGTTTACATATCTAAATGTTCCATTTCGTATGGAGAGCTAAATGACAAACAAACATGAGCTGACATTAATACAAAGTTTCGAAATATTGTGTCATTAAGTATTTCAATCAATGTTGCTTTTTTTGTACACTTGGTAACAAGTCTTATTATATTTAAAAGAAGAAAAACACATCTGCAAACCTTTTCCCGATTGCAAAGGCTGGCTTGGAGGTTCGAACCTGGTTTACTATTTCCCGAAGATACCCGAAGTTGGACTTTGAAAATTTTTGCCTCAAAACACCAATAAAGAATGCGCTCAACCTTTTTGAGACAAGGTGTACCACCAAGGAAGCATTATATTAACATTTCTCCTCGTCAACTGGCTGTTCAGAAACTCAGATGAAGCGTCTTTGTTTAACAACACCCTCATATCCTTTGCTTGCATTCCACTCCCACCCAACCTGTTTTAGAATCAAAAGTGATTGACAGTTGCCTGCCATTTGGGATGACACGTCATTCTACTGTTCCGCTGGAATCAAGCAGAAGACATTTTTCTTTTTTCTTTTTTTTTTTTTTTTTGTCCGCGTATTCGCATATTGTCTTAGTGCCTCTATTTGTAGACGGAAATCTTCATTCTGCATCGAATAAGCAATAAGGTGTAAGTTGTTGTGAGCTTTCGAAATGCCACGAGAAGCGCTAATGTTAAAATCGAATTGATTGGATTTTCGAAGAATACTGAGGTGTGCGAAGGATAGCTGAAAATTTTTGTATCGGTAAACCACAAGCACCTGAGATAATATAAAACCAAGACAAGTTAATAAAGTTGTGGTGTGAAAATGACAATGAAAATAGTGTCTCATTGCTTTGAACAAAGTTGGTGTGCAAGTGAATGCTTTTATAGAGTGCAGAATGAAAAAAAAATCATGTGTTAGAGTCGATGCTAAAAGCTAAGAATTTGGAGGTAGCAACAAAAATGAATGTTTCAGATTTCAAAGTCTCGAATGAGTGGTTAGAGAAGTTTCGGATTAGACACAAAATTTCTTTCAAAGCGATTTGTGGAGAATCCGCAGATGTCAACATGCCCACAGTCATAGAACGGTTTGATAAATTACCTTCAATAGTTTGTAATTACATATCACCTTATTTACTAATTTACGTAAGAAAATATCGAAACCTCTCTAAGACGGACACCTCTCTATAGCGGACAATTTTTTATTCCCCACGGCTGTCCCCTTTAGAGAGGTTTCACTGTAATTAAGGACCGTTTCTGAAAACATATATTTAATTAAATTTATTTTTTCTCGTTTCAGCATTGAACTACTAAATATGAATTGGAAGTGTTTAGTAATTATTACGATTTTGTTCATCTGTAAGTCTGAATTCACTCCCTTGAGTATAAGGCCGTTGTTTAATAAATACCTTGCAAAATGTGTCAACTTTATAGCGGATCATTATTTAAGAGCTAGAAGCCTAGTGTTATTTCTTCAAAATGGAACTCAAGAATTTGTATCATTATTATTGAAAATGATCAAGAAGCCTCGACTCACAATACATCCAGATTTGACATCTGAAGACTCGCTTTATAAACTAAGCTACCTTATGTTTTGGAGAATAGGAAAAGTGGATTACATATTTCTTACATTGCATCCGTCAGATATTGAAAGAAATATGCGAAAGTTCTATTGGTTTAGATTTAATAACCAACCTGTTCGTACAATTATTGTACTTATGAATGTTACTTGTGACAACGAATACATTATGAAGGTTATGGAAGTGATACAGAGTCATGGAATGGTAAATTCTGTAGTTGTTTGTAGCTCATTTCAAAACAATACTACACCATATTTTACAAATCGCTTTCCAATTTCTGTGTACGCATATTTTCCTTTTAAGGAAGGCCACTGTAGATCTGTTAAGAGTAAGGTCCTATTAGATGTTTGGCAGGAAGAAAGATTCCAGTTAGGAGTTAATCTATTTCCAGATAAAACCAAAAACTTAAATAAATGCACCTTAAGATTTATATCATACTTCGAGATGCCGTATATTGTTCCTGTTATCAAAGATAATTCAGTATTTGTGTTTGGAGGAAGTTATGGTTCATTCCTCACGATCTTTGAAGAAGTCATGAATTTTACGATGATCACAAATGACGTTTATAAGGCAAATGTTAATATAGGATATGTATTTGCTAACTTCACAATTACTGGAGACTTAAATGATGTTTATTGGGGTAAATATGACGGAGTGTTTAAGGTAGCACTTTTAGGCGGTTACAGACCATATTTGTTTGATGCAATACTTACACGAGACTTCATCCGTTATATTTGGATATTTCCTCTTCCGTGTACCTATCCTCGGTGGATGACCATAATATTTCCTTTCGAGCTCATTACGTGGATTTCCACAATAAGCTGTTATTTCCTCATAGTTTTCAGTTACAGGGTTGTTATGTTCTTAAGTAACTCTATCGGTCATTATTTGTATAGATATCCTTTTCTCTACAACTTGGCCATTTTGATAAATGTATCTGTTTCTGTACAACCATCTAGATGGAGTGTTAGATCAATATTCATTATATGGACCTTGGGATGTGTGGTTATCAACACAGTGTATCAAGCCGCTCTGTACGATTTTGCTAAAAATCCAAAAAAATGTCCTGCTGTTAATAGCATTGAAGATGCTGTAAAATATGGCTTGTCCATTGGAGGATCTGCATATACCAGAACTCTTGTTGAAGGGAGGAATGATTCAAATATGGAAACAGTTCTCGATAATTGGGTGTACATGGAATATGCCACACACTGCTTTAATAAAACTGCAACAAATTTAGACTTTGCATTCATTTCACTTCGCGAGTTCGCAGTTAGAGCCTCCAAACGGTATTTTGATGTGCAAGGAAAACCCCTATTTCGTATTGGGCCCAGTATCACAATGTATCCTACAGCGTTCTATCTGACACGTGGATCCCCTTTTGCTTCACGTTTTCAACGCATCATTGACATTTGTACTGAAGCTGGACTTCCTATGAAATGGAAAGATCGGGCATATTATGAAGAACAAAAGGAGCAGGGCAAATTTTTATATCGTAGAACAAATAACACACCGATAGCGATGTCCTTACATAATTTGATTAGCGCATTTGTAATATTGGGAATTGGTTTGCTCTGTAGTATTTTTATTTTTGTGATCGAATTATTAATTTACATCAGACTTAATAGCAGAGAATTTTGATAGCACTTATTCACGACATGAAACATTACTTGAAGGACAAGTTAATTTGTGTCTATATAACTTAATGGTTACAAATTATCAAATTCACATTCCAAATGCTAGAGAAGATTGGAATGTCTGATTACTTTTCTTTCAATTCATGCAGCGTGAAAATAAAATAATTATAAGAAAAGGAGAAATGTCCAATTGTAATCTCTAAGAGACATGCTAACCGATTAAGATGTTTAGATTTTGTTTCAGCCCTGATTTAGAGAATTGACGGTCGGAAAGGTAGTCAAAAGTGAAGGAATCGAAGTCTGCCAACTGGATTTTTTAAAACCTAATATCAAATAAAGCTTATATGTATATTACTGCTCTCAACGGGTCGGGTCGGATCGGGTTGAAGACCGACCCGACCCGACCCGTGGCCCGAATTGACTGAACCGACCAGAGTGACCTGACCCGTGATCCGATCCGATTGACCTGACCCGACAACCCAACCCGAGCTGACCCGATTGACCAGACCCGACAACCGGAACCTAATAACCCGACCCGAGCTGGCCCGATTGACCCGACCCGACAACCCGACCCGAATAACCCGACCCGACCCAAGTTGACCCGACTGACCCGACCCGACAACCCGACCCGAATAACCCGACCCGACAACCCGACCCAAGTTGACCCGACTGACCCGACCCGACAACCTGACCGTAGTAGCCTGACCCGACAACCCGACCCGAGCTGACCAGAATGACCCGACCCGACAACTAGACCCGACCCGACCCGAGCTGACCCGACGAGAGTCGGGTCGGGTCAACCCGACCCGTTTGAAAGCACTATGATCACGACACTGGGTGAACGCCAAAATGCAGTCCCATTGGGAATTAAACCCGGGCAACGTGTACCGAAGTCTTACACGTTAACCACTAGCTAGATCAAGCGGGGGATTTGTATATGCATCTTAATGAATATTTGGGAGTTTTGAGGTTTGGTTATTTCTTTTTATAACTGATACCAGTGTCTGACGTGGGAGAAATTCATTTTGTTCTTGCTTTAGTTCTATGTGACGAAATTTTTATTCAAGGTCAGTGTTCTCACCTGCTCGGACGGCAGGGGATCTTCTCGGAAGGCAGTAGCAAGAGTATCTTGGCGGAGACAAAAGGAAATCGTTTAACTACAATGCTAAGGGTTGAGGAAACGGAAAAACACCGGTAATTTTTTCCAACCCTTCAACTTTCATTCCAAAATATGTTCTTATGATTCTGGGACCCGCAAGTTGCAAGTAAGAAGATACATAATATGAATTTTGTAATTTAAAATTTTAAAATACAATATGATAATTAATTATAAAGTAGTAATTTTATTTCATCACTTTCAGCCCAACAAATGAAATTCAAACAATTCACACCCTGTGTCTTGGTCATCAATACTGCGTCTTATTCTTTGTCTTGCACGGTCCTGCATTTCGTAGTCTTGGTAGTCTTTCATGCTATACAAGAGTCAAGAATGCTCGCCTTATCGGTACAAATGAAGACCAAGTGTGATTTTGATTATGGTCTTTCATACTATACGGAAATAAGAAAATATGCTCATCGCTACTTCGTGATCACCAAAACAAGGCCAAGAGCAAGATTACTGTGCACTTCGTCTTGCATATCTAATCTTTATCTTATTCCTGTATCGACGTTTTTGGGCTTGGTGAAATAAAATGAAATATTCAGTTTAAGGTCCCTCGATTCTGCACCGAGGCAAAGGGATATGGTGACCATGAGAAATGAATGCAATGGTGGAATGAAGAAAGTGGGAGGAAAAAGGAGAACCTCGAGAAAACCCACTACCGACTAAAACCCTCTACCACAAAGCCCACTTATCACAAGGTGGGATCGAACTATGGACACCATGCACCAGAGATGAATTCTCTACCACTGAGCTACCGCTGCCCTGATTGGGCTTGGTCGTCCATATCCAATCTTTCTTTTGGCCTTGCTTAAACAACTTCTAGTTTTGTTCTAAATACAGACTCCATATTGGCATAGATATTAATATTACAGTCGATTGGTAAAATCAATCTTGCACATTTTAAAATTAAAGAACACACAAGTACAAAAATAAGCATTTACCATAAAAACAAAAGCTGCAAGTAGTAAGGGAATGACCTGAGGAAACTTTGGCCCCTGGGTCCCTGCCTCAGGACCCATGGTCCCTGGCCCGGGATCAATGACCTAGGGGTACCTAGAACCACCCTCTCTAAATTTTGGGAGGGGTACCTTGATCCACCCCCTAAATTTTGGCAGGGGTACCCAGGACCACCCTCCTTAAATTTTGGAAATTGTCAAATCTAAAAATTGGGTGTGGTAGCCTAGGACCAGAGTATGTAACTCTATCAGTATTGGGGGTCTATGTCATTCCCTTTCATGGGTAAAAAAAATGCCAAAAAGTCAAATTTCGAAGGTTTTGACCTAATTTATCCCCTTTGATTAGGTGTTATTACCCTATATGGTTATATGGACGTATAGAGGGGTCCATTACCTTTCATAAAACATGGGAATATTAATGCACCCCTTTAAATTTTGGGGAGGGGTACCTTGGCCCACCCCTTAAATTTTGGAAATTGCCCAATTTAAACATTTGGTAAAATAGCATAGAAACCTAGTATGTATCACTATAAATTCTGGTGGTCCACTTCGTTCCCTTTCAGGGGTACAAAATTGCCAAATTTTAGTACAACCACATGTTTGGTTTTTTGGCTCATTTTATCCCCTTGGATGAGGTAATATTACCTTATATATTTATATGGGCGTATACAGGTGTTCATTTCCTATCGTAAGACATAGGTACATTTGTGCACCCCTTTAAAAATTTGGGAGGAGTACCTTGGCCCAACCCTTAAATTTTGGAAATCGCCCAATTTAAACATTTGGTATAATAGTATAGAACCCTAATATAGATCACTATAAAATTGGGTGGTCTACCTCGTTCCCTTTTAGGGGTATAAAATTGCCAAAATATAAACGTAAGCAATACATTGTACCACGTGTTTGGTTTTTGATCTAATTTATTCCCTTGGATGAGGTCCTATTACCTTATATGGTTATATGGTCATGTATAGGGGTCCATTCTCTATTATAAGACATAGGTACATTTGTACACCCCTTGAAATTTTTGGGAGGGGTACCTTGGTCCACCCCTTAAATTTTAGAAATTGTCAAATTTAAATATTTGGTATCATAATACTGGACCCTAATATATATTGCTATAAATTTGGGTGGTCCACCTCGTTTCCTTTTTTAGGGGCCCATTTTGTTCCGCTTCAGGGGTGAGCATGGATACCTTACATGCGTTTATTACTACGTTATAGACATAGCAATTGTCCGAGTTTGATTCTTGGTGCTAATTTGAGGAAATGTTGAGTTGAACGTCCCCCTTGCGGCTAAGCGAAACGATGATAATGAGAAATTATGAAATGAGAAAACATCATAAACTTACTTGCTTGCGGATTGAAGCAGAGACCTCACACATCAGAAATAAGTGCTGAGCCACCGTGCCCCCTTTGGTTCGAGCAATTTCATGTATGAAAAGAACATGGACAAGTTATGTTACATTACATATTTCGGTGTGAGCAGTTTTTACACTAGGTTTATGTTTCCTATAGAAAGATAGAATTTTTTTGTTGTCATCTTTTTTACTTCGTGTGCGACTTTGACCTTGAAGGAAACCTTGCTGACTCAGTGCTAAGCGTTGGCATTAAAACGTATAAACATAACCTTATTGTTTAGTTGGAAGTATGAATCAGATGTTTAGGATTGTTGGTTTGAATCTAGTTGTGTTCGCTGTAACTCAGTGCCTAAGCGATACTTAGCTTGATTTTCCAGTGTTGCCACCACTATCAAAATGAATCGATTCATTTCGTCGGAGCAGTTTCGTGATGAAAACTGACTTTTTGTTTCGTACACAATTTTTTTCTGAAACAGTTTTTGTTTTGTACACAAAAATTTTTCTGAAACAGTTTTGTTTCGTACACCATTTTTTTCTGAAAACAATTTTGTTTCCTACACAAAAAATTTTCTGAAACACACAAACATTTCGTACAAAAGAAATTTTATTTTACCGGGAAACTGATTCAGAAAAAAGAAATTGAAATCGCAGTACAGAAAGAGGATTTGATTTTAGGGTGTGAAATAAAATACAGAAATACTTTTTTCATGTTTCTGTACATTGTATTTAGCATGTGAAAGAGAATACAGAATCCTTTTTTTTCTTCTTCATCTTGGTGTCCATTTATCTTTCTTCAAAGAAAGACGTGTACATGACGGGTATAAATTCTGTAAAGAGAAAATAAAGCATATGAATATACGTGGTAATATTTATTTTGTTTCCTGTAAAAGAAGAAAAACATTATTAACATCGAACAAGAACATAAACTAACTGATCAAGAGAGTGAGGTGAGAAAAGAAAAGCAAATGTGACGTACCTGAATTCCTTTTTTTTTCTCCACTGGTTTTTGCAAGGTAATGTCATCTTCTGCATCTGAGTTTGTCTCCGTTCGTGTATCGTTGAAGCATGTCCCGTGTTGCGTTTGATTCTTTGCCCGTCTTTGGAAGGTGATGTTGGTGGGATTACGGAAAAATATGGCTGTTATTCTGTTTTGGCTTTTTTATATCCATAGGGCAATGTTTCGTATGTGTCTGGTACTAATCGGCGTTTTTTATAGTTGAAACTGTATTTCTTTTCTTCAGGTTTTGTGACAAGCTGATGATCGTGGGTTCTGTAAATTTTGTGTGGCGTGGTAATGGAGATTTTTTCACTGGATTGATTTACGATTATTTGCTCCAGACTATTGAAATTTAACTTTTGACTTGCTGTATAGTTGAGTGTAAATCCACGAATTTTGCATACATAACTGGTTGATTTTGAGTCCGGGTCGTAGATTTCCAAAGCGTATTGTTTTGGGCCACCAGACACGAATTTTTTAATGTATGCTTTTGGTCCAATTGATTCCAGTTCATTTGACATTTAACCAAGAAATACTTCTGGTCCTATTGTGGGCTCTGATGGTCGCTGCGTGAATATTACGGAATCTGTATCGAAATATAGTACTCTTTCTTGCAGCAATTCTAAATATTTGTAGAGTTCCAGACGAGCTTGACACGTTGTAAATGCTCCAAGGACAACATTAGAATTGTGATTTTGTACTGGAACATCATCTTCATACTGCCAATAAAGGTATAACAACGAATCATTAACAGATAAAATTTCGTTGATTTTATATCTTGAGCAGTTAATTTCCGATACAGTTCTTTGGGGTCGTTAATAATGGTTGTTTGGCTGAAATTGTCTCTTATACGGAGTCCTCCCCAGAAGGCATTCAAACAGAGTTTTGCAAGACTACGACGTGCTGAATTTGTCATTATATTTGCTGCATCCAAAGTTATGTCTTCACGTTGTTGTACCATTTGAATATACTGCTGCTTTTCTTCTTCGGTGACGCAATTGGCAGGCCAACCAGAAGCTTCTAGCTTAGATTTCAAAAATGTGTTAATGTATTCGCTGAATAATCCGCCAGTCTTGGTTTCTGGATCATATACGGTGATGTTGTAATCCTGAATTTCGTAAATTTCAATGACTTGATACCCAAGTTCAATGGCTTTTTGAATTTCATAGGACACCCACATTCCTGTTAGACTTCGTTCAGTGTCGGAATGTGTACATTCAGAATCTTGATTTAATGCTGTGGCACAGGCAGCACAAAGTGGAAATAACAACTTCTTATTTGAGCTAAATGGAAGTACTGGATGAAACACATTTCTGCTAGGCAAAATCTTTAACTTGACTAATCCGTTGATATCTTGAATGGCGGGCATTTCTGGATCTCCCTGTAGATATATTCGTGGGTGCTCTATTGGATACCGTCCACATTTGTTCACATATGGATACAGTGAAACGATATTCAAAAATTTAATTTCTTCGCCTTCATTTTCATTCGCGACGTGATACAATTTAATGGCATTAACACGGCCACCATAGAAGCTGTCTCTTGGATTTAACGGTGTCTTATTAGTATAAGGATGTGTGCTTAAAGAAGAGGCCAATGCTGGATTGAATTTTAACACTTGACGAAATTCACATTCCCACATTTCATGTACTTTATATCCCATGGATCGTAATAATTTCATTTTACGCTGTGTTCTCTCGTAGCGATAGTTCATCGTTTCTTCGGAGTTCTCATAAATGGGCTGATCACGGCCTGTAGGGACGCAGAGAGCACAGGCATGGATTCTACAACCTTGAAACTCATATACGTGTTCCTCTTTAGTGTCGGGATGTTTGTAGTAGCCGTCCAGATGAAAACCAGCAACATAAACTACTTTCCCTTTTGCTGCATGTAGAATTGGATGTCCCTCTTTTTCTTCCAGGTAGGCAAGCCACTGCAAAGCAATCCGTGACTGATTGTTTCTGTGACGGTATCCTCGTGCAGGAAGAATGCTAATGGTATTGGATTTTAAGAAATTTCGTCGAAATACTAAATTGCACACACTCGCCAAAGTGGTAGCCTCCAGGAAAGGATTGACGTGAGTTTCTTGTACAAAAGTGGTCATGAAAGATATACAAGCCATTCGAAGTACGTTGACGTCCTGGACACGATAGTTTACCAATTCTTCTTGGAAAATAAACATATCGTTCTGGTGTTCGTTGTACCATGTCATGAATTTCTCTCGTTCACCCACTTTCATTTCATATGCACCATAATAATGGATGTACGGTAATTTTCCCACATACGTTTGATTTGCAGCAGTATTAAAAAGTGTGGAAAATATCCTTTGGTCGCTGGTAAATGAAATGCCTTGAATAATTTACTTAAAGCCATTGGCATGAAATTTAAGGAGTCAATAAACAATAAGTGATTCACTATCATGCTTAAAATTTTTGCTTCGTTCAAGATCAAAGTAGGTTTCAATTCATGTTCTTCCACTAAAGATTTAAGAATAAAATGACCATCATATTCCTTAGAGTTATGTGCCAAAGATACAATAAGTTTGATGTTGGGTCGTGGTTGACGTAAATACGCAAGAAAGGCATTGATCCGATCATCTTGAAAAATATGTTCCCACTGTCCACAAACTTCACACGTATGACGTATATCTTCATCTTGAACACAGTTGTAACATACTTGTTTGGCCACCAGTAAATTGGGCTTATGAATGAACGTGTCTTCATCGAAGAAAGTATCCTGTGTGGCTTCAATATCATAGAAGACAATCATAGCCTTCTTGGCATGTAACACTGATGGAACTCCAGGTTTTAATTGAGTCGTATCAGGCTTCATGTAGCATTGGTGGGTAGACATAACGTGTTTATCACATATATTACAAAAATAATCTGTACAATATTCTCTTTCCCCTGTACGGACAAACGAATAAATGCGTAGACATTTGGAACACTGTTTCACCATCTTGCATACTTATGATATGGTACAGTCAGATGATTTCTATAGCATGTTTCACCATAAAATTCACGATTACATTCTGGACACTGCTTCTCCGTATTGGTCTTACTGCATGGCGTTTTCTGCAAACATTCCTCACACATGGCCGAACAGTTCTTGAGTGTCTATTAAGATGATCATATTTTTTGTGGCATGCAGCACGGTAATAGTTGGTAGAAAAAACAGACGTTAATGACGTGATGATGTCATAATGAGAATTGATGCACATTAAATTGATTGGAATTTTGTCTTCGCCACCAGGCCCTTCATACAGAATATCATCTCCGGAAATGCTGGTGTATACGATAAGTTAATAATCGACCAAGTAGCGTTGCAATTGTCGCATTCTTCCACGGATCTCCAATGCTCTAAATTCACTGAGGATCTGAACAAAAGTTCATGTACGTCAGGGAGAATAACACACTTGCACTGTTTGCGATATTGATCGTAAACTTTTTTATTTGTACCCTTATATTTCTTCAGTCCAATAGCAATCACAATTGCATAAGCCAAGCAATTTTTGTCGGTGTTTTTTACTCGTAGAATGCCATTCTTGCGTTTTAGTAACTCGTCGTTTGATAAAAGACCTCGACGCACTAATCCAAATCCACGGAGCACATCCACATGATGAAAATGTACAATGAACGGTTCGTTCATGAAAAAACTATCGTTACTTTGAAGGATGCGATCAAAGGAAGCCCATAAAGTTTCCAGTGTCAGATTACTTGCACGCCGAAAAGATAAATAAAACGGTTTGTTCTTTTCATCATGAGATAAAATCGATAATCCAACCATCGATAATTCGTCGACATTCTCCAATAAATAATCCAACATCTGTTGAAAGGAGGCCTGAACCCACTCAACAATATCGGTGTCACTGCTCGGAGCATTAATTTGAATTTCCAGCATTCGTCCTTCAAGATTAAAACGCCGATAATGTCTATTGATTTCTCACAAGACAGTAAAGCCAGAAGTAGCCACATTCAAATAGGAAAAGGTAAGGTAAAAAAAAAGGAATAGGCAAAGAAACAAATATCTAAAACGAGAAAAAAATGCACGAATTAAAATTGAATTCAGAGATCGCTAACACGTTTAACGGTATCAAAATGACTACACGATCAATCGTAAAAGAATTATCATATCTCAAATAGTTCTACTGTTAAAACATTTTTATTGTCGTCATACTGGAAATCAACCCGGGAACAACATCAACATGTAACTGACCTAAGTTTTCTGTAGTGATAAAAAGAATGAATGAAATTGCTTTTCTAACTGTGCTGAGAGAATCATTGTAGTAAGCATTTTACCCTCACACTGAACTTTAAAACGTATAACGAAGATGAAACGAAAACAAAATTTCATGCGCTTGCTTTTTCAAGCTAAGACAAGGAAGACTCGAATTCGTTTCTCGGCGGAAGATCAGATCCCACATTAAACTGTAGATCCACGTCTCACTGTTAAAAGGCACGTTGTAGGGGAACAAATTTGTGCGTAGTTTTTAGAAAAACTAAAACTTTTTATACGTTAATAATAATTTTCAGAAACTGAGCTTCCTCATAGCTAAGTGGTTAGCGTTACGCACATCTGGCCCGGGTTCAACACCCAGTATGCGCTCAGATTCAACATTAAGCTGTATTCCTAGACCCACTACCGAAGGGACGCTAAACCAAAATCAACAAATCATATCATTTCTCCTGCTTACTTATAATGTGTGGGTGTTCCTGATTCGAACCCTCGGTCAAGTAAGTGATGGTGCTCCCACTAATTCTTTCATTTGCTCTCTCATAGACTAAATATTTCATGCTAAATAAAACAGTGATAACAATGTTATCCTCATGCGTAATACATTTCAAAAGCACTCCATTGATATTGAGTAACGATGTTGATAAACACTTAATAAACTTACCTCAAATTCAAGGAACGGAGTAAAGTCACACTGACATAAGAGGTACATCTGCTCAATTTCAAGATTTTCGTGGAAGTAGGACTTGAAAAATGAAAAATTGATTTTTATTTAGGGCTGAAATGTGTCCAACTATAAAGTGACACCACTATCAGCCAATCAGAAACGAGGAAATTAATAAATGACATCACAAAGAACCAATAAAATACAGCTTTCATCATGTATCATGAGCCGAAACGTGATGTAAGAAACAATCTGATTGGTTGTGACATTATTCACGTTTTTCTTCTTACACATCAATCGTTACGACATCTAGTATCGCGATTCTGGTCATGACATCATACCGTTGACTCGTTAGTTTCTAACGACATTCAATTAACACATTTAAAATGTGATTCATTTTCCTTAAACTTGATTGAAAAAAATGTAACACTCATCGATATGTTACGAAACTGTCTTTGACATGAATGTAAAGTTGAGCTTTAAAAGAATGTCAGCTGAGAAAAATGCTGATGTAGCAAAAGCACATTCTGCAATTTCAAAATAAACTTCTATGCGTAACAACGAGCAGAAATGTGTAATGTAACAATCTGTTCATGTTCTTTTCATACGCAAAAAACTGCTCGCACAGAAAATTAAAAACTTCTCAATGGGGCATGATGGCTCAGCGCTTATTTCTGATGTGTAAGGTCTCTGCCTCAATCCTCAGCCAACTAAGTTCATGTTTCCCCTGTTTCGTCCTATCATTTCTCATTATCGTCGTTTCGCTTAACCGCAAGAGGGACGTTTAACTCAACGTTTCCTAAACTAGCACCAAGAATCGAACTCGGAACGATTGCAATGTCCATAACGTAGTAATAAACACATGTAAGGTATCCATGTTCACCCCTGAAGCGGAACAAAATGGGCCCCTAATATATATTAGGGTCCAGTACTATCATACTAAATGTTTTAATTTGGCAATTTCTAAAATTTAAGGGGCGGGCCAAGGTACTCCTCCCAAAAATTTCAAGGGTTGCACAAATGTACCTATGTCTTATAATAGAGAATGGACCCCTATACATGACCATATAACCATATAAGGTAATAGGACCTCATCCAAGGGAGTAAATTAGGTCAAAAACCAAACACGTGGTACAACGTATTGTTTACGTTTATATTTTGGCAATTTTGTACCCCTAAAAGGGAACGAGGTAGACCACCCAAAGTTATAGTGATCTATATTAGGGTTCTATACTATTATACCAAATTTTTAAATTGGGCGATTTCCAAAATTTAAGGGGTGAGCCAAGGTACTCCTCCCAAATTTTTAAAGGGTTGCACAAAAATACCTATGTCTTACGATAGAAAATGAATACCTGTATACGCCCATATAAATATATAAGGTAATAGGACCTCATCCAAGGGGATAAAATGAGCCAAAAAACCAAACATGTGGTTGTACTAAAATTTGGCAATTTTGTACCCCTGAAAGGGAACGAAGTGGACCACCAGAATTTATAGTGATACACACTAGGTTTTTATGCTATTGTACCAAAAGTTTAAATTGGGCAATTTCCAAAATTTAAGGGGTGGGCCAAGGTACCCCTCCCCAAAATTTAAAGGAGTGCATTAATATACCCATGTCTTATGAAAGGTAATGGACCCCTCTATACGTCCATATAAATATATAGGGTAATAACACCTCATCAAAGGGGATAAATTAGGTCAAAACCTCCGAAATTTGACTTTTTCGCAATTTTTTTACCCATGAAAGGGAACGACATAGATCCCCAATTCTGATAGAGTTACATACCCTGGTCCTAGGCTACCACACCCAATTTTTAGATTTGACGATTTCCAAAATTTAAGGAGGGTGGTCCTAGGCACCCCTGCCAAAATTTAAGGGGTGGATCAAGGTACCCCTGCCAAAATTTAGAGGGAGTGGTTCTAGGTACCCCTAGGTCATTGGTCCCGGGCCAGGGACCATGGGTCCTGAGGCAGGAACCCAGGGGCCAAAAGTTTCCTCAGGTCAGGCCCTTACTACTCTGCAAGTGTTCAAACTGGATTTATGGCTTCTATAAAATCAAATAAAAATTGCTATTTTTAATTAGGCAGCTAGTGAAAAACAACAGCTTTCGACTCCAGCCGAGTTTAAGCTCAACCTAAACTGAGTTGACCAAAGTGAACTTATCCGACTGACCCGACCGGAGTGACCCGACCCTATAACCCAACCCGAGCTGACCCGATTGACCCGACCCGACAACCCGACTCGAGTAGCCTGACCCGATTGAGCCGACCCGAGTAGCCAGACCCGACAACCCGACCCCAACTTACCCGACTGATCCGACCCGAGTTGACCCAACCCGACCCGTAACCCTACTTGAGCTGACCCGACTGACCCGACCCGTTTGAGAGCACTAATGTATATACATCAGCTATGTATTTAAATTAACATATTCTCCAGATAAAGGTGCATCAAAGAAAGGATAATAAATTCGAGTAATACACATAGTTGATAACACAAAATCTCATAAAATGAAACACTTACTCAGAGACGAATTTTTTATTATATACTCTATAATGTCAAATGATTTTTCAGGGTAATTAATCTCTAAATATATATTAGCCTTTGGCTAGCTGAAGGCTCCGCCCTCAGACAACAGCATTTGCTCGGCCTATGGCCTCTCGTCTCTTATGCATCATCTTTGCATCAAGAATAAATTTCGTGCATTTGCTGTTTAATTACATTCCTCATTTCCTGAATTTGGCCCAGCTGGTATCTTCGCCTCCTGATCGCCGCTTTACTCGGCCTACGGCCTCACACCTCTTAAACCCACATCTCTGTTAAATTTCAAGTTTCTTTTCGCATTCCAACTATCTAAAAGATGAGATTTTGTATCCCAAGAAAACGCCTATTTAAATAACATAGGAAATTCTTTATCTCCTCTTTAGACCCCTTAAAAACTAAAATTATTCACTTGTGGCAATTTTCCTGTGGATTGGTCCCGGAAGGCTAAAATCATGCCAAATTTTATCATTCTAATTCTGCCGGAAGTACCTAAACATTTTGGGGTGTAAAAGGTAGTAGTACTCGCGTCAGCCTATCGAACTATTGATTATCCAATTTGGGGCCACCATGGACCATAGTGAATGAATCAGGAATGCTTTGGCCCGGGATTGCGTCACCTATTGAAATTTTTCTTATGCTTATTCAGGGGCCATGCACGCTGGTGCGAATAAGTCAGAGGTACCTTGGCCCTGCTATGACGTCATTGAATTGGGAGTTTTGGATCAGATGTTATGATGATTCTTTAAAATTACTAAAAATATGGTCTTGGTGATTCATTACGTTATGAAATAGTACAGGTTTATGAATGATTTTTATTTCTCGTTCCCTTTTATGGCATAAAATTTGGAGATTGTTATATCTTTGATGAGATGGACTAACACTGGTGCAAATAAAATCTCTAGTTTTACGTCCCACGATTATGCCGGTTAGGCTAAAGGAGACGGTGACGATGAGAAATGAATGAAATTATGGGAGAAAATTGGAGTATCCTGAGCATAATGTTGCCCACCACAAAACTATTTTCGCGGGGTTTGAACCAGGGACCAAATACAGCAGAGGTGAACGCTCTATCAATGAGCCACAGCGCTCTCTACTAGTGCGAATGAATTAGAGGTATTTGGTTCGGGCTAATGTGTTTGTATGCCATCACTGAACTGGGATTTTTAGCTTGGAGGTTATGATGGCTTGTTTCGTTCCCTTTTATGGGTATAAAATTACCAAAACAAGGTTTGATCTCTTTCTTGATGACCTATTACATTATGAATTAGTACATCCAGTAATAGTATAAATTAGTATTAGTATTAATATGAAACTCGAAAACTTTGGAGTTCCTTCGTGGCTAACCGGTTAGCGTATGCGCCTTTAACGTGGGAGACCATGGTTCGATTCTCGGAAGGAGCTCATGCGTTTTCGGATTTCACGTTAATTAGTAGGTTCTATTTTCGCTGCTGAACGGGACGTTAAACTCAAAATCAACTTAACTCGAAAACTTTGGAAGGAACACTTGATTTTTGGTTGTTATCCCTTTGATGAGATGGACTAACAGTGGTGCAAATGAAATCTTTAGTTTTACGTCCCACGTTTATGCCGGTTAGGCTAAAGGAGACGGTGACGATGAGAAATGAGTGAAAGTATGGGAGAAAATTGGAGTATCCCGATCATAATGTTGCCCACCACAAAACTACTTTTGCGGAGTTTGAACCAGGGACCCCATAAAGCAGAGGTGAACGCTCTATCACTGAGCCACAGCGCTCTCTACTAGTGCGAATGAATTAGAGGTATTTGGTTCGGGCTAATGTGTTTGTATGACGTCACTGAACTGGGATTTTTAGCTTGGAGCTTATGATGGCTTGTTTCGTTCCCTTTTATGGGTATAAAATTACCAAAACAAGGTTTGATCTCTTTCTTGATGACCTATTACATTATGAATTAGTAGACCCAGTAGTAGTATAAATTAGTATTAGTATTAATATGAAACTCGAAAACTTTGGAGTTCCTTCGTGGCTAACCGGTTAGCGTATGCGCCTTTAACGTGGGAGACCATGGTTCGATTCTTGGAAGGAACTCATGCGGTTCGGATTTCCCGTTAATTAGTAGGTTCTATTTTCGCTGCTGAACGGGATGTTAAACTCGACTCGAAAACTTTGGGAGGAATACTTGATTTTTGGTTAAGGTATGATTTTCATTCACGGGACTTATGGGATTCGAACCACGATATTCAATTGTCAAAAAGTGTGCCCAGGAAAGCATACATTTATTTGAGACGCATAAAAGAGGTGGAGGGGAGATCCCGGACTTGGTTAACAATAATAATTTATATTGTATTCGTTTGTGGATTAAATAAAACTGTTGGAAAGATTTAAAAAGCTTCTTTGTGTATTGACTTATAATCATATGTTGAAAAAGAATTGTCAACTATAACTTGTTACATATGCTACGTATTCGTTGTCGCAGTATTGTTCGCATTGTTTGTTTGAACAAGTACGGTGTTTAATTGTCAAATAGTGTGTAATGGTTTACTTTGAAAAAGATATATTCATTCTTTGAGAAGGAGAAAAGGGAAGAGATGTTATTTTGGAGCTAGTTAGTACCTATAATTTTCGTCTGTGACGTCACATTTACGTTTTGCTTAAAACTGATTGGTTCATTGTAATAACGATTAATCATACTTATGTAACGAGATAACATTGAGGAGTTATTTCTTATGACAAAACAAGAACATATATGTGTAATGGTTTACTTTGAAAGAATACATTCATTCCTAGAGAAGGTAAAAGAGGGAAGTGATGAGCTGAACCTAGTTACTGCTTTCGTTTCCGTTCGTGAATAAATAATAATGACGTCATGAGTATATGCTTTTATAGGGCATAGGTACATGAACGAACACTAAAATTTCGTGATTGGTGGGGTTAATTTGGCAGAACCAAAGTCATGGTCTCCAGAACTAATTTTAGTATTTGAGCACCTAAAATTGCTAAAGATATAATTTGGGAAGGTTTCTAACCTCATGTATTCTCTTTATTACGTTATAGACATGCACAGGCTAGATTTAGTTTCCGGAGGTCATGAGTTTGATTCTCGATGATGGCTTATATGACTGATATTAACAATTTTTTGTGCTGTTTTGGATTTATGCTCTACGTAGACGTTGTGTGAGCTCTTCAAAGTAGAGTTTACTGTCACTTTATTTACACATAATGAGGAAATGCGTACCTTAATGTACTCCTCTTAAGCTTTTTTGATAAGAGAGAACCACGATACTTTAAGGTTACCTTCTTGGTCTTGGTGTTAGTTCCTGTAATTTATATCTTAAATAACATTGACGGTTTAGTTAAAATCATCTCAAAATATTTTAGCCAAAATTTTGCAGTGAGTGCAAAGAGGGAATTCTTTAACGGTTAACCGTCAAACCTTATCCGGTTTTAACTATTCGATTAACACGTAAACGGTGTTTAACTATTCGATTAACAAATAAATGGTTTTAACTATTCGATTAACAAATAAACGGTTTTTAACTATTCGATTAACAAATAAACGGTTTTTAACTATTCGATTAAATTTTGAGAGTGCACTATTTTCCAGTTATTACAAAAGTTCAAGTGAAAATTTGAAACTAAAATTTCTAGAACTCAAAAGTTTAAAATAAAAAAATTGAACTGAAATTTTCGAATTAAAAGTTTCAACCTGTGTCAAACTAAAATTTTTATAACTTGAAATTTTCAAATCACAATTTTCGAATTAAAAAAAGTTGAAACCAAATTTTAGAACTAGAAAAAGTTGAAGCTAAAATTTTCGAACAAAATAACGAAATAAATTTTTTTCGAATTCGAAATTTCAAATCAAAGAAAAAAATTGAAACTGAAATTTTAGAATTAAAAGTTTTCGAAACAAATTTTGGAAAACTACAAATTTTCGAACAAAAAAGATGAAATAAAAAATTTCGATTTCATTTTTTTTTCAAATCAAACAATTTCACACTGAAATTTTCGAACTAGAAATGTAAACTAAAAATTTTCGAAACTTGAAATCAAAATTTTCGAACCAAAAAAAGTTGAAACTAATTTTTTAGAACTAGAAAGTTGAAACTAAAATTTTCGAACAAAAATGAAATGAAGATTTTTCAAACGAAAAATTCGAACTGAAATTTTCGAATTAAAAGTTTCAACCTGTGTCAAACTAAAAAAAAAATATAACGAAATTTACAAATCAAATTTTTGAACCTAAAATTTCAAACCAAAATTTTCGAACTGAAAATTTAAAGTTTCGAAGAAAAAATAATTCGAAATTTTCATACAAACTTTTTGAAAAAAATAAGCAGAGGTTTGAAAGTGATCACTTAATTAGATTACACCTTAGAAATAAACGGTTTACAACAAATGAACGTTTTCGACTAATCAAAGTGTAAAAATTAATGAATGGATTTCAAGGTCAAACTAGAAGTTAGAGGTAGGGATTAACCAATTTCGGGCAAAAGTAACTTTTCATCAATAACTATCATCTATTCAAGTTTTATAGTCAGAAAAGTTTATCAATTCAGATGACGAGAAAACTCCATAATTTTTTTTAAATAGCAATGATCTGTTTGGCCATAACTCATTTCATAGCCGTTTACTGATTTTAAAATTTTAATTGTCTTGAAGAAATATTTGGGACTAAGTTTTGAGAGGTGAACCGTTTGGTAAGCCATAGCCGAATCGGGACATTGATATTGTTTGAAATGAAGTTTAATCAAGCTTTATCTCATCAGACAGCTCTAACTTACGAACCGTTTTAGTGCATTATTGTTTTAGATCAACGGCCAGCCATAATCGGACTTTTTTTCGTATCATCTTGAAAGCACACAAAGCTTCTTAGAACGGTTACAGGCGTTACGCTACGTAAAAACCCGAATTCCTACCAAAGACCAAACATAAACGCATATTTCAAGACCTTGAATCGAACCTGGGACCATTTTAAGAAAAGGTTACTTACCACAGCGATTCTCAACCCGACCCAGCGACAAAGGTGTACCACATAAATAACATAGAGAAGATTTTTCAGTTTCCCATAAAACCAATTTAAAGCTGAAAATTTTTATTTTAGATATTTACTTTAGTAACGCCAACGAAAACGTACAAGCATAGCGACTTTCAAGTTTTTATTCCAACATCAAGTACCTAAAACATGATATTACAGGTCCCAAAGAAAACCCATTTAAATAGCATGGGGAATTTCTTCATCCCCCCTTTAAACCACCTAAAATTTAAAAATGTTCACTTTTGGGAATTTTCCTGTGGGTTAGTTCCGGAAAGCTACAATAATGTGAAATTTCAACATTCCAAGTCAACCGGAAGTACCCCTTTAATTTATGTCAGTTCATGTAGTTTTATATATAGTTAAGATTAAACAGGGTGGCCTATTTTAATCTTTCCATTGAAATATCTCGAAAACGGTCGAACAAAAACTCAAATAGGAAATGCTACGGGGCATATAGAATGGTGTTGTCGCGATGCCCACAGGGCCGCCTTTCATGGGGTTCTCAAGACTCAACTTAACAATTTTAAATAGAAACAAGGGTGGAGTAATACCTAGTTTGATAAATCTTCAAACACTAAGCAGTGTTGTGGCAGAATATTTTTCATGTCGGTCACCGTATTCAAAATGCAGCCTGTATGAGTTAAAACGTCCAGTACCACTAAAATGAAAGCGGTTGGAGATAAATGAACTGAGCAAAAAGTGAAAAAGGAAAATAGCAAGGGCGCGTCGAATGATGTAGTGGCAACTCTCAGGGCCTCCTTGTATGGGGGCCCAGGGCCCAACTTCGAAATTTTAAATAGAAACATGGGTCGAGTAATACCTCGTTCTATAGGTCTTTAAACACTAAGCATCGTTGTGGCAAAAACTTGTTAATATGGATCATCATATTCAAAATGGCAGCCAAGACATGGTGTCTTTATCAGACAAAAAGACCAGTGCCACTAATATGAGAGCGGTTGGAGATAAATGAACAGAACAGAAAATCAAATAGGAAAATTTCATGGGACATTCGAATTTTTGTTGTGTTAATTTATCTTTAAGTGTTTGATTCTTTGGGCATCGAACGTTTTATCTGATACAAGTACCATGCTTTGGAGGTAATTTTGGAAACGGTAACGCATATGAGCAATCTTTTGTTACAGCAATCTTTAGTTTTTAAAGATCTCTCGAACGAGGCATCACTCGACACATGTTTTCATTTAGAACTTTGAAATTGGGCCCTGGATCCCCATGAAGGGCAGCCCTTGGGGCACCGTGACAACACTATTCGATGTGCCCATGGCATTTCCTATTTGATATTTAGTTCGGTTCATTTAGGTTCAACCGTTTTCATATTAGTGGTACTGGACGTTTTATCTGTTATAAACACCACGTCTTGGTCGAGATTTTGAATACCGTGACTAATATGAAAAATATTTAGCCATAATGCTGTTTAGTGTTTAAAGATCTATCGAACAAGGTAACATACGCCCCATCTTTCCATCGAAAGTTTTAAATTTGGGTCCTAGACTCCCATGAAGAGCAGCCCTGAGGGGCACCGGAACAACACTATTCGATGTGCCCCATGACATTTCCTATTCGAGTTTTTGTTTGTTTCATTTATGTTCAACCGTTTTCGTGATATTTCCCTGGAAAGATTAAAATGGGACACCCTCTATATGCAAGTCCTTGTCTGGAGCTGTGAATTGCGCTATGTGGCAACGTCGCAGATAAAGAACCACAGAGAAGATATACCAAGTCACCTAGTAGTTCCATTGATTGTTTCCAGATGGCAGTTATAGTCGATAAATGTTGACACTAACACCGTCTATTAGCGTGGCAATCGATGTAACTGATTGATGGATTTGTAGAGCATGTTTCCAAGTTAATCTACGACGTTGCCACAAAATGTAATTTTAATTTCCTATAGCGGCTAAACGGGGTCCCGAATGGTATACTATTATATAATATTTTTTTTTTATTTTGACTTGAATAATAGAGCACTGTCGAGGGGCACGGTAGCTCAGTGGTAGAGCGATCACCTCCGGTGCTTGGGGTCCCTCTTTCAATCCCTGCTCGCGCCGTGTGGACTTTGTGGTGGACAAAAACCGTGCTCGTGGGTTCTCTCGGGGTTCTCCTATTTCCTCCCACTTTTTGCATTCCACCATTACATTCATTTCTCATCATCACCGTCTCCTTTAGCGTAACCGGCATAACCGTGGGACGTAAAACTGAAAGATTTCATTTCATTTTTTCATCTCTCTCTGTTGTCCATTGGCGCAATTTTTAGAACACTCGATATATAATGTGCAATGTTACTAGTACTAGAATTGATTGATGTTTTCTTCCTATGATCACAAGCTTCTTCATCGCTCTTGTCGGATGAAGCTATCCCTGAACAAACAAACCTAGAAACTTCATATTTATATGTACTTAAATTGGAAGTGTGTTAATAAGTAATCATGCCTTGTTATTGCTAATAATATTATCAGTAAAATGTGGTAGAATTCTGTCTTATAGGAGAGTTTTTAACAATGGTGACATTCTGCTCTCCACACTTTGCTTCCATTCGAATTCGCTAGTCTAAGCAATAACTGTAATTTCAACAAAATTCTGTTTAATTACATTAGAATAAACACATTAGAATAATTATGTAATTAATATCAATATTTAAGCTGATTGGAGCCAGTACATTCTACATTGTATGTATTTTTTTTCAATCAGTTATCTTCTAATATTATGCGTATAGTATACAGTGTTTCAAAACAACACCGACAACGTTTGGGAGGTGATTCCTGACACCAAGATAAGACAATAAGTATAGACACAATCTAGGTGCACAAATGCTTCCTTTCGGAGTTATAGGCTGCTGAAAGCATGAAAAAATGAACTTTAAAGGTTCACAGCTCTAAAACTATGGGACCTACCGTAGTCGGGTCAAGACTTTACTTAGGAACTAGTGTGTGCCTTATCCAAAAATACATGTTTCAGAATTTGAAGGTACTCAAGAAACAGTTTTTTAGAGGGAGTTTGGCTAAGGGCATATAATTTGAAGTACTCTCCAACTACCTCTATAAAAATTGTTGCGCAAGTATAGCAGGATTCTGAAACATGGATTTTTGGATAGAGCACATATTTGTTCCTAAGTGGTCTTCACCCGACTATGGTAGGTCTCAAAGTTTTGGAGCTATTCATGTTTTTGGCAGCCTATAATTTCAAAAGGAAGCATTTGTGTACCCAGGTTCGTCTATACTTTTTGTTTTATCTTAGTGCCAGAAATCACCTACCAAAACTTTCTCGGTGCTGTTTTGAAATACTCTGTATGATTACAATAAAGTGACGTATTGGAATAGGAAATGAATAAAAGCTGAATATTGATGTTCTATTGTATGCAATCATAATTTCAATAAACGGAAGTTTACCACTAATGATTAGTGAGTATTTTATTTCTTTCCTAAATACATAAACGCTCATTAGAAATAAGTGAGTACCAAGCACAAATAAAAAAAAAAATCATTCCAGAGTTTACCGTGGTTATGAATGGTAACTGCTGTTTCAAGAAAAAGTAGTTTCAACAAGTTTTCCATATTAACAGCTAAGTACGTATATCTATGAAATAATCGACTGCGTGTCGCTGAGCGAAACGTTGGATACAGTAAGATATTTTATCCCTCGTAGCGTCTTTTTCTTTACTTACAAGTAAAATACAACAAACCTTAAATTTGTTCCACGATAATTATATCTGTTGTGCTGTATAGTTGCTAAACTTGGTCCTTTACTCTTGGGGAAGAAAGCAGACTGAAAGTATTTGAGAATAAAATCCTGATATGAATATTCGAACCCAAGTGGAACGGGAATGGAGAATGGTGGGAACTTCGTAACGATGAACTGTATAGTGTATACCGTTTACCTAACAATGTTAGGGTCACCAAATCTAGGAAGCTCAGGTGGGCAGGTCCATGTAGACAGAATGGAAGAAAATAGGAACAGTATCAAAGTTTTAACTGGAAATCTAATTGGAAAATGACCATTAGGAAGTCCTGTGTGCAGATGGGAGGACAATATTAAGATGGACCTCGCAGAAAAAGGAATCGAAAGTAGAAACTGGATCCAGTTGGCTAAGGATAGAAGTCAGTGGAGAGCTTATGTGAACTCGGTATTGAACCTCCGGATTCCGTAGGTCATAGAGTTAGTTAGATTGTGCCTTTTTCCCTGCAGGTGCGGTTATGATCCATGCTGCATATATTACCATTGCAAAGCTACTAAACTAGTCGGTTTCCTTCAATTGTGCGATGTTTTCTATCTGCTCCCAGGAGCATAGTTTAGCTACGTTCCGCCGTTATGAGCACCTGGGCTTCGAGTCCCAAATTACTTTTTGTTCCTAGTTGGAAGTCTCTTTTCTCTATACTTTCTGGGTATGGTTCCGCACTACAATTAATAGTTTAAAAAAGAAAAAAAAACAACCTAGGAATTAAATAAACATTCTTGTGTGTTTTTATCACTTCAGGTGATAAGAAACGTAGCTTCTGAGCGTACTAGACAATCCTAAATGACAACGATAATGAATGTGTTTAATATGAGGATAGTAGTGTGTATGTTGGGGAGCTCAACAATTAACAATCTATTGCTGTAGTAAAGCGAATTCAGACTACGAGATCTACTTGCTTTGCGTGCTGGTAGTCTGCGACGAATGACTGAAACTTCAGCTCTACTTACCAAACTCAGGGCCGGATTTAGACGTGGACCCCATGGGCCCGAGACCAGGGCGGTAATTAAAAAAATATTTAGAAAACGATAAAACCATTCAAAATGCATATTTCACCAACGATTCAATAAAATAAGCGAAAGCTATTTTTTTAATAGCCGCGACTACGATAATATTGTAGCAAATTAAGGGCCGCGGTGGCTCAGTGGTAGAGCGTTCACCTCTGGTGTATGGGGTCCCTGGTTCAAACCCTGCTCCCGCCAAGTGAACTTTGTGGTAGACAAACACCGTGTGCGTGGGTTTTCTCGGGGTTCTCCCGTTTCCTCCCACTTTCTTCATTCCACCATTTCATTCATTTGTCATCATCACCGTCTCCTTTAGCCTAGACGGCATTGCGTGGGACGTAAAACTCAAATTTTCATTTCATTTTTTGTAGTAGATTAGCCGTTGAAAATATTGTCATAAGTCAGTTGGTTATTATGGTAATTTGATCAGCTGAAAAGGGCGGCAGTAAGCAGCTCATCGTCTTCAAGAAACCTATGTTGTGGTCATTGGCAAGCTTCTTTCTGAATTGAACAGAAGAATCGCGGTATACAATGAATTTCTCAGCAAATTTTCCTTCTTAACAAATCTATGCAACTTGATTGACGAAGAAGTCACCACAGCAGCGACTTTTCTGCAGGAAGTGTATGCAGCTGAGATCGTGGAATCTTCATTTGTTGATGAGTGCATTCATTTAAAAGGACTTTTAGATGAAGAGAAATTGGGAAGTGCTGAAGAAATGTCATTAGCGCAACTTAACCCATTCCTCATATCGAAAAAGCTTCAGAATTTATATCCTAACATAAGTATTTGCCTTACAATGTTTTTTGTACACCAGCGGCAGAAAGATCATTTTCCACACTGTCAAGAATCAAAAACTATTTGAGATCTACTCTTTCTCAGGAGAAACTGGCTCATCTAACTGTTTTAACCATCAAAAGTGACTTGACTATTAAACTTGATTTTTAAGACGTTATTAATCATTTTGCCAATATCAAAGCAAGAAGTAAACAGTTTTGATACGCAAAGTTTCAGAAACGACATTTTGTAAATTTTTAGGTACTATAATATAACTATTTATATAACTTAAGATCGTTTTACATTTTACCGTCTTTTATACCATGTAATGTTAGATAGGTTAAGCAGAAACAAGGTAAGTTTTAATGAATCTACTCCAAATGCTGACCAAATATAGGAATTAAAATATATTACACAAAATGAGTAATAAGAAATAAGAAGAGTAATAACTAGTAATAGTAATAATTATAATTTAGTAGAAAACGTAAAGTAATATTTTAAGAAATGGGTCCAGGAGAATGGAAGTTTTGGAGAGCGGTGGGATTAGTGTGGTTAGGGGCGGCAATTTCACTAGGGCCCATGGGCGCAAAACATGGAAATCCGTCCCTGATCACACTTGTACCCTGTATGATAAAGGAGGTGGTTGATTAATGAAAGTGAACGATTGTAAAATATTTGTTGGAGTAACAATGTAGGAGAAGACAGGAAAACTCTAGAGACAAGTTGCGCAATACAAACTGAATATCTGGGATCAAACCAAGGACCATATTGCAACAGGATACCAGTTTGGAGTTGTTCAATATAAAATTCTGTTTATTTGTCCCTCATTCGAGCTTTGAAACTTGCTTCATGGTGTTAAATACCTGCTTTATCTTTGTGCTTTTATACCATTGATTTATATTAAGAATTAGGTATCTGCTTTCTTTCAAATGAACTACAGTTGTCAGGGTTTGATTTTACTGATTTCGTCAAATATATGTAAATGTTAATTACTTCGTGAAAAGATTTTAATCATCAATTTTAATATACGGGTCTTTCAAATAGAATGACGATTTTAAAACTTCATAAGTATTGATCAAAACATACTACAAAAATTGGATAAATTAGAAAATACATAGTCTTCAAGTGTTAGTTATGCTGTTACAAATGCTCTATATGTCCACCACCAGTAACAGCTCCGCTCAAACGTTTGCCGAATTGTTTGCACCATTTCATGGTAAGTGCGAGGCCAACCTATACTCTTAAATTTACACGAACATCTTGTCACTTCAAGTTGGCGATAACAACGACGAATATTTTTGGGTGCAGGCGGATCAATAACAAAACGCCGACGAAAAGCACGATTGACCGAAATCACTGACTCAGTCTTCACAAACTGCAGTACACAAAACGCCTTCTGTTGAGCGGACGACATCTCACTTCTGACTGACTGCAAACTGAGAAGACGCATTGACTGACATCTAATGGCGATTTTCTGAAACGCTAGGCGACGCCTATTTAAATAATACTCATTTCCTTGCCGGCACGTAGCAGGTTCCGTAATTACTGCAGTCCAAAATCAGGTAATTCTTTTGAAACACGGTGTAAGTAGATCAAATAATATTACGTATAATTGTAATGAAAATTCATTTGGAAAACGTAAAGGCTATTTAACTATATACAAAGGACAAATCAATAAAATCTACCATTCGAATCCAGTTCATTCAGAGACGCTACAAAATAATTCCACATATAGATGAATGAGCTATATAGCAAAGAAGAGCGTTAAGTAAGTAAAAGATAAAAATCTGATAAAAGCAAAATAAAATAAAGTGTTACAGTTACGGTTATGAATCAATCCCTTCAATTGATGTGTCTGATGAACGAAGTGATGTATGGCCGAAACAGTTACAGTACAATACTTTTGCTTATCAGTCCAACTGGATTATGGTCCAAGTTAGACTGTCTTATGCATCGTGTTGTGCATAACAGAGGATGGTTCTTCATAGGTATACCTATAGTGGCTCCCTGGACAAATAGCAAGTATCTAAGTTCACACATATTTTGCCTATTTTTCCTACAGGTTGGCCCCAAAGTCTCAATAACCCTTGATAAAAGCTAATGTAAATTATTCCTAAAGAATTACCGGACGAAGACATGAATCGGAGAGTAGAGGCATGTACGGTATTCCTTCAGACGTTCCACACAATACCAAAACGAGGCAAAGTGATCTTTACCGATGGATGTGAAAATTCAGGATTTCTTGCGCACGCAATGTGGTCTTTTGGTCCAAAGTTAATCCACACTTTTATGAAGAATTGCAACAGAATCCCCCGCATGTGATGATATGGGCAGGAATGGACAGCAGACGCGTGTTTGGACAGTTCTTTTTCCACGGTATTGTGAATCACTAGTGATACCTGGACATGTTGCTGAACTGATTTGTTCCTCTCTTGGAGGAGCACGAAATCAAAGAGTCATGTTGGTTTCAGCATGATAGGGCACCCCTGACCATTATGCCCTCGCCTTACGCGAATATCTTACGGAAATTTTTCCTGGGTATTGGATTGGTAGCGGTAGTTTGGATCTGCCTGCACCACTTGCCTGGCTACCACAAAGCCCAGACCTTACCACATGTGATATTGCACTATTGGAGTTCATAAAGGGCATCGTTACCGAAAACCGTTACAATAATACTGCCGAACTGACAGAAGCTGTGAAACAAGCTTTCACTCAAGTTACTCCTGCAATGCTCCGCAAAATGTCGTACAGAACCTGGTGGCGTATTATCCTTTGTCATGAGAATAACGTTCGACAGACTGGTCCTTTGGACACTTAATGTCTCCTATCTCAATAAAACTTCTCGAAAGCATTATTGTTCATGCCATTCAGTTCTTTCTGTGTAGTTATTTACGTACGTCTAGTGCTTCATGTTACTTATTTTCAGGGGTAACGGGACTTTGTGGCCGCCCTATATAAGTCATAGACTTAGATTGCAAAATGTTACTTTTCATATAAGGATTACAGAGAAAATTGAAGTAAAAACGAAAAAAATGTACTTTCCATGCTTTCTTACCTTCTTATCATTAAGCTTATTTTACGTATGTTTTTGTAAGTTCAAAAAATCTGCATTAACGTTGTAGAATAGGTATTTGGACTGCTTCCGGGTCATGGGTCACCGGGTCTGAGAAGTCAGAGCCAGACTCGGATGATTCGTGTGACATTCCCTATTTAAAGAAATATAAAATATTAAAAATATTACTTTTGGAATTTAACATCCCACAAATATAGACCAGGGCTAAACAAGACAAACGTTATATATATATTTATATATATTGGTGGAATGAATGAAGTGAGAGGGAACGGGACAACCCCAAGAAAATCCACACACATGATGTTCGTGCACCACAAAGTTCACTTGACGACACCAACGATTAAACTACGGACCGCACGCAACAGGGGTGAAAGCTGAGCCCCCGTAGCAATCAAAACAATAATTGATTAACTATTTTTCTGAATATGTGCAGAGTCCCCCAGAAAAATGTAAACACTCTTTGTCAACCAGTATCAGGATACTGACATTGACAATTGTTGTGAAATTTAAGTATGTTGTAGTACGGCTTTTCGCCCAACAGATGTCGACATTCTGAATTATTTTGAGTTAAAATTATGTTGCAGTGCTGTCCCTACCTCAACAGATGTCGGTACTGTCAGCACAGTTAGTGAGATAAGAAAATGGCAGGAGTACGCTTGTTCAAGCAGCGTACGTTTTGAAGTATTTTTTTCAGGTTTGGGAATGCCATCGAAATGTGGCGTTGGTGGAAAGAGGAGTTTAGTACTAAAACACCAACCCGCCTAACAATCAAACGCATTGTTGACAAGTTTGAGGCCGATAGAACGATTTGCGATATTCACAAAGGGAAATCGGGACTGAATTGCATTAAGCATTAATGCAAGCCATTAATGCAAGCCAGGTTATCCAGAGAAGGCCGAGCATTCCAAAATTCGCAGAGAGCTTGATATAAAAATTCATGTAAATGGTGGTCGTCTTTCCTCGCTGACCGCCCTTTCCATTGAAAAAACTGCGGAATTTAGGTTTACAATATACATTCCACCAGGAAATCACAGAAAGGTAGTACCGCTGCATGTTGCACCAATAAGGTAATGACGCGAGAATTTCACCACAACCTGCGTGCGAGACATCATTTCAGTATTAACCTTCTAATAGGAAGGGCCACGAGCTGGTGGTAGCAAGAAAGGCATTTTCAAAGCTACTTTAATTGCGGCATGATCCGACAGCGCTACTGGAATTGTATTTTGTTGTATCACCGCAGTGCATAAACTCTCTGAAATGTATGCTCTTTCGATTCGACTCTTCGTCATAGTAGTGCAGTGGGTGAATACATGCTTTGAGTTTGACAAAATTAAAACGTCTTTTAACTTTAGGACGCGAATAAGCTCCGACAAAGTAGGACAAGGCGTGGTAGGCATCAGAGAATCTCGGGGATCTAAAATTGCATTGAAATATCCGGCAATTATACAATGAGGAATTCCCGGCGGAAGTAAGGAAGGAATGCTAGTTGTATAAAACTCATTCTTCTCTTGTACGTAAAAACCCAGAATGCCCGTACAAAGCTATGAAATATATGGATTGAATACAACAACGTATAGCCCTTCCTTCAGGTGTAACCACAACACGATCATAACTGAGACCCTTTCCTACCAAAATCGCGACCCCAGTCTCTTGATCGCGGTTAATAATAGCTTGGTAATCTGTAAGAAACTCCAGTGATGTAAGAAGAGAACATATTTCTTGTAGAAAGCAAACATCTCTTCGGCGGCTTTCGATAAACTGTTTTAGAAGGGCCTTATTATGATCGGAACTGATTCTGTGAATATTCAGTGATACTAACTTAAATGAATTTACTGTTAACATTATAAAATCACTCAAAAGGAAAACAAAAATAAAAAAGAAAAAGAAAAAGAAAGTACTTACAAAAGTGAAAGGGATTCTTTCCCATGAACACTGTAGTAAAGTTTACGCATTTTGAAACTAATATAAAACAAACTGTGAGAACTCTCCTTTCCGAACACAGAAACAAACACTGTCAAATTCAACAACGTAACATATAATGTGGACGACACTCTGGAAAGCAGGTGTGAAGGTCAATAGCGAAGAGTAAACACACCACGCCTCAGGGAAGTTCTGAGTCTGATATAGCTCGATGTTGTGATCGTAATTCGCGTGTTTCAGCTTGATCTATCCCTCGTTTAACCTCAAGGGCACACTGTTCCTTCTTTGTCGTCGACGTTCGATTGTCTTTCCGTCCTTTTTGTTGGGAAGAAAAGACAGATTGCACATAAGTAATAGTATATGTCTGTATTGCTTCCTTTCGTTCACGCAACAGTTTGATAGTATTTGTAATGCCACGCTATCGATAGTGATCATTGTGACCGACGATAGGTGGCACTTACTAAAGACCTTGAGTCGCCACTAGAAACATTGTTCTAGAAAAATATACTTCAACGCATCCAGATTCGTTGACCGAGTTGACCTTACCCCAGAGAGCCGACGTAACCTAAGATTTCCCAGACCTTTGCATATGAAGTTAATTAAAAGTAAGTCTTTCCATTCTTTTTAAGGTCGTCCTGGCAATGCTCTTGGAGCATTCTAAACTAGTTTCGATTGAATTTTGTTGTAAATGACTCCCTTCCAATTTGAAAAAAAAAATAACGCATGGCGTGGATCTTATTCAAAACAATATAATTCATTAATTTGGTATCTTAAAGTAAAAGTGAAGAAGCTTAGCTTAGATATAGCTACTAACCTTAAATTTAATAAATTTGATGACTAGTTTGTCAAATTTTAAAGAAAATAATCATACAATGCTTAAGGGAAATAATCGTTTAATTTACAAATTTGAGATCCAAACCTCTGTTGGGTGCATCAACCACAAAATATTACCATGCAGAATGAATTTAATCCAGCGCTATGAATACCCCGGAGCCAAAAGGGAGCCGTTTATCATGTTGACTATAAAGACAAACTTGGTTGGCTGCCTAAATGACGGATATTCGCATGTTTTGTATTCGAAATTTATAAACAAAAATTAATCACGGTCATTACAATAGTACAGGAATGGAGTGGTTAGTTTAGGTTTGTTTATATACCCCATCGGGTAACTGGTAAGACGCACCCAGGTATATAGTTGTAATTGTTGCTGTAGTTATCCAGTTCGTCACAATAATGTCCTATGTCAGTCCCCTGGTTATGAACTGGCCTTAATATTTCATGTTTAATCTGGTCACATATTGTGTAAATCAGCTAACAAATTAACCTCTTTAATTTTTTTTGAATGTTATTAATTTAGATAAGATATATTGTAAGTTTATCACTATAATTAGAGCTATGTAACTGTATCAAACGCAAGAGGGGATAGTACCTTAGTGCCTAGCCCTCCCCACTGGTCTTGCGCTAACGCGTGCACCTTTGGTATACGTGGTCCCGGTTCTATTCATGATTAAGAAACCGCGGTGGCTATATGGTAGAGTGTCTACCTCTGGTGCCTGAGGTTGTTGGTTCGATGCCAGGTCGCGCCAAATGAATTTTGTGGTGGATAAACACCGTGTGCGTGTGTTTCCTCGGGGTTACCGTTAGCTCCCATTTTCTTCATTCCACCATTTCATTCATTTCTCATGATCATCGTCTCCTTTAGCCTAGCCGGCACAAACGCGGGACGTAAAACTTAAAGAATTCATTTCCTTTCAAAGATTACTGATGGGCCGAGATACACTCATGTCCAAAATGATTGTCGCATATCTATAACTGTCTTCTTGTAAGAATATAATTTGATAATGATTTTGCGGGGTACTTTTATTACTGATGCTATGTGTATAATCGGAAAATGTATATTTGTGGTAAGTCTCAAAGGAAAAGAATTATAAATACCAAAATGAGAAAGAGTAAAAGGAAATGTTGCTAAATGGCCAAGAAAGTTTTATTTTCGTTTTATTGTTCTTATTTACTTCTGTTTTGACATGAGATTTGCTACATACATGTCTTTGTCGATTATACACGTACTAACATTATAAGAAATACCAGGCGGATTCGTTATCAAATTATATTCTTACAATAACATATTTATAGACATGCGACAATAATTTTGGACATGAATGTACTTTGGAATTTTAACTGTTCTCGATGTTTGTGTGTTCGTGTCCCTGTCTTTTAAATAAAGAGTAATGGAATAAAAAATAAAATGATGTAAAAATAATGGTAATTAGGGTCTCTGGTTCGATCCGCGCCCAAGTAAATTAGTAGTAAACAACATCGTGCCCCTGGTTTTCTAAGGATACTCAGGTTTCCTTCAACTTTTTTATTCCACCAATTCTTCCAGCATTATTCATTTGCTTTCATCATCAACTTTTTTATCCTAAGGGACATAACGTGGGACGTTAAACTCAAAGATTTAAATTTTTCTATCGAATACACTTATTAGTTTTCAAATTTGGAGGAAGTTAAACGATTCGTCACGAGAGAAGTAGCTATTAAATGCACATTTAAATCACTTTTTTTTATGGGGGCGCGGTGGCTCAGTGGTAGAGCGTTCACCTCTGGTGCTTAGGGTCCCGGGTTCGATCCCAGCCCCCGCCAAGTGAACTTTGTGGTGGACAAACACCGTGCTCGTGGGTTTTCTCGGGGTTCTCCCGTTTCCTCCCACTTTCTTCGTTCCACCATTTCACTCATCTCTCATCATCAGCGTCTCCTTTAGCCTAACCGGCATAACTGTGGGACGTAAAACTTAAATATTTAATTTAATTAATCACATTTTCTCTAAATGATATTGAAATTTATTGCCGAATCCTAGCAAAATTTTTCACTATCTGGAAACTTGGATGTTGCTGCTCATTGGGTTTTTGCTCGAGCACTTCATTACGCTGTAAACAGAATATTTTCTGACAAGCTTAACTCCAAGAATTCAAGTTCTCATCCATTTGAATTTTTGTGAAAATATGAAAATTGTTTATTCTGAAACGAAAAAGTGAATCTTTCAGCTTTACGTCCCACGATTATGCCGGCTAGAATAAAGTAGACGGTGATAATGAGAAATAAATCAAATGGTGGAATGAAGAGAGCGGGAGAAGATAGAAGAACCACAATAACTTCCCTTACACGCACATGCACATCATGTTTGCCACCACATAGCTCCCTTAGCGTAAGCTGAGATCAAACCACTGAGCTACCGCGGCCCTTATATTCTGAAAGGAAAACTACACAATGAGAAAAATTCGTTATCCGGACAGCGGAATATTGTACAAATATACGGAATCCTTATGTTACCACGGAAAGCTGTACGAAGCATATGTTATCTATAAACGCTCTGCCATTTTCCCGCTTAGATGTCACATCATGCCGCAGCAAGATGTCTGACATCTAACAATCTTCCATATATTACATACGTATACGTATGTAATATACGTCAGCAATATGTTATATACGCTCATCTGTATGTGAGATTCTGACCGCATTATACAGTTCTTTGTTTCATACGGAAAATACGTATAGATGGAACACTTATACGGAAATTATTATAAAATATACGTTTTCAGTTGTACGTTTGCTACATATAGTCGTACATTAAGTCGAAAAACAGAATTTACGCATGTAATCTACGTTTTTCTCTCAGTGCACTGAGATATTCTTTACATCAACATGTACAAAGGAAATGACACACAATTTGTAGTTTAACGTCCTACAATTATGGTTCCAAGATTATGCCATTAGGCTAAAGTAGACGGATGTTTAATAAATAAATGGTGGAATGAAAATGAGGGAGCATCATATATCACCTACATATGACGTTTTCATGTCCCGCACTTTCTTCAATCAATGTTTTAGTGTTATTGACCACGAGTCTTTCTAAATTGCTATGCTTTAAATCCCAGGCAGAAAACAACTGTCAGTTGCGACTTTTCCACGTTTAACTATGATAGACGTTCAACGCGCTCATTTGAGGAATAGTTATTATTGTGTACCGGTATCTGAATATCCTATGGAATATTGTTGTGTATTACACGAACAAACTCTTTTCTTTTTAAACAACAAATCGCCTATTTTGCATTACAAAAGACACATCTTATCAGTTTGAGGAAATTCATTCATACTGGCAGAGGGTGAATTGAGTTGATTGTGAGTTTAACGTCTCTTTTAGCAGCGAGGCCATATGAGACGGGATTTGCAGATCAGTGTGGAATCCGAACCACCTGACCTCCCGTCGGGAATGGAACCCGGGTCTCTCCCGCCAAAAGCGCGTACGCTAACTGCTTAGCCACGAAGGAGCTCACTGGCAGAGGCGTACCCAAGGGAGGGTCCACAGGGTCCGGAACCCCAAAACACTTCCTTACCCACAATACATTAGTACACATTCTCAATAAAACCATACTTGCTTAACAGGGATGTGATTGATATAGCATGAACATTTGACCTTACACTTCATCTGTACTTTTTCTCTCATAAAAAAAAAATTGTTCAGTCATATTTTTTCTGAAAATATAAGTGGAAGTATTTTACAATTACGCATCGTCTTTTCCGGTACAGAATAATACCTTTCAATACTTTATAGACGTAGTTGCTTGTACTATTGGACCCCTCCAAACAAAAATTTCTGGGTGCGCGCCTGCATACAGGAGCTAGTTTATTTGCTTAAAGAAGTTTGATGAGTTCTGAAAATCCTAATATTTTTCCAGGTTGAATATCGTTACTAAGCCCTTTCTGGTTTACTGGGTAGCGCGTGCATTAGGTGCACAGGCTCCTGGGTTCGATTCCCGGTGGTAAAATATTAATCTCATTACGTCTGTTCGAATTCCATCATAAACTGTAGTTTCACGTCTCATGTAGGATCAGTGCTGAAAATACACGCAAAACATTCAGTAAACAACAAGAACAATGTCGTTGTCAACTTAATGTGTTACACATTCATAAAATTAAAGTAGTGACTCCGGGTCAAGAATAACAACACTCCTTGTCATGTAACTGTGTAGGAATATACTTTACCCACTGTGAAATATTCACCATGTATTGTTCACTCAATTAAAAATAAAGTTCTGAAAGTATAATGTGTAACTCATATACAAATACAACCAGTGACAACAAATCAAACGATTAGATTTTCCTCTACAATGCCAAGAAGGTGTTTATATATATATATATAATACGAAGGTTGATTCACTTATATTGAGCCGAAGTCAATATGCAACTGTACAGAAAATGCGCAACGCATCGCCATGAGATTACCAAAAGACAAGCAAAAACATCTCGTTAGTCAGGTAGTAGAGCAGTGCGGTCAACCGTAGTCTGATGCCGCCGAAACTAAACAGATTCTGGGAGGAATTCATTTTGGACTTTCCCGACGCTGCGTTCACGGCTTCGTGCATTGTAGAAATATTTCACGTGTGTAATTCTCGTGTAGGTCGTGCCATTGTGCATCGTATTATACGAAAATATGCAGTACAGAGTCCTAAATTAACCCCTCTGATGTGAGCAACTAAAACCGTTTTCCAAAAAGGGTTTATAATTGTGATGGGTTTCTCGTACAGGAGCAAACGGCATCTCTGAAAGGCGGAGCGAAACGTCAAAATCAATGCTGCATACTACCAGACTCATATCTTGACTGAAGCATTAAATCCCATTGTTGTACGTGCAAGACGTGAATCAAGTCGTACTGCACATAGACAAGGCATGCAGACACACTCAAAATATCACTGGATTTCTATCGCTGCATGGAACAGAAAACTGGAATTTTGGAAATCCACTTCTCTGTCATCACTGGTAAGAGTCTATATGCCAGCCCAATGGACTATTGTCTTTCGGGACTCCTCAAGCGGTGCATGTCCCATCGTCCAGTTCATACAATCACCGGCCTGTGGAAAGCCCGTAAAGTGGGGTGGGATGCAATAGTCATGGTCCATCTGCAACGTAGTCTCTTGCAATGGAAAGTTCGATGCCGAGCAGTAATGAATAGATGTGGCCTGCAGATCAAACACAACCGGTGGTGGAAACACGGCATTTCCTAAGTAACTTGCACATTCAAATTCAGTTCAATACAAGTGAACCAACCTCTGTATTTGATGGCTACCAAATAGCTATTGTTTCACCTTTCGAATACCAAGCTCGTGGATAGTCTGTTAGGAATTTCTAACAAAGCTGGTAGAATAGAAATAGAAACTTTTACATTTCTTTAAATACTAAATTGTTTACTTCACGCTGCACTTTATCGAGCAATGCAATCTGCTGTGGATCGTTTAATCCATTCAAGATTTTGGTTCTTTGCATCACCAGATTCTCCTCCAACTTGTAGTTGTAATGCAAACAAGCAGTAGTAGCCATAATATGCAACAATAACTCCATGATCAAGGGAAGGTTGCGCTAGAAAATTAGAAATAATATGTATATAAGTTTTCTGAACACACATATTTTCCATATAAAGTTCAGTCCAATCAGTATTTGTTAAAACAATATCATCAGTCACTAGTTTCATTTTTTCTGCTTTTCAGAATCTGTGACTATTCTAATTGAATGGGTGGGGGTTAATAGGGACGTCAGCGTCAAGGCTATATGTCCTCATCTCGAACTGTAACTATTCAATTAGGCCTTCTTTCAATGTTGTCAAACTAAACACAACAACACACTGATCAAGGCTATGTGATAAAAAATTCTAAAAGTACAACATGTAACAGTTTCAACACACTAACTGTGTCTTCATCAGACATAGAGAAGGAGTGGAAGTCTAATGAAGACACAGTTAGTGTGTTGAAACTGTTACGTTTTAGTGTTTGAGTATTATTTTGTCAGAATCTACATGGCTAGAGTTATCATAAAGTATTAAACAAAGTGCTTTTTCTTATCTGCAAACAAGAATAACGGGCATATTAACATTGAAATTTTGTTAAAATAGCATTTGTCCCTAAGGTCATTGACTGACGTTGATATAGCAAAATAAATTTAGTTCCACAACACACAGGTTGTTACTGAAGCTTTAGTTTCCTATACGGATGCAAAATCATTTTCATGAGAAATAATATTACTGGTAATTTAATAGTCGTTCAATCAGTGCAAGGAAGAAGGTAGTTCAAGTGTAATCCTTATTATTTAGTGTCCCACAAAGTACGCAACTTTCGAAATGCCCGCCATTTCTGTTCTAGTGAATTGGCAACACTGAGTGTTACACGATTTTCATCTGTAGTATGTTGGCAGAACTGAACGCTACACAATTTTCATCTGTTATCGTTGTGGTTATTACTCAGAGAGCGACGAATAGCGCATGATCAAACTGAAGATAAAATCTCTTCATCTAAACGATGCTACTAGTCGGGAAGCTGTTGGTATCAGGACATTTGCGGTACTGGATATTTGCGGTACAACCAGAAAACCAGTTTTTCTGTGACATTTGCGGTAGTGTTGAAAACTTTCCCTTAGGCAGTGGACATTTGCGGTGCAAACCGTGGAGCGTGCGTCAAAATCATCTATTTCATCCCACGTTAGTCTAAATTAGAATGGATATAATAATAAAGGTGGATATGGAGATGGAGCAGCCTAATATTGTGTGATTCATTCTGATTGGCTGATTTTGGTAAGTTATGGATATATAAGAGGAAATTGCGTGGGCGCCTAATGCAAATTATCAAAGTAATCAAAACCTCTAAGAAGAAACCTGGACTTTTCATCAGTTTTAAATACAGACAGTATCGATATTTCAAGAACGGGAACTTAGCTTGGAGGAAACAGATATTGTCCCATTAATCTTCGGCCTCTTACCAACAAAAACTAGTAAGACGTATCAGGGACTTTTTTCAGTGTGATGAAGGCTAATATTAATGATTGGAATCCGAAGTTAAGCAAGTTGTACTTCGAGCAAGCAGCAATAACATCTCGAAGAACACTGTTCCAGCAGGAAATGCACATTAGTGGGTGTAATTTCCATTTTAATCAGTTTGTCGAAGAAGGTTAAGGAATTGGAACTTATAAATTACTATAAATCAGTTTCAGAGATGAGTCTCTGGCTCAGAATGTGTTCTGCTCTAGCATTATGTGTTACAATTATGCGTTTATCTCTAATGTACTAATTGAACTCTATTATGAATGAAAATAAATTACTTATTCATTGAACGTTAATTTTGACTTTGTCTCCTATACTTATTCCGAACCACTGTAAATCTGACCGAAAATTCCTAAATATGCTCACAACAATGAACAACTGTGTGCAAAATGAGTGAACTGTGATAAATCACTCCGCAGGCAAGTTGCTCTTTTAATAATTCCGTAATACTTTCTCGCAATTAGAAATATCTCAATATGTTAAAAACGAAGAAGAAAGGACATTATATTTCAACTTTGAGTAAACACTGGCAAATAGTTATTGGAAAACTGCTAATGAAACCTATAAAAATATATATAAATATTTCTAGAAGTTCCCTTTAAATATCATGGACAGACGTTTGACCAATCACAGATAAGGATTTGTTTACATTCTTTCAGTTTTGGCCAATCACAAACAAGCATTTGTTTACATCTTTAGGATGTATCTACCATGTGTTCTAGTATTTTTTTTTTTTTTTTTACTTTTCTGTATAAGTGAGCCTTATATTTGGGTTTACACGCTCTTAGTGCTCTGAGAAAGGTTTTTGTATGCATCTATGTATGGTGAGTTAATAATGTTTTTTTTTTTTTTCTGAAAGAAGATTTTTTGTCTCCTTTTAGTACGCAAAAAGACCCAGTCCCCTGTAAAAATCATGTTATTCTCCCCTAGAACAACTTGCTGGCTACACCAATGGTATAAAATTTTGTGTTTGTATAGCAGTTGCTACTGTGTCCTTATCCTCTAACTGAACACCGAAAATATTCTCTCGTAACTGGGAGAATAAGAAGTTATTTCGAATAGTACCGCAAATGTCCCACTACCATAAATGTCGATAGTCGAAGTACCGCAAATGTCGATATCGCAAGTGCTGCGCTTTTTGGTAAGCTACTTGTACAGTCAGCCACAAAAGTTCTTTCCGTTTGATGAAATTAGTTTTATAAATAACTTCAGAATGGAAGAACAATTTGAATACAGTTTTTATATTAGTAAATTAAAAAGAATGTAATTCTCTGTACGTTGAGCTATATTTCAGTTGTACGTTCCAGCCCTACCACAGTTATTCCCAAAATAAATTTTACGAAATGGAGAGAATTTTTGTCCTTGACTATACATAAGCGTAAGGTTAAGAATTTCAAAATTCAGCACAAGGCCAGTTGAAGACCATAGTTTGTCGTGGTCATTTCATTTGATTCCAAACATAACAGTGCCACTTCTTTCTGTTCAAAGTTCATACTTTTTAAGACAACTTGTACTGCAACTGGTCAATTATAAACTTTTGTTCCTATTGTACTTTGATTTTAAATTTAATATCATTTGTCAAAACAAATGACACAAAAAATAAACAAACAAAAAATTACACATAATTTTTCATTAAAAAGTTCATCGTAAAATGTTAAAATTATTATACGAGGTGTAATCAGAAAGTAAAGTTAGAAAGCCTGCAGTGAAATGTATAAATATTATCTCATACAACCAATGCATCCAACAGATAGTACATACACTAGATTATTTTTCGACATTGTCTCCATATCGGTTGGAGCACTTGTAGCATCGTGAGATGAGTTTGAAGATTTTCCCCTGGCAAAACTCCTGTCCTTGAGTGTTCAGAGACGTTGTCCCCAAGTGTTTCATCTACAGAATAACGTGTACAATGTGACGAACGTCACCGAACGCCATTACCAATTTTTCCATCAGATGCCGTAACGTGATCCTCCTGTTACCCTTAATCTCCTCCTCCACGTGAACTGTGTTCAAATCCTTTGATAATGTGCTGGGTCGGCCATTGCATTCATCGTCGGTGACGTTTTCTCTACCAGCCGCAAACTCACGACACCAATCTGCGACATGCTGACGAGAAGTTACAGTCTCTGCGTAGACTTCTACCAGCTGCCGGTGAATTTCAGCCCGGTTACATGTTTCGCCCACAGAAATCGAACAACTGAGCAGACTTCTTCGCAAGACCAGTTTTCCAAACGGATCGCCATTTGGGTTTGCTTACAACTAGCACCGTAGGTGGGAGGTGGCTGAATCTCTGCACAGTTGCCAACTCCATGTATTAAAATTACCTCACACTGATCATTTCTCTGTAACAGACGAAACTCTAGAAATATCGGCCTTGCAACTTTAGTTTCGGATCCTCCCTCGTATAATCTCGTCTGTAAATCCGTTTTATGTGCTGAAGACAGATTAACATATATAATGAAATTCCTCATTATGTAAATCTTACATTGACAGATTGCCATCGCCTGATCAAATTCCAATTTCTACATAAACCCAGTTTTCTGGGTCAGTCTTTCAATCACATGGCTCTATGTCATAACCACAAGCATTTCGGGTAAAAACCTCAGCAAAAGTAATACTAAGGAACCTTAAAATATTTCCAGAATGGTATAGTGTATAGCTAGATTTTGAATCATGCGTTGTCTCTATGTCACTCTAAAGACTGGAATTATATCTTAACTTCAAACTCCAAACTTCTACGTCAATATCTGTGAAAGTTCGGATGAACAACAGTCAATATTAAACAGCAACCATCTCTGTGGGCTTCTGCTAAAATCAAGTACTCTGCGGTGTTCTAAGTGACCAAGTTCCAAAACATTCGCATCAATTAAAAAACCAGCAAGTATGCGCTTAATTAAAATCTATCAACTGCCATGCATGTCACACCACATAAACACTTCACAGAAGTCACATAACAACAAATAATCAAAATCATTAAAATAATTACACATTAATCCTTGTATCTTTTATTCGTGCCTACAATTATCATGTTTTAATTCATGTCGTAAAACTTTACTATCAAAAGTACAGTAAAAAAAGTAATTACGTTTGAGTTACTAAAAACCTCTCGCAACGCATTACAAATAAGATTTCATTAAGAAAAACGAAAACATAAGCATAGTAGTAACGTCTGTTGCTTAACAAATATAAAGATAATTGTATGCACTTTATATATATCTACTATATAAGAAATAGTGCCAAGAGTCCCAATAAAGTGTGTTCATTTTGCACAATTCCTTAAAAGTTTTCACGGAACTTCATCTATTTTCAGACGATTGTTCCAGACAGAACAAGAGAAAAATATATGCATAAGTCTCTTGTTTTCGACTGCTACACATAAATTCGAAAAAATCAAACTGTTTCTTTCTCTGAGAGAATTAGCTTTATGGCATGTGCTCGACTCTCTTCCTCTTCTTAATAATATCTAATATTGTTCATTTCTCCCCTACCATTTCTTACACCCTCTCTTTCATTTGCCGCACGACCCAGCTAATTCCTTCCATTCTTCTCCACACACACATTTCGAAATCTTTCGATCGATTTCCATTATTTTTGCGTAAAGTCCATGTTTCTGACCCATACAGTACAATACTCTACACAAAGCACTTTATGAGTCTCTTTTATGAGGATTTGAATGTAACACAATATAAAAATTGTACTTAAGAGTACACGGAAGTATAAATAGTTTCACCCGTCATACTTAACATCAAAGATTTGGAAAATGTCGGTAGTGCATATCTGGAGAGCAATATTGTTTTAAAGAATAAATAATGCCCTGACCAACTGCTGCAGAAGAGTATGACTCAAGAACTAGACAATGTAATTAAAATACTCTTCTTTTTAATATTTTACTTTACTTATGTGTCTGAGGGCATTTTGTCATGCTAAAATACATTAATAAGAACTTCTTTGTATTGCAGAAAAGATTGAGAATACTAATAGAAGCAAGTTTGTTACTGTATGTTGATTTAAAATTTACAACTTGTTAAAATACGTTTACGAGTATAGATATTAAGCTATGACGTCATGACAAGTCAAATCTTTGTTTCAATTTAACGTCTCAAGCTATGCTTTTTTAGGATAAGGGAGACGATTATAAGGCAAGTAAAAGATAATGGAAGAGTTAGCGGAATGACAATGTGGGAGAAACCATGAGTACTCAAAGGAAACTCACGGACACGATGTTGTCCATTACAACTTACTTGGCCGGGGTTCGAACCAGAGATCAAAGCACCAGAGGTAAGCGCTCTCCCACTGAGCCACTATGATCTCTCTAGATCAATTGAAAGTCAATTTCATGAAATAATTAACGGAATGAGAATGTGGAGGAAAATGGAGAAACCCATAAAAAAAACCCACGTACATCCCAAGTAGTAAGTAGGGATGGCCACAAAGTTCCGGTTCCGGCGCAACCGGTTCCGCGAGGAACCGGTTCTCGAAGATCCGGTTTTCAGAACCGGTTCTGGAACCGGTTCCGGACCTGGATCCGAAAAACCGGTTCTAGACCTGGATCCGAAAAACCGGTTCTAGACCTGGATCCGAAAAACCGGTTCCAGACCTGGATCCGAAAAACCGGTTCCGGAACCGGATCTTCTAGAACCGGATCCGTCCAGACCCGAGAAACGGTTCCACCAGGAACCGGTTCTGGCCATCCCTAGTAGTAAGCAAGCTTTCGACCAGTTGGCGCGTGACTGTCTTTTGGCTTTCTATGCTAGCCCTTTCAACGTATCCCTTCATACAATCTGCTTTTTGTTGTATTTGTAAGCGATACTTTAGATCCTTCGCAAAGCGTCATAGCATCACTGGCCATTCAATGGTTATTGACTTGCCACCAGCATGAAACGCTTGCGTGAAGCTTGAATGTAACACTGAATGAAAGGTTGCCTCCATGCAATATAGTGACTGGAATCCAGCTTGCGGCATTCTTGCACGCTTTCCAATCAAGCTGGATGCACGCTTGCCGACTTCTAATGCAAGCTTACAGCAAGCAGTTTGCAAGTTGTATCTGCTACTATGGATGATGTTGTCCACCACAAATCCATTTGAGAGCTCCTCCGTGGCTAAGCGGTTAGCGTACGCGCCTTTGGCGCGGGAGACCCGGTTTCGATTCCCGGTGGGAGTTCATGTGGTTCGGATTCCACGTTAATCAGTAGGTCCACGTCTCATATAGCCTCGCTGCTGAACGGGACGATAAACTCAAAATCAACTCAACTCAACTCAAATCCATTTGACCTGATATCGAGTCTGCACCCCTTGTACTAGAGATGAGCGTTCTATTACTGCTTCATCGTATCTCATGATGAATCGAAAAATAAATTTCGCCACCACCGGGGGACGAACCTTGGACGGCCAGATAGGATTACAACATTTGACAGACTACACCACCACGTTCTGAGTTACAGAAGCTGACTAAATAATGTACATTGTAATAAAAGGGCACTTCCTCAGAAGTGGAGAACATGAGACATCTGCAAATATTTCTGACTCAGAAAAAGTAACATTTCGCTCTTTTCTATCACTATCCCTCCCCCCCCCCTCTCTGTCTCTCTCTCTCCCTCTCTCTTGTTGACTTTTTAAAATACAAGCTCAATTTAATTTATTCTAATATCTACAGTACTTACGTAGATTAGTGACATGTATCTATTTCTATTTCCAGGTGCCCTTCTCTCGTCAGTGATAGGACCAGAAACAGCTATCCATGGAAGAAATATGAGTAGAGTTGCGTATAGCATAATAGACAGGTATGGAATCATCTGATCGGCCAGTGTCAGCATCTCAAGCCCATGCTTATACTTGAACTCGATGCCCTTAACAAAGTAGATCAAGCCAAAAATCTGAAACGAAACAAAAGCATTGTATTTCGATTGCAAAGAAAAACATCCAAGACATACGTTAATTTGGTCTCGTAATACTGTTTTTCATCAAATCAAACGTCAGATATTTAAATTCTAGCAGATACATTTTGTAGTTACCGACAACTATTGTGCATTTTTTGAAATGCAAAAATATAACGAACTCTTTACTTCAGTGTTCAAGTAGATTTTGTAGTTTAGAGGTTATAATTACGGTGGTTTCATTTTTTTTTTTTTTTTGGTAGGAAATTTGATCGCTGGATAGCACCACGCGTGGATTATTCTGGGGAAGTTATTGTGGGTAGTTCGAAAGTATTATGTGTTGGCTAGAATAGTAAGGCTATTGTGTGTGTCAATGGTCACATGTCTCCGAAAATTGTGACGTTTTAGAAGGGTTACATTTGCACTTTTTTGATCTTCATCATCATTATCATAGGTATTCTGCCATTATTGGCAGGTCACTTGGCGGAACTGAGAAGCTTTCATGCTACACAGTCTTCCGCTAACCTCTTCTGCAGATACTATTTTTCTGTTTTGATATCGTCCATCAATTGTAGTCTCCTTCCCCACCTTCCTCTCTTTCCTGCCACCATACTTTCTAGCACGTCCCTGATGATACAGTTCCTTGTTAGCCAATGTCCCAAATAGCTTCTCTTCCTCTTCTTAATAATATCTAAAATTGTGCTTTCCTCACCTACTATTTCTAACACCCTCTCATTCGTTTTCCGCTCGATCCAACTAATTCTCTCAATTCTTCTCCACACCCACATTTCTAGAGCTTTGTGAATAGTGAATCACAAACGTTTTCATGTGTCAAAGAAATGGATCAACGGTGTGTTAAAACAGGCACTTTTACGGTTGCTGGGCTCTTGAATATTGGGCCTCGCAGATATCGGAGACTGGGGCGTATCCGTGACGTGGTGCGAGAACTCATCGTCTCGAAGAACAGCAAGCTCCACCCTGGTCATACATTCCATAATTCATCATGATATACGCATACACAACAACTTAATGAAAACACCAGATGTTAAATTGCAACTTGGCAGCTTTATATGACGTTAGACCGCCGTTTTACAGGGAATAAACGATTGTGATATCTCCGGAATAACCTCTACTCCGTTTACACATGAAAGAAAGTTTCATAAAGTTGCAAAATTTTTCAAGGCACCCTCTTATCTGTAGTGATGAGTGCAAGAGTCTTGGTCTTGCATTTTTTGCAAGAGTCTTGCATGCAAGACCAAGACCAAGAATCCCGATGCAAGGCCAAGACCAAGACCATACCTGCAAGACTAAGACCAAGACCAAGACCAAGACTCTTGCGCAAGAGTCTTGCACAAGTACCGGAACTACATTATTTTGTGTATAGAATGTAAAAAGGAAGGAGAAAAATTATTACATCTTTCACTTGAATTTCTTGGCTTCAGTAAGAATGCCGCTGGAGTAAATGTGTTCCCAGTACATATAGTTTATGCAATCCGTGTGAGTCGATCTGCCCTTGTAAAATATAGCTACAGTATGTCGTTTTCTGAAACGGTTATTCGCGTTTTCTGTAGTTACTACTCATTTTGATGCCACATAGGTGTCATTCTAATCTAAAAAATGTGTCACTGGTGCTGGATTACGACGCATTCCTACGTTTTTAAACAGTGAGGACTACTTATCGGAAAATTAGACACTATTCTACGGGCGTGTGTTATCTGGGGTAAACTTAAACCTTTGATCTTCGACCTGGTAAATTTGTCGGCTCATCCTGGGATAAATATAGCAAAACAGGGATTTGTTTTTCACCCTTCAGTTGCTTCAGGCAGCCTGCTAAGGAAACCCCACAAACCTCCAGTAAGCAGTGGCGGCTTTAGCAGATAGGCACGGTCTAACCAAAAATTTTGAATAATATATAAATCCTAAAAGATACAATAAAGAATAAATATATTTTCCACTATTTATACTAAAAGTAGATAATTATTTAACAAATAGCATCAACCACTACTGTAAAAGTGATTTCTTACTAGCATTAATCAATCAAATGTGTATATGTATCCATAAGCGAGGGAGCGGTTCTACCCAAAATTAAAATCCTAAAGTCGCCCCTGCAAGTAAGGAACTGAATGCGAAATTGAAACAGTCTTTCTCATTCACTACTGAACAGACATACCTAATCCTTTTTGGCTTCTACACAAGTGCATTGATTTTTTTTTAAGTTAACGTCTTCGATTACAAGGTTGTGTTCTAAAAAAATGACTGATAAAGACTTAACAGATGTGTCATTAAGCGATTATGGTAGTTTCGTACAACAAGATGATAGTAGCAATGATAGTACTATACATAAAGTTTTCGTAAAGTGTAAGAATAAAGTTGCAAAATCAAAAACGCAAGTGGCGAGCGCAAAAAGTAAATTTCATGCGTACTTCGAATTTATTGCGGGAAGTGGGAAGCATACATGTGGGTTGTGCAAACTATGCAAAAATACGAAGGATAGTTGTGTCGATAAGAAGCGGATAAGTGAAATGTAAACTAAACTATGTTATGGCCGCGGTAGCTCAGTGATAGAGCGTTCACCTCTGGTGCTTGGGGTTCCTGGTCCGATCCCAGCTTAGACCATGAGAGCTTTCTTGTTGGACAAACACCGTGTGCGTGGGTTATCTCGAGATCTTCAGTTTCGTCCTATTTTCTTCATTCCACCATTTCGTTCATTATCACCATCACCGTCCAGCTTAGCCTCGGCGCATAGACATGGGACGTTAAACTAGATATTTCGTTTCGTTTCAAAACATATTAATGGTGTTCTTCTCCCAAAACTAAAGAGAAATGTAGTATTGAACATTGGTAATACCGTACACCATAGGTGTCGACTACATGGGTATGGCCTTCGCTCCGAAGCTCAAGCATCTGTTGGAAATTTTAAATGTGTTCTCATAAAATTAATGTTGAAATAACATTTTCATGACATTGACAAAAAAAACGTGCATGTGACCGCAAGTTTGATTTCATGGACGGAAGCTTATAGATCGAATAATTTTTTATCAATAAAACTTTTAGCCTCCTTAGGTATACGGCACATCGAGGATTGAACGATACAACATTATACAACAATAAATAACACTGGGAAACAACATTTTTGTTGCATTGATACTAACACCTCGTTTACTCTAATTTGGATGTGCTGATTTCAAATATGAACTTCATTTTTGTGTGTAAGCTCTAATTGTTTTTCAATTCAATGTTTTGTGTTTTTTTACTGTGTAATGATGATTTGCGGTATTTATACTTCTTTTTACAATTGGAGCTCGTCGTATTGTGGAGTAATGCGCTTTAATAAATCTGGTAATATGGTCTCTATATAAGGCTAAAACAAGCAGATTGGCAAGACAATTCAGAAAAGAGTTTAAACACATTACAATATGCAAAAAAAAAAATATATATATATAGGAAATATGCAAAATTAACGCATTTGTTTCCGGGCATTACATATGCACCCACTATGAATATGAACATAAGTATTTACGCAGAAATTATCGTATATGTCTGAATACAATCCACAAACAGATATATTAAGCCTTGCAAAATTAAAGAATATAGTTACGTCAAAAATTGGAAATATGCACATTTCAGTGGTGTTACGTACAAACCCAATAGAGTAGTGTGCAAAAGTAAATTTCAGGCATTTACGTGAGAATGGCACATTCGTCTACATAAGGACCACTTGTATTAGAAAAATGATGATATTGATAATTTAAACTTCATAAATATGCATTACAGATTAGATATATTCCAATACGAAAGTATTTGTTTCTGGTAATTACTCACACTCTTATATCTAATATAGAGGTATATTTAAATCCTTTTCCCTGATAATTACATATTAATCTAGACACGGGACACAGTATTACAAAAAACTCATATGAAATCATGAAAAGATAAAACACCTTCTACTGAGGCAAAAACTTGTGCTTGTGGGGAACCACGGGGCACTCTCCTTTGATACTCCAACAATATTCTGTCAACATATTTTTGTCCCATCGCCCTTGATAACGCTCTTCCATCGTCTTCAAGTCTTGATAGAAACGCTCTCCCTGTTCATCTTTACAATTCCCAATGTTCTCAGGGAATGGATCAACATGACTGTATAGAAAATGAATCTTCACACTCATATTGCACCCAAGATCACGAAAGGCCGACAACATTCTCTTAACAAGCACTTCATAGTTATCCGACTTTTTTCTTGCTACAAAGTTCATTATAATTTCAACGAAAGACAGCCATGTTGCCTTCTCCTGGTAGTTCATCTTCTTGGCAAATTCCTCAAAACGAAAAAGAACACGAATTTGAGATTCATCGATCACTCCTGCTTTGATCTTCTAGTAAGACAAAGCAGGGAATTTAGAAATCAGATACTGAAAGCAGGCACCATCAGTATTTATTGATTTCACGAACTGTTTCATCAATCCAAACTTGATATGGAGGTTGGAGATGATCCTATCTCGGCTGACAATTGGTTCATTCACAATGTTTGGTATTCCTACTTTCAGAGTGTCACGGAGAGGCCATTCTTTTTGTGTCTAGTGCAGTTCTCGAGCTCAACTGTCCCGCATACGTAAATAGCACGGATACTTCGTGAAACCTTTTTGTTGTCCAAGCAGAAAGTTGACCATTTTGAGATCAATATAAATGATCCAGTTGTGCTCCTCGTACTTCAGTAATTCAACCACAAGTTTAATATTGTTATGTTTTTTCTAGCAAATGCTGAGAGTGGCCAATTGGAACCGGTCTGTAAGCATTACCGTTGTGCAAAAGAACTCACTTGAGACTGCGCTTCGAACTATCAATAAATAACCTCCATTCTGTTGGACTATAAGAGGAAACGCCTAATTCAGTTAGAAGACATGAGATATTACAGCAGTAAACAAAGTTGTTGTTCTAAGAAAAGTAGCCTACAAAACCTTTTTCCCGCTTTCGGACATATGACGCTCGTGCCTAATGATGCAACAGATTTTTTTTCCCTCACAATCTGGAAGCTAGTAGCTCAAATGCGCTCTTGGAGAGACCCAAATCGCGCACTGTCATACAACTCAGGCTGGATGAACTGCTGAGGAATAGGTGACTGTTAGTGAGAGATGTGTCTTCGGATTCCATAGCCGTTTTTCCATGCACTTTCTTCATCTTTGGAAGAGCCAAAACCATTAAAAATTGGAACCTGGAGTTCATCCGAGTGAGGGATCGGTCGAATTGCTGAAGGAATACTCGGATACAAAATAGAATGTCAGTTTTTTTTTTTTTTTTTTTTTTCCAATACTCTTCGTATTGAACAGTCACTTAGATGGTCCTTCTGTTCTCGCCAAACCATGGGAACGCCGAAAGGCATTTCTTTACCCTTTCATTTTGTCCAATCGCGTACAATTTCCCCACAATTATGACACACAATATAAGGAGCCCATTTTTTAAAGCTGGGTCGCTAAGGGAAACTTGAAAATACGTTCTGGTGGCACGCCTAACAAACGGTGATATATTGCACCTTTGGCGGGGAAGTGTGTAGCAACCATACATACATAATAAAATACGTCAGTTTATTTACACAATTCTGTCTACCTGAAGATGCCATGATATAATCTGGAAAGCATAATAGAATAGAAGAAACATCAGTATTGTCAATATATGTTCTGTTGTTAGGGTAGATTTAACTGAAAACAGTGCAAAAATACAAATAAATGATAGTCTTCTTACAAAATACGGAAGTTTCAAATTGCATGGAAACTATAGCATGCACGGGGAAACGGATTTCAGATTTCGATTCAGTGGGGAAAAACATATAGAAATAGCTGAAAAATCTCATGCAACAGAAAACATTTTTTTTTTTAATTGTTCTCCAGTATAATCCATATTCTCAAGTGTGAGTGATTTTGTACAGTTATTTCAAATAATTGGAATTTGATGCCGCTACTTTGTATTTCTAATATAGGTCAAAAGTATAAATTGAGTTTACACAATAGACATAGACACTTTAGTCGTTTTCAGTTTTTACCAAAATTAGTCTAAAATATTAAGAGGTTTGATTATAATTACTATTTCAATTTTTTTCTCTCTCTTTTTTTGGCCAATATTACTAAACATATCATCATCATCATTATCATAGCTATTCTACATAGGGATGGGCACGAGCGAGTTTGATCGAGTTTTCATTGAAACTCGACTCGACTCGAAACAGACATCTTTGAGCTCCACTCGAGAACTCGGCTCGAAAAATTTCGTCCAACTCGACTAGAATTTGACTCGAGTTTCGAGTCGAGTCGAGCCAAAACGAGCCAAATGCTGTGTGTAGTTTCAAATACTTTCTTACAATATAATTATTATCAATGATACTACTACTACTAGTACTATATTATTATTATTATTAATATTATTATTATTATTATTATTATTATTATTATTATTATTATTATTATTATTATTATTATTATTATAACAACACCTTGTATAAATATGAAAGGTAGGTGATTTGTATCTGAATACTAAAAGCTAATTGACTGCTAACCTCGGTAGTCATGAAGTCTAGGAGGCAAGGACATTGTTCACGAGGTTCTAGATTTGAGTTCAGGAGGAGCAAGTATCCGGACTCAAACCAAAAATCGTTAAAAGTTATAGGGCGCCGGCCACACATGTTCAAAACTGCTTGGTCCGGGTTTAGGGTTCTCAATGGCTCAAGCAACTCGGCTCACAGCTCATTCCTTATCGAGCCGAGCCAACAACTCACCCACCCAAACCGACACGAGCCGAAACAAACCGAGCTGATGGTTCACCCCAACCGAGAAGACTCGAGACTATGGCTCACCTGAACCGAGTCGGTGCCTCATCTCAACCAAACCGGCTTGAGGTTCGCTCAGTTGAACCGAGCTTAGCCGGTTAACATCTCTACCTGGGTTGGGCTTCTGCTTCGGCTCAAAATTTTCACCGTGCAGGTCTCAGCCTTGGTGGTGAGAACTACAGTATATACTTATGTTAGTGCTCACGACATTTGAGGCTGTCTCGTTATAAAAATCCATTGCCATCTTGTTAATCGAGACTAACACGAGATACGAGCAGTGTCCCATCTCTTGAGCAACACTAAAAATGTTTCACATTACTGCTTACATTTCTAATAGCTTTCGCTTTCCAGTCTAATCAGGCAATGATTTCAAAACGAGTTAAAAAGAACTAAACGAACGAGCCATTTTCCAAACTCGACTCAACTCGAAACTCGACCTCAAAACAGTGACTCGGCTCGGAACTCGACTCGAGAAAATTACCTTTGACTAGACTCGAATTCGCTCCGAGTTTCGAGTCGAGTCCATAATTCTGCAATTATTGGCAGGTCACTTGCTGTAACTGAGATGCTTCGATGTACGGTGGTCCTCAGCTAGTCTCTTCGTCATGACGTACCAATTTTCTGTTTTAATACCTTTCTTCAAGTACGGTCTCCTTTGCCCCCTCCCTCTCTTTCCTTCCGCCATACCCTCTAGCACGTCTCTCATAATACAGTTCCTCCTCAGCCAATATCCCAAGCAGTTCCTCTTCCTCCTGTTAATTACATCTAAAAAGTCTTCTTTTCTCCCCTACTGCTACTGTCTCTAACAACTTTGTTCGCTTTTTGTTCAACGTAGCTTATTCTCTCGTTTCTTCTCCATTCCCACGTTTCGAAAGCCTCCAATTTTCTCATCGCTATTGCGTAATGTCCATGATTCTCCCCATAGAGTACATATTGGAATCATTAAAAAATCTCAATATTTAATTGGAAGTTTGTTCAATACAAAAATTTGATGATCGAGTTTGAAAAGAAAAAAAATCTAACGCCTTTAGAGTATAAAAGTAATTTTGCAATTCATGTTTTTTCAGTAATATTTGCCATCTTAATTATTGTCTTTCATGCATTTTAGAGGTAGCCTCTCCAGTTTGGGAACCAGTGGAGTATTGGGTCTGTTTAAAAAAATGTAAAAAAGATTACGTAATGTTTTGATTTATCTTATAAGTAGTGAAGCATGGGTACCCGTTCAGAAAAGAACCATCGCCTATGTTGTACACTATTATCACACTTACGTGAAGGTAAACCATATTAGTTTTAGAAACATACCTTGTATTTCCGTTACTATTGGCGCATTGTAGAATTTGTTATCCCTTATATCCAGAGTAAAATTTACCTATGAAAAGCATAAGACTCCTTAAATGCAAGACTTGCAAGACTCTTGCAAGCAAGACCATGACCAAGACCAGGGGTTGCAGTGCAAGACCCAGACCAAGACTGGATGTGCAATACCAAGACCAAGATGAAGACCACCTGGATCTTGTTCTTGGTCTTGCATTTGCTCATCACTAGTTATAACCTTTTAAGTCCTTACGAGAAAATTCGTACGACACATATTTCTTTTTCTGAGAACATGAACAAATTTCGCAAATACCAATTATCAGAGCATTTTTAATTCTATGTTATAAGAAAACCTTTTTCTATACATGCTTTGTATGAAATAATATAAGAGCAAGGACTTTGCAACTGGTCGATTAAAAACAATAACTGACCTTAAAAAATATAGATTGTCATATATATCTATATTGTTCATCGTCAATTCAGTTTTATAAATATTGCCACATAACTGTGTATGGCTAATACAATAAGTGCTGTTCATAAGTTGTGCATTTATTGTTCCTAAAAAAATATGCAATGAAATCTTTAATTTTTACGTCCCACGGTTATGCCGGCTAGGCTAAAGGAAATGGTGATGATGAGAAATGAATGAGATGGTGGATGAAGAAAGTGGGAGGAAACGAGAGAACCCCAAGAAAACCCACACGCAAGGTGTTTGTCCACCACAAAGCTCACTTGGCGCGAGCTGGGATCGAACCAAGGACTCCATGCACCGGATGTGAATGCTCTATCACTGATCCACCGCGGCCCAATTGTGTTCTCAAATGTAAATCAACGAAACAAATAATTGGGTGTTTTAATGTTATGTAAGTTTAACTAGATTAGTATAATTCATCTATTGATAAAATGGAAACTATCTGGAAGTAAGGTTCCAAGAAAAAAAGTTTAAAATGTATTTCCGGAATAACTGAGAAATAAATTAACAATCGTAAGTTCAGTTTTCTCAGAGTGTAATTGTTTGCACACTTCAATCGATTGTTTCGAAATTATTGACAAAATATTATTATTATTATCTCCTTCAACACGGCGACAGTCATGCCTTCGTTGAGAATAGTACCTTTATTTCTTCTTGTATGCGCCAAAAGTGACCTATCACAAACCAAATCAGCTGCAAATCTTTGAACGAAACTTACACAATCACTGCACGCCGTTTCGAAGTACAAATGTGATAGGGGGCACTTCTACATCGATTTTAATCAACCCGCACAATTGTGTTTCCTCGTGTTGAAAGTGATATGAAAGGTATGGTTATTGTATGCGATTGTGACCATTAGATATTGCAGTTGAATTCCAACATTAATAGATTTAGTTTCGTGGTAGTTGTACTCAAACGTGTTTACAACGTAACAATTCCAGAGCGTTGCTTAGCAAACTAATGTGGCAGAATTACCGTCTGTCGGAAGAACTCACGAGATATTTTATAAACATTATAAAGCTAATAGAGTTAAATTATCTTTAGTCATATAATATTAACAGATATTCTGCTGTTTTCATATCATATTTGTTTTGTGTACAATCTTCGACAAAGGTTCCTTCCGTTTCGTAAAATTTATTTTGGGAATAATTGTGGTGTAGCTGGAAAAATACAGAAAATTACAATCTTTTTGATTTACTGAAAACTGTACTTAAGGTTGTCCTTCCATTCTGAAGTTATTTACGAAACAAATTTCATCAAACGGAAACACTTTCTTCTATCGCTGACTGTATAATCTTACTAAAAATAAACCTCTTTTAAAGGTTAAACTCTTGCAGCCACAAGTAGGAAGTCTTAATGTTTTAATTTAAATTAAATATTTCAATTAACTAAAGAAGGTTCCCGTTCAATAGACTCAATTCTGTCTACTGGGAAAAAGGCAAGGTTACCCCAAGAGAGTTAAGTAGAAGTATGAGCACTTCTGTGGCAAGCTCTTTTTAATCCTCCTCTCTTGTAGTAGGATTAAAGTGTGGTGAGAAATAACCTATAGTGTGAGAGTTAATCCTAAATGATTATCTGTAATCATTACACTGCACTAGAATCAGAGTCTGTGGGAAGATCTTTTCAATCCTCCTCACTTGTGGGAGGATTAATTTGTGGTCGGGAATGACCTATAATGTGAGAGTTAATTCTAAATGATTATCTGTACTCATTCTACTGCACTAGAATGAGAGTTTGTGTCATGCTCGTTTTAATCCTCCTCTGTTGTAGGAGGATAAAATTTGGTGAGGAATGACCTGTAATGTGAAAGATAATCCTAAAGGATTATATGTCCTCATTCCACTGCACTAGAATCAGAGTCCATGGTGTGCTCTTTTTAATCCTCCTCTCTTGAAGGAAGATTTAAGTGTGGTGAGGAATGGCCTATGGTGTGAAAGTTAGTTCTAAATGATTATCTGTACTCATTCCACTGCACTAGAATCAGAGTCTGTGGCAAGCTCTTTTCAATCCTCCGTTTTGTAGGAGTATTAAAGTGTGGTGAGGAATGACCTGTAGTGTGAGAGTTAATCCTAAATGATTATCTGTACTCATTCCACTGCACTAGAATCAGAGTGCTTGGCGTGGACTTTTTAATCCGCCTCTCTTGTAGGGGAAAGGGTGGGGTGGGGAATGACCTATAGTGTGAGAGTTAATCCTAAATGATTATCTGTACTCATTCCACAGCACTAGAATCAGAGTGCTTGGCGTGCTCTTTTTGATCCACCCCTGTTGTAGGAGAAAGAGTGCGGTGGGGAATGACCTATAATGTGAGACTTAATTCTATATGATTACTCATTCCACTTCATTAGAGTCAGTCTGTGACGTTCTTTTTTTACTCCACTTCTCTTGTAGGAGAAAGTGTGTGGTGAGGAATGACCTATAGTCTGAGAGTTAATCCTAAATGATTATCTGTACTCATTCTACTGCACTACAATGAGAGTCTGTGGCATGCTCTTTTTAATCCTCCTCTGTTGTAGGAGGATAAAATTTGGTGAGGAATGACCTATAATGTGAGAGCTAATCCTAAAGGATTATATGTGCTCATTCCACTGCACTAGAATCAGAGTCCATGGCGTGCTCTTTTTAATCCTCCTCTCTTGTAGGAAGATTTAAGTGTGGTGAGGAATGGCCTATAGTGTGAAAGTTAGTTCTAAATGATAATTTGTACTAATAGTACTGCACTACAATCAGTCAGTTACGTGCTCGTTTTAATCCGCCTCTCTTGTAGGAGAGAGGGTGTGGTGTGGAATGACCTATAGTGTGAGAGTTAATCCTAAATGATTATCTGTACTCATTCCACTGCACTAGAATCAGAGTGCTTGGCGTGGACTTTTTAATCCATCTCTCTTGTAGGAGAAAGGGTGTGGTGGGGAATGACCTATAGTGTGAGAGTTAATCCTAAATGATTATCTGTACTCATTCTACTGCACTAGAATGAGAGTCTGTGTAATGCTCTTTTTAATCCGCCTCAGTTGTAGGAAGATTAAAGTGAGGTGAGGAATCACCTATAATGTGAGAGTTAGTCCTAAATGATTATATGTGCTCATTCCACTGCACTAGAATCAGAGTCCATGGCGTGCTCATTTTAATTCTCCTCTCTTGTAGGAAGATTTAAGTGTGGTGCGTAATGACCTATATTGTGAGAGTTAATCCTAAATGATTATTTCTACTCATTCCACTGCACTAGAATCAGAGTCTGTGGGAAGATCTTTTCAATCCTCCTCACTTGTGGGAGGATTAAATTGTGGTCGGGAATGACCTATAATGTGCGAGTTAATTCTAAATGATTATCTGTAATCATTCCACTGCATTAGAATCAGAGTCTGTGACGTTCTCTTTTAATCCACTTCTCTTGTAGGAGAAAGGGTGTGGTGGGGAATGACCTATAGTTTAAGATTTAATGCTAAATGATTTTTTGTACTCATTCCACTCGACTAGAGTCAGAGTCTGCGATGTTCTCTTTTAATCCACTTCTCTTGTAGGAGACAGGGTGTGGTGGGGAATGACCTATAGTGTGAGAGTTAATCCTAAATGATTATCTGTACTCATTCTACTGCACTAGAATGAGAGTCTGTGTAATGCTCTTTTTAATCCGCCTCAGTTGTAGGAAGATTAAAGTGTGGTGAGGAATGACCTATAATGTGAGAGTTAGTTCTAAATGATTATATGTGCTCATTCCACTGCACTGGAATCAGAGTCTATAGGGGCCCATACACGTAAACACATGCCTGAAGAAACAGCCCGACTTGCATGAAAAATGATAAAACCACAGGCAAGTTGATCGTGTATGGCCTCGTTCATTCATGTTGAAAGTTTTCAAAATCTTCTGAAAACATGCTTGATGTTTTTGCCGTTCTGCATGCATGTTTACCGTGTATGGGCTCGTTCATGCAAGGTGGCTGTTTTATATTTAGGTCCGCCAATCACGACAGCGGAAGAAATCACGTGACTCTCTCCTCCGTCGCATGCCAAGGTCGTGCAGTTGCAGAAAGAAAAAGCACCCGTTTCCTCGTCCTCCACATTTCTCAAACTACTTTCAGTAAGCTGGACAGCACGTTGGTACGTGTGTGGACAAAAAATTCTTTCAAGATCAGGGGTGGACTGGCCATAATCAAGTACCGGCCCGATGGCCGCTGCGCCCTCCTCACATCAGTGCCTTTACGCCCTCCTCGGGAGGGGCTAAGATTCGTCTTAGCCTCGGGAAGGCGCAGTTTCCTCTCTGAACACATTAAAAAATAACTATATACATAATTATTTTATAAATTTGCTAGCTTTTGGCCAGCTAGGGCTCCACCCCAGACCTTGGTATTTGCTCGGCCTGCGGCCTTGCTCTTTCTGTTTTCGGCGTGGGAATGCTATTAATGATATTAGATTTACCCCTAAATATATAGATTTGATTCTAATATCTGTCATTTTGGACGATTTTTGCATATCACCCTTATCAACCCCACGCTCCGCCCCAAATCCCAGTATTTGCTCGGCCTGCGGCCTCACTCTTTCCGTTTTTTGCTATAGGAATGTCGTTATAATGATCTTAGGGACCCTGAAATTTATAGATTTGACTCTAATATCGGTCATTTTGGATGATTTTTATATATCAACCCTCCCACCCCCACTGCTCCGTCCCCAGATCCAGTCTTTACTCGGCCTACGGCCTTGCCCTCTGGGCGAGTTTGGGTGTTTATATATATATATATCTTTCTTTGGGCTTCTCCAGGAAATTCAGATATTTTTGAAAGAATCCCAGAAACGACTTGAGGTGTACTTGGAAACAAAACCCAAGCGTCCGTCTTGAGGCTATTGAGATAACTCGATGGAGAAGTAAAAGCAATGCTACTGTAAAAATATTTGGACACTTTCATTACTGAGCGCCCGACTCAAAGGATGCCAGACCAAGAAAATCAAAACCACTATATGTGCAACTCGTAGCAGCTTTAAGTGTGATTGGCAACTCGCAAGAATTCAATTCCAAAGTCAGACATGATGCAATGTCTCTCATTCAAAAGTTGTGCTTCTTTGAGACTATCATTGTGGCTATGATGTTTTTATTGATTTTTCAGCATACCACACCTTATCAGACTACTTGCAAACAAAAAACTTAGACTATGTGCAAGCATGGCGCCTGATATCCTCAACTCAAAATAACTTGAAAGAAGCTAGTTCCTAGTCTAGAACAAGTTATTATAGAAACAGAATTGCCTGAGGTAAGATGTAGAAAAAGAAAGAAAATGGCAGGGGAATCAGCTTCTGATGAAGTAATTGAAGACAGTAAATACAGATTTGAAGTAACCGTTTTCAACTGTGTTCTAGACCAAATTTTTAACAGCATGCAGGAACGATTTGCTGAAAATCAAAGCTTATACTTAGATTTAGAGTGTTTTGATCCTAAGAAGTTCAAGAGTTTAAGTCTGGCTTCGTTGTCACTGTAAAGAATCACTGAATTAATTCCTGATTGTGAAGAGGGAAAACTTAAAGAAAAGCTTCTTTCATTTTCGTCAATGTGGGAAGAGTTTTCAAAATCCCCTTATGACAACCAAGAAAAGATCAAGAAGCTGTTGAGGTTCGTATGATTGAAGATTTGATTGAAGAGGACAAATTTTCTGAAGATTTCATGGAGGATGAGGAGGAATATTTGAGGCCGACTGACGATATTGTGGATTTAAGGTCTATAAAATGTGATGGAGTGAAGTACATTTCTTGCTTTAAGTGCACCTTCGATGTGATTCTGCAGTACAATATGTACTCAAGACTCTACACAGAATTATTCAAAGTTTATAAGTATCTCCTTACATTACCGGCAACACAAGTGTCCTGTGAGCGAGCATTTTCAAAGCTCAGATACATAAAAACAAGACTCCGTTCAAGACTTACAGATGAACATCTGGAATCATTGTTCTTGATGAACTCAGAAAGAGACATTCTAACCAAAATAGACAACAATTTTATTATTGACAAAATGTGTGAGAAAAGCAGGGAGATTCGAAGGCTCCTTCAAGCATAAAGCAGTGACTTTACTTTCATTTTCCAGTTTTGTTTTTGAATTTCTTTTTTCGCTACGTAGGTATATAATTCTAAATTTACTTTTGTTAATTTGTAGTAAATGTTTCATGTATACTTTTTATCAATGTTTTTAAAAATAGATGAAAAATAAATTAATGTTATGATGAAAACAGGTTTAAAAGGACAGAAGTATGAAAAATAGCATAAGCCCCAAACTTAACTCGAATCTTCAGTTATAATTAGGCTGTTAACAAATGTAGCCGAAGAATTTAAACAACTGGTGTGATTTTTGTAGTCTCAGTTACAAAGTGTGCAGATTTATATAGGATTAATATATTTAGTAATCAAAGTATCTTTGTTTATGAAAATATTGAATTTGTATAATTCTATCATGATTAACTGCAATAACTACTTAATCTTTTGTTGTTTTTTGTGTACTAATTTTCCGGGAGAAGCCCCCGGCACTTCCTTTTAATAGGAGGGGGTATTCGATACAAGCAAAAGTCTCGGATGGACGGCGCCCTCCCAGAGTATGTGACCGCGCCCTTTTTACATAGCCAGTCCACCCCTGTTCAAGATGCATGATGAAAGAAACCTTTCATACATGTTGGTAATGCAAGTGCATGCGTCTATGGCGCGCTTATGGCGTGCTCATTTTAATTCTCCTCTCTTGTAGGAAGATTTAAGTGTGGTGAGGAATGGCCTGTAGTGTGAAAGTTAATTCTAAATGATTATTTGTACTCATACTACTGCACTACAATCGGTCTGTTACGTGCTCGTTTTAATCCACCTCTCTTGTAGTAGAAAGGGTGTGGTGAGGAATGACCTATAGTGTGAGAGTTAATCCTAAATAATTATCTGTACTCATTCCACTACACTAGAATCAGAGTTCTTGGCGTGCTCTTTTTAATCCACCTCTCTTGTAGGAGAAATGGCGTGGTGCGTAATGACCTATAGTTTGAGAGTTAATCCTAAATGATTATTTCTACTCATTCCACTGCACTAGAATCAGAGTCTGTGGAAAGATCTTTTCAATCCTCCTCACTTGTGAGAGGATTAAATTGTGGTCGGGAATGACCTATAATGTGCGAGTTAATTCTAAATGATTATCTGTACTCATTCTACTGCACTAGAATGAGAGTCTGTGTAATGCTCTTTTTAATCCGCCTCAGTTGTAGGAAGATTAAAGTGTGGTGAGGAATGACCTATAATGTAAGTGTTAGTCCTAAATGATTATATGTGCTCATTCCACTGCACTAGAATCAGAGTCCATGGCATGCTCACTTTAATTCTCCTCTCTTGTAGGAAGACTTAAGTGTGGTGAGGAATGGCCTATAGTGTGAAAGTTAGTTCTAAATGATTATTTGTAACCATACTACTGCACTACAATCGGTCGGTTACGTGCTCGTTTTAATCCGCCTCTCTTGTAGGAGAGAGGGTGTGGTGTGGAATGACCTATAGTGTGAGAGTTAATCCTAAATGATTATCTATACTCATTTCACTACACTAGAATCAAAGTTCTCGGCGTGTTCTTTTTAATCCACCTTTCTTGTAGGAGAAAGGGTGTGGTGGGGAATGACCTATAGTGTGAGAGTTAATCCTAAATGATTATCTCTACTCATTCCACTGCACTAGAATCAGAGTGCTTGTTGAACTCTTCTTAATCCTCCTCCCTTGTAGGAGAAAGGGTGTGGTAGGGAATGACCTATAATGTGAGAGTTAATCCTAAATGATTATCTGTACACTTTCCACTGTACTAGAATAAGAGTGCTTGGCGTGCTCTTTTTAATCCTTCTCTCTTGTAGGAGAAGGGGTGTGGTTGGGAATGACCTATAGTTAGAGATGCAAGGGCTCGGAAAAAAACCGGCTTTTTTGAAAAAAACTGGGTTTTTTCTGCTTTGCTTTTTTGCTTGGGAAATTTTGGGCTTTTTTCAAAATACTGCTTTAAATTGATAAAACAGACTTTGTATCGCTTCTCTATAACACACAAAATCATTTAATTAGTGGTTGATGCTGATAATAATATAAAACATGGAAAATAAACTATGAATTTCGAAAAAATATTTCAAACAATTTTTCTTCAACATTCTTTGTATTATGAATTCCACAGGATTAACCAATGTATATGATAAGAATTTTTTAACATCCCATATACAAAAGTAAGCAGAGTTGGCAAGAACCGTGGTTGTTTTTGAGAATGCCAAAAACCCGTTTTTTGGGGGATGTTTAAACCAGGCTTTTTTGGTTTAAACCAGGCTTTTTTGACTTAGATTTTTTGCTTTATATATTTATATTACATATTCACAGAAATAAGTTTGTTTCGCCTTGATGTTATTATGCAACAGCGGGGTTATGCCGGAAGAACTCCCATAAGCTTAAAGACGTGCGGTCAGTAAATTTCTTAAATTGAGAATCTCTCGTCCTAGCCATTGGGAAAATCCCGTCATTACTTGAAATGTAAGACAATAACGGGAAAATCCTGTTATTGCTTTGCATGTAAAATGTAAAGGTCAACGTACCATAATCAGTACGCTAAAACTGAGGTATTAAATTACAAATTTAGTACCGGTACGTAGATATCATTGAAAGTCCAATCCAAGCTAATGTTGGAAGCTACGTAGGCAATCGAAAAATTTTGCCAATTTCTATCAATATATTTAAGCAATATTGGCTTCTTTATAAAACAACACGCATTTAGGCATGCAGAAATATAAAATTTGGTTTGTTTCGTATATTTAGGCTTAACATCCTTACGAAATACCGAGGTTATCAAGGAGAAGACTTTCGCTTAAACTGACATCCGAACCGCTACTTGGGTTACGCATGAAAGAAGGTTTGTGGGTCGACCGAGAATTGAACATGGGACACCTTGATTAAAAGGTGAAAGGGAAATAAAACTATTGCAGTTGGTTTGATATCTGGAAACGTCACCATGAAGTTCACACGATTCGCATTTTTCATTCTTTTTATTTTTGTGGTTTAAACCAGTTATTAAAAAAAAAAAGGTTGGTGTAAACCAGCCAACCCTAAAAGTAAACACTTCTTTTTAAAGAACACAAATAACTAGCAAAATAGTATGTAGTATTTTTACTTCAAAATATTCCATACCCTCTTTTTGAAACAAAATAAAATTAAAATAAAACATAAGAGAAATACTTAGATTTATATGATACACTTAAAGGCTGCACATCTAGAGCTTTTGGTTCTGTATATTCTTGAAATTCTACAGTTAAGTTTCATAGAACCACCATCACAGTTTACCCAATCCTCAAGCTTTCTGAATTTTTAACAAGAGGGATTCAACATATCATTACGGAACTCCCCCTCCCCCCCCCCCCAAAACAAAAGACTACGGAATATATTTAAGTTAAGCTAAATACAACTGCACAACAAACATGACTGAGTGATTAGCTTTTGAGCTTCTATCGGGAAGTCCGGGATTCAACCAGCATTCGACCATTCTGACAAAGCTTTTCTTTGTTCCATCTGTGAATGTAGAAATAGTGCGTATACTGCGAGTTGGCCGACTTCCTTTCTTATTGTTTTTAAATAGTTATTATTACTAATTACACTAGTTAACAAAGGTTTTGTTACATAAAAGGAAATGCCTGTTCTTAAAGGAACTTTTTGCGCTGAATTCGAATATGCACTCGGTTTTTCTCCATCACGTACGATTTTCGGGAAAATCCCTCAAAAATTTCCCTTTTCGTTTATTTTACACCCCAAGATCTTGTCCCCTTGCATATACTAACATAGAAATTATTTTAACAAAAGAGACACTGGCCAAAGCTTAAAACTTTACTTTATTTTAAATTATAATTTATAAAGCCATGAATAGTCTTACTATAGAAATTATACCTAAGTATACTTTGATTCATATTTAACAAACCCTCCAAGTTTCGTAATAATCGCTTTATTCTTTCTAGAGAAATAAATATGTTTGTATGTATACTGTGTGTACTGTTTATGGCACCTTATAGTAATGCTTTCAGATCTCTTAAGTTGAGGTAAAACGTTTTGCTTTATTACCACAAACACATATATAAAATATAATACAATATAATTTACAAGTGTGACAATTTACAATAAACAATAATACAAATGTACCAAAAGGTCATGAAAAGACAATCAAAACTATCACAATATATGAAACTTCCATTGGGTTACAAAAACGTACACTACTTCCTTCTTTTGTAAGAAATGTTGCATTCTCTAACAAGACCCCAACAATAGTCCCCCATCATTGAAGGATCCCATCGTCCCTGGTACCTTTTCTCCATTGCCATTATATCTTGGTGGAATCTTTCCCCCTGTTCGTCGCTGAGAGCACCTAGGCTAGCAGGAAAGAAGCTGAGGTGGGAGTGCAAAAAGTGGATTTTTAAAGACATCCTACAACCCAACTCTTTGTATTTCTGTATCATGTCCTGTACGATTTCTGTGTAACTCTCAGCTTTGTTATTGCCCAGAAAGTTGCGCACAACACACTTAAATGCTGTCCAGGCAGTTAGCTCAGCACTGTTTAACTTGCTGTCAAAGCTATCATCAAGCATTAATTTCCTAATTTGGGGACCAATAAACACTCCGCTGAAATCTTAGCATCACTCAGGTTAGGGAACTTATCTCGCAAATACTTGAAACCTTCACCAGATGTGTCCATGGCTTTGACAAAGTTTTTCATAAGTCCTAACTTGATATGAAGTGGCGGTAGTAATATCTTATTAGGATCTACCAAAGGAGCGTATTTGACGTTGCATTCTCCAGGTAGTAATTCACTCTAGGTTCCCATTCCTTCACTTCATAATGTTTGTCATCAGCTCGGCTATCCCATAAACATAAAAAGCATTGGTACTTCGTGTAACCGCACTGCAGTCCTATTAAAATACCAACTACCTTGGAGAATTGTATATATATGTACAGGTAAGATATACATATACTGTACGTTTTAAAAAAATATACGTTGGAAGTACATTCTATTTTTATACACGTTTCTAATTTACAGAGAGCAATACAAGTGTGTTGTTGACTATTGTAAATATTCATTTTTATGTCTGAGTTTGTAGTAATAAAGCAAATCGTTTTTACCCCAACTCAGGAGATCTGGAAGCATTACTATCAGGTGCAATAAACAGTGCACACAGTATACATACAAATATATTTATTTCTCTAGAAAGAACAAAGCGATTTTTACGAAACTTTTAGGGTTTATTAAATATAAATCAAGGTATACTTAGGTATAATTTCTATGTTACTATATGTAAGGGGACAGGAGCTAGGGGAATAAAATATCTGAAAAAGGGAAATTTTTGAGGGAATTTCCCGAAAATCCCTCTGTTACGGAAATCTGTACGTGATGGAGAGAAACCGAGTGCATATTCGAATTCAGCGCAAAAAAGTTCCTTTAAGATCAGGTGATTTTTCTCATGTAACAAACAAAAAGTTTAAATTTGTTAACTAGTGTTACCAGCAGTGACGGTTTTGCGAAGGTTAGGGGGGCGGTCTTTCGGACTGAAGCCCGTTCCCCAAAGTTACGGAATGTCTGCAACAAACGAAATATCTATTATTTATGCCTTTACTCATAAACTTTAAGCTCCCGTCAAATAAAAATTACGAATGTTTAAAAAAACTTAAACATTAGTAAGAAACCCTTCCCAAAATACGTTTCTAAATCCGCCACTGATTCTCAGTATAAAATGATTTTTAAAGTTGTATCCGGAAGATTATTGCTAAACATATAAACGAAACGAAATATTAGTTATGCCTGTACTCATAAACTTCAAGCACTTCCCAAATAAAATTAGGACTTTTTAGGAAACGAAACAATCAGAAAAACCCCTCCTAAAGTACTTTTCTAAATCCGCTACTGATTATTTGTATAAATTGGTATTCAAGGTTGTGTCCGGAAAATTATTGCTAAATCACTTCACAGCTACAGTATAACAGATATGTGGAAGTACGGTTTGACGGATATATTGAAAAACGTACGCTTTGACGGATAAATAGAAAAACGGGCAAGTTTAACTTTTGCGCTAGAAGCTAGAGTACTAAAAGCTCTTAGAAATGAAACACGGATGACAAACTAAAGAAGAAAAAAAAATGTCGATAACTCAAAAGTTAAAATAAAGTTAAATAGCCTCTAAAATTACCCTCAAATACTACATTCTTCATGTTAGCTTTAATTCGTAAAACATGTGCTCCATCCATCTTGATGGTGAATTTCAGAGCGAAATATCACATTCAGGTCATGAAATTCTTATCTAACTATAGAATATACTATAAGAAAGCTATTTAGATAGAAAAATCATGAAGTTGAAAAAAGCCAAAATTTCCAAAATTCTCGTTTTTTTCCCAAAAAAGCCGGCTTTTTATGTGAAAAAAACCATCGATTCAAAAAACCGGCTTTTTTGCATCTCTACCTATAGTGTTAGAATTAAACCTAAATGATTGTATGTACTCATTCCACTGCACTAGTATTAGAGTTTGTGGCTTGCTCTTGTAATCCACTTCTCTTGTAGGATAAAGGGCGTGGTGAGGAATAGCCTATACTTTGAGACTTGATTTTGAATGATGATTTGTAGTCGTTGGACTTCACTGGATTCATTTCTCGCTCGTGTTTTTTGAGTGTGCGTTAATGGATAAACTTTAGAATCTTGTATTGCATAAGGATAAAAAACTTAAACTCTTCCCATGGGGGAGTTTTTCTCAGAGACTCCATTGTTATCACTGTCCTAAAAGTTATTTCATTCTATTTGTTTCTATTTATTTATTATGGATGTCCATTTCCAGAAAAGTACTTTTCCGTTTTCCACTTTTCTGAAAAATTTTCCGTTGTCTGCTCTTCCTGAAATTTCTCTTCTGAAAAATTTTCCCTATTCCACTTTTCCGGAAATTTTTCGTTTTCTGATTTTCCAAAAAAATTTCATCTCCTGTGTTTCTGGAAATTTTTCATATCTTTCGATTTTCTGAAAATTTTACATTTTCCATTTTTCCGTTCCAGAAATTCTCAATTTTTCGCCTATTCGGAAAATTTCCGTTTTCCGCTTTCCTCGGAAATTCAGTTTATCTTTTTCTGGAAACCTTACGTTTTACAGAAAGTTTCCATTTTTATCATTTTGCAGATAAGTTCCTGTTTTCTGGAAAATGTCACTGAAGAGTAATTCTTTTCTATCTTAGGATGGAGAGTAAGATTTCGGTCTTCCGTTTCCAATTTTCCGGTTTTTGGAAAAAATGTTTTCCTTTTTTCCCGAAAATGTGGTCAACCTTAATATTAGTATATTATCTCAACAGAACATATATGTAAAACGTTAAATTACTAGTGCGATTGTAAAGATTAACATTTTCTTTATAACTAGAAAAAATTAAATGAAATATTTCAGTTTACCGTCCCCTGATTATGCCCTTTAGGCTAAGAGAGACGATGATTAACGCAAGCGAATGATGATGCAAGAATTGGTAGTATAGAAAAGTGGGAGAAAACGGGAGTACTTGTAGAAAAACCCGTGGACACGATGTTGTTCAGCACAAACATACTTGGATTGGGATGAAACCAGGGACCCCACGCATCAGAGGTAAGCGCTCTACCACTGAGCTCCCTTTGTAAGTAGAAGTTCCGTGTTCGATTACCTCTCCCGTGGAGCTTGATTGCTGTAGCATGTTTAAATATTAAAGTTCTGCCTCATTCGTTAATGTTTCCATTGTAAAAGAGTTTTATTTGAAACTTCGGTAATAAATAAGTAAAACAAAAAGCCCAATAATTAAAGTCTCAGATATGTTGGAAGATAAGCCAATCTCACAAATGTTAGAGTCTATATCTAGGTAAAGCGTACTTTGTTATCTTTTAAATCATGTAGATGCCTCATTGCGTCATGACGCTCGATTACCATAGAAAACTCTGTATTTCACTGGACATCCAATCGAAGATCACCGATATCAAAGACTACGCAGTGATACAGTAAACATAGGATTAGACACCACATAAAGAAATTAATAAATAAACGTCTCATATGACTGAAATGATTTTCTGCTTGTATAAACAGAATGAATTGATTAAAAAAAATCAACTTTTAATCACGACGAACTGAAAAGAACCACGGAGAAAAGGGGCAAAAAAAAAAATTGGAGTAAATGTTCGAAGAAAAAAACATTCATTTACCACACAGTGGCGGAAGTAGCCCGGGGGCAGAAAGCATAGCCCTCTACTTATTTGAGTGACAAAAATAATTTAACCTATTCTTTATTTATTTATTTTTTTTTTTTTGAAAATTTATAGTAAACTCACGAAATACGTATCATAGTCTGTGTTCTGGCTGCCCCCTCTGTTTTACCTTCTAGATCCGCCACTGTTACCACACCACTTGTTAATATTTGGTCTAGGAATTAATTCGTGCGGTTGGTACGCACACATTGAAGCTGTAGTACAAACACAAAATACATAAATACCTTAAGAAAAATATTGTCCATCGCTAGTCACCACTTTCGCCCATCTGTCAGGCAATGTACGGATTCCGTGGCGAAAGAAGTCCTCATCCTTGGAAGCGATCCAGTCAGAGACCCATGTTTCCATATCTTCTGAAGAAGTAAACCGCTGTCCAATCAAATCGTTGTTCATGCAATCGAACAAGTAGTAGTCCGAAGGAGCAACGTCTGGTGAATACGGCGGGTGGGGTAAAACTTCCCATCCGACATTTTCTAAATAGGTTTTGACCGGTTTTGCGACATGTGGGCGAGCGTTATCATGTTGAACAATAAGTTTATCATGTCTGTTCTCCCATTCTGATCGTGTTCTGGCCAGAGCTTGCTTCAAACGCATTAATTGTCGTCGATAACGTTCTCCATTCATAGTTTCACCCGGTTGCAGCAGCTCATAGTACACCACACCTTTCATATCCCACCATATGCACAGCATAACCTTTGCACAGTGAATATCTCGTTTTGGTTGTGATGGACCTGGTTCACCTGGTTTCACCCAGGCCTTTTTTCGTTTAGGGTTCTCGTAATGGATCCACTTCTCATCACCCGTAATAATTCGACGCAGAAACCCCTTTCTGCTCTGTCGTTGAAGCAGCAATTCGCAAATGGTTTTTCGTCTTTCAACGTCTCTGTCTTTCAATTCATGTGGAACCCAATGTGACATCTTTTGAATCATTCCCATGGCTTTCAAGCGTTTGGAGACTGTTGTTTGATCAACGCCTAATGCTGCTGCAAGTTGTTCCTGCGTTTGACACGAATCCTGCTCGAGCAATGCTGTCAATTCTTCGTCTTGAAATTTTTTTGGCTGTCCAGCTCGCTCTTGGTCTGCCAAGCCGAAATCACCACTTCTAAACCGTGCAAACCACTTCTGACACGTTCGCTCAGCTAGAGCATGGTCACCATACACTTCCACCAAAATACGATGACTTTCAGTCGCACTTTTCTGCATGTTAAAGTAATGCAGCAGGACACCCCGCAAAAACACTTTATCAGGCACAAATGGCGCCATGTTCACTTAACTACAAACTGGTGTTGTTGACGCTTTAATCCACTGCCCTATACTACGAACGATACGCGATGACAGGGGTTTGCAACACATGTGTGGATACACGGAACTGTGGGACGCTCCGTTCGTTGCGCCATCTCTTGTCCACCCGCATGAATTAATTCCTAGACCAAATATGTACAGTCAGCGACTGTAATAAGTGGAGGTTGGATACATAAGAAATGATAGCTTTTTCCAGTAGCAGGATAGTTTCACTCTATGTCTGATAGTTGGACAACCAACATGACAGCAAATACGTGCCCGAAAACATAACATGCCAGGATATTCCTCCACTTGGAGGAAAAAGTATTACTATCTGAGAGCATCACTTAGAGAAACAACCACGAGATAAATCTGCAGAAATTCCATTCACTTTAAGATCAAAGAGATAGGAATTAATGCAAAGGAAACAGAAAAGAATAATACGCATCATGTAGAGACAGAAAAAGTATGGAAAGCTAAACAAAATGAGAAAAGAAGGAAACAGGGAAAGGAAAGAGCAAAAGACATGGGAATAAATTAAATTTTAACACTTAAGGATAAACAGTGTCCGTCTTTCCTCCTGCCCCTGTATCCGTCCTGGTTTTTCTCCCTTCATAGGATAAATCTCATTCAGCATCAAACGTGAACATCAAGGAGTGTTTAACTCCTTGAAAAAAATGTAACTCAGTCCAGGCCGAGACTCGAACCCCGGACACTTAGCATAACAGTCAGACGCTGTAACCACTTACCTACACACGCTATAGCAAGTATGTTTATAAACCAGCCATTACCAGCGCTATCAAACGTCTTAAATCAGCTATTGTCGGGAGTTACCCCAGTTACACTTGAAGTTTGAACTTTATTTACGGTCTTTAGCCATCTACGGCAACAGCCCCCATGTTTTCATTAAAATAATTTGTTCTGTAGATTGAAATCAAGAATAACTTAATCTATACTCTTACTTACTGTTGTATATATATATATATATACACTCTGTAAAGAAAAAATAGCGACACTTGCTCTGATATGGTTTTCGCAACATACATTAACCAATATGATTTTTTTACATGAATTCCTGATAATACTACAATGCATATTCCCAATGAGCAATTCATTCTTAATACTTGCGCCAGAGTTTCAGGCTTTTGACATGAATTTAGTGAATTTATATGCATAGATAAGTAGCTATGTGTGTTTTGAGCAAAATCGTTAATAGGAAGAGCTATACATATAAGTGAAAAAGATCAACAACAATAGCAGAAAACAAGAAATGGAATTTCTTTAGGGTAAAATATATTGTGTACGAACATCGGGAAGTACAATACAGCAAACTATATTTTGTATATGCGCCATGTGCTTTCTGCAGTGCAGCGAATCATCCGGGTCCTTTGGTAACAAGGCTATTGTAAAATGCAACCTCGATTTCACGGAATCACACCCGGATTATCTGTTCCTTGAAATTCATTTTATTCGAGCTAGTTGTCTATTGAATATTCTTCTCATATCGACCCAAATTTTCAATTGGATTCATGTCAGGTGAGTTCAGAGGCCACATGAGGTTCTAAATAGTCATATTCTTGAACCATGTATTAACGATTTTTTCTCGGTGACATGAAGCATTATCATCCTGGAAAACGAAGTAATGCATATTTTCTTCAGAAAAGTCATCTTTAGCTGTTGTAAAAACTTTACGTATCAGAATTTGAAGATATTTTCGTGCATCAACCGATCCTTCACATATATCCATCGTTCTGACGTCTTTAGCGGTAAACCAAGTCCATACCATCACTCAGTAACTGAATATTTGTATCTCTTAAACAAAATCCTTGTTAAGTTCCTTGCTCGTCCGTATCCACAATTTCACTCCACCATCGTTTCCCACTATGCTAAACTTCTTTTCAACGAAGAAAACGACGTGCTTTCAGTTGTCATAAGTCCAAGTTGCATATCGACTCACAAACCCACATGTTGAAGTCATCTGTGTTTTTGTCAGTTTCGACTTTCTACGCGGTTTCTTCTTCGTAATATCCTCTTTACGCAGTCAGGACAATAAAGTTGTACGAGTAACTGCAATTCCAAGATTATGTCAAATTACAGAGACGATTTTTGGTGAAATCATTCCTTAAATCTGCAGTGCTATTGATTTCATTTAGCGATCTGCTCTGGGTGATGCTTTCTTTTTTCTTTCACACTGTTAACGAAGGAACGACTTGTTATGCTGTTTCCGCTTGTTAATTATTCTTCCTGCCGTCGAATGATGGATTTTTACTATTTCATCTATCTTCCTTACAGATTTGCCTTAGCTGTGCAAAGCAAGAATTATATCTTGTTCACATGGCGACAAGTCACATTTCTTACCCATTCTTCTTGCTTACAGTCCACATGTAGCAACAATATGACACAAAAACAGCGCTGCACAACAACAATATTGCCACTTGACATTTTCCAAACAGTGAGGAAGCAAAGAACAATCATAAAATGTTATTTACCTCAGCCGACACATCAGAAATGCAATGCAGAATTCTCACTACAATAATTTACGAGACGCACTCAGTGCCATCTAGCGAAAATATTACAGATACACAAACAATTGGCAAGTGATGTCGTACACCACAGGTGTCACAGATAAAGCATATGAACTATCCCACTCTTAATTTCCTTCTATTCCTCTTCTAACGGGCTGCAATTATGGTTTTCTGTGTAAGTTAGTTTGAGAATTTAGGTGTCGCTATTTTTTCTTTACAGAGTGTATATATATATATATATATATATATATATATATATATATATATATATATATATATATATATAGAGAGAGAGAGAGAGAGAGAGAGAGAGAGAGAGAGAGAGAGAGGTGTATAAAAATCGGATTAATGGGGGTTAAAAGAGTGATTTCGTAACTGCAAAATGGGTCTTCAAGACGGTTGTCGCACCACTACTACCACACACACATTAGAAATAAAGCTTTGAAACGATAACTTCCACATTGTGCCCTGGATAAGTCGGTAAGGTGTCTGCTTATTGAGTAGGCAACTCGAGTTCGAACCTCGAGTACACCAATTACTTTTTCCTTCAAAATACATTTCTATATTTTTATATATGTTATTAATAATTGCTTTCTTGCATTGTTTGTAAATTATCTTAAATTAGTGAAGGTTCAGTAAAATCAAGAAGGTTAAAATACATATATATGATTGTTTTATCCGTATGTAGAGTCCAGAGATGGAGCGGGTCGGGGGACCGCGGGTTAACAGAACGTGACCCACTACAACCCCAAACCCACCAGGACCCACTCTGACTTAACAACGTATTACGACCCACACACTCATTCTGCTCAGTGCATTGTAGACAGCTTCTGAACACTGGTGAATTTGTCTACTTTCAAGGCATCCTTTTTCGTTTCATTTGTTTCTATTGACGAAAGAACTTCAGGCAATTTTAGATATTGATATTTGCAATTGTAATAATAGCAATAGGACTTATTTGAGACGCAGGCTGTGATTTCGTAGAGGAGCTAGCTACTGGGAAAAATGTTTGAATCATGTGTAATATATGAATTATTATATAAAAAATTGAATGTGACTATGTGTGCATGATTATCATATCCAAATTGCAAAGTCAAATGAAATGATTTTTGGTATATACTTAAGCCTCAATCTCAACTAGGAAGTTATCATACATGTATCTGTTTCATTATGTTACATATTCTAAGAGGGTCCGAATTTTTGCGAAAAATTTAGTATCTCGCAAGCCGTTCAAGTTGGAGAGCTGATATTCAGTATATTAATTTTTTATCTAATATAAATAAACAATAATAAATGTTTGTGTATTTGTCTGTAAGTCTGTCTGTCTGTCTGTGTGCGGCCTGGGAATCAGACGACTGGACCGAGAGTTACAAAATTTTGGTCAGGGGTACCTAGCCCAGGCCCCAGATCAAGACGAAGCCGTTTTTTTTTTCAAATTTCGAACCAGGGGGGTCTCAGGTGGCTTTTACCGGAACCGGCTTGGGAACCAGAAAAATAGACCGAGAGTTACCAAATTTTAGTCACAAATACCTTGGTTCACGCTCCAGATCAAAGTTAAACGTTTTTCTCAAAATTCGAACCAGGGGGTCGCAGGAGGGCGTTTATCGGGACATGTAAAAGTAGTAGAAAATTTCCGATATTAGTGTCGAATTCATAGTTCTCGCGGTCGCTGAAATCAATAATGAAGCTCCTCTCGCAATAAACTTCCAAATTCACGCTATTCGGCTCCTTGCCAGGGATCACCGGGGGGAAGGGGGGGGAGCTGAAATATCGAAACATATAAAAGTAATCCAAAATGACCAATATTAGTGTCAAATACATAGTTTTCGCGGTCGCTGAAATCAATGGTGACACTTCCATTAGCAATGAATTGCAAATTTGATAACAAACGTATGCGGACCGGGAGTCAGCGGCAATTGGGGGGGGGGTAAGAAATACCGAGACATGTAAAAAAAATAGCCCAAAATGACCGATATTAGTGACAATTCCATATGTTTTGCGCTCGCTGAAATCAATGGTGACACTTGCATTAGCGATGACTTGCAAATTCAACTACTATTGTATGCGGGCCGAGGGTCACATGTGGGGAAGGGGGGTTACTAAGATGTAAAAATAATCCAAAATGACAGATATGAGTATCAAATCCATAGTTTTCGCGGTCGCTGAGATCAATGGTGACACTTTCATTCGCTAATGACTTGCAAATTCAGGTGAAATTGTATGCGGGCCCGGGTCACATGTGGGGGGAGGTTACCGAAACATGTAACAATTATCTAAAATGACCGATATAAGTATCAAATCCATAGCTTTCGTGGTTGCTGAGCTCAATGGTGAAACTCCGAGTGCATTCACCCCATTCGGCTAAGGGCCAGAAGTCACGGGGGTTCGATACTTAAACTCTTCCTTACAAATCTGTGACCACGTGGTGCATCGTTTTCGGGAATTTCAACTCTAGCAAAGAAAGCAAGGCAACTGATACAATATCTTAATTTCTAATTTTGTATTCACAAACTGGAAAAAGTGAGTAAGCATTTTAGCTGATTACAATAAACATAGAAAATATTTGGCAGTTTGAATCACTTGGATCTTTTTCATTTCACTTCGATTGATATACTATTCTATTGGAGAAGAGGTTTGAATATTTCACAAAAAATATTTCCATAAACTTATTCTTCTCGTTCGAAAAATGAACATTTCAACTAATTCGTGTCGGACCTTTAAAGATTGCTATAGCCTATATTTTTAAAAGAATTATATATTATATTTTTAGATTTTTAAAAATATATTTACAGGTCTTTTGAACTCGTATTACGAACCTAGACAGCGGCTCAAATCTGTCTTCAACATTAGGGGGAGGGGGTAAGACTGTTCACATATATTATTTAAAGCGATGTTAAAAATATTATGAAGTTGATAAACAATGCTGTGGAGTATCAGGGGAGCAGAATTGTCTTCAACATAGGGAGGCAGGCAGATTTGAGGATTATTCTGGGGGACATCAATTTCATCTCACTTTCCTTTGTGGCAATCGGACACAAATCATCACTTTCCTGCAAAAAAAAAAAAAAAAAAAAAAACCCTTCAAATCGGATTTTGTGAGGACAGTCCTCCTCAGTTCCAAATTAGAGGAGACATGCCCCTGTCATTCCCCCAGCTTTTTCTCCACTGAACCTAGAATCACAATTTTATGAAGCTAAAAATCAAGTTTAATTATGGATCACAATGGTTCAGCGAGCCATCAACTTTTATACGCATATTTGTGACTTTAATCTATTTTGGGTTATGTGGAAATTGCTCTAAGCTTGGCTTGTAGATTAATAGAGACCTTTCACAGTTCACAAATATATCATCTTTCCTGAAACTGATAGTTCTAAGACTGATCAGTTGGTTCTATGGGAGTGTAACATCCCTTTCAGCACCGAGACTATGAGACATGGTTCTACAACTTAACTTGGGATCCCTAACTAAATGAATTCCCTTCAGAAATCAATCTCTTGATAGGTTGATTCCATAACTGTTACATTCTTTTCATTCGCACGTGAGTATTCCCAAATAGAATATGACCTTCCAGAATTCGTACTATCATTCCACTCGGTATGAACACTAATTTATTGATCATATTCTCATTTAATAGTGGACATGATTTCTTTTTTTCAACATACTGAAACATCTAATAATAAAACAAAATATACTAATATTGTTTCTTTCCTCTTCTTTTTACGTTTTTACACAGACCAGTAATTCATTGACAACATTGTGTTTTTAAAAAAGGTGTGTTCAGTTCACAGTTAAAACAGAGATAAAAGAGCCACCTGAATGCGCCTCAGGCTATATTGCTTTGGTTTTCTGCCTAGTGGTTTGCTCTTCTGCCCTCAGGTTAAATTGAACCAACCTGCTACTTTCATTTCAATTACCTGTATATTTAGTTTCCGATTTAAGCTTATTTTTATATTTTATTAATGGAAAGAAATCTAGAATATCGTTACTCTTGACCTACCTAGGTAGATCATACTTGCAGCCTTATATTATTACCTTAGACGAGAATAAGAAAAAATCTAACAGAAGGGCACCATAATACTACAAGTAATGGCCGTTCTTTCGACGAAAAGAGAAAAAATACTACAAGTACTGGCTGTTCCTTTGATGAAAAGTAAAAAGAGTAAATATTACAAATAACGGCTGTTCTTCGACGAAAAAAAAAGGCACTTGCCGAAGATTCGAACATGGATGGGCTGATTGGTAGGATAGAACGTTACTCACTACACCACACTCTCAAGTGTCTGTTTTCTTGCTATATACTTTAAACGTTCAGTTTAGGATTTTTGTTTGTCTCGTCTTACCGTATAACAGTTTCTCTGTTTTCCCTGCTTGTCACACTATTCGTGTTATTTGTTGTGTAAATTGCATTTGTAAACGTAATATGTTTGGTTGTTTTACTTGGATCCACGGCTTTAAAAGTTTTAAAGGTCAATTACATTACGCGAAATGATTTTCTCATATTTTCCATCGCTTCAAGGGGCAAAAGATAATATCCATGAAAAAAAATGCACTTACTTATGAAACAGAAAATCCACCACGATACATGATTCTTGCTCTCATCTCTAGATAGAGAACTTTGAGCAAAGAATATTGATCATTCACCTTCCGTGCAGCCATTATTTTATGCGAAAAAATACGTTACCTGGTGTGGAATCGAATGGAAGTTTTCTAGTTGGAAGCCAAGCATGATACTCAGTGGCGGCTTTAGAGTGTAGGCACGGGGCTACCCAAGAATTTAGAAAAAAATTCAACGCGAAAAGATACGATAAAGAGTAAATATACTTTCCACTTTTTATATTAATGTAGATAATTATTTAACAAATGGCATCAACCACTCCGTAAAATTTATTTCTTCCTCTCATTAATCAATCAAATGTGTGTATGTATCCATAAGTGAGGGAGCGGGCATACTCAAAATTAAAATCCGCCCCTGATGATACCGATACCCCCACAGATTACTCTACCGAAAATGAATTTTTAACAAATTGTGCAGTGATTCTTTCTAAGACCAATAACATGAAAAGAGGATACTTCAGATCAGTGAAGTTTTGAACGGCACTGGTAATCTCCGTAGATGTTGTTTGTCCTTTTTCAACCAACATTCGTAAGTCATCTTCACCAGATATGTGATTCCACCCTCTCAAGGATTAATCCTTTAGTATGAGGAGTAACTCTTCGATTTTTCACGACCGTTTTGTAAAAAGAAAAAAAAAAACCTTTGAGTTTAAAAGAATTTGGACCTATGTTGATTAGCTGTATTACTCAGAATTTCACCATGTTATCCCTGCACGATCTTCCCACAGGAAGTCATAAATCAAATAAGTTGGTATTACTAAGTTCAGCCCTGATGTTTGGAGCGAACCGCTAATGTTCTTCCTGTAATGATATTTACACCAAAGTGTATTATCTGTCAGGAAAGTAAATGCACACCTATTTTTCGAGTCTGGCATTCCTGCGCTCCATCCGTGGAGAGTATGAGAATTAAATCAATCAAATGTTTACTGAGGGACAAAAAGAAAAGTTTAATCTCAATAAGACATTGCAGAGGGCACAAGCTGTGAATACGAATAGTGCATAGTGTAAATAAAGGACGACACCGAAAGAGAAAGCCAGAAACAGCTGTTAAACTTAGAAAAAAAGAGTAAAAATTGTCGAAGTGGGAAAGTAAAACACAAACATAACAAAGACACCGACAACTAAGCGTTCACCCTGCCATGACCTTGGTGTAGTGGTTAAGGTGCTGGCTTACAAATGCAAAGGTCGCCAGTTCGAATCTTCAGCGAGGACTTTTTTAAAAAAAATTTGTTAATAATACATGCAGTTCATGAGAGATGCTAAAAGAGGTCGTATTTAGTTTTTCGTAGCAATTATTATTGGTAATGTTTAGTACTGATAATACTTTTTGTCTTTGCGTATTGCTTTTATTCTTTTCTTCATTTCAAAAGAGAAGAATATCCGAACAAATGCCACCAAAATTCCTCATATTTTGAATGTAAACACCATTTGCAATTAGTAAAGAATAAAAATTGAACGTTCCGATGTAGCTGCAAAAAGTAAAAAGAAAAACATGGAAGTGGACCATACTCATGGTTATTAAAAATACAATTTCTACATGCCTTACACCTCCCGACCACGTTTCTACGTTAGCAAGTAAGAGGTTTCTGTTTAGGTTAGGCTGGTCAATAGTTTTGCAAAGGGGCCCGGTTTAGTTCTGACGCACCACGGGTGCGAAAAGGGAGCAAAACACTTTTTCTCTCTCCCTCTGTGTGTCTATTTATCTATTATCTGTAACGCTACTTGTGAATCCCATAACCATCCTAATTTTCAGCGGATTGAGACGAAACTTGGCACAAACATTAATTGTTCAAATATCTTGATGAGTTCGTTAACCAGAATAATCAGACGAAAATGTTCAAAATGGCGGCCCTTCAAACTCTTAAAAACTTGTGTGCAGAGACTTATTGAAATATTGGACCCGATTAATCGCCTAAAGAAGGTTCACGCCCTTTTGCTACGGTCAGGATTTTTTTTTTTTTTTTTTGCAGGAGGGGGTTATTTTCGTATCGGAACAAGATAATTGTTAGTGATTATATGAAATTACACATTGAAAGTGAAGTAACTTGTGAAACGTGTTATTTGAAAGAATAATATAATAAATGTGCTTTCCTCTAACACAGAGAACTGTAAATCATGTATTTCGAGTTCTGGGGCGTGAGTGGCGAGGAGTGTTATTTGATTTGCTTTTTAGTAACACATTGCATTGCAAATAAAGGTAGGCAATATTAGTGGTAAGTAAAACAACAACAACAATAATAATAATAATAATAATAATAATAATAATAATAATAATAATAATAATAATAATAATAATAATAATAATAATAATAATAGTTGTTGTTTGTGGCAAGGCAATATCTTCCTCAATTCGTCCTCAAACGTAATGATTGTAACGCCATATCTCCCTTACAAACAAAATATTAGCAATTTATATCGAGAGAACGGGAAATTGTAGAGTGATGGGAGCAACGTTGGATAGTAAGCACTCATAGTACTCAGAAAAATAAGCGATTTCAATGCAAAATGAACGAAGAGTCATTGTCATGGATAGTCATGTAGCCACGGCAGAGCCGTCTTTACGCAAAATGTCAATAACTTATATCGAGAGAACAGGAGGTGATAGTGAGATGGCATTAACGTTAAACACCGTGGACCCATAAGGCGCATCGAAAAACTTAGGGGGGGGCAGCCAGCCTTACTTATTTCCACATAATAATATAAAATTATATTGTCGAAGTACACACACGAGTTAGCTAGTGATATTTCATATTATTATTATTATTATTATTATTATTATTATTTTGACAGTGTCTTTTCATTACGTGTGCATGTTTGACATGAAGCCAAAGAGAAGATCTATCATTCGTAGAAAGAATAAGAATAGTCAGTTACAGGGTTACAGGGTTATCAGTTACAGATATTCAGTGGTTTGCAGGGTTGTATAAGACACAAAAAGATAAGACACAATACAATTCTTCATACCTCAGCTTCCAGTAACTAGATACATGCAATTTCTGGATAGATACTGAAACTGCTGTTGGATTTTAATACATGACGTATTGCAGGATACAAAATGCTTTGCATTACTTGTTTGTTTGTAGACAGCTACTAGCTTAGTGTTCTGAAAGGTTCTGTATAAGCTAGAGATAGCCAATTCCGGAATTATTACTTTTCGGACTCCCGAAAGTAAAACCGGACAAATTCCGGAATTCGGAAAATTCCGATTTTGGAATAATTCCGGAATTCGGAAAAATCCGGAATTTAGAAATTACTGAATTCCATAATTTTCCGAAATCCGTAAAGTGAAAAATCCGCTTCCAAAAAATGAATTGATTTTGGTTAATATGAATCGTGGCGGAAATAAGTCTTTGACCAGGTAATTGCGACTGCTTTGAAAGAAATGGGGTGTATGAGAGTTCAATCTGAAATAGTTGTAGTTTCGTGTGGAGAAAAAACAAACTTGTGAACCAGCGGTTTAAGAACAACTCAAGTTATTAATGTAAACTTTTCCGACTTCATAAAAGAAATATGAAAGACATTTTGAATCGAAGAAATATAACATACAAGTTTGCAAGCGGAGACAAAGAAACCTAACGTAACCAAACTAAAACTGAATCTTTTACCGCGTAGCGATAGCGGTTCAGTGGTCAAGGTGCTTGTGCGAATGTATATTGTAATTTTTTTTGCTTTAGGATTTTTGATGGCGATTGATCGGCGATAACATACGTTTTATAATATTCAGATATTTGAATACTCGGATGTTTCAATACTTGAACTATCAAATCTTCAGGAATAATAATAGTAATAATTATAAACTAATAATAATTATTATTATCTCGTAGAAGATTAAAAGCTAGTAGCTAATTATCGCTCAGGTCATACCATTACAAGCAGAAACGTAACATTTGGAAAGAATATTTCGGTTTGGATTAATGTTGCTCACGAGAAGAGGAGTTTCTCATCTCGTTTCTAAAACAAATAAAATAACATGAGAATTAACATTTTACATTCGAGACGGGTCAAGGCTAACTCAAAATTTTCGTCTTTCTTTGGAGATGAGAATCGAGACGAGACGATAAGTATCGTAAACATTTCCCCTCTTGTCTCGATTCTCGAAATAGTGTATGTCCATTCTTTAAGTAACAACTGCTCTGTAGACTGAATCTCATAGGCTATTTCGTTACATTATATTTCAGAGCTCATTGAATTATGCTCTGTGTAGGTATTTTGTAGCAATGCTTTTATATTTACCTCTGCATATCCTAAAAATTAGTTTATTATATGCCTTACTGTTGCGTGATATTCAGTTATATTTATTACAGTTATTTCAGGCAAGTTTAAAATTTTTATTATTATTATTATATCAACACCGTGTATAATCTTTAAAAGATATGCGGTTTGTATCTGAATATTAAAAGCTAATTGACTGTCGATCTCGGTCGTCGAGAAGTCTTCAGGAGGGAAGGACATTGGTCACGTTCTGGGTTTGAGTTCCGAAGGGGCAAGTATTTTGGCTCGAGCCAAAAATTGTTAAAAGTTATAGGCTTCAGCCAAACATATTCAAAACATCTGGGACCGGGTTTAGGATTCTCAACGGCTCGAGCGGCTCGGCTTACAGCTCATTCACTATCGAACCGAACCGAGAAGTGAGCCGAGCCAACAGGTCACCCAACCGAGCCGATTTGAGCCATCGGCTTAGTTGAGCTGAATCGAAACGTGCCGAAGGACTAGTTTCAACTTAGCTGGCTTGAACCGGTTTACATGAGCCGAGTAGGGGACTCATCCCAACCGAGAAAGCTCGAGCCATCGGCTCAATTGAGCTGAGTCGATGGCTCGTTCCAACTGAGCCGGCTCAGGGCATCGGCTCATCCCAAACGAGCCGACTCGAGCTGTTCGCTCAGTTGATACGAGCCGAGCCGGTTGATATCACTACCCGAGTTGGTCTTCTGCTTGGGCTCAAGAATTCGACCGTGCAGGTCTCAGCCTTGATTTTAAGAACTACAGTATATACTTATATTGGTGATTACGACATTTGAAGTTGTCTCGTAATAATAATAAAAAAACTCTTGTCTTCTCGTTATCTAGACGAGACGAGATACACTGAAATTGCCCCACGAGATGCACTAAAATTACGAGACGAGATACACTGAAATTGAACCACGAGATGCACTAAAATTACGAGACGAGACGCACCCCTGTCGTGAGCTACACTAAAAGTATTCCACATTACTGCTTACATTTCTCATGGCTTTCGCTTTCCAGTCTAATCAGGCCATTATTTCAAAACGAGCTAAAACGAGCTGAACGAGCGAGCGAGCCATTATCAAACTCGACTCAACTCGAAACTCGACCACGAAAACAGCTTGACCTTGATCGCTACGCGGTAAACGATTCGTCTTTAGTCTGGTTACGTTAGGTTTCTTTGTCTCCGCTTGCAAACTTGTGTGTTATATTTCTTCGATTCGAAATGTCTTTCGTATTTCTTTTATGATGTCGGCAAAGCTTTCATTAATAACTTGAGTTTTTCTTAAACCGTTGGTTCACAAGTTTGTTTTTTCTCCACACGAAACTACAAATATGACAGTTTGAATTCTCATACTCTCTATTTCTTTCAAAGTAGTGGCCATTACCTGGTCAAAGATTTATTTCCGCCACATTTCATATTAACCAAAATAAATTCATTTTTTGGAAGCGGAACTTTCACTTTACGGATTTCGGAAAAATATGGAATTCAGTTAAACTTCCCAATTGAGAAGAATTCCGGAACTCGGGAAGAATCCGGAATTTAGAAAAGTCCGGAATTGAGAAAAACTCCGGATTTGGAAAAAATCCGGATTTTTCCGAATTCCGGAATGTTAACGAAATCAGAAATGTCTAAATTCCGGATTTTTCCGAATTCCGGAATTATTCCAAAATCGGAATTTTCCGAATTCCGGAATTTGTCCGGTTTTACCTTCGGAAGTCCGGAAAGTAATAATTCCGGAATTGGCTATCTCTAGTTTATACACAACCTTTCACAACACTAAGCTAGTAGCTGTCTACAAACAAACAAGTAATGCAAAACATTTTGTATCCTGCAATACATCATGTATTAAAATCCAACAGCAGTTTCAGTATCTAACCAGAAATTGCATGTATCCAGTTACTGGAAGCTGAGGTATGAAGAATTGTATTGTGTCTTATCTTTTTGTGTCTTATACAACCCTGCAAACCACTGAATATATAAACGGCTTTCGTTAAATCCAAGTTGTAGTACTCACAGTTACATCCATTTGTGTCTATATGATCGTGTTACTAAAGCTTACTATATGACAGCGTCAGTAAGTCTTTCTTTGGTCTCCCGTAAAGTTGTGATACGATCTACTACAGAATAAAGAACCAAATATCAATTTAACCAAGTTGTTGCATTACTACACATCTGCTTTCGCCTCTCAACTCTGGTCGGTCTCGTTGACGCGAAATATTTGCTTTTTTATACCCCTTTCTTCGTTTACTGAACTAAACAGTAACTATTCCGAAATATACTACTGCGCATGCCTCGTAGGTAAATATTTCTGATGCCAATAGTTTCCGCTTTGTCCAAGGAATGTTCTTTTTCTTATAATCAGCATGACCCTTTTATTACATTATATGAAGAGCATGTAGGTCTAAATACCTCATGTATTAGATAGAATGTAGGTTTAACTCTTCCAGCAACGAAGAAACATGTGATCGTAGTATAAAACCCACAGAAGTGATAGCTGGCAATACAGTGGTCGTAATCCCTAACGACACAGGGAATGAGCAGTGCCCTCCCTGCTGGTGTAATGGCTAGCACGTGCGCCTTTGGTGTGTGGTGTCCCGGGTTCGATTCCCGGCGGGAGAATATCTATGATTTTTAACTGTCGTAGATGTTTCTGTGTTCGTGTCCCCGTCGTTATAAGTTATTAGAAAAAGCAAGGTAAACGAGTGAAGGAAGTAAAATTAGCAATAAGTAAGTTATTAAAACACGTTCGGTGAGTCAGTTAAAGAAAAAGTGGGCAATGAACTGGCTGTTCGCGCCGACCATGTGAGTTCCAATTTATCTTGGCTTGATTTTTTATCCATTTGAGAGAAAGTATTGTTTATTTTCGCTACAGGCAGTCACTCTTTTCGTATTTTTCGGCATCGTTCACAGTTAAAGTAACTGACTTTTCTTATTCTTTCTACGAATGATGGATCTTCTCTTTGGCTTCATGTCAAACATGCACACGTAATGAAAAGACACTGTCAATAATAATAATAATAATAATAATAATAATAATAATAATAATAATAATAATAATAATAATAATAATAATAATAATAATAATAATAATAATAATAATAATAATATGAAATATTGCTAGCTAACTCGTGTGTGTATTTCGACAATATAATTTTATATTATTATGTGGAAATAAGTAAGGCTGGCTGGCGCCCCCCCCCCCAATTTTTTCGATGCGCCTTATGGGTCCACGGTGTCCAACGTTAATGCCATCTCACTATCACCTCCTGTTCTCTCGATATAAGTTATTGACATTTTGCGTAAAGACGGCTCTGCCGTGGCTACATGACTATCCATGACAATGACTCTTCGTTCATTTTGAATTGAAATCGCTTATTTTTCTGAGTACTATGAATGCTTACTATCCAACGTTGCTCCCATCACTCTACAATTTCCCGTTCTCTCGATATAAATTGCTAATATTTTGTTTGTAAGGGAGATATGGCGTTACAATCATTACGTTTGAGGACGAATTGAGGAAGATATTGCCTTGCCACAAACAACAACTATTATTATTATTATTATTATTATTATTATTATTATTATTATTATTATTATTATTATTATTATTATTGTTGTTGTTGTTGTTGTTGTTGTTGTTGTTGTTTTACTTACCACTAATATTGCCTACCTTTATTTGCAATGCAATGTGTTACTAAAAAGCAAATCAAATAACACTCCTCGCCACTCACGCCCCAGAACTCGAAATATATGATTTACAGTTCTCTGTGTTAGAGGAAAGCACATTTATTATATTATTCTTTCAAATAACACGTTTCACAAGTTACTTCACTTTCAATGTGTAATTTCATATAATCACTAACAATCATCTTGTTCCGATACGAAAATAACCCCCTCCTGCAAAAAATAAAAATCCTGACCGTAGCAAAAGGGCGTGAACCTTCTTTAGGCGATTAATCGGGTCCAATATTTCAATAAGTCTCTGCACACAAATATTTCAGTAAAAGCGGAAAAGTTATTCAATCTTTCTGAATACCTATTTATGGGCGAAATTTGGTTCCCTTGGAAGTTTTTAAGAGTTTGAAAGGCCGCCATTTTGAACATTTTCGTCGGATTATTCTGGTTAACGAACTCATCAAGATATTTGAACAATTAATGTTTGTGCCAAGTTTCGTCTCAATCCGCTAAAAATTAGGATGGTTATGGCATTCACAAGTAGCGTTACAGATAGATAGATAAATAGACACACAGAGGGAGAGAGAAAAAGTGTTTTGCTCCCTTTTCGCACCCGTGGTGCGTCAGAGCTAAACCGGGCCCCTTTGCAAAACTATTGACCAGTCTAACCTAAACAGAAACCTCTTACTTGCTAACGTAGAAACGTGGTCGGGAGGTGTAAGGCATGTAGAAATTGTATTTTTAATAACCATGAGTATGGTCCACTTCCATGTTTTTCTTTTTACTTTTTGCAGCTACATCGGAACGTTCAATTTTTATTCTTTACTAATTGCAAATGGTGTTTACATTCAAAATATGAGGAATTTTGGTGGCATTTGTTCGGATATTCTTCTCTTTTGAAATGAAGAAAAGAATAAAAGCAATACGCAAAGACAAAAAGTATTATCAGTACTAAACATTACCAATAATAATTGCTACGAAAAACTAAATACGACCTCTTTTAGCATCTCTCATGAACTGCATGTATTAGAAACAAACAATTTTTAAAAATTTCCTCGCTGAAGATTCGAACTGGCGACCTTTGCATTTGTAAGCCAGTACCTCAACCACTACACCAAGATCATGGCATGGTGAACGTTTAGTTGTCGGTGTCTTTGGTATGTTTGTGTTTTACTTTCCCACTTCGACAATTTTTACTCTTTTTTTCAAGTTTAACAGCTATTTCTGGCTTTCTCTTTCGGTGTCGCCCTTTATTTACACTATGCACTATTCGTATTCACAGTTTGTGCCTTGTGCAATGTCTTATTGAGATTAAACTTTTCTTTTTGTCCCTCAGTAAACATTTGATTGATTTAATTCTCATACTCTTCACGGATGGAGCGCAGGAATGCCAGACTCGAAAAATAGGTATACATTTACTTTCCTGACAGATAATACAACAATAACGTTGTTATGTTGTTGTATATAGTATTTGCAATCTGTGCCAGCTTATAAGAAGGTGATCAGAGGCGAATTAGTGGAGCAGTATTATGTGAAAAAAAGATACATAGAGATATCAACAGATTATTCTTTTGTAATCGTAAATGAGAAAAAAAGAGTCGTTGCTATGGATACATAATGAATAAGTGTGTGTAGAGATAGACATCTTATTATGTATGCTTCTCATGAGTGGATATTAAACTCAGTTAAGAAGGTAACAAAACGTATATGAGTTATATTATTTATGAAGTATTTAAAATTAATCCTTCTAAGTGCACGCCGAAACTCATTTATTCGATGACCTGGAAACAAATTAGTGCCCATTAGTAAACTAAATAACATGCAATGCAGGAAAAGTACATAAACATTAACATATTATACAGTAATTTCAGCACTAAACATTAACAACAATAATTGCTACGAAACACTAAAACGAACAGCTGAGCTCCTAACGACAGGACTTACAGTTGTGGCCAAACTATGTTAAGAACCTCTGTGTTCAATAATCCCCAACGGACTAGAACAAATGTCCAGTCGCACGAAGACGAAAGTAATTCGTTAAAGTTAAAACTATACAGTGAAGGTTATAATTTATTATTATTATTATTATTATTATTATTATTATTATTATTAACATACTTTTAAATATACAGGGCGAAATTACTGTATAATATGTTAATCTTTATGTAATTTTCCTGCATTGCATGTTATTTAATTTACTCGCCTGGTACTTACATCCTATAACTTTGAGTAGTACCAAATTTCTCAAAAGTAAATTTCATTTCACAAATTCAACCTGTTGTATATAAGTTATTAGGACGTAAAATTGAATGTAATTTATACGAAAAACCCTTTTATGCATTGAAAGACCTGTAACGTTCAAAAATTCACCACAAACTTATAGTCGTATCGACATAAACAAAACAACAACAACAAAAAAGAAAGTGTGGAGCAGGAAACCACTTTACATAAAAGTCAAAAGTGGGCTATTGAAGACATACGAACTGGCCGAGCGGTTTGGGTCACTAGTCTATCACTCAGAAGTTTATGTGTTCAAACCCTGTAGAAAATATTAGTTTTGTTTTTTCTTAAAAGTTTGTTCCTATTTTCATCAGAGAACCGAGAGTATTTCTTTGAATAAATCTTTGGAAACTACTTTTCTCTCAAATTCGATTAGAAGCGAACATTATATGAATTGCAAATCTAACATCCACAGCTGAAAACCAAATATTAAGTATGTTCAATATTTCATTATTATCCTTTGATATGTAGTGAAAAATTAATTATAAGCATTGACAATTTCAGAAGATTCTCCCCCGGTAATGGTCAATATATGAATGAGAGAAAACTGATGAAACATTATCAGTCCATTTGAGCATGATCGAAGATAATTTATGGCCACGAAGGGGAAATTTATGTCGACAGGGTCCCAAATTCTCCCACAGGTCAGGCCCTGAAATCATCATTGTTTCAAAGGTATCCTTAACAAATAGAATATTACATTTATTTCTCGTTCTACGTTTTTGAAATGGAAAAATCATAATTTTAAAGAGAATTATAATTAAATAAACGTAAAGATTTATAGAACTAATGAAGTAAATACCCTTGTGTAAGTTATCGATTTCTAATCGGATTAAAACTCGAATATTCGTTTGCATCACACTTTAAAGTAAATCCTCTGTGTATATATAATTCTTACTGGAAAGCATGTTTAACTAAAATTACTTAATCAATATTTTTAATAATATATATTTATTGTAATACTTTTACTATTCAATGTTGTATACACTTCATTTCCTAAAGCAAAACCTCGCAAATGTATAGTTGACTAGTGAATATTATCAAATAAATTTTAATTTAGTTTACGTAAATATTGCATCACCTGATTTTAAACTTCGTACTTTAAATAATAATAATAATAATAATAATAATAATAATAATAATAATAATAATAATAATAAAATTATAGTCATATCTTTATCAGAATTTCAGGCTTAATCAATAAATGAATTCAACGTGGTCTCTATTCAAAGCTCTATTTAATAGAAACACAAAGAGAAACTTCGAGAACAGGTAAAAGAAAAATGTTACTTTGTGGGATTGGAAGTAACCTTTAAGAGGTTTTTTTTTTACAAATTACAGACAAATGGCTTAGACACTTTTTTGTTTTCTTTAAGTTAACTGATTCACCGAACGTATCTGACATATGAGTAACTTGTCTCTATTTTCTACTCGGTTATACACGTTTTACAATCTTTTCCATTAACCTTGAACGACAAGAACACGAACACAAAAACATCCACCTAGGTATGACAGTTAAAAGTCTTGCTCGAAATAAATATAAATTTCTGATATTATTATTATTATTATTATTATTATTATTATTATTATTATTATTATTATTATTATTATTATTATTATTATTATTATTATTATTATTATTATTATTATTATTGGTCTCCTACTTCTTGGACAAGATGTGAAAATTCACTACCTTCTTCATATCGCTAAATCAATATCTTCACTGTTTTCTCGTCACAGCTCATACCCTAGCTATCTGAATAGCAGTTTGTCTCATTGTTGCTTGATCTATGATTTTCCCTCGCATAGTAACAGATAGTTTTCTACAGCTTTTAGAGTGAGGTCTTTTGACAGCCTGTAGAAATTTGCATAGTGATTTGTATTAGCAATTACAGTAAAGTGGATCTTTCTGTTTCTACTGTGCATCATCAGCATCATTATATCAGAAGTATTCCGCCATTACCAGCTGGTCACTTACCGCAGCTGAGAACTGCCATGCTCCACGATCTTCTGTTAACCTCTCCATCTTCACATACGATTTTTCTGTTTTGATATCGCCAATAGCCTAATTCTGTTTCTATATAGTCTAATTCGTCCCGTCCCTCTCTTTCCTGCCACCATACTCTCTAGCACATCCCTCATGATACAGTTCCTTCTTAACAAATAACCCAAACAGTGTCTCTTTCTCTTCTTAATAATATTTTTCTCCTTCCATTTCTAATGCCCTCTCATTCGTTTTCCTCTCGACCCAGCTATTTCTCCCCATTCTTCTCCACGCACATATTTCAAAAGCCTTCAAGTGTTTCTCATCATTTTTGTGTAATGTCCATCTTTATGTCCTATAAATACAGCAAAATACAGTACACGAAGCATTTTATGAGTCTTTTTCTTTTCAACTTTATTCCTAGTCCCACAAAATACTATTTCCTCCATTCTAAGGGCTTTTTTCGCCATTTCTACTCTTGCTTTTATTTCACGTTCGCATGTCATATCATCACTAATAATAGTACTCAGATATCGAAAACTAGTCACTTGTTGTTTTTTCCCGCTCCTACTTCTATATTTGACACCGATCGCTTCGTTTCAATCACCATGGATTTGGTCTTTCTAACATTTATTTTCATCCCATATTCTTCACAAGCCTTTCTCAAGTTTTCTACATCTTATTAATTTTCTTTTTAGATTCTACAACAACAGCCATATCAACCCCAAACCGTATACACCTCACCATTCTATCTTTTACCGAAATTCCATCTTCATTATGTAGACTCGTTTTCGCTATCTCTTCTAAATAGCTATTAAACAAAACATAATCGGCGGAATATATAACCTCTGTTGAACTCACCTTAGAATTACACTGTCTGTCTACTGTGCATGCAACAGTGAATTTCCATGGAATATCATGAATAATTCTGATAATTTATATAATAGTTATGGACGAATATGTAACAGAACCTATATCAATAATATATATCATTCCTCAAAGTAACGAATACGGTAAACATTAAAAAATCAATAGACATATTACAACAGGGTGAAATAAGTATAAACTTCAGAAACTACAAAATACATTTCATTCGCTTTCCCCACTGGTCTAGTGGCTGGCACATGAGAATCGGGTGCATGGGGTCCCGGGTTCGATTCCCTGTGTGGGAAGTTAGAAATTTTAATTGTCATACCTATGTGTATGTTTCTGTGTTCGAGTTCCTGTCGTTCAAGGTTATGGAAAAGATTGTAAAACGCGTATAACCGAGTAGAAAATAGAGACAAGTTACTCATATGTCAGATACATTTGGTGAATCAGTTAACTTAAAGAAAAGAAAAAAGTGTCTAAGGCACTTGTCTGTAATTTGTAAAAAAAAAAAAAAAAAAAAAAAACTCTTAAAGGTTTCTTTCCCACAAAGTAACATTTTTCTTTTACCTGTTCTCGAAGTTTCTCTTTGTGTTTCTATTAAATTGAGCTTCGAATAGAGACCACGTTGAATTCATTTATTGATTAAGCCTGAAATTCTGACAAAGATATGGCTATGATTTTATTATTATTATTATTATTATTATTATTATTATTATTATTATTATTATTATTATTATTATTATTATTATTATTATTATTATTATTATTTAAAGTACGAAGTTTCAAATCGGGCGATGCTGTATTGACGTAAACTAAATTAAAATTTATTTGATAATATTTACTAGTCAATTATACATTTGCGAGGTTTTGCTTTGGGAAATGAAGTGTATACAACATTGAATAGTAAGAGTATTACAATAAAAATATATTATTAAAAATATTGATTAAGTAATTTTAGTTAAACATGCTTTCCAGTAAGAATTATATATACACAGAGGATTTACTTTAAAGTGTGATGCAAACGAATATTCGAGTTTTAATCCGATTAGAAATCGATAACTTACACAAGGGTATTTACTTTATTAGTTCTATAAATCTTTACGTTTATTTAATTATAATTCTCTTTAAAATTATGATTTTTCCATTTCAAAAACGTAGAACGAGAAATAAATGTAATATTCTATTTGTTAAGGATACCTTTGAAACAATGATGATTTCAGGGCGTGACCTGTGGGAGAATTTGGGACCCTGTCAACATAAATTTCCCCTTCGTGGCCATAAATTATCTTCGATCATGCTCAAATGGACTGATAATGTTTCATCAGTTTTCTCTCATTCATATATTGACCATTACCGGGGGAGAATCTTCTGAAATTGTCAATGCTTGTAATTAATTTTTCACTACATATCAAAGGATAATAATGAAATATTGAACATACTTAATATTTTGTTTTCAGCTGTGGATGTTAGATTTGCAATTCATATAATGTTCGCTTCTAATCGAATTTGAGAGAAAAGTAGTTTCCAAAGATTTATTCAAAGAAATACTCTCAGTCCTGTGATGAAAATAGGAACAAACTTTTAAGAAAAAACAAAACTAATATTTTCTACAGGGTTTAAACACATAAACTTCTGATTGATAGACTAGTGACCCAAACTGCTCGGCCAGTTCGTATGTCTTCAATGGCCCACTTTTGACTTTTATGTAAAGTGGTTTCCTACACCACACTTTTTTTTTGTTGTTGTTGTTTTGTTTATGTCGATACGACTATAAGTTTGTGGTGAATTTTTGAACGTTACAGGTCTTGCAATGCATAAAAGGGTTTTTCGTATAAATTAAATTCAATTTTACGTCCTAATAACTTATATACAACAGGTTGAATTTGTGAAATGATTGGGGTTGGAGTGATCGTAAATATTTTCATAGTTAGGAGCCTGGATATGCAGACCCGCTTAGCGTGGGAATTTACTTTTGAGAAATTTGGTACATATTTTGATTTAGTTTGCTTCGGAGATACCTAACTTGCAATAAAAAAAGGTTCTCATTTGAAAAATCCAAGTTGAGCTCCCTGGGTCCCACACAGGGCCGCACATATTTTGACAGGCACGAGCTTCCGATAGTTCCTTTCATATCCTGCAACTTTTGTACCTTCTAAATTTTCGAAAAAACGCATACTATCCGAGATATTTAGCCGTTCCGGAACTTTTGACAAGCACGATATACAGTATAAATATTGTTTTGACCTGCGGCCTCGACCAAGATACCCATAAGCTAAATTTGGTAACTCTCAGCCCAGACCCCAGGCCGGTCCCGGTAAACGCTCCCCATGAGAACCCCTGGTTCGAAATTTAAAAAAAACAAACGCTTTGCCTCGATGACCCTTCTATTATGCCCCCGTTCGTAAGCTGATTGAGGCTAAATTTCAAAGTAAACGCGATCTTAAGTTTCACCATTGAGCTCAGCGACCAAGAAAGCTATGGATTTGACACTTATATCGGTTATTTTAGATAATTGTTACATGGCTCGGTAACCTCCCCACACATGTGACCCGGGCCTGCATACAATTTCACCTGAATTTGCAAGTCATCGCTAATGAAAGTGTCACCATTGATCTCAGCGACCGCGAAAACTATGGATTTGGTACTCATCTCTGTCATTTTGGATTACTTTTACATCTTGGTAACTCCCCTTCCCCACATGTGACCTCGGTCCGCATACAATGGTAGCTGAATTTGCAAGTCATCGCTAATAAAATTGTCACCATTGATCTTAGTGACCGCGAATATTTTGAATTTGACACTAATATCGGTCATTTTGGGCTATTTTAACATGTCTCGGTATCCCCTACCCGCTGACCCGCGGCCCGCATACAATAGTAGTTGAATTTGCAAGTCATCGCTAATGGAAGTGTCACCATTGATTTCAGCGAGCGCAAAACTATGGAATTGTCACTAATATCGGTCATTTTGGGCTATTTTTACATGTCTCGGTTTTTCTTCCCCCCCCCCCCCCAATTGCCGCTGACTCGCGGTCCGCATATATTTGTTATTAAATTTGCAATTCATTGCTAATGGAAGTGTCACCATTGATTTCAGCGACCGCGAAAACTATGTATTTGACACTAATATTGGTCATTTTGGATTACTTTTATATGTTTCGATATTTCAGCTCCCCCCCCTTCCCCCCGGTGATCCCTGGCAAGGAGCCGAATAGCGTGAATTTGGAAGTTTATTGCGAGAGGAGCTTCATTATTGATTTCAGCGACCGCGAGAACTATGAATTCGACACTAATATCGGAAATTTTCTACTACTTTTACATGTCCCGATAAACGCCCTCCTGCGACCCCCTGGTTCGAATTTTGAGAAAAACGTTTAACTTTGATCTGGAGCGTGGACCAAGGTATTTGTGACTAAAATTTGGTAACTCTCGGTCTATTTTTCTGGTTCCCAAGCCGGTTCCGGTAAAAGCCACGTGAGACCCCCCTGGTTCGGTGGGTGGTAATACGTTGTTAAGTCAGAGTGGGTCCTGGTGGGTTTGGGGTTGTAGTGGGTCACGTTCTGTTAACCCGCGGTCCCCCGACCCGCTCCATCTCTGGACTCTACATACGGATAAAACAATCATATATATGTATTTTAACCTTCTTGATTTTACTGAACCTTCACTAATTTAAGATAATTTACAAACAATGCAAGAAAGCAATTATTAATAACATATATAAAAATATAGAAATGTATTTTGAAGGAAAAAGTAATTGGTGTACTCGAGGTTCGAACTCGAGTTGCCTACTCATTAAGCAGACTCCTTACCGACTTATCCAGGGCACAATGTGCAAGTTATCGTTTCGAAGCTTTATTTCTAATGTGTGTGTGGCAGTAGTGGTGCGACAACCGTCTTGAAGACCCATTTTGCAGTTACGAAATCACTCTTTTAACCCCCATTAATCCGATTTTTATACACCTCTCTCTCTCTCTCTCTCTCTCTCTCTCTATATATATATATATATATATATATATATATATATATATATATATATATATATATATATATATACAACAGTAAGTAAGAGTATAGATTAAGTTATTCTTGATTTCAATCTACAGAACAAATTATTTTAATGAAAACATGGGGGCTGTTGCCGTAGATGGCTAAAGACCGTAAATAAAGTTCAAACTTCAAGTGTAACTGGGGTAACTCCCGACAATAGCTGATTTAAGACGTTTGATAGCGCTGGTAATGGCTGGTTTATAAACATACTTGCTATAGCGTGTGTAGGTAAGTGGTTACAGCGTCTGACTGTTATGCTAAGTGTCCGGGGTTCGAGTATCGGCCTGGACTGAGTTACATTTTTTTCAAGGAGTTAAACACTCCTTGATGTTCACGTTTGATGCTGAATGAGATTTATCCTATGAAGGGAGAAAAACCAGGACGGATACAGGGGCAGGAGGAAAGACGGACACTGTTTATCCTTAAGTGTTAAAATTTAATTTATTCCCATGTCTTTTGCTCTTTCCTTTCCCTGTTTCCTTCTTTTCTCATTTTGTTTAGCTTTCCATACTTTTTCTGTCTCTACATGATGCGTATTATTCTTTTCTGTTTCCTTTGCATTAATTCCTATCTCTTTGATCTTAAAGTGAATGGAATTTCTGCAGATTTATCTCGTGGTTGTTTCTCTAAGTGATGCTCTCAGATAGTAATACTTTTTCCTCCAAGTGGAGGAATATCCTGGCATGTTATGTTTTCGGGCACGTATTTGCTGTCATGTTGGTTGTCCAACTATCAGACATAGAGTGAAACTATCCTGCTACTGGAAAAAGCTATCATTTCTTATGTATCCAACCTCCACTTATTACAGTCGCTGACTGTACAAAGTAGACAAAACCTAACACAATTACTATCATAAAAATATTTAATAAATGTCAATAGGGGAAAAGTCGTTACAATGGAAATTAAATGAAATCTTTGAGTTTTACGTCCCACGGTTATGCTGGTTAGGCTAAAGGAGATATTGATTATGAGGAATGAATGAAATGGTGGAATGAAGAAAGTGGGAGGAAACGGGAGTACCCCGAGAAAACCCACGCATACGGTGTTTGTCCACCACAAAATTAACACGGCGCGAGCTGGGATCCAGTTACAATGGGAATGAAATGTATCTCGCTATTCTTCATATCGTTACAAGTCTAAAAGTAATTATCATCTGCAACTTTCTTGAAAATTAATTAATTAATCAATTGAGGTTTAATAGGAACGTCAACAACGAGGCTATTTGTCCCCGTCGCGATCAACATGACTCAATTTGAAAAGAAAATATCAAAATTTAACCAAAATATTGCTGTAAAAGAGAAATAAAATAATAAATATATGAGAATAGCAAATATATAACAAGAAATAGTAATAATAATATTAATATAAAAATATATAACAACAACAATAAACAGTAATAATAGTAACAACAAAATATATAACAAAATAAATAGTAAACAAATTAAAAAATTAACACTTCATGCAAATCTTTCCACAGGGTCAAGTACGAACCACTCAGTGTTCATTAGTTCATCTTCCAACACGTCAGATTTTTTTTAAAAAAATGCAGATGGATTACGAGCAAATGGAGAGTTTGGTCTTTTCGGGACTTAAACCGTATCATTGAGTTGTGTATACTGGCTAAATTTTAAGCCGGCCATATAAGATGAGCGGCGCTGAGCTTGTGTTCGCCGAAGACCACCACTAATAGGAATACGTGGGGCATTATGAGGTTCGCTACTCGACGCAATTAGGGTCGGAATTTCTGGACTTTTGTCAGGAACAAGATCAGTTTGCGTGGAAAGTCACATGTTTGCGTTACCACGGATATACAAGAAGTAACTGAAACAGGAGCAAAGGGCACAGAAAGCAGGAAAGACATGCTTTGTTTTAAGCGACTCTTCGCATCAGAGATCTTCTCAGTAACCATTACCTCTCGCATACATTTCTGACATTGAAAGGTTAGACAGTCCAGAGATCAAGCAGAGATGGACTTCTGGGGGGCGGTGGTTGTAATACCACTACTTGGAGTTACTTTTAAGAGCTCCAAACTCTGGGATGGGTTTTATTTATATATAAAATAAAAAAGTTTCCTCTTCTAGGGGGGGGCGATTGACCCGATCGCTCCTCCCCTGGATCCGCCACTGGTTCACACAAAAGGACTTGTTCACTGTATACGTATCCACATCATCACTATCATGCCCACAATTCACACAAAAAGCAGCACTAGCATTACACGACGTGCTAGTGTGCCCGAAGTGCTGACATTTGAAACAACACAAAGTACTAGAAATATAGGGACGGAACTTAAGTCGATAATAATCAGCCATGACGCAGTTCGGAAGTGTAGACAAAGTAATAATTAGTGACGGAGTAGCAATGACTTCACCTGACTTCTGACACCTGACTTTTGATGCGAGCTATCTCTACATGTTGGGCAGGCCTCCGATTCAATCTCGTCCTAGGTGATGTTTAGGAGGTCCCAATATGACACCAAAGCGCGAGAGACATTCAATATACGATCAGGTTCTACCAACACGTTAACTGGTCCAATGCTGGTCAATTTGAGTAACTTCGCTATTTGCTTCTCGTCAATCGTTTCCACCAATAAAGTGCCATTCCGTAATTTCTTGATATCCATAACCTGTCCGGGGTTATAAGTGATAACTTTATTAATGAGTAAAGGGGACAAGCCCTTAATAGCACTCGGTCGATTTGTTTCAGCATTGGCACTATCAGCATCTTTATCTTTAATTACAAAATATTGGACTACAAACAACACGATACTTCTCTTTTCCACACTGCCTATAACTTGAGAGTATGTCTTATTTTCTTTTGTTTTGGGCTTTTAGCGAGAGGGTGAGCTCGAACCCGAGTTTATATTTTTAGTAACCATAAAAAGTTGGTATTAAGTATACATTTATAAAGATGTGTGTGAACGCCGCAGTTTCACACCGGAGCGCTTACGACGAGAACTTACATCATTTCCCTGGCTGTCCCATAAGCACGGCCTCAAAATAGGATCAGCGTGGGGCCGACGCGTTCAAGGGGAATTGAGGGTGTGAGGGAACCATCTCCGTCGACAGAAAGGCATGGCCCCTGAGAAAGAAGCAACCTAAAAGAAACAACCTTAAAAACATTCAAGATTGGAACTAAAAGAAAGAAAAAAACTCTCGAATCAAAAACATAGCCCCACTAGTCCACAGGAGAACAAAATGTGCTATTTTTTTTACTTTTTTATCTTTTAATAGCTTATATATATATATATATATATATATATATATATATATATATATATATATATATATATATATATATATATATATATATATATATATATATTATTTTCAAAGACTTGAATACCGGACAACACAGACAGGGAACTCACACAACAGCAGGCCAGGATCGGTGCACGTACATTTAAGGTGGAGGAAGACGTCCACGGACCATCCACTTCCGAACACTCCTACTTAACCACCTGCGAGTCCAGTAGCGGTATTTGCGGCTGAGAGGGCTTGCAAGAAAATGTGGATGACGGGTGATATATGAATAAGAAATGAAGCCTTCCTCTCAGCTTTACCCCCTCCCGATGAGATTCATTAACTTACTAACAGAATGGTAACACTGCTTCTTCTCCAACCTCCTAAATGTTTCCAATAAATTATTCACATAATTTTACTGTAAATTTAACTATACGTATTATTGGAACACTTACCAATTGAGAAAAGTACAGGGACACGTTTAAAAATGAATATCGAAGTTGAATGTCGGGTTCCGTCATTTCAACAGAGAGATTGACACCTTTCAATGTTCACTCTGCAGCACTTCAGACTAACTAATAAAGTCGAGAATATGTCGAAGGAGGTGAGCCCTAGACTAAATTTGCGTGGTACTGTCTGAAACGACGATGATATTTTTCCCTTGGGAACACCTGTTGTCGGCACCGGTAACTCTTGGACAAAGTTGCTTTCGGCATAGCATTTTCATTTTGATGTTTTCCGGATCTTAGAAAACCGCCGCACGTACAAGGCCAAAAGAGCACATCCGCCGGTTCTCTACTTAGATGCGTACAAAAAGTTGCTTGTCCATTCTTTCTATTTTGATACAAGGACAGAAGCCTTTCCCACTGGTTTAGTGGCTGTCGGGCGCTTTTCGTGCACGGAGTCATGCGTTCGATTTCCGGTGGGAGTAGATTTGAATACACTACGGTGCTTCTGATTCTACCTTAGTAAACTGTAGGTTACGGTAAGCCGCAAGAAGTCAAAACGTTTTTCAGGTCATAATACGGCGGGAAAGTTGCGAATTGAGGCGACTAAAAAGGAGTGAAACAACAAGAAATAATAAAATTAGTTTATATCTTCCGGTCATGTATGTGCTCTGAAATTTGCCGAAATTTGAAAACAAACAAATTTCTACGATAATATTTAACATTTATTAAAAAAAAAAAAGCCTCTTTCCAAACATAATAACTTCAAATTAGCCTCTTTCCAAATTAATATGTATTAAAACCACAGAAAGTAATATTAAAATATTATTAAAATCCATCAATATCTTCCGGTGGCGCATTGCATTAAAAGCTAATGAAAGTTTGAAACAAAATTTACAAATAAAGATAGATCATAGTTCAAAGTATAATAATAATAATAATAATAATAATAATAATAATAATAATAATAATAATAATAATAATAATAATAATAATAATAATAATAACTTGCGTGCTTTTTTCTGGTTTCCTTTATTGAATCAAAGTTTAAATGTTTTAAAACAAAGTATTTTACATTTATAAAACATTTATTTTATTGGCAAAACTACGTTTTTGTGTGAAGAGTCGTAAATCAAAGAAACTCATGTTGAACAATTGAATACCTCCGTTTTCACTCGTTCTTAGCTGAAGGTACTTTGAAATCTGATTTTTGGATTAGGTGAAGCGTCGTAGTCTTTACCGGAGCTAGTTACAACGAGTGCCTGAATTTCTTAGAACTCACAGCCGTTGCGTAAGCGGAATACTTGAACCGGTTTGAGCAATTCTTTTTTCTGAGTCATTATCGATTCAGTAAGATCTTATCGTTTGAGTAAGATTTAACTAGAGCTATTACATTTAAATATTGAAAAGTGAGATAAAAAATTATCGTAAAATGTGAACTTTTCGAAATTTCGGAAAATTTTAGAGCACAAGCGGGGCCGGAAGATTTAAAACGAATTTAAAAAAAAATAAAATCGGTTTATGTCTCTCTAATTTGAAACTTTTCCGTGGTATTACGACGTGAAAGAGAAGCATTTTGAATTTTTTCGGTCCACCCCAGTGTAGGTCCTTGTTTTATGTACACTCATGACCAAAATTATTGTTGCATGCCTATAAATATGTTGTTGTAGGAATATAATTTGATAACAAATTCGCCTGGTATTCCTTATAATGTTAGTATGTATTTCATCGGCAAGGACATGTATGTGGCAAATTTCATGTCAAAAGAGTAGTAAATAAGAACTAACTAACTAACTCTATGGCCTATGGAACCCGGAGGTTCAATGCCGCGTTCACAAAAGCTCTCCACTGACTTCTACCCTTAGCTAATTGGATCCAGTTTCTACTTTGTATTCCTATCTCTGCGAGATCCATCTTAACATTGTCCTCCCATCTGCGCCTAGGTCTTCCTAATGGTCGTTTTCCGATTGGTCTTCCAGTCAAGACTGAAAGCGTTTCTACTTTCTTCCATTCTAACTACATGACCTGCCCATCTAATGTAGTTAGAATGGAAGAATAACCACAAGACCTTCTAGACTTGAAGACCTTAGCAATGTTGGGTAGACCGTATAAATTATGTAGTTCCTCGTTATGAAGTTTCCGCCATTCCCCATTCCCGTTCCTCTTGGGTCCGAATATTCGTCTCAGGATCTTGTTCTCAAATACTTTCAGTCTATGTTCTTCCCTCAGAGTAAGTGACCATGTTTCGAAGCCATACAGAACAACAGGCATAATTATCGTTGAATAAGAACAATAAAACGAAAATAAAACTTTCTTGTACATTTAGCAATATTTTGTTTTACTCATTCTAATTTTCGCATTTATTATTTTTTGCTATGAAATTTACCACAAATATACATTTCCCGATTATACACAGAGTATCAGTATTAAAATTACCCTGCAAAGTCATTATCAAATTATATTCTTACAAAAAGGCAGTTACAGATATGCGACAATCATTTTGGACATGAGTGTACCTTCAGTGTTGAAAAGGGACACTCAAATTCAACAAGGAACAAGAACAACAACAAAAGCAACAACTAGTTTATATAGTCTTTATCTGCATGGATTCGTCTCTAGAATTATTCAAAGATGGCAAAGGCAATGGCAAAACTGCGCACCTTGGGCGCATTTCTAATTTTCATTTTTTATTAATTTCCGGACGGTAAATCCAATGGAAGTATCTTTAAAATATCAATCCATTGGGTCACGAGTAAAAATAACCTCGAAATTGAGATATAAATATCCCAAATATGAGGTCTTTCTTTTCATGACTCTTCCGAGAAATATACTTAAAAATAGTTGCATTCGATTCATCGTCCTCAAGTTATTATAAGGGGAGTAAAGTAGAAATTTGCAGAAGCGTGGACACTTTACCATTAAAATTAGCGGTAGTTGTTTTTCCAATTTTACAATTAATATAAAATATTATACAGGGTTTGTTCATAAAGTAGTGAGGCTAGCCACCACGCGGCGCTTCAGTCGCCAGCAGCACGCTCCTTGGCGGAATATTTGTAGTGGGGGTCTAAGCTAAGCAACGCACCGGGCGGAAATAGCGTCCGAGCTCGGACGCAGTGAGGATCACGCGTGGTGTAAAAAGCTGTTTTTGAGTTTTGTCACTCCAGGACGAACCGTCAACGCCGTTTTCTACAAAGAATCTTCTCGCGTCTGAACAGAGCCGTCAAACAGAAATGACAGGACATTGCCGATTGCTGGAATCTTCACCACAACGCTCCAGCCCACACCGCCTTCGTTGTGACCAAGTACCTGCCCGTATACGGGTTGCAACCTTACCTCAGTTCCCGTACAGTCCCGATGTGAGCCCACTGACTTTTTCCTGCTCCCGAAGCTCAAGAGAAGCCTGAAGTGTCACCGTTTCGACGATGTTCCCGCCATTCAACAGACTGTCACAGAGTCTCTGAAAGAGGTTACGGCAGCTGACTTGCAGGGAAACTTTGCAGCGTGGGAATCGTGTTAGTAGCGGTGTATCGACGCCCAAGGAGACTATTTTGAAGAATTTTAACAATATGTACCGATTAGATCAATAAATTCTTTTTACCAGACCCAGTGTTATTACTTTACGGAGAAACTCTGTAAAATACCTTGAGAGAACACAGGTTACGGAGCAGTCATATTCAAAAGTAATTAGACTTCACCTCTCTGATGAAAAAGCTTGTACTCACAACAGTAGAGACAGGATTCTAATGGGGTTGGCAACAAATTCTAAAAGAGATAACTACAGCAAGCCTTTGTTTCATATAATTGTAATTGGTGTTAGGTACAGAGCTTTGAAAAAAGTAAATGGGACGATTTATTGAATATGACACTCCTTAGGATGAGCTGAGGGAATATTAGAATTGTGTGTGTGTGTTTTTTATTTTTTTTATTTTTTGGCAGAGGCAAATATGAGCCACAGACGTTCTGGAATAAAATGAAACATTTCAGCTTAGCGTCCCCTGATTATGCCCTTTAGGCTAACAGAGACGATGATTAAGGTAAGTGAATGATGATGAAACAATTGATGGGATGAGGAAGTGGGAGGAAACGGAAGTATCCCAAGAAAATCCACCGACACTATGTAGGGTAGTGACCCCTCACTTCTCTGTATTTATATGTATTAGGTACATTAAACTATGGTTAAAAGGAATATTTGGTAAATCGTAGACCAGCGCTGTTCATCCCTCATTCTTCCGCCTTTTTTCCCGTTTTTGTTTTTCTTGTCAAGCTGCAGCAAATAGTACTGTGTATGTATGTGTATATTTGGATACTTTTTGAATTGTCAGATCTGGTACCATAGCTATTGATAAGAAGTCACGTGATCAAAGTTCTACATTCTAATTGGTTAATTCCCTAACAGCACAAAATGTGCTAGGTATGTGCCATTTAGGTATCCCAGCTACTTTTTAGGTACCCGACACTTGGTACATATCTTATTCATGTGCTAAGTATGTACTTCAGCTACCTAACGTTTTAGGTGCTTGTTACACCTAATTGATATTTGCGACTATGTACCACAAATGTAGCATTTATATACCTGGTTTAGCTTCGCACTGTGATAATCATTTGTTTTTATGTCGTCACTTGAGACATATATCTTTCATGTTCGAGGTGCTTCCTTTAGGTGCATACTTTTCAGATACCTATAACACATAATTGATATCTGCAGCGACGCACGAATGACAGCCAACTGTTTGCATTTGCTCATGCGCAATAACATGCAACGGCTTCTCGCGCTTTCTGCTCCACTTTCTGTCCTTCTAGTGCACAATCACTTACTGGGAATGTACTTGAACCTGAACCCAGAAAGTGGGGGTGATTTATATATTTCTTACAAGCCTGGATCAAAGTAAGATCAAAACCGGTTACCAAAATTGGGGAGGTCTCATACATTTTGCTTGGGGGCAGCACTTCACTCATTTTTATTAAGATCTTTAAGCCTGTCTACAAAATCCGTTGCAACCATGAAAAATCTGAAACGGTGAGACGGATATGAAAAGAGAAAACAATGTCTTTCATAATTTCAAAAGTACAACATACCAAAGTAAAATCAATTGTCCCAGGATCCTCCGCAGTGTCCCAGACGGGGTCCAACTCAAAATTTTTAAATGGAAAAGGGGAACAACTTGCATATCGTATGAAAGTTGGTGTTAAATGAAAGAAGATAAATCAAATCTCGACTCTACGATAAGCCTGTGCAAAATAGCGGTGGGTTAAAATATCAAAACAATCTTCATTGTAAAGTCTATGGCCACTCCTATGAATCTGAAACGGTGGGATAAGTATAAAAACAAAAACATGGATTTGTTATTATTTCAAAAGTATAATAATTCAAAGTAAGAAAATGTTTCAGGTTTCCTCGCAGGGTCCTAGAAAATGTTGAAATGGGTTCAAGTTGAGTATCGTATGAAAGCTGATGTTAAGTAAAAGATGAAACACGTTTCAACTCTTGATGATAAGCCAGTGCAAAATGGCGGTGGGTTAAAATGTTAACATAGGCGTCATTGAAAAGTTTATGGCCATTACTATTAATCTGAAACTGTGAGACAGGTGTAAAAAAAAAAAAAAAAAAAAAAAACTAGAATGTTTCAAGTTCATCACGCTTGTGTTGACATTTTGAACTACCGCCATTTTACACAGGCTTATCGTAGAGAGTCGAGGCTTGATTTTTCTTTCATTTAACACCAACTTTCATACGACATGCAAATTGACCCCTTTTTCCATTTAAAAATTTTGATGTGGGACCCTGCGGGGGACCCTGGGACAATTTATTTTACTTTGATACGTTGTATTTTTGATATGATTAAAAACATGATTTTCTGTTTTCATATCTCTCTCACCGTTTCAGATTTTTCGGGGTTGCAACGGACTTTATAGACAGGCTTAAAGATCTTAATAAAAATGAGTGAAGTGCTGCCCCGAAGCGGAATGCATGAGGCATCCCCAATTTTGGTAACCGGTTTTGATCTTACCTTGACCCAAGCTTTCAGGAAACATATACATCAACCCTACTTTTTGGGTTCAGGTTCAAGTACATTCCGTGTTAGAAAAAAGAAGCAACAAATGCATGACCTTTGGGAGATGAATTTAGAAGAAAGAAATGACCAGGGCAACCAACTTTATGCTTTATACAGCTGTATATTATGCTTTACTTTTCCTTACATTATGCTTTTTCCTAAATTATGCCTTAACATGCTGTTCCTTAAATTATATTTAATTTTTAAGCATATCCATTATATGTTTCTTTTATTTTACTCCTTTTTATTACACAGGCATTTAAAATGTATTAGAAACTATTAACTTTCCCCACTACAAATTACATCAGTACAACATACTACTTCATTTTGTGAAGTTTTCCTTTAGCGGTATTTCAAAGAAGAAATATACTGTGCACAGTAGACTGCTAATATTTAATGAATTCAGAACAAAGAGTAGGGTTGCCATATGTCCGTATTTTGTACGGACTGTTTGTATTTCTGGGTCCGTGTCCGTGTCCGTATCGTACAAAGCATGAAATAGAAAAATGTCAGTATTTGACAGTTTTTGGAGCTGCCCGAAAATTTCCGAGTTGGGAATTGCAAAATCTCGAGCGAAAAGAATTGTGTTTTTATCATACAACTTATATTTTAGTTACTAGAGGAACTGTACCAAAAGTGGGCCCCCATTTTGTTTTTTCCATATATCTAAGAAAATATCGATCAGAAAAAAAATGCTATCCAGGCTGAGAATAATATGATATGTAATTGCTTTGCTTCTTTCTTCCCATCGCAATCAAGGAAAAAATGGGTTAAGAAAAAATGGATTTTCATATGGACTGCATTTTCGGCATTCGAAAAAACTGTTCCAAAACCGGGCCCCTTTAAATTTAAATAAATTACCCAAAGCGAAAACCTGTATTACTTTAAATGAGTTACGTATTTAAGCTAAAAACAACATCCTAAACACTGGGGATTGAAATAAAATGAAATATGAATGTTTAAAAGACTTTATTGGAAGAAATTGAAACAAATTTCGAAAAGTAAAGAACACATTAAAATTGAACTTAAAACTTAAATATTCCACATTCTAGTGGCCAAAATGCAATATGAAAGTCTTTTTCTTAACTCCAGCACAACCTTTCAAATAGATTAAACTTATAAACTGAAAATATCTAAACTTAAATATTCCACATTTTACTGGCGGAAATAGCAAATCAAAATGTCTTTTTTTTTCTTTTTTAAACTCCAGAACAATCTTTCGTATAGACTAAACTTGAAGACTGAAACTTTCAAAACTGAAATATTCAATATTCTACTGGTAGAAATAAGAAATCTAAACCTCTTTCTTTCTCGAACCTACTTATTCGGCATCTAAAAAAAATCCTCAAACTTCAAAACAGAAACTTTCAAATTAAACGTGATAAATGAAATGTTTCATGAAGTTAATATTTCTGCTGGCAAAAGTTACAAATATAATTGATTTTGTCAGTCTCCTCACAATCTCCATGGGCCCACTAAGAGCACATGACACAATGGACCCAGAGTTCAATTCTCGTATCACTCGAAAAATTTTCAGTGCAGAACATGCATGTGGCATCGTCATCCGTGGACGATGTTTTTCTAGGTGGAACGTTTAAAGTTGAGAATGCTTTCTTATATCAGAGATTGAGCCACAATCAGAATCGTCTTCCTTGGCTATTCCTTTTACCTTTAGCTGTGTCTTTTACTTCTCTGGATTATAGGATCTTGATAATGACTTGACACTACCATGCCCTCGACCACGATATTGTGTTATTAGTTTCGGCTTTATTTTGGGCATTTTGGTCCTCTTGAAAATTGTAAATAAATTGCACGAATTATGAGAATTTGGTATGAAACATATCTTTTACTTTTGAACAACATAGTAGGGGCTCGCTTTAGGATTGACAAGGGGGCCCACTTTACGACCATACATGTTTTTACTTTCGCTGCAAATAATTTGTCACTCCTACTTCTAAATTACTAGCTAATTACATCGAACATACCTCTTACCATTAAGATTAATTAAATAAATAGTTGGCTCACTTACCTCTTTACTAACTATGGAAAACAATGCTTGCTCGTCGAAGCTTCAAAACTTTTTACTGTATGAAAACTCGTCTGCAATCAATTGCAGAACAAAGGATTAACTGATGAACACAGGAACTAGCGCTGCATGCAACAGTAACGGTAAACTACAATTCAGCTTATTTCTAGCATTCTACGCCAATACCCGGAGCAGCAATTGAGGGGGCCCGCTTTATGGACCCGGGCCCGGGTTTGGTACAGTTCCTCTATTAATAAAGTAGGGTATGTTTCTAAACCTTCTCATATTTCCATTCCGGGTTTCTTTTGGTTAGATTTAATATACGTAATTTAATTGCATGATTTATTATGTTTGTGTTAATGAAACATGCTAGTTTCCAATAGTGTTTTAAGTATTACAGTAAGCAATTGCGTGATAACCTAAAAAGATGATTTTTAGGTAAGACATTTCAAAATATTTATTCTATGTTTGGGCACCGTATATTTGATGATCGTCATTTTAAGACTTGTCCTATTTTGGATCCAAAAAAAAAATAAGGCAACCCTAACAAAGAGTACAAAATACATTACCTCCTTCTACTTTGAAATGGTCAGTTGTGAATTCTTTTACTCTCTGAGATTGCGTATACTCTTGATTTTGGCATCTTGGAATAAGCACAACCAGTCTTGCCAGCCTTTTAACACAAAGTGAGGAAACAAAAAAAAATCCTTCTGAGCGCAAGATATGCACAGAGGAGAAATTCGAACTTCTCATTTTTACATGAAAGGCAATTGGCAGTTGATTTCTATTAATATACTTTGTTGATATTTCTTCTTTGACAAAATATATTAACATATTTTTCTTTATTGTACACATACACAGGATTCTGGAATAAAAGCATTAACCATTATGCTTCATTTCTGTAAATTATGCTTTATTATGCTTATAAGATTAGCACATTTGGATACGTAAAATGGCCAAAATCACAGATATGGTACCAACCATAGGTGAAAAATTCCATTATAATTTTACTGCTTTTTATGCTTTATGGTTGCCTTAGAAATGACATAACTGATGAATAAAAATTAAGATGAATCTTTCATACATACAGATGGTGATCAGAAAAATGGAAACACCTGAACGAAATTGCAACTTACCAGATTAATATGGTGTCGGGCCACCTTTCGCCTTCAGAACAGCCTTGATGCGACGTGGGATGGAGGCATAGAGGTCGTGAATGGTAGCAAGTGGAATTTTACACCATTCCTCGTGCAGGGCATCCACCAGTTTTGTGAGAGAGGATGGAGGTGGAAATCGTCGCCGGAGTCGTGTTTCCAGGACGGACCACAGATGTTCAATTATGTTGAGATCTGGGGATTGGGCGGGCCAGGGGAGGTGTTGAACTTCATTCCGATGTTCCTCAATCCACGCTGCAACAACGCCAGCTGTGTGAATGGGTGCATTATCATCCAGGAAGATGGCGTCATTGTCCGGGAACAACATCCGGACCATAGGATGCAAGTGGTCTCCTAAAATTGCGACATAAACGTTGGCAGTGATTCGTCCGCTAAGTGTGACCACAGGACCCATGAAAACCATGATATGGCGGCCCACAGCATCACCAAGCCGCTGCCATATTTCACAGTTGGGCGGAGACATTGCAGATCATAAGCTTATTTGGGCGTTCTCCACACATAAACACGGCCCGTGGTTGGGAATAGGGTGAAGGATGACTCATCCGAACATATCACACGTTTCCAGCCCTCAACTGCCCAAGTTGCATGGACGCGGCACCATTTGTGGCGTGCGAAAGCGTTATGGTCCCTGATGAGCGGTTTGGCCCGTGCAACACGACCCCGTAAGTTCATGTCATGTAATTCGCGGCGGACTGTGATTGTCGAAACAGGGTGGAGGAGGTGCTGATTGAGTTCCTCCGTCACTTGCTCCGCAGTGGCGCGACGGTTCTGCGTGACAATGCGTTTTAATACCCGGCGTGACCTGTCACTCATGATTTTCTTTCGCCCACTGTTCCGCTTCCCCGATGTGGTTTTCCCGTGTGTTGTGTAGGCCGTCATCACCTTCGACTCTGTCCCACGCGACACACCTAACACAGTAGCCACTGCCGTCACACTTACTCCACATAACCGCGCACCAACAATTTGCCCTCTTTGAAAATCTGAGGGGTCTCCCATTTTACACTACCTCCGTCTGCTGCAGCCACTGGACACTGCTGTTCCACTGCGCCTGACGTAGTATGGAGACCGACCTAACACACCACCACCAGCGGTTCGTCGCTGCGGGCGCCACGACACCACTGCCAACCCATACATCTGACATGTTGCCAACTACAGGTGTTTTCATTTTTCTGATCACCATCTGTATGTGAACAGTTAATTATTTACGTAGTTAAGTATAAAGAATTGTATGCTTTAGATGCCAACTGTCGCCGATCATTTGAAAGTGAATATGGAAGAACCATGAAATAAAGTAAAGAGACGCGCGTCATTTTTTTATAAAATTGCATGACTAACGGATTTTATCTGATCCCAAACGGTTATTGTAGAATATACAGGGTTACAACAGCACTCTGATTACCCAAGTTAAAAAGACCCCAAGGATTTATCCCTCTACAAGCGACATTTTACTCATCGCTTCCGTGCCTAAGTCAGAAGAGCACGCGCCTAGTAATCAAAGGGTTGGTGGTTTGCGTCCACCCCCGGGTACTTTTATTTTACTTTTTTTTTAATTCTTACTCTTTTAAAGTTTAAGATGTAAAAGTAAATCTTTTTATCCGCACCTTCTTCTCTTTCTCGCAAAAATTAGCAAAATATCATCTCTCTACACTGTAACCAATAACAGTGAAAATAAGTGCCTCCTACCATAAAAAATATACGGTTTACCGTTTTTCTAAAATAATGGTAGGAGACCGTTTTCCTGTCAGATGCTTGTGTCGGGCATGCGCATTGGAGAGAAAAAGCACATGTTTGAAGCGAGGATTGATGGTGCGTAGGTTCGGATGTGTTGTGCTTTGTTTTGTTTTGTTTCTTTCTTTTGTTTGTTTGTTTGTTTGTTTAGTGTGTGGTTTTCTGGTGTGATCTATACAATAGGCCTACTACTGTTAAAGATATCCTGGAAATTCAACATTAAGCAAGGTAATGTATGGGAAAGCACCATGTTAATATTTGAACTTTGTTCCGTGACAAACAAAACTTTAGTTGGCTATCGTGGCAAGCAGATCGCTCCGAAGTGCAACGATTCGAAACCAAGAAGCTGCTGGATGTATAAAGTCTTATGATAATGTAGCCAACTACAAGTGGTTTGTGAAGCTAGAATTAGAATCACAATGTTGAAATACTTAAAAAAAAAAAAAAAAAAAAAAAAAAAACTTTTAGCAAAAGTGCTTCGTAGTTTACCGTAACAGCATTACATAAATTGTGTTGCATCAACTGGAACTTTTCATGTTACAGAAGCAAAAGTATACTGTCACTCATGTGTGCCCGAAGGAGGGGCAGGGGGTCGCTCCCCTAGCTAGTGAAAACGTATCAAATTTCTTAATACAAATAAAAAATATCAAATGTAATAGGGTATATAGTAACCAGAGAGTTGAGTCCCCTAGAAAATTTTCATCGGTCGCCCATGCTGTCATAATTTTTTTCTGGATAAATAAATTGTTAGATTTGAAAAATATTTCTGTAAATGTTTTTATCTTTAATTTTGTTCTGAGTACCTATAATCTGTTCTGGTGTCTTGTAAATACATTTGAGCGTTTAATAATCTAAATATGCAAAAGTTCGATACTCTGGAAGTTTGGTGACTTTTTTTTTTTTTTTTTAGCATTGATGCCACTGTTACATAATTATGCAAACACGTATTTATTAATTTGAGATAGTGGATACTGGATACTGTAGGCAGTGTTGTGAGAAGTCATATGGTTTTACACTTGTTTAGTCGTACTTCTGGTCATTCTAAGCTATGTTGTCGAGTGCCTGCTTGGTTATCTGAAACCGTAATAATGCGACTAATCGAATGAATCGCTGATTAGAATATTTGAGGTCTAATATTTTACTGGTACTCATAGCGAAAATACATGCAATAAAGCTAGTCTTAACACTGTAACAGAATATCGATTTATGTTTGTTGCAACTACATCTTCAAAGCGTGCGAAAACTCAGCTATAAAATTCAAGATATATATATACAGGTATATATATATATATATATATATATATATATATATATATATATATATATATATATATATATATATATATATATATTGTATGTAATATCGAATCCTCTTCTGGTGTCTTGTCCAATACATGACAAAATTAGTAATTTTGAAAAGAAAAAGCAATGTATGTTCAAGATGATATCAGAACAAGGGTTCGATATTACAAACTAAGAATTAATTTCAACTTTTATTCTTATGGATATTATGCACGTCGTAGGTGCAACGCTTCTTTCGTTCACTTTTGTTTTCTTTAGTTAAGTAGTCTTTAACAGCAGTGGACCAGTGTGCACTCTAGTTGCATCCATCCAGCAAAAATTGTTGCTAGCCAGTGTGTGTACTAATACAGTTTCCAGTAATTCGATGAAAATTGGGTCAATATATATTGACCAGCAAGAATTCTTACTGGATCTAGCAAGAGGGCACAGGTGTGTTGTTACTGTAAATCTTGTACGGTAATAACACACCTGTTTTTTTAACGACCCCTAAATATTACGGTAAATTACCGTAAAATATACGGTACCAAATTTGTTTCTAAATACGGTCAATATTATTTTGCTTCTAAATATACGGTCTGCCGTTTTTATGAAAAAACGGTGGTCCGTAAAATTTAGGGTAATCGGATGGCAGCGAGAGTTGACGGTAATCGATCAGTAAATTTAAGGCGAAATTATTTACAGTGTATGCCATACAATTCTCGAGATATGGCTGCTTAAATATCTAGAAATTCGAACTTTTTAGCCAATATCTGGGGAACGGTGGCCAGTTGGCCAGTAGACTGTTAATCAGTGGCCACCGGTCACTATTTGGTATCAAATTTTTAACCATCTTCTTAGGTATTGATCAATACCAAGTGATCTCTCTGTGACTTACAGTTCCCGATATTTATCTTCTGAAATCTCCAGAAATCGGAACTATCTTTTAGCCAATATCACGAGAACGGTAAGTCAAAGAGAGATGATATTGATGTTAATCAATCCCTAATAGAATGTTAAACATTTTGGTACCGATAATAATTCGTGGCCACTAGCAAACTGACCTTTGGTCAAACCACTGGCCAGTTGGACAGTGGTCACCGGTTCCTATTTGGTACCAAATATTTACAATCCTCTTAGGTATTGATCAACATCAATATCATCTCTCTACAACTTATGGTTCTCGAGCTATGGCTCGTTAAATGTCTAGATATTGGCCATTTTGGGCCAATATCACAGGAACGGTAAGTCGTCGTAGAGATGATATAGGTGTTAATCAATCACTAATAGAATAATAAACATTTTCGTACTGATATTACTTCATAGCCACTATACAACTGGCTACTGGCCAAACTAATAGCCAGTTGGACAGTGACCACCGATTAATATTTGGATCCAAAATATTTACTATTTTCTTAGGTATTGATCAACATGAATATCATCTCTCTACAATTTATGGTTCCCGAGCTATGACTCGTTAAATATCTAGATATTGGCCATTTTTGGTCAATATCACGGGAACGGTAAGTCGTCGTATATATGATATTAGTGATAATCAATACCTAAGAGTACGGTAAACATTTTGGTACTGATAATAATTGGTGGCCAGTGGCCAACTGGCCATTGCCCAAACCAGTGGTCAACGGTTAATATTTGGCACGAAAACATTTACCATCGTCTTAGGTATTGATCAACATCAATATCATCTCTCTACAACTCATGGTTCCCGAGATATGGCTCCTTAAATCTCTGGAAGTCGGCATTTTTTGGTCAATATCTCAGGGACGGTAAGAGTGACGCGAAAAATTTAATCACTTTCTCTGAGAATTTTTGATGCTCTATCGATGCTTTTGATGCAGGGTTCAACATCGAAGAAATGTCAAATAAGAGACAAACACACAGACACACAGGCAGATATAGAGAATTCAGTAACGAACTTTTTAAGTTTGTTGATAAGAACATAAGTTAAGCGATATTGGCTTCTGAAATGAAAGGAAATGAACTCCTTCGTTTAACGTCACTCATTACATGCAGTCTGAAAATGATGGAAAATAAATGTAAATAAGGGAATATTTGATAGAATAGAAAAAGGAGGAAACATGAAATACTACAAATCCACGTGATTAAGGTTGTTAAAATCAAATCATATTACCGAGATAAAAGTAGATCTTTCTCATATGGGAGATGGGAGCTTTATTAATCAGATAATATATACAGTATATTAATGAATACCATGTTATATATTTGGGAGATGTTTCTGCACGACAAAATACAAATCGTAAACCATATAGTTTTCCAGAAGGCTCCCGAATCATTTGGACGAAATTGCTCGCATAAGGACGCCATTCTGCCACCTGATAACAGAAAAGAGCGACTAATGGTTAACCTAACTGTTCATCAAATTTACGTTGCTTCACAATTCATTGCAATCTACGAAATTCGTTAGACATCCACATAGTCACGTCTCCTCTGTGGCTATGCAACTCATAACATTTAAAACCTCTTCCGTCATGTCGAATCTCATTGCAAAATCGAGTCGTTCACAACGAATTCCTCTCTCCTAGTGATGTGGCGATCTCTTCATGCTTATTTCTACCTACCTCCACTTCAGAGACTTTTTTTTAAAAAAAATTCTTCACACCGTTTGGGGAATCACTTGCTCAAACATTGAGCACATTTACCATATACGACAAAATGAAACGAAGTCTTTAAATTTAACGTTCCACGTTCATGCCCTTTATGGTAAGAGCACTTCGTGATTAAGGCAAGTGAATAATGATGAATGAATTGATAGAATGAAAATCTGGGAGGAAACCGGACTACTCCACGAAAACTCACGAGCAGGATGTTGTTCACCATTTCGTACTAGCTGTTATGGCCGTTCTTCGCACGGATCACATGAAATATCAATGTGAACTACCTGCACAACGGGGGAACAATTACGAAACATTTCTAAAATTGGATATATTTTGTGTTAATATATATCCAACAACGTACATTTGTGTTCATTGGGAAGGCCGATTGGGGCTGAATTTGAACGTAAACACTATCGGGGGTGTCACTATACATCTGAGCAACACCTATAAATATGGACTCGACACAAATATTGGTCACTTTCTACTACTTTTACATATCCCGGTGAACGCCCCTTCAGACCCCCTTGGTTCGAATTGTATTTTAAAAAAAAATCCTCTAGCCCTAACCAATACCACGAAAACTATAAATGTGACACTAACATCTGCCATTTTCTACTACTTTTTACATATCCCGGTAAAAGCCCCTATGATCCATTGGTTCCAGTTTTGAAGAAACAACGTCTCTGGCCTGGCGATGGGGGCTGTATTTGGAAGTCAACGCCTGTGGAAGTATCAATTCATCTCAGCGACAGCGAAAACTATGGATTTGACACTAATATCGGTCATTTTTCATTATCGGTCTACTTGTCAGGTCCCCAGGTCGGTCCCGGTAAACGTCCACCTGAGACCCCCTAGTTCGAAATTAAAAAAAAAAAAACTCTTCGTCTTGATCTGGGGCCTAGACCAAGCTACCCGTAACAAAATTTTGAAAAGTTTCGGTTTATTCGTTTGGTCCACAGGCCGAACAAAGTTAGACAGACAGATGCACGAACAAACTCTTTATTTTATTTATACTAGAAAGGTCAGATCCGCCGTTATTGTAATAACGTGTGGTCAAAAAAAAAAAAAAAAAAAAAAAAAAACAGAGACAAAGGTTTCGGCAAGTAACTCTTTATTATACATTTACAATAATGTGTCAGTGAAAGCATGTAAATGCTGCACATGTACTGCAGACATAGACATAAATGGTTTGCACTATCCGGTCCACGTTTAGCAGCTGAGCGCACCTTCCTATGTATGCCTGAGAAAGAGTTTTGCCAAAACTGGGAAGGAAGTTCGAAGAAGGTTTTCTTCCACCTCTTGATCAGGGTTTCATTGGAGTTTGATTCCCGTCCATTGGCGTAGACCAAAGCCTTGTGAGTTGCCCAGAAATCCTCAATAGGGCGCAGTTGCGGGACATTTGGGTGGTTGTCTTCTTTGCGAACGTACCGAATTCCCAACTCGTCAAGTTTTGCGACAGTTGCCCTCGTATAATGAGCTGTTGGCAAATCAGGCCAAAACATTATCATTATTTGGATAATGTTTCTGTATGTATGCAACCAGTCGGGCCTCGATACACTCCGTTATGTATGTATTCGCGCTGATGGTACCCCAGAAGTCATGAAAAATGGCTCCGAAGCCCCTTTGGGTCCATCAGCGAGCCATGCCATCAGTTTTATAACAAATTTTGATTCCTGCTATATTTGATGTCCGGAATTGTATCCTTTCCCTTCTTTGTGAAGTATGTCAACGGCCTGTACGAAAAATGGCTACATTTTGTCGCTGAAAAAGAAAGCTTGACGTATATAGGCCCCCTAAAGCTTCATGTACAATGGACCCCTTTCAATAGCTTATGGCCCCATCAAACCTAAATCCTACACTAACTACGCATTGACAAATATGAAACGAGTACATACGTGAGACTTGCGATGTCAATGCCTTCGGCGTTGCATTGTTGATTTCCCGACCAGGTGCTGTTCTTCACTTGGGAAGAATAAGGGTAATACGAAAAACTAAAAGGTATGCAACCTGGAAAACTGTAAAAACGTTTGGGTTGCCTACTGCACAGACAATACAATTCACTCTACAGATAAGTTCTAAATTTTAACTCCACAATATCGCCTGGAACGAATAAGGTTCATGCAAAAGCCAAAGAAGTCAAAGTTCTGCAACCTGCAGCATTGCAAAAACATTTAGGTTGCCTACTTCACAGACAATAGGATGCACTGTACAAAGACTTTTTCTATATTTTTACTCCTCAACCTCCCCTCGAATGGAACATGATAATAATAAAGGCTTCCTATGCAATTACAAAGAACTTGAAGAGGTCGTGGCAAGTATATTTGACAAGAGAGGATTATTATCGTTATTATTATTATTATTATTATTATTATTATTATTATTATTATTATTATTATTATTATTATTATTATTATTATAATCATCATTTAAACATAGAAGTTCAATAGACTACAAAATGCACTATTACATGTTTATTGTCATTTCCAACAATCGAGAGTAAATAATAATTTATATTCTCATTGTTGATAACAATAACTTTGTTGTTAAGGAAATTCATTTTTTCTCTAATTCAATCAGTTTGTTTCGGTAAGTTTTATTACTTTAAATTTAAAATTTCTTGTAGACATTTTCAAATAGATGTTTTCTATAGATTTTTTCCTTTCTCTTTGTCAACTTCTAACATAAAATTTTATTGAAATTTCTGAAAATAGAGAAATTGTAGAGTTGCTTGCGAAATCAACCACGATTTCTTTTATACCTAAGTATATTGTAAAAATAGACAGATGTAGTTACACAAACGTAATAATTTTAACGTGTAAGAACATAAGTTGGAAGCCACCGCCATATACCTTATACGTTAATAAAACTGTCAAGTTCTTTATTATTATGTAGCTCATGTGGTAGAGCGTTGGCTTCGCATTCCGGAGGTCGTGGGTTCGATTCCCGCTGCAGACCTCCTGATTGGGGTTATCCAGGGTTTTCTTCAGTGCTACCAGGCAAATGCCGGGATGATACCTACTAAAGAGTCCCTGGCCGATATCTTCCCAAATCCTTTCCGTTGTTATTGTTGTTAGATATCCAGTTTAAAATGGCCTCTGAACTGTATCTGGTGATTGTTAAATAAATAAATAAAAATCCCGTCAGGAGCTTCCTGAAAGACGTCGCACCAATAGCAAGAGAATTATTACCACACTGGCAATACCAAGAATTTTAATAAAATAAATCACCTGCCCACATGTATGTTCATTAACTCAATGAAGCCAGAAAAGACTAGCATTGGCACAACAATCGATTCTAATTATCTACTCTCGTTTCTGCTCTCAATGGTGGCTCAAAATATTGGGATTTTATTGGGCGGAGCGGGCAAGAGTGGGAGCGGTGAAAGTGTGACGTATGGCTCCACGATTTTGTTGTATAGGCACATCCTTTATTTTATAACATCTTTGGGCAATACGGCCAATAACCAGTGACTTCACACTTGGTTACAGTAACTTTCCTTTTCTCCCAAAATTTGACCTAGAATACTTTCCAGCATCAACGAGCATATTTGATCAAAAAGTCAGCCGCCTTTTGCCATAAAATTCTTGTATAATCTTTGAGTATCAATATTCTCCAGAGATATAACCCGTGAAGAAAATTGCATTTCATGGGATTTTTTGACATTAATTTTTTTAAATAGGGATAAAGGGAATTTTCGTCAAAATTTTCAGCATATATATAGATTTTTCATATGTTTATTTCAGCAACGACAGCAATATTCTCTATGTGAAGGAAGTAGGCTAACGACACTTGCATAAACGTGAAATCAGTGTCAACTGTCAAATGTTGTTATTTGAAAATGCATGTTAGTGTAAAAGTAATGTAAAAGGCATTGACAAATATGAAACGACTACATACCTTAGACTTGTGATGTAAAACAGAAGTCCTGCAGCTGATACACTGCTGCGTTTCTCTAATGGTGAGATTGGCTCCAAAGTTTTGATAGGATGTTCCTGAGATTTTCGTCTCAACTACTGTCGACTCAGGAAAGCGAAGTAGTTTTGTTTCTTGACTCGAACTGAAGTAATGAATTTGCTGTACTCGTGGTGAAATTGTGAATTCGTGTACCTATGAAAATACTTCTCTTATCATGTTTGTCAATCCATGATCTTACATAATAATTTGTGAAAGGTTGACGATTTCAGGACTTGGAAACAATTTCAAAGAGAGAATTACCTAGCAATTTTTACAGATAAAGAATTCATTAATTAATCACGATTGAGTTTTGAAATATCCAACATTTCCTTTCAGTATTCTTTGAAAGACATTTGAAAAGTAATGAACTGAAAGTACAATCACCGACAAAAGTTTAGTAATTATGTTGAACAGCGTCCATGGCATTATTTTTCAGAAATACACATTTTTATCCTTCACTGACATACTTAATTCGTTCCATTTTTTTTCATTGTACCGAGTGGAGAATGAAAAACATCAGTGCTGTAATTTAATTCAAATTTTTTGTGAAAAACAATCATTCGTAAATAATCTTAGCGAGAAGGGGGACGAGTTACATAAGTTCACACCGGTTATCAAATATGGAACCACATACACACACACACAAAAGTAAAGATTCGATTAAGAAAATGAAATTAAATGAAAGCTTTGAGGTTAACATCACACGATTATGTCCTTTAGGCTAAGGGAGACGATGATTAAGGCAAGTGAATGATGATGGAATAACTGGTGGAATGAGAATGTGGCAGTAAACTGGAATATCCCAAGAAAAACACATATACAATGTTGACCATCACAAATTTAGTTGGTCGGGAATCGAACCACGGGTCCCACGAGCCCACACGATTCGATTAGAATGCATAATAGTTCAAGAAAAGATTATTTATTTTCAACTATGATAGGGTAGAAGGCAATTCACAAGTAAAGGGTCCAAATGGATTAATCAAGTTGCGGGATGAGACTTAGTTATCTTGATAGAGGATGTGAAATTATGTATATGTGCAAAGTTATAGCGGCTGAGCGCCATAAGAAGCGGATGGGGAGGGGGTCAAAGTTGGTGGAAGAGTGGCTATGCTATGATATTAAATACATCAAATAAACTGTTGAATCGTGAAAATAGTGAAAGATAGATAATGCAAACGGTGGTAGTTTCAAATATTGTCAAAAGAAGAATGGGCAGAGTACATCACGAACCTCCGCCGCCATCTTGAAATCCGCCATTTTGAAATCTGTTATAAGGTAGTCATGTGATATATCAATTAGGGCCAACATGTTCTCGAACAGTCAATTATAAACTTTACTGATCATTTTTTGCACTTATTTGGAAGAATTAAGGTCATTTTTATGGTTATATTCGAAAGTCTAGGAGACTGATATTCGTATATTGAAAGTCTGGATTATAAGGAATATACATGTAAGTTGAATATATCTACAAAACAAGAAACCTAACAGTGAAATGTGATATCCAACTTCTATATTATTACATTATTATTATCAAATTTCATTGTTAGTTTTCTTGGTTTGTAGATATGTTTAACTTACATGTATATTCGTGATAATCCAGACTTTCAATATACGAATATCAGTCTCCTAGACTTTCGTATATAGCTATAATGATGACCCTAATGCTTCCAAATAAGTGCAAAAAATGATCAGTAAAGTTTATAATTGACTGTTCGAGAACATGTTGGCCCTAATTGATATATCACATGACTACCTTATAACAGATTTCAAAATGGCGGATTTCAAGATGGCGGCGGAGGTTCGTGATGTACTCTGCCCATTCTTCTTTTGACAATATTTGAAACTACCACCGTTTGCGTTATCTATCTTTCACTATTTTCACGATTCAACAGTTTATTTGATGTATTTAATATCATAGCATAGCCACTCTTCCACCAACTTTGACCCCCTCCCCATCCGCTTCTTATGGCGCTCAGCCGCTATAACTTTGCACATATACATAATTTCACATCCTCTATCAAGATAACTAAGTCTCATCCTGCAACTCGATTCATCCATTTGGACTCTTTACTTGTCAGTGGTTGAACGCTTACCTATGGTGCATAGGATCCCTATTTCGATCCCCAACAAAGTAAATTTGTTATGGACAACATTGTGTCCGATGGTTTCCTCGGGGTTCTCCCGTTTCCTCCCACTTTCTTATTCCAATACTTCTTCAATTATCATTCATTTTCTCTAATTATCGTCTCCCTTAGCCTATACTACCTTAGAGTATAATCGTGGAACGTTAAACTAAAAGATGTCAGTTTTTTGATAGTGTAGCCTAACTCGATGTGTGACGCATTTTAAAAATGGGTCATGTTGCAGGAAAGATACAGGGGTAAATAAAATGAAATGTATGCCATCATGTAGATAAAAAGTAAACATACCTTACGAAACCACTTTACATGAAAACTGTATTTTTAAACTTTGTTTCCATTATATTTATCTTCTAGGTCATAGGCTGAGTCAAAGGAGAAAACTACTTATTTTAAATTCAACTTGTCTTCTTCACATATAATGCTTCAACAATATTAGTAAAACTTGGTAACAGGGATGGAAGTAAACGATCTAGTGAGTCGTAAATCAAGAAGCAGAAGTTCAAGAAAGAAAAGCTTGTCTAAAACAAACTCAACGAAGATTCATTCCTCTGACGTTCCAACACGAGAGCAGAAAAGGAAGTCAGTTGATAGAACTATATCAGAATATGAAACGCGTGAAAGAGAAATGGATTATATTAACGATGTTTGGAAACAATTAGAAACATCGACTAAATTGTTGGAAAAATTAGAAACAAATCTACGTGAAATGACTCCGAAAATAAAGCAGTTGAAAACTGCAAATGAGAATCGGCCAAGTAACGGTCTCTATTCAGTCCAAAAGCCTAAATCAAAGAGAACTTCAGACTTGGGAAAAAAATACGATGAACACGAAGACTGGTAAAGAAATAGGGAAAAGTAAGCGTGGTCAATGGAAATGGCGATCAACAGAATGTAAAGGTTCATCATATGCAAAAGAAAAACGTGAAACTGTTAAAGGAAATAAGGTCCTGGGAGAAAGAAGCCGTTGCAAGCAGCCGTCGGGTAGACCATTGACAGAAAGAAGCCGCTCAAATTACTCGTTGGGTAAACCAGCAAAACAAAAAGGCCAGTCAAAATACTCGTCTAATAGACTAGTGGGAGAAAGAAGTCGCTCAAAATACTCGTCTGGTAGGCCAATTAGAGAAAAATACCACTCAAAGAGCTCTTCGGGTAGACCACTGAGCGCTTTTTGCGTATCTAATAGACCACTGGGGGAAAGATGCTCCTCAAAGAACTCTTCAGGTAGACCACTGAGCGCATTTTGCGTATCTAATAGACCAGTGGGGGAAAGATGCCCCTCAAAGAACTCTTCGGGTAGACCAGTAAGCGCGTTTTGCGTATCTAATTCATGCAAAGAAGTGAGACGTTCTACTACATATGAAGAAAAAGTACAGAGAAGCAGTTTTTCATCTGGCTCAAAGAAACAAGTACTCAGTAAAATGCGACGAACTTCAAAGTATGAAAACATTAACCCCAAACATAAAAGTTGCCTAAAGAATTTGCATGAGTTAATCTTTCCAGCTGGTACTTATTTGTGCTCCTCTCTTGAAAAGAAGTCTAAGAGTTCAGACAATTTTCTAAAACCCGTTCGCACAGTTTCCGACAGCATAATCAGTAGAATTCAAATGGAAGTAAACAGTTTTGGAAGACACTCGGTATCTGAAACAATCCTAAGTCCACGTATTTATTTATGTAATGTTATAAAACCTCAGAACAATTGCGAAACTAAACTTATGAATCTCACACAGAAAATAGTGCTATCTCAAGCTAAGAAGCTGATGAAGACTGAAAAGAGTGTTGCAAAGTCGAAAAATTCGAAGAGGAAGCTTAAAATGCCTGTAAAGAAAAAGAATTTTACAATGACGAAAGTAAAACTTGAAAGAAAAGTGTGTAAGATTGGCTGTAGCAGCACAGAAATAACGGAAAAGCAGAAGGGTAGAATTGAAGAAAATAATGAAAAGATGGACGTAAAGAATTCAACTGTAGATGAACCTAAACATTGCAACTCTGGAACTTTAACCCACATTCCTATTCCTCGACATTCAAACAGAAAACATCAACAGTGGAAACGCGGTGCTATGGATTCATCTGAACTAACAGAAAGAGAAAAAATGAGTACCAACGGATGCGGTTTACAAGAAATGATAAATGTAAAATGTGCAGCAAATGAATCCGAGGAAAATAAGGGCGCATGCGCACAGAGAATTCCTCGTGTGGTGCGGGGTAGAATTATTCATGGACTATACCAAAAGAAGAATATGGGAAATATTAAGGTTCCAGCAAATACAAATGGTATGGAAACTGAAAAATGCAGCACCCAAACCGAGACTGTCCACACACTTGCAGAGAATACCTTAGATCTTACAAAAGAGCGACGAGAAATAGAAAAAGGGGAATCGAAGGTTACTGATAAACAGCAAAAAAGTAAAAGTACAACACCGCACCCTAAACTTTCATCAGGGAAACGCGAGAAAAGTAAGCTGAGTAAAGATCAAAATAAAGAGGTGCTGAAAGAAGAATTCAACATGGCTGCTGTTTCACAGGACAAGAACTCAAAGGAAATTATTACTTCTAAAACCTGTCGAAGCCATTCAAGTAAAGTACAAAATAATTTCATAAAGGTAAACAGAAAAGTGGATGAGAATGAAAAGCTTGTGTTACAAGAATTCAAGGCCAAAAACAAATCACTCAACATTGCATCGCAGAAGGAAAAAACGGGAATCACCAAGTCAGCGTTTTACCAAGAACGAAAACCTAGGGTTCAAAGTCATCAAAGGACAATACTAAGTCAGCGGAATATTCAGACTTCTAAGAGAAAGTCAAAAGAAAAGAACATATCTAAAGGATCTCATCAGAATCGTTCAAAAATAGCAAACGAATTCTATACTCGTACTTGTTCTAATATTAAGTACATTCTGAAGTCTTCTGTTGGTACGCGTTTAAATGATTCCAGTTTCAGTGCTGAATTTCCTGGTATATGGAAGCAACAAGGTTACAACGTAACATCAGCATGCGATAAGTGTGAAAATAGATTGAATCGTGTTGATTTCCACATGCCAGCTGTTTCATCATCTTTGATAGATACCACAAGACCTGAGAGTTCTATATCTTCAAAACGTGTGGGAACATGTTTCCAATGTTCCATTGAATTGATAAGAAGAAGAAGGTGTATATCCGAATTTGCGCTTTCATCTATTGCTATCCAACCAACAACAAGACTAAAGAGATCACCCACACTTATAAAACCACAGAAGCGAACTCTCTCAAGAAGAAAGAGGACAACTAAGTGAAATCGCTACAAGCCATAACACTTCCTTCTCAAAGCTTACAACGTTATAATGTAAAACTTTCTCTAATAACATTAGAAAATGTTCTTGAAAAATTCCGGAGTAAAAATATCTCAAACTTTCAAAATCTAGATGTAACAATACGCAAGTATTTCAATAAAACTAACAGATGATATTAATAATGAGCGAACAAATATAACGGAACAGCAAATCTCATGCTTAATATAACAAAAATAAAATACAATATTACGCTAGAAAGTTATTACTAGTATTATTATTAATGTACTTACCACACTATCCATTTAAAGTATTCTAACTTCTGTGAGCATTCAATTCATTAAATAAGTCTTCAGCGACAAGGCTTTGCCTTTAGGAATTAAGAAAATGAATGTAATACAGAAATATATCTTCACTCATATGCACTATCAGTATTTTCTGAAATTATGCGTCAAAATTATTTATAAGATACCGTAAGATGGAGTTACTTTGCACAAAATATGAAAAAGAGTTTCACAGTCCTCTCTCGGTAAAAACATGAACAGTTAAAAGAAATTTTCAGCTGCCACCGTAAGATAGAACATCTGTGTTTTGGCAATAATGTTAACGGTTAACATCAGTTCTAATAACGGGGAGTGTTCGCTGTTGAAGAGGTATTGAAAGCAGTCAAAATTTGAAAGTTACCACTTACAAGAATTTACGCAAAAGTTAAGTCAGTTTCGTAGAATACTACTGTGTATAATAAGACTTTGATGCAATAGTTGAAATTGAAATGTGAAACGTTTTAAAGTCATAAAAAACGTAAAACTGGGAGAAGGCGGTTTCATCCTCTACTCGGGGTTACTTTTCACCGGTCCGAAATACCGCTTACATAAGAAATTATTACTACTGGAATCTCCTGCATTCTAAATTTAGGTAAATTTTCTATTTAGGTACATGTCGGAATGAATTTGTTGCTGGAAAATAAATTATGAACAGTGTCGGGTCCAGGAAAGTAGTTTTAAAGGGGCTTCATTCACAAAGTCTTCCTTTTTTTAGAAATCACTAGACTTTGGGGGGAGGGGCGTATAGTTCATACTGATAGGAATGACTAACATTGGATTTTTTAAAAAGAAATCATGCAATTTGGATTACTTAAGCATGCAAGTCCCAAACCCCATAAATACAGTCTTTGAACAAAACAGTCCAATGTTCCATAAACTGACTATCCATATCAACTTTGAAATTTAAATATGCCCTAGCTTCTATGCAACCTGAACAGACGCAAAGGAATGTTGGTTGCCTATAAAAAGGATATGTAGCTTTTCTTGCTGTAAAGTGTTCCTCCGAAGTTTCTATACAAGATGTCGTGTGAACAACTTTCCTGCCTATCACAGAGTTTATTTTTTATGTTATATTATTACTCTTGCAGATTTGGACTTCAACGTCTCTATCAGCATAGCTACGACAAAACTCTTCGTCTATTTTCAGTAATAACATTTTAATCCAAAGTAATTATTATATTTCCTGAATAATACCAGTTGGGAGTACTCAGAGGGCATTGCCATAACGAACTTAAAAAGAATTTAGAGATGGAGTGAGAAGGGGATAACTGTCATTGTTACTAGATGTAAAAGTAAATCTCTTTTAACCGAACTTTTTTCTCTTTCTCGCAAAAATTAGCAAAATATCATCTCTCTATGCCATACAATTCTCGAGATATGGCTGCTTAAATATCTACAAATTTGAACATTTTAGCCAATATCTGGGGAAAGTGGCCGGTTGGCCAGTAGACAGTTAACCAGAGGTCACCGGTAACTATTTGGTACCAAATTTTTAACCATCTTCTTAGGTATTGATCAACGCCGACATGATCTCTGTGTGACTTACGGTTCCCGAGATTTGGCTTCCGAAATCTCCCGATATCGGAACTATCTTTTAGCCAATATCACGGAAACGGTAAGTCATATAGAGATGATATTAGTGTTCTCCAATATCTAAGGGTATGGCAAACGTTTTGGTACCGATAATAATTGGTTGTCATTGGCGAGTTAGACAGTGACCACCATTTAATATTTGGTACGAAAACATTTACCATCGTCTTAGGTATTGATCAACATCAATATCATCTCTTTAAAACTTATAGTTCCCGAGATATGGCTCCTTAAATCTATGGAAGACGGCATTTTTGGGCCAATATCTCGAAAACGGTAAGAATGACGCGAAAACTTTAATCACTTTCTCTGAGAATTTTGTTGCTCTGTCGATGCTTTTGATGCAGGGTTCAATACCGAAGAAATGTCAAATAAGAGACAAACAGGCAGACACACAGATATAGAAAATTCAGTAACGAACTTTTTAAGTTTGCTGATAAGAACATAAGATAAGCGATACTGGCTTCTGAAATGAAAGCAAATGAACTCCTTCTTTTAACGTCACTCATTACATGCAGTCTGAAAATGATGGAAAATAAATGTAAATAATGGAATATTTGATAGAATAGAAAAAGGAGGAAACAGGAAATACTACAAATCCACGTGAGCAAGGTTGTTAAAAACAAATCATATCACCGAGATAAATGTAGATCGTCCTCATATGAGAGATGAGAGTTTTATTAATAATATACAGTATATTAATGAATACCATGTTATATATTTGGGAGATGATTCTGTACGACAAAATACAAATCGTAAAACATATAGTTTTCCAGGAGGCTCCCGAATCATCTGGACGAAATTGCTCGCATAAGGATGCCATTCTGCCCCCTGATAACAGAAAAGAGCGACTAATGGTTAACCTAACTATTCATCAATTTCACGTTACTTCACAATTGATTGCAATCTACGAAATTCGTTAGACATCCACATAGTTACGTCTCCTCCGTAATTATGCAACTACTCATAACATTTAAAACCTCTTCCGACATGTCGAATCTCATTGCAAAATCGAGTCGTTCACAACGAATTCCTCTCTCGTAGTGATGTGGCGATCTCTTCATGCTTATTTCTACCTACCTCCACTTCAGAGACTTTTTTTTAAAAAAAAATCCTTCACACCCTTTTGGGAATCACTTGCTCAAACATTGAGCACATTTACCATATACGACAAAATGAAACAAAGTCTTTAAATTTAACGTTCCACGTTCATGCCCTTTATGGTAATAGCACTGCGTGATTAAGGCAAGTGAATAATAATAAATGAATTGATAGAATGAAAATCTGGGAGGAAACCGGACTACTCCACGAAAACTCACGAGCAGGATGTTGTTCGCCACAAAATTACTTGACCAGGGAACGAACCCGAGATCACACACACCAAAGGTGAGTTCTCTACCACTGACACACTATGCCCCCTTTTTAGCATGTATAGTTTTGAATAGAATAAAGATATATTTTTGTGACAAACACTTCGATTACGAGGGTTACGTTGATTGTTTGCTGAGAACGCACCGCTGTAAACTTGCCTTTCTCCCGTTTTCAGTGATAGTCAAAATAACGAGCAGTAAATGTTTATTACTACAGCAGGCCAGCAGAAGTACCCGACTTTGCATGGAAATAATAACGCTTATGGAAAATATTTGATTGGAAGTAAAGGAATGCGTGAAAAAACATAACGTTCAGCAATGTCCTGTCGATTTTAGGGCCAGCTGCTGTTCTTCACTTGGGAAGAATAAGGGAAATAAACACCTGAAAGGTATGCAACCTGCAACACTCTAAAAACGCTTGAGTTGCCTACTTCACAGACAGTAGGATTCACTGTACAGATACGTTCTTCTAAATTTTTACTCCCCAATATCCCATGGAAAGAATATGGTTCATACAAAAGCCAAACATGTGAAAGGTATGCAATCTGCAACACTGTAAAAATATTTGGGCCGATTTTTTTTTTTTTTTTTTTTAGAAAATTAAGATTGAGTACCGTGCAAAAGTTGTATAATGTTATATTATGTTTCCTCACCAAAACAGAGGGGATTAAAAGATATTTAACCGGGCCCCGGGGGCCCCAAAGAACGTTATTTTTTTAAAAAAAAGTGGCCAGCAATGAAAACAATATTAAAATATATTTTTTTAGAAAGTTAAGTTTTAATACCATGCAAAAGTTGTATAATATTACGTTATGTTTCTTCACCAAAATATAGCCGGATAAAAAAATATTTAACCGAGCCCCGGGGGCCCGAGAGATCGCTAATTTTAGAAAAAAAAAGTAGCCAGCAATGAAAATATTATAAAAATATATTTTTAGAAAGTTAAGTTTCAGTAACGTGCAAAAGATGTATAATGTTATATTATGTTTCCTCACCAAAACAGAGCCGGATTAAAAGATATTTAACCGGGCCCCGGCGGCCCCAAAGAACGTTAATTTTGAAAAAAAGATAGTTGTGAATAGTAAAAATATTATTGAAATATATTTTTTTAGAAAGTCAAGTTTGAGTACCGTGCAAAATGTATAATGTCATGTTTCCTCACCAAAACAGAGCCGGATAAAAAGATATTTAACCGCGCCCCGGGAGCCCAAAAGAACGTTAATGCTAAAAAGAAATATGGTTGTGAGTAGTGAAAATATTGAAATATTTGTTTTCAGAAAATTAAGTTTGAGTACCGTGCAAAAGTTGTATAATGCTATGTTTCTTCCCCAAAACAGAGGCAGATAAAAATATTTCACCAGGCAATGCGGGTCCGAAAAGTGTTATTTTGTTGCTTTTTAATATATATATACCATTATTTTAAGTATGTATAGAAAATTGGTTAAGATTCCTAATACTTTAACTTGACCCTAGGATTTTAAATGTTCTGATCTGATGCGCAGCACTTCGCCTGATTGGTGCTTAGTAGATATAATAGTACGGACACAAATACATAAGGTAAGGTTGAAAAATGGACCAACAAACGCCAAACCAGAGCAGAACTCACCACGTGAAGATGGCTACACAGCGAGTTCCTCCCACCCACTCTCCTCTTACTTAAATCTCCTTAGCGGAATCTTGGAACAAAATATTGAGATTTATGTCTGAAGCTTGGTAGATACTTTCGTGCTTCCAGTTTTGCGCGAATATAACCGTCTCGTGCAACACTACCGCATACTTCTGAAGAAGATTCTGTTACTACCTTTAGACACTTCTCCAAAGGCTGCGTGTGGAAGGGGAACGTGACAAACTGAAACCTCCTCTTTTCCACAATCATTTCGGTTGGTTCTTCTATTGATACGTTAGCCGAAATGGGAGGTTTCGTTACTATTACTTCTGGCCAATCGGTCAAGTCGATATAATCCGCATATTCTTCAGTGCTTTGCCTATTGCAATTGTCAATTAGAACTATAGTTTGGTGTTTTCGGCCATCAAAATAAAGACCCTTAAAATTAGTAGCTTTACACTGTAGACGGTTTCTTTTTTTCTTTTTCTTTTTCTTTTTTGGTAGTTTCGTACGGATTTTGTTTTTATCTACTACCTTGTCTTAATTAGTTTTGTTCAGTAAATTCATATCTTCTAAAACAGCGGATACAATTTTAGTAGCCGACCTATTCGATATACCTGTTAAATCCTTTGCGGTACTCATTTGTTTATGGCTCACTATTGTTTATTTAGGTTTACTTTAGATTTTATTCTCTAAACGATAGCTCCATGCGAACTCTTCATCGTCTGAATCCGGGGTGGAAGCGCTTAATGTATGTTCCAAGTACGGGATTGAGGCTAACGATTGTAACCCTCTTGTAATTGGTACCGCAGCATCATAATGGATCGGTGTGTCATGCTTTCTTTTGAGCCTATGGGTTTCTGCTTCATCTACATTGCAACTCGTCATTTGTCTCTGATTTCTCTGATCTAATATGAGCTCCCACTCCAAAAGCAGTATATAATTTGATTTACCACACTTACAGGTTAATCTATCGCAGCATTTGCAAGAGAAAATATCACATAACTTCTGACGTGAGCACCGTTCTTAAATTTCTTTCATTTGGCTCTTAATGGGGTATATCTCATTTCTTAATGGGATTAATGATCGTTTTTTTCATTTTGAGCTGTAATTCAAAATCATATGCTTAATTCGAAGGCAAGACAATACAGGAAGAGAGGCTCGCAGCCATATTGTTTCTAGTTTATTTGAATTCAGCAATGTAAGCGCTGCCTTCGGAAAGCCAGTGTTATGTATTTTGCATCCAGATGCGAAAAAGTTATATTCTCTTAAAGTTTGAGAGTTCTGAGGTGGGCTCAACACAAAGGTTTTTCGTGTGTTAATATGGTAGTTATGAAAGTTAGTTAAGCTCTTAATAGTTATTTGCGTATATTGAAACCATGTATTTCATGTTTTATGTATTAATAGTATTGTCTGGTAAAATGTTATTATTACCTAAAAAAATTTTATTTGAACAAAAAATTAGGAACTTTAGGTCCACGGGGGCCCGGTTAATTATTGTTTTAAAATCAACATATTTGACATGTCTTCATTTCGTACCAATGCAGAACTTTTGATAACTACTCAATCCTGAATATCTGGAAAAAAAAATTTTCGGCCCACCCTACTCCTCAACCTCCTCCAGAATGGAACATGATAATAATAAAGGCTTCCTATGTATTTACGGACAATTAGGAAGAGATCATGAGAAGTATTTTGACAAGAGACGAGAATTATTATTATTATTATTATTATTATTATTATTATTATTATTATTATTATTATTATTATTATTATTATTATTATTATTATTATTATTATTATTATTATTTAAACATAGAAGTTCAATAATCTACAAAATGCACTATTGCATGTTTATTGTCATTTCCAACAATCGACAGCAAAAAATAATTTATATTCTCATTGTTGATAACAACAAATTTGTTATTAAGGAAATCCATTCTTTCGCTAATTCAATCAGATTGTTTCTGTAAGTTTTAAAATTTCTTGTAGACATTTTCAAATAGATGTTTTCTGTAGATTTTTTCCTTTCTTTTTCTGAACTTTTAACATAAAATTTTACTGAAATTTCTAAAGATAGAGAAATTGTAGAGTTGCTTATGAAATCAATCACGATTTCTTTTATACATAAGTAAATTGTAAAAATAGGCAAATGTTGCTACACAACCTTATAATTTTAGTGTGTAAAAACATAAGTTGGAAGCCTCCGCCATATATGTTACACGTTTAAAAAAAGTTAGTGAAGTGTTTCATTATTATGTAGCTCATGTGGTAGTGCGTTGGCTTCGCATTCGGTAGGTCGTTTTTTCGATTTCAGCTCCCGACGTCTTGATTGATGTTTTCCAAGGTTTTCCTTAGTCCTACAGACAAATACCGGGATGATATCTACTAAACAGGCCCTGGCTGATACCTTTCCAACTCCCTTCATTTATTATTATTGTTGTTAGATATCCAATATATAATGGTTAATTAAATATCTAAGTTGTATCTGGTAATTGTTAATTAAATAAATAAAACTACCGGCAGAAGCTTCCTGAAAAACGTCACATCAATAGCAAGAGAATTACTTCCACACGGGCAATACCAAGGATGTTATAAAATAGAGGATCTGTCCATATGTATGTTCATCCTATTAACTCAATGAACCCCAAAAATCGAGCATCGACACAACAATCGATTCTAATTAGCTACTGTCGTTTCCGCCGTGAATGATGGTTCAAAATGTTGTGATCTTATTGGGTGTGGGCAAGAGTGGGAGCGGCGAAACTGTGACGTATGGCTCCACGATTTTGTTGTATAATCAGATCCTCTATTTTAAAACATCCTTGGGGAATACGGAACATAACCAATGACCTCACAAGTAAAGGGTCCAAATGGATGCATCAAGTTGCGGGATGAGACATAGTGCACCTGATAGAAGATGTAAAAGTATGTGTATGTTCAGAGTTACAGCGGCTGAGCGCCATACGAAATGGGATGAGAGGGGGTCAAAGTTGGTGCGAGAAGTGCTATACTATGTTGTAGAAATGCATCAAATAAACTGTTGAATCGTAGAAAAATAGTAAAATATAGGCAATACAAACATTGGTGGTTTCACATATCGGCAAAAGAAGAATGGGCAGAGCATTCCATGAACCTCCGCCGCCATCTTGAAATACATGTATTTTTTTTCTTTTTAAAATGGAAATGTAGTCATTTGATATATCAATTTGGGTTAGTATGTTCTCAAAAAGTCAATAATGAACTTTAGTGATCGTTACCTGCAGTGGTGAAGCGCATTATGAGGCTCTGAGGCCGGACCTACCCTGTTTTCTTCCGTATGTTTTCTTTATCTTTGACTTCTTCTAAAATAAAGTCAATACTTCAATATTTCGATTTTCTTGGAAACAAAATAGTAGGTTGGAAACACCCGGAGGCCTTTCCGTCTAAGTCTCACCAGTTCGCTGGGCAGATTTACGGGTTATGCTGCTCAGCTATTTTCGCTTGGGATTGCACACATTGTTGGGAAGGTGCAAAGGCTCGCCTCTGGGAGTTTAGTTTTAACGTTGAAGGCATTTTTCAATGCTAATATGTTATAATATGATTTCCTTAACACAGAGTAAGAAGTTTGTGTAAAATTATGTATTTCTCTTAGTGATAACTTTTTTAAGTTAGGTATATACTCTCAGCAGTTATTCAGTGTAAGTGTTTTTTTTTCTTTTCTACATGGGACCTGGTCCATAATAGCATAGAATATAAGTCTAATACATTAAACATATGTATAAATTTACACGCGCTACCGTGCAGGATAAAATAATTATATTGCGTGTAATTTTAGTTTAGTTTTCGTTTTCATAGAATCATTGGATTTACGATTTTGTTTCGGGGGGTTTTGCTTGTTTCGGAAAGGTCTTTGCTAACTTTATTCCTGGAAATTGAAAATTCTGTATTATATATAAAATAATAAAAAGTTGCAATAAAATTTCGGTGAGTGCTTAGGCCCGGTAACCACGCCCTACAATATGCCACTCCATAGAATACAATATTAAATACCTTTACGCTGATTCTAATAAAGTTCCTTCTGAGCATTAACATTTCTAGTGAAGTCATTATATATCACGTGATGCATTAATTAAATGCAGTATTATACTTATTTTAAAGAGAGAGATGCAAGTAACAAACGCTTATCAAAGAAATTTGACAGTTAGCTGTAAAAATGTACTTTCTTTTTTTCTCTCTTCATTTTCAAATATGCAGCAAATGAAAACAGCAAATGTGGAGCAAATTCCCCTAATCCCCTAGCAAATCCCAGAAAGAAGAAATTATGAATTGCACTTCAAAATATTTGTAGTGGAGCTAAATGAGAATATTCCATTAATACATATTGTGTGCTTTCTTTATGTAAATATTTTTAAATAATAATAATAATAATAATAATAATAATAATAATAATAATAATAATAATAATAATAATAATAATAATAATAATAATAATAATAATAATAATAATACATTACTTTCCATCTACTTTTGCTTATATATTCATTCTTTCTTGTTAAATTAAACAATAACAACAACAAAACTACTTTCTATACATGCGCATAATTCAACTCTAAGGAGTGTCAGAAATGATTTGGTAGTTTTTTTTTGGTTAACTAAATCAAGAAAATAGAATTCTGACCATAATTTTAAACATTTTATGATACATGAAATACTATTTGTGTTATTAGTTTGTTGAGCCTATCCTACTTGTAGGATCACACTTCGCCACTGGTTATCTGTAGTTATTTGGAATATTAATGACCATCTTTATAGTTACTTAGGAAAATCTAGGAGATTGATACTCGTATGTTGAAAGTTTGGATTATCACGAAAACACATTCTACTGCAGTAGTCCATTTTTTATCCAGATATCACTTGCTACGCTCGTCCTAAGTTGCTATTGCTTACAAAGGTGGACAAAGGAAGTTGAGTGATAAATATACGAAGTGGTGAAAAAACTAGTGGTCTACGTATAGTACGTAACAATTGCATTCCAAACTATCAGATTTTTGTGTTATGATCTATATTAGTAAGTATGCCATTTAACAAAACGTAGCTATTTAAACTTCACATTGTTTTCGACCAAAAGCGAAAAACAAAGAGGAAACGGTTCTTCCAGACCTGAACAGTTTTTTTTCGGCACTATATGTAGCAAATTGAAAGTAATATCATTAACAATAATGTACTAATAAACAACTTGGATATCAAATTCAGTTTTCTTGGCTTTTAGATATGTTTAACTTACATTTGTCTTCGTGATAATAAGAACTTTCAACATACGAGCATCAACCTTCTAGATTTTGCTAAATAACTATAGAGATGATCCTAAATCTTCCAAATAAGAACAGATAATGATCACTGAAGTTCATTATTGACTTTTTGAGAACATGCTCACCCTAATTGATATATCACATGACAACCTTTCCATTTGAAAAAATATCACAGATTTCAAAATGGCGGCGGAGGTTTCTGATCTACTCTGCACATTTTTCATTCGCCGATATGTGAAACTACCACCGTTTGCATTGTCTATCTTTTACTATTTTTACGATTCAACAATTTATTTGGTGCATTTCTATAAAAGAGCATAGCCCTTCTCGCAGCAACTATGACCCCCTCTCCCTCCGCTTCTTATGGCGCTTAGCCGCTATAACTTTCTTCTTACACGTATTTTTACATCCTCTATCACGTGCATTATGTCTCATTCCGCAGCTTGATTCATCCATTTGGACCCTTTACTTGTCAGACTTGGTTACAGCAACTTCCTTTTTCTCCCAAAATTTGACCTACAGTATATTCCAGCATCAACGAGCATATTTGATCAATAGGTCAGCCGCCTTTTGCCATAAAATTCTTGTATAATCTTTGAGTATCAATATTGTACAGAGATGCAACCCGTGAAGAAAATTGCATTTCATGGGATTTTTTGGCATTATTTTTTTTAAATAGGGATAAAGGGAATTTTCGTCAAAATTTCCAGCATATATAGATTTTTCATATGTTTATTTCATCAACGCCAGCAATATTCTCTATGTGAAGGAAGTAGGCTAATGTCACTGGAATAATCGTGAGATCAGTGTCAAATTTTGTTATTTGAAAATGCTTGTTAGTGTAAAAGTGATCTATGCAGGAACCTGAGAATCTCAAGAAACAAGTAACAAGGAACGTAAATTGTACTCTGGAGTTTAAAAAAATGTGAACGTAAGAAAGTAAATAGTCACATGAGAATCTACTAATTTCTAAATCGCCCCACACAGAATAACTGTAGAATAAAGTTTGTCTATTCTTATTACGTTCAGTGGAATATTATGGCATAAAGGCGTGATTTAAGAAATAATACTGAAAACAAAGTGTTCTTTTTTTCATCAACATCAATATTCTCCTTTAATTAACGAAAATTCTTATAAAGAATTTAAAATTTCAAATTTACCAATAATTCACTCAAATATCAAAGTAAGTAAGTAACATATACATAGTACTTGCAATTTTCAAGTTTCATAAATTTTGAAAATTTTGTAACTACTACAGTGCATGGGAAACCCAGGGGCAAAATGGAAATTTCCGACTTTCAAGATGTAATTTCGTTAGATTCCAGATTGGGTATTACTGCCTGTAGATGGTGTTAAACAGAGCAAATAAAAAGCGAAAGTGTGAATATTATTCTGAGATTCTTAGAAATAATTTTAAATAAATAATTTTACCTAAACTTATTTAAGTATCTAATCGTTTGCAAGGGGTGATTAGAATATCTCTGGCGTACTTACAGTAATTGAAAGTGCATTTCTGTTTCAGTTTTCAAACGTTTTGCACATTACTTATCCTATAAAATCTAAAAAGTGATAAAATAGCCTTCTTAAAAATAATGCTCTTCCATATTCTAGGCGACCGACAGGGCAGGATGTAAAATCTAAAAGAGTCGAAGAAAGGAGAAAGACTGCAGTGTAAAATTCAAATACACATTTCGCACTGAATTCTTCCGCATAGAATGTTCACATATTGTAAAGTTTTTGGTAGAGTCAATAATGGACCGAGACTTATCCCCTTCACCAATTTATTATAAAATTTGATAAATTTAAAACGTCTTTGATTACAAAGAGTACAATACTGTATTCTCGTTAATGTTCAAGTAGAGGAGAATAGGTATTTTGCACAGTACCCCTTCTCTCGAGGCAGTCTCCAAGGCACCTGCCGGTTCGGTAAGTCTAGAAGAATAGCCCCCTCACCTCAAGGCAGCTTCGCAAGGCTTGGTTGTAGAAAGGACCCCTAGTCCAGTGCGACCTCGGGAATTATAGGTGTATCCCTAGTCCAGTGCGACCTCAGGGCAGTGTAGCTTGTTTGATCAGTTGGACGATTGATGCTGGGTCCCTCTGTGGTCCTCCTTTGGTTTGCCCTCCTAGGGTCCTTCCGTGAGGCCCGTCTGCTTTCGGCGTTTTTCGGTGTCCTTCGTGTCAGCTTCTTGTCTGCTAGGTTGTTTATAATCATTAGCATGTGTTGGGCCGACACGTGCGTCTGTTGTGATGTGGCGATCTTGCACCCCCAGACTGAAAAAAAATAATCTGGAAGATTATTTTGAGAATATACACTATTCTAACTAGTGAAAGGTAACTGCACTACAACACTGACACAGTTGAGATACTGTTTAGACACTTGAAAACGCTATAAACACTATGATCATTCTCTTAAATGCGGGTGAGAACACATTAAATTCTTCTTTTTAGATTTGTGCCTCTTTTTCTTTAATTTTGTCTTCCCTCTGTTTGGTCTTCTTAAAATGGTTTTAAGCGGTCGACCGCAATTTCTTGAATTAACTCCTTGAATTTAGACGGTAATTCTACTCGATATAAATTTGAATTAAACTTCTTCAGGACGCGTGCCAAGCCGTCGTAGTGAACAATGAAGTGTTCTGGTAAACCTACTCTCCTTGTAGGATAATGTACCAAAACAAGGTCCCTTGGATTATAAGTTGTCTGTCTATGGCGCTTATCGTAAAACTGCTTTTGTCTGTTATACGCCTGTTCCAGGTTGTTTCGTACTATCTTCCTGATGGCCGCTAGTTTCTCTCTGTGAATTTGTACATGTTGTCTTGATTCGAGCGTACATTCTGGCGGGGTCCTGGGTTCGTAACCAAACAATAAGAAACTTGCAGAATATTTGGTCCCTCCTTGTACAGTCAGCGACAGTAGAAACTGGAGGTTGGATACATAAGAAATGATAGCTTTTTCCAGTAGGAGAATAGTTTCACTCGATGTCTGATAGTTGGACAACCAACATGACAGCAAATACGTGCCCGAAAACATAACATGCCAGGATATTCCTCCATTTGGAGGAAAAAGTATTACTATCTGAGAGCATCACTTAGAGAAACAACCACGAGATAAATCTGCAGAAAATTCATTCACTTTAAGATCAAAGAGATAGGAATTAATGCAAAGGAAACGAAAACAATAATACGCATCATGCAGAGACCGAAAAAGTATGGAAAGCTAAAAAAAATGAGAAAAGAAGGAAAGAGGGAAAGGAAAGAGCAAAAGACATGGTAATAAATTAAATTTTAACACTTAAGGATAAACAGTGTCCGTCTTTCCCCCTGACCCCATCGTGGGTTTTCTCCCTTCATAGGATAAATCTCTTTCAGTATCAAACGCGAACATCATTTATAGCATTGAAAAAAAATTAACTCTGTCTAGGCCGAGACTCGAACCCCACACCCTTAGAATGACAGTCTCACGCGGTATCCACTTACCTACACAGGCTCTATCTATAAACCAGCTCTTACCCGCGCTGTTATCAAACGTGTTAAATCAGCCATTGTCGGTGAATCACCCCAGTTCCATTTGAAGTTTAAATTTTATTTACCTCACTTAGCCATCTATGGGTAGCAGTCCCCTTGCTTTCATAAAAAACATTTGTTCTGTAGATTAAAATCAAGAATGAATTAATCTGTACTCTTGGGAGCTTACTGGTGCACCAACATATCTATCTATCTATATCTATATGTCTATCTATCTATCTATCTATCTATCTATCTATCTATCTATCTATCTATCTATATATATATATATATATATATATATATATATATATGTATGTGTGTGTGTGTGTGTGTGTGTGTGTGTGTGTGTGTGTGTGTGTGTGTGTCGAATTGATTTTGGATTAAAAGAGCGACTTCGTAAATTTACGGAACGCGTGTTAACACGACAGTAAGGACATCTCGTAACGTTGTTAGGTAACACACGCAGTGTAAATAAAGTTTCAAAACCAGAAGTCGGAAGATATGCCGTGGGTAAGTCGGTAAGACGTCTGCTTGCTGAGTGCAGAAATTCGGGTTCAAATCTTGGCTGTTACGTTTTTTTTTTTTTTTTTTTTTTGTTCCGTTGAAAATACATTTCTATATTTTTGCGTTTGAAATTGCTTTCTTTCATTTTTTGTAGATTATCTTAAATTAGTGAAGGCCAAGTAAGGTCAGATTACATATATGTCTGCTTTATCTGTGTGTACAGTCCAGAGATGGAGTGAGTCAATTGGGTCAAGATTTGTGAGTAGGTCAGTGGATCGTGGGTCAACAGGACGTGACTCACTGTGACACACCACCCCCCGTGACCTCTCTGACTCACACTGACCCTACGTTTTAAATTTTAAGGTCTCCCTCTTTATTCGACCTCCCTCCTTATTATTAAATTCAATGTATAGATAATTATTGAGTTGAGTTGATTTTGAGTTTAGCGCCCTTTTCAGCAGCGAGGCTATATGAGACGGGACCTACTGATTAACATAGAAACCGAAAAACGTGAGCTCCCGTTGGGAATCAAACCAGGGTCTTCCACGCCACAGGTATATAATAGTGTCTTATATAGCAGTTAATATTTTTGCTATAAAATATCAAATAACTAAACATTTGATGTAAATAAATGAGAAACCTAAAATATTGCAGATTACTGCAATTGCGATTTAATTCAATTTAAGCATTATACATCCATATGATTGTTAAAGTTGCTTTATAAAGATGCAGATTATGAATTATAGTAATTTTTTCAATGAAATGAAATTAAATTAAGTTTGACGTCCCATGCTTATGTCGGCTAGGTAAACGAGACGGTGATGATGAGAAGTGAACGAAAATTGTGCAACGATGTAGGTAGGAGGAAACAGGAGAATCCTGAAGAAACGAACGCACACGGTGTTTCTTCACCACAAATCTGACTTTGTGCAAGCTGGGATCGAACCAAGGACCCCATGCACCAGAGGTGAACGCTCTACCACTAAGCCACTTTGGCCCTATGAAAAATACAACCATATTTATTCTCTCTCTCTCTCTCTCCATTTTTATATAGGTATCAGAAGCATGAATAATTTTCATTTCGGGGGGTGCGGTGGCTCAGTGGTAGAGCGTTCACCTCCGGTGCTTCGGGTCCCTAATTCGATCCCAGCTCGCGCCGTTTGGACTTTGTGGTGGACAAACGCCGTGCTGGTGGGTTTTCTCGGGGTTCTCCCGTTTCCTCCCACTTTCTTCATTCCACCATTTCACTCCTTTCTCATTATCACCGTCTCCTTTAGCCTAACCGGCATAACCATGGGACGTTAAACATAAAGATTTCATTTTATTTCAATTTTTGTTTTGAACGTATGGTTTCAAGTTGGTATTAAACTCAGAACTCTTATCTTAATGAGTTGAGTTGATTTGGAGTTTAACGTCTCTTTCAACAGCAAGACCATATATGACGTGGACATATTGATTAACGTAAAACCCGAACCATGTAAACTCCCGCCGTGTGGTGGTGATTGTGATTTTGAGTTTAACTGCCCGGTCAGCTGCGTGGCTATAGGAGACGTGGACCTACTGATTAACATGGAATACGAAACACATGAGCTCCCACCAGGAATCGAACCCGGGTCTCCCAGGATAAAGTCGTGCGTACGCTAACTCCCACCGGGAATTGAAATCTGTTCTCATTGTAAGAATGTTAACGTTCCTTATTTTACCGGTTTTTGTATAACTTCATGGACCAAATTTCACAGAAGTAAATCCCCACGGTAAGCAGGTTTGCATATCCAGACTCCTAAGTATGAAAACATTTACGCTCACTTCAACCTCAAACAATTCATGAATTGAAGAATAAAGGATAATATTCCCGATAAAGTATATGGTTTGAAAAATACCATATAGGAGAGGGACATATCAGTCCTTTCTGCTCATGGAGTTATTAAAACAGGATCATCGGGCAGTGGTCTTTACCATTGAAAGATATTGCTTCTAAAATATTTCCAAGTAACTTCCAATTTTCCATCTATGGGTAGCAGTCCCCTTGCTTTCATAAAAAACATTTGTTCTGTAGATTAAAATCAAGAATGAATTAATCTGTACTCTTGGGTGCTCACTGGTGCACCAACATATCTATCTATCTATCTATATCTATATGTCTATCTATCTATCTATATATATATATATATATATATATATATATATATATATATATATATATATATATGTATGTGTGTGTGTGTGTGTGTGTGTGTGTGTATGTGTGTGTGTGTCGAATTGATTTTGGATTAAAAGAGCGACTTCGTAAATTTACGGAACGCGTGTTAACACGACAGTAAGGACATCTCGTAACGTTGTTAGGTAACACACGCAGTGTAAATAAAGTTTCAAAACCAGAAGTCGGAAGATATGGCGTGGGTAAGTCGGTAAGACGTCTGCTTGCTGAGTGCAGAAATTCGGGTTCAACTCTTGGCTGTTACTTTTTTTTTTGTTCCGTTGAAAATACATTTCTATATTTTTGCGTTTGAAATTGCTTTCTTTCATTTTTTGTAGATTATCTTAAATTAGTGAAGGCCAAGTAAGGTCAGATTACATATATGTCTGCTTTATCTGTGTGTACAGTCCAGAGATGGAGTGAGTCAATTGGGTCAAGATTTGTGAGTAGGTCAGTGGATCGTGGGTTAACAGGACGTGACTAACTGTGACACACCACCCCCCGTGACCTCTCTGACTCACACTGACCCTACGTTTTAAATTTTAAGGTCTCCCTCTTTATTCGGCCTCCCTCCTTATTATTAAATTCAATGTACCGGTATAGATAATTATTAAGTTGAGTTGATTTAGAGTTTAGCGCCCTTTTCAGCAGCGAGGCTATATGAGACGGGACCTACTGATTAACATGTAATCCGAAACACATGAGCTCCCGTTGGAATCAAACCAGGGTCTCCCACGCCACAGTATATAATTGTGTTTTATATAGCAGTTAATATTCTTGCTATAAAGTATAAAGTTAAAGAAAACTTGTAGCTTCACGAAAGGCATTTGTTGGTCCTTCAAGGTCAACACAAGAACAAAAATGAAAAACTAATACTAGGTGTGCCTTTACAAGTGACTACTATGATAACAACAGAATGCTGCCTACGTTTAACATATTATGCCTCCGGGGGTTAGTAAAACGCTTAACTGTGTGAAAATCGCTGCACACAACAGGTCTTAGGAACACTCGCAAATACGTAAAATTGAAAGAACAGAAAATAGTGCATTTTTGAAATGAGCATACAATTCACACTTCACGCAAAGTTCCAATATGGGAAATCAGTCAATATCTTCATTTGGAATTACTGAAAAAGACAGAAACTGGCTATTTAAAATTCCAAGTGTAAACCTGCGCTTGGAGCGATTCTATTAGCTATATCACAACGCATTTTCGTGAGTTGCCTCTGTGGTCAAGCGTGCTTAATAGCGCTGTTCAAGTTCTAGAACCGGAGGGCGGCGGTTCGAGCCTAAGTACAGTATTTTTTTTTCAAAATAGGGATGGCTTTTTAAAAGTATATATAAAGTTGTATTTTGAAGTGATTGTAAAACAAATTCAGATGAACTTTCACATTTCCAAGCTCACTGGTATTTATTCGCCATGTCCCAAATTTCACAGAAATAAATCCCTACGTTAAGCGGGTTTACATATCCAGACTCCTAACAAGGAAGGGTCACGCAGTGGCTCCGCTGAGATCCGAACGAGACAAATGCGTTTTCATTTGATATATTATAACTAGATAGATCCCAAAGTTATACGTGCCACCGAGCGGAATATCGTGAGTTACAATATATTTTGTAATGTAAGAACTACAAAGCTGGCAGAATATTTTGACCGAATCATTTGTTCGGAAACGGTTGGGTAAATGGAAAACTCGGATAATATGTATCCCGTCATTTTCAAGAACACACCTTTTCGGATAAAAAAGTTTGTCCAGGATCCTCGCAGTGTCCCACATGGGGTCCAACTCAAAATTTTCAAATGACAAGAGGGATTAAGTAGCACATCGTTTGAAAGCTGTTGCAAAATGAAAGAAGATGCAGCAAGTCTCGACTCTCTACGACAACCCTGTGCAAAATGGCGGAGGGTCAAAATGTAAACAGAAACTTAATTGAAAAGTCAATGGTCACCCCTATAAATCGGAAACGGTGAAAAATGTGAAAATAGGAAAGGAAGTGTGGCATTATTTTCAAAGTACAACAATTTAAGGTAAAACGTCTTGTCCCAGGGTCCCCACGTGGTCCCAGGTGGGGTCCAACTAAAAAGTTTCAAATGGCAAGAGGGGTTAAATAGCTCATCGTTTGCAAGATCTTCTTAAATGAAAGTAGATGGAGCAAGTCTCTACTCTCTACGACAACTCTGTCCAAAATTGCGGCGGGTCAAAAAGTAATCAAAAGCTTATTTGATAAACTATGGCCACCTCGAATCCAAGATGGCCGGTTAAAACTTATGTCGTTCCTAACAGTACAAATTTAAATCTCTATTTTTCTCAATAGGAAGATTAAAGAACAATTGAATTTCGATTCACCTCAACTATAATTTCATTCGGTAACAACACATATATGTTTTGTTTGGTTCCCTCGCCATCATTTACTTTAATATAACGAATATGCGATGAACACACAACTCTGACTTCCTCTAATTTTGTCATACGTAGTTCATGCATAAAGGACTTGCTGCACCAGTAGGTGGGTGGCTCTATTGTAATTCGTAACTGCGCATTCGTGGCGGTTACATTTGTATGTCATTCGTTGGTTTGATCACAATACTCCAAGCAATACCAAATATACAAAAAAAAAAAAAAAAAAAAAAAAATCATTTGCAAGATTGGCGAGTAGTACCAAACCATGTGTAAGTCATTTCAGTATTTCGAGTTGCGCCAAACTTTGTTGGTTTAATTACGGTATTCCAAGAAATAACATATTTATATACAAACTCATTTTTCACGCTGGCAGCCATATTGGATTACCTCCAACACCAGTGGTTTGAGCTGGACATGCGTTCGATACATACTATGGCATTTTGAACTCAAGACGTTTCGTTTTTTGAACATTTCGCATCTTTTCGTTATCCACTGATCAACATTCATGCCAAATTTGGTTTTCCTAGCTTCAGCAGTTTGGTATACCTATCCTTTCGATATAGGTTTTAAGCTGTCTCTTGGATTCAAGGTGGCCATAGATTTTCAATTAAGCTTTTGCTTATATTTTTACCCGCCGCAATTTTGGACAGGATTGTCGGAGAAAGTCGAGACGTGCTCCATCTTCTTTCACTTAACAAGAGCTTTCAAACGATGTCCTACCTCTCTTGCCATTTGAAACTTTTTAGTTGGACTCCACCTGGGACCATGTGGGGACCCTGGAACAAGACATTTTCACGTTGTGCTTTGAAAATAATGCCACGCTTTCTTTCCTGTTTCCACATTTGTTTTACCGTTTCCGATTTATAGGGGTAGTCATGGACTTTCCAATTAAGATTTTGTTTACACTTTGACCCGTCGCCCTTTTGCACACGGTTGTTGTAGAGAGTCGAGACTTGCTGCATTTTCTTTCATTTTACAACAGATTTCAAATGATATGCCACTTAACCCCCCTTGCCATTTGAAAATTTTGAGTTGGACCCCATCTGGGACCCCGCGGGGGACCCTGGGGCATTTTTTTCTTACCACAAAAAGTTTCTCGTTGAAAATGGTGGGATAAGTGTTGGCAGAGTTTTTCACTTACTCAACCATTTCCGAACAAATGACGGTTCAAACTATTCTGCATGGTAATTTTTTGTAGTTCTTACATTACAAAATATGTTGTAACTCACGATATTCCGCCCGGTGGCACGTATAACTTTGGGATCCATCTAGTTATAACATATAAAATGCAAACACAATGGTCTCGTTCCGATCTCAGCGGAGCCACTGCGTGACCCTTCCTTGTAAGTGTGAAAACATTTACGTTCACTCCAACCTCAATCATTTCATGAATTCAACCTGATTTACATATGTTATTAGGACGTAAAATTGAATGTGATTTATTCTACAAACACTTTTATACATTGCAAGAGCTGTGACGTCTAAATATTCACTGAGAACTCATAGTCGTATCGCAATAAACAAAAGCGAGTATGGAACAGTAAACTGCTTTCACAAAGGTTAAAAGAAAGCCTGCAAAAGCATGCAAAATGGTCGAGTGGTTTAGGTCGATACTCTATCAATCATATGTTTGTGTTTTAAAACCCGATAATAAGTTTCTCTAAGTGTCTTCCTATTTTCATTTGGAGGCGGAAAACATTTCTTTGAATAACTCATTGGAAACTTCCTTTGTTTCAAATTCGGCTAAGACGGAACAATATATCAATTGCAAATCTAAAATCCATAGCTAAAAACAAAATAGAAAGTATGTTTTCCCATTATTATCCTCCGATTTGTAACGAGACCCGGGTTCGATTCCCGGAGGGAGTTCATGTGGTTCGGATTTCACCTTAATCAGTAGGTCCACGTCTCATATAGCCTCGCTGCTGAACGGGACGTAAAACTCAAAATCAATCAATCAATCTCCAAGAGAGAGAAATAAAAAAAGTTTTTTTTGGTAAATTCTAGTTCAAAGTTCGAAGCACTTGCTTTTGCACGTGATATTTTGTTTCTTTTTTCAAGGAACAGAAAAGTTCTGGCGCCTAAGAAATTATACCATATAATATTGCAAATTTGCAAGTGGATGTATTTACATTGCAATTTGTGGTAATAAAGATATTATGATTAGAAAACAATATTGTAATAAGTAAGTTTAATTTCTTCATCCATCGCCAGTCTTAGGGGCCCCTTATACCTCGCCGCCCCCCGAATATCGATATCGAAAATTTCGAATGATATATTCATGTCCATATATTCGCGATATCGAATGTTGATATATGATTATATATATATATATCGACGATAGCGATTTATCGACATATCACAGGCCCAGGTCCGAGAAGTGATGCTTGAAATATACTGGAATCTACAATCAAATTCTAAATAAGTTCTCCATTTCCGTATTCAATGTTGAGGGGGAAGAGTGTGAACCCGAATAGAAATTTTAAGAAAAACAAATGTTAAGATAAAAGTAGGTTTTCCGTCTCCCCTTGAATATAAAAATTAACAGATAACTATTACTGCAATTTACCTTTTACTTCTGTTTCTGATTGTTATCACAAATCAGCGACAGTACACATACTTTACATAGTATACCAATACCAATACACTCTATAACTTTTCACAACCAAGCAAGCCGGAAGATGAATTTCCTGTAATATTAAAGTGGAATATTCTACAAAATAGTCATAATTCATTGGCCATATTTCTATCAGTACTTTGGTACGGACTAAGAGCTACAAGACTAACAGAACTAGAAATTAAAGATTTCATTCCTTTTTTCTCTCAGACTAAAAGACTTCTGCATTTTCCTAAGATTTTCATTTTCTTAATATAAGTCCCCTATCCTGGGCTAATTCTGGCTACCGCGGTTTCGAGGTAATCGGTAAACGAAAGAGCAAAGTTTGTCGACTCTCAACTCTCGACAGTTTGTAAGAAGATATTTCACAGTTCATGTTGTTATTTCTTCGTTACAAAAACACTTCTAGTTGACTCTATTCATGGTGAATTACTGAACTTATAAACATTGACAATTATTGAAAAATGAATAATTATTTTTAAACATAAAAGGCATTACAGTTCACTATAATGCAGTAGTAGAATTCAAAAGTGAAAGAAAATATTGTTTATTTGTTGAGATGCGCAAACTGAATGTGAATAATAAGTGTTTCCCATTCTCTTGTCCAGAGGTGGATCTACGATGGACTTCTGGGGGCTCGGTGGTTGGTAATACTCCTATTTAGAGCTACTTTTAAGAGCTCCAAACTCTGGAATGGGTTTTATTTCTATATAAAAACACAAATATTCCCTTTCTGGGAGGCTATCGCCATGATCGCCCACTGGATCCGCCCCCGCTCTTGTGTAGCAGACTTTGAAGATATTTAGCTCCTGCGATGGTGATTAAGGATTGTAACATCTGGATAATTTTTATACTGATATCGGATAGAAACCTATCCGGATTTGCAATATCCGGTTGACGGACAACAAAACGGATGACGGATAACGGATAATATTAGGATAATGGATGACTGATAATATCCGGATAGCGAATGACGGATAATATAGAGGTAACGGATACTATCCGCATGATGGATAACGGATGACGGATAAGATCCGGATAACGGATGTTATCCGGATGTCGGATAATATCCGGATAATGGATTTATCCGGATAATTTCTAAAATTAAGATAACGGATAATATCTGGATAATAGAACATTCGGATAACTGATTACATCCGGATGACGAATAAAGGATAGTATCCGGATAAAGTATGTGGTTTGAAAAAGACAATATAGGAGAGAGACTTATCAATGCTTTCTCCTCATTGAGTTATTAAAAGACGATCATCGGGCAGTGGTCTTTACCATTGAAAGATATTGCTTCTTAAAATGTTTCCTAGTAACTTCCAATTTTCTTGTTCTTGTTGAGCGCGGTGGCTAATGGTAGACCGCTTACTTTGGCGCGTGGGGTCCTTATTGTTTCGATCCCCGGCCAAATAAGTTTGCGGTGGACAAGATCGTATCCGTAGCTTCTCTCAGGGTACTCCCGCTTCTTGCCACTTTTCACTCCATCAATTCTTCTATTATCATTGACTTGCTTTAATCATTCGACACGGCAGCTCAGTGGTAGAGCGCTTCCTCTTTTGCGTGGGGTCCCTATTGTTTCGATCACCACCCAAGGAAATTTGTAGTGGACAATATCATATCCGTGGTTTTTCTCAGGGTACTCCTACTTCTTCCCACTTTTCATTCCACAAATTCCTCTATTATTATTGACTGGCTTTAATAATTGCGCGCGGTGGCTCAGTGGTATAGCGCTTCCTCTGGTGGACCAATTAACATTGAGGTGGATGAGATCGTATCCGTGGGTTTTCTCAGGGTACTCCCGATTCTTCCTACTCTTCATTCCACCAATTCCTGTATTATCATTAACTTGTTTTAATCATTGGGAGCGGTGGCTCAGTGGTAGAGCGCTACCTCTGGTGCGTGGGGTCCTTATTGTTTCGATCTCCAGTCAAGTAAGTTTGTTGTTGACAAGATCGTCTTCGTGGTTTTTCTCAGGGTACTCCCGCTTCTTCACACTTTCCATTCCACCAACTTCTCTATTAGCATTGACGCTTTAATCGTTGGGCGCGATAGCGCAGTGGTAGAGCTCTATCTCTGGTGCATGGGGTCCTTATTGTTTCGATTCCCGGCCTAGTAAGTTTGTGGTGGACAAGGTCGTATTCGTGGGTCTTCCCAGGTACTCTCGCTTCCTCCCACATTTCATTCAACCAATTCTTCTATCATCATTGACTTGCTTTAATCATTGGAGATGCCTTGGTCCCTTGAGGATTGCGGTGATGTAAGAAATCAGATTCGATCCCAAGCATTTGGGTTGTGATGTAAACCTTTGCTGTGGTTCAGTCTCAGTATTTTATTACGCGAGATAAAGCCATCCATACAGCTATAAATGTTGTTCTATCTTGTGCAAGCAGGTATTGATTTTGAGCCAATTCGGAACCACATTTTTGGCGCTTTGAGGCCAGAAACCGATTTCGGACATTACGCTGTCCTCAAACTACTAGGATCTTTTCAATGTTACATCCGCGTCCAACAACCCCATGTTTAAAAGGGAAATAGAAAGGACTCGTGTCTAAAACTTCCGAACCCAGTTTCTTGAGGTTCAAGAGTAGGGATCGATTTCTGATATCACCATTGTGCTCAACGGATCAAAACCTTTGAAATGTCGCCAACGCCGTCCAATAACTTCATCTTTAACAGGTGAATAGAAGGGACCTGAGCCCATAACGTCAGGACCCCATTCCTTGAGCTTCGTGGTCTGAGCCTGATTTCTGACATTACTACTGCACTCAGGGGCAGTGGTTAGGGATGGGCACGAGCGAGTTCGAGTGTTTTTTTTTTAACTTGATTCGACTCGAAACAGACATCTTTTAGCTCGACTCGGGAACTCGACTCGAAAAATTTCTTCTGACTCCACTCGAAACTGGACTCGAATTTGGATCGAGTTTCGAGTCGAGTCGAGCCAAATCGAGCCAAATCTTGTGTGTAGTTTCAAGTTCCTTTTTCACTTATTCTGCATAAACAATATAATTATTATCAATGTTGCTACTTCCACTACAGCTTATTATTATTATTATTATTATTATTATTATTATTATTATTATTATTATTATTATTATTATTATTATTATTATTATTAAATTCTGTAATTAAGCTTGAAAGATAGGCGGTTTCCATCTGAATACTAAAAACTAGTTAACTGCCGATTTCGGTAGTCGTGAAATCTAGGACACAAGGACATCGTTCACGAGGTTCTGGGTTTGAGTTCCGGAGGATCAAGTATTTGTGCTTGGGCCAAAATTTGTTAAAAGTTATAGCGTGCCAGGAAAACATGTTTAAAACTGTTCTGCCTGGGTCTACGGTTGTCAACGACTTGTGCGGCTTGGCTCACAGCTTATTCAATTTCGAACCGAACCGAGAACCGAACCGGATGTGCACGAGTCGAGACACAATTTGTAAAATTCGAGTCGAATCGAGACTGCTCGTAAAAATCTTGATTCGACTCGAATGTCTCAAAACTCTTCACATATATTTAACAATAGTTTTGAAGAAACTAATCACTCAGAAACAGTTATATATATATATATATATATATATATATATATATATATATATATATATATATATATATATATATATATTATACAGGTGCGGATCGAAGGGGAGCTACAGCCCTCTTGACACTCAGGTATACACTGGATAAAATAGGCTTCAATCCTGCTTTACACTGGATAAAGCGGCAAACAGTGATTTAGTCGCTCCCTTGATCATATCCTGGATCCGGGGCTTTAAGGGTTCATAGCTGTAAAACTATGGGACCTATCGTTAGGGATGCGCACGAGACGAGTCGAGACAGAATTTTCCTGACAAATTTCGAGTCGAGACACAGCTCTTGCAATAAAAAAGAATACATTTTTCGAGTCGAGACATCACTTTTACAGCACATTTTCGAGACGAGAAAGCCTCAAATCTTGTCTCGTGCGCATCCCTACCTATCGTGGTCGGGTTAAGACTTCACTTAGAAACTAATATGTGCGCTATCCAAAAATACAATGTTTCAGAATCTAGAGTACACATGCGACAATTTTTAGAGAGGAACTTTGGCTATGTGCATATAATTTGAAGTACTCACCAAATACCTGTATAAAAATTGTTGCAGAAGTATGTTAGAATTCTAAAATATGGATATTTGGACAGCGCACGTACTAGTTCCTAAATAAGGTCTTGACAGTACTACGGTAGGTCGCCTAGTTTTGGAGCTATGGACCTTTAAAGTTCATTTCTTCATGTTTTTGGCAGCCTATAACTCCGAAATTAAGCATTTGTGCGCCCAGGTTTGTTATTACCTTTTGTCTTATCTTGGTGTCAGGAACAGTATTTCTTCCAGATATGTTTTTGGGGCACTGCCCCCCTCCCGGAGCTCTGAGAGTGCCCCCGGAGGAGACCAAAATATTACGTCTATAATACAATAATAAATAGAATAGTACCAGCAGTGCTCCCCTCACCCTGAACATTTTTTCTGAAAGAACAACTGGTCAGGAATCTCCTTGCATTTTTTAAATGGAGTATCGCATCGCAGTTTGCAGTGCAAATGGGAATGCAATGCAGCGCAAACATGGAAATGCAACATTGCATTTACATGTTTGCACTGCAAATTGAAAAATGTATTGCAAATTGCGATACATCTTTGTGTCTTAAATTACTACATAAGCTAAAATAAGGAGCAAGTTAAAAATATATTACTATTATTTCAAGAAACTTCCCCCGACTTGAAGGGTCGGTTATTGCAAGAAAAAATGCCTCGACTTTGAATTACAATAGTTTTCCACTTTTGTATTTCCTTCCCTTTGTCACTGGGTCATTCTCCAGATCTTCTCAGGTTTCGGGTGATTATCCTTGTTTCTGAGCGTGTAATAATAAAAAAAATGTTCCTTGAAGAAAAGGCGCATTGGCAGCAGATTGGACCTAGCCGATATATGGTATATATAGCATGATTGTGGGTTGGTTAGTAAAACGCAGAAGTGCGTACAGTAGATCAATAAAACAGTAACGGTATTCTTCAATGCCAAAAATACAGTATAGGAAATTACTCATCTTTATCTCTCTTTTCTTTTTGCTTTCCATTTGAAGTACTGATATACCTGATACCCATTTACGTTCCTTGTTAAAAACAACATATGTTTTAGCAAGATTTCTTCTTGGGAGACGCCGCGAACCTCAAAAAACATCCCGAACAAATGGACTCTCTCTTTCTGTGTGTGTTTGAACCAATGAGTTGTTTTTCCTAAACCTAATTGTTGAATTTGCCGCTGTGGTAAAACTATTTCGCTCAATTTGACAAATAATATAATAAAATATAATACTTATCCAGCAATGAGCGTGGATTGCAAGGAAAAGCAGTGAACTCTAAAGTACCCCTGTAGCAGGGGCGGATCCAGAACGGACTTCTGGGGGGGGCGTGGATTGTAATACTGCTACTTAGCTAGTTTTAACAGCTCCAAATTTTGGGATGGGTTTTATTTATATATAAAATAAGAAAGCTTCCTCTTCCGTGGGAGGGGGGCGATTGCCCCGATCGCTCCCTGGATCCGTGTCTGCCCTATAGCCTCTCCTCGAAATTAAATGCATTGATCTATTATTTCCAATTCGAAGTCATTTTCGCTTCCATGTTAATGGTGCCGGAGTTCTTCTTCTTTGTATCTCTGTACTCAAGAAAATAATAATAATAATAATAATAATAATAATAATAATAATAATAATAATAATAATAATAATAATAATAATAATAATAATAATAATAAAGCATCTGAATAATAACGATATTTTTAACCCCCCTTCTTTAAACTTTCTGTGTATTTCTCTGAATCTGGATATGTTGTTTTATAGTGTATAATACAAAAAGGCTTCAAACAGCAATCAGGCAAAAATTATTTGTGTAAAAGACACAAACGCCTTATCAGTGGCTCTGCAAAGAAGTACTAAACAACTGACGTTGTTTCTGCTTGCCTTTAAACATAATGTTACGGTTTACAAGGCACAGACAAAAGTAGAGAGCAACGTGAAATTTCGCCTAAGGGCACCTTCGTTGCTAAACTGAAGACTAGCACTCTGTCAACATATTGCATAGCTATCAATAAGTCACACTCAAAGGTTCTTTCTAAACGTTTTGGTATAACAGGTTAATCAAACTACGCTGTTGTAGGTAAGGGATGAGACTCTGAATGACCGATAAGTGTTGGAGTTCAGAGCCGTAGCTAGAAATTTCGTTGCCCGGGGCGAAGTAGAATTCGGCGTCCCCCGACACTCACCTTACCAAACTTTGACTTTTTCTTTCTGTGCTTTTATTTTTAACATATAACAGAAACACCTTTTTGTTGTTATGCTACGCTGTTTTTTCTTTTTTATCAAGCCGCTTAGACAGACCATTGCAACAGCCAAAAGCGATCGTTATGTATTCTTTAACAAATCAGAGCCACTCTCAAGAGGCTTATTTTAGACCTGCTGCTAAACTTGCCAAACTACCTTGTATACAAATCCATTTGGAGAATAATTATGAAAAAAGCATGGAGTCGATTCTCCTACGTCAGGACGACCATGTTAGACATGGAGTTGCTGGACGCGAGTGGTAGCGTTGGAAAGGCCCGGGTCCCCTGAGTGCAGTAGTAATGTCAGAAGTCTGGCCCAGGCCACGCAACTCAAGGAATGGGGTCCTGACGTTATGGATTCGGGTCCCTTCTATTCACCTATTAAAGATGAAGTTATTGGACGGCGTTGGCGGCATTTAAAAGGTTTTGATCCGTTGAGCACAATTGTGATGTCAGAAGTCGATCCCTAAACTTGAACGTCAAGAAACTGGGTCCGGAAGTTTTAGACACGGGCTCTTTCTATTCCCCTTTTAAACATGGGGTTGTTGGACGCGGATGGTAACATTGGAAAGATCCTAGTCGTTTGAAAACAGCGTAATGTCCGAAGTCAGTTCCTGGCCTCAAAGCGCCAAAAATGAGGTTCCGCATTGGCTCAATATCAATACCTGGTTGCGTAAGATAAAACAACATTTATAGCTGTATGGATGGTTTTACCTCGCGTAATAAAATACTGAGACTGAACCACAGCAAAGGTTTACATCACAACCCAAATGCTTGGGACCGAATCTGAATTCTTACATCACCGCAATGCTCAAGGGACCAAGACCTCTCCAATGTTTAAAGCAAGTCAATGATGATAGAAGAATTGGTTGAATGAAAAGTGGCAAAAAGCGGGAGTACCCTGAGAAAACCTACGGATATCCAACGCAAACTTACTTGCCCGGGGATCGAAACAATAAAGACCACACGCACCAGCGTAAGCGGTTTACCATTGAGCCCCACAACAAGAACAAGAAAATTGGAAGTTACTTGGAAATATTTTAGAAGCAATATCTTTCAATGGTAAAGACCACTGCCCGATGATCCTGTTTTAATAACTCCATGAGCAGAAAGGACTGATATGTCCCTCTCCTATATGGTATTTTTCAAACCATATACTTTATCGGGAATATTATCCTTTATTCTTCAATTCATGAATTGTTTGAGGTTGAAGTGAGCGTAAATGTTTTCATACTTAGGAGTCTGGATATGCAAACCTGCTTACCGTGGGGATTTACTTCTGTGAAATTTGGTCCATGAAGTTATACAAAAACCGGTAAAATAAGGAACGTTAACATTCTTACAATGAGAACAGATTTCAATTCCCGGTGGGAGTTAGCGTACGCACGACTTTATCCTGGGAGACCCGGGTTCGATTCCTGGTGGGAGCTCATGTGTTTCGTATTCCATGTTAATCAGTAGGTCCACGTCTCCTATAGCCACGCAGCTGACCGGGCAGTTAAACTCAAAATCACAATCACCACCACACGGCGGGAGTTTACATGGTTCGGGTTTTACGTTAATCAATATGTCCACGTCATATATGGTCTTGCTGTTGAAAGAGACGTTAAACTCCAAATCAACTCAACTCATTAAGATAAGAGTTCTGAGTTTAATACCAACTTGAAACCATACGTTCAAAACAAAAATTGAAATAAAATGAAATCTTTATGTTTAACGTCCCATGGTTATGCCGGTTAGGCTAAAGGAGACGGTGATAATGAGAAAGGAGTGAAATGGTGGAATGAAGAAAGTGGGAGGAAACGGGAGAACCCCGAGAAAACCCACCAGCACGGCGTTTGTCCACCACAAAGTCCAAACGGCGCGAGCTGGGATCGAATTAGGGACCCGAAGCACCGGAGGTGAACGCTCTACCACTAAGCCACCGCACCCCCCAAAATGAAAATTATTCATGCTTCTGATAACTATATAAAAATGGAGAGGGAGAGAGAGAGAATAAATATGGTTGTATTTTTCATATTCCCAAAGTGGCTTAGTGGTAGAGCGTTCACCTCTGGTGCATGGGGTCCTTGGTTCGATCCCAGCTTGCACAAAGTCAGATTTGTGGTGAAGAAACACCGTGTGCGTTCGTTTCTTCAGGATTCTCCTGTTTCCTCCTACCTACATCGTTGCACAATTTTCGTTCACTTCTCATCATCACCGTCTCGTTTACCTAGCCGACATAAGCATGGGACGTCAAACTTAATTTAATTTCATTTCATTGAAAAAATTACTATAATTCATAATCTGCATCTTTATAAAGCAACTTTAACAATCATATGGATGTATAATGCTTAAATTGAATTAAATCGCAATTGCAGTAATCTGCAATATTTTAGGTTTCTCATTTATTTACATCAAATGTTTAGTTATTTGATACTTTATAGCAAGAATATTAACTGCTATATAAGACACTATTATATACCTGTGGCGTGGAAGACCCTGGTTTGATTCCCAACGGGAGCTCACGTTTTTCCGTTTCTATGTTAATCAGTAGGTCCCGTCTCATATAGCCTCGCTGCTGAAAAGGGCGCTAAACTCAAAATCAACTCAACTCAATAATTATCTATACATTGAATTTAATAATAAGGAGGGAGGCCGAATAAAGAGGGAGACCTTAAAATTTAAAACGTAGGGTCAGTGTGAGTCAGAGAGGTCACGGGGGGTGGTGTGTCACAGTTAGTCACGTCCTGTTGACCCACGATCCACTGACCTACTCACAAATCTTGACCCAATTGACTCACTCCATCTCTGGACTGTACACACAGATAAAGCAGACATATATGTAATCTGACCTTACTTGGCCTTCACTAATTTAAGATAATCTACAAAAAATGAAAGAAAGCAATTTCAAACGCAAAAATATAGAAATGTATTTTCAACGGAACAAAAAAAAAAAAAAGTAACAGCCAAGAGTTGAACCCGAATTTCTGCACTCAGCAAGCAGACGTCTTACCGACTTACCCACGGCATATCTTCCGATTTCTGGTTTTGAAACTTTATTTACACTGCGTGTGTTACCTAACAACGTTACGAGATGTCCTTACTGTCGTGTTAACACGCGTTCCGTAAATTTACGAAGTCGCTCTTTTAATCCAAAATCAATTCGACACACACATACACACACACACACACACACACACACACACACATATATATATATATATATATATATATATATATATATATATATATATATATATATATATATATATAGATAGATAGATAGATAGATATAGATATAGATATAGATATAGATAGCTGCAATGGGTCTATTCCGGACGTTTTCGTTCAGTTTAGACCCCTTTTGCAGTGCACGAAAATGCACAAGGGGTCTATACGGGACGAATGGGTCTATTGAGGACCAAAAATGGGTCTAAGCCGGACGATAGGGGTTTAAATGGGACGGAGGGGTCTAAGTAGGACGACCAGTGCTACCAACATACTTTTCTTGAAGTGTTCAATATATTTTACTGAAACTTTATAAATTATGCTCATCTGATAGTGATTTGGAGTTTAGTGTTTCTTTTCAGCAGTAAGGCTATTAGACACTTGAATCTAAAGTTTGAGGTGGAATCCGAACTACATTTGTGCGTTCCAATTTCTGTTCTTTTTCAACCGGGAATCAAACTCGGAACCCCACGTACCAAAGTCGTGAGTGCTAGCCACTATAGCAACGAGAATAGCAATAACGATGGCATAAGAGCTTGTGGTAGCATTATAGTATCAAACTACATATATCCATTATATTTCTTCCATCTCATTTGGGATTTTTTTTTAAATGAAAAATATTATACTAGTTTCCAACTCTACCATTATTTCAAGATCACTAAAAGTACAGTCATCCAAGTAAACAAAACACATCTTAATTCCAGGTAATTCGGAATACTTAATAAATAAAAAGATAAATACACAAAAACATTAAAATAGAAACGTAAAACATTAAACACTTGATGTAGCATTTACAATTTGGAACATCTTTTCGGTATAATTTATAAATATCTTATTGATAAAGTTGTAGACCGCTTATGGTGGCGATTCCTGGTTCGATGGTGGCTAGTGCCAAGTCAGATTTGGGATATAAAAACACCGTGTGCATCGGTATTCTCCGGGTTCTCCCGTTTCATCTATTATCAAGTGTGGGAGGATTCATAGCCTCCGTAGAAAAAAACATTTTGTAAGCTCCACTATTTTCACGAAATGTGGCCAAAGTCCTTTTTCAAGTATGATGTTGCAAACTAAATGTGTTTCAACTTTCACAAAACTCAAACCGGTTACAAGTATGTGGGGGAAAGTCTATGATGATTATTGAAGTTTAGCATCTCTTTTATGCACCAAGGCTATATAAGACGTAGATCTACAGCTGAAATATGGAATGTGAACGACCATAATACTTTAAAATTTAGGTACTCTTTCATCACGAATCGAACCCATGATCTAATGAACCAAGGGTGCGTGTTAATTACTAGACCAGCAAAAAGTTTGGGGAAAAATTGAAAGTGTATATATTACATCTTGAAAATTGATCTACCAGCTTTCACAAGAACTTAAAAAAAAAAAAAAGTCGTGATACACGGAAGCGAATTAGATTAGTCTCAACTTATGAAACAGTAAAGAGATACCTGTAGTATGCATTCAAAGTTCACTTTGGTAAGGCCTTTGGTAAGAAAAAAATTTAACTTGCGAAAAAGTATTTTAAATTCATCTAGTGGCAAACAGTTTCTAGTCCCCGTGCTCCAATCACCGCAGGCTTCTTAGAGGTACACATAATGATTTATTTATACTTTGTCATTTACCCCACACTTCCCTGACTACAACCCAATTAAGGATTAGATATTTGGAAGCTTCCAGTTAGATGGATGGTAAGGTAGACATAAAGCCTAAATGTATATTAAATAACAAAGGGGCACTGGTATGTTTGGTTTAAGTTAAACATGAAAGATGTACGTAATCTCATTGAACCCGTGCCCTTATGTGTGGAAGCCATGCCATGAATGCAAACTTACAAAAGGGGCCAACCTGATGAGTGTTTCTTTAATTGACAGTTTAGTGTAATGCGAATTTTGATTACTCCCTCAGTAATCAATGCAGCTAATAGGATCATTAATAACAACTAGCTTTTTATTTGTGTTAACATTCTCGGATTTACAGATTCTATAATTCAAAGAGAGAAGGATTACATTCATTAGATTGAATGAGTGGAGAATCGCAATATGTGTTATCACTGGCGTACTTAAGATTTCGTTTCGGGAGGGGCTTTGCTAACTTTCGGGGAGGGGGGCTTTGCCTGTAAATGTGAAAAATTTTGCAAGATATTTCATTTACTTTACTAAGTAAGTAAGTAAGATTTCTGAGGGCTTAAGCCCGGAAGACTCTCCTAAATACGCCACTGTGTTTTATTGTTTATATTATTATAAAATATAATCATTCCAATGCAAAGTAATCATTTTTAATGCACTTAATTTTCCAACTTTAAAAATTTCTAATGTTTCTTCATATGCCAGTATTTACTCTAATTTCTCATCTAAATATATGTTTTGTGAAGTTTTTGTTTTGAGTATATTCTTCTATAGTTATTTTGCGATATTCAATTATTGTCAAATTACTTTAAGTTTAAGGCCACACGAAAGTTCTATGAACAACAGGAATTGATATAGCATAATTAAATAAAAATATTGTTAAACCTACCCAGGGATTAGTGGCCGCATTGGCTTAGTGGTAGAGCGTTCACCTCTGGTGCTTGGGGTTCCTGGTTCGATCCCAGCTCGCGCCAAATGAAATTTGTGGTGAACAAACACCGTGTACGTGGATTTCCTCAGGATTTTCCTATTTCCTCCCAATTTCTTCATTTCACCATTTCATTCATTTCTCACCATCACCGTCTCCTTTAGCCTATCCGGCATAACCGTGGGACATAAAACTCAAGGATTTCATTTCATTTCCTACCCACGGATCAAGGCCGGATTAAGGAGGGCTTAGGGGGGTGTAGCCCTGAGCCTAAAGGCGGATGGGGCCCCCGAATTTGATAAAAGTCTCAACTGGCTGTCTGAAACGAATCATACAAGATACAATCATCATAAGATAAAGTATGACCAAAAATATTATTCTCTTAACTTTCCTATTGCACTTTCACAGAAATGTATTAAGCAAAGTCTACAGGGCTCACTATTTTTTCTAGCCCCGTGTTTCCAGATGATTTAATCTAGTCCTGCCAGGGATCTTCTACTAGAAAGTGATGCATCTGTGCATGTATGTGTACTTGTAAGGAAGTATTCTGCTGGACACAGTCGAGATTAGTAAACCAATAGTACACAATTAGAGAGAGCAATTCTGACATGTTCAAAAATGTATGTAAAAACTGCAGAGTATAAAACTATAGAATTAGAGATTTTACGTGTACAATAGAGACCTGTACGGGCCGGGCTTGGGCGGGCCGAAACTGATTTCTCTTTAGGTCGGGCCGGGCTGGGGCCGATTAATTGCAATTCTTTAATAATTATTGACATTCGTTAAACGATAATTAGAATAAAGTGTGCCCGTGAAAAATGTTACAAAATGAAACTTCCAAAATTTATCGGGCGCGGGCCGGGCTTGGGCCAAGAATTTTAAAAAACTTATCGGGCCAGGCTCGGGCCGAAAATCTCCAAAATTTTTCGGGCCCGGGCTGGGCCTACGTACATTCAGACTGGATTGGGCTTGGGCCGAAAATTTCGGCCCGTGCAGGTCTCTAGTGTACAATAACAGAGTAACTACGGCTTCATCATACTGAGGTTTACTTGCCCACAAATATGTGTATCAGTAGAGGTCAAAGCAGGATGTGCATTTACTGGGCGAGCATCGGCAATCTTTACTGATTTGCCATCGGAAAATCCTGTAACCAAGCATTCTGTTCAAAATAAAAGTTAGCAGATGGTTTTATATACATACAGATACAAAAGTATTTTAAACTCATGATGAAAATTTTCTATTTTTGATTACTATATTACAATATGTTGATGTTCTTATGTTTAGTTTGTTTGGTTACACCAGACCCACCACTCTCTGCTAATACTTTAATATTATTAACAGTACAAAAATATTTCTGTCTTCAACTGCTTTTTCATCATGTGACCATCTTTCTATATAAGATTGTTCTGTTTCAGCTTCTAAGCTGTAAGTTATCTTTTCGTAATTGATTCTTCGAGATTTCTTTCCTTCACAGTTTAATTTATTATGACTATTACGGTGTTGCTATCGTGTTTTAAGGCAATTGGGAAACCCTTACATTATGAGCTATCAAATCTTTGTTTCAAAAAAAAAAAAAAAAAAAAAATACTATTGGAAGTCAACGCGTTGCCCACACACGATTGAGTCAAAGTATGCCATTTGATTCGCTGTTGCCATTTGTTGTAAGTTCAGATAGATAGAAGCGCCTCATATTCAAGGGGTCTATTCGTGTCGTTTTCGGCACTTTTAGACCCATCTTGGAATAAACTAAAATATGCAAGGGGTCTAAAACGGACGACTAAATGAAACAACGTTTTCGACTATTTTTCTATACACTGCTATGACTCCCGTTTTAAAAGGCTGAAGAGCTAGCTACCACGAGACAAAAATAGCCAAAACTTGTTACAAATATGGCTTTTGGCTATAAAGTGTAATCTACATTCTCGATATGCTTTACAGTATTTTCATTCTCTCTGTGAAGAAGAAAACATACTGTAATTATACAGTAAATAGACATGATTTATGGACACTACAGTGCGTCAATGCAAGTTTTCGGTTAGTCTCAGCTAGTATGTCTTCTGTCTATTTACACGAAGCAACTCAGAGATTATTGTGTGTTTATAAATTGACTAAATATGGATTAGTATTAAGTAGGTATTAAATTTTGAAAATAAAAAAATAACAAAATTATTACTGAAAATCATAACAAACACATTATTTCCGCTTACTTGTTATGGTATATCGTGTTAAGTTAAAGCTACAGGTAAAGTGAATTCCCAAGAGGAAAAGAATATTAGTGAGGTACTGACACGTGAAAACTAGAGGTGATTTATTGCTTTACAGCTCCATTTGTCTGCCTTTACAACAGGCTATGCAAAGAATATGCCAATCAATGAAACGAGCTGGTGAGTACGGTCGATTTTTGCTTATTTGGTAACAAGAAAGTATTCCTGGGTATATAGCATCTTCTAGTGATAAAATTGCGCAAAGTATAACAAATAAGTTTTCGATTATTTTATTAGGTGTAATCTGACGTTCTTGTTCATAAACGAAGCTACATAATATAATGTTTCTGTAATGATATGATCCGTTTTATCTGTTCTTCATTCACGGCTTAGTATGCTACAGAGAATAGAAACTGGAACAAGTACTTTGACACTATTCTACGTTGCGGCACTAAGCTATCTCACGTAGTCACATCTCGACTTTCGAGATTGAATTTGTTTCTAAAATGAATTATAATGTATTATTGTCTAGTTGAATTCTCATAATATAGAGTTTTATCGTCACCCATTTATAATTCTTTAAAGATGCAGATATAAAAATAATAGAATGGAACAAAAGATGAGGAAATTCAAATTACATAGATTGCTTTCGAAACTATCTTCATTTCCATTGTTATTTCTACGGCCAAATTGTCTTGTTACTTAAGAGTTTCAAAGTGGAATTGGACTTAAAGAAGAATTCTTCTATCAGCGTATATTTACAAGAAAAATGTCCGTTTTCGAGGGTCCATGGATCGTTCGATAATTATCGTAATATAATCACCTATTTATGTGTTACTCTCTTGAGGAAAGACAAATAATTTCAGGAAAACTTCCTCAAACAATTTGGACTATTTTACAAGGGTTTCAATACTTCTCGGAGAACTTAAAATACACATTCCGAAAATATAGTTACAACTACAAATTGATTTGCTGGTGTAGTCATGTGGGTCGTGTATTATACGTCATTATCCTCAGCACGAACATACTTTCCGAACAAAACCATACACACATGTATTCTGAATTCCTAGTTGTTGTTATATTCGTGAATATTTAAGGATAACTTGCCAAAATAGTGATTTGTTTACTTTTACACAAAATGGTGCACAATCGCGGCCCCAGAGGCCGGTTAAGGCACGAGAAATACCACGAATAGCCTTAGAAGACTGACAGATTATTACAAATAGGAATGGGCACGAGTCGAGTTTTCAGCCGAGGCAAAGAAATTTTCTGTATTCTAGTCACACTTTTTAGGTCGAGTTTCGAGTCGAATCGAGTTTGATACTTCGTTCACCCGTGCGGCTCCTTTTAGCACATTTATAGATCATAGATTTCTTTGTTTCGAAAACGAAAGCTATGAAAAGGTAAACAGTAATGTGGAATAATTTCAGTGTTGCTCCCGAGAAAGGGCAATTCTCACATCTCGTCACATCCCGAAAACGAGACGAGACTGCATTACTCTGAAACAACACGAGACAATCTGAAATATCGTCTCATGAACATCGCTGTATGTAGCAAAATCAAGCTAAAATTTTGTAAATAGGATTCTTTCCCAGTAGTTCGAGAAAAAGCTAACACAGTGCTTACTAACCTGCGGATGAACTCGGAAGAATAGTGTGAAAATCTATTACCGTAGAACCCCGATAATCCGCCGCAAGGATCTACACCGACGAACCAAGCGTAGGTATAGGCCCTCATATTCCATGTTTCTACGCATGTGGGTTTCGTCCCCGAAGCTCCTCTCGGGGCTTCTCCCTCAGACTCCGAAGTAACTTTTTTAACTTCGAGAATTAGAAAACACTACTTTTTGCAACAATTATCACTTAAAATTTTTAAGTTGACCTCAGAAACACTATGACAAGGTTCTTTGGAGCATTTTTACAGAATTGAAACTTTTGAAACTGTTACACTTTATTCTCATCCATTTCCCTCACATGCATATAGTTATTTTTTTAGGGTGGCCTTTTGATTCAGGAGTTACTAATACGAGCACCTTGAGTGCACTTTTATATAGAATTCAAAACTAAGTTTGAAATTATATAAACTTTTATTTTCATTCATTTTAAACCAACTACCACCAATTGAATGCATGTGCACCTCGACTAATTTTTCATTTACTGTTCCCTTTTTTTTTTTTTTTTTTTTTTTTTTTTGAGAAATTTACTTATTTAGAGCATTGTTTTCTGAATGCTACGTTTCTTTAAGAAAATATTCAGATCATTTCAACAAAGTGGACAAGGAATAAGTATTTTTTCTGTTGCAGTGCAGCTGCACCCCTGCTTGCTGCTTAGCATTCTGCAACGATTCATTTTCTCAGGGATTTCCAACAATGTGTTACAGGCTTTGTGAAAGATTTGTTTTCAATATTATTAAAAACATCTGATGTATTATTACTTTCATGAGCAACAAACGTCCATCTGCACACATTATCCCCGTATATACAGTATATTATATAGGATGTGAGTGTACTGTATAAATAAACGGTGCCCCATAAGTCTGGTTGCACAGGCCATCTAGATAGCGATTAAAGATATGAAAAAGTGATGAGACATAAGAGAGCAATGCTACTGGAAAGTATAGGCTTTCGGTCTAAAATGTTGCAATATTTCAAATTGGACCAAACATCTCTGCTCTACAGTTGTGTAGCGCTCAATTAAAGGATAATGTAGCGTTACCACGCCACGCCATTAATGGACAAAGCGGATGAAAGACGGGGTAGTTTGAAGTGTTCTGAACCAAGAAAGATGAAAGAGGAAGAGACGAGCATATGAAGGATGAAGGATCACATCCCACTTCAATGTTCACGGCACTGGCGTCACCACAAACCTTAGTAATACATACGTTGATTCAACGTTGAAATTTCATTTATTGTGAAACGAATAAACCGTTTAATAGGCAGACATTTTCCCTTTATCCAACGCTGGAGAACAGTACGAATTAACATTTAACTACCAGTTGTTGTTCTGAAGACAAATTCTTTAATCTATTAGGCCACTTCTATTTAGATAGTAATGCTCATTGCTCAGTAGACAGATATTTCTTTTTCTATATTTTCTGTTATTATCATAACTAAATATCAACGTTTTAATAAACATATGTATAGTAAAATTCACTCTTTTTTATTTATTTATTTATTTATTTATTTATTTTTTTTTTTTTTTGTATTTGCCCCTTCCTCTTGTGTATGAGTAGTAACGGTACTGCCAAGAATATTGAAGTCGCGTGTAATCACTCAGCCGGTGGAGTAGAGATCACTCTGCCTGCCACGCGTTATTTAGTAGGTCGAGGTTGGCAAGAACCCTGCTCCGGTAGGACATCCTGACTGAGGGGTTTCCTGATTTATTCAGTCCCTTCAGGTGAATGCTGGGATGATAGTTACTCTTTTAGGTTAGAGCCCCTTTCTCTCTTAATCCTTGCCCAACCTAAAGGTCGAATGTGACCTCGGTGCTGAAGGTCCGAACTCCTCCTTGTATGCTTCCCTTGAACAAAGAAAATGCTCGCTTGTGATCCTTTTCCTCTTCATATATCCGCCATCCAGTGTACTTCAAACTACACAGGATTTGACTCGAGTCGAGTTGGATAAATTTTCCGAGCCGAGCTCTCGAGTGGAATTGAAAGAAAACTCGCTCGAACTCGCCATGTCCATCCCTAACTACAAGCCATCATGGCAGTAGATTCTGACTTTAGGGAGAGTTTTGTTCCGATCTTTGATTTCCATATTACTTTGTTTTTACCACTTCCAAATTTAATCGATTAAAAAGATAGAATTATGACGTCATTCTATTAACATCTAGCACTCCAGAATTTTCCGTGCCTTCACAGTAGAGACTGAGATGAAATGTTTAGAATCTGTGGAAGTTTATTTTCCGCGATTGCAAATTACACAGAAGTATTATTAACGAGGAAAAGGGGCGTTAGAGGGCCAATAGCCAGCCGGAAAAATGAAATGAAATCTTACGTCCCAAGGTTATTTCGGCTAGGCTAAAGGAGAGGGTGATGATGAGAAATAAATGAAATGGCAGAATGAGGAAAGTGGGAGGAAACGGGAGATTCACGAGGAAACCTACGCACACGGTGTTTGTCCACCACAAAGTTTACTTGGTGGGAGCAGGGTTTGAACCCGGGACCCCATACACCAAAGTAAACACTCTAGCACTGAGCCACCGTGGCCTCGAATAGCCAGACGGATTTCTTACGTGAGGGAGATATGAATACCGAGGATGCAATGGCAAAGTCACCAAAGATTACAAGAAAGAGTTTATTTATATCATACAGAATCTGGGAAGAATTGAAGCTCTTTTACAAATCTTATGATATAAACTCACTTGGCTCATGAATATTTATGCTGTAACAGACATGCCATTTGTGTACTGTAATAGAGATGCATATTAAGGCACACAAATCCAAGACTAGAATGTTTTATCAGCAATACAAGAAAACTAGAAAATACAGCGGTACATAATTTAATTCAGTTACATACTTTATGTTTACAGAAAAATACAAAGTATTAATTTTAGAATACTTTGGTTTGAAATTCTTGAAATAGCAATATCCCTGAGGAACACATTCGCTACATCTACTAAGAAGTATATCAAATATCACGTTTTATGCAAAAATAAGTAAAATGTGATTTATTGTTCAACATCAGTAATAAAGACATTAAAAGATACATTAAACGAATGTATTAATTACATGGTCTCATTAACTATACACAACTATATTTCCAGTTTTCCAGCTGTGTGAAATATGAATGCTACGTCGTGAAAAACGAATGACATAAAATAATAATATTATTAATAATATACAGTGAAACCTCATAATGACACCGATAAGATAAAAGGTTGATTCAAAATTGTGTATACTTGTACACCTTTGTAAGTTGGAAATTATTGTACTGATTGCAATGGAATTCGCGCTATAGCTATTCTGGTTGACGCTTTTATCGGTGATATATTTTAAAACCTATAAAATATACCCATATTTCTTAGAACATAGTAGGGAGAGAGAAGCTGTTGAAAATTCGACACACTAAGGAATTTGCTACATGCATCTAAATATTGCCTTTAGGAGTGTTAATAAGAATATATCATAATTCATGTTATACAGACATTAATAATAACTTATACCAAACACACACACATCATGCCCCAGATGACTTAATAAAAAGATGAAAATAAAGGAATGTAACACTCATAGGCGCCGACTTGAAGAAAATATTGGGGGGCACTGGCGCAAATCCCGGGAGGATGAGAGGGACATGTCACCCAATCTTGGACTTGGGGGACAGTCCCCCCAATAATCTGACGTGAAAAGTGCTTTTTGGGATAAGTGTTATGATTTGTGTCCGTCTGCCATAAAGGAATGTATGATGGAATTTATTTCTCTTAGCTTTCACCGGTATATATATATATATATATATATATATATATATATATATATATATATATATATATAAGAAAGAATCGCATTCTGTAGTATTTCAAACTGAACTTCGTGCTGTAGTGAGTTTAGTACTTTCATCAATATGTATTAATTCCTCATCCGCTACTTGAGCACAAATTGCAATAAATGCCAGAGGAGAATATGCCCCTCTCCTCATTCTGGAAAATTGTCTCAGCTGTAGGTACGGGCAAAAATCCCGGGGAAATTGGGAGACATGTCCCCCAACATTGGAACTGGAGGCTCCCCCTATATTCCGTTTTTAAAAGTGCTTTTTTTCAGATAAGTGTGATGATTTGTGTAAGACTCCCTCAAAGGAAAGTGAGATGAAATTGATTTCTTTTCTTTTGGCTTTTTCATTTTTAATGAAAATGAAGGTGTGCGACTGTGCGTGACGTAACCTGATGTGAAATCTTATCTTCTCCTCTCTCCTAGACCCTAGCACACGAATAGTACATAGACTACCCTACGTCAGTAGAACCCATCTTTTCAGTAAACGCGTATTTCATCTATTTGTAGTATTAGCCTAAGCATCTACTCATGCTTCGTAAGTAAAGAAAAGAATTTAATTGCTGGAATATTTTCTCCATAATCTTAAGGTTACATCTGTTAACTAAAGTGTATATGACACGTGTCAGATTTCTGTAACGATTCCTGTAATGCTGTTGAGATTATCATCATTTTGCTCAAATAAGAGTATTGTTGCGTCATACATAATTTTCTTTCTTCATAGTTTTGGGGAAGTCATTATTTATATTATTATAAAACAAGTGTCCAAAATTTTAACGTGGATAATTGTTGATGCCTAATTGGAAACATACCAATTATAAATATTCATGTATTAAGATTTCAGAATGCGTTCACGGCAGTGATTTGTAATACGGATGTGTACTACTACTACTTCATCTACATCGCCGAATATATAATATACTCTACAACGTGTTCATCACAGAAATCAGATTCATCTACCATAATATGAAAATCTTTGAGTTTTATGTCCCATGGTTATGCTGGCTGTGCTAAAGGAGACTGTGATAATGAGAAATGAATGAAATGGTGTAACGAAGAAAGTGGAAGGAAACGGGAGAACCGCGAATAAACCCACGCACATGGTGTTTGTCCACTACAAAGTGCACGTTGCGGGAGCAGGGTTTGAACCCGGGACCCGATGCATCAGAGGTGAACGCTCTACCACTGAGCCACTGCGGCCCTTTACCGTAATATGGATTTCATCTCCCTTCCCTAGAATAAGTCTCAAATCTGCCCACCTCGCAATGTTGCACACAACCAGTGGGGCCTTTAGGATTTTGTTTCGAAGGGCTACGCCCAACACAGAGAAGGAAGTGGCAATTGCCCACCTGAGTTTGAGAATTAAATGTATTTTAATTTATGCATAAATTGAAATTTCAATGGCAAGAATTGCAGACCGATAAATTCTATGTGGTATAATACAAAAACTTAGGAGTGAATCTCACCTTTTATTCTATCCATAGAAGAAAAAGGAAGTATATTCTTGGCCTACCTAATTTTCTAGGTTAATTATTCCCCCGTTTTGATTTTCTTTAATTCAAACATTTTCTTCTTTTTAAAATAACAAAACGATATAATTTTTCCTTTGTTATAATAACTAAAGTTCCCTTATGTTGATATCCATGCAAGTTGGTGTGGAACACCAGTTTCGCTTATCAACTCTTGTTAGTTTAGGTGTTACTGATGACAGCCGACTTGAATCACAACTAACAACGGTCGATAAAGTATGATAGGCGAAACCAAAGATAGTAACATCAAGAAAAAGAAACAGAAAATTAGAAAGGAACAAAGAAAGAAACAGAGGACGCAATTCTTACATTATATGAAATTTGGCAAATACACTATTATTTCTGAACAAAGAGCATAAGAAAATGGAAAGTCAATGAAATTCTTGGAAATGCTAAGAAGGATTATTGATTATTGTTCTAAGTGGAATGCGAAAAACTAACATATTTATTACGGGGCGATCTTGAGCCCGATAGCACCCTATACGCCACTGAAGACAACTCTGCTCCCCTGATCCTCCACAACATTGTTATAGAATTTCATAAATATTTTGAACATTGCTTATATATATATATATATATATATATATATATATATATATATATATATATATATATATATATATTACCCTTCCCGCTCAATGTTGGAGACGGATTTGCGCCGATCGGGGGGGGGGGCAAATAATGAATAAATATATCATCATATTTAGACGTTTTCTATCAGGTGCTGGATAAAAGCCCCTCTCCCAAAGGATCTCGGTCCGCTCCATCCGTTCCGCTGCGAATTTCAAGACCTAAATCAAATTTGCCTAAAACAAATTCAAGTTCAAAATTTGGGAACTTCACTGCAAGTTTGCTCACCACATTGATCGTCCCTTGTCATATCAGTGCTGCGATAGCGTTAGTTGAAGCTTCAGTGCTCTATTAAACACAACTTTGGAAGTGGCGTTTTGTATCGAATAAGAAGGTTGTTACTAATATTGAATTAAAGGTACGACGAAGTTTACGACAGTTCTCCTCTTTGTTACTTTTTCCTAAACTGGATTATATTGGGGGGCGAGGACCCCACCTTTAAATATTGGGGGGGCAAAAGTTTCCTGCCCCTTTCCCCCGAAGTCGGCGCCTATGATGCCCGCTATTCGCACAGGTAGAATAAATTTTATGAAAAATATTTCAAAACATTGCAGCAATGAAAAACTCGATCGACGGATTTTAGACATAGAATTAAGCATAGAACTTACTCGTTACTCGTAAGTTATGTTTAAAACTACGGGTTAAGTACACTACTTTTAAAAATAAAACTCATAATTGAAGAAAACTCGACACGAAATGAAAGCTTAACCTATTTTTGTTTTTGGTTTGTTTGAGTTTAACGTCCCACTCTTACGCCGTGGTGGCTGAAGGAGACGTGAACCTACTTATTATTGTGGAATCAGAACCACTTTTTTCGTATCACGTGGGAATCAAACCTAGGGCTACGCGCGCCGAAGGCAAGCGTTCTAACCTCTAAACCAAGCATGAGTCCTCAACATCTTCGTTTTACTCCCATTGAGATGAAGAACAACAATGATGTACAGTGAATTATAATGGAGGAACCCATGTAATGAAAATGCAAAAGAAAGGTAGAATAAAGCTCAAACCCCGCGTTGTACACTATAAAATTCACATGAAATTTCCTGTCATTGAACAAAGGACGAATATCACCAGATGTTATACCTTTAGCATTTAGTCACTGCGGCACCCTTTAGGGATCACTAACCCGATTACCCTTTCCCCCTTTTTCACAGGTGTCTCTTTCCAAAGTGCTTGTGATCCATGTGACCTCTGTAAACTGCATCTCAAGTATCCAGTTGTGTGAAGAAATCGGTAGTGGATAGTCGGGAAACGGATAAAGCTAAATCACAGCAAAAGGTTTCATAATGCGGAAGGGGTGGGGAACTCCTTCCATGTGGCAAATTTTTGGTTCAATACATGAAAATAGAACAAAAATTTTACACAACTGCATTTTTGTTACTGACGGGAGTGAAATAGATGTTCTATCAAGTTAAATTTTTCCTTTGTGTTCTTAAATCCTTTGAATTTCCCTTTACGATGAATGTTTCAAGAAAACTATGTCAGTTGTTTTTTCATTCTTTTTCTTTTTTTTTCTTATTATAAAAAAGCAACGCTCTCTTGTCACTTGCTCAAGTGTTACGAATGAGCTAGTGCATTTAGAGTAGATATTTGCTTTCACTGTTTGTAGGCTCTACTGTCTGTGTACCCTAAAAAAACTTCAAAGATATGGTTGTCTTTCCTTTTTATCTGGCACATAGAAATAAGCTTAATAAAATATGGTACCATTCTTATCATTCATGGCATCAGCCATTCACATTTTACATATAGTTGTATCTGACACCGCCTGTGTGAACAACAGTCCTGGTGATGATTTATGGTGATTTATTGATTACTCTCAATACTTATATGAATGATTCGCTAATAATGATCGCAAATTGATATAAAATTGATCATAAAAAATCATTAAAACTTTCTAAATTAAATTATAGTTGTTTTTTTTTATTTGAAACTAAAGCTCTTTTAAAGAATCGTCGAATTTGAAGGAGTTCGGGTAGGGATGGTATACACACGAGGCTGCAGTTCCGGTTTCGTCTCGTTTGACAAATGTGGCCTCAGTCCCGATCTCGTCTCAAAGTAAATAGTATAAAATAAATGACATGTGTAAGTAGTATCATTTTTTGCTTTTATTATTCAATTTGAATCGTTGTGTGGCATATCTATCTATCTATTCGTAGCTAGTTGGCCAACACTCGTGCTTTTTATGTGTGTTCGCGGGTTCAATCATTAGGGTGTATATCAAACATTGGATAAAACTCGAATAGTGATCCACATTTCACTTTAAACAACAGATATTATCATATAACATCAGTACTTGCTATGCAGAGAAACTCTTCACAGTCAACTTCAATACAATAGTTAATTTCCTTCCTGCTGAATCAGAGTTATTCAATATCCTACCAGATAACACAGTAGATAGCAGCAAGAATGTATTTGAATGATAGGAAATTTAAATTTTACAATTTCTCATTTATTGTTCGCTACCAGAATGCCCGTTCTTTGCACGGGGAGAATAAGTTTCATTTTGGACATATAGGGCAAAAATACTGTCATCAATCAACTATGAATTCGACACTAATATCGATCATTTTCAATAATTTTTAAGTCACCATCCCCTTTAAGAGCACTAATGGGAGCTGGACTTGGAAGATTTAAACAGCATCGGAAGTGTCACTGTTCGTCTCAGGGACCCCGAAAATTATGGATTCGACACTACTATCGGTTATTTTTATATATAGTATATCGGATGTCCTAAAAATGGCACCCACAAACTACAGAACACTATTCTGCAGGTCAAAATAAAGGGAAAATCTTATATGATGGAATGCTCTTCGGGGCCTCCCTCAGCTGGTATGGGGAATTAAAATTTCACTATGTGGCAATACCGCATATTAATTTAGAGCATTAGCAACGCTCTACAAATCCATCAAACAGTTATATCGATTGTTAAGATAATAATTGGTGCTACTATCAACGTCTATTGACTTCACGGGCGTCTCTGGCGGTCTAAAGAGGGGACGCGTCCCCCAAATATTCTGAGTACGAGATAAATGGATCAATGCTGAAAGTATTTAGATATATGTGGAAGAAGTAAAAATATAGGCAGAACAAATTAAAGTTATGCCTGTTCTTAAACATTAGGTTAACGTGAATAGAATGTCCGCCTGACGTATGTCACTTTGAAAGAAGGGTTTTATTTATTTATTTATTTATTTTTAAAGTTACGCTTCTTGGTTAGTCAAAGTAGTATCTGCTGCAGGAACATAAATTTTTCATTGCTTAACTAGCAACAATTGGTTTCCATGACGAAGGGAGACTGGATAAGGGGAGGAAAGGATGTATAGAAAGTTTATCTGCGAATTAAGAAGGGAAATCTACAAGGACGGAAATATACAATAGAAGCGAAGGTGACCAAAAAGAATTTTAAAAGATAGAGAAATTTGAATATTATATATGAGAGTAAATTTCATGCGAATACTGTAGAAGGACAGCAAGGGACAACTACTATGACAATATATAAACTAAAGATAGAAATGAGTGTTTAATGAGTGAATTGAGTTTGAAGAAGATGGAAAGAATACATTGAGGAGTCGGATGACACCAAGAATAAACAGTACATTTTAGACATTAAAACGGAAAATGAAGTAAACGAGGATGGTTCATTGGAGAAGTTCAAAAACATACAGCGAAATGAAGAACAAAAAGGTAGATAATATACCTTTTGAGTTCATTAAGAACGCAGAAGAAAAAATTTTAAAAAATCGAAATTCACAATCAAATCAAGCATCATCATAAGACTTCTTTCAGAGAGTTAAGATTTTGTTAGCTAAACAATCAAAATATATGAGAACTATAAAACTACACTGCTGCAAATGCGTTTAAGAAAACTGAGTAGGAATTCAACGGTAGGAATATCAAGGTGAAGAATTTACCTAATAATCATATTATATACAAGCATAATTTTATTCGGCAAGTAGTCTAAAAGTCATGGAATAAAATTATGATGAACTGTGTTGCTAAGGCTAGAAAGAGCGGATGTCATTAGTAAAGTAGATTTCAGTTTACTCATAATTTTCACATAACTTTAGTTGAGATCTACTAGCATTCTAGTCGTCCCCGACCCCCAATTTTAATATGCTAGAGACGCCCATGATTAACTTAACTGTCATCTGGCAAGAATCGGCATTGGTAGATCTAATCAACGATTCTTTATCTGCGACGTTGCCACAAAGTGCAATTCGCTTTTGAAGACAAGGGCCCGAAAGGTACACATATGTACATATATGTACACACACACACACACACACACACACACACATATATATATATATATATATATATATATATATATATATATATATATATATATACCCATTCCTTCCTCCAATTTGCAGAGCTGAATTTGGATTTAAACGACATCGGAAGTTTCACTGTTCATCTCAACGACACTTAAAGCTATGGATTCGACATTAATATCGGTATTTTTCAATCATTTTTAAATTAATCCCCCTCCCCTTCCCTTACATAGTACCGCTAAAATGAAATAATAAAATCCATCCCAGGCTGGAACTCATCTTATGTTGAAAATTTGATTGTGATTGATTGAGTGGTTCAAGAGTTATTAAGTCACAAAAGTAGTCATTTTTATTTTGTATATAGCCTATAGATTACATTCTGCTTTGACTGCCATGTTAAACAAAGAAAATCACGTTCATTATCTAAACAAATAGATATTTTACTACTACAATAATTGTTTCAAATATATGAAATGCTTTATTACCTTTCACAAGACCAACTTTAATTGATATTTTATAACACGACCTTCTTACATTCTTATGATGAGCTTATTCTCCATAAGTTGTAGGACCACTTCTCAAATACTCTCGGTGCAGAAGGGAATGCTAAACTCAAATCAAACAATCACCTTTTATTAACTATAGTCTCAGTTGCGTCATAAATCGAGTTAGGTTTGAACTCAGATGTCTCTCGTAGTTCGAATTGCACTTTCCGTTTCTTATACAAGCTCATACGATCGTGATGCATTATATAGGTTTTTTTTTTTTGTTGTTGTAAAGAATGAAAATTACAAATTGTTGTATACTTCCGTGTTTATAGTGGAGCAAAACGAAACTGCTAGAATTTTTGATATAATTACGAAAAAAGCACAATTGCGTAACAATAACAGAAAATAAAAATTTAAATCTCAGAATGCTGAATACTATGATTGAATTAAAGTTTACAAAAATATCCCCTTTCGGGTATCATGGCTTAAAAATCTGTTTGTGGCACTCATGACTGTGGGGGTGATGACGATGAGTGCTCAGTACATAGAGTACCCTCGCCGTTAATGCTGGCTTTCTCAACCGGAGCTCGCTACTACTTTCTTTCAAGTAGCTTCCTAATTGTCCTTATGACGCCGGGTGCATGCCATAATGCCAACACTATCTAGTGAGTATGCATGGTCGGGAATCGTTCCTCAAGCCAGAACCGATACTCCTTGACCTCGCTGATCTCACTAGGGCATTGCCGAGTTATTTAAACATTTACAACTTCGCTTTCCACTGCATTAATTAGTTTTACATCGTTATCTACGTAATATAGAAATTTATTTTTATTCCATACATACAAGCGGTTGTAATAAAACAACAGGGAATTTTAAACGTATATTTCTGTGGATAATTCCTTAACTGTGTAACCAGGGACGGATCCAGGCTGAGTATTGCTAGGGAAGCAGTCGTTCGAGCTCAAAACCAGTAATATTATATTGAAAAAAAAAAAAGTCAAACAATTTTATAAAAGGGAATGGACTCTTCTGTACAATTAACTTGTTTAACCATTAATACTGATGGATTACTACTACTAGTACTACTACTAGTACTACTACTACTACTACTAATAATAATAATAATAATACTAATAATAATAATAATAATAATAATAATAATTATTATTATTATTATTATTATTATTATTATTATTATTAATAGTAGTAGTAGTAGTAGTAGTAGTAGTAGTAGTAATAGTAGTAGTAGTAGTAGTAGTAGTAGTAGAAGAAGAAGAAGAAGAAGAAGAAGAAGAAGAAGAATAAGAAGAATATGATGCCAGAACCTTAGGTCTATTAACTTTCTGCACTATCAAACTAGAATTTCTAAAACTGCAATATTGACAAACACTTGCGAACAGATAGCGTTTAAAGCTTATTGTCTACCAATTGTTTAAGAAAGCAGAAATCGGTTTTCAGAACGCTGCTGATTGTCATTACTGCTGACTACCACAGCCAATTATTGGTGCTGATTGCCACGGCTGGCGCTGATTGTCAATATCAAGGTACTGATTGTCACGATGGCGTGCTGACTGCCACGAGCCTGAGAGGAAGTTGCTAGACGTAGCATTACCGGACGTCAAGAAGCATGAAAGAAACGTGACCAACCTTAGGATCGTGTTGTTCAGACCAATTTCTAACAAACGTAAACAGATCTCTGTATGTACTTTCAGTTTTGTCAGGGAGCGGTACGTATAAAATTGGTACGATTTATATGTTCTCAGTTGAATTCCCTATGTCAGCATGAACTGTTTACAGCTGCGCAAATTGTTTCGAGCAGTTCTTGAAAATTCCATCAAAAAACACTGCTGGCTGTCTCTCACAACAGAGATGGAGTGGGTCAGTGGGTCGGTGGGTCAAGTGGGTCAAGTTTTCTGGGTGGGTCAGTGGGTCGTGGGTCAACAGTATGTGACCCACTGCGACCCACCACCCACCGGGACCCACTGCGACCCACCACCCACCGTGACCCACTGTCACTCACCACCCACCGTGACCCACTGCGACTCACCACCCACCGTAACCCACTGCGACTCACCACCCACCGTGACCCCCTGCGTACCACCGACTCAGTATGATCTACCGACCCTCTCTGCTCACTGCATTGTAGACAGTATCTTCTGAGGACTGGTAAATTTGTCTCTGTTTTACTTTCAAGACCTTCTTTTCCCTTTCTTTTCCACTTGTTTCTGTCTACTTACCTGAGGTGAGTATATCTAACCTAGTGAAAAAAGAACTTCAGGCACTTTTGGATATTGATATTTTTAATAGTAATAATAGCAATAGCAGTTATACTACTACTTGGCTTTCGAGACCTGTGAGCTTTTAGAGGAGCTAACTACTGGAAAATATACATTTTTGAATCAGTGTAATATATAAATTATTATATTAAAAAAAAAAATGAATGTAACTATGCGTGCCTGATCATCACGGTCAAATTGCAAAGTCAAATGAAATTACTTTTGGTATATAGTTAGGCCTTAATCCAAATTGGGATGTTATATTGCTTTCATTATAATGCATAATATCCTAAGGAGGTAGTGAATTTTTGCAAACAAACAAACAAACAAACAAACAAAAAAGAGTATCTCGCAAGCCGTTAAACTTGGGAGCTGAAATTCAGTGTATTAACTCTTTATTGAAAATAAACAGTGTGTGTCCTACCATTTTTTAAAATTCTCCTATATGTGTGGGGGGCAGTGGCGTATTTACGATTTTGTTTCGGGAGGGGCTTTGCCTGGAAATGTGAAAATTCTGCAAGATATTTCATTTACTTTACTATACTAAGTAAGATTTCGGGGGGGCTTAAGCCCGGAAGCCACCCCCTAAATACGCCACTGGTGGGGGGGGCACTTTCTATATATGGAAAATTGGTAGTGAGTTGGTTTGTAAAAATGATCGAAAACGATCTATGTTATTTAAGAAAAAAATTAGAAACAAAAAATACAGTGCTTGGCTTCATATATCCATTGCTTTCTGCTATAATAATTGCTGAAGCTTATGTTTATTATATGGAGCGCTTACAGCACAGGGCAATCAACCCATAAAGTTGTGAGAAAAATAGGCATAAAATTTGTACTGTAAGCTTAATTACACGGAAATTTGAAGTTTGGATTGTACGCATAATTGTATGGAAAATTTTACACTTTTTCTCTCTTTACGTTGTTCTACTTACTTTGATTTGGAACTTTGAAATTTCATCCTTTTTTCCACTGAAAAGTATTGATAATTCAACAAAGAAATAATTATACTATGATAATTTAATTGAAATTCATCGTAATTTGGCACATGGCAAACAGCAGTGTGGTAATTGAAGTTGAAGAAGGAGGGAAATTCCCATTCAACTCTGAACACTTTCCAGGAACCTCGTTCCCTTTTGCTTTCTAGACGGGGGAGGAAACTTGGTAATGGTATCAAACCTTCATGTGTAATTACAAAAATTAAATTTATAAACAAATAAGAAACCATCAGTTTATCAGGCTTTAATGGATAATTTATCCACAAGATTCCCTATCAAAGGCGTGGTAGATGAAGTTTCTGTTCTACATGGGTCGACATTGCCAACTGACATGGTCGATATGGAAAAGATGTTGTATGGTGATAGAGAGATGATACTTCTTGCTGAGTATTTCAAACCTGACCAAGAAAAATCATTATTAGACTTAAGTCTAACAAGTAGATTGTCGATGAGAAGTTGCAAAAATCGGGTAGAAATATTATCAATTTCCACGACAGAGTGCGAATAGGTATTTCCCCTTATGAATTTACAGATGACTGATATTACAAACAGACTAAGTGCTCAAACATTGTCTAACTTGTTACTCATCAATGTTAATGGCCCACCGCTAGACAAGCTCAAAGTAGACGAGCTAGTTATTTCTTGGCTGAAGGGTGGACATCATTCCACTGCTGATGATTTACCACCAAAAAGTTACCAACAGGAAATAAATCCGATTTCAGATTTGTTTTAAGATGGAAAATTACGAGTTACGGAAAATGTATACTTGTATTACTAATGGCTTATTTCTGTTATTCAACTTTTTACTTAATTTTTAGTAAGTCTCTTCTTTGCTTTAGGTAAACTACTTTGAATAAATATTCATAATAATTGCAATTATGCATATTTGTAACTTAAATTTAACGCGGTGCTTTAGTGATTACACAAATTACAATTATGAGCATACTTTATGGAGATGCTCTCACAGAGGGTACCCGAGCACCTTTATACCCTATGAACACTTGCAAGAATACTCTCTTAGTACAAGTATATTTTAGGCACACACTAATTTCCCCCACCTCGAACTGTTTAAATTTCCTCACTGACAAACACTTTACAATTTTATATCGTAAAGGTCAGATCCACTGTTATTGTAACAGAGTGGTGCTTGAGCGATTGTCCGTAGAAATTCGAACTCCGATTAGTGACAATTTCACAGTCTTGTTTTATTACAAGTGTAAACTCTTTAGTCAGTACAGAAGAGGCCGTGGATCGTGTTCAGAGTTGATGGCGATGGATTTTGGTGAGTCAGAGTAGGTCAAAGTGGATGAGAGTGGTTCATGGTGGGTGGTGGGTCAGAGTGGGTCACCGTGGGTGGTGGTCACGGTGGGTGGTGGATCAAAGTGGGTCACCATGGGTGGTGGGTCATTGTGGGTTATGGTGGGACAGAGTGAGTTACGGTGGGTGGTGGGTGATGGAGGTCGTGGGTCAGATTGGGTCATGGTGGGTGGTGGGTCAGTGGGTCGTGGGTCATGGTGGGTGGTGGGTCGTGGGTCAAGTTTTCATTGACCCACGCCAACTCTGCCTCACAAGGGAAGTTCGGAAGAAAGCACTCGCCTGCCGAGAAACTAAGCATGCCATTTGAAGCCCTAATTCATGATGATTACAACAAGCTAATAAAATTCCTGTACGGTTGAGAATCGTTCGAGATATTCAACTTGGCATTATATGAGAAAATGAGGATGTGCGCATTTAAACGCGTTAAGTACAACATAATTAGCAATGAATATTGACATACGAATTGAACGCTATCGGAAGTAACAGAAAAAAAAGACTGTTTTGCAATAACTAACGGGTTTGTTAGATACAATTAGTCATTATATTGTTCACAAGAATGATAAGTTAGAGATGAAAATTAATCACTGTTGTTCTTCTGTTTTATGAAGAAATGACACAGGCAAAAGACTTCCTTGCATCATGAACATTTTATATGTGCAATTGCGTTGCATTCGTTAAGGAAACAGTTCGCAGAACCAAACCAGAAAGCAAATTCGATAAGTGATTCAAAAGGTATAGGCCTATAATTTGTTCGTAACCTACCTTGTGAAACGCAAACTGAAACAATCCAATGTATTGCGGTGATCGGAACTGATTCGTATGGATACGAACTGTATTTGATTATTTCGTTGGTACATCATAACGTCCTGATGAAGTTATTTCATACTCTGTACAAATATTCTGCCATAATCTTTGATTGGTAGGAATCCAAACACATCAAATGGTTGTATCCCCGTGTGCAGCAGTTCTTTGGTATCTTCTCAACCATTACGTCTTTTGTCATCCGTCATGCAACTTGTAATGAACAATTTGTCTGTGAATGGACCCAGTGATTAAGCAGTAGCAAGTTCAAAACATCAGTCTTCGCTATGGAAGAAAATACTTAACGCGTTTAAATATGCATCCACTCATTTTTCATATAAACTTCCAAGCTGAATATCTCGAACAGTTCTCAACTGTACAGGAATATTATTACCTGTTGAAATCAGCATGAATTGGTCCTTCAAATGGCATGCTTACGAGGAAACGGTCTAAAGTGTAAACAACCGATTTGGCTGGGGTCCGGATATGTGTTACGGGAGACCAAAGTAGGAGACACGTATTCTGGCGTTTGGACCCATACGCAGAAATTTCCGAAATACGGGGCCCCAAAGTGCCCCTACATGCTATAACTAGGAAGCGAATGACGTTACTTGTATAAAACCGATTTGACTGGGTTCAAGATATGTGTTACGGGAGACCAAAGTAGGAGACACGTATTTTGGCTTTTTAGTCCATACGCAGAAATTTCCGAAATACGGGGCCCCAAAGTTGCCCTTCATGCTATAACTAGGAAGCGAATGACGTTACTGGTACGAAAAATTGGCTTGGCTTGGAATAAGATGTTAATATATATGCAAAAGTAAGTGACTTGTGTTTGTTGTTAGGTCCCACAAAAAGGAATGTCGAATATACATGGTCCCATATTGCTAGATTTTCAATAAGCCCATGAAGTTGGCAAATGTCGTACCCATGCAATTGTGAACAAATGTTCAGCTGGCACGAGCCGTCGAGGGTGGATCTGCTGACCACGAGGGTGTCAACGGAGCAAAAGAATGTTTGCGATTTTCGCCTGTATTTCTATGGCTAGGATGTGTGGAAACTGGGCGGAACACTATTGTGCCAGAGAGTGATCATTAATATTTAATCGATACGGCGTGTGTTGTCAGGAAACCGGGCAGTGTGGAAGAAGTAAAGTTTGCCGGCTTGTCAGGTTCGGTCCAAGATGAAGAAAAAAAAAAAAAAAAAAAAAAAAAAAAAACTGCATCTCTTCGACTTGGGCTTATAATAGGCATATTCGGACCCCAGCCAAATCGGTTGTGTACAAGTAACGTAATTCGCTTCCTACTTATAGCATGTAGGGGCACTTTGGGGCCCCGTATTTCGGAAATTTCTGCGTATTGGCCCAGACGCCAAAACATATGTTTCTTACCTTGGTCCCCCGTAACACATATCCGGAATCCATCCAAATCGGTTGTGTACAAGTAACGTCATCCGCTTCCTAGTTATATCATATAGGGTCACTTTGGGGCCCCGTATTTCGGGGGCCAAAACGCCAAAATACGTATCTCCTACTTTGGTCTCCCGTAACACATATCCGGACCCCAGCCAAATCGGTTGTGTACAAGTAACGTCATTCGCTTCCTAGTTATATCATATAGGGTCACTTTGGGGACCCGTATTTCGGAAATTTCTGCGTATGGGCCCAAACGCCAAGATACGTGTCTCCTACTTTGGTCTCCCGTAACAGATATATGGACCCCAGCCAAATCGGTTGTGTACAAGTAACGTCATTCGCTTCCTAGTTATAGCATGTGGGGGCAATTTGGGGCCCCGTATTTTGGAAATTTCTGCGTATGGGCCAAAACGCCATAATACGTGTCTCCTACGTTGATCTCCCGTAACACATATCTGGACCCCAGCCAAATCGGTTGTGTACAAGTAACGTCATTCGCTTCGTAGTTATAGCATGTGGGGGCACTTTGGGGCCCCATATTTCGGAAATTTCTGCGTATCGGCCCAAACGCCACAATACGTGTCTCCTACTTTGGTCTCCCATAACACATATCTGGACCCCAGCCAAATCGGTTGTGTACAAGTAACGTCATTCGCTTCCTAGTTATATCATATAGGGTCACTTTGGGGACCCGTATTTCGGAAATTTCTGCGTATGGGCCCAAACGCCAAGATACGTGTCTCCTACTTTGGTCTCCCGTAACAGATATATGGACCCCAGCCAAATCGGTTGTGTACAAGTAACGTCATTCGCTTCCTAGTTATAGCATGTGGGGGCAATTTGGGGCCCCGTATTTTGGAAATTTCTGCGTATGGGCCAAAACGCCATAATACGTGTCTCCTACGTTGATCTCCCGTAACACATATCTGGACCCCAGCCAAATCGGTTGTGTACAAGTAACGTCATTCGCTTCGTAGTTATAGCATGTGGGGGCACTTTGGGGCCCCATATTTCGGAAATTTCTGCGTATCGGCCCAAACGCCACAATACGTGTCTCCTACTTTGGTCTCCCATAACACATATCTGGACCCCAGCCAAATCGGTTGTGTACAAGTAACGTCATTCGCTTCCTAGTTATATCATATAGGGTCACTTTGGGGCCCCGTATTTCGGAAATTTTTGCGTATGGGCCCAAACGCCAAAATACGTGTCTCCTACTTTATTTTCCCGTAACAGATATCTGGACCCCAGCCAAATCGGTTGTGTACAAGTAACGTCATTCGCTACCTAGTTATAGCATGTGAGGGCACTTTGGAGCCCCGTATTTCGGAAATTTCTGCGTATGGGCCCAAACGCCACAATACGTTTCTCCTACTTTGGTCTCCCGTAACAGATATCCGGACTCCAGCCAAATCGGCTGTTTACACTTGAGACCGTTTCCTCGTTAGTTTCTCTGCAGGCGAGTGCTTTGTCCCGAACTTCCCTTGTCAGCGCTGACTTCAGACTATCATATCCAAAACATAAAATCCGTTTATCTTTTTCCAATCTATCGTACTGCAGAATGAAAGTTCTGTCTTCGAAGCAAAGATGATCATCCGGAAAATCTAGTTCTTTAGATGTGGAATTATTATTATCGTTATTATTATTATTATTATTATTATTATTATTATTATTATTATTATTATTATTATTATTAATGCCAAGAACTGTCCATCTAGCATTGTTTAAATAGCCCTTCCTTTGACTTTAAAAACATTATTTGGGTGAATAAATACACACTAATTTTACATTATAACACTGATCCATTAAATAATACAATAAAACAATTAATTTAAACAACGAAATGTGCAAATTGTACATATAACAGAAAAGACAATTCCTTTATAAACATCCAAGCGTATATCGTTACACTTAGTGAGTAACTTTGTAACTTACAGGATGCGACATAGATTTGCTGTGACGACTACTAAATTAATCCCTCATATTAATTTAGTATGATGATTAGTAAATTTAGTATGAGGGATTCATTCCGCTCTTTCCAAATAGTTTTTCTCAGGCTCGTGGCAGTCAGCTCACCGTCGTGGCAGTCAGCACCTTGATATTTGCAATCAGCGCCAGTCGTGGCAATCAGCACCAATAATGGCTGTGGCAGTCAGCACACGTGGCAATCAGCACCAAACCTTCAGAACGAAGCGATAACGCAAAATATCAAATCTTAAAAACAAAGAACAAGAAATTTCTACCTGCATTTTGGAAGGTCGAAATTTTCTGAGGAAGAACGCCAATGCAAGTAATTTCTTGCGATGTATTGCTTCATTAAACTTCTACAACTTAAAAAAAAAAAAAAAAAAAAATCCTCTGGATCTACCCCTATGTGTAACAAAATAATATTGGAGGGTTGAAATCTCATGTGCTTGATTTACAAAATTAGGTTTCGGAATTTGTTTAAAACATGCTCTTTGACTAAAAGTGACTGGAAAGGGAATAGATCTACAGTATATCGAGTCACAACTCAAAATTTGAGTTGTTTTAAACACTTTCGATATACCTTGTGAATCACCTCAGAGGTGGAATTCCTCTTTCTCCCGTGTATATCCCTCTGAACAAGGTCACCCAAGGGTAATTGTTTACTATCAGAAATGTAACTTAACAATGCGTGCATTTTGAGTAAAGACAATGGTGTATATATGTATGTATTTTTTTTTTTTTTTTTTTGTCGATATTCGAAATGAGAGACCGAGATTTTCGAGAGTGAGCTTGATTTTTTTTTTTTTTTTTTTTTTTTTGTGACGAGCTAGTTTCAGGAAGTTACTCTCTCACGAAGTTATTCCCCCAGTATTTCCAAGTGGCGTGTTGTTTGCCACGACTCGATTTTCGTGTTGATTGCCACGATTTTGCCACGATTTGCATTCCGATCTTACCATATCTCATTGTCGTGAAAGTTCACACACACCTGGAGTAAAAGGAAGGGTTGTAAGGCACCTCTGTTTTTGATTCTCTGGAACAAGTGATAAATGTTCTCGCCTTTGAACACAAAACATCATTAATATCACAAAAGCTTAGTAAATTGATATAACTGCATTTTCTCTTTTAACTGAGTTTTTAATATGGGCTGTTACAAAATGTTACGTTTTCCGTTATGCTACGCGACTAAAGAACTGGGTTTTATATACTTTAGATAAATGAAATGAAATATTTCAGTTTTACTTCCCATGGTTATGACGTGTGAGCTAAAGGATATGGTAATAATCAGAATGAATGAAAAATAGTGTAACGAAGAAAGTGGTAGGAAACAAGAACCCACTGCATCACTGTCATCTAAAGTGTTTACTCTGAGACTTGCTTGAAACATTAAGCAAATATTTCTCATTTCTGCACCCCGAGAATCCATCTGAGATACGATCTTGTGTACGATTACATCACAAAAACAATATTTTAAATTATTCCTTTTTTCTGGGGGTGGTTCAGTATCTTTCGATTGCGGAATTCAACTTCTTACATTTACATAGTCTAAATTTTATCTTCAAACGTCCGAGAGAATTAATGGTTCAAGATAAATGTAATTCTAGTTTACTTCTGCCATAGGTTTTATTGTATCAAATCGTACACAGTACTCCCTTGTGGCTATGTGGATAGCGTACGCGCCTTTGGGGTGGGAGACCTGGGTTATATTACCGGCGGAAACTTATTTGGATCAGATTCCATGTTAAGCTGAAGGTTCATGTCTCAGTTTGCTGCTGAATGGGATGTTTAACTCAAATCTACTCCAATTCATGCACATTCCATCTTGTTTCAAAAAAGCTATGAAGGGATTGCCGACCCATGTATTATAATAATCTCTGTTGAATTGATTTGACTTGATTTTTAGCGGCCCGCTCAGCATCGAGGCTGTATGAGATGTGTACCTACAGTTTAACGTGGAATCCGATCCCGCTGGAATCGAACCCGGGTCTTCCAAGTCAGAGTACGCGTACGCTAACCGCTTAGCCACAAAGGAGCCCTCTGAGTGGGCTTGAAAATAGCCAACTAACAATACAAAAGTCACTAAATTTTTGTATTACCAATAGAAGTTTCCTTCCTCTCACCAAAGATGTTCAAAAGATTGCTAAATCCATATATTTAAATCTAATTTTGTTTAATTTAATCTCTAGGAAAGCTATGAAAGATAAAAGAAAAAGAAAACAAACATGCCTCCTGTAGGTCCGGGTTCACATTTTTCGGGATGCTTACCTCCTACTTATGGGTGGTCCTGATGAAATGCCTACATTTAACGTTGGCTACACATTCGAACACACACAAATTGTACGTCATATAAATTTTGAAAATGCATTTGAGGAAATTTTAAGCACACAAATGATTTCCTCGAGTGCTTAAACTCAACTTGAATAAATTTAACACCGGCGTTAGCAGCTGATAGCGTAGTAACCCAATAACGTGCTTGGGACAGTTTGTATTGTATGTATTATGTTTATAAATATATACCCTAATAGATTTTATTTTTATGATATGGTCATCTGGTAACCCTCAGCTTATGAGTCCATTATCTATAAATCTTCACGATTGTGATATAAGATAAGCCAGACATAATACCGTGGCAAACAACAGCAAAATGAAGTCGTGGAAACAACACGTAAACTATTTCCATCCCTTAAAAAAAAAAAAAAAAAAAAAAAAAAAACTCCTGAAGTTTGGAACTTCACTTTTAAGTCCTCGCAAACAACTCCTAAACGATTGATATTCACGAAGAGTTTGACTAATGGGAGACCTCACTATTTTGTTGTACTGTATATCCAGAACTTTTAACTCATAAACTTAAAAATTTCACCCATAAATCCTTCGAAACAAATCCAAAACAATTAACGTAGGTTTCATTATTCGTGACGAATGGGCCCTCCTTTATTTTACTGGCTGTATCTTGAGAAGTGTAAACTTCTAAACTTTAGGATTTCAGTCTTAAATCCTCTCAGGCAATTTTAAAACAATTGATGTAGGTTTTAAAATTATATGTGACGTATGGGGTGCTAACTTCACGAAGTTGGCCCCCAATTTGCGGTAATGTATCTTTAAAATAGTAAACTTCTAACTTCGGGACTTCACTCCTATATCTTCCCAAACAAATCATAAACGATTGGTGTACGTTCTAAGAATATTCGCGAGAAGTTGGACTAGATGCATAAAAGTTTCGCATAGAAAGAACTTTCAATTTTTAAAATTTAGGCTAGAGATATGCATCCCCCACATTTAAAATGGGGGTAAGTCGAAAGCTGTAAGAACACAAAACTCGGGGTTTTCAGCAAAAAACGGCACCAAACTTTAGCATAAAAAACACTTCCTATTTCTGAAGTGTTTTGTTGCATTTCTCCAGCCCCCTCAAATTTATTGTTGCTTTAACTTGAGAAATGTGAGCACGGAACTGGGGATATAAACTGACATAGAAAAGACTTTCAGTTTCTAAAGTGGGAGGTTGCATGGTCTCTATCCCGCCCTCCAAATTTATTCTTGTTATAACTTGAGAACGACAAGAGCACAAAACTTGGGGTTTTCAGAGTAAAAGGGTTTTTAAAAAAAGTTTGGTATAGAAATGATTTTCAATTTATAAAGTAGTGGCTGGAGAGATGGGTACCCCATATTTAATAGAGAGAGAACTCGAAAACGGCAAGAGAACAAAAGTAGTAGTTTTCAGCACAAAACTAGTACAAAACTTTTGCATAGAATGAACTTTCAATTTCCGAAGTCTCCAGCCCTCCCAAATTATTCTTGCTATAACTTAAGAACAGCGAGAGCACAATACTTGGGGTTTTCGGTACAAAAGGTAAGAAAATACCACAAGACTTTGCCGTACAAAAGACTTTGAATTTCAAAATTGCATGTGTGTGTGGGGGGGGAGGGTGGATTGAGACGTGGACCCCTAAATAGGGGACCGCGGTGGGTCAGTGGTCGCTCACTTGTCGCACTCTCCCATGTTTGAAATGAGCAAGTGGATTTAAAGCAGATAAAATTTCTGCTTTCATTGTTTCCGTTTGTCTTTCCTTTTGTTTGGCACATAGAAATAAACTTCACAAAACATGCTACTATTTCTTATCATTCACGGCATCAGCCATCCAAAATTTTACACATAGTTATATTTGTCACCGCCTATGTGAACAGTTCCAGTGGTGATTTCTTGAATATTCTCAGGACCTGTGTGAATATTTCCCTAATAATGATGGTAAATTGGTATAAAGTTCATCATCAAAAAATCATGAAAATTTTCTAAACTATGTTACAAATGGTTGTTGAGCCTATAATTCTTTCAACTTCTTTTAGAAAATCGTCCAATTTAGAGGAGTTCCGATTAGGGGTGGTATAGAGACGAGACCGCAGTGTAGGTCTTGTCTCGTTTGACAAATAATGGCCTCGATCCTGATCTCGTCTCGATAAACACACTGTACGCTTGTCTCGATCTAGAATGTCAAGTCTCGATTTCGTCTCGGAATAAGTAGTGTGAAATAAAAAATGTGAAAGTAGTATCATCTTACAGACTATCGTTTCATCTTTCTTATTTTTAGCCTTCATTCTTGAATTAGAATTATTGAATGGCGTGTCCATTCGTAGCTAAGTTGCAATGCTCGTGCTTCCTATACGTGTTTGCAGATTCAATCACTAGTACGTATATCAAGCCTTGGATAAAACACACTTGGATAATGATCCACATTTCACTTTAAACAACATATCTTGTCTCATATAACCTCAATATTTGTTATATAGTGAAACTCTAATCAATCAACTTCAATACTATAGCTTATTTTCTTCCTGCTGAATCAGGGTCATTCAATATTCCTACCAGATAATGCCGTCGATAGTAGCAAGAATGTATTTAAACGATAGGAAATTTAAATTTTACAATTTCGTATTTATTATCCATTAATTCTTCTTTGACTGCCATGTTAAACAAAGAAAATCACGTTCATTATCTTAACAAATAGATATTTTACTAATACAATATTTGTTTCAAATGGATGAAATCCTTAATTACCTTTCACAACACCAACTTTAATTGACACTTTATAACACGAGCTTATTGCAACCTTACGATGCGCTTATTCTCCATAATATTATAGTCACACATTAAGCTGTAGGTCCGCGTCTCATATAGCCTTGGTGCAGAACGGGATACTAAACTCAAATCCAAGAATCATCTTTTACTATCTATGGTCTCGGGTTGTGTCACCAAACACGAGATTCAAACTCAGATATCTCTCCTAGTTCAGATTTCACTTTCTGTTTCTTATACAAGCTCATAAGACTGTGATGTATTATATAGGTATACAACCTTTTCTTTTTTACCTAACAGTATGAATAGTTCCAAATTATCGTACACTTCCGTGTTTGTAGTCGAGCAAATCGAAACTGCTAGAATGTTTTATATATGTAATAACGAGAAAAAAAACATAATTATGCAAAATGGAAAAAGAAAAATAATAAATCTCAGAACACTACCTACCATCACTGAATTAAACTTTAAAAAAAACACTGGCGTAACAGCCTTTAGGGGACGATGGCTTAAAAGCTGGCTTACGGCACTCATGCCTTTGGAGTGATGTGTGGTCAGCACATCGCCCCCCTCGCCGTTAATGCTGGATTACTAGACGGGAGTTCACCGGGCTTCAAGTTTCGCCTATTCAAGATTCACCTAATACCTCCTAGCTATGCAAACGTCAATCAAAGCGATGACACAGTTAATTTTCTTACTAGGCGAAAGTTGATTTTTTAAAGCACTTCGTTTAGCTCACATACGTTGGTAGTCCTGCACCTTATTAATAGTTATTATTTTTTCTTGAAAGTATTTTCACGTTCTTATTAAATAGTCCAGTATGTAGCGGAAAATTTTGACAAACCCAGCGCAAATTGGTAGCCTAACGAAACTTGCAGGATAGTTTCCTTTTATCAAGTATAGTAATATCCTGAAAGTCCCCGAACATTCCTCTTGAGCTATATCCAATGTGGCTGCCATATTCAATTTAGCCGACACTGTGTATAGAAAAATAATGTTTTCCTTGATTTCTTAGCTTAGGTTCAATTATGCGGTCTTGGTACCTGTAACAAAATATTTTTGTGAATAAAATTTCGTTTCGTTTCGTATATTCATCTCTGTAGGTCAGGTAGATATAAATCTAGAAATGAAGGAGTAGGCTTGTATCGCCTGTTTGTTGTGCCTGTGTTTCTGTCAAGCGTATTTTTCTAATTTCTTTTGTTTGTTTATACAAATAATATTTATATAAGTAAAAAAAAAAAAAAAAGAAAGAAAGAAAGAATGTGAACATGCTAGAATTACACTTGACATATACAAAATATGATGCATTTGAGAACAATGGGGCATTATACGGAAGTTTCTGTAATCTTATTTAGCAAAATAATCTATAGAGAAAACGTTATTTAAGCAAAATTCAGTTTTTATAAGCGATAGAAATAATTTATGGTACATAAAAGACAGAAAAAAAAAAATAGTCCATCCCTGGCACGGTACACTGTTGGGACATAAACGATACGGTTCACAGTGCGTCGACCAATGGACAAAAATGAGAAAAGAAACAATTTTCTTCGGACTTGCAAATAGCACGGTATGAAGCACAAATGATTCACAAGACAGAAATCCCTAGCCACAAACTGATGACAACTCATCAGCCTACAGAGGGCGCGCGCAAAGTTACCATATTAGACCGACCCGAGTCGAGATGACACTCTTACAGATAACAATTCGCATGCACAACTACTATATTAAACCGACCTGAGTCGTTATCCCCACAGCGATCGCACTGGTGTTTCAGACCAAAGCAAAAGGTGAGACTTTTTGTCACTAGTAAGCAGTTATAGCACAGGTACGTTCTTTCCTTTACGACAAACGATTGGTAATCATTTTTTACTGGTATATTTGGAATATCTCAAAAAAGCCTAAACATGTCTTGAGATCTCTGCAGGAATATCTTCCTTTAATGATTTCCTTTGGATTCAGCAATAGTATGTGTGCAAGTTTCCGCAATATCGACTGTGATTAGTGAAATTGCGCAAGAAGACGCCATGAAAAACAAGGACATTTTTGAAAGATGAATAATAACCACCAGTGCTAGTCGGAAGAAAGCGGAAACCATGCAGGCTATTTGTAGTCGTTATAAACTTGAAGACGTCACGGAAGATGTGGACAACAGTTTAGAGAAATTTAATAAGTTATTAATATGACCTTGATAAAAAAAAAAAAAAAGGATGTCGAACAGTTTGGTCGGTTTTCCTAGCTAAAAATAAAGAGTGGTTTGATCGTGCATGTACACTTTCGGACTCTGTCTCAACAGTAAATAACTACTCGGTATCACAGCAACGTGAAGACCGATGTAGCTTGCTCTACTCGCGGTGGAACCAGTAAACAGTTTGCAGAGTGTTCAGTAAAAACAAAGAAAAGGCGCTTAGATCCTCTTGTAGCGACTAAATCGGCAGAGGAGCTTGCCTTTGCTGCCAAAGAAGCAGCAGCGAAATTAAATACACCAAGAAATGACGAATAGTCCAAAAGATTGTCGGTTATGCGGAAGAAGCTTTAGAAGCCCTCAACAAAGTCTTCCGTCACAACTTATTTAGACCTGATGAAGCATATGCTTATTCTATCTGACCCTATTGTCTCCTCCAAGATATAGATTCACGCAAAGAAAAGAAGGACAGATACGGATCTGGAAAGTTATTTCAAAACTGATACTGTCCAGCTTCATAATTCTGTCGCTATGGAATTTGATAACTTAGACAATGATGTTACTGACTGATCTTAAAAAAAAAAAAAAAAAAAAAAAAAAAACTGTTTCAGTCATTTTATGCACTGCTTTTCATTATATTTTAGTGTTATGTAGTTTTGAGTCGTATGGGTTCGTGTTTACGAGTGCCGTAAACAGTAAGGGCCATATGCAGAGTCGTTTTGACATATGTTTAGCGCAATACCAAAGGCCTGACTACTGCAGGAAACATATGTTAGTCGAACTCTTTAGTGTGACACTAATCACGCATCAGAACTACTCTGCATAAGGCCTTAAATGTCTAACATAGTTTTTTTACGTCCCTGAACGGGATATTATTTTCTATATAAGTACAGTTGTCAAGTTCGATAACTTCAAGAACAACTTTGCTTCAGTCTAAGTAAGCAAAGAACGCCTTGTTACACGATAAACATGTGATAAAAGCTTCAGTATGATTTGTTTTATTTTTGTCCATTATTCCCATATGCTCGACGCACTGTGCGGTTGGGCGTAAATAAGAGCCCCGCAGACCCCGCATTGCTGGGGGCGCGAAGCCATCACGGGGCCCCAAATCGTGATGTAGGACGTAGAGAAGGGGCCCCATTCCACGTTGTCTGCTGGGTGGCCCCCAAGCCCGTAGTTACGCCACTGCATGTCTGAGTGAAACAATCTCGAACATAAACAATAGGCCCAAGTATACGAGAGTTTTACATTTGCAATACACGAGCTTAAAAAAAAAATGGTGTTGCTATGTCCAAAGAACGAACTAGGTAGCGTTCTCCATTTTCTCTTCCGATCCCCAATACTTGAATATGTTGCTCCCCCATATCAATTACTTGAATATGTTGCTCCCGCAAAGCTAGCTCCTCATGGTACACTTTCTATACGTGCCGTCTGCTCGCACTTGCTCTTAAGAATAAAACTGAGGGGTAAGTGACTGGTGTGAAATAAGTCTTCTGTATGTGAAATATCGACAGAAAGCCAGTGCGTCATCCCATGGGATGCATAAAAGTATAATTGGAAACGTTATCCCACTTTTACTAGTTCTTCAGGATTCGTGGTAGAATTATTGAATATACTCATAACCTGTTACAATTAACTGTCTATCTCTTGAGTAGTTTCAAAGGTTTTCTTCCCTTTTTGGAACAGAGAAAAAGCCATGTTACTTCCTGAAAATTCATGTAAAAATATCATCACATCATCCATGTTTCTTCCTGTATTTTCATGTATTTAAACATTTTGACTGATTGATGAAATCTGCTTTCTTTATGAAAAATCAGAAAAATACGCTTGAGAGAGAGAGAGAGAGAGAGAGAGAGAGAGAGAGAGAGAGAGAAACAGATACAAGATTAAACGACACAACCCTCTCCTCCATTTGTAACTTTATATCTACCGAACCTACAGAGATTGTACTTTATATCAAACGAGAAGAAATTTGTTTACAAAATATTTTGTTATAAGTTTCAAAATCGTATAATTGAACGAAAGGTAAGAAATCAAGGAAACATGGATATTCTATAGACTGCGGCGATCACATGAGATATGGCAGCCATATTGGGTGAAGCTTAAGTGAATATCTGGTCACTTTTACAATATGCCTATACTTGATGGGAAGAAGCTGTCCTATAAGTTTTATTGTTACTATTTTTTTCGGTTCAGACCCCTGCATACTGCACTAAAACAGTTCGCACTTAATTAAAAATTTACACTTTTAATGGTGATGCTCGATGTCAAGCGTATACTATCTATACCGTAATTGTGCTTATACTGATCTTTGGTGCTTTGTTTAATTTTATTTTATGAATTATGCAAACTCTCGTCGAATTTGTGACTTCATTTTATATTTTCTGTAATGATTTTGTAACTTCATGTAATATTTTTATATATTGGTGTCAAACATATAATATCTAGTCATATAGTGTAATTGCGCTTATACTGTTTTGATGTGTACTTTTTATTTTTATTTTCATTTTTTTAAATTTAGAAACTACAAATTTCTTAAATTGTGTCATTTTTTGTCAGTAGTACCAACCTAGTTTCACATTAGGCAATCTTGAATTCAAGATTCGCTTACACTTTCTCTTGAGTTAACATCTGCAAATTTCATTGCCTGTGGTTATTAGACGAATCTTGAATAGCCGAAAGTTGAAGTCACCGAGTTCAATACTTTCTTTCAAGTAGTTCCCCAATTGTCCTCACGACGCTGGGTGTATACCGAAATGTCGATACCATGTAATCAGTACCCATGGTCACTCGGGCCAGATCCGGTACTATTTAACTTCGCTGATCTCACTAGAACATTGCCAACTAAATTAAACATTAAAAACTTTGCTTTCCAGTTAACATTAATTAGCTTTACATTGGTATCTACGTAAAATAGAAATTTCTTTTTATTCCTCGCATGCAAGCGCTTGTAATAAACAACAAAAATTTTTTAATGTATCTTTCTGTGGATAATTCCTTAACTGTGTAACTAGAGGCGGATCCAAGTTAAATATTAAGGAAGGGGGGACAGTCGTTCGAGCTCAAAACAAGGTAATAATATATTGCAAAAAAGAAAGAAGAAAGAAAAAAAAACGAAAAGTGAAACAATTTTAGAAAAGGGAATGGACTCTTCTGTAGAATTAATATGAACAAAAACACCAGAGGTACAAAAAGTGCTGCCAAGTTCGTCAGTCTCAAAAAGTGTTGAGATGAGGATGGATGAGCCACGTTCCTTACCACTGCATCTGAAACGAACACTGGAACTTGGCGCAAGATGTCTAACATATTCGAATACATTAAGATGTCTGTTCCTAGTTTCACGGCCGGGACATTTCAGCCATAAGGCTAATGGGGACCCCCAAATCCACCACGCTCACAAACACCATCCCTAAGGTTCGTCAATATCATTTACCTTGACACTTCATGAAGGAATATAAGCTTTCCTTGTCTGGGTTTCGAACCACCAATCTTACTGCAATATACTGTATATGTGCCTTAGCGCCTTAGCGAAGTTGATATTCCTAAGGTTGGTGGAGGTCTCAAACCCACCACGCCCACCACCACTATCCCTAAGGTTCCTTAACATCATTTTCCTTGACATCTCGCGCCAAGTTCCAGTGTTCATTTCAGATGCAGGGCCAAGGAACTTGGTTCATCTATCCTCATCTCAACACTTTTTGAGCTGACGAACTTGGCTGCACTTTTTGTACCTCTGGTGTTTTTGTTCATATTTCACTTCTTTTTGTAGTTCACCATGTCAATATTGTATATCTTAATTGTGGCATATTATTGGATTTAAATTTAAAATGGTACATTTTTAAAGGAGTCATAATGTGTCACATGCAACATTAGTTCCCAAGGGCTCTCCCACCGGAAATCGAACCCAGGACGCCGTACAAGAAAGGCGCACATGCTAGCCACTAGAACAGCGGGGAAGATTCATTCTATTAAATATCTGTCAGAGAGTTATGTCCAAACGAGATTCTAATTCATTTACCAGAACTACAAAATCACGATCGCTAACATCTCATTTTTCATTACCTAAATACGAAGAGTATCAACAGGGCCCAAAACCCTTAATGCTGAATCCTCGCTGCTACATCACTAGACATGGCTGGTGTTTCAATATACTTAATTGTTCTCTACCATTCCACATTGCAAAATTACGGAGTTCATTACATGGCGCGCATGTTGAGCAGTTTCATACTGCCTCGGGTTTTCCTTCCAACGATATACACCTTTCAAATAGCTTGTAATCTTAATAATATTTGCCACCAACATATCCTAACAGTATATAAAATACATGAACCGACATAAATTAAAGAGGTGCTTCCGGTTGACGTGGAAAGTTGAAATGATGAGGCGGGGATGAAGAATTTCCCCATGTTATTTAAATGGGTCTTTTTTGGACTTATAATCTCATGTTTTAGGAACTTGGAATTGGAATAGGATCTTGAAATTCAGTATGATTCTACGTTTTCGTTAGTATTACCTAAGTAATCAGTAATAATAAACAATTCCAACTTTAGAGTGGTTTTAAGAGGAACTGAGAAAACATTTCCATGTTATTTATATTGGATGTCTTCTACACCCCAAAATGTTTATTCACTTCCGGCAAGATTAGAATGATGAAATTTGGCACGATTGTAGCCTCCCGCGACTAACCTACAGGAAAATTGCTAAAAGTGAATATTTTTTTTTTTAATTTTTAAGGAATCTAAAGGGAGATAAAGAAATCCTCATGTTATTTAAATAGGCGTTTTCCTGGGATACAAAATCTTATGTTTTAGATAGTTGAAATAGGAAAAGAAATTTGAAATTCGGTAGAATTGTGAGCTTAAGAGGTGTGAGGAAGTAGGCCGTGCAAAGGCGGACGCGTGGGGGCGACCCTCAGGTGGGCAAATTCAGGAAATATGAAGAGCAAAGGCACAAAATTCACTGTTGATGAAAAGGCTGATACGTAAGAGATTCGCACACTGTTCACAGATAGAGACACGAAGCATCAAGAACATTTTTACATAATGACTGTGGTAACCATAATGCAACTCGTGGTACCAATATATTTACGAAATCGGTTACATTTTGTTGCTAGTCTTACGTAAACTCGAACAATTAAATTTCTCATTTCTTCGGAAACTTTATTAATTCTAAATATACTGACTTCTACAATCTCTTACTTATCAATTAATTTCAATATCTATATAATACAAATGACTGCAATAAAGGAAAAATCTTCACTGAAAAAAGAAAAAAATATTGGCTCCCCTTGTCTGGGTTTCCAACCACGAAATTTACGGCAGTATGTACGTGTCTTAGCCCAAGTTTTTAAAAGTTAACTGATTCTCAGAATGTGCCTCATTAACTTGCTTAACTACTTATTACTAGCTTTCACTTATTTTACTCGCACACTGAGAAAAAAATGTATGTAGGTACATAGGTTACATAGGTAGATATGTGGCGTACGTAGGTTACATATGTAAATCCTGTAGTTTTTGGACTTAACGTATAACTGAAAGAGTATATTTTAAACATAATTTCCGTATAAGTGTTCCGAATAAACGTACTTTCCGCACAAAGGAAAGAACTATATAGACAGTCAGGATCTCACATACAGATGGCCGTTTGTAACTTATAGTTGACGTACGTAATGTACGGAAGACTGTTAGATGTCAGACATCCTGTAACGCCACTGAGTAACATCTAAGCGGGAAAGAGGCCAGTACGTATGTAGCATATGGATAACGTATGTTAAGTATTGATTTCTATAGTAAACATAAGGATCCCGTATATTTGTACAATATACCGATGTCCGGATAACGATTTTTTGTCGGTGAACTTAGCTCGTTTTTCTATTAATCTAGAACGACAGGGACACGAACACAGAAACATCGAGGAGAGTTAAAATTCCAAAGGCTCTTCTACCGGGAATCGAACTCGGGACCCCATACTCCTAAGGCGCACATGATAGACAGCGAGGAGGGCACCAACTCGACTACTCGGACGATTGACAACATTATCACAATGCACATGATGTGTTTAATTATTGTTTTCAAAATTTTTTGATGTTATTAACTATATTATTTGAATACCACTCATTCTAGCTTTGGAACTTCCTGTATAAATTAAAAGACAAATTCTGACCAAAGCATATATATACTAATAAATAACAGCGTTACAGTTTCGGCAAATTAATTCGCCGAAACTGTAATACTATTATTTATTAGTTAATATATGCTTTGGTCAGAATTTGTCTTTTAATTTAAACTTTATTATTATTATTATTATTATTATTATTATTATTATTATTATTATTATTATTATTATTATTATTATTATTATTATTATTATTGAGTATCTTCATACCTAAGCGATTAGCGTACGCGTTTTTGGCGTGGGGTACCTGGGTTCGATTCCCAGTAGGAGCTCATGTGTTTCGGATTCCACGTTAATCAGTACGTCCACTTCTCATACAGCTTAGCTGCTGAAACGGACGTTAAACTCAAAATCAACTCAACTCTCTAATAATGTAATAATAATAATAATAATAATAATAATAAATAATAATAATAATAATAATAAAAATAAACGACACAATGTAAGAAGTGAAAGGCAAGAAACCATATAAAAAACTGCATGCGATCAAATGAAGTCGGAACCTCTCCTTTCAGTGTAATTACCAGTGAGACACTAAACCATAAATAAAACTAATATAATGGTCTTATTGATGGTGTTCCTGAAAATACGGGATATATTGTAGAGTGGTGTTACATTGGATTATTTAATTATCATTGAGTAACATGTATTTCTTATTCTATATACATGTATTGTAGTTATAATTTCAAATGGTGTGAGTCTTTTAGTCTAGGGCTTCTACATATTTTCTCAGCTTTAAATATGTTTGTGTAGAGCACAGCCTATACAATTGTTATTGAAATCTGTAACCAGTCTTTCTTGTTCGCTTTACTGCTTTATAACCAGCGGAAGAAAACAGCTATAAAGGAACTTCAGGTGTCAATCAACTATTGAGCTGCTGCGTGACGCACGTGGGGAGGGCTCCTCCTCTACATACTTCCCCCTTCTCAATAGCGTTTGTTATGAGCGAACGGTGGTGCGACTTTCTCCGAAGCAATTGTGTATGGACATGATGTTCTATCTGAAATGTTGGTAGACACTGTTTTTGTCAATTTTCCATCCTAATTTCTGTGAACTGTTTAAGCATAATAGTTTATGAATTGAGAAATGCTTGAGAAGAGACGTTTTAAAGAATACGCTCACAGTTGCCGACATTTGCTTACACATTCTTTGGAGAGTTGGATACCTGGAAATAACCAAAAATCGTCCCGAAAAAACCCCTTGACCATAAAAAATATCGTCATATCAATCAACGTTATTTCTATCTAATTACTGACACATCTCGGGAAAACGTTTCTTATGCTACTTAGATTGAATTATGTCAGATTCATTGCAATAAGATGTAAAATATCGTTGTTATTTAAAAAAGATCCAAATTATTGGAAACATTTCGTCCCGTTTAAACCCCTCAAAATTATAGATATGTATAAATATGTTATTTATTAAAATTAATTAACGAAACTTTCTACAATGATGTTTCTCACAGTCCTTTACCACTCTCAACAAAATTTATTGTAAAATATAAACTTTTTTGTCCTTCGACTTTTTCGCCTCACAGAAAGATGCCTTGGTGGTATGCAATGAACAAAATACATTTTGTTTCTTAAAAAACAACAAAATATTTATTTGTGAATAGATAATAGGGTCGATAAAGCTTTTTATACTTATTTCTTTGTAAAACGGTGACATCAAAAGTTGTTTCTGCAAAAATAGTGATATTTTAGGAAAAATATCATGACATTTCGAAAACTACATTAGAACAGAATGTGTTGATGGCAATAGCATATCCATAGTTTTATTGCTTCAAGCATTCCTTCAGATCAAGATTTAGTCAATATAGTATAGAGAGGAGCAAATAAATCAAAGTTAGAAAATTTAGAATATATCTATTGTTTCGTCCTTTTTAGACCCCTAGCAGCTAAAGATAGATAGTTAGATAGATAGATAGATAGATAGATAGATAGATAGATAGATAGATAGATAGATATGTTGGTGCACCAGTAAGCTCCCAAGAGTACAGATTAATTCATTCTTGATTTTAATCTACAGAACAAATGTTTTTTATGAAAGCAAGGGGACTGCTACCCATAGATGGCTAAGTGAGGTAAATAAAATTTAAACTTCAAATGGAACTGGGGTGGCTCACCGACAATGGCTGATTTAACACGTTTGATAACAGCGCGGGTAATAGCTAGTTTACAGATAGAGCCTGTGTAGGTAAGTGGATACCGCGTAAGACTGTCATTCTAAGGGTGTGGGGTTCGAGTCTCGGCCTAGACTGAGGTAATTTTTTTTCAACACTATAAATGATGTTCGCGTTTGATACTGAAAGAGATTTATCCTATGAAGGGAGAAAACCCACGATGGGGTCAGGGGGAAAGACGGACACTGTTTATCCTTAAGTGTTAAAATTTAATTTATTACCATGTCTTTTGCTCTTTCCTTTCCCTCTTTCCTTCTTTTCTCATTTTTTTTAGCTTTCCATACTTTTTCGGTCTCTGCATGATGCGTATTATTCTTTTCGTTTCCTTTGCATTAATTCCTATCTCTTTGATCTTAAAGTGAATGAATTTTCTGCAGATTTATCTCGTGGTTGTTTCTCTAAGTGATGCTCTCAGATAGTAATACTTTTTCCTCCAAATGGAGGAATATCCTGGCATGTTATGTTTTCGGGCACGTATTTGCTGTCATGTTGGTTGTCCAACTATCAGACATCGAGTGAAACTATTCTCCTACTGGAAAAAGCTATCATTTCTTATGTATCCAACCTCCAGTTTCTAAAGTCGCTGACTGTACGTACGTCTTGATGCCAAAATAACATGCGGTAACCATCTTTCCTAATCCATATGGTGTTCTTGTACGAAAAACTTTAGACAATTCTGTATGGTTTTATTAGTTTGTTTTACTAACCCTATAGAAGCATGATTATATGCGGGTGAGAACTTATATACGAAATCGTACTTCTGTGCCAAATTTTTTAAACGAGTTGCTCCATGTACTGGGTGTCGGTCCCAATATTATATTCTAAAAGCTCCAAATTTGAGGAAAATATCGTGTTCCAAAAATTTCTCTATGTTTTCTGCGTTTATGGCGTCTACTGTCTATGCAATGACATATCGTGTGGCTAGTTCCGTGGCTACTAGTATGTACTTATTTCTTCCTTCTCTGCTTGGGAAGGAAATTAGCTCATCATATATCCATGTTGTTGCTATCTCTCCCACCGGGTGATGTAATAGTTCGGCTTGTTTCTTTTGTGGTAGTTACTTTAAACATTGGAAATCTGCACACGTGCGTATCTTATAAGCAAGATAGTTTTTTCAGATATGGCATATAAAATTTCTTGATAACTGTTTTGTATAATTTTGAAAATCGAAAATGTGGATTGGTCGCTTGTCGGTGGAAGGTTGTGAAATACAAATTGGCTAGGGACTTCGGTATGCATAAGAGATGTAATAATCCATAATTTGGGTGGTTTTGTTTTCGATATAAGATGACGTTTTTAAGACAAAAAATCTTACTGATCTGACAATGGAGATCTTTTTCAGCTCCCTTCCCTCTAAAACGGAAATGATGTCTTTGTAGTTGTCATTCTTACGCTGTTCCCTTGCGATATTGGGTAATGGCTCGTTATCTCCTGCTTCTACAGTATTAACTTGAAGGCTATTTGATTTAAAAGCATAATAGTTCTCCCACTTTTCTTCGTCATTTTCTTCGTTTTTACCTTTTTTCTTAATATCTTGGGTCTGTTCTAGCATACTGATTATATCTGCTGGGTGTCTGGATCTATGCAAATATTGTATATCAAAATCATAATCAGCTAAAAATAGCTTATATCTTGTGTACTTCCCGACTTTGTCCTGCTAGGTGTTCATCGTCTCGATACACTTTGCGACTACGTATAAATTAAATTTTCTATTTAGTAGGAAGTAGCGACATTTGGGCAATGTGAATATGAGAGCGTACAGCTCTTTTTGCCAAATGCTTGCTTTCTCTTCACTTTTCGTTAGCCTCCGGGAACAATAAGCCACAACTTTCTCAGTGTTAGTTTTTGGGTCATAGCAGGCGAATATTCCAGCTATCTGCATAAAACTACTATCTCTATAGACGCGGATTTCTAGCGAATCATCAAAGTGAGCGAATGATGGAGCGTTTGGTATGTCTTCTTTCAATTGTTCAAATTGAACATCGTGATTCACCATCCATTTAAATTTCGATTTGGAGGTTACTAATTGCTGAAAAGGCTCAATTTTTAACGTAAAGTCTTTAATGTGGGCCCTAAGATATGAACATAGACTGATAAAGCTTTTGAGAATCCACTTTGTAGTCGGTCTCTTAAAATTTCGTACATTTTAGCTATCTTTGGAGATATTTCAATGGTTTCCCATTAACAAGGTGTCCTAATACGTTAAGTTCCAGATAGCCAATATGTGTCTTCTTGGGTGATGCTCGAAAATCGTGTTTCCTAAGCTTCTGGAATAGTAATTATAAATCCTGCAAGTGCTGTGGAAAAATATACGAACTAGTAAGATCGTCGGCAAAACTTGTAATTCTATCTGGTAGTCCCTCCAAAATCATTCTCGTGGCCACACTGGACTTCGGAAACATGTCCTGTGCCCCATTGTGCATCTCAAAAATTCGTATGATTTTCTACTATGAATGAGCTCCAAAGTCATATATTTACGGCTCTTAGGATGCAACAAAATTTGGAAGTAGGAAATCGAAAGATCGACGGTTCTTATGAAGGTTTTTCCTTTTATAGAGTTCAGTACATCCTCTTGATTGAAATGGGAGCGACAAGTACTTGGTATAACTGTTACATTTCTGCAGATTGAGAACTATTCGAAATTCCCTCGTATTAGGCTTCTTGAGCACCAGAAGTGGAGAGGCAAATTCGTTATTGTCTGTGGCCCTGATTATGTTTGCCTTGATAAGGTGAATCTTCTTATCTACTTGACTCCTAATATTTAATGGAATAGGTGGGGTGCGGACGGGGAACACGGCAGACTTACAAATTCTGATTTTATGAACATATCCCCTAAAATATCGGATATCATCACGGTCATATGTAAAAACGTCTCTACATTTAAATAACAAGTCATAAACTGCTTGCTTTTGTTTTCTGTCCAGGTCGAGATTTACATCAAAGAGCTCTTTATTGAAAAGTGTTTTTGTGTTATTTAGACGTTCTTCCGTTTCCTCTTTTGTCTCAAATTGATATGCTTTTTCAAAGAAATCTGGTTCTTCTAGTGCGTTAAAAGAGATGTCGTGCCCTAACTCAAGAGCCGCCACTGGCGTGTTGCTCTTTATAGTTACGCTTTTGCCATTTGGATTTGAAATTAAAATTATCATTTTGCTTGTTTCTATCTTTTGATCGAATTCGTTTTACCTATACTTCTCGCGTAATCCAGGAAGCAGTGATACATATAGATATTCTCTGTTAGCTATTTTCTCTTTCCTGCTACTTGTACACCTTGTCTCAAAAAGGTTGAGCGCATTCTTTATTGCTGTTTCGAGGCAAAAATTTTCTAAGTCCAACTTCGGGTATCTTCGGGAAAAAGTAAACCAGGTTCGAACCTCGAAGCCAACCTTTGCAATCGGGAAAAATCTTGCAGATGTGTTTTTCTTCTTTTAAATATAATAAGACTTGTTACCAATTATATATAAAAAAGCAACATTGATTGAAATACTTAATGATACAATATTTCGAAACTGTATTAATGCCAGCTCATGCTTGTTTGTCATTTTGCTCTCCATACTTAATGGAATATTTAGATACGTAAACGAATCTTTCCATATGTAAAAGAATGGTGAAAGTTATGACATAGAACATTATTCTCTCCTGAGTATTAAAATAAAAGTCAAAGTAGAATAAAAACAGCGTTTGCAGTGGATATGAATGTAATTATTATCTTAAATGCCGTTATATATTGCTAGATGTTTTATTCGAGGAGTGCTTGTGTTAGCTCAGTGGTACGCCGTTGGATTTCAAATCGTAAGGTCGAGGGTTCGATTCCCATCTGAGTCAATGTTTTTTTTATGAAATTCTATTTTCCGCAATGCATGAAAAATTATATAAAATAATTACATTAAATACGTCAGTTGTATATATATAACATATAAACATTGCAGAACATAGTGATTATTATGTTTAAAATATAACAGGTGTTCACAGTACGTTGGTATTCTATGATATATGTGAATGTTAAATACAAATTAAGAAAATAATATCATCGCAATAAATAAATTATGTAGTGTATTTATTTGCAACTATTTGTCATATAGGGGTTACTTCTGAACATTCGTATTACAGCATGTCATTGATATTCTTGAAAAATTATCCGAGGCATAAAAAGAGGGTATAAACAGAGAATCCAAAGTCGGAACGCTCGCAAGAAATTCATGAACCCCAAAGGTCACGTGAGCAGACTGGAATTGTCCTTATGAAGCATGCCACAGCAGAAGGTCTTTACATAGATTTTCAATTCAATACCTGATATATGCTTTTGAAATGTGGAAGTGGTGATGCCTTTGGTCGCTCTCTCTCACTTTCTCGCTCGCTCACTCTGTATTTATATATATGAAAGTGGATGTATGTGTGTGTTTCGACATAATTCTGATATGTCTAGAGCAATTTTAACCATATTTCTTACAATCTGGAAAAGAGTACTGTCGGGATATATATCAAAAATGCTAGAAAAGGATCGATATTAGTATCGAATCCATAGTTTCGTGGTCTCTTAGGTAAACAGTTCTACTTTCAATTCAAGCCCAAATAAGCTCCAATTAGCATCCAGGGTGGTTACGTAGCGACAAAAAATATCGAAATCAACCAATATTAGAGTCGAAGCGTAAGTTTTCAGTGCCGCATTTCCCATTAGTCCAACTAGGCCCGTGCCTAGAGGGCAACATATTTGAACAGCGCAAAGTTTAAAATTTTAATTTTTTTCGTTTGAAAAAGTTAAAAAAATCGAGAGCAAATATAATATTTCATGAGCAGTCCTCTTTTACTATTCTAATATATTTAATGATAGCGTAAGAAATCTGAAAATAATTCAGAACATGTTTCCCATTTATTTTTTGTTACGTAATTGTAGTTGTAGCATCTAGTGAGTGGTATTTAACTGCAATAAATTCACTAATTAAGCATATTCGAATTAAGTTTTATTTATAAGTTAGGGATCAAGGGACGGAGAAATGTGTAGTCATTGGGGGCGCCGAGAGCAAAAGTGCGTAGGGACGCCGAGCTTCTAAATGCAGCACTGTTCGCTAAATTAATTGGTAGAAATTTTAATGCCATTTAAGACCAAATTTAGTCCTAGCAGTGGCAGTATTCGTTTGCTGTCCTAGGAGGAATGAAAGGGACTGACATCAAAATTATGAAAAAAGACCTACATTAGTGTCGAATCTATAATTTTGGGGGTCTCTTAGGTAAAGATTGGAACTTCAGATGCCATGTAAGTTAAGCCCTCATTAACACAATGAAGGAGTTTGTGAAATTTGTGACATGTAGAAATAATTGAAAATAACCAATGTTAGTATACAACCCATATCTTTCGTGGTCGCCAAGTTCATTGGGAGCAGTTCTGATGACCTTTAAGTTTAAGTTCAACTTCCAGTAAGAGTAAGATCCCCCAGCATATCTAATAAGGATAGCGTAGTTCTGGAATGTCTGGGACAACCTTTACCAAACTTGGGGGACATATTATTTTCCATCTAAGAAGAAATATTGTAGTAGTATGAAGTTATGGAAGTTGGGAGGTGTGACATGTAAAAATAATGTAAAACGACTGATCTTAGTGTTTTATCCATAATTTTCTCGGTCGTTGAGATGGATAGTGATGCTCCCAATGGAGGTTACATCCAAATTCATCCCCATCTTCACAGGATGATGGCCTGGGAGAGCTAAAAATAAAATCTCAAAAATTACTTAAATATTTGTCGAATTCATAGTTTTCGGGGTGAGAAAGCGTTTCTAATAACTTTGGAAGGTAATTTGTACCCACGTCAAGATGGGCTTTTTAATCATATCAATTTCTCACCTTAAGAAGAAATTACCATTACAATTATGATATCAAGCCAACCTTCGCAATCGATGAAAAAAATATGTGGATGTATGTTTCGTCTTTTAAATGAAACAAGACATGTTAAAATCAAAGATGGAGTGGGTCAGTGGGTCGGTTGGTAAGTGGGTGAAATGGGTCAAGATTTGTAAGTGGATCAGTGGATCGTGGGTCAAAAGGACGTGACCTACTGCGAAACACCACTCACCGTGACTCACACTGGCCCACCCGGTGGCCACCCTTTTAGTCCAAAGATATTTCGTCCAAAGAACATTTCGCCCAGAGATATTTAATCCAAAGACATTTGGTCCAAAGGACAATTCGTCCAAATGACATTTCGTTCAAAATACAATTGGTCCAAAGGACATTTCGTCCAAAGGAGAATTGGTCCAAAGGACATTTCGTCCAGGGATGTTTGGTTCAAAGCACATTTCGTCCAAAGAACATTTGGTCCGGTAACGCTTGAGGGTCAAAGGTTTGTTTCTATTAGAAGAGTAAAAGTGATTCATTTAACATTATGAGTCAGTAGCTTCTTATTTCTAAAGGAAATTTGAAATAGAGATTTATTCCGCAATTTTCATTTTGATAGAACAAATAATGCTGAGATGTTCAGAAAAACATAAACGCCTGAAAACAACATGGCCGAACAACAGGAGTGAGGGAAAGGTTGTAGTGTGAAGTATGTTGCTGTAATAACTGCTAACATGACATCTAAAATTTTCATGTTGTGAATGGAATAGTTCTAAAATAAGTACCGGTAACTAAAATTAATGGAGTTTAAATTTGAGTAAGTTAAATATTAGGTATTCAAACCCTTGTGTTAGAAAAGTGAAAAATTATGTGTCAAGTATATTTGAAGAAATACTGAGAATAGAAAAATACACATGTGTGAAATATATTCTTAGTGTCCAAAGATAATACTCTTAAACAGTCACATTCTTGGCTGCAACATTGTGAAAAGTGATTGACAAATATAAGATGAAAGTTGGAACATTTCGTGTAGAATATACGTATCTTTGCAGGTTAACCACAAGTCTGGTTTCTATTTGTAGACTATTGATAGTGTGTAACTTCGGCAGACGTTTCTACATAATTAGTGAGTTGTATGACAAACCAGAATTGTTAACTTGTCTTGTATTTTTATTTAAGTGTTACTCCTTATGCAAATATAGTATATACTTTTGCTTTCATATTAATTTTTTCGGTACAGCACAGTACATTTAAGATATCCATTGCAAAGGCTCAAACCAAATACAAGATTCACATGACCATGCGGAGGCAATGTTGTCCGCAAATGAAGAGGGAGTATGCTCTTCAAAGGGTTGTTTATCATTTTGGGAGTTGAATTCCGTAACCAACGAAGCTACAACTGTATTTCTGCGAAGTTAAAACTGTATTTTTGGAAAATTATTAATGAAAGCAAAGAAAGGTGGCCATTTAGTTTTCAGGCGTTTACGTTTTTTTCTGAATATCTCAACATATATTTGTTTTATCGAAAAGAAAATTGCGGAATAGATCTCTATTTCAAAATTTCCTTTAAGTTGTCGCCCGAAAGGCAAGAAGAAGTGGACCGAAATGAATGAAATCGTGCACAAATATTGTAGACGAAAAATGAGGGAATACGGGTTTCGTGTTTTTCTAGAAAGAATGGTTGGGTGGGGCGCGGACCCCTCCAAACCTTTGCTCATGAAATATCAAAAGTGCTAGTAACAGTATGTCAGAAGTGCCTAAATTTACATGAAGAATTGCAACGAAACTTAGTGTATGGACAATATGCAAAAAATAAATGAACACGGGTTTTTTATTTTCTGAGAAAAAAGGGTTATAGGATGCAAAAACTCCCACCCAAAGTTTTGAAAGTTGAAGCCCGAAAGCTAAGAAGAAGTGGACCAAAGTGAATGAAATTGTATGTAGATATTGGATACGTAAAATAAGGCCTTTCGTGTTTCACAAGTGTCTCTATCTGATTTCTTAAAATTTGGCAGATCAACAACAAGCACAAACAGTATAGTGTATTTTACAGCATTTCAGGAGGCACCTTTAACTCTTACAATGTTTTTCCGCATAAACAAAAACACGTGTCGATTAATTTCCTGTTTGCTGTTGATGTGCCAAATTTGAAGCAAAACGGATAGGGATACTTCAGAAACACGAAAGACCTTATTTTACATAGGGTCTCTAAAATGTCTACCCACAATTTCATTTGCTTTGGTCCACTACTTCCTGCGCTATTACGGTAATATTTACTTTTTTTTTCGGAGAAGGCCTAGGCCCCAACACTGTTTTCCGCACAAATTAAAACACGTTTCGTTTATTGTTTTGCGAATTGTCCCTATACGAGGTTTCGTTGCAATTCTCCATACTTTTTAAGAACCTCTGACGTATAATTATTTGCACTTTTGACATTTTGTAATCAACATTTTAGAAGGTCCGTGATATACGCAACCGTTTTTTTTTTAAAGGAAAATACGAAACCCAATTACCTCAATTTACGTCTACAATATCTGTGCACAGTTTCATTCAATTCTGTACACTTCTTCTTGCCTTTTAGGCCTCAAATTTCAAAATTTTTGGTGGGGGATTTTGTCCCTTAAAACCGTTTTTCCTCAGAAAATAAACTCGCATTCGTTTATTTTTTGCGTATTGTCCCTACACAATATGTCGTTCCAATTCTTCATGTCCTTGAAGCACTTCTGACATACCGTTATTCGCACTTTAGATGTTTCACGATCAAAGTTTTGTAGGGGTCTGTGTCCCACCCGAACCTTTTTCTTTTTTTCAGGAAAATACGAAACCAGTATTCCCTCATTTTATGTCTACAATATCTCTGCACAATTTCATTCACTTTGGTTCATTTCTTGTGACCTTTCGGGCCTCAAGTTTCAAACTTTTAAGTGGGGGCTTTTGCCCCCTAAAACCGTTCTTTCGCAGAAAATAAAAAAAAACGTATTTATTTATTTTTTGCGTATTGTCCCTACTCAAAGTTTCGTTGCAATTCTTCATGTTCTTTACACACATCTGACGTACTGTTATTAGCACTTTTAATATTTCGTGATCAAAGGTTTGGAGGGTCTGTGCCCCGCGTAACTATTTTTTCCAGGAAAATACGAAACACGTATTTCCTCATTTTACGTCTGCAATATCTGTGCACAATTTCGTTCACTTCGGTCCACCTCTTCTTGCCTTTCGGTCGTCAACTTTCAAAATTTTGAATAGGGGCTTTTGCCCCCCCCCTAAAACCACTTTTCCGCAGAAAAACACGTATTCGTTTATTTTGTGTGTATTACCTACCTGCCTATTCTTTTCAAAATCAGAGTGTTACACTTGGGAGGTATTACTTGTGAGTCATAATGTTATATGCATCACTTTTATTCTTCTAATAGAAGCAAACCCTTGACCCCCAAGCGTTACCGGACCAAATGTTCTTTGGACGAAATGTGCTTTGAACTAAACATCCCTGGACGAAATGTCCCTTGGACCAATTGTCTTTTGGACGAAATGCCCTTTGGACCAAATATCTTTTGGACCAATTGTGTTTTGGACGAAATGTCCTCTGGACCAATTGTCTTTTGCGCCAATTGTGTTTTGGACGAAATGTCCTTTGGACGAAATGTCCCTGGACCAAAGTGTTTGTACTAAATGTCTCTGGACGAAAATCCTTTGGACGAAATGTTCTTTGGACCAATTGGCTTTTGGACGAAATGTCCTTTGGACCAATTGGCTTTTGGACGAAATGTACTTTGGACGAAATGTTCTTTAAACCAATTGTGTTTTGGACGAAATGTCCTTTGGACCAAATGTCTTTTGGACGAAATGTCCTTTGGACCAATTGTCTTTTGGACAAAATGTTCTTTGTAGAAATTTCCCTTTGGACCAAATGTACCTGGACCAAATGTGTTTGGGCTAAATGTCTCTGGACGAAAATCCTTTGGACGAAATATCTTTGGACGAAACGACCCCCAACTACCCACCGTCCCATTCTGTTTTGCGCATTGTAGACAGCATCTTCTGAACACTGGTGAGCTTATCTACGTTTTACTTTCAATATCTCTATTTTTCTTCTTCTGAATCTCCATTTCTAATGAAAAAAGCTCAGACATTTTTGGATTTTGATATTTACAATTGTAAGAGTGGCAATAGCAATAGGAGTTCAATTTTGAGATACAGTTTGTCAGCTTTTAGAGGAGCTAACTGCTGGGAAAAAATTTTGAATCACCTGTAATATATGAATTATTATACCTAGTATAAAAGACTGAAAGTAACTATGTCTGCGTGATTATCACGGTCAAATTGCAAAGTCAAATGAAATGACATTTGGTATATAATCAGGCCCTAATCCCAACTGGGAAGTTATCATACGCATATCACTTTCATTATAACACATATCCTTAGTGGGGAGTAGGTGTCCGAATTTTTGCGAAAAACTGAGTATCTTACAAGCAGTTCAACTTAGAGAGCTTAAATTCAGTATATAACTCTTTACTAAAAATAAACAGAACGTGTCCTGGCATTTAAAAAAAATGTGTTTTATGAGCGGGGGGGGATTTTCTATATATTGGAAATTGGTAGTGGGTTGACTTGTAAAAATTATCGAAAACGATTGATATCAGTTGAGAAACTAATTGAGGAATGAAAACTACAGTCCTTTGCACTTTATACCCACTGCTTTCTAATATAATGATTGCTGAAGCTTGTGTTTAATATATGGATCGTTCAGAGCATAAGGCAATCAAACCATAAAGTTGTGAGAAAATAGAGATAACATTTGTATTCCAAGCTTAATTTCATGACCATTTTAAATTAGTACGGCATGCTTAATTATATGGAAAACTAGTTTTTCTTTCTTTTCTTCTTACGTTGGTCCACTTTATCTTGATTTGATACTTTCAAATTTCATCCTGTTTTCTACTGAAATGTATATGTAAGCCAAGAAAGAAATAATTGTATATGATAAATTTAAATTCATCTTAATTTGGAAGATGAGAAACACTTTACCATTGCATATCGTAAAGGTCAGATCCACCGGTATTGTAACAGAGCGGTGCTTGAGCGATTGACGGTAGGAATTCAAACTCCGTTAAGTGAAAATTTCACAGTCTTGTTTTATTTCAAGTGTAACCTCTTTAGTCAATGGAGAGAAGGACGTGGATCATGGGTCAGATTTGATTACGTTGGTGGGTCGGAGTTGCTCACAATGGTTCAGAGTGGTTCATAGTTGGTTGTGGGTCAATTCTGTATTATACCATTAATTTCATAATTCGCAATCACCCTGTCCTTTAGCTTAAAGACACAATCGTGGAACGTAGAATATAATATTAGTGATGTAATAAACCCATAATGGGTCGCTTCTTGTTTTACCTTGGTCCATTATACTTTTGCAATGGTAAGACAAGTGTTTACCTCTTCTGGGTAGTTTCACAGTTTCACATTTGTAGAGGTGGTCAAGGAATTTTCAATGAAGGATTTATTACCATCTTGAACGCTCGCTATTTTGCACAAGTTAGCATAAAGACTCGGGACTCTTACCATTTTTTTTTAAATTTTAGTAATACTTGTAAATGACATACTACTTGATTCCCCTTACCATTTTCAAATTTTGAGTTGCACCCCTCCTGAGACCCACCGGGGAACCTTGGGGCAAATCTTTTTCCTCGACACGGGGTACCTTTGAAATTATAAAATACATGTTTTCCGGTGTTGACATCTGTTTAATCGTTTCAGACTTTTATTAGTGTCAACGGGCTTCATGGATACCATGCTTCTTTATTCTCTTAGTTTTCAGATACAAGCCCCCATGTCGTAAGCGTCAGTGGACCACCGATGCGCAACTGGCGACATTTCGCCAAAAGTTGGTGATCCCGCAGCTACGATCCGTGGTGGCCCCACTTCGGTTTTGAAAATTATACCACCAGCGGCAGAGACTCAACGAAACGCCAACGAACCACAAAATTTCTCCCCCAAAATATGTTAAATCGCCCATATGCTTGATTTGTTTATATTCAGGTGATTGTAAAAAACACTAGGGGAAAAAAGCAAGTATCCCAAGGTGGGCGCGAACCTTCAACCTTAAGTTTACTTGCCGCATATTCTTCTGACTTTTTTTTTTTTTTGCCTGCTACAGTTTCATTACTAATAAAAGTATAATTATATAAACCGTGTAAATCAGTAATTTTAACCTCTTGGGCAAACAAAATATCAATCATTCTAGTATTAATAAAGGCAGCAACTGCATCCTGTTTCGTAGCGGAAGAAAGTCCGTTAAAGTTTATAGTACCAATCCTAACACCATACATAATATGGAAAATAGAAAAGTAAAAATGTAAAACATACGGGAGTAATATACAAAATGCAAAGCCTATGCACGAAGCAGATAAATTACCACACCACCAAAATTTAAATTCCAAAAAAATAACCAAAAATTAAGACGGCGTTTCAGCATTTTGGTTGGACGAAAAGGAATGTTCATTAGATACAGGGGGCACCTGTGGTTGCGAAAGTTGTTTAGATCGCGTGCGGAGAGCAATACTAGGTTCATCAGACAGAGATGAGTCAAGCACTTTCTGAACTTTAGGAGCTTTACTGTCAAGGAGAGGGCGTTTCTTTTTCTTCGACGTATCCAAAGGTACCATCTCAACATTCATCACACTAGGCAAATTTGTGGTGGGAATAACAGAAACACTAGGAGAGGTAACAAGTTCCGGACTAGATACTGCAGCGTGTTGTTCATGTACTGAGTGGTCACTTGAAACGTTCACTGAGGGCGTTGAAAGAGACGAGTCCACTACTAACGACATCGCAGCAGCAGCCTCTAAAGTATTATCCGAACTTACCTGATTCAATCCAGAAGTAATAGAAGGTAGTATCACACCTTTGCTGGAAACATCAGCAGGCGAAATAGTTACAGAAGATTTCTCTAAAGAAGGAGCTCCAGGGGTACTAAGTGAGGGAGGGGTATTTTCCACATCACCATCAGCACTAATAGTCTTGACTAGGGAAGAAGTAGAAAGTACAGGGAAAACACTGAAGTTAATAACATCTGGAACAGCTTTAAGTTGCACTGGAGGCGGAGCCAAGCGTGAATTTGACTCGGAAGGTAGTCGAGAACCTCCAGAAACTGGAACAGTCATAGGAGCACGTTTAGGCAGTCGTTTATTACATTGCGAAATCAGATGCTGATCACTATCACATCGCGCACAAGTTTTAATTTGTTCAGGATATGTCACCCATAAACGAAGACCATGGACTGTGACATATGACGGAATGTTCTTTTTGAGGACGATCTTAAGTAATTTCCGCCCAGTACGCACCGGGTAAAAATGTCCAGTAGAGTAGAGTTCATCGGTAAGACTTAGAATTTCCCCATAGGAGAGAAAAACTTGTTTAAGGTGTAAATCGGAAAGTTCCATTGGAACCGCATGAGTGCGGACCAATTTAATCAAATATGGAGCCGAATCAATAGGTAGGTTATACGAACCTACCGCATCAGAATACTTAACAGTATCTGTAAATTCATTTAAAATGCGTTCACAATCTTCCTGAGTTTTTAATTTAATATATAATAGCTTACGTGGAAAATCCATTTCTATGCTGAGCACAGTTTCCAACGGTAACCCAAAGGTATCCCTAATCCACTCATGTAAAATAATAGAAGTCGGCACATTTACCACACTTTGAAAACTGATACGAAGTGTATTGAGGCGAATCGTGTTCATATCGAACTTAAGTCAGAAAACTGGATTCCAAAAGAACAAAACAAAAAAAAATGCTATGTGGTAATAATAAGAACAGGTGAAAAGTACAATGAAATTCAGTCAGATAGCAAACACACAAGAAAGAGGAATCGACACACTACACTAGCAGTAGTAGCTGCTCGAAAGAAACACCAGTGACCCACTTCGCCACGGAAACGATGAAGAAAATCTCGCTTGTAGAAGGATAAATTATTGAGGTCTTAATTTAGCCAATCAAACAAATCCCTCTATCTCGAGTTCTGTAAGATGGTACTGTGAACCGTTTCGAGATTTATTGCTTTCTGGTGGGGTACTATCTATGTGCAAAATTTGAGAAAATCGCCGACGCGCACCTTCGGAAACTCTCCTCTTTAGTGCAATGTTGACAAGAGATGGTGTGGGTCAATGAAACCTTGATCCACAAAATACTGACCCACTACACATCGTGACCCACAATGACTCAACACCCAACGTGACCCATTCACCCACCATGATCCACTCTGACCCACCACCAACTATAAAAAACTCTGAACCATTGTGACCAACTCCGACCCACTAAAATACATCGTCATTAAGTTTGATCCATTATCCACGCCATCCTTTCTACTGACTTAAGAGGTTATATTTGTAATAAACCAATTTTTTCCAGTAGTTAGCTCCTCTAAAAACTCATAGCCTGCGTCTCAAAAGCCAAGCAGTAAGTCCTATTGCCATTTTTACAACTGGAAATATCAAAATCCAAAAGAGCCTGAACTTCTTTCTTCATTACAACCAAATGAAAAAAAGAAGAAAAATGGAGGTCTTGAAAGTAAAACGTAGACAAAGTTGCCAGTGTCAGAAAATGCCATCTAGAAGGCACTGAGCAGAATGGGTTGGTGGGTCAATGGGTCAGTGTGAGTCAGTGATGGTGTTTTGCAGTGGGTCACGCCTTGCTGACCTACGATCCACTGACCCACTCATAAATCTTGACCCATTTGACCCACCGATCAACTCAATCTCTGATTTTACATTTAGTATATCATTTAAAAGACGAAACATACATCTACACAATTTTTTCTCGATTGCGAAGGCTAGTTTGATACGTATATTAGTTGAGATGGTAATTTCTTCTTAAGGTGAGAAATTGATATGATTAAAGAACCCATCTTGAAGTGGTTACAAACTACATTCCAAAGTTATTAGAAACGCTTTCGCAACCCCAGAAAACTATTACTTTGACAAATATTAAGTAAGTTTTTACATTTTATTAATCATATCTCCAAGCCCCTCATCCTGTAAAGATGGGGATGAATTTGGATATAACGCCATTGAGTGCCTCACTACTTATCTCAACGACCGAGAAAACAATGGATAACACTCTACAATCAGTCATTTTACACTATTTTTACATGCCACTCTTCCAACTTCAATCCCTTGAGGTATCTGAATTTCACAATATTTTTTTCCTTAGATTGAAAGTAATATGTCTCCCATGTTAGGTAAAAGTTGCTCCAGACATTCCAGAGTTTCGCTGGAATATACACGTATACATACATCAAAACATTTAGAGCTGTGTGAGCAATGCTTTTGATGTTGCTCCTGTGTACACTTGTCTCAAAAAGGTTGAGCGCATTCTTTATTGGTGTTTTGAGGCAAAAAATTTCTAAGTTCAGCTTCGGGTATCTTCGGGAAAAAGTAAGCCAGGTTCGAACCTCCAAGCCATCCTTTGCAATCGGGAAAAAGTTTGCAGATGTGTTTTTCTTCTTTTAAATATAATAAGACTTGTTACCAAGTGTTTAAAAAAGCAACATTGATTGAAATACTTAATGATACAATATTTCGAAACCTTGCACATGCTTGTTTGTCATTTAGCTTTCTATACGTAATGGAGCATTTAAATACGTTAAAGAATCTTTCCATATGTAAAAGAATGCTCAAAATTAAGAAATAGAACATAATTATCGCCTGAGTACTAAAATAAAAGTCAAAGTAGAACAGAAACAGCGTTTGTCATGGATATGAATGTCATAATTATCTTGAGATCCGTTATACATCGCTAGAAGCTTCACTGTAGAAGTCCTTGTGTTAGCTCATTGGTAAGCTGTTGGATTTCAAATCATAAGGTTGTGAGTTCGAATCCCATCTGGGTCAATACTTTTTTTAAAATTATATTTTCCGCAATGCATGAAAAATTATATAAAATAATTACATTAAAATACATAAGTTGTTTATATATAACATAATAATTGCAGAACATAGTAATTATTATGTTTAAAATATAACATCTGAGATAATTTTCACAGTAGGTCGTTATTATATATGAGAATGTTAAATACAAGTTAGGAAAATCGTTGAATAGCAATAAATAATTCATGTAGTGTATTTATTTGCAGCTATTTGTCATACAGTTTTAACTTCTCAATATTCTCATTACAGTATGTTATTTATATTCGTGAAATACAGTATATTCCTACGGATATAGAAAGTGTATAAACAGAGTATCCAAAGTCGTATCCTGCTTCAAGACACATAGCTTTTCCCGATCCCCTTAACGTCACGGGAAGAAACACAAATTCTCTTTAGAACGGAATGTCGTTACTTAGAGTCTCATTCGAATACGTTGAGAGCTCCTCCGTGGCTAAGCGGTTAGCATACGTGCCTTCGGCGCGGGAGACCCGAGTTCAATTCCTGGCGGGAGCTCATGTGGTTCGGATTCCACGTTAATCAGTAGGTCCACGTCTTATATAGCCTCGCTGCTGAACGGGACGTAAAACTCAAAATCAATCAATCAATCGAATACGTTGAATATTCTTTTGTGTATTCATCTCTCTCTCTCTCTCTCTCTCTCTCTCTCTCTTTCGCTTTGTTTATGTGTGTGTGTGTGTGTTGCAGAATATCCCAAGTTGAATACAACATTTGCAAAGTATATGAGCATCATTGTCATCGAATACCAGAAATTGAAAGTCGTGTTTCTTCGGGTTAGGTTTACGTGTTCATGTTAGCTCACTGGTAGAGTACGGACTTGCCACTGAAGAGGTCTTGAGTTCAAAGCCTACAGCTAATTATCATTCTTTTGTTAGTAGGATTGCACAGAAATCGGATACAAGGAGTGGTTTACTTCTAGAAATATTTTCAGAAGCGTTTAGGTAGCCCTGAAAAGGGCTGTTTTCGGGAGTTAAGGCGGGGTCATTAATATTGTGTCCAAGACCCTTCTGAATTTATTACACGCTCCATTCTTCTGGGCATGGAATCTATTACATGGGTGACAAATCTATCTCCTTCCCCTACCTCCAGCCATGCTTCGGAAACAAGATGCCACAGGTCATCCTGAGTTCTTGGTGGATCTGCCTCAGGCCAACTTTCCCTTAGAGTACGCTTCACTTCTGCTCACATATTTTCCATGAGATTGAGGTCTGCTCCACGAGACGGCCAGTCGATTAAATCAATCTCAGGGTGCCCTGCGAACCATTCCTGAACCACACGGGAAGTATGTATTGGCGACTGGTATTGCTGGAACTGAATTACACCATCAGGCTGAAACAGATGGCACCATGATATTACTGATAATGTCTAAGTGCTGAGCATTGTCCAGATGTCCTTCAATTCTATGAAGCTGTCCTGCTCCGCGACTGGAAATCCAACCCCAACATAAAATAGATACATGGCCACTGCGATTGCAAGCAGCCACATATCCATGGTCATATCGGGTGCCTCTCGGACGATACACAAAACGGCGTCCCTCCTTTGATGTTGTGAATATGGATTCATCTGAGAAAACTACGTTTTCCCAATTGAGACCCACATTCGCCTGTGCAAACGCGAGACGGTAATTTTGTGGTCGTCTGAGAGTTTTTCCTTCACGGCAGCAACACGGCCACGTAACCCAGCATGACGAAGCCTTCGCAGAGCTGTATGCTTACTACCAGGAAAGAGAGAAGCTTCCCTTATCTGTCTAGACGTCCTTAGTGGGTCTAACCGGGCTTCGTTTACTAATCTCGCATCTTGGGCTTCGGTTGACACATGCGGACGACCAGGAGATCGTAAATTACCAGTCTGACCTGTAGCACCATATTTCCGAATCCATTGCCTTCCTGTAGAGGCCGGGACACCTACTCGCCTGCTAGCTGCAGTTGCAGAATAACCTTCCAACTCCCATAAAGTAATTACTGCTGTACGTCTATCCATAGTTACCAATGTTCTGAGCTGTGAGAAGAAAGCAATAGGTAAAAGCTAGTACCTGACGTGTGATTGGTTACTTGCACGACAAGCCTATTGTGGGGAACAGCGTTGCCAGATCTAGCATAATGATGCTAGATCTAGCATAATTTGCATGTCTCTAGCACCTAGCATCTTGCTTTTAGCATCCTGCCCAAATCTAGCACAATTTCAGCAAGTTATCAAAAAGCCGTAAAACCTGGAGAAGTTGGTCGTGGGAAGAAAAAGAACGGCAGAAATGTATCCTCTTCCATTGATTCATACACTCGGTAAACCATACAGGCAGTCTTATTTTCCTAAGTAAGTTCGGAACGGCTTTGGTTTTTTTTTTTTTTTTTTGTGGCTCCACCTAGGGTTTTCTAATCCTTTAACTCCGAGGCATGGGCGGAGCTATGGGGGCCATTCTCCCCCCAACTTTTTGACAACTTCACCATCTTTACTTCTGACTTCATGATCATATTTATTCCTGAAATGACAGCTCCGAGACCGACCAAAAATCTGCCCCCTCCCCCAGCAGACGATTCCCAACTCCGCTTATGCTGCGAAGTAATTTTCTTTCAAAATATGTAAACAAAAACTTTGCATTCATTTATACGATATATACGCCATTGAGTTTGGCAACGACTGCAGTAATTTAGTTGAGTTAAAATTTTGGTGCGTGAAGTATTGAGTTCTATCCATGCATTCTTGCTCTCTGTGTATTTTAAGTTACGTTATCGTATCTCAACTTTGTTTTTTTTTTAACTCCTGAATTAGTAATTATGAGGATCTAGCATAATTTGACCGAATCTAGCATAAGTTCGATCAGGTTTTGGAATAATTCCGAGCTGTGAGTCTGGCAACGATGGTGGCGAACGAGTTGGTCAACGACTCGCGAAAGAAATCTGAAAATGGTGCGCCGTAATAATAATAATAATAAAAACAGTTTTTATAAAGGAATATTAATACATACGAAAAGCTGTTTAAAGAATGAATTGTTATACTGACTTTACACGTATAAAAACATATACCATATACCAAACAGATTGAGCGATATGATTATAGTTGTTTTGAGACGAACACTTTCGAAGTCCAACTTCGGGTGTCTTCGGAAAACAGTAAACTAAAGCTGCTGGTTCGAACCTCCAAAGACAACCTTAGTAATCGGGAAAAGATGTACAGATATGTTTTTCCTTCTGTTAAATATAATAAGACATGTTGAAATGGTATTAAGTGTAGAAAAAAGTAACATTGATTGAAATACTTAATGATACAATATTTCGAGACTATGTATTCACACTCTCGTTTCGTCATTGTGATTTCCATACGCAAAAGAGCATTTACGTATGAGCTCAGTTATATTTCAGAAGCAGCTTCCGAAAAGCGGTCATGTTAGCTCAGTGGTACACCACCGAGCGTTTAAATCGTGAGTTCGATACCCGTTCAGGTGAGATTCCTTTATGATATTCTACTTTCCTCAATGCATGAAAATTATGTAAAATAGTTATATTACAATTCATCAGTTGTATATATATTTTCATATCATCAGTTGTATATATGAGTTGAATATATATATTCATATCATTTCACGACATAAGTAATTCTTATCTTTAAAATATAACATCTGAGGTATTCACAGAACGTCGGTGTGTTATGTGTGAATATTGAATACAAATTTAAAAAATCGTGTAATAGCAATAAATAAGTTATGTAATATATTTATTTGCAGCTACTTTCATCGCAGATAACTTCTCAATATTCGCATTACAGCATTTAGGTAGAGCATATCGAAAATCGGATCGTGGTTCAAGACAAAAAACTAGCTAGCCCCAAACTGTCACGTAAGAAATTCACGAATCGCAAAAGTAAAGTGAAGAGATTGAGAGCGGTAATTCCTTAATCGCTCTCTCTCAACTCTCTCTTATCTCCATTTATACATATAAAAGTGTATGTATGTATGTTCCATCATAACTCATGTATGCCTAGAGCAGGGTTTCTGAACCTGGGAGTTGCGGCCCCTAGGGGATCACGAAGATAAGCGGAAGAGATAAATATAGTTAGAATCTAATACCAGAAATTATTTTTAAATATTATTTTTAATTTTGTTCTGATAGGCATACTTTTATTTTTTATACACACTGTAAAGAACAATAAAAAAATAAGTCTACTGAACATTTTCAAAGGGTGTAGAATTCGTGTTACTATTCGGTTCAAAGTCTCTTGTCGTCGCGAATTCTGTCGAGAAATTTGAAGCTTAAAATATACAAAACGATAATCATGCCTGTTGTTCTGTATGGTTGCGAAACATGGTCGCTTACTCTGAGGGAAGAACATAGACTGAAAGTATTTGAGAACAAGATCCTTAGACGAATATTCGGACCCAAGAGGAACGGGAATGGGGAATGGCGGAAACTTCATAACGAGGAACTACATAATTTATACGGTTACCCAACATTGTTAGGGTCGTCAAGTCTAGGAGGCTTAGGTGGGCAGGTCAGGTAGCTAGAATGGAAGAAAGTAGAAACGCTTTCAAAGTCTTGACTGGAAGACCAAACGGAAAACGACCATTAGGAAGACCTAGGGGCAGATGGGAGGACAATATTAAGATGGATCTCGCTGAGATAAGAATACAAAGTAGAAACTGGATCCAATTGGCTAAGGATAGAAGTCAGTGTAGAGCTTTTGTGAACGCGGCATTGAACCTCCGGGTTCCATAGGCCATAGAGTTAGTTAGTTAGTAGAGTTGTTTAAAAATGAATTTAAATCAAAGAGGTATGATATAAAACTAATGAGAACTGTATATAGAAATACTAGAAAAATACACATGAAACAAAACCTGCACATTGAAATACCATTAAAATTAAAACCTAATGAGATACCTAAGCATGGTGTAATTTCACTAGTGCAGCAATGCCCGGTTCAATCTTCATGACGAATATTATCAAGCCGTTTTCAACTGATAAGCGATTTCTTATCTTTGTTTTAATGTTTACCATTAAAAAAACCACTTTCGCACAAGTACGATATAGCAAATGGAATTATTACTTTTAAAGCAGCAATCACCAGACCAGAATATTCTTCTCTCCTCATCAGGCAGAACTTGTCCAAGTCTTCGTTACAGAAAACCAGTTGCAAAGACTTGTCGCATGATCATTCTATTATTTGGTCAAGAAGTTGTGGGCTTAGATCGGATACGTTAATGGCCTCTTCAATGAAGGAGTTTAACATCCATCTTGAACCAGCACCTTCGTCGTTGGGAATATAGATATTACAGTTACTGTATCCACTGTCAGTGCCGGGCGCCGAAAAGAGGGGCCACACATTTCGGAGGAAGTGTGTTACTCAAGTTAGGAAAGTGCATGTGCACATGTGTAAAATAGAAGGAAAAACGTAATAAAATGTGCTCAAAATTAAGGAAAGGTAGGGTTTATTTTGAAAATGTTATTGAGCTTCGTGCCAACCATGGTGGCGCTTCGTAGCTAGTCTGTCGACGTCACTCATATATACGGTGACATCGTACTATACTCTCGCCCCGGGCAATGATTTTCCATGGCACTGTTCACTATAAACAAAAAAAATGGATTCTACTATTATAGAAATAGGTATGTTAAAAATCCCACACAAGCTTATTATAAAACAAATTATAAAAGGGTCGCTGGCAAGAGCGTGTGATAAAAGGGGATCGTGATAGGAATTAGATTGAGAACCACTGGCCTAGAGTAATTTTAACCACATTTCTTATAGTTTCAAAAAGAGTGCTGTCGGGTTACCTATGGTGAATGGGAGGGGGATACATATAAAAGATTGCTAGAAAATGATCGATATTAGATTCATAGTTTTCGGGGTCGCTTAGATAAATAGTGAGACTTTCAATTTCGCTTAACTCCGATTAAGCTCTCATTAGAAGGGATGGGCACGAACGACTTTTCTTTGAAACTCGACTCGACTCGAAACAGACATCTTTGAGGTCTACTCTTGGACTCGGCGCAAAAAATATCTTCCAACTCGACTCGGATTAGAGTCAAGTCGAACCAAAACGAGCCAAATCCTGTGTGTAGTCCTACCTAGACAATACATAGACAATAATTATTCTATCATCAATTATACTACTGTTACTACAAATAATATTATTAATAATAATAATAATAATAATTATTATTATTATTATTATTATTATTATTATTATTATTATTATTATTATTATTATTATTATTATTATTATTATTATTATTATTATTATTATGACAACACCGTGTACAAACATGAACGATAGATGGTTAGTAAAGGAATACTAAAAGCTAGTTGACTGCCGACGTCGGTAGTCATGAAGTCTACAAGGCAAGGACATCGTTCATTACCCTAAGCTGTAAGCGTCGGTGGACTACAGATGGTCAACTATTAACCTCTCGCCAGAAAATGGTGGCCCCGCAGCGACGATCCGTGATGGCCCAAGTTCCATATTGAAAACTTTACTACCAGCGGCAGAGACGCGATGAAACGCCAACGAACCACAAAATTACTCTCCCAAAATATGTTAAAATGCCTATATGTGTGATTTGTTTATATTTAGGTGAAACAAAAAAACACAAAACAAATACCCCGGGGTGGACGCGAACTATCAATATTACGATTACTAGGCACGTGTTCTTCTGACTTCCCCACGGAAACGATCATAAAAAGCTTGGTTGTTGAAGGATAAATCATTGACGTCTTAATTTAGCCAATCAGACAAACCCCTACATCTCGAGTTCTAGGAGGTCATACCGTGAACCGTTTCAGATTTATTGCTTTCTGGTGGAGTACTATCCATGCGCAAAATTTGAGCATAATAGCCGACATGCATCTTCGGTGCCTCTTATCTTTAGTACAATTTTAACCAGAGATGGTGTGGGTCAATGAAAATTTGATCCACGACCCACCATGACCCACTATGACCCACCACCCAAATGACCCATTGGCCCACTCTGACCCATCAACCATCGTGATCCACTCTGACCCACCACCAACTATGAACCACTCTGAACCATTGCGACCAAATCCGACCCACCAAAACCCATCGACATCAACTCTGACCGATGACCCACGTCCTCCTCTCCATTGACTAAAGAGATTACACTTGTAATAAAACAAGACTGTGAAATTATCACTTATCGGAGTTTGAATTTCTACCGTCATTGGCTCAAGCACCTCTTTGTTACAATACTGGCGGGCCTGACCTTTACGATATATAATGGCAAAGTGTTTCTCATCTTCCGAATTAAAATTAATTTAAATTTATCATATGTAATTATTTCTTTGTTGCCTTACAGACACATTTCAGTAGAAAATAGGGTGAAATTTAAAAGTTTCGAATCAAGGAAAAGTAGACCAACGTAAAAAAAAAGAGAGAGAGAGAGAGAGAGAGAAATTAATTTTCTATATAATTAAGCATGCCGTACTAATTGGAAATGTCCATGTAATTAAGTTTAGAATACAAATTTTATGGCCATTTTTCTCTAACTTTATGGCTTGATTGCCTTATGCTCGGAACGCTCCATATATTAAACACCAGCTTCAGCAATTATAAATAGAAAGCAGTGGGCATAAAATTCAAAAAGAACTTTAGTTTGCATTACTCGATTTTTTTCTCAACTAATGTCAATCGTTTTCGATTAGTTTTACAAATCAACCCACTACCAATTTCCAATATATAGAAAATGCACCCCCGTCCCCCCGCTCATAAAAGACAATTTTAAAAAATGCCAGGGCATATTCTCTTTATTTTTAATAAAGAGTTATATGCTGAATTTCAGCCCTCAGTTGAACGGCTTGTGAGATACTAAATTTTTCGCAAAAATTCGGACTTCTACTCCCCCTAAGGATATGTATTATAATGAAAGTGACACGCGTATGATAACTTCCCAGTTGGGATTGGAGCCTGATTATATACCGTACCAAACGTCAATTCATTTGACTTTGCAATTTGACCGTGATGATTACGCAGACATAGTTACTTTCAATTTTTTTATGATATATATCCTTATTTCATATGTTACAGATGATTCAAAAATATTTTTTCAAGCAGTTAGCTCCTCTAGAATCTCACAGGCTGCATCCCAAAATCCAACTCCTACTATCCTATGACAATCCAAAAGTGACTGAACATTTTTTATTAGGAACAAATGACAAAAGAAAAATGGAGATCTTGAAAGTAAAATGTAGAAAAGCTCGGTGCCCCCAATAACTCCATATTTCTCCGCCCCTTCATTCCGAACTTAAAAATAAAACTTAATTCGAATATGGTTAATTAGTGAATTTATTACAGTTAAATTCCACTCACTACATGCTACAGCTACAACTATGTAAGAAAAAATAACAACTGTGAAACATGGTTTGAATTACTATTACATTTCTTACGCTATTATTAAACATATTAGAATAGTAAAAGAGGATTGTTCGTGAAATAGTATATTTGCTCACGATTTTTAACTTTTTCATACGGAAAAAATTAAAATATTATTCAAGTTTTAAAATTTGCACTCTGCAAATATGTTGCCCTCTAGGCAATGGGACTAATGTGGACTAATGGGAAATGCTGCACTCTTAGCGGCGCTGAAAACTTATGATTCGATTCTAATATCGGTTGATTTCGATATCTTTATGTCGCTACGTAACCACCCTGGGTGCTAATGGGAGCTTAATTGGACTTGAATTGAAAGTAGAGCTATTCACCTAAGCGATCACGAAACTATGGATTCAATAATAATATCGACCCGTTTCTAGCATTTTTGATATGTATCCCGACAGTACTCTTTTTCCAGACTGTAAGAAATATAGTTAAAATTGCTCTAGATATATCAGAATTATGTTGAAACACACACATAAATCCACTTTTATATTCTGTATAAATAGAGAGAGAGTGAGCGAGCGAGCGAGCGAGAGAGGGCGACTCAAGGCATCACAACTTCCACATTGCAAAAGCATATATCAGGAATTGAATTGAAAATCTATGTAAAGACTTTCTGCTGTGGCATACTTCATAAGGACAATTCCAGTCTGCTCACGTGATATTTGGGGTTCATGAATTTTTTTGCGAGCGTTCCGACTTTGGATTCTCTGTTTATACCCTCTGTTTATGCATCGAATAACTTTTCAAAAACATAAATGACATTCTATATTATGAATGTTGAGAATTACTCTCTATATGACAAATAGCTGCAAATAAATACACTACATGAATTATTTATTGCTATTCAACGAGTTTCTTAACTTGTATTTACATCCTCATATATAATACCGACCTACTGTGAAAATTATCTCAGATGTTATATTTTAAACATAATAATTACTATGTTCTGCAATTATTATGTTATATATAAAAAACTTATGTATTTTAATGTAATTATTTTATATAATTTTTCATGCATTGCGGAAAATATAATTTTAAAAAAAGTATTAACCCACGTGGGATTCGAACTCAAAACCTTATGATTTGAAATCCGACAGCTTACCAATGAGCTGACACAAGGACTTCTATAGCGACGCTTCTAGCGATGTATAACGGATCTCAAGATAATTATGACATTCATATCCATGACAAACGCTGTTTCTGTTCTACTTTGACTTTTATTTTAGTACTCAGGCGATAATTATGTTCTATTTCTTAACTTTGAGCATTCTTTTACATATGGAAAGATTCTTTAACGTATTTAAATGTTCCATTACGTATAGAAAGCTAAATGACAAACAAGCATGTGCAAGGTTTCGAAATATTGTATCATTAAGTATTTCAATCAATGTTGCTTTTTTAAACACTTGGTAACAAGTCTTATTATATTTAAAAGAAGAAAAACACATCTGCAAACTTTTTCCCGATTGCAAAGGCTGGCTTGGAGGTTCGAACCTGGCTTACTTTTTCCCGAAGATACCCGAAGCTGGACTTAGAAAATTTTTGCCTCAAAACACCAATAAAGAATGCGCTCAACCTTTTTGAGACAAGGTGTACCAAATTTCACAAAATTAAATCCCCACGTTAAGCGGGTTTGCATATCCAGGCTCCTAACTATGAAAACATTTACGCTCACTCCAACCTCAATCATTTCACGAATTCAACCTGTTTTACGTATGTTATTAGGACATAATATCGATTGTGATTTATTCTAAAAACACTTTTATACATTGCAAGAGCTGTAACGTCCAAATATTTACTGAGAACTGATAGTCGTATCGGAATAAAAAAAAGCGAGTATGGAACAGTAAACTGATTTCACAAAAGGCAAAAGAACGTATGCAAAGGCATACAAAACGGTCGAGTGGTTTGGGTCGATACACTATCAATCACATGTTTGTGTGTTCAAACCCGGTAGTAAGTTGTTTCTTTTTTTAGTGTCTTCCTATTTTCATCCGGAGGCTGAAAACATTTCTTTGACTAACTCATTGAAAACTTCTTTTGTTTCAAATTCGATTAGAACTGAACATTATATGAATTGCGAATCTTAAATCCATAGCAAAAAAAAAAAATGAAGTATACTCACTACTCCATTATCCTCTGATTTGTAATGAAAAACTATTTATAAACAGTGGTGACTTCAGAAAATTATCCTCGGGGGGAATTTCTATATGCGGGTGGAGGGCAAACATTGGTAGTCCACATTGAGCACGATCGAATATATGGTCCTGAAGGCGGAAATTTCTTAGTTCGAAGGGGGTCTCAAATTCTCCGTCAAATCACGTCTTGAAAGTATCATTGCTTAAAAGCTTTTCGTAGCAAATATAATATTACACTTGTTTCTCGCTCTACATTTAGAATTGGTAAAATCATAACTTACAGAGGATTATAATAAAAATATAAAAATTACAATACCAATCATGTATAAATTATCCTGTAAGTTACCAACTTTGGGTCAGATTAAAACTCAAATATTTGTTTTCGGATTGCACTTAGAAGTAAGTCCTCTCTATATAATCCTGATTGGAAAGCCATGTATAACTCTAATTAATTAATCAATATTTATACAAATATTTTTTATTTTACTATTTTTACTATTCAATATTATATACACTTCATTTCCAAAATCAAAATCTCGAAAATGTATATTGTACGAGTGCAGACTCGCAAATAAATGATTATTTATCATATATATTGGTCTCTATTCGAAATTCTATTTAATCGAATCAACAGGAACACAGACAGAAATATCGAGAAAAGGTGAAAAAAAGAGAGAAAAAGAGTTTTGTACTCGGCGGGGACTCGAAGTAAGTTCGAATAGTGCTTTACAAGCCGAACGCCTTAGACCACTCGGCTATGGTAACAACTAGTGGTTGGAGCACAGGCTTCGAGTAGTAGTTCTTATTACAGAATATCATTTTCTATTGCCTAAAATTTAAACCTAATTTACTTTGATATAATATATCTATTAATTTGTTACATGAACACGTTTTCGTTACTTTGATGAATGATGTATGTTGCTGATATAGATTCTGTTACACGTTCTTTCGTAAATATTATAGAAAGTATCAGGGTTATTTATGATCTTTCATGGAAATTGACTGGCGCATGCGCAGTACGCAGACAGTTCAATTGGAAGGCGAGGAAGGAAACGCTAACACACTGTTAGAATGTTTCTTCGCTGTGAAGTATAAAGAACAGCTAAAATGTATTATACGCTTATCGTTGCGTTAAGAATCACCAGGTTAATGTCTGTCCAAGTTCTCACTAATCAACTGGACTCGTGAAAAATAATTAATATTGTCATAACTGCACAATATGAAGAATAAAGAACGTATATTACACCACATTGTTCTCGAATTCGAACTTAGCTAAGGAAAAGGGCAATAAACAAAATGTGATTTATTCATTCGAATTGAGATTATTCAATGGAACTAGAAATTACACAATCAAAAGGAAAAATATCGTTAAAAAGACTTTAATACTTTTATCCGAGATGTGAAATAAAGTTATTAATTAACTGAAATGAAAGTAATATTGGGCATGATATAGAGTAAGAAAAAAAAGTAAATGTATTCTTAGAAACGTTCAAAGTAAATTCACAAATACTTTTTGAAGATATACTACTCTTCCTTTACGTTTTAACGAACTAATAAGTAAACAAGGAAAGGAAAAGAATGAAGAACGAAAGTATTGCTCTTGAAAAATTATAATAAATAAATGAAACTTAAATAAATGTTTACACAAAAAATAACACACTAGTACTTCGTGTAGTCACCTCCAGAGTCAGTAACTTCTTGAAGTCTGGAGGGGATACTAGATACAAGTCTCGAGCAATACGACGGTGTGTCACGAAAATGTTGCCACAGTTCCATAACATGATTTTGAAGAAACGTTTGGTCTCTGTCTTCACGTCTCTCTTCCCATTCTTGCACCATGTAGGCCCACAGATGTTCAATTGGGTTCAAATCTGGGGATAGAGGGGGCCACTCAATACAAATTAACTCTGGATGTTCACTTAGCCACTCTCGTGTTTGCCGGGAAGCGTGAACAGCACTGTTGCCATGCATAAATATATATTCTTCCTGTTTAGGGAAGTTTCTTTCTAAGGATGGTAACAACGTATTTTCGAGGATATTAATGTAAACACTGCTGTTCATTCTCTCAGGCACCGCAACCAAATCTCCGGGACCAGCAGCCGTCATGTATCCCCAAAAGTGTGCTGATATTCGTCCTGAACAAGAAGTTCTGATAATATTTTGTTTAGCATACCTGGTTCCGCGCGGTCTATACAATATAACTCTGCCTTGTTGGTTAGACTTGAAAACCTTCTCGTCGGTCCAGATGACTAAGTCCCAATATGACCGAGGTTGGGTTGTGTTATTCTGTGCCCATTCCATTCGTCTGGCCTTGTGAGTTTCAGTCAGGAGAGTCTTCCTAGCGGGTCTTGGACAGTATAGACCAGCCCCCAATAATCTTCTTCTTATTGTTTCGTGAGAACAATTATATTCTCTGGCTTTGTCCAAGAGGATTGACGTGTGGCGTAGAGGTCTGTTGATTACTTCTGTAACTAAAGCTTGATCTTAAGCTGCAGTTGTCACTTTTGGCCTTCCACTTCTTGACCGAGACCTGAACCATTCACCACCTTCTTCATGTCGCTGAACCCATTTCTTGACCGTTTTCTTGTCACATCCCAGATCTCTAGCAATCTGAGGCACAGTTTGTCCCATTTTTGCTCGGCCTATGATTTCTCCTCTCAGAGCAACAGACAGTTCTCCACAACCTTTAGAACGAGGCATTTTGAGAACCTGTTAGAAATTTGCGTTCTGGCGTGTATGACAAATGTCGGTAAAGTGCATCTTTCTGTTTCTACTGCGCATGCACCAGTCAATTTTCATGAAAGATCATAAATAATCCTGACAATTGCTGTAATATTTATGAACGAATACGTAATAGAACCTATATTAACATCATTCGTCAAAGTAAAGAATACCGTAAACATAAAACAATTTCAACAGACTATTATATCAGGCCAAAATAGGTTTCAACTTCAGAGAATACAAAATAAATTTCATACTGAAACAAAAGATTGAACATGAAACACGCTTACTGTATTTTTCACTTGTCACATTAGCCGAGTGGACTAAGGCATTCGGCTAGAGATTCTGAGGCACCATTGAAGAGTAGTTCGAATCCCACTACAATACAATTTAGTTTTACCTCTTCTTGACGTTTCTGTTTGTGATCCTGCCGGATTCTATTAAATATAATTCCGTAATACGCTAAAATATACGTAATATTTGAAGTTCTTAACCTCCCATTTTTACATTTTTCAAGCTCAATTGAGAAGAAAGAGGGAAAATGAAAGTACAAAGATTTACAATAATTACTTACCATTTACTGTCATTGTAATTGTGGATATTTTATTTATGAAAATGTATAATGAATTAAAAATATATTTAGTAGGTCACATGTCTCCATTTTTCGATTCTAACTTGAAAGTTACAGTTTAGGCGGTGGCATATCGAAGACCCAGGGGGTGGAGGGGGTTGTAACCCCTCCCATTGAAACTTTTATATTCTATTGAAATAAAAAGTGTTTCAGTTTATAATCTTGGAAAAGCAATAATCACTGTGTGTGGAGGACGGTTTATTCATACTACGATTTATCACTTCCAAATGTGTAGAAGATGTGACTTGATATTGTGTATAATCATTCAAGAAATATAACACAACGAAGGGACTTCGTAAGCCCTTTACGCCACCCCAGGAGGACGAAGTGCGTCCCGCTGTACCTCGGTTGGGAACTACTGCTTGCGAGGGAAACATTCTAACAGTGTGTTAGCGTTTCCTTCCTCGCCTTCCAATTGAACTGTCTGCGTACTGCGCATGCGCCAGTCAATTTCCATGAAAGATCATAAATAACCCTGATACTTTCTATAATATTTACGAAAGAACGTGTAACAGAATCTATATCAGCAACATACATCATTCATCAAAGTAACGAAAACGTGTTCATGTAACAAATTAATAGATATATTATATCAAAGTAAATTAGGTTTAAATTTTAGGCAATAGAAAATGTTATTCTGTAATAAGAACTACTACTCGAAGCCTGTGCTCCAACCACTAGTTGTTACCATAGCCGAGTGGTCTAAGGCGTTCGGCTTGTAAAGCACCATTCGAACTGTCTTCGAGTCCCCGCCGGGTACAAAACTTTTTTCTCTCTTTTTTTTCACCTTTTCTCGATATTTCTGTCTGTGTTCCTGTCGGATTCGATTAAATAGAATTTCGAATAGAGACCAATATATATGATAAATAATCATTTATTTGCGAGTCTGCACTCGTACAATATACATTTTCGAGATTTTGATTTTGGAAATGAAGTGTATATAATATTGAATAGTAAAAATAGTAAAATAAAAAAACTATTCTTATAAATATTGATTAACTAATTAGTGTTAAACATGGCTTTCCAATCAGGAATATATAGAGAGGACTTACTTCTAAGTGCAATCCGAAAACAAATATTTGAGTTTTAATCTGACCCAAAGTTTTTAACTTACAGGATAATTTATACATGATTGGTATTGTAATTTTTATGTTTTTATTATAATCCTCTATAAGTTATGATTTTACCAATTCTAAATGTAGAACGAGAAACAAGTGTAATATTATATTTGTTACGAAAAGCTTTTAAGCAATGATGCTTTCAGGACGTGATCTGAGGGAGAATTTGAGACCCCTCTCGAGCTAAAAAATTTCCGCCTTCAGGACCATATATTCGATCGTGCTCAATGTGGACTACCAATGTTTGCCCTTCACCCGCATATTGAAATTCCCCCCGAGGATAATTTTCTGAAGTCACCACTGTTTATAAATAGTTTTTCGTTACAAATCAGAGGATAATGGAGTAGTGAGTATACTTCATTTTTTTTAGCTATGGATTTAAGATTCGCAATTCATATAATGTTCAGTTCTAATCGAATTTGAAACAAAAGAAGTTTTCAATGAGTTAGTCAAAGAAATATTTTCAGCCTCCGGATGAAAATAGGAAGACACTTAAAAAAGAAGCAACTTACTACCGGGTTTGAACTCACAAACATGTGATTGATAATGTATCGCCCCAAACCACTCGACCATTTTGAATGCCTTTGCATACGTTCTTTTGCCTTTTGTGAAAGCAGTTTACTGTTCCATACTCGCTTTTGTTTATTCCGATACGACTATGAGTTCTCAGTAAATATTTGGACGTTTCAGCTCTTGCAATGTATAAAAGTGTTTTTAGAATAAATCACAATCTATATTATGTCCTAATAACATACGTAAAACAGGCTGAATTCGTGAAATGATTGAGGTTGGACTGAGCGTAAATGTTTTCATAGTTAGGAGCCTGGATATGCAAACCCGCTTAACGTGGGGATTTAATATTGTGAAATTTGGTATGATCTGTCAGGAAAGTAAATGTACACATATTTTTCGAGTCTGGCATTCCTGTGCTCCATCCGTGGAGAGTATGAGAATTAAATCAATCAAATGTTTACTGAGGGGCAAAAAGAAAAGCTTAATCTGAATAAGACATTGCAGAGGGGCACAAGCTGTGAATACGAATAGTGCATTGTGTAAATAAAGGACGACACCGAAAGAGAAAGTCAGAAACAGCTGTTAAACTTACAAAAAAAGAGTAAAAATTGTCGAAGTGGGAACCTAAAACACAAATACAACAAATACGCCGACAACTAAACGATCACCATGCCATGATCTTGGTGTAGTGGTTAAGGTGCTCGCTTGCAAATGCAAAGGACGCAAGTTCGAATCCTCGGCAAGGATATTTTTAAAAATTTTTGTTAATAATACATACAACTCATGAGAGATGGTAAAAGAGGTCGTATTTAGTTTTTCGTAGCAATTATTATTGGTAATGTTTAGTACTGATAATACTTTTTGTCTTTGCGTATTGCTTTTGTTCTTGTCTTCATTTCGAAAGAGAAGAATATCCGAACAAATGCCACCAAAATTCCTCATATTTTGAATGTAAACGCCATTTGCAATTAGTGAAGAATAAAAATTGAACGTTCCGATGTAGCTGCAAAAACTAAAACGAAAAACATGGAAGTGGACCATACTCATGGTTATTAAAAATACAATTTCTACATGCCTTACACCTCCCGACCACGTTTCTACGTTAGCAAGTAAGAGGTTTGTGTTTAGGTTAGGTTGGTCAATACGTTTTGCAAAGGGGCCCGGTTTAGCTCTGACGCACCACAGGTGCGAGAAGGGAGAAAAACACTTTTTCTCTCTCCCTCTGTGTGTCTACTTATCTATCTATTTGTATATATATAACGTTACTTGTGAATGCCATAACCACCCTAATTTTCAGCGGATTGAGACGAAACTTGGCACAAACATTAATTGTTGAAATATCTTCATGAGTTCGTTAACCAGAATAATCAGATGAAAATGTTCAAAATGGTGGCCCTTCAAACTCTTAAAAAGTTCCAAGGGAACCAAATTTCGCCCATAAATAGGTATTCAGAAAGTTTGAATAAATTTTCCTCTTTTACTGAAATATTTGTGTGCAGAAACTTATTGAAATATTGGACCCGATTAATCGCCTAAAGAAGGTTCACGCCCTTTCGCTACGCTCAGTTTTTTTTTTTTTTGCAGGAGGGGGTTATCTTCCTATTGGAACAAGATGATTGTTACTGATGATATGAAATTACACATTGAAAGTGAAGTAACTTGTGTAACGTGTTATTTGAAAGAATAATATAATAAATGTGCATTCCTCTAACACAAAGAACTCATGTATTTCGAGTTCGGGAGCCTGAATGGCGAGGAGTGTTATTTGATTTGCTTTTTAGTAACACATTGCATTGCAAATAAAGGTAGGCAACATTAGTGGTAAGTAAAACAACAATAATAATAATAATAATAATAATAATAATAATAATAATAATAATAATAATAATAATAATAATAGGTGTTGTTTGTGGCAAGCCTCAGTTCTTCTTCAAACGTAATGATTGTAACGCCATATCTCCCTTACAAACAAAATATTAGCGATTTATATCGAGAGAACGGGAAACTGTAGAGCGATGGGACCAACGTTGGACAGTATGCACTCATAGTACTCAGAAAAGTAAGCGATTTCAATGCAAAATGAACGAAGAGTCATTGTCATGGGTACTCATGGGGCCACGGCAGAGCCCTCTTTAGGAAAAATGTCGATAGCTTATATCGAGAAAACAGGAGGTGATACTGGGATGGGACCAACGTTGGACACCGTGGACCCATAAGGCGCATCGAAAAAATTAGGGAGGCGGGCGCCAGCCAGCCTTACTTATTTCCACATAATAATATAAAATTATATTGTCGAAATACACACACGAGTTAGCTACTAATATTTCATATTTCATATTATTATTATTATTATTATTATTATTATTATTATTATTATTATTATTATTATTATTATTATTATTATTATTATTATTATTATCATCATCATCATCATCATCATCTACAGCGTCTTTTCATTACCTGAGCATGTTTGACATGAAACCAAAGAGAAAATCCATCCTGTAGCGAAAGGAAACAATACTTTCTCTCAAATGGATAAAATATCAAGCCGAGATTGATTCGAACTCGCATGGACGGCGCGAAAAGCCAGTGCTTTGTCCACTATTTTTTTAACTGACTCACCGAACGCGTTTCAGTAACTTACTTATTGCTAATTTTACTTGCTTCACTCGTTTAACTTGCTTTTTCTAATAACTTATAACGACAGGGACACGAACACAGAAACAGATCATCGAGAACAGTTAAAAATGATAGATGCTCTCCCGCCGAGAATCGAACCCGAGACTCCATACACCCAAGGCTCACGTGCTAGTCTCTAGACCAGCTGCGATGGCACCCCTCACTTCCTGTGTCGTTAGGGATTACGACCACTGTATTGCCAGCTATCACTTCTGTGGGTTGTATACTATGATCACATGTTTCTTCTTTGCTGGAAGAGTAAAACCTACATTATATGTAATACATGAGGTATTTAGACCTACATGCTCTTCATATAATGTAATAAAAGGGTCATGGTGTCGGATTTTAATACATGACGTATTGCAGTATACAACATGCTTTGCATTACTTGTTTGTTTGTAGACAGTTACTAGCTTAGTGTTCTGAAAGGTTGTGTATAAACTAGGGATAACCCGTTCCGGAATTATTAGTTTTCGGACTCCCGAAAGTAAAGCCGGACAAATTCCGGAATTCGGAAAATTCCAATTTTGTAATAATTTCGGAATTCGGAAAAATCCGGAATTTAGAAATTTCTGATTTCGTTAACATTCCGGAATTCGGGAAATCCGGATTTTTTCGAAAGTCGGAGATTTCTCAATTCCGGAATTTTCTAAATTCCGGATTCTTTCCGAGTTCCGAAATTCTTCTGAATTCCGGAGTATAACTGAATTCCATAATTTTTCGAAATCCGGAAAGTGAAAGTTCCGCTTCCGAAAAATGAATTTATTTTGGTTAATATGAATCGTGGCGGAAATAAGTCTTTGACCAGGTAATGGCGACTGCTTTGAAAGAAATGGGGAGTATGAGAATTCAATCTGTCATATTTGTAGTTTCGTGTGGAGAAAGAACGAACTTGTGAACCAGTGGTTTAAGAAAAACTCAAGTTATTAATATAAACTTTGCCGACTTCATAAAAGAAATACGAAAGACATTTTGAATCGTAAAATATAACATATAAGTTTGCAAGCAGAGACAAAGAAACCTAACGTAACCAGACTAAAAACGAATCTTTTACCGCGTAGCGATCGCGGTTTAGTGGTCAAGGTGCTTGTGCGAATGCACATTGTATTTTTTTTTACTTTAGGATTTTTGATGGCGATTGATCGGCGATAACATACGTTTTATTATATTCAGATATTTGAATACTCGGATGTTTCAATACTTGAACTATCAAATCTTCAGGAATAATAATAGTAATAATAATTATTTTTATCTCGTAGAAGATTAAAAGCTAGGAGCTAATTATCGCTCAGGTTATACCATTACAAGCAGAAACGTGACATTTGGAAAGAATATTTCGGTTTGGTTTAATGTTGTTAAGAGAAGAGGAGTTTCTCATCTCGTTTCTAAAACAAATAAAATAACATGAGAATTAACATTTTACATTCGAGACGGGTCAAGGCTAACTCAAAATTTTCGTCTCTCTTTGGAGATGAGAATCGAGACGAGACGAAAAGTATGGTAAACATTTCTCGTCTTGTCTCGATTCTCGAAATAGTGTATGTCCATTCTTTAAGTAACAATTGCTCTGTAGACTGAATCTCATAGGCTATTTCGTTACATTATATTTCAGAGCTCATTGAATTATGCTCTGTGTAGGTATTTTTGTAGCAAAGCTTTTATATTTACCTCTGCATATTCTAAAAATTAGTTTATTATATGCCTTACTGTCGCGTGATATTCAGTTATATTTATTACAGTTATTTTCCTCAAAACATACTTTTTACATGAAACTTCAATAAAAGGTTCTAGTTTAAAATGTTGGTAGTTGCAGAGGTGTGTTTTGAAGGTACGGAACCCTTTCCCCGAAATCTCTACTTTTAAGTAAGTTTTGCCAAATTTCAGGGCAAGTTTAAAACTATTATTATTATTATTATTATTATTATTATTATTATTATTATTATTATTATTATTATTATTATTATTATTATTATTATTATACGGTCGTCTGGAAGTCTTCAGGAGGCAAGGACATCGGTCACGTTCTGGGTTTGAGTTCCGAAGGGGCAAGTATTCGGGCTCGAGCCAAAAATTGTTAAAAGTTATAGGCTTCATCCAAATATATTCAAAACAGCTGGGACCGGGTTTGGGCTTCTCAACGGCTCGAGCGGCTCGGCTTACAGCTCATTCAATATCGAACCGAATCGAGAAGTGAGCCGAGCCGATTTGAGCCATCGGCTTAGTTGAGCTGAGTCGAAACGTGCTGATGAACTAATTTCAACTTAGCTAGCTCGAACCAGTTCACATGAGCCGAGTAGGTGACCCATCCCAACCGAGAAAGCTCGAGCCATCGGCTCAATTGAGCTGAGTCGATAGCTTGTTCCAACTAAGCCGGCTCGGGTCATCGGCTCATCCCAACCGAGCTGACTCGAGCTGTTCGCTCAGTTGATACGAGCCGAGCCGGTTGATATCACTACCCGAGTTGGTCTTCTGCTTGGGCTCAAGAATTCGACCGTGCACATCTCAGCCTTGATTTTAAGAACTACAGTATATACTTATATTGGTGATTACGACATTTGAGGCTGTCTCGTAATAATAATAATAATAATAATAAACTCTTGTCTTCTCGTTAGCTAGACGAGACGAGATACACTAAAATTGCCCCACGAGATGCACTAAAATTACGAGATGAGACGCACCTCTGTCGTGAGCAACACTAAAAGTATTCCACATTACTGCTTACATTTCTCATGGCTTTTGCTTTCCAGTCTGATCAGGCCAATATTTCAAAACGAGTTAAAACGAGCTGAACGAGCGAGAGAGCCATTATCAAACTCAACTCAACTCGAAACTAGACCTCGAAAACAGCGACTTGGCTCGGAACTCAATTCAAGAAAATTACCTTTGACTCGACTCAAATTGTACTCGAGTTGAATTGAATTTTGGCTCGACTTGTGCTCATCCCTATTCGTGTTTGTATTTTATGTTTCCACTTCAACAATGTCTACTCTTTTTTCTCCTTTAACTGCTGTTTCTGGATTTCTCTTTCGGTGTCGTCCTTTATTTACACCGTGCACTATTCTTATTCCCAGCTCGTGACCCGCTTCAATGTCTTATTCAGTTTAGGCTTTTCTTCTTACATTGACTTCACATGTGATTGATTTAATTCTCACTTTCCGCGCACGACCGATGAAAATGTTTTATTATTATTATTATTATTATTATTATTATTATTATTATTATTATTATTATTATTATTATTATTATTATTATTATTATACTATTGAACTTGCACGGCGAAATTACTGTATAATACGATATCATTTATGTAATTTTACTCCATTGTATGTTATTTAGTTTATTAATGGGCACTAAATTGTCTCCAGATCAACGAATAAATTAACTACGGCATGCACTTTGGTGGAAATATCATTGCAATAAGATTATTGGTTCGTTCCAAACATGTTCATGTAATGATATTTCCACCAAAGTGCATGCCGTAGTTAATTTATTCGTTGATCTGGAGACAATTTAGTGCTCATTAATAAATTAAATAACATATAATGGAATAAAATTACTGAAATGATATCGTATTATACAGTAATTTCGCCGTGCAAGTTCAATAGTATAATAATAATAATAATAATAATAATAATAATAATAATAATAATAATAATAATAATAATAATAATAATAATAATAATAATAATAAAACATTTTCATCGGTTGTGCGCGGAAAGTGAGAATTAAATCAATCACATGTCAAGTCAATGTAAGGAGAAAAGCCTAAACTGAATAAGACATTGAAGCGGGTCACAAGCTGGGAATAAGAATAGTGCATGGTGTTAATAAAGGACGACACCGACAGAGAAATCCAGAAACAATAGGTAAACGAAGAAAAAAAGAGTAGAAATTGTTGAAGTGGAAACAAAATATAAATACGAATAGGGATGAGCAGGAGTCGAGCCAAAATTCGACTCGACTCGAGTTCAATCCGAGTCGAGTCAAAGGTATTTTTCTTGTAGTACTTAAAATTATACTGTAGTTCTTAAAATTAAGGCTGAGACCTGCACGGTCGAATTCTTGAGCCCAAGCAGAAGACCAACTCGGGTAGTGATATCAACCGGCTCGGCTCGTATCAACTGAGCGAAGTTGTTGTATTACTATACATCTGCTTCCGCCCCTGTCAAATCTGGTCGATCTCGTTGACGCGACATATTTGCTTTTTTATACCCCTTTCTTCGTTTACTGAACAAACCAGTAACTATTCTGAAATATACTACTGCGCATGCCTCGTAGATAAATATTTTTGATGCCAATAGTTTCCGTTTTGTCCAAGGAATGTTCTTTTTCTTATTCCCAGCATGACCCTTTTATTACATTATATGAAGAGCATGTAGGTCTAAATACCTCATGTATTACATATAATGTAGGTTTTACTCTTGCAGCAGAGAAGAAACATGTGATCATAGTATACAACCCACAGAAGTGATAGCTGGCAAGACAGTGGTCGTAATCCCTAACGACACAGGAAGAGAGTGGTGCCCTTCCCGCTGGTCTAGTCGTTAGCACGTGCGCCTTTGGTCGATGGAGTTCCGGGTTCGATTCCCGGCGGGAGAGCATCTATGATTTTTAACTGTTCTCGATGTTTCTGTGTTCGTGTCTCTGTCGTTATAAGTTATTAGAAAAAGCAAGTTAAACGAGTGAAGCAAGTAAAATTAGCAATAAGTAAGTTACTGAAACACGTTCAGTGAGTCAGTTAAAAAAAAAAAGTGGACAAAGCACTGGCTTTTCGCGCCGTCCATGCGAGTTCGAATTAATCTCGGCTTGATTTTTTATCAATTTGAGAGAAAATTTTGCTTCTTTACTCTACAGGTAGTCCACTCTTTTCGTATTTTTCGCTGTCGTTCACAGTTAAAGTAACTGACTATTATTCTTTCTACGAATGATGGATCTTCTCTTTGGCTTCATGTCAAACACGCACACGTAATGAAAAGACGCTGTCGATAATAATAATAATATGAAATATTAGTAGCTAACTCGTGTGTGTTTTTCGACAACATAATTTTATATTATTATGTAGAAATAAGTAAGGCTGGCTGGCGCCCCCCCCCTATTTTTTCGATGCGCTTTATGGGTCCACGGTGTCCAAAGTTGGTCCCATCCCAGTATCACCTCTCGATATAAGTTATTGACACTTTGCCTAAAGAGGGCTCTGCCGTGGCCCCATGACTACCCATGACAATGACTCTTCGTTCATTTTGCATTGAAATCGCTTACTTTTCTGAGTACTATGAGTGCATACTGTCCAACGTTGGTCCCATCGCTCTACAGTTTCTCGTTCTCTCGATATAAATTGCTAATATTTTGTTTGTAAGGGAGATATGGCGCTACAATCATTACGTTTGAAGAAGAATTGATTAAGATATTACCTTGCCAAAAACAACACCTATTATTATTATTATTATTTTACTTACCACTAATGGTGCCTACCTTTATTTGCAATGCAATGTGTTACTAAAAAGCAAATCAAATAACACTCCTCGCCATTCAGGCTCCCGAACTCGAAATACATGAGTTCTCTGTGTTAGAGGAATGCACATTTATTATATTATTCTTTCAAATAACACGTTACACAAGTTACTTCACTTTCAATGTGTAATTTCATATCACCAGTAATAATCATCTTGTTCCGATAGGAAAATAACCCCCTCCTGCAAAAAAAAAAAAACTGAGCGTAGCGAAAGGGCGTGAACCTTCTTTAGGCGATTAATCGGGTCCAATATTTCAATAAGTTTCTGCACACAAATATTTCAGTAAAAGAGGAAAATTTATTCAAACTTTCTGAATACCTATTTATGGGCGAAATTTGTTTCCTTTGGAACTTTTTAAGAGTTTGAAGGGCCATCATTTTGAACATTTTCATCTGATTATTCTGGTTAACGAACTCATGAAGATATTTCAACAATTAATGTTTGTGCCAAGTTTCGTCTCAATCCGCTGAAAATTAGGGTGGTTATGGCATTCACAAATAGCGTTATATATATACAAATAGATAGATAAGTAGACACACAGAGGGAGAGAGAAAAAGTGTTTTTCTCCCTTCTCGCACCTGTGGTGCGTCAGAGCTAAACCGGGCCCCTTTGCAAAACGTATTGACCAACCTAACCTAAACACAAACCTCTTACTTGCTAACGTAGAAACGTGGTCGGGAGGTGTAAGGCATGTAGAAATTGTATTTTTAATAACCATGAGTATGGTCCACTTCCATGTTTTTCTTTTTACTTTTTACAGCTACATCGGAACGTTCAATTTTTATTCTTCACTAATTGCAAATGGCGTTTACATTCAAAATATGAGGAATTTTGGTGGCATTTGTTCGGATATTCTTCTCTTTCGAAATGAAGACAAGAACAAAAGCAATACGCAAAGACAAAAAGTATTATCAGTACTAAACATTACCAATAATAATTGCTACGAAAAACTAAATACGACCTCTTTTACCATCTCTCATGAGTTGTATGTATTATTAACAAAAATTTTTAAAAATATCCTTGCCGAGGATTCGAACTTGCGTCCTTTGCATTTGTAAGCGAGCACCTTAACCACTACACCAAGATCATGGCATGGTGACCGTTTAGTTGTCGGCGTATTTGTTGTATTTGTGTTTTAGGTTCCCACTTCGACAATTTTTACTCTTTTTTTGTAAGTTTAACAGCTGTTTCTGACTTTCTCTTTCGGTGTCGTCCTTTATTTACACAATGCACTATTCGTATTCACAGCTTGTGCCCCTCTGCAATGTCTTATTCAGATTAAGCTTTTCTTTTTGCCCCTCAGTAAACATTTGATTGATTTAATTCTCATACTCTCCACGGATGGAGCGCAGGAATGCCAGACTCGAAAAATATGTGTACATTTACTTTCCTAACAGATCATACATATGTATGCGATCTTGGAGGCAAGGTTATTTGCTTAGTCAGGTATAAACTATTGTGGTCCGTCTGCAATAGTATCTGAGTCGTTAAAGCTGACAATGTATTCTCTGTGTTTTGAACTGTTAACTGCGGTTTCCCTGGGAGTTTAAAAATTATATTGTATACTTTGTTTAAATCGATGGTGGAATGCGAACGTTGGAGTAAGTCAATTCCTATGATTATTGGCATTGTTTTGTCAATTACTCTAAAGTAATGAGTGAATGTTGTCTGCCCTATTTTAAATTTTATTAATGCTATTTGGTTCAAATGAATGTTATTGTCTGAAATGGAATTGGACTTGTCCCAGAGGGAATGGTTTGGGTTGGCCAGACGGAAACAGTACTCCCTGTGTCAATTATCGCATTCTGAAGGCTTAATTTAATTTTAATTGTTAAATGCGACCTGTTATTTTCGTCCACTAATGCAATGTTTTCCCGCTTTTCTGCCAATTGTCCTGATTGTTCGTTTATTACAGGAATTTCGTAGTTTTTGCCAGTTTCTTTTAGGTCTTCTCTTTCCGTGTGATGGTAACTGTCGGCCCCCTTGTTAAGGGGCTGTCTTATGCGTTTTTGACGCTTGTAGCAAATGGATGACCCATGCCCCGCTTCCGGCATATTGCGTACACCAAAATTTGGTCTTCCGTGGGAGCAGCTTGTTGATTGTTCTTCCCGTTACTCTTGTCATTTCTCCTTCTGTTTAACTGGTTCCTATTCCTCGGATGGCTTTTATAATTCATATGGGCTATCACCAGCCACAATTGTGCCATTTTATTGGCCAAGGTAGGGAGGTCACTTTGTAGAGGATTTTGCTCCTTGTGGGGAACGGTCTTAGGTTCTTGACTTGAGGTTTGAAATTCTTGAGGGTTGGGTTAAGAAACTGGTATGGAAGGATTATTTTGTTGTTGATATACAGGTATATAACTGTTTATTGGAGGTGTAACAGGTTGCATTTGTACAGGATAGGTATGATGATATAACTGTTGTCCAGGATATATTGACTTTGGCTCGGTTGATAGGCCATAGGATGTATTCTGCAGGTTAGGTATATTGTTCAGGACGTATAACATATGTAATTTTTATGATAGCTCTGCGAGTTCTCTTTTCCTTAAAAGGTCATTAGCGGCTTCCAGTGTGTTTAATTTATTATGTAGCGCTTCTATCGTTGCAAACCTTTTTAATGCTATCTTATTAAGGAAATCCCTCTACAAACCCAAAGATAAATGTTGGATCATTTGTTCTTCAGTCGCTACCGGTAATAACTGCCTTATTGCTCGAAGCTTACGTAGAAAGTATGAGTCTATTGGATCGTCCATTACCTGTTGTACCTCGAACAATTCCTGTTCTGCTTTATATGATGGGACTTTTGGCCTACATAAAGCTACTAACTTAGATTTTAGATTGTCATAGGTCATTGTATCAGATTGATTTTTATTTTTAAGCAGTAATACGAGATCTAGTGAAGTGTCTTGTAAATATATTTGTAGAATTTCCTTTTTCTTAGCCGGTGACCATGCCTGCATTGCTGCAGTATGGTCGAATAGCATGAAAAACTTTTTCGGGATCTCGTGCACGTGTCCCACATACTTCGTTAAGTGTGACATATTAAAGGATAAATTGTATGCACCCTCTGTGATATTCGTGTTATTCTCTCCCGATCTATATGTATTTTTACCCGATCTAATTAATTTCCGGCATAAATCGCACTTAAGGAAAGTAAGAGAAAAAACAAAAGGGAAAGAATATATATATATATATATATATATATATATATATATATATATATATATATATATATATATATATATATATTAGCTGAATTTTCATAGTAAAACTTAGATAAAATAGATTCTGATACTGACCTTGTCCCTGTTAAAAAGATAATAAAAAGAGCCTCCCGTACAAAACTCCGGTGCCTATCACCATGTAATGGTTTTGGTAGAGTCAATGATGGACCGAGATTTATCTCCTTCACCAATTCATTATAAAATTTGATAAATTCAAAATGTCTTTGATTACAAAGAGTACAATAGTGTTTTCTCGATAATGTTCAAGTAGAGGAGAATAGGTGTTATGCACAGTGCCCCTTCTCTGAAGGCAGTCTCCAAGGCACCTGCCGGTTCGGTGAGTCTGGAAGGATAGCACCCTCAGCTCAAGGCAGCTTCGCAAGGCTTGGTTGTAGAAATGACCCCTAGTCCAGTGCGACCTCGGGAAGGATAGGTGTACCCCTAGTCCAGTGCGACCTCAGGGCGGTGTAGGTGATTTGATCAGTGGGATGACTGATGCTGAGTCCCTCGGTAGTCCTACTTTTATTTGTCCTCCTCGGGTACTTCCGTGAAGTCCCTCTGCTTTCGGCGTTCCTCGCTGTCCTTCGTCTCGGCTTTTTGTTTCCTAGGTTGCTTATAATCATTAACACGTGTTGAGCCGACACGTGTGTCTGTTGTGATGTGGGGATCCTTAAAATATTTAAACATCCACAGTTATTAAACTACATAAGATTCGAGATACCACTAACCACTTCATCACTCATTAATTACATACGAAATACATGTTAATCACATATAAAATAGTGTAATAATTTTGTAAATTACTGACAAGTATCACCTTATTCACCTCTAATAAATAATTACTGGAAATATTTTTATTGTAAAAAAATAATAAGTGGAGGAATTCTCTCCAAACTTCCCAAGCACTGCCTCATGACTAGGCACAGTGCTGAATTTACATATAAGCTAAACAAGCTATGGCTTAGGGCCTCAATCGCTTGAGGGCCCAAAACATTTAAAGAAAAATCTGATTCTAATGTAATTTCCAAATAACAAGAAAAAAGCAAATAAGATAAAACCAACATACAACAATGGTATTTTGTACTGCTACGAACTAGGCTTTTATGAAGTAATAGGGCTCTATTTCTTAGCCCCACTTGCAATGAGGCCCCTGTGGAGCCCAAGTTTTCCGGCCCTGCTTGTAATGGGCCCTGTCTTCTATTTAGATATACATTAGGTCCATAAATTAGCATATAGCATATGTTCAAAACTAGAAAAATGGCTACATTTTGTCGCTGAAAAGAAAGCTTGATGTATAAAGGGCCCCTAAAGCTTCATGTACAAAGGATCCCTTTCAACAGCTTAAGGCCCCATCAAACCTAAATCTGGCACTGCACATAGGCATTGAAAAATATGAAACAAGTACATACCTTAGACTTATGATGTCAAAGACTTCGGCGTTGTCCTATCGATTTCCGGGCCAAGTGCTGTTCTTCACTTGGGAAGAAAAACGGAAATACAAAAAACTGAAAGGTATGCAACCTGCAAAACTGTATAAACATTTGGGTTGCCTCTTTCACAGACAATAGGATTCATTGTAAAGAGATGTTTTTTCTAAATTTTTACTACTTAACCTCCCCTCGAATGGAACATGGTAATAATAAAGGCTCCCTACGCAATTACAAAGAACTTGAAGAGGTCGTGGGAAGTATTTAGACAGAACAAACACGAGGATTATTATTATTATTATTATTATTATTATTATTATTATTATTATTATTATTATTATTATTATTATTATTATTATTATATTTTAAACATAGAAGTTCAATAAACTACAAAATGCACTATTACATGTTTATTGTCATTTCCAACAATCGACAATGAAGAATAATTTATACTCTCATTGTTGATAACAATAAATTTGTTGTTAAGGAAATTCATTCTTTGCTAATTCAATCGGATTGTGTCGGTAAGTTTTAGTACTTTAAATTTAAAATTTCCTGTAGACATTTTCAAATAGATGTTTTCTGTAGATTTTTTCCTTTCTCTTTGTCAACTTTTAACATAAAATTTTACTGAAATATCTAAAATTAGAGAAATTGTAGAGTTTCATAAGAAATCAACCACGATTTCTTTTCTGCATAAGTATATTGTAAAAACAGACAAATGTTGCTACACAACCCTATAATTTTAATGTGTAAGAACATAAGTTGGAAGCCTCCGCCATATACCTTATACGTTAAAAAACAGTTATGTTCTTTACTATTATGTAGCTCATGTGGTAGAGCGTTCGCATCGTATTCCGGAGGTCATGGGTTCGATTCCCGCTGCCGACATCCTGATTGGGGTATTCTATTGTTTTCTTCAGTCCTACCAGGCAAATGCCGGGATGACACCGACTAAACAGGCCCTGGCCTATATCTTCCCAAATCCTTTCCTTTGTATTTTTTTTTTTTTTAGATAGCCAGAGTAAACTGGCCTCTTAGCTGTATCTGGTGATTGTTAAATAAATAAATAAAATTGTCGGCAAGAGCTTCCTGAAAGGCGTCCCACCAATAGCAAGAGAATTATTCCCACACGGCAATACCAAGGATGTTATAAAATAGATGATCTGCCCATATGTATGTGCATTCTATTAACTCAATGAAGCCCAAAAGAACGAGCATGCACAACAATCGATTCTAATTAGCTACTCTCGTTTCCACCGTGAATGGTAGCTCAATATATTGCGATTTTATTGGGCAGAGCGGGCAAAATTGGGAGTGGCGAAACTCTGACGTATGGCTCCACGATTTTGTTGCATACGCAGATCCTCTATTTTATAACATGTTTGGCGAACGCGGCCAATAACCAGTTACTTCACACTTGGTTACAGTAACTTTCTTTTCCTCCCAAAATTTTACCTACAATATATTCCAGCAGCAACAACTATATATGACCAAAAAGTCACACCGCCTTTTGCCATAAAACTCTTGTAGAGCATTTTGTAAAATCTTTGAGTATCAATATTCTACAGAGATGCATACCCATGGGGAAAATTGCATTTTATGGGATTTTTTGACATTAATTTCTTAAATAGGGATAAACGAAATTTCCGTCAAAATGGCCAGCATATAAAGGATTTTTCATATGTTTATTTCATCAACGCCAGCAATATTTTCTATGTGAAGGAAGTAGGCTAATGGCACTTGAATAAATGTGAAATCAGTGTCAAATTTTGTTATTTGAAAATGCTTGTTAGTGTAAAAGTGATCTATGCAGGAACCTGAGAATGTCAAGAAACAAGTAACAAGAAACGTAAATTGTACTCTGGAGTTTTAAAAAATCTGAACGTAAGAAAGTAAATTGTCACATGAGAAACTACCAATTTCTAAAACGTCCCACACAGAATAACTGGAGAATAAAGTTTGTCTATTTTTATTACGTTCAGTGGAATATTATGACATAAAGGCGTGATTTTAAAAAAAATACTGACAATAAAATGTCCTTGTTTTCATCGATTTCAATAGCCTCTTTTAATTAAAGAAAATTCTTATTAAAAATTTAAAGTCCGAAATTTACGAATAATTTACTCAAATTTCAAACATATAGATAGTAGTTTCAATTTTCAAGTTTTGTAAATTTTGAAAATTTTGTAACTAGTATAGTACGTGGGAAATTCAGGATCAAAATGGAAATTTCTCGCTTTCAAGATGGAATTTTATTAGATTCCAGATTGGGTATTACTGCCTGTATATGGTGTTAAACAGAGCAAATAAAAGGCGAAGTTGTGCATATTCCTCTGAGTTAGTTAGAAATAATTTTAAATAGATAATTTTACCTAATTTTCTTTAAGTGTCTAATCGTTTGCAACGGGGGACTAGAATATCTCTGGCGTAATTACAGTAGTCGAAAGTGCTTCTGTGTCGCGGTTTTCAATTTTTTTCACATGATTTTTTCTATAAAATATAAAAAGTGATAGAATAGCCCTCTTTAAAAGAAAGCTTTTCCATATTCTAGGCGACGGACAGGGCAGGATGCAAAATTAAAAAGAGTCGAAGAAGGGAGGAAGACTGCAGTGTGAAATACAAATAGACACTTCGCACTGAATTCTTCGACATAGAGTTCATATTTAAACAGGCTCGCATTTATATTTTGTGCACCATTGTGCTTTAAATAATTTGCTGCCTCCCTCGCACAAACTATGTCTCAAATAAGGAAACAAGTCGTGAGTTTGCAAACATACTATCTCTTTTGAGTAGCAGTTTAGGTATTTTAAGTTACAAAAGTTACTACGTAATTTTAAATCTCCTGATTTTCTCAATGATGATTACCGTATGATGTGGTGTTCTGCCCGAAGGTAGGTGACGATTGGTGAACGTCAATGTGAGACACCAATAATGATGATTTCAAATTTCAACGTGAATAAATCACATTGAATTATAGGATGGAAAAAAAATTGTGTCGAACTAGTATAAATAAAATTTTGTTTTCAAATAACCAAAGAGGTTGCCATTTTCTAGTCTTTTTCGGATATTTATCTGTCCATTACATCCAGCATCACTTTCATCTCTTGCGAATATAACGTAATTTGCACAAATAGAATGAACACGCTAGAGCTCAAACGGATCGGTTTATGTTGGTTAGCTTATGGATCACCACTGGGTCAATCATTCAAACCCCTAGTGACCCGGTAATTCGACTGAGACTCGGTAACCCAGATGATTAAAAAGATATTTTGCTTATTCCGTTGCATTTAAACAGTATTTCTTTCAGAGATGACCAGGACTGGAAATGTTATCCCCACAGCACGAAAAACTCGACACTGAAGTTTGCCAGTTAATTACAGTTTCCAGACCAGATCTATCGGTCTCTTGCTCCGTTTTAATTTCGGAACACGCACACACACATGAAGTGCGTGTGCAAGTAAGAGAGAGGGGAGAGAAGTGAAAGATGCAGCGACAGGATGAGGAAACGTCAAGAAAGAAAGAGAGAGAGAGAGAGAGAGAGAGAGATGAATATAAATATGAAACATACTTAGCATTAAAGTGTATGAAGAATGCAACACTGTTTATTCTAATTCTCGCCAGTTATGCTTTGTAAGTTCTCCAACAGGAGATAAATCTCTGTTTGCAGCCATTATTTTATACTACTTGGTGGGGAATCGAAACCGGATTTTCCGCTTGGAAGTCTGGTAGTTTACCACTACACCACCGATTGCTTTACCCAAACTTTCTCCAACAAATGCTGTAATATTTCTTTCTGAGAACGATAACACGAAAAGTGTTTACTGCAGATCAATGAATTGTTTCAAAGTCCTGGTAAAACCCTTGCCCTTTCCCAATTAACTTTCGTAAATCGTCTCTATCATGATAAAGGTGCTTGTTTCCACATTCGTAAGCATTACACGTAGAATATGAGAAATCGATTCTTCATTCTCACTTATAAAAAAATTCAACTATGTCGTGAACAGGATTCGAACCTATGCTGGACAGCTTTATTAACCGTAACTCCATTACGTTACCGCTACACTATCACTCCACCTGAAACTAGAAGCCAAATATTACCTACTTTAACCTTGATCATTGGAACGATCAAGCTTTTTCCCGTAAGTTCATTTGCACCTAAGTGCACAACGAAATTCATTTATTCGACGACCTAGAGAGAAATTAATGCCCACTAATAAAGGAAACCACATTCAATCCAGGAAAAATACAGAAATAAAAACATATTATGCAGTAGTTTCGCCGTGGAAATTCGAAAGTACGCGAATAACAATAACAATTATAATAATAATAATAATAATAATAATAATAATAATAATAATAATAATAATAATAATAATAATAATAATAATAATAATAATAATAAGTGTTATAAAATTGAAAGACTGTGACTTATAGTCTCTTGAACTATCCGGTCGATCTCGGTCAAATATTCAACATTGCTAATGTTCGTACCTGGGAGTATTTTTATCTATTCGTTTTGATGGTGTTACTTAGGGGAGGGGGAGGATGGAAAAATATAAAAAATAAGGAAAATTTAATAAGTCTTGAATGAAACGGCCAATCTGGATTAAATTATTAACATAGATTACGTTTGTGCATGGAATGCTTTTAATTATTTCACTTTGATGGTGGAGTGTAGAGAAGGGGCAGAACGGGGAAATATACAAAAATCAATGTAAATAAAAATAGAAGTGACTCTGTTAATGAGTTAATAAGTCTTTAACTACCGCACTGATCTGCATCAAATCAACATGGATGAAGTTCGAGCCTGGAGTGGTTTTCATCTTATCGCTTTGACGGTAAAACTTAGAGGAGGAGAGGGGAGGGGAAAGATGTATAAAAATAAATAAAACTTAATAACTCTTGAACCACGCGACCTATCTCGATAAAATTTTCAACTTAGATGAAGTTTGAACCCGAGATGATTTTCCTCACATCATTTTGATGGTGTAACTAAAGGAAGGGGAAGGATAGCAACATTTAAAAGAGAGCGAAACATGACCGATATTAGTATCGAATCTATAATTTTTGGAGTTGCTGAGATGAACAGTGACACATCTGATGCCGTTTAAATCCAAATTCAGTCCGCAACATGGAGGAGGTGGAGACATAAAAATTATCGAAATAACCAATAGCATTGTCGAATTAATAGTTTTCGCGGTGGCTGAGATAAACAATGACACCAAATATGCCATGCTCCGCAACATGGCAAGGGGAGGGATATATAAAACTCATTGAAAATGATCGATATCAAACAGCGCTTTAGTATTAGTAAAAAGTGACTGAATAACGGGACATATTACTACTTTTTCTCAATTTAACACAGTAAAGCGGGTAATTGATGCAGATTATTATTATTATTATTATTATTATTATTATTATTATTATTATTATTATTATTATTATTTTATATTATTATTATTATTATTATTATTATTATTATTATTATTATTATTATTATTATTCGCGTACTTTGAAATTTCCACAGCAAAACTACTGCATAATATGTTTTTATTTCTGTAATTTTTCCTGGATTTATGTAGTTTCCTTTATTAGTGGGCATTAATTTCTCTTTAGATCGTCGAATAAATGAATTTCATTGTGCACTTAGGTGCAAATAACCTTACAGGAAGAAGTTTGATCGTTCCAAAGATCAAGGCTAAAGTAAGTAATATTTCACTTCTAGTTTTAGGTGGTATGATAGTGTGCGGTAACGTACCCCAGGCACGCAGACTATACCGCATGTTACATCCTTAACCATTTTAGACATTCCATTCACGTCACTTCTCACTCCCCATTATGACGAAGTTTGGCAACCTATCCTCAAGCAAATTCGTGGGTTATTCTTCTCCCTCCGTTATCGTAGACATCATTTACTGCATCGCATCCAATTTATCAATGTAAACATGGATCTAAGTTGTGGTATAGGGCTCGGGTATTTTCCCTCCCTGAGATTTACGCAAAAAGTTTGGAATCTCTGTTCCTTTGGCATATATGGGGTTACTATTTTCGCATTCCCAGACATGTCATTTCCCTCCCACATTCCCGAGGTGGTCTAGGTTTAGTTCATATCCATCTCAAATGTCAAACTCTCTTCATGGCAGATTCCTTCGTGGGTCTTTCATCCGTTGACTCTATTACGAACCATTGGTTTAGTTGTTTTTGGCCGGAGTACGATCACCCTGGTGTGAGGTGCCGGTAGCCAGTGCTGAAGCAACTGTCACCTAAGAACACCAACACAAAAAAAATATATGAAGGAGAGTGGCTGGGAATATTTAAATTAACTGAAATATTTGCATAGAAGGCAAATTACAAACTATGGAAAAAAATTTCTTCCCTCTTGGAGATAAGGTACTCTCCTTTAAGGGCCGCCACTCCCCTATGAAATCGGTAGAGCAATATTATTTAATTTTGTGGAACAGCAGATCTCAGGGTCATCATAACAGCCATGCTCAAAGATGCTACAATAGTGAGTCAGTTTTTAAAACTTTCAAATAAGGTAAAAAAAAAATTCTTTAAAATATTACAGATAGCAGCCTGTATTGGAGCTCACTATCTCATGGCTGTTATATGGTTCCTTGGGCAGAATACTCTCTCTGAGCCCCCATACAGAGAGGTGGTCAAACATACACAATCAAGGGAAAAATGCCTCCTTGAATCACACTCCTGAAACAAACATATCATTAGCACAGGTACTCACCCTACAGCAAATTGAGTAGACATTGGTTCTGGTCAGAGATGGTAGTTTTATTTTCCACATAGGAAACAGGAACATAAATATGATAGATGGGATGATATCCACACTTTGATACACTAATATTTTATCACCTTTACGTAGTGCACTACCACACACACACACACTTTAATATATATTGATACACTTGATATTTTTTAACACAATTTCATTCCTTTAAAAAAATAAATAAAGGGAGAGGGAGGATGAAACATGAAGTTACAAAGGTCTGTCTGACCTTTTAAAAAAAATATAGATATATATATACAACTTTCTTTTATCTCCTCATATTCATGAGTTTCTGGTCTCTAACAGTTTAGAGAGGAGAGACATATTTCAAAAAGAAAAACATATTTCACTATCTGCGTAGATAAACAAACAAGTAGAAGATAAAATAAACAAAATTTAATATACTGATTCACTGTTCAGATATTCACTCGATGTTCACAAGTTCTAAGTTGAATGACACAGTGTCCTTCTAGATTCTCATTCCACTGCGAAGTAAAATGATCTGTACGAGATATGGTACACAGGATTAATAATGTTCTATGTGGGAACTTGTAGTATCTTCTATAAACAAGCAAAATAATTGCTAGAAGCCTTGTTCTAAAAATGTCCAAGGACAGGCACGGCTTAAAGGCGTTACCGGCCTAGGTTTAATATCTCTACTTGAGATATCTTAAGTTATGTATTTCTCCCATATTGGAAGAACTAGGTTTTCCCATATAAAAAAATGGGATGTTCGACGAGATTCAACATACGTCGTCTCTATTGAGTGTCCGTAGCACTCAGAGAATGAATGATTATTAACTGAGGATAAAAGTTAATTTTCCATTTTCACTAGATTTAATTATCACCACTGATATGTATTAACTCCAGATATGTGTAGGGCTTACACATTCTGTGAATTGATTATAACTTCATATAGAAAACTGAGTTCTACACACTCGCTTATACAGTTGTTCACAGGACCATCCAGGGGAACCGGACTTTGTTCACACCTTGTCCCGGGTATCAAACTCTCTGTAAGAGAAGTCAAGTGACTTCCTTGTAACCGAAAACTATATCTTGTCACCTCTCGATTCTATCTTGAACTGCCCCGTTCTCTCATGAAAACGAGTATATGTCTTTACCAAAAACAAGGAAACGAAGAAACTCGCTTCCGCAAGAAACCTTTGACAAAAGCTTCTCTGCCTTTAGGCGATATTCTGGGTGGTCCGATTTGCCAATGCACTTGTTCAGCTACCTTCCGTAGCCAACTTCACCTTGACCCTGCTGACATGTGCTGCTCCTACACCAAGGACGGTCAACACAGAAGCTTTTGCTCCCAGCAGAAACTAAGAGAGTTTATAACACACTTTTGTTTTTCTACACTTGTTACGCACAAATTAATATGAGAAACATTGGTTAATATACATAAAATTAAAGGAAAATATACAAAGAATACATATTTATACAATTCATGAACTGTCATCTCTCTCAGAAGCAGCAGTACACCCAATTCCTGGTGGCTGTCTTTCAAAACTGTCTGCTACTAATGCAGCCATGTTTGCTTGGAGAGAGATTGAGGAAACATCTTTGTTAATTATTTATTTTTCACAAATACAAGATCCAAGTGTCTTGTTCGATAAGGGAAACACGATGATAAAATAAATCAGAATTTTAAGCGGTATTTCCAAGAACGTGTTTAGCTTAGTACGTAAATATTAATATTAAACACAGAAAATAAGTCAAATCAGAGTATACATTTTCAAATTGGTGTTGCATTTCGGGAACTAACTAAAGGCTTGCTAGCCAGGTTTACTGGTCTTTGGTGAGAAGGGGGGAGGAAGTGACGCTAGAGCACTCTGCCTTGGAAATCACACCTATAGAAAACTAAAATTTCGCATGTCGCAGCGAAAAAGTTTATGGCTTTTGAAACAATACCAACGATGTGTTTCAACACACTGTATCAACCTCAGTGTAGTTTCACCAAGGAAGTCCGTAGGCTACTTCCTGTGTATAAAAATACTTATTTAGCTCCTATTCTGGTTATTTCTTTCCATGGTGAGTTGAGAAGGACCTCACATCTTGTAGTCTAGGCGACAACACGTCGGGAAAGAAAAAAAAACTTCTCTCAGCGCTAGCTCTCTTCCAGCGTTCTGAACTACATGTATGATTCCTATGGAATCTGCTCATTTCCTATTTAATTAATCCTTCATCTCTGCTTTTAATATAATTTCTTCCATCATCCCCTGTAAGCTATACATTATGCAACGACGCAGTAATTATATGCAACTCATTTAATACGCTATATAATGCCAATAAATGAAATAACACAAATGAAATAAATACAATATAATACAATATTGTATTAATATTTACGTACTATGCTAGGTGTTTCACACTTCATTTACTAATAATATCAAATAAATATGCACTGAATATGCTAATGTTAAGCAATTAATTATACCACACAATCATTATATTTACATATCCATATGCAAATGTGCCCCTCATCTGCATTTCGATATGCAGATGATGGAGAAGGACATCGGCCTTCTACAGTAATTTCCCCCCTATGATTCTAGGTGCTGTACTTTCTAGTACAGGACGTAGATCATACGGAGGGCACATTATCGTTCCTGAAATATTATAACTACACAAGACATCCAAAAAAAAAAAAAACAAAGTTACAACATAGTATACATAATAAATGAAAAAGCAATACACAAAGCTAAATATCGAGAATTCAGTGTTCCCTAAGTTACATAAACATAAAATGACATAGGTTCCCATACATACACTTATACACTAATACACTAGTTCACTGAAATATACACTAACACTAACACTATATACACAGGTTGTCAAATCCGGTTAAGTGATGCTTAGATGTGTGACCTGGTTCATCTCTATTTCTTCTTCTTCTTTGGTGGTAGTTGGAACAACGGATGGAGAACTTCTGAGTTTTCATGCTGGAGCATCTATAAGATTGCAGTTAGTTGAATGAGGAACGCAGTTCCTTTACATTCCGTGGTGTCCTAAAATCTAACACCGCCTTCACTTTCGCCGGATTTTTGCCGATACCGGATTGCGAAAGATGGAAACCAAGTATGTTTAATGATTTTTTTTGGCGAAATTGCACTTTTTCAGCCTGAGAGTTAGGCCGCCCGCAGTGAGTAAACCCAACACTCTGTTGAGGTGTACTAAGTGATCATCGAAGCTCCTGTCGGCTAAAATTAAATCATCAACATAAGCGCCGCAGTACTCTCTAGCTTCTGATCCAATCAGCATATCTAATGCTCTTACGCAAGAAGCAAGGCTCTGTTTTGTCCCAAACGGAAGTTTTTGAAAAACATACGAAATGCCTTCATGTAGGAACCCAAGATATTTCTGGTCACTTTCTTTCACTTTAATCTGCAAAAACATCTCGGTTGCATCAACGCAACTGAACCAAGAGTTGTCGCAAATGTCTTGGAGAACAGATAGGGGTGGCATAGGTCTGTCGGAGAGATCCCCTGAAATTTTGGCCAGAGCTCTTCCATCAATACAAACACGAATGCGTCAGTCACTCTTCGCCGTCACTACCAGAGGGTTTATATATGCTGTAGGCATCTTTTTGATCACACCCCAGGCCTCCCAACGCGAAATTTCATTCGATACCAAATTTCTGAATTTCTTTGGGTAAGGATACAATTTTGTTTTTATGGGACGATCGTCCGTTACTCCAATCTCATGCTCGTAGTTAGCTATGCAACCTGGCTTGACATCAAAAAGCGCCTGGTGCTTTAAAAGAACAGCTTTCAAATTCTCTCTTTGGGAGGCTGAGAGATCTGAGTAGTTCGAGACAAACTCCTCTATATCTGAATGGGAGGCACGTGTGTTCACTTTCATCCACTCTTCTGGTGGGAATACATGAACTGCCATTTCTTGGGCACTTGGGAATCTACCATCATCCAAGTTTGGGGCACGAGCGGCCTTTTCTCTGCAGGTCTTATGCTCATTCTGTGCGCTAACCCGTATGGCCTTCCGTCTATCGTCTGACGGGGAAAAATTACACTCAAATGTATCTACTTCCTCTATAAAACTGTAAGGTTTCTCGCACTCTCCATTCAATTCTAAACAACGAACTACTAAATCCTCAGTCTCGCAATCTACTGATCTAAACTTCACTTCTACATCATGAGGATGTTTGAGCCGTGTAACGTGGGTTCCTGTCACCACGGCATGGCGCGTCCTCAGGTTGCGGATCGAGGAGAAGGCCTCTAGATATAGAGGTTAGCTGCGAATATACTGAATAAGCAGTCGCGGACAGACGACTAGGAGTGGTCCTCCAGCTTGGGGGTTTGGGTAAGGCTAACACCCTCATCCTGTAAAAAAAAGGTACTTGTTCAGAAACATTCACAAAAGCCTCGGACAAGGACTGATAACTTGGCACGACATCAGCAAAAGAAAATGGACATGAGATTTGGAACATGGAATATTAGAAGTCTTTATAGGGCAGGCGCGTTAAAATCTGTAACGAGTGAGTTAGAGAAATACAGGATGGACGTAGTAGGAGTTCAGGAAGTTAGGTGGGAAGGAAATGGATCTGAGAATTCCGGAAATTTTACGTTTTTTTACGGGGAAGGAAATAAAAATCACCAGTTAGGAACAGGGTTTTTCGTTCACAAACGAATATTACCAGCAATTAAACGGGTTGAATTTGTTACTGACAGACTTTCTTTTATTACTCTTAAGGGACGGTGGTGTGATATTATTGTTTTAAATGTACATGCTCCAACTGAAGATAAGGGTGACGATATAAAAGATAGTTTTTACGAAGAAGTGGAACGGATATTTGACCAACTCCCGCGATACCATATGAAGATTCTATTAGGGGATTTCAATGCGAAGGTAGGACGAGAGGATATTTTCAAACCGATTATAGGGAACGAAAGTTTGCATAAGGAAAGTAATGACAACGGTGTTAGACTCGTGAACTTTGCAACATCCAAAAACCTAATCGTGAAGAGTACAAAATTCCCACATCGCGACGTTCATAAATACACTTGGACATCACCAGACGGAAAAACACATAATCAAATTGATCACGTTTTAGTAGATAGAAGAAGACAATCTAGCATAATTGACGTCCGGTCGTTTAGAGGGGCTGATTGTGACACTGATCACTACCTGGTAGTAGCGATAATACGGGAGAGATTATCGTTGAATAAAGGTAATATTCAATGTCCGAAAACGGAGAGATTTAATTTAAAGAAATTAGAAGAGAGCCAGGTAAGAGAGGAATACCAGATTGAAGTTTCGAATAGATTCGCGGTTTTAGAAGACTCGGAGTGCACTAGTGTTGAGGATACTTGGATTGAAATTAGAGATAGCATTAAAAGTTCAGCAATAGAAAAATTGGGACACGCGGAAATACGTAGGAACAAACCATGGTTCGACCAAGAATGCATTAAACTAGCAGAGAAGAGAAAACAGGCAAAATTACGGTGGCTACAAAATCCGAATGAAACAACTACACAAAATTTCGCAGATACCAGGCGGGAAACTTCCAAAACTTTTAGAACAAAGAAACGGGATTTTTTGAAAGCTAAAATTAAGGAACTTGAAGATAATAGTAAAAATAAAAATATTCGGGACATGTATAAGGGGATCAGCGAATTTAAGAAAGGCTATCAACCTCGTGCTTATATATTAAAGAAATCTGACGGAACAGTTCTCACCGATACGGATAGCCTCTTAAATAGATGGAAAGATTTCTTTGACGATTTGCTGAACACGCAGCCAAAAACTAATGTGCGTGGAGAAAAGGAGATACACACCGCAGAACCGTATATTCCAGAACCCAATCGAATAGAAGTGGAAGCCGCTATAAAGAAATTGAAGAAACACAAATCTCCGGGTGTAGATGAAATTCCGGCTGAGTTAATTTTAGCTGGAGGCGAAAAATTGTGGAACAAGATACACAAACTCATTCTCCTTATCTGGAACAAGGAAGAATTGCCACAAGAGTGGAAAGAATCAATCATTGTTCCAATTCACAAGAAAGGCGACAAAACTGACTGTAATAATTATCGAGGCATTTCTCTTCTGTCAACATCCTATAAAATCCTTTCAAATATTCTGTTAGCAAGATTGACTCCATACGCAGATGAAATTATTGGAGATTATCAGTGCGGATTTAGACGAAATCGATCAACTATCGACCAAATATTTACCATTCGCCAAATACTCGAAAAGAAGTGGGAATACAATACCCCGGTACATCAACTATTTATTGATTTTAGAAAGGCTTACGACTCCGTTAGGAGAGAAACATTATACAACGTTCTTACAGAACTTGGAATACCGAGAAAGCTAATTAGATTAATTAAGATATGTTTAAGTGAATCCCAAAGTAAAGTCCGGGTAGGAAAATTTTTGTCCACGAGCTTCCACGTCGAAAATGGCCTGAAACAAGGAGATGCGTTGTCGCCATTATTATTTAACTTTGTGCTGGAATACGCCATAAGGAAAATCAAAGATAGCAACCAGGGCCTAGAGTTGAACGGCATTCACCAGGTTATGGCATATGCTGATGATGTAAATTTAATAGGGGATGATAGGAGAACAGTAGAAATAAATGCAGAGATCTTATTAAACGCTTGCAGGGACATGGGTTTAGAAGTAAATGCAGAGAAAACTAAATACATGGAAGTGCGTCGGGACCGTAATACGGCAAATTGTGGAGGCGTTAAAATATTAAATAATACTTTTGATAAAGTGGATACTTTCAAATATTTAGGATCAATATTAACAGACGAAAATCATATTCACGAAGAAATTAAATGTCGACTAAAAGCAGGGAATTCGTGTTACTATTCGGTTCAAAATCTCTTGTCGTCGCGAATTCTGTCGAGGAATTTGAAGCTTAAAATATATAAAACGATAATCATGCCTGTTGTTCTGTATGGTTGTGAAACATGGTCGCTTACTCTGAGGGAAGAACATGGACTGAAAGTATTTGAGAACAGGATCCTGAGAAGAATATTCGGACCCAAGAGGAACGAGAATGGGGAATGGCGGAAGCTTCATAACGAGGAACTACATAGTTTATACGGTTTACCCAACATTGTTAGGGTCGTCAAGTCTAGGAGGCTTAGGTGGGCAGGTCATGTAGCTAGAATGGAAGAAAGTAGAAACGCTTTTAAAGTCTTGACTGGTAGACCCATAGGAAAACGACCATTAGGAAGACCTAGGCGCAGATGGGAGGACAATATTAAGATGGATCTCGCAGAGATAGGAATACAAAGTAGAAACTGGATGCAATTAGCTAAGGATAGAAGTCAGTGGAGAGCTTTTGTGAACGCGGCACTGAACCTCCGGGTTCCATAGGCCATAGAGTTAGTTAGTTAGTTAGAGGATGTTTGAGATGTAGAAGGCCGGTGTCATAGTCTAACACGGCACGAGATTCTGTAAAGAAGTTGGAACCTAAAATCAAAGATCTATTCAGACCTGAAATAATGATGCCTAGTGTATGAAATTCCTTCCCATGTATCTGAATGACTAACAGCGTCTGGCCTATGATCGTCGCTGATTTACTTCCGAAAGCAGACGTAACCCGTATATTCTTAGCACTCAAAAATGCGGGTGTGGGGTGGCTATTTGAGACAGAGTCCCAAATTTCTTTTGAAATAGCGGAGGAAGTAGCCCCTGTATCTAATAAAGAATTAACTTCCTTTCCAAACAAAAGTACATTAATCTCTGGCAGTGAGATGACGTTATTACTAGGTAGTTCCTCATTACTTGATTCAAATAAATTCTTAAAAATGCCATTGGCCTCTTCAAATCTAGCCCTATCTAAATCGATGTGTTCTCCAGTCCTACTCAACAAGGTTATCTTATTTTTGAACATGCCTTCGCTGAAATGCTTCTTTGCCTTAATTTCTAAACAAATTTTACAATTTTCTTCTTCCTTTTCTTCTACATTTTCAAAAATTTCTTTAACTGCGGTTTCACATGAATTTTCATATAAGTGTATATTTTCTACATTCTCTTCTAAATTTCGCACATACTCGGAATTTAAATTTGTCAACTCAGATGTACTCGTATTCTCCATTTCCATCTTACCGTTGTCCCAAGCACATGCGGACAATCCTCATTCTCTGGGAGCAGAAGAAGAGGATTGGTTACTCCTGGTATTGTTTTGGTTTTGGCTGGTAGGAGGCGGCGCACGGTCATAACGTTCCAACAGCTGAATTTCCTCGTCCTCGTGACGGAAGGAATTTCCTTGTGGTCTATCCGTGTTACGCATTCCACCCCTCCTACCACGGGCTCCACGAACGTTGTTGTTGTGAGAGGAGTGGGAGTTCCCCCCACGTGACCAGCCAGACGACCCACTTCCGCTACTCTGGTGGCAAGGTGGGGATCGCTGGTGGTTGTTTTGATTCGTGTTTGGATGTCTCTGTCTCTGGTAAGGACGCTGGTTCTCTCTCGTTCTATTTTTCTTACGAGCAGCGTGCTTACCACTGTGGCCAGAAGGGTTATTGTCTTCATTTTCCACGCTCACTTGGAGCATGTTGACCCCTTTCCTCTGGTTGCTCTGGTAAAACTGGTCGCGATTCGTCATCGACGACTGCAGTTCCTGTACCAGATTTAAAAGTTCTGCTATGGTCTTAGGGCGAGACGAGACTATCGCCCTAAATAGCCAGTTCGGGAAATGCCGCGGAAGTACCTTCAGTAATGTAGCGTCAGACATTCTTGGCTCTAAAATACTATTCTTGTGTAACAAATCCAGCAGATACTCTGCGGGGGATTTGTGTACACGATTGTCGAAGTGGGAGGTGAGAATAGTTGCCCTTAGGTTAGCCAGCCGCTCTTCGCTAAGGTAACGCTGCTTGAAATTTTGTACAAAATCTTCGTAGGTGTGGATTTTGTTCCGGTTGACTTGAAACCACTGATAACAAGTATTCCGAATTGCTCGAGGTATGAAACTGAGTCTCATCTCGTCCGGTACTCCAGTGACCTCAAAGTACCGGTCAAGATCTTGGAGGAAGTTATAGGTTTCAGTTTCAGATTCATTTCCAGCATACACAGGTAAAGTGACGTCCCTGTGTATGAGACCAAATGCTGTTGCGAGATGCTGTCTCGTCTCATGATTACATGAGCGAGACGTCGACGGGACAGGTTCTGTCTCGTGGGAAGTAGCGAGGTTCCCAGGTTGAGAACCAGGCAGATCGCGACTCGAGGTGTCGATTGGTGACTTAGGGCATTCTTGTGCACTGGAGATAAAGATGCTTGCGAGTCTCCCCTCAATCACCTCGCTCGTCTCCTTTTGTATGGAGTTCTTCCACTCCTCCATTTTCTTCTCAAGTTGTGCACACACATCTTGAACGGTATCTTGCATCTGTTGGATGCTACCGTTACATTCCGACCTGATCTCATCGAGTGGCGTTTCCTGCTCCAGTTCCCCCCGGATCCTGGCTAGTTGGGAAGCGAAGCTCACTTCCACTCGCCTGACCTGATTATTTAGAGTAAGTGTGGTCTGTTCGACACGAGACGAGACCTGTTTAACATTTTCAGAAAGCTCTGAGTAATTCTCCTCTAATCTCCTAGTTGTTTCAGTGACCCGCTCTGTGCGTCACCAACACTATTCTCCTCTGAGAGCTCCCCAGCTCTCTGAGCGAACTCTTCAAATACAAACTCTGTGTCCATATTTCCTACTCTTCGAGCCTGTGCTCGCGTTACCACCATTTACAAATACAAACGGAATTACAAGGTTTCTTCCCCCCAAAGTTCTAAATAAACTGAATTCTCTAAAACACAGTGATGGTAAATCAAAAATATTCTAGACACAAATAAATTTAAAAACACAAGACACGTACGTTCTTGGAAATTTTTCGGGAAGAGAAACAAAACATATACCGAAAATTTTAACACAAACTGTATGTTGACCATTGAGTATATAAAGTATACTTCATGCCCTTTACGCTGATGGCGCCAAGTTATTGTGGCGCAAAAGCGTGAAGTATCGTGCCCTGCAGCTGGGTAGCCAAGTTATTTGTGAGGTGCCGGTAGCCAGTGCTGAAGCAACTGTCACCTAAGAACACCAACACAAAAAAAATATATGAAGGAGAGTGGCTGGGAATATTTAAATTAACTGAAATATTTGCATAGAAGGCAAATTACAAACTATGTGAAAAAAATTTCTTCCCTCTTGGAGATAAGGTACTCTCCTTTAAGGGCCGCCACTCCCCTATGAAATCGGTAGAGCAATATTATTTAATTTTGTGGAACAGCAGATCTCAGGGTCATCATAACAGCCATGCTCAAAGATGCTACAATAGTGAGTCAGTTTTTAAAACTTTCAAATAAGGTAAAAAAAAAATTCTTTAAAATATTACAGGTAGCAGCCTGTATTGGAGCTCACTATCTCATGGCTGTTATATGGTTCCTTGGGCAGAATACTCTCTCTGAGCCCCCATACAGAGAGGTGGTCAAACATACACAATCAAGGGGAAAATGCCTCCTTGAATCACACTCCTGAAACAAACATATCATTAGCACAGGTACTCACCCTACAGCAAATTGAGTAGACATTGGTTCTGGTCAGAGATGGTAGTTTTATTTTCCACATAGGAAACAGGAACATAAATATGATAGATGGGATGATATCCACACTTTGATACACTAATATTTTATCACCTTTAAGTAGTGCACTACCACACACACACACACTTTAATATATATTGATACACTTGATATTTTTTAACACAATTTCATTCCTTTAAAAAAAATAAATAAAGGGAGACGGAGGATGAAACATGAAGTTACAAAGGTCTGTCTGACCTTTTAAAAAAATATAGATATATATACAACTTTCTTTTATCTCCTCATATTCATGAGTTTCTGGTCTCTAACAGTTTAGAGAGGAGAGACATATTTCAAAAAGAAAAACATATTTCACTATCTGCGTAGATAAACAAACAAGTAGAAGATAAAATAAACAAAATTTAATATACTGATTCACTGTTCAGATATTCACTCGATGTTCACAAGTTCTAAGTTGAATGACACAGTGTCCTTCTAGATTCTCATTCCACTGCGAAGTAAAATGATCTGTACGAGATATGGTACACAGGATTAATAATGTTCTATGTGGGAACTTGTAGTATCTTCTATAAACAAGCAAAATAATTGCTAGAAGCCTTGTTCTAAAAATGTCCAAGGACAGGCACGGCTTAAAGGCGTTACCGGCCTAGGTTTAATATCTCTACTTGAGATATCTTAAGTTATGTATTTCTCCCATATTGGAAGAACTAGGTTTTCCCATATAAAAAAATGGGATGTTCGACGAGATTCAACATACGTCGTCTCTATTGAGTGTCCGTAGCACTCAGAGAATGAATGATTATTAACTGAGGATAAAAGTTAATTTTCCATTTTCACTAGATTTAATTATCACCACTGATATGTATTAACTCCAGATATGTGTAGGGCTTACACATTCTGTGAATTGATTATAACTTCATATAGAAAAACTGAGTTCTACACACTCGCTTATACAGTTGTTCACAGGACCATCCAGGGGAACCGGACTTTGTTCACACCTTGTCCCGGGTATCAAACTCTCTGTAAGAGAAGTCAAGTGACTTCCTTGTAACCGAAAACTATATCTTGTCGCCTCTCGATTCTATCTTGAACTGCCCCGTTCTCTCATGAAAACGAGTATATGTCTTTACCAAAAACAAGGAAACGAAGAAACTCGCTTCCGCAAGAAACCTTTGACAAAAGCTTCTCTGCCTTTAGGCGATATTCTGGGTGGTCCGATTTGCCAATGCACTTGTTCAGCTACCTTCCGTAGCCAACTTCACCTTGACCCTGCTGACATGTGCTGCTCCTACACCAAGGACGGTCAACACAGAAGCTTTTGCTCCCAGCAGAAACTAAGAGAGTTTATAACACACTTTTGTTTTTCTACACTTGTTACGCACAAATTAATATGAGAAACATTGGTTAATATACATAAAATTAAAGGAAAATATACAAAGAATACATATTTATACAATTCATGAACTGTCATCTCTCTCAGAAGCAGCAGTACACCCAATTCCTGGTGGCTGTCTTTCAAAACTGTCTGCTACTAATGCAGCCATGTTTGCTTGGAGAGAGATTGAGGAAACATCTTTGTTAATTATTTATTTTTCACAAATACAAGATCCAAGTGTCTTGTTCGATAAGGGAAACACGATGATAAAATAAATCAGAATTTTAAGCGGTATTTCCAAGAACGTGTTTAGCTTAGTACGTAAATATTAATATTAAACACAGAAAATAAGTCAAATCAGAGTATACATTTTCAAATTGGTGTTGCATTTCGGGAACTAACTAAAGGCTTGCTAGCCAGGTTTACTGGTCTTTGGTGAGAAGGGGGAAGGAAGTGACGCTAGAGCACTCTGCCTTGGAAATCACACCTATAGAAAACTAAAATTTCGCATGTCGCAGCGAAAAAGTTTATGGCTTTTGAAACAATACCAACGATGTGTTTCAACACACTGTATCAACCTCAGTGTAGTTTCACCAAGGAAGTGCGTAGGCTACTTCCTGTGTATAAAAATACTTATTTAGCTTCTATTCTGGTTATTTCTTTCCATGGTGAGTTGAGAAGGACCTCACATCTTGTAGTCTAGGCGACAACACGTCGGGAAAGAAAAAAAAACTTCTCTCAGCGCTAGCTCTCTTCCAGCGTTCTGAACTACATGTATGATTCCTATGGAATCTGCTCATTTCCTATTTAATTAATCCTTCATCTCTGCTTTTAATATAATTTCTTCCATCATCCCCTGTAAGCTATACATTATGCAACGACGCAGTAATTATATGCAACTCATTTAATACGCTATATAATGCCAATAAATGAAATAACACAAATGAAATAAATACAATATAATACAATATTGTATTAATATTTACGTACTATGCTAGGTGTTTCACACTTCATTTACTAATAATATCAAATAAATATGCACTGAATATGCTAATGTTAAGCAATTAATTATACCACACAATCATTATATTTACATATCCATATGCAAATGTGCCCCTCATCTGCATTTCGATATGCAGATGATGGAGAAGGACATCGGCCTTCTACACTGGCAATCCCCCTTTTATTCAATTTGCCGATCAGTGTCCCAAATATGTCTTGATCTTTATTCGATATTGGACTTATGCCGGAGTGACCTTGGTCCTTCAGCAGCACAATGCTCGCTCATTATATTCTGTTCTCTTCACCTAGTCCTCTCAGCCGACTCAGTTACGAGTAGTACAACAGTTTCCACATATAGAGTGGCAGCAAGTGTGGGCTAACATTTGGAACCCAATCTTACCTTCCTATATGCAAGTGTTATGGTTTCAAGTAGTCCATCAACTTATCCCGACACGTGCGCGTCTTTATGCAATATAAAGAGCACCAGATGCCTTGTGTAATATATGTCGTTCTGAGGACACTTTCGCTCACCGGTTTACAACATGTGATATGGAACGCCTTGCAGGTGATGGTGGGTCGTATCACTCGTCGTCCGAGTACACAGTTTCAAATTGATCATATGCTCCTGCCGGACTTTCATTTTTCCCCTCCACGAAGCATCGTACAGTGCTTTTCCTGATTGTAAGCACTTTACTATATTTCCAGTGACATATCACTTTACTGGATCCACGCACTTATTTTGATTTTCTTAAACGTACACGCCGGAAATGTTATTCTCCGGAGCGGGAAGTGCTTTTTTTAGTAGGTTTTTAGCAGTGATTTTGTCATGAAATAAAAGATCTTCTCTCGGGTTTTTCTTTGTTAATATGTATTTATCTATTTATAGTTCTATGCGTTTATCGTTGGTAATTTTTATTTTATGTCTAGTGATTTTCTTGTATAGACTCAGCTAATTGAGTCCATTTTGTGTTTACCAAGAAGGTAATAATAAAACTAATAGTGTAGCGGTAACGTAATGGAGTTACGATTAATAAAGCTGTCCAGCATAGTTTCGAATCTTGTTCACGCCAAAGTTAAATTTCTCACAAAGTGAGAATGAAGAATCGATTTCTCATATTCGACATGCAATGCTTAAAAATGTGGAAGCAAACACCTTTATCATGATAGAAACGATTAAGGAATGTTGGTTAGCAAAGGGTAAGGGATTTACCACGATATTCGAAACAATTCATTGATCTGAAGTAAACACTTTTCGTGTTATCGTTCTCAAAAAGAAATATCACAGCATTTGTTGAACAATTTTTGTGTAAAGCAATCGGTGGTGTAATCGTAAAGTACCAATCTTCCATGCGGAAAATCTGGATTCGATTCCCTGTCAAGTAGAATAACTTTTTCGCATAAAATAATGGCTGCAAACAGAGATTTATCTTCTGTTGGAGAACTTACAAAGCATCACTGCCGAGAATTAGAATAAACAGTGTGTGCGTTCATCATAAACTGTAATCATAAGTATGTTTCATATTTATATTTGTCCCTCTCTCTCTCTCTCTCTCTCTCTTTCTTTCTTTCTTTCTTTCTTTCTTGACGTTTCTCTATCCTGTCCTTGCATCTTTCACTCCTCTCACCTCTCTCACACGTACACACGCACTTCATGTGTGTGTGCTTGTTCCGAAGTTAAAACGGAGCAAGAGACCGATAGACCTAGTCTGAAGAATGTAATTAACTGTCAACTTTAGGGTCGAGTTTTTCGTGCTCTGGGCATAACATCTCCAGTCCTGGTCATCTCTGAAAGAAATACTGTTTAAATGCAACGGAATAAGCAAAATATCTTTTTTACCATCTGGGTTAGCGAGTCTCAGTCCAATTACCGGGTCACTAGGGGTTTGAATCCTCAACCCAGTGGTGATCCATAAGCTAACCATCATCATCCGACTGACACTTTGATCCATTTGATCTCTAGCGTGGTCATTCTATCTGTGCAAATTACAACGTTATATTCGCAAGAGATGAAAGTGATACTGGGTGTTATGAACAGATAAATCTTCAGAAAAGACTAGAAAATGGCAACCTCTTTGGTTATTTGAAAACAAAATTTTATTTATACTAGTTCGACACAAATTTGTTTCCATCCTATAATTCAATGTGATTTATTTACGTTGAAATTTGAAGCATGCAAGGTCTGCTACAAATATAAGGAACTGTTCCGTTTGAACATTTGTAACTTTTTTATTGTGATACGGTTTGGACTTTTAATATAGGGTATTTCTGATAACAATTTAGCAGTAAAATAGCACTCATTCAATTTTATCTTTCTTTCTTCCTTTTTCTTTTTTTTTCTTTTTTTTTTCACTTTGCATTAATAGTCTGGAATTGAAGATATGACGTACGCTACCTACTCTGTTTATTAGAATGTAGTTTGCATCAGTACACCCAATTCAGTAAACTACTGAATTTACAACCGAACCACGCGGAAACAAAGCATGTGTGTTAAACTTTTAACATTATCTTAGATGTGTCTGTGAGATCTAAAGTCTATTCCAGGCAACCGGATAGGAAACTCCCCTACCTCCCACCACGTTCCACTGCAGAAGGGGAAAGCTAGTCGTTGACCTTCACAGGGAGGGAAACTTTTCTAATAAATATAATCGTGTAAATTCTAAATTCGTACGTCAATTCGCTCGCACCTAATGTTGAGAAAGCACTCCTGTTTCTTTTAGCTATCAACCTCGAGTAACAAACAATTACTGTTTTTTTAATTTTTGTTTGTAGAAAAGTATTGCATATTATTTACGTACTAAAGTTTATCCCACTGTAAAACATTTTATTGTCTTAACAAATATCGAAAACATTAAAATCATTAAGAGCTCAATCTGTCCAATTTTGTATGAATGTGGAAGCTAATCCCTAACACGAATACAAGAACTCGAACTGCCGGGTTTCGAAAATAAAATGTTGATAAAAGTGTTTGGAGCAAAAGAGGTACACATTCAGGTAAATTAAAACGCTATACAAGCATTTATTTCACAGCAACTACAGGTCACCGTGTATTAAAGAGATAGCAAAATTAATACGTATAAGATCGACATGACACGTTGCTTGTATGGGAAATGCGCACCAAGTCACCAAGTCCTATTCAAAAAGCCGAGGCGAAGGAAACTATTAGCTTGGAGAAAGAGAAGGCTTCCGGACAATGTAAAGTAGGATCTTTAAAGGATGGTTGATAACAAAGATTGACATTTTGCAGATTAAAATCTAATGGAAAAGTTTGTTTCTGCTACGATGAGCCTTTGAGATCTTTAAGCCAAAGCGTTCGTTATTTTTGTATGATTGAACGAACCAGTATTTATCATTACTATTTCTATCTTACACAATAATCAACCCTTGTCACAACATTACACTATCCTGCACACCCGGGGCCGCGGTGACTCAGTGGTAGAGCTTTCACCTATGGTACATGGCGTCCCTGGTTCGATCCCAGCTCGCGCCAAGTAAACTTTGTGGTTGACAAAACCGTGTGCGTGGGTTTTCTCGGGGATGCCCCGTTCCCGCCCACTTTCTTCATTCCACCATTTCATTCATTCTCATAATCACTATCTCCTTTAGCCTAGCCGGCATAACTGTGGGACGAAAACTCAAAGATTTCATTTTATATTTTGCACGCCATAAGTGTCTCTCTCTTGCAAATTAATTACTGCAAATGATTATTCCTATTAATGGAGACCGATAATATTTCTAAGACAATAAAAAATCATTTCCCCGTCTTCTCTAATAGAGGCTCAGCAAACACAATTATTATTATAACATTATTATCAGTGTATATATATATAATTAATTCTTTTTCTTATTATTCTTTTTAATGTAAGAACATCGGCTAATAAGAGAGAAAACGAGGGTTTTTTGTGGTTTTTTTAGCATTTCAGTTTCTATTGTTATCATCTTATCTACCCATACATATTGTACTTGGTTTTCGATTTTATACCTTGTGTAGTGTGCCACACGCGCCATCTCAATTGGCGCCAAAATTTTTGCCACACTCCACAATTACTCAAACAATTAACGACAATTATTTTTCTAATTGCGTAGACAAGTTTATTTTTTCTAAAATCTTAAAACAAGGAAAAACAAGAAAACAGGGAAATAGTCATTCTCTTCGCGCATTCAAGTTCCTTCCAGCTGTCTTTATTTTTTTTCTTGGATGAAATATTCTGTCTGCTTCATCCCTCCCAGCCAGCTGACTGTCTGCTCAAGAATCAGTTAAACCATAACCTTTCTCGTCTAGAGAAGATAATATTTCCGCCTACAGGAAAGTAATAGATTCCTACATTTGGTTATCACAACTCTTAAATAAATAGATACGACAGAATTAATCCAATTTTCATTTAGTTAACTTAAAGGTTAAAAAGGTTATTTTGCTAGCCAGTAATATATTCAATAACTCTGACACAGAGTCTCATCTTCCCGTAATACAACCACAAGTGTTCAATTATAAATTTGATTATTCACTCTATTTTTAAACGTTTTAGTAATATAAATTGTCACAGACCTAAGTTATTATTTTTAAGCACACTTGCAAAGTTTAAACTTTTGAACTCTTGAAATTTTATTAGAAATATAATGTGTTTGGAAAATCATTGTGTAATTAAAGTTGTCTTAATAAATTGTACTATCTGTAACTAATAGTGACTCTTTGTACACATGAGGTCAAATGTTAACCTTCTCAGGTTATCAGGGTTTTTGTATCAAAAAATTTTCCCATGTAAAGGAAGCTTTTAGGATACGCCCTCCGCCTGCTTGCGCAGTCGCAGAAACTTAAATTCGTTTCATAAATAATTAAAAATCCAATCAGGTAAAACCCTGACTTACCCCTGCCTTCACACGTCCCTAACCTAGTGCCGTGTGAAAATAATAAAAACAAACAAAAAGTGAGGACATCTCTCTTTAAATGCAGTAAGTGATTGGGAGATTGGGGGATTATTCCATAGTTTTTCGAAGAGGCACGGGCTCACGCCTGTGGCCCCCTTCGGGGGAATTCCAATCACCTTTAGGAATGGCACAAGCTCCAGCTTGTTGCTTCCTTCGGGTAAAGTTCCATCAAACTCCAAAACATGGACTTATCGTCCACAGTCTAACTTGGAACTACGCCGGAACGTTGACACTCTTGTTATAGCCCGTTCTTCGGTCGGGAAAAACTTTATTACATCCCTCACCGACTTGTGCTATTGTGTCGGCAGTGACTGTGAAATTCCATCATACGGCGTAAGGACGGTATTCCTTCCACCACGGATATTTCATAAAAATTCATCATTGAAAACGAGCAGTGTGTGTTATCGCTAATTCAACCTTAAGTGCTCAACTAAACAGTACCTCTGTTCTCACTGTAAGTATACAGTCAACCTACAAACTTAGTTACTACTACTCAGATTCTGCTTACCTAATCTGAGCACTGGCTCTACACGGATCTCTTCAGATCTCTCATTAACTCAACTTTTGTGTACCTAAATGCTTCCTAAAACAATACTCGTTAACCTGTGCTAACGCTGAGTTACGTATCTATCGAAGACCTCATGTAGGAAAGTCACCCTGTAATATATCAAGTCCACGGACTTATTCGAGCCAGCTAATAAAATTCTTCCTAACTCGAACTTGCGTTGTTTACGTCATTCCAAAAACAATCTCAATACTTCCTTTTGGTAAACGTTTCATAATCTTTCTCAATATCTATATTAACGCCTCGTATCAACGTGCCCATGTTGTAGTCTACTAAAAAAGGCAAATAACCTATGAAATAAAATCCTGTTGGACGTAGTTCAAATCTGGGAACTGCATTCACCATTCGTCTCACCTCTATTCCATCATCCATCCAAAAAAAAAACCAGCCTGTGCGAAGTCCCAAATATTCCAAAGACTTCTAATCCCGTACGAAGCTCAGTGACGACCTTGTCTTACATGAAGTCCTGATCATCGTCCGTCTATCCTGCTCTTGTATTTCAGCCGCTCAAGATACAAGTAAAAATTTTTATCGTAATAGTGTTTTTAGTGCTTTTAAGTAATTGTGCTACCTGGTGCGTACGAAACGGCTACAGCAACGTCGAAGATAACCCCGGAGTCGTCCCATCTCGACTTGGAATGCCTGGAGGTAGGACCACAAACCTCAGGTGGGTTATCACTGTTTAATTAATATTTTCATGTAACTGTCATTTGCATTATCTTTTCATCAAGTCGCTTAACTGTAAAGGAAATCACCTCCCAAGTAGTTTCAAAATTACTTTGAAACCTTTTGTTGCTTAAATATCGTTTGTGTAAATTGCTAATTACTTTTGATTTCCTAAATCTCTTTTAATTCGAGCAATAATCTCGTGTTTAATTGTAATAATATAATAAGTTTTAATATGCTAATTTGCTAAGTATTCTAAATTGGCTAATAGCAGTAATATTCCAACTCGCTGACGCCTTCTCGCTGATATCTTAATACTCGTAATCATTCATTCTCTTGTGTACTGACCACCCTCGTCCTCATTGTAACTAAAACCGCCTTGCTTTTGTTATTTGTATTGTTACGGGACCCTAAAGCTGTCCCCCTTAACAAGTGGTCATTCGATAACCTATTTGCTTAAAATAAACATCTTCGCCTTTGCGCCCTCACTCGGTTGTTATTGAAATTGTATGTCATTTAACCATCTATCATCCGAGCTGCATAGCTCCTCTTTAACTCGAACTAATTTAAAGTCCCAATATAAACAGCCTTTTTCAAGGCTACTTCTTACTATCAATATAAACAGCCTTTTTCAAGGCTACCTCTTGCTATTATTCATTATTATTGTGCTAATAACAACCTCCTCCACCAAGGCATACTTTAGCAACATTAAATGGTAAAATGTGCACGCGCAACATAATTGTTGTCGGCCTGTGACATGCGATACCCCGCGTCACGCACATAATTTAATAACTAAATCAAAAGAATATGTCACCGCTGACATAAAATGGTGGCAAGCGGTAAAGATCTGTAACCATAAAATGGTGGCTACATTAAGATTCAAACCCTGGTCCACATAAATGGTGGCCCCGATGTAAATTAATCTTGTTGTAATATAATTATCCTCTGGCAGTATATAAATACTTGTTGTTCTTGGCTATCGTTCTCTATATCGGTGTCTTCACACCCTGTCAGTACGCCCATAAATTAATTAAGCGCTCGTGTATATAAAACCTATATTTTAACTTCTACCAAAGCTTACTTGGGAGCGTGAACAAACTATTCGTTGTTCTTTAAATGCAAATGATAGAATCGGTGTTTTACAACTTTCTAACACTGAAAATCCTACCAGTCCACCACGAAGGTCTAGTGTTCCCCTTGAGACCGTTCGTGGCCGCGACATTAAATGGTGGCAGCGGTGGGATATGTCACCGCTGACCATTAAATGGTGGCAGCGCGTGACATGCAAACCCGCTTCACAAGAGTAAATTCTGTTAATTTTGGTAAATTTTGGTAACAGCTTGTGATAGCGAAAAGTTTAATCTATCTTGTAAATTGTTATACTGTGTTAATTTAATCTTGTAATTTTAGTTAAAATTTAAGGAAAGTGTGTTTCAAAGTAAATCAAGTTAAGTTGTGTGTTTTTGAATAGTTTGCACACCTAATTCAAAAGATTTTGTTCATTTTTAAATCACAAGATAGTTGTATGGTAGAGACACAACAAATCTCTCATTTTGCTTTGTTGACGTAAATGTAATCTTACATTCTTTTTACAAATTTAAAAAGAGTTAGGTATAATTTCATTACAGAACTTATTGTTCCAATCTTTTCAAGTTAAGATAACACTCACAGAAACATCTTGTTCGTTTATTCTCCAAACCCCCCCCCCCGTGGTAGTTGTAAATAAAAAAAAACAAAATCAAAGAAGGTTCACACCTAGAAAGAAAATAGGAAGGAAAACATTGACCGCGACAGGAAGTTTTCAATCTTTTGGACAGAAAGCCTTTCCTTTTGCGTTCGCCGTCAACCCACGGCTGTAAAAAAAAAAAAAGCGAAATAGCGGAACGAAATACTTGTTTCCCTCCGCAACCTTTCGAAGAACGATCTGTTTTCTTTCAACTGGTAAAGTTTCTTTCTTCTTCCTAGTAACATTAATAAGAAAGTATAATAGTAGTAGTAAAGAAAAACGGAGGCGTGAGAATTCTTAACTCATCAAGTTAATTGCAGTTATTTGATTCATGTAAAACTTAATTACTTAAGTCATTGACCATAGAGAAAAAGTCAATTTGTTTTATGTATGTGACGATATCCACTCGTTCGTTCATTTATTCGTCACTCGTTCGTATTTCAGTAGTTTAGTAGAGAGGGAGAGAAAGAAAAATTAGTTGTCAAAATGTTTGAACATCATAAATTGTATTACCCTGTCTATAAAGAAGACAAAGTTCTCATGCAAAATTCTTCATTTAAGTACCTACTTGCGCAACGTTCAGTTTTGCCTAAATTTAAATTGTTTAATCCCACTTACGGATTAACAAAACAAGAGGAAATTGTTCAAAATCTAAGCGGCTTAAGATTCCGAAAATGGTATAAATTACATTTCCAGACTAGCCTAGCGAATAGTTCAGAAATTATATTTCACGGCATCAAAACCATGTCTTTACATTATCTCTCCAATTTAATTGAGTATCATAAAGAGTTACGACCTTCAGTTCTTTTCGCATTCTCTGGTCCAAATCCGAGAATACAAATTGTTGCTTTATTACCGCTAGTCGCCAAAAATCTTGTTGTCAAACACCTAAAATCAACTCTTATTAATTTGCGTTTAGTTAAATGTGTCAAAACGGATGACCCTTTAAAATCTTTAAAGTTGTACAACGATTTAGCGTTTTTAATCGTTTCCAAAAACAGAAGCTATCTAAACCTCACGGCAAACGTAGAACTTTTCAAAGAAAATGTATCCATTTATGAGTATTATTAGACATGAATTGAGAAATTGCGTGCATTCATGTATGTTTGTTCAAAAATATTAAAACCTATTATTTAATAAAAATGTTGTATACTGCTCTAGTTAAATATCTTTGTATTGCAATGGCCGTATAATATCAAAGTAATATAAAAAGTAATAATTCAAAAATCTAATTGCAACTGTGTCGAACATAAAAATGTCGTCAGCCCATGTGACGTAATCATCAAACTCAGGTGCTTCCGCTCAATTTATAATCTCGCTAATTTTCAATTATAGTGTTTTAGGTTAAGTAGTAATCCCCTCGCATCTTAAAGAAATTCTTATAAATTGCGTTTGATATGTAAAATACATATCTCCCTTTTGTGCTAAATTGCTATTGACAGTACCTTCGAACTGTCCTCGAAATAGCAATTGCGAATTGCTGCCTACTCGCGTCAAACAGCTGTCGTCATCTTTTCGGAGTGACCACACCGCTTTGCGTCAGTCTAGGTCCAGCCATGCTTATGTTAATTCAATAGGTCCGTAAATTTACCAACCTGGGCGCATTTTCTTGCAGCCCCTCTGTCTTCTCCCAGAAGGCAAAAATGCGATTAAAAGGCAAATAAAAAGCAAGGAAAAAAAGGCCAAGTGTCTTGTTTCCTTTGCAAAAATATGTAAATGTGGTAAAAGTGCTAATAAGCGGCCCCTTCTAAACAGGCCTGCTATACTGAGTAAGTTTTCTGTTGTATAAAAGTAATTCCGAGCGCCATCCGCTCCAAGGTTAGTGTCAAGCGAAAAAATCTTTCAGGTATATTAAAGTCGGTATTATGTGTTATTTCATTACGTATTAGTTATCTTAGAAGCACCAATAACCAGTTCCATTCCTTCTTCCTTAAATAAAAGGTTGTCCGCACCAAAAAGCCTATTAAAGTTGCCCACGGCCGAGTTAATTGTGTATTTGTGTAAATGTTCTACTAAATTAAGCCATTATTATCTTTTTCTGCGTTGAAATCAGACGCCTCAAAATTGCTAATAAAATTCATGCAATTATTACTAAACGTAACAAGTCATCCAATCTCATTCAAAAAGCCAAGCCGCCCCCTCTCAAAAAAAAAAATCTTAATGTAAAACTCTCTCATCTAAAGTTTAATTATCGTTAATTTGTTATTTAAAGATCAATTGTTTGATCTACAACAGTAACTTAAAAATTCTCAAGCTCTCGCCATATATAATTAAAATCATTTAATCTAGAGGTTAATTGTAAAGCAAATTTAGTAAGAAATTCAAGTATAGCAATATAATTGTGTATAATTTGTGCCCTTAAACAAGGATAAAAATGTATAAATTTAGTATGATTAAGTACCCATATCTAATGCCAATTAATTAAAAACCTCATATTAATTCAAATAATCGCCTATGCTTGTTAACAATGTAGTTATAATGTGTTAAAAAATCTTTTGTGGTAATATGTATACTTAATTATAGGCAATACATATAGAAATATTATAATAGTTTAAATGTCTTCTAATCGCTCACCTAGTCCAATAGCGTGGACGAGCTCACCTTAATTAGCTATTCGCGAATTAAAAACATTAGTATTTTATCGTTAATTGTAAATGTTCAATTATAACTCAAATATTACTATTTTCAAGCGAAAAGTGTCTATAAATTGCCTAATCATAAAACTTTCGTGAATTTATTTATGTTAAGTCATTAGTACGAAAGGCATCATCATCCCTTTCTAAAATACTCTATTTAAACAAAAATTGTGCAACTTGCGTCCCACGCGCAAAAAATATAATTATTTCAACCATACTAAAAGTCAGTATGTTAATTAATTTTAAAGCTATCTATTGTTTGTTGTTCAAAAATCTCCTTAATGACTCGTAAGCTAACATAATTAAAGTAACAAGTAACTTACTTAACTTACTTATGCATCATTTAACAGATTCATAAAATCCTAACGCATAAATAGCTTATATTTTTCATATCTGTAATTTCTTGCTCTGTATCTTCATAATATCATTGTGGCATAATAATTTTATATTTCCCATATAAATATACAAAAGGTCTTTTACCTGTACTCTAAAACTCTTTCTGTGAAAAAATTAATTTTCATGTTATTTCGTAAGCTTTGCCATTTTGTAAACCAATTATAAAGGATTCATTATCCATTTCTATAACAATTAATACAAACTAATAAAACTAACGCTTGTAGCTATAAATTCAAAATAATTAAAGTAACAAAATGCATAAAAAATAGCCACCATAACATTGTTGCTAGTAATAATAGTATTAATACTAATGTTGCCAACAACATCCATGCTAATAATAATCGTATTAAAAACGATAATGTTTCAAATCAGGAGGTCTATAATACCTCGTACGTTTATATTAATTATATAAAAATAAAAGTGTAACAATAGTATTCTGTCTAATTCAAGGCAATAATAATCTGCATCATTAATTGGTTAAACGTACATCTAAAAGGTAGCTATAATTTACAATTACAATATATTAGTCATATGTGTAAAAGGTACAATCTCGAAACATCTGTTTCCAAATAAAATGGTTCCGTTAACGTAAGAACAAAAAACAGTTTAAAAAAAAAAAAATCTCAAAGGTTAATTGTGTAGCTGAAAAATATATATATATACGTCTATATACAAATTCTTGAATTCTTTCATCTTCTGTGATTTCACCCCTCTGTAAAAAATATTATATTTCAGCTCGAGGCCAAGCTGAATGTGTTAATGGTTTAGGGTAGTTTCTTTTTAAAAAAAAAAGAAAAAGTTAAAAAAAACGTACCGTTAAGTCTAAAAGTAGGTCAAGTTCATCTCTTATCCCTTAATGGTTTGTTTGGGTTCAGTAAAGTCAACTATGTGTCTACTTCCTTATTATATTTCCGTAGATAAACAAGAATTTGGTAATTCTGTTTCCTTTTGTTTTTGTATCTTTGCAAATACAATTCGATATTGCTATCGCATACGAATTATTTGGTCTCATATTATTTTTATTCTATAAGCACATTTGTCAAAAAATCTTAATAATTTTGGAAATTATTATTAAAAAAAAAATCATTTAAATTTACATGTAAAAATCTTAAGGCACATATGTAAAAACGCTATAAAGTTTTAAAAAATTAATACCTTTAGTATAAGCTCATATACATACTTTGTAAATGTCTATAAGTATAGCGTATTAATTAGTATCCTTAAGTTTATGATTCAATCATGTAGTTTAAAGTTCACTAATCGTGTCATTTCTTAGTTTTATGTACTTATTATAAAATTGTCACTATATACTTATATGAGTTCTCTTATATTAAGTTAAAATATATTCTATTTCAATTTTAATTAACTTTAGTATGTAGTATTGCTCAAACATACAACAGTGTTGCAACCTACAATAGGTTAAGTCAATGTTGCCAACCCAAAGTAAAAACTCATTTAACATAAAAGTGTTGCCAACTCTAAAATTTAATTTGCCATTAGCCCTAAATAAAAAAAAAAATGTTTAGATTTGTCGGAGCAAACTAAAATTTTTTTTCCTTAAGGGGCGTCGACTGTAGTGTGCCACACGCGCCATCTCAATTGGCGCCAAAATTTTTGCCACACTCCACAATTACTCAAACAATTAACGACAATTATTTTTCTAATTGCGTAGACAAGTTTATTTTTTCTAAAATCTTAAAACAAGGAAAAACAAGAAAACAGGGAAATAGTCATTCTCTTCGCGCATTCAAGTTCCTTCCAGCTGTCTTTATTTTTTTTCTTGGATGAAATATTCTGTCTGCTTCATCCCTCCCAGCCAGCTGACTGTCTGCTCAAGAATCAGTTAAACCATAACCTTTCTCGTCTAGAGAAGATAATATTTCCGCCTACAGAAAAGTAATAGATTCCTACATTTGGTTATCACAACTCTTAAATAAATAGATACGACAGAATTAATCCAATTTTCATTTAGTTAACTTAAAGGTTAAAAAGGTTATTTTGCTAGCCAGTAATATATTCAATAACTCTGACACAGAGTCTCATCTTCCCGTAATACAACCACAAGTGTTCAATTATAAATTTGATTATTCACTCTATTTTTAAACGTTTTAGTAATATAAATTGTCACAAACCTAAGTTATTATTTTTAAGCACACTTGCAAAGTTTAAACTTTTAAACTCTTAAAATTTTATTAGAAATATAATGTGTTTGGAAAATCATTGTGTAATTAAAGTTGTCTTAATAAATTGTACTATCTGTAACTAATAGTAACTCTTTGTACACATGAGGTCAAATGTTAACCTTCTCAGGTTATCAGGGTTTTTGTATCAAAAAATTTTCCCATGTAAAGGAAGCTTTTAGGATACGCCCTCCGCCTGCTTGCGCAGTCGCAGAAACTTAAATTCGTTTCATAAATAATTAAAAATCCAATCAGGTAAAACCCTGACTTACCCCTGCCTTCACACGTCCCTAACCTAGTGCCGTGTGAAAATAATAAAAACAAACAAAAAGTAAGAACATCTCTCTTTAAATGCAGTAAGTGATTGGGAGATTGGGGGATTATTCCATAGTTTTTCGAAGAGGCACGGGCTCACGCCTGTGGCCCCCTTCGGGGGAATTCCAATCACCTTTAGGAATGGCACAAGCTCCAGCTTGTTGCTTCCTTCGGGTAAAGTTCCATCAAACTCCAAAACATGGACTTATCGTCCACAGTCTAACTTGGAACTACGCCGGAACGTTAACACTCTTGTTATAGCCCGTTCTTCGGTCGGGAAAAACTTTATTACATCCCTCACCGACTTGTGCTATTGTGTCGGCAGTGACTATGAAATTCCATCATACGGCGTAAGGACGGTATTCCTTCCACCACGGATATTTCATAAAAATTCATCATTAAAAACAAGCAGTGTGTGTTATCGCTAATTCAACCTTAAGTGCTCAACTAAACAGTACCTCTGTTCTCACTGTAAATATACAGTCAACCTACAAACTTAGTTACTACTACTCAGATTCTGCTTACCTAATCTGAGCACTGGCTCTACACGGATCTCTTCAGATCTCTCATTAACTCAACTTTTGTGTACCTAAATGCTTCCTAAAACAATACTCGTTAACCTGTGCTAACGCTGAGTTACGTATCTATCGAAAACCTCATGTAGGAAAGTCACCCTGTAATATATCAAGTCCACGGACTTATTCGAGCCAGCTAATAAAATTCTTCCTAACTCGAACTTGCGTTGTTTACGTCATTCCAAAAACAATCTCAATACTTCCTTTTGGTAAACGTTTCATAATCTTTCTCAATATCTATATTAACGCCTCATATCAACGTGCCCATATTGTAATCTACTAAAACAGGCAAATAACCTATAAAATAAAATCCTGTTGAACATAGTTCAAATCTGGGAACTGCATTCACCATTCGTCTCACCTCTATTCCATCATCCATCCAAAAAAAAACCAGCCTGTGCAAAATCCCAAATATTCCAAAAACTTCTAATCCCGTACGAAGCTCAGTAACGACCTTGTCTTACATAAAGTCCTGATCATCGTCCGTCTATCCTGCTCTTATATTTCAACCGCTCAAAATACAAGTAAAAATTTTTATCGTAATAGTGTTTTTAGTGCTTTTAAGTAATTGTGCTACCTGGTGCATACAAAACGGCTACAGCAACGTCAAAAATAACCCCGAAGTCGTCCCATCTCGACTTGGAATGCCTGGAGGTAGGACCACAAACCTCAGGTGGGTTATCACTATTTAATTAATATTTTCATGTAACTGTCATTTGCATTATCTTTTCATCAAGTCGCTTAACTGTAAAGGAAATCACCTCCCAAGTAGTTTCAAAATTACTTTGAAACCTTTTGTTGCTTAAATATCGTTTGTGTAAATTGCTAATTACTTTTAATTTCCTAAATCTCTTTTAATTCGAGCAATAATCTCGTGTTTAATTGTAATAATATAATAAGTTTTAATATGCTAATTTGCTAAGTATTCTAAATTGGCTAATAGCAGTAATATTCCAACTCGCTGACGCCTTCTCGCTAATATCTTAATACTCGTAATCATTCATTCTCTTGTGTACTGACCACCCTCGTCCTCATTGTAACTAAAACCGCCTTGCTTTTGTTATTTGTATTGTTACGGGACCCTAAAGCTGTCCCCCTTAACAAGTGGTCATTCAATAACCTATTTGCTTAAAATAAACATCTTCGCCTTTACGCCCTCACTCGGTTGTTATTAAAATTGTATGTCATTTAACCATCTATCATCCGAGCTACATAGCTCCTCTTTAACTCAAACTAATTTAAAATCCCAATATAAACAGCCTTTTTCAAGGCTACTTCTTACTATCAATATAAACAGCCTTTTTCAAGGCTACCTCTTGCTATTATTCATTATTATTGTGCTAATAACAACCTCCTCCACCAAGGCATACTTTAGCAACATTAAATGGTAAAATGTGCACGCGCAACATAATTGTTGTCGGCCTGTGACATGCGATACCCCGCGTCACGCACATAATTTAATAACTAAATCAAAAAAATATGTCACCGCTAACATAAAATGGTGGCAAGCAATAAAAATCTGTAACCATAAAATGGTAGCTACATTAAAATTCAAACCCTGGTCCACATAAATGGTGGCCCCAATGTAAATTAATCTTATTGTAATATAATTATCCTCTGGCAATATATAAATACTTATTATTCTTAGCTATCGTTCTCTATATCGGTGTCTTCACACCCTGTCAGTACGCCCATAAATTAATTAAGCGCTCGTATATATAAAACCTATATTTTAACTTCTACCAAAGCTTACTTGGGAGCGTGAACAAACTATTCGTTGTTCTTTAAATGCAAATAATAAAATCGGTGTTTTACAACTTTCTAACACTGAAAATCCTACCAGTCCACCACGAAGGTCTAGTGTTCCCCTTGAGACCGTTCGTGGCCGCAACACTTGTATGTGGGTTTTCTTCGGGTTCTCCCGTTTCCTTTCACTTTCTTCATTCGACCATTTCATTCATTTCTCATAATCATCGTCTCCTTTAGCCTAGCCGGCCTAACCGTGGAATAGCGTAGTCGCTAACACTTTCGCGTTCGGTGCGAGCGGTCCCGGGTTCGATTCCCGGAGGGGCCACTCGGTCGAAAAAGTGTATAACGCTTTTACAGGCCAGCCACCCGGGAGTCGGCCGGTACCTAACTTATAGGTCCCAGACCGCTTCCTTCCTTCCATTTCTCCGGGTAGTGTGCTCGATGAGCACATATGACGGGCTAACTGGCCATAGATGCAGAAAGCCCAGAAATCTAAATCCCAATAACCGTGGGACGTAGAACTCATTTTATATTCTGCACGCCATAAACGTCTCTCTCTTGCAAGTTAAGTACTGCAAATGATTATTCCTATTAATGGAGATAGATAATATTTCTAAGACAATAAAAAAGTCATTTCCCGGTCTTCTGCAAGAGGGGCTCAACAAACAAAATTATTATTGGAACAATATTATCCGTGTATATATATATATATATATATATATATATATATATATATATATATATATATATATATATATATATATAGTTCTTTTTAATGTAAGAACATCTGTTAATAAGAGAGGGAACGACAAGTGTTTTTTTTTAAGCATTTCAGGTTCTATTGTTATCATCTTCACGCTAATTTACCCATATATATTGTACTTGGTTTTTAATTTTATATTATTATGAAATTATTGTATCAATAAATAAATACCCATTGAATTACCAACCCTGCCATCCCTTGCCATTCCAACATTATGCCACAAGCCCGACTGCGAAAAAGAAGGAAAATAAACAATACAACTGTTCAATAAAATTTCCATTATAATAACATGTATTACTTATCTCATTATAATACAGACAAATGTAATTGTTTTAAAATACTAGTGTTATTATGAAAGTTGTAATTTATATTTAGACATATTTAGGTACACTCTATACTTCCGTGTGCGGGGGCTGATGGAAGATGGAACAGCAACATTCACCTGTACTTGAGCGTGGTGGGGGGAAAAAACTTCTTCTTTTTCCTATCAGGTTGCGTGGAATAGCTTATAGTTCTACTGGAAATTGAGTTCAGTTGAGTTGATTTTAGTTTAGCGTCCCTTTCAGCAGCGAGGCTATATGAGACGTGGACCTACTGATTAACGTGGAACCCGAACCACATGAGCTCCCACCGGGAATCGAACCCGGGTCACCCACGCCAATGGCGCGTCCACTAACCGCTTAGCCACGAGGGAGCTCTACTGGAAACTGAGTATGCCATCCTTTTTGAAAGTGACTTAATGAATGTTTCAAGCATCCTCTATATATTTTAATAGTCCTGAAACAAATATATAAAAACAAACGTTATTTCTATATTACTGTGGGATTTTGGGTAACGGAACTTTATAATGTTAGGTTCTTTTCTTACTAATTTTAAAATTCCATAGTTTTATCTGTTTTCCCTTTTCTTTTTCTTCTTCTCTCGCCTTCTCTCTCTCTCTGCCTCATTTTTGAGCCTCTGTGTAATATATACATCCATTAATATCAATTTTTCATTGTGTGTGTTTCAGTTTCTCCCTACATCAACTTATGAATCTTGTTTCATCTCGGTTTTGTTATTTCATTTTATCGGCTCTAATACATGTTTACTTTCAAATTAGAATTGCGTTCATGTTGTTAGCTAATTTTAGTATGGGAGAGAAGAAAGGAGGAGACAGAGGGGGTCTCTTTACCAGACACGATTATAAGATAAGAATCTGTATATTGGATGGCCTAGCTGCACAGCGTTGGCTGTCGCAATTTTTTTTGATGCGGAGTGTACAAAGGACCCCTTTCTGTAGCTTATGGCCCCATCAAATCTAAATCCGGCACAGACTACGTATTGACAAATATGAAACGAGTACATACCTTACACTTGCGATGTTAATGCCTTCGGCGTTGCCCTATCAATCTTCACTTGGGAGGGTCCGCGGTGGCTCAGTGGTAGAGCGTTCACCTCTGGTGCTAGGGGTCTCGGGTTCAAACCCTGCTCCCGACAGGTGAAATTTGTGGTGGACAAACACCATGTGCGTGTGTTTTCTCGGGGTTCTCCCGTTTCCTTCCACTTTCTTCATTCCACCATTTCATTCATTACTCATTATCACCGTCTCCTTTAGCCTAACCGGCATAATCGTGGGAGGTAAAACTCAAAATATTATTTCATTTCATTTTCTTCACTTGGGAAGAATAAGGGTAATACGAAAAACTGAAAGGTATGCAACCTGAAAAACTGTATAAACGTTTGAGTTGCATACTTCACGGACAATAAGATACACTTTACAGATACGTTCTAAATTTTTACTCCTCAATATACCCTGGAAAAAATAAGGTTCATACAAAAGCCAAAGATGTGAACGGTATGCAACCTGTAAAACTGTAAAAACATTTGGGTTGCCTGCATCACAGACAATAGGATTCACTGTACAGAGACGTTCTTCTAAATTTTTACTCCTCAACCTCCCCTCGAATGGAACATGATAATAATAAAGGCTTCCTATGTATTTACAGAGAACTTGAAGAGGTCGTGGAAAGAATTTTGACAAGAGACGAGGATTATTATTATTATTATTATTATTATTATTATTATTATTATTATTATTATTATTATTATTATTATTATTATTATTATTTAAACATAGAAGTTCAAAAAAACTACAAAATGCACCATTACATGTTTATTGTCATTTCCAACAACCGACAGTAAATAATAATTTATATTCTCATTGTTGATAACAATAAATTTGTTGTTAAGGAAATGCATTCTTTCGCCAATTCAATCAGTTTGTTCCGGTAAGTTTTAGTACTTTAAATTTAAAATTTCCTGTAGACATTTTCAATTAGATGTTTTCTGTAGATTTTTTCCTTTCTCTTTGTCAACTTTTAACATAAAATTTTACTGAAATTTCTAGAAGTAGAGAAATTATAGGGTTGCTTACGAAATCATCCACTGTTTCTTTTATACATAAGTATATTGTAAAAATAGAGAAATGTTGCTACACAACCCTATAATTTTAATGTGTAAGAACATAAGTTTGAAGCCTCCGCCATATACCTTATACGTTTAAAAAAAGTTAGTCAAGTTTTTCATTATTATGTAGCTCATGTGATAGTCCGTTGGCTTCGCTTTCGGGAGGTCGTAGGTTCTATTTCCGCTGCCGACATGATGATTGCGGTTTTTCAGGGTTTTCTTTAGTCCTACGAGGCAAATGCCGGGATGATACCTACTAAACAGGCCCTGGCTGATATCTTCGCAAATCCTTTCCGTTGTTATTGTTGTTGTTAGATATCCAGAGTAAAATGGCCTCTGAAATGTATCTGCTGATTGGTAAATAAATAAATAAATGAAAATGCCGGCAGGAGCTTCGTGAAAGACGTCGCACCAATAGCAAGAGAATTATTTCCACACGGGCAATACCAAGGTGTGGAAATACTAAACACACACAAAACGTACAAAACAGCATTGTAGTATGCTGGTTATATCTTATTAGCTTTTTTCTTGTTATTTGCAAATTACATTAGAATCAGAAATTTTTAAGTGTTTTGGGCGGCAAAATTCTGGATTTGCTTTAAGATTGACAATAAAGTAATATTTTATAAAACTAGCAACCCGCTGAATCCCGCGCAAGATCGAGAAAATATGTTGATTAGTTTATCTCACCGAATTCGCTCTAATTACAGTAGTTACTAATTAGCTAGCTTATCTCATTTTTAAAGGTCATCTTCTCCCACCCCCACCCCAATGGATGAAGATGAACTTCAATATCATGAAACCTGACACTGTTAAACACAGTGACCTCGAAAACTATGAATTCAACACTAATATCTGTCCTTTTCGACTACTTTTAAAATCTTACCCCCTCCGTGGGGAATGCAATATGTTCTTAAAGTTGAATTTGTTTAAAACTGTCACTATCCATCTCAGCGATACCAAAAACTATGAGTCCAACTTTAATATGGGTTGTTTTCGGTTATTTTTAAAATGCCCCCATGTTATTATTGTAGGGACTTTGCACCCCATATCTCAGCTTAGGTGTGACCTAAGGACCTGGAACATGTCATGGATTATTTCTCTGAGAGTTTTAAAACATACTAAAATATGTTTGTATCTATTATGGTTCGAGAGTTGAAAAACGCTACAGACAGACAGGCAGACAGACACACAGACACATATTGTGTTGTTAATATAGATGTTATTAAACCATTACTGATAGTGAATAATGTAAACAATTATTTTTCTAATCATTATTGGTATCTCACATGGACGTTCACCAATGGTCACCGGGCAGAACACCACATCATACGGTAATCATCATTGAGAAAATCAGGACATTTAAAATTATGTTGTAACTTTTATAACTTATAATACCTAAACTGCTACTCAACAAGAGATAGTATGTTTGCAAACTCACGACTTGTTTCCTTATTTGAGACATAGTTTGTGCGAGGGAGGACGCAAATTATTTAAAGCAAAATGGTGCATAATATATAAATGCGGGACTGTTTAAATATGAACACTCTATGTCGAAGAATTCAATGCGAAGTGTCTATTTGTATTTTACACTGCAGTCTTCCTCCCTTCTTCGACTCTTTTTAATTTTGTATCCTGCCCAGTCCCTTGCCTAGAATATGGAAGAGCTTTCTTTTTAAGAGGGCTATACTATCACTTTTTATATTTTATAGAATAAATAATGTGCAAAATATTTGAAAACCACGACACAGAAGCACTTTCAATTACTGTAATTGCGTCAGAGATATTCTAATCTATAAATGTGAACGTAAGAATGTAAGAACGTAAAAATGTGAATGTAAGAAAGTAAATTGTCACATGATAAACTACCAATTTCTAAAACGCCCCACACAGAATAACTGGAGAATGAAGTTTGTCTATTCTTATTACGTTCAGTGGAATATTATGGCACAAGGGCATGATTTAAAAAAAATACTGACAACAAAATGTCCTTGTTTTCATCGATTTCAATAGTCTCTTTTAATTAACGAAAATTCTTATTAAAAATTTAAAGTTTGAAATTTACGAACAATTTACTCAAATATCAAACATATAGGTAGTAGTTTCAATTTTCAAGTCTTATAAATTTTGAGAATTTTGTAAGTAGTATAGTGCGTGGGAAATTCAGGAGCAAAATGGGAATCTCTGCCTTTCAAGATGGAAATTCATTAGATTTCAGCTTGGGTATTACTGTCTGCAGATGATGTTAAACAGAGCAAATAAAAGGCGAAGTTGTGCATATTCCTCTGAGTTTCTTAGAAATAATTTTAAATAAATAATTTTACCTAATTTTATTTAAGTATTTAATCGTTTGCAATGTTGTTATTTGAAAATGCATATTAGTGCAAAAGTAATGTAAAAGACATTGACAAATATGAAACGAGTACATATCTTAGACTTGTGATGTAAAACAGAAGTCCTGCAGGTGATACAGTTCTGGTGGAAGAAGGGCTATGCTGTTATTAAATACATCAAATAAACTGTTGAATCGTGAAAATATTGGAAGATAGATAACACAAACGGTGGTAGTTTCAAATATTGTCAAAAGAAGAATGGGCAGGGTAGATTACGAACCTCTACCGCCATCTTGAATTCCGCCATTTTGAAATCTGCTATATTTTTTGAAATGGAAAAGTAGTCATGTGATATATCAATTAGAGCAAGCATGTTTTCAAACTGTCAATTATAAACTTTACTAATCGTTATCTGCATTTATTTGGAAGATTTAGGATCATCTGTATAGTTAATTAGGAAAATCTAAGAGACTGATATTCGTATATTGAAAGTCTCGATTATCACGAATATACATGTAAGTTGAATATATCTACAAAACAAGAAACATAACAGTGAAATGTGATATCCAACTTGTATATTATTACATTATTATTATCAAATTTCATTGTTAGTTTTCTTGGTTTGTAGATATGTTTAACTTACATGTATATTCGTGATAATCCAGACTTTCAATATAGGAATATCAGTCTCCTAGACTTTCGTATATAGCTATAATGATGACCCTAATGCTTCCAAATAAGTGCAAAAAATGATCAGTAAAGTTTATAATTGACTGTTCGAGAACATGTTGTCCCTAATTGATATATCACATGACTACCTTATAACAGATTTCAAAATGGCGGATTTCAAGATGGCGGCGGATATTCGTAATCTACTCTGCACATTCTTGTTTTGACAATATGTGAAACTACCACCATTTGCGTTATCTATCTTTCACTATTTCCACGATTCAACAGTTTATTTGATGTATTTAGTAACATAGCATAGACCTTCTTCCACCAACTTTGACTCCCTCCCCCTCCGTTTCTTATGGCGCTCAGCCGCTATAACTTTGCACATATACATAATTTCACATCCTCTATCAAGATAACTAAGTCTCATCCTGAAACTCGATTCATCCATTTGGACTCTTTACTTGTCAGTGGTTGAACACATATCTATGGTGCATGGGATCTCTAGTTCTATCCCCAACCCAGTAAGTTTGTTATGGACCACACCGTGTCCGATGGTTTTCTCGGGGTTCTCCCGTTTCCTCCCACTTTCTTATTCCAATACTTCTTCAATCATCATCCATTTTCTCTATTTATCGTCTCCCTTAGCCTAAAGAGTATAATCGTGGGACGTTAAACTAAAAGATGTCAGGTTTTTGATAGTGTAGCCTCAACTCGAAGTGTGAAGCATTCTAAAAATGGGTCATGTTGAAGGAAACATACAGGTGTAAATAAAATGAAATGTATGCCATCATGTAGATAAAAAGTAAACATACCTTCGCAAATAACTTTACATGAAAACTGTATTTTTAAACTTTGTTTCCATTATATTTATCTTCTAGGTCATAGGCTGAGTCAAAGGAGAAAACTACTTATTTTAAATTCAACTTGTCGTCTTCACAAGTAATGCTTCAACAATATTAGTAAAATTTGGTAACAGTGATGGAACGAAACGATCCAGTGAGTCGTAAATCAAGAAGCAGAAGTTCAAGAAAGAAAGGCTTGTCTAAAACAAACTCAACGAAGATTCATTCCTCTGACGTTCCAACACGGGAACAGAAAAGGAAGTCAGTTGAAAGAACTATATCAGAATATGAAACGCATGAAAGAGAAATGGATTATATTAACGATGTTTGGAAACAATTACAAACATCGACGAAATTGTTGGAAAAATTAGAAACAAATCTACGTGAAATGACTCCGAAAATAAAGCAGTTGAAAAATGCAAATGAGAATCGGCCAAGTAACGGTCTCTATTCAGTCCAAAAGCCTAAATCAAAGAGAACTTCAGACTTGGGAAAAAATACGACGAACACGAAGACTGGTAAAGAAATAGGGAAAAGTAAGCGTAGTCAATGGAAATGGCGATCAACAGAATGTAAAGGTTCATCATATGCAAAAGAAAAACGTGAAATTGTTAAAGGAAATAAGGTCCTGGGAGAAAGAACCCGTTGCAAGCAGTCGTCGGGCAGACCATTGACAGAAAGAAGCCGTTCAAATTACTCGTTGGGTAAACCAGGAAAACAAAAAGGCCAGTCAAAATACTCGTCTAATAGACTAGTGGGAGAAAGAAGTCGCTCAAAATACTCGTCTGATAGGCCAATAAGAGAAAAATACCACTCAAAGAGCTCTTCGGGTAGACCACTGAGCGCTTTTTGCGTATCTAATAGACCAGTTGTGGAAAGATGCCCCTCAAAGAACTCTTCGGGTAGACCACTGAGCGCTTTTTGCGTATCTAACAGACCAGTGGGGGAAATGTACCCCTCAAAGAACTCTTCGGGTAAACCAGTAAGCGCGTTTTGCGTATCAAATTCAGGCAAACAAGTGAGACGTTCTACTACATATGAAGAGAAAGTACAGAGAAGCAGTTTTTCATCTGGCTCAAAGAAACAAGTACTCAGTAAAATGCAACGAACTTCAAAGTATGAAAACATTAACCCCAAACATAAAAGTTCCCTAAAGAATTTGCATGAGTTAATCTTTCCAGCTGGTACTTATTTGTGCTCCTCTCTTGAAAAGAGGTCTAAAAGTTCAGACAATTTTCTAAAACCCATTCGCACAGTTTCCGACAGCGTAATCAGTAGAATTCAAATGGAAGTAAACAGTTTTGGAAGACACTCTGTGTCTGAAACAATCCTAAGTCCACGTATTTATTTATGTAATGTTATAAAACCTCAGAACGATTGCGAAACTAAACTTATGAATCTCACACAGAAAATAGTGTTATCTCAAGCTAAGAAGCTGATAAAGACTGAAAAGAGTGTTGCAAAGTCGAAGGATTCGAAGAGGAAGCTTAAAATGCCTGTAAAGAAAAAGCCTTTTACAATAACAAAAGTAAAACTTGAAAGAAAAGTGTGTAAGATTGGGTGTAGCAGCACAGAAATAACGGAAAAGCAGAAGGGTAGAATTGACGAAAATAATGAAAAGATGGACGTAAAGAATTCAACTGTAGATGAACCTAAACATTGCAACTCTGGAACTCTAACCCACATTCCTATTCCTCGACGTTCAAACAGAAAACATCAACAGTGGAAACGCGGTACTCCGGATTTATCTGAACTAACAAAAAGAGAAAAAGTGAGTAACAACGGATGCGGTTTACAAGAAATGATGAATGTAAAATGTGGAGCAAATGAATCCGAGGAAAATAAGGGCGCATACGCTGAGAGAATTCCTCGTGTAGTGCGGGGTAGAATTATTCATGGGCTATACCAAAAGAAGAATATGACAGAAGTAACGGTTTCAGCAAATACAAATGGTATGAAAACTGAAAAATGCAGCACCCAAACCGAGACTGACCTCACACTTGCAGAGAACACCTTAGATCTTACAAAAGAGCGACGAGAAATAGAAAAAGGGGAATCGAAGGTTACTGATAAACAGCAAAAAAGTAAAAGTACAACACCGCACCCTAAACTTTCATCAGGGAAACGCGAGAAAAGTAAGCTGAGTAAAGATCAAAATAAAGAGGTGCTGAAAGAAGAGTTGAACGTGGCAGCTGTTTCACAGGACAAGAACTCAAAGGAAGTTATTACTTCTAAAACCTGTCGAAGCCATTCAAGTAAAGTACAAAATAATTTTATAAAGGTAAACAGAAAAATGGATGAGAATGAAAAGCTTTTGTTACAAGAACCCAAGGCCCAAAACAAATCACTCAACATTGCATCGCGGAAGGAAAAAATGGGAATCACCAAGTCAGCAACTTACCAAGAACGAAAACCTAGGGTTCAAAGTCATCAAAAGACAAAACTAAGTCAGCGGAATATTCAGACTTCTAAGAGAAAGTCAAAAGAAAGGAGCATATCTAAAGGATCTCATCAGAATCGTTCAAAAATAGCAAACGAGTTCTATACTCGTACTTGTTCTAATATTAAGTACATTCTGAAGTCTTCTGTTGGTACGCGTTTAAATGATTCCAGTTTCAGTGCTAAATTTCCTGGTATATGGAAGCAACAAGGTTACAACGTAACATCCGCATGCGATAACTGTGAAAATAGATTGAATCCTGTGGATTTCCACATGCCAGCTGTTTCATCATCTTTGATAGATACCACAAGACCTGAGAGTTCTATATCTTCGAAACGTGTGGGAACATGTTTCCAATGTTCCATTGAATTGATAAGAAGAAGAAGGTGTATATCCGAATTTGCGCTTTCGTCTATTGCTATCCAACCAGCAACAAGACTAAAGAGATCATCCACACTTATGAAACCACAGAAGCGAACTCTCTCAAGAAGAAAGAGGACAACTAAGTGAAATCGCTACAAGCCATAACACTTCTTTCTCAAAGCTAACAAGGTTATAATGTAAAACTTTCTCTAATAACATTAGAAAATGTTCTTGAAAAATTCCGGAGTAAAATTATCTCAAACTTTCAAAATCTAGAAGTAACAATACGCAAGTATTTTCAATAAAACTAACAGCTGATAATAATAAGCGAACAAATATAACGGAACAGAAAACCTCATGCTTAATATAACAAAAATAAAATAAAATATTACGCTAAAAAGTAATTACTAGTATTATTATTAATGTACTTACCACATTAGCCATTAAAAGTATTCTAACTTCTGTGAGCATTCAATTCATTAAATAAGTCTTCAGCGACTAGACTTTGCCTTTAATTATAAAAAAATATAAATTAGAATGTAGATATTTCTTATGTATAATAACATGAAAATAGTCAATTTCTCTCGTTCTCACAAGTTAGAGTTGAAAAGAGTTCTTCCACAGGGGAAAAACTAAAAACATGACGTCACAGTCTACAATTTCGATTCCTACTGTCTGAAAACATCGCGTGTTTCGCAAACAATTCATGAATACAAACCGGTCATCCTTCAGGCCCAGTATGAGTCATAAATTTGTCTGAAATGTCATTGTTGAATTGTTATTAAGTTCTTCCACTCTTACTAGAAATAATAATAATATTTTCGTTCGCCATTTTTAACACGTTCCATATATTCGTTCAACAAAAATTGGTAAATAGGAACTATTCTTTTTTATATTTCTTTATATATTTTGTTAAAATATCAATATAACGCATTCATAATCCAATGTCTTTTACCCAAAGAAAGGGTGTTACTGTGTATCGTGATGAAGACAAATCCTACTTAGTTTCTGTTAAGCCATCCGAAGGTTCGATTTTCATATTGTCCAGTAGCTGACACCATCTTTCCCCCTCTTTTCTTTTCAAAGTATCTCTTATAAGGCAATTCATGCGTGGGACGTTAAACTTAAAGATTTCATTTCATTTTTTCTTATAAGGCAATTTATTCTTATAGAGGGTTCAAAAAATTTTATTTTTCTTAACTTCAGTATTCTTATGGGTATTGGAATATTTATTTATTTATTTATTATACAACACATCAGACTTAGTGCCCAATTATAGTGTTGTGTACATACAGTAAATGTTACATAAAATTATTAAATATTTCTATAGAAAATTTCTTGTTTTAAATATGATCGGAACCTGTTTTCTGATAAACTAAATACATCCACTTTATCAAACTTATTTACAATGTCATTATATAACGTACACAGCCTCCACATAGGGGATTTAAATAATATATTGCTTCTGACTTTCGCACAATGAAATGTACCTGTATTCTCTACTCTGGTTTTGCAAGTGAGGATCCGCAGTGCTATTTTCGAGACCAACTCCATACAATCAATCTTATTATTTAATAACTTGTATAAGAATAACAAGTCTAACATCCATCTTCTTTTTTCTAAAGTTTGAAAATTAAAATTGTTTACTAGATCATTGTAGGAATAATATTTGGGATAAAAACTAGTTTTTTTTTTTTTTTGTATCTAAGCATTTTCAAGAATTTCGTTTGAATGCTTTCTATTTCCTAAGAGTATTTTTTATTATTGGGAGTCCATATAGTAGAACAATATTCTAATTTTGATCTCACATATGAAAAATAAAGTGTTGCTAGCGTTGTCTCACTGAAAAAGTGTTGTCCTATTCTGTACATTAAACCTAAGTTTCTATATGCCCTACTTGTTATCATATTTATGTGTTGATTGAAATTTAATTCAGGATCAAAAATAACACCTAAATCTTTAACAGTACTTGACCTATACAGTTTGGTTTCTTTCAGTGTATAGTCAAAGGTAATGTGATTTCTTTTCCTCGTGAAAGAAAGGGATTTACACTTAGAAACATTTATTATTAATTTGTTGTCATCGCACCATGTTTGAACTTGCTGTAGGTCTGGTTGTAGTTGTATGCAGTCTTTGGTTGAATTAATTCTAGAATATAATTTGAGATCATCAGCGAATAGGAGAATCTCAGAGTTTTCAATAAAAAGCGGAATATCATTAATAAGTAGAAGAAAAAACAGAGGACCCAGATGAGATCCTTGAGGAACCCAAGACAGAGTAGCAAACTTTTCAGTGATATGACCCCTCTATAGAACAGATTGTTTCCGATTGCATAAATATGACACAATATATTCAATTCCAGACTTTGTAAAGTTTAGGCTTGCTAATTTCGTCACTAAAACATCATGATCCACGACATCGAATGCCTTACTGAAGTCGGTATAAATAACGTCTACCTGGCCGCCTTTGTCTAACTCCGTTGCTATAAAATTTGTTACAAATGCTAGGTTTGTTGCAGTAGATCTATTGCGTAAACAAACATGTTGATGTATGGATATAGCTGGTTTAACGTGATTCAGAATTCGTGCATATAAAATACTCTCAAGAATTTTGGCAAAAGTAGATAATATAGCTGTGTCTGAAGTTTTGTATTTCGTTTTTATTTCCAGACTTTGGTACTGGACACACTAAACTTTCTTTCCATTTGTCCGGAAAAGTGCCTGTTCTTATGAATATATTGAATATAGTATGGAGTGAATACTTGAATATATCAATACAGCCTTTGACAACATAGGGAGGAATGCCATCAGGTCCACATGACGCTTTTGGTTTAATTGACTTTATAGCCAATTTAATTTCTTGAAGTTGTATTTCTCCAAGTTGAAAGTTGTCCAACAGGCTACTGCATTCCGTCTTGATAGAAATTAAACTATGTGCGTCCTATTTTGCTGAAACATTGCTATAAACAGATTGAAAGTAATGTGCAAAGGCCTGAGCAATCTCAATGTCATGATTTATTTCTTTTCCATTGTAAGTCCAGGAAACTGATGGCATATGTTTAGTTTTGCTTTTGACAGAACTCCAATGTTGGCCCGGGTTATTACGAATAGAAAGTTCAAATTCTAAAATGAATGTCTTATATGCAAGTGATATGTCGGTCTTTATCTGTTCACGTTACTTATGAAATTTTTCACGATGATACAGGCTTGCAGTTATTCCACTTTTCCATTTTTTATGATGATATGATTTGGATTTTATTTTCTTAATTATACTATAAGTGAACCAGCTCAGATAATTTGCATTAGCATATTTCTTACGGGGAATACACATGCTAAATACATCATTAATCATGTTGTAAAAGTTGGAGAGAACACTATTGATATCATTTGTTTGCGAAAGACAGCCCCAGTTTATTTTGTTTAGTTCAACGTATAATTTTCTGAAATCTGCTTTCCTAAAATTGAAACCAAATCCTTTAGGTTCTATGTTTTATAATTGTCTTATTACTAACGACGTAATATTGAGGTGTCAAATATACAGTAATAATAATAATAATAATAATAATAATAATAATAATAATAATAATAATAATAATAATAATAATAATAATAATAAATAATGGTATTAAATGTGTTACAGTTGCCCTAAAAGTTGGCAAAACTTACTTAAACGTAGGGATTTCGGAGAAGGGGTTCCGTACCTTCAAGACACACCTCTTCAACTACCCACATTTTAAACAAAAGCTTTCCACTAAAGTTTCATGTAGAAAGTATTCTACTGAATGTTTTAAGGAAAATAACTGTAATAAAAATAATTGAATATCACTCAACAGTAAGGCATATAATAAACTATTTTTTAGGATATGCAGAGGTCATTATAAAAGCTTTGCTACAAAAATACTTACACAGACTATAATTAAATGAGCTCTGAAATACAAAGTAACAGAAAGCCTATAAGATTCTGTCTACAGAGCAATTGTTACTTAAAGAATGGACATACACTATTTCTAGTATCGAGACAAGACGAGAAATATTTACGATACTTTTCGTCTCGTCTCGACTCTCATCTCCAAAGCGAGATGATAATTTGAGTTAGCCTTGTCCCGTCTCGAATATAAAATGTTAATTCGCATATTTTTGTTTGTTTTAGAATCGAGATGAAAAATTCCTCTTCTCGTGGGCAACATTAAACAAAACCAAAATATTCTTTCCAAATGTCACGTTTCTGCTTGTAATGGTATGAACTGAGCGATAATTAGTTCCTAGCTTTTAATCTTCTACGAGATAATAATAATTATTATTAGTTTATTATTATTACTATTATTATTCATGAAGATTTCAAGTATTGAAACATCCGAGTATTCAAATATCTGAATATAATAAAACGTGTGTCATCGTCGATCATTCGCCATCAAAAACCCTAAAGTAAAAGAAAAATGCCCCACGTGGATTTGAACCACGAACCTCCAGATTACTCGGCCAGCGCCTTGACCACGAAACCACGATCACTGCGCTCTAAATTTTTCGTCTTTAGGCTCGTTAATTTAGGTTTCTTTGCCTCTGCTTGCAAAGTTATATGTTATATTTCTTCGTTTCAGAACGTCTTTCTTATTTCTTTTATGATGATTTATCTGAATGACCTTCGGTAAAGTTTATATTAATCACTTGAGTTGTTCTTAAACCTTTGGTTCACAAGTTTGTTTCTTTTCCACACGAAACCACAGATATGACTGATTTAATTCTCATACTCTGCATTTGTTTCAAAACAGTCGCCATTACCTGATCAGTGATTTATGTCCGCCACGATACATTCATCCCAAATGAGTACTTTACCCTGTTTTAAAAGTTCACCACGTCCAGATGCTCTTGATACACTACAAATGGTAAATTTTTGTTCTGCAACAGTTAATGGCAGTTTCAAAGCTGAATGCGCAGTTCGTCCTGTGTTTAAATTAGTGGTGGGCACCGAAACCGGTTTTTCGGTTTTCCAAAAATCGGTTTAGGTTTTCTTAAAAACCGGTTCGGTTTTCACCGAATCCGGTTTCGGTTTTCTTCAAAACCGGTTCCAGATTTTTTCAACATTTGTTCTATTTCTGACCAGAATAGTGTTTCGTTGTTCTCCGGATACCGATTCCGTTTCCACAGAAATAGTTTAATGTGTTTTCCAAAAGTTTTCACCGAAACTGGTTTCGGCGAAGAAACCGAACCGGTTTTGTAGAAAACCGAACCGATTTTGTAGAAAACCGAAATGTCGGTTTTTCGGGTTTCGGTTTTTCTAGAAACCAGTTTCCGGTTTCTATAAAAACAGGTTTTGACCATCACTAGTTTAGACATGGGTGGCAGCCTTTAGTAGAAGTAGTAGTAGTAGTACATATAGTAATAGTAGCAGAGTTGGCGTGGGTCCATGAAAACTTGACCCACGACCCACTGACCCACCACCCACCGTGACTCACGACCCACTGACCCAGCACCCACCATGACCCACTCTGATCCACGACCCACCGTGACCCACTCTGTCCCACCACCCACCATGACCCACGACCCACCGTGACCCACTCTGACCCACCACCCACCATGACCCATTGTGACCCACCATGACCCACCACCCACGGTGACACTCTGACCCACCACCCACCGTGACCCACCACTTATCATGAACCACTCTTATCCACTTCGACCTACTCTGACTCACCAGATCCATCGTCATAAACTCTGAACACGATCCACGGCCTCTTCTGAACTGACTAAAGAGTTTACTGTGAAATTGTCACTAATCGGAGTTTGAATTTCTTGTCAATCGCTCAAACACCACTCTATTACAATAACGGTGGATCTGACCTTTACAATATAAAATGGTAAAGTGTTTTTCAGTGAGGGAATTGAAACAGTTCGAGGTGGGGGGGAAATTAGTGTGTGCCTAAAATATACTTGTACTAAGAGAGTATTCTTGCAAGTGTTAATTTCTGAACGCATTCCAAAAGAAACTTCTATTCGCAGGAAAATACCCCTGTACAATGTTGAAAAGGTTATGGTTTCTCAGTTCACAGTATCTTTCTCAAAAAAGACTTAAAAAATCAGTTGTTAATAAGGATTAAAGGTGCTCGGGTACCCTATGTGAGACCATCTCCATAAAGTATGCTCATAATTGTAATTTTTGTAATCACTAAAACACCACGTTAAATTTAAGTTACAAATATGCATAATTGCAATTCTTATGAATATTTATTCCAAAATAGTTTACCTAAAGCAAAGAAGAGAATTACTAAAAAGTAGGTACAAAGTTGAATAACACAAATAAGCCATTAGTAATACAAGTATACATTTTCCGTAACTCGTAATTTTCCACCTTAAAACAAATTTGAAATTGGATTTATTTCCTGTTGGTAACTTTTTGGCGGTAAATCATCCGCAGTGGAATGATGTCCATCCTTCATCCAAGAAATAACTAGCTCGTCTACTTTGAGCTCGTCTAGCGGTGGGCCATTAACATTGATGAACAACAAGTTAGACAATGTTTGAGCACTTAATCTATTTCTAATATCAGTAATCTGTAAATTCATAAGGGGAAATCCCCGTTCGTACTCTGTCGTGGAAATTGATAATACTTCTACCCGATTTCTGCAACTTCTCATCGACAATCTACTTGTTAGACTTAAGTCTGATAACGATTTTTCTTGGTCAGTTTTGAAATACTCAGCAAGAAGTATCATCTCTCTATCACCATACAACATCTTTTCCATATCGACCATGTCAGTTGGCAATGTCGTCTCATGGAAAACAGAAACTTCATCTATCACGCCTTTGATAGGGAATCTTGTGAATAAATGATCAATTGAAGCCTGATAAACTGATGATTTCTTATTTGTTTATAAATTTAATTTTTGTAATTACACATGAAGGTTTGATACAATTACCAAGTTCCCTCCCCCGTCTAGAAAGCGGAAGCGGACGAGGTTTCTGGAAAGTATTCAGAGGTGAATGGGAATTTCCCTCCTTCTTCAACTTCAATTACCACACTGCTGTTTGTCATGTGCCAAATTACGATGAATTTCAATTAAATTATCATAGTATAATTATTTCTTTGTTGAATTATCAATACTTTTCAGTGGAAACAAGGATGAAATTTCAAAGTTCCAAATCAAAGTAAGTAGACCAACGTAAAGGGAAAAAAGTGTAAAATTTTCCATACAATTATGCGTACAATCCAAACTTCAAATTTCCGTGTAATTAAGCTTACAGTACAAATTTTATGCCTATTTTTCTCACAACTTTATGGGTTGAGTGCCCTGTGCTGTGAGCGCTCCATATAATAAACATAAGCTTCAGCAATTATTATAGCAGAAAGGAATGGATATATGGAGGCAAGCACTGTATTTTTTGTTTCTGATTTTTTTCTTAAATAACATCGATCGTTTTCGATCATTTTTACAAACCAACTCACTACCAATTTTCCATATATAGAAAGTGTCCCCACCACACACACATAAAGGAGAATTTTATAAAAATGCTAGGACACTTCTGTTTATTTTCAATAAAGAGTTAATACACTGAATTTCAGCTTCGTAAGCTTAACGGCTTGCGAGATACTAATTTTTTTTTCAAAAAATTCTGATCCTCATTACCTCCTTAGGATATTATGCATTATAATAAAAGCAACATAACATCCCAATTTGGATTATGGCCTAACTATATACCAAAAGTAATTTCATTTGACTTTGCAATTTGACCGTGATGATCAGGCACACATAGTTACATTCAATTTTTTATAAATAATTTATATATTACAGTGATTCAAAAATGTATTTTTCCAGTAGTTAGCTCTAAAAACCCACAGGTCTCGAAAGCCAAGTTGTAGTGTAAGTCCTATTGCTATTATTACTATTAAAAATATCAATATCCAAAAGTGCCTGAAGATCTTTTTTAACTTGGTTAGATATACTCACCTCAGGTAAGTAGGCAGAAGCAAGTGGAAAAGAAAGGGAAATGAAGGTCTTGAAAGTAAAACGGTGACAAATTTACCAGTCTTCAGAAGATACTCTCTACAATGCAGTGAGCAGAGTCGGTGGGTCGCAGTGGGTCACGGTGGATGGTGGGTCGAAGTGGGTCATGGTGGGTGGTGGGTCACAGTGGGTCATGGTGGGTGGTGGGCCGCAGTGGGTCACATGTTGTTGACCCACGACCCACTGACCCACTCAGAAAACTTGATCCACTTGACCCACTGACCCACCGACCCACTGACCCACTCCATCTCTGAATAGTAGTAGTCGGCAGTAATAGTGGTAGCCGTAGTAATAGTAGAACAAATAGTAGTAGTAGTAGTTGATAGTAGCAGTAGTAATAGTAGTATTTCTACAAACAGTGGTAGTGGTAGTTGGTAGTAGTAGTAAGTAGTGCTAGTAGTAGTACAAATAGTAGGCCTAGTGGTAGCTCGGATTCGGTTAGGCTAGGTTAAGGTAGGTTCTATTGTCTGGCTCTCATCATCTAGTCATTTTCCCTTCAAAACATTAAATAGTTTGAGAAGAACCTGAGCATAATGATAATGATGCATGTAAACTTTTATAAAAATGACCCCGTATTCTTAATGTGTAGTTTCCTAGTGGTGCACATTCTAGAACATTTTCGAACCTATAGGAAAATAATATAACATGCTGGCACATTCCACAACAATTTCGAACATTCTAGAACATCCTGGATTATTCCAGAAGGTTCTAGAGCACCTTGAAAATTCTAGAACATTTTCGAACCTTTGGGAAACTTCTATAACACTCTGTAACATTTTCCAAGATTGTTGATAATTCTAGAACATTCTGGAATATTCGATCAATAATGATTTTTGTAGAAAGAAAAGCAACATTGAAATTGAAAATGAAGAAATGCACGCATTGTTGTTAAAATTTAACCTTTCTTTAGCATAGAAATACCGTTGCTAAGGCGTTTTCTCCCTCTTGGACCTCTGCACGTTCAAACCGAAACCTTCTTTAATAATGATTTGTGTAGAAAGAAAAGCAACATTGAAATTGAAGATAAAGAAATGCAATGTCGTTAAAATTTAACCCATATTTTTAGCACATTGCTAGGGCGTTTTCTCCCTCTAGGACCCCTGCTGGTCCAAACCGAAACCTTCTAAATGGATCAGAGTTACAATACCGTATAACTCCTATGGGGCTCCGGTTTTAGTTTCGGAGCCTTTGTGGCAAGCACGGACAAACCACACTTCCTTTTATTATATATATATTGATTTTTAAGCATTTTACGAGTTTTCAGCATTTTAAAAGAAAGAAAAAGTTATTTCAGTTGAAAAAAATAACAACATTTTAGAATATGTGACAATTGAAGTTAAAACAATCGAAGATAATTGAAGACAATTGAAGATAATCATATGGGGTGAGCACTAGTACATTCAACACATACTCCTATGATTTTGTCCTTTGGATTTTGTCCTCGTTAGAATTTTCCTTGCATTTTGGCCGCTTGGATTTAGTTCCCGCGCTCGTTACTACAGCCATTTTATACATGAGTTCCGATCTGCGTACAAGCACCCTAGGAGTCAACCTTTTCGGTGCTGCATTTCCCTAAAAACTTCCTCCTCGCATAGAATGCCCTGTCTGCAAAGATTAGGCAGAACGGGAATTCCCGTTCTGCCTAAAGATAAGATCATTTAAAATATTTTCTACAAAGTCCTACAGGGCTTTATACAGAACGAGAATGAATCTTTTTAATATTGCACCCCCTACTTGGGGATGTCAGAAATTTATTTCCAGGGGGTGTCCGAAAATTTTAGCGGGTGCTGGGGGTGTAGATAAATCACTGCACTCACTTATTTTATCCGTAGTAAAGTACTTGTAAGGATTTTACACTAGTAACCCTACACTTGTAAACATAAAATACAGGTGTATTACTTTGTACCTGTAAATCTTCCAAATTTGGTGAGCCTAAAGTAAACCAGCACCATATTTATTATAAATTCAATGGTAAATAAATTGCAAATGCAAGTAGTAGCAAATATAACAGTAAGACTGACGTAATGTACTATATATAGACTCACGCACAACAACGCGTAATATATTTAACTTATGTCAGGGTGCAAAATTTTCGGTCGCCTTGTCGCCATTGGAGACCAGAAATTTAGAGCTGGCGACCAGTGTTCAGTAGAATGGTTTCTACCTCAAGTCACAGAGCTGTCCAGTTTCTGTTTTGCACGAAAATAAGTGTCACTGAGTGAGACAAAACACGGAATATGAAGTCTTCATAATGGACATAGAAAGTGAAGTCATACATGAAGTGAAGTGAAGGCGACGTTGTAATTCGCCTCTCCTTTCATGACTAAATTCCCAAATTTGCTTCCAATTGTCACATTCTGTGGAGTTTTATCTCTGAGTACTGCTTCCTGTGAGAGAGCTTTACCAGTCTCAACAGAGTTAAGATTGCCTACAGGAATTCACTGAAGACTGACACACTTTATCATCTGCTGATAATTTCCATCAATGGTCCTTCACTTAAGATATTTTTAACATGTATATAAATTATCCAATTGAAAATCCTGAATCAAATTGTCTGGTTTTGAAATTTTATGCCCTGATGTAATCTCTTTCTTTGTCAAACCAAAGGCCTTGCGGGAGGGGTGTACTCTCATAATTTGTACGGGAGAGATACTGGCGACCTTTATTGGATTGGAAAGTGCGTCTGACTTCGAAATTTTGCGCCCTGCTTATGTAATATAGTACTGATGGTGTTAAATAAAATTTTACTTAGTGTTTTTTTTTATTCTTTTTGCTCTTGAACATAATATATGACTTAGGATAGGTAGGTTGGCTTTGGTTAGCTTAGCAAAGTATACATTTGGTAAACTCCTTCTATGATACTTTACCAAACGTAAAAATATGTGAATTGTGCATTAAGGTTCGTTTAAAGGGACAAGTTTTGCCGATAGATGTCACTGCATGTTTCGTCTCTCTCTTATGTATTTTTTGCCTTTCACAAAAATTCACGATTTCTCTTATAAATTTCAACCTAGAGACTTCAAATTTTTAGAGAAGGAACTTCATAACCTATCGAAAGCAACAATCCGTGGCGATTTTTTATTTAGAATTTTCTTCATTGTTGAAATGGCTTGATCGTTGAAATGGATATCCAAACCTTTAACAATATAACTATTTGAACAATGAACAAAATTCTAAATTTAAAAAATCGGCACAGATTTTTGTCTTCAATAGGTTATGAAGTTTCTTCTGTAAAAATTTGAAGTTTCTAGGTCGAAATTTCTAAGAGAGAAATCTTGAATTTTCATGAAAGATAAAAAATACATAAGAGAGATACGAAGACTGTAGTGACATCTACCGGCAAAACTTGTCCCTTTACACCAACCTTAATATCACAGAAATCACAGGTGCAAGCTTTCTTTTGCATACGCAGCAGCTGGGTGGTAATTAATGGATGTCTTAAAATGTTTTATACGACTTCATTCTGCAATGGATTGTGTTAATGAAATGTAAAGTTTGGCTCTTTTTCTTTTCATTTCTTTCCTTTTCTTTCTTCTTTTTTTTTTGCGATACTTGGTACGGAATTATAATTATTTATTTCATTATTTGCGTTCCTTTGCGATCCGCACAGTTTGCGAGCATAATTACGAAATTAGCACTAGAACTACCAGGAAATTAATTATACAAGAACTACCGAAGGAGTCATTTTGACCCCTTATGTTTTAAAGGTTTTTTAGGTTGTAATTTAGCGGTCATTTGGCAGCCAAGACTTGATGTGACTAGATATAAATAACAACATGCTTTAAGAGACACATTAGCTTCAACCAGTGGAGGATATAGAACGAGGCCGGGGCGGGCTTTGGCTCCCTCCAAAGTAATTTAAACTATTATTTTACTTTTGAAAGTTTATAGTAACCTCATACCTATCATAGTCATAGGTAGTCATAATGTATATACAACAGTAGATTTTGATAGAGCTTCAAATCGTTCCATGGAGCATCAACTGCAGAGTTGCATGTCATCCATCACACGCTCTACACATGGATAACAAATATGACAAAGTATCTAAGCTTTGTAAACTGTCGTTGAGAAATTATGGCATCGTGAGGTAATTTCTGAATATGTTTCTCCAATAAACAAATTTTAACGGCGTAGATCAATTTAGCCATCCATCTCGCAGTGTGGTAATTGAAGCAGTTCGATTTGGGGGGGGGGAGTTAATGTGTGCCTAAATTTGTATTAGGGGGTACTCTTGCAGACTATGGGTAATTTCTCAGCACATTCCAAAAGGAAATTTTACTCGCAGAAAAATACCCCTCTGTACGGTTGCCATATTTCAAAAATGAAAATCCGGGGCGCTAATAAATTACGGTTATCTTTGAAATGCTTAAAATGAAAAGAAGTGTTATATACTAAATTACTTTCTTCCATTAGATAGATATGTTCAAGTATTACGTAATCACATTTTTACTCATTTTAGTAGACCTTGTCCTCCCTGTAAGCTTTTTTTTTAATTTCTCAGGATCTGTTATGTTTCGTGCCTTTCAGAGTCTGTTTTAGCTCATTCAAGACACAAATCCTTCCCTCAATATCAAAGTAGTTAAATTGTGTTTTAAATTCCTGTTTCACGTACTCAAGTGTTTTTTCAACTTTTGAATAGCCATACTCAGAAGTTAAAGACAATAATTATAATTATAATCTTGAAAAAAAAAAAGCAAACTATAATATTCACTTTCTTTCTTCTTCACTGAAATTCGGAACATTTAAGCGTCCCGAGAAATATTTTCGGAACGCAGAGCTCGATTCCGTAACGGTCCCGGATTTTCCGGGATGAATGGCAACCCTACCCCTGTACCACTGGCAAATTTAGTGGAACTATCGGGCTTTAGGCCACCCAAAATAAATTTGTTAGTTTTTCGCATTCCACTTACCTACAACAATAATCCTTCTTAATATTTCTAAGAATTTCATTGACTTTTCATATTCTTATGCTCTTTGTTCAGAAGTAATATTGAATTTGTCAAATTTCATTCCGTGTAAGAATTAGGGGACGCGGTGGCTCAGTGGTAGAGCGTTCACCTCTGGTGCTTGGGGTCACGGGTTCGATCCCAGCCCCCGCCAAGTGAACTTTGTGGTGGACAAACACCGTGTGTGTGAGTTTTCTCGGGGTTCTCCCGCTTTCTTCATTCCACCATTTCATTCATTTCTCATAATCACCGTTTCCTTTAGCCTAACCGGCCTAAGAGTGGGACGTAAAACTCAAAGATTTCATTTCATTTTTTTCCGTGTAAGAACTCTGCTACTTTATGTTTCTTTCGTCCATTCTACACTTCTGGTTCTTTTTCTTAGTTGTTACTTTCTTTCCTTTCTCCTATCATACTTTCGAACATTGTTAGTTGTGATTCAAGTCGGCCGTCGTCAAAAACACCAAAACTAAGAGGAGATGATAAGGAAAGCTGGTCTTCCACACCAACTTGCACGGATATCAATATAACGGCACTTCAGTTATTATAACAAAGGAATATTTACATCATTTAATCATAAAGAAAGGTAAATGTTTGAATTAAAGAAAATCAAGAGGGGTAAGTAAGTAGCCCGCAAAATTAGGCAGGCCAGGAGAATACTTCCTTTTTCTGCTATGAAAAGAATAAAAGGTTAGATTCACTGCTAAATCTGCAATTCTCACCATTAAAACTGCAATCAGTATATTTCAGCTTAAACTTGTCTCAATATTTTTTCTCAGGTAAAAACGTACAGATATAAAAATGAATATTTCCGTTTTAAAAAAAAATGAAATCCGTTAAGTTGAAATGAGATTACAAATATTCAACGTGTGTTTGCAGGAGCGTCATTTGAATTTTGCCTGGGGTGGGGGTTAGATCCTCCACCGACATACGAGTTTCACATTTTTTTCTTAGTACATATATTAGTAGACAATCAATTAACCCTTTATTTGTCACTGTTCCTCTCAAGCAACATCGCGTTCTGTTGCGTTATACGCACGAATTGTAATATCAGTGATCATTTAGTTGGCATTATTGCTTTCATACAATATTCATATACATGATTTGTGGGTCGCTTGTTTAGATAATTCTAATCTTCGTCAACAGGAGGCAATCAAATTTAGTATTGTAGGAGCTCTATCTCCTGCTTTCCACGAAAGTTCTTTTTTCATTTTTTTCATTTTTGGTTTCTTGCTCTGTAAGAAAATATTTCAACGAAACTGCTGCTAATTATTAAGAGTATTCCTATCATATTCGACCATAATAGGGCAATGCTGCTCAATAGCTACGCATAAGACCTCTTTTATGGCAATGTTGCATTGAAACAAACATCCTGTTTTTGTAACCAAAGTACAAAAATACTTTAAAAATTACGAAATTGTGATCAGGAAGATATGGTTCAACCATTAAAACAAATTAAATATTTTCATGGTAATGTCATCAATGCTTGCCAAATAAAGGATTAAAATGTAATTCTTATTTAATTCTCAAACTCAATGTGGACAATTGTCCCCTCCCCGAAACAAAATTCTACGCCACTGTCCTGTACAAAATGGAAAAGGTTGTGATTTCTCAGTTCACACTATTTTTTTTTCACAAAAGACTTTAAAAATCAGTTTTTCTGATGTACATAACGTATAAAGGTGCTTGGTTACCCTCTCTGAGAGCGTTTCCATAACGTATGCTCACTTGTAATTTTGTACTTGTAGTTGTAACTTTGTACTCTGTCTTCTCGGAGTAGATTCCATTTTGATACAATTTCTTAGTAATAAGTTGAAAAACCGATTATTTGTTATTTGTTTATGCATTTAATTTTTGTAACTACACATGAAGGTTTGATGTTATTACGAAGTCCCCCCCTCCCTAGAAAGTACAAAGGGAATGAGGTTCTGGGGAAGTGTTCAGAGGTGCCTGGGATTTCCCCCCTTTCCCCTCCTTCAATTACCACACTGCCATCCAAGGGCGCCCATCAGGGGGGCAAGGTGGGGCGCTCGCCCCCTATAGGAAATTGTACTTGGGAATATCGAAAACCCAATAGAATTTTCATATTATTTACAGCAAAATTTGAAACTATATTTGAAATATCGTTTATACATTCCCCCTTGGAAACCACAACATGGGCGCCCTTGCTACCATCTCGCCCTGTGAACAGTACCCGTCATTTGAATTTAACTGGAGTCCCAGATATTTCTCCGTCGAGGAATATGGTGCAGAGTTCAGTGAACTCCAGGTAGTCGTTTCTCAGAACTGTGTCTTGCACTGAACTATTTTCATTTTGTTTTAAATTATATTGGGAAATTTTTAAAAAATCATTTTGTAAATTTTTAAGTACACTTTGTTCACTTTTTTACTTTTATTAAACGGAGTTGGAACAAATCGTGAGAGAAGGTGTTCACTGATATGAGGTAATTCGTCATAGTGCTCACGAAATTTTGTGAAAAGGGAAATATCAGGTGACTTAGTGATTTCAATATTCAAGTCTTTAAACACTTGTCCAACTATAATCTCGCCTATATGATGGCGACAAGGTGACCACAGAAGAGCTCGATTCAACTATTCCTCTAACATCACACAAGCAGCAGTAACATGGCCGGCGTTTGACGCCGTAGTGTCAAATGTCATGTTTGCTATGTTGTCTTCACAATGCCATGACTTCAACAGATCCACTATAAATTCGGCAATAATGACCCCAGTATTCACACCAACCACAGGTTTGTAAACAGGTGTGTCCAGTAGCTTTAGTTCATTCTTGTTCCCCACGACGACTGTAAGAAATTCTTCTTGCACGTACTTATTGGCCAAAGATGACATTAACTTTGAATCCCAGTGTACGGTGGAAAGCTCTGAAGGAGTCCAGTTTTCCATTAAAGATCCTGATATCTATTGACTAACCTTTCGTCGGATTCTATCTGCACTGGAGTACGACGTAGTGACTTTTGATGTATCTCCACCTGCTTCCTTTATCAACGCTTTGGTATAACTAGCCTCTTGTGCAGGCGTCATTTGCAAGCGAGTTGCTAAAGCTACGATGCTTGGTCGTTGAATAATATCACGTGGGACAAAAACACTTGTTCCAGTACGCACTGAATGATGATTGTTGGAGTGTGCTGCTGAATTGGTGACTGAAGGATTTGCAGATACTACAGTTCACTCTTGGTTGGTTCCTCGTCCTCGCTGTCATTTTCCATCTCAGGCAGATCAGTTCCAACAGCTATAGTGGATGCAGCCATCTCTTCATGCGCCCTTTTCCTCCTTTCCTCTTGTGACTCCTGACGAATCTCTCAACGTCTGATTTTGTTAGCCAGCACTCTGTCGTATGATCCGAATGTCACTACACGCTTTTCGTTCTGAGAGCATAGGAATATTTGCTTTATCATTGATATTTCGTCCATCCAGAACGTGATACATTACACCTCGAAACCTCCAGACATGTTGGTAAGCGAGTGCCGGTGAGCAAGGCGTCGTCCTCAGTGATAGCACTTCCTAATTCAAACACACTAGAAGATTTCCTAGTTCCCACAGACGTCATCTCTTCATATGCAGTACGAAAACAGCTGTTCTTTTAAACTGAATCAAGGCAAGTGGACTCAAAAGAAAGAAAGAAAAAAAAGGAAGTAATGTCTTCTCCGTAGAAACTCCAGAACCTTGGTTTGTAATACTTGCCGTTAGAATTTTGCGTAAAAGTGAACAGTATATGAGAAGGGGATTTAAGATTTTAAAATCTTCATAGTGCAAATACTAAGAGAAGAAAAGAATATCTTACCCTTATGTTGTCTTTATTCAAAATTCACGATACACGCCACGTAGCGCCATCTGTTGAACAACTTTGCAGATAACTATCCTGTTTCATATAAGTTTATGCCTCTGGTGGACCCCCTAAACATACTTTGATTTTCATTTAAAAATTGCTGGGCCGTATTATATAGCAAATGGGATATTTCTAGCCCAGGGACAAGTCACTTTGTGAACAGTGGTGGGTTTGAAAAATGAAAAGAAATCTTCAAGTTTTACGTCCCACGTTTATGCCGATTAGGCTAAAGGAGACAATGATGACGAGAGATGAGTGAAATGGTGGAATGAAGAAAGTGGGAGGAAACGGGAGAACTCCAAGAAAAACCACGCACACGATGTTTGTCCACCACAAAGTCCACACAGTGCGAGCTGGGATCGAACCAGGGACCCCAAGCACCGGAGGTGGGTGGTTTGATGCACCCTAATACATATATATATATATATATATATCACTATCCTTTCCCTCCCCTGCATTGTTCCGTCAAAGTAAATAGCTAAACACACTCCCAAATCAGGACTGCATTTACGTCAGAAATTTGATCGAGATCGGTCGGGCGGTTCAAGAGATTAAGAGTCACAAACATAGTCACTTTCAATTTTATAATACAGATTAAGAAGAGAAAGATAAACTCATTGGGATATTGGATAAGAAGGAACTGTATCATGAGGGACGTGTTAGAGGATATGGTGGCAGGAAATAAAGGGAGAGGGCGAAGGAGACTACAATTAATGGACGATATCAAAATAGAAAAATCGTCCGTGAAGACGAAGATGTTAGGGAAAATCCGTGGAGCTTGGAAGGTTCTCAGTTGCGGCAAGTGACCTGCCAATAATGGCAGAATACCTATGATGATGATGTTGATAATGTAAGAAAATCATTTAATACTTCTCTCTCACCTTTCAAAAATAGAAAGTTTGTTATATGAAAAACAGTGTCAGGAATTTCAAGTTAATTATCAGAGTTTAATTTAAAAGAAAATTTTTAGATTTTAATATCTAGCCAGATAACTATTATTTGCAATGCATTTTTGTCAGAAATTACATATTTTATAAATGAAAATGAAATGAAATCTTTGAGTTTTCCGTCCCACGGTTATGTCGGTTAGGCTAAAGGAGACGGTGATGATGAAAAATAAATGAAATAGTGGAATGAATGAAGTGGGAGAAAATGGGAACACCCCGGGAAACCCACGAACACGGTGTTTCTCCTCCACAAAGCTAACTTGGCGCGAGCTGGGATCGAACTAGGGACCCCATGCACCAGAGATGAACGGTCCACTACTAAGCCACCGTGCCGTCTGTATTTTTGTCAGATTATAAGGTATCTTAACGGTAACGGTCGTACGTCTTAATTGTAACCCTTTGAACTGGTCTAGTGGTTGCGCATACATTTTCATGCACGTGGTCCGGAGTTCGAGGTCCTCTTCGTGGCTAAGCGGTTATCGTACGTGCCTTTGGCGTGGTATACCCGGGTTCGATTCCCGGCGGAATCACGTGTGGTTCGGATTCCACGTTAATCAGTAGGCCCAAGTCTCATATAGCATCGGTGTTGAAAGGGACGTTAAAATGAACTCAACTCAACCGGGTTCGATTCCCGGTGGAAGCACGTGTTAGTCGGATTCTACGTTAATCAGTAGATCCAAGTCTCATATAGTCTCGGTGCTGAAAGGGACGTTAAAATGAACTCAACTCAACCGGGTTCGATTCCCGGTGGAAGCACGTGTTAGTCGGATTCTACGTTAATCAGTAGATCCAAGTCTCATATAGTCTCGGTGCTGAAAGGGACGTTAAAATGAACTCAACTCAACCGGGTTCGATTCCCGGTGGAAGCACGTGTTAGTCGGATACTACGTTAATCAGTAGATCCAAGTCTCATATAGTCTCGGTGCTGAAAGGGACGTTAAAATGAACTCAACTCAACCGGGTTCGATTCCCGGTGGAAGCACGTGTTAGTCGGATTCTACGTTAATCAGTAGATCCAAGTCTCATATAGTCTCGGTGCTGAAAGGGACGTTAAAATGAACTCAACTCAACCGGGTTCGATTCCCGGTGGAAGCACGTGTTAGTCGGATTCTACGTTAATCAGTAGATCCAAGTCTCATATAGTCTCGGTGCTGAAAGGGACGTTAAAATGAACTCAACTCAACCGGGTTCGATTCCCGGTGGAAGCACGTGTTAGTCGGATTCTACGTTAATCAATAGATCCAAGTCTCATATAGTCTCGGTGCTGAAAGGGACGTTAAAATGAACTCAACTCAACCGGGTTCGATTCCCGGTGGAAGCACGTGTTAGTCGGATTCTACGTTAATCAGTAGAACCAAGTCTCATATAGTCTCGGTGCTGAAAGGGACGTTAAAATGAACTCAACTCAACCGGGTTCGATTCCCGGTGGAAGCACGTGTTAGTCGGATTCTACGTTAATCAGTAGATCCAAGTCTCATATAGTCTCGGTGCTGAAAGGGACGTTAAAATGAACTCAACTCAACCGGGTTCGATTCCCGGTGGAAGCACGTGTTAGTCGGATTCTACGTTAATCAGTAGATCCAAGTCTCATATAGTCTCGGTGCTGAAAGGAACGTTAAAATGAACTCAACTCAACCGGGTTCGATTCCCGGTGGAAGCACGTGTTAGTCGGATTCTACGTTAATCAGTAGATCCAAGTCTCATATAGTCTCGGTGCTGAAAGGGACGTTAAAATGAACTCAACTCAACCGGGTTCGATTCCCGGTGGAAGCACGTGTTAGTCGGATTCTACGTTAATCAGTAGATCCAAGTCTCATATAGTCTCGGTGCTGAAAGGGACGTTAAAATGAACTCAACTCAACCGGGTTCGATTCCCGGTGGAAGCACGTGTTAGTCGGATTCTACGTTAATCAGTAGATCCAAGTCTCATATAGTCTCGGTGCTGAAAGGGACGTTAAAATGAACTCAACTCAACCGGGTTCGATTCCCGGTGGAAGCACGTGTTAGTCGGATTCTACGTTAATCAGTAGATCCAAGTCTCATATAGTCTCGGTGCTGAAAGGGACGTTAAAATGAACTCAACTCAACCGGGTTCGATTCCCGGTGGAAGCAGGTGTTAGTCGGATTCTACGTTAATCAGTAGATCCAAGTCTCATATAGTCTCGGTGCTGAAAGGGACGTTAAAATGAACTCAACTCAACCGGGTTCGATTCCCGGTGGAAGCAGGTGTTAGTCGGATTCTACGTTAATCAGTATAGATCCAAGTCTCATATAGTCTCGGTGCTGAAAGGGACGTTAAAATGAACTCAACTCAACCGGGTTCGATTCCCGGTGGAAGCAGGTGTTAGATCGGATTCTACGTTAATCAGTAGATCCAAGTCTCATATAGTCTCGGTGCTGAAAGGGACGTTAAAATGAACTCAACTCAACCGGATTCAATTCCCGGTGGAAGCACGTGTTAGTCGGATTCTACGTTAATCAGTAGATCCAAGTCTCATATAGTCTCGGTGCTGAAAGGGACGTTAAAATGAACTCAACTCAACCGGGTTCGATTCCCGGTGGAAGCAGGTGTTAGTCGGATTCTACGTTAATCAATAGATCCAAGTCTCATATAGTCTCGGTGCTGAAAGGGACGTTAAAATGAACTCAACTCAACCGGGTTCGATTCCCGGTGGAAGCACGTGTTAGTCGGATTCTACGTTAATCAGTAGATCCAAGTCTCATATAGTCTCGGTGCTGAAAGGGACGTTAAAATGAACTCAACTCAACCGGGTTCGATTCCCGGTGGAAGCAGGTGTTAGTCGGATTCTACGTTAATCAGTAGATCCAAGTCTCATATAGTCTCGGTGCTGAAAGGGACGTTAAAATGAACTCAACTCAACCGGGTTCGATTCCCGGTGGAAGCACGTGTTAGTCGGATTCTACGTTAATCAGTAGATCCAAGTCTCATATAGTCTCGGTGCTGAAAGGAACGTTAAAATGAACTCAACTCAACCGGGTTCGATTCCCGGTGGAAGCACGTGTTAGTCGGATTCTACGTTAATCAGTAGATCCAAGTCTCATATAGTCTCGGTGCTGAAAGGGACGTTAAAATGAACTCAACTCAACCGGGTTCGATTCCCGGTGGAAGCACGTGTTAGTCGGATTCTACGTTAATCAGTAGATCCAAGTCTCATATAGTCTCGGTGCTGAAAGGGACGTTAAAATGAACTCAACTCAACCGGGTTCGATTCCCGGTGGAAGCACGTGTTAGTCGGATTCTACGTTAATCAGTAGATCCAAGTCTCATATAGTCTCGGTGCTGAAAGGGACGTTAAAATGAACTCAACTCAACCGGGTTCGATTCCCGGTGGAAGCACGTGTTAGTCGGATTCTACGTTAATCAGTAGATCCAAGTCTCATATAGTCTCGGTGCTGAAAGGGACGTTAAAATGAACTCAACTCAACCGGGTTCGATTCCCGGTGGAAGCAGGCCCGCAACTAGGGTTTCTGTCACCCGGGGCAAACACACAATTCGGCGCCCCCCCCCCCCCCAAGGTTTAGTCGAAAAGTATCACTTATGGATTGCAACTGTAAATAACATTCTTAATGAAACCAGTTATATCGATTTTTAAGTACTTTAACCCTCCAATACGCGCGCGGGCTACCATTGTAACCCAGCGTTTATATTTTCCTTGCCGCAAAGTAATTCGAGATGATAACTCAAAGGGTGTCTGTGTACCTTTCTATCAACTATCATTCTGCGTGTTTAGGGTGTGGTCAAACGTAAAATCGAAAGGATCTCATTGTTATTCTGCTTGAAAGTTTCATGGGCTACATCTGTAGCCCGCGAGACTATTGATGTCACGGGTGTTCCAAAGCGTCAAAGTTTTTTCATTATATTTGGTCTAGGAATTAATTCGTGCGGTTGGTACGCACACATTGAAGCTGTAGTACAAACACAAAATACATAAATACCTTAAGAAAAATATTGTCCATCGCTAGCCACCACTTTCGCCCATCTGTCAGGCAATGTACGGATTCCGTGGCGAAAGAAGTCCTCATCCTTGGAAGCGATCCAGTCAGAGACCCATGTTTCGATATCTTCTGAAGAAGTAAACCGCTGTCCAATCAAATCGTTGTTCATGCAATCGAACAAGTAGTAGTCCGAAGGAGCAACGTCTGGTGAATACGGCGGGTGGGGTAAAACTTCCCACCCGACATTTTCTAAATAGATTTTGACCGGTTTTGCGACATGTGGGCGAGCGTTATCATGTTGAACAATAAGTTTATCATGTCTGTTCTCCCATTCTGGTCGTGTTCTGGCCAGAGCTTGCTTCAAACGCATTAATTGTCGTCGATAACGTTCTCCATTCATAGTTTCACCCGGTTGCAGCAGCTCATAGTACACCACACCTTTCATATCCCACCATATGCACAGCATAACCTTTGCACAGTGAATATCTCGTTTTGGTTGTGATGGACCTGGTTCACCTGGCTTCACCCAGGCCTTTTTTGTTTAGGGTTCTCGTAATGGATCCACTTCTCATCACCCGTAATAATTCGATTCAGAAACCCCTTTCTGCTCTGTCGTTGAAGCAGCAATTCGCAAATGGTTTTTCGGCTTTCAACGTCTCTGTCTTTCAATTCATGTGGAACCCAATGTGACATCTTTTGAATCATTCCCATGGCTTTCAAGCGTTTGGAGACTGTTGTTTGATCAACGCCTAATGCTGCTGCAAGTTGTTCCTGCGTTTGACACGAAACCTGCTCGAGCAATGCTGTCAATTCTTCGTCTTGAATTTTTTTTGGCTGTCCAGCTCGCTCTTGGTCTGCCAAGCCGAAATCACCACTTCTGAATCGTGCAAACCACTTTTGACACGTTCGCTCAGCTAGAGCATGGTCACCATACACTTCCACCAAAATACGATGACTTTCAGTCGCACTTTTCTGCATGTTAAAGTAATGCAGCAGGACAACCCGCAAAAACACTTTATCAGGCACAAATTGCGCCATGTTCACTTAACTACAAACTGGTGTTGTTGACGCTTTAATCGACTGCCCTATACTACGAACGAGACGCGATGACAGGGGTTTGCAACACATGTGTGGATACACGGAACTGTGGGACGCTCCGTTCGTTGCGCCATCTCTTGTCCACCCGCACGAATTAATTCCTAGACCAAATAGTTTGAGTGTTGATCAGATGGTCAATGAGTTTGCAAAATGCCAATTCTGATGAGAAATGTTTTTAAAACCAATATTTTCGATCCAAAATCATTGAGAACATAACAATGCAACAATGAAAAGCTTATTTTTTATTTCTGTAAACTTTTCGGTGTAATCCTTTGATGTGGAGAAAAGAAGAAAACTTTCCATCAACAACGAAGCACACAAGAACTCCACACTATATTGTATGTGTACCTCTCGAACGTGAGCACTTTCTTTACCTTATGGCACCTTTCTGTATACTTTCTCTTTCTGTATATATGCACCTCTAAGGTGCACACAAGTGATAGAAAAAACTGATTCGAGCAAAGCATCTTTCTTTACAGTGCATTAACTAGAAAGTTCATTAAATATGAAAGAAATTGCTTCATAAGATATTAATAAATAGATCAAGATATTTAGATTATTTAATGTATAGTAAATATTATACATTATATACGATTAATGTAAAAAAATGATTGAAATTAACAATAAAGCATAATAAAGCATAAGTTGGACTGATAGATAACAATTCAAAATGCCTCGAAGAGCTCTCAAGCAAAACTAATAGATAAAGCTTCATACAGCCTTTACTCGCAAAATCTCTTGGTAGGCGTACAATTAAATACACCGAGGCGTGTAAATTATCTTTTCCGCCACAAAACTGCCCCCTAGTTTAAAAACATTACAGCAATTACGTAACATTACAGGGGGCGCGTCTGAGCTAAACTCTTCAACCACCAGCAAGCAACAAAAATCGGGAACTTTTCGCCACCGCCCCTATTGATAACAGCGTTTTAAACTTCAGAGCTGTTCTCAATGGAATTATACAAACAAACAGCTCCTTGTGGTAGGAAAAGGAAAGGGGGGCGGATTCTCTGTGGTCGCCCAAGGGAACAAATGCATGCAATATTAGGTTTTTAATGTATGACATTACACCTATTTAGATGAGACTCTCTCTCTCTCTCTCTCTCTCTCTCTCTCTCTCTATATATATATATATATATATATATATATATATATATATATATATATATATATATATATATATATATATATATATATATATATATATATATATAATCAACGAAAAGAGGTCCCATGGAAAAGGCCAAGTAAACTTTTGATTTCTTTTAACCTCTAGAATAAGTTCCTCAAGGGAAAGGGTGCAATTTTTTGAAACAATTGATATATCTTCTTTCCGGCGCCCCCTCCAACCATGCGCCCGGGGCACGTGCCCCCTCTGCCCCCCCCTAGTTGCGGCCCTGGGTGGAAGCACGTGTTAGTCGGATTCTACGTTAATCAGTAGATCCAAGTCTCATAGTCTCGGTGCTGAAAGGGACGTTAAAATGAACTCAACTCAACCGGGTTCGATTCCCGGTGGAAGCACGTGTTAGTCGGATTCTACGTTAATCAGTAGATCCAAGTCTCATATAGTCTCGGTGCTGAAAGGGACGTTAAAATGAACTCAACTCAACCGGGTTCGATTCCCGGTGGAAGCACGTGTTAGTCGGATTCTACGTTAATCAGTAGATCCAAGTCTCATATAGTCTCGGTGCTGAAAGGGACGTTAAAATGAACTTAACCGGGTTCGATTCCCGGCGGAAGCAGGTGTTAGTCGGACTCTACGTTAATGCGTGTTTGCATGTAACAAAATTCATTTGTTTAACTTATTTTTTATTTCAGAAGAACAAACTTTGTCTGCGATTGACAAATCTGCTTTGTAACACGCAAAAAAGCTAGTTTGTTTAAACGCGACTTTGTTCAGTTTAAACAAAGGGCAGAATTCATTAAACTATTTGGTTATTCCAGTTGTTAACCATTAATAAATCGTCCGTTTGGTTCGTACAAACAAATCAAAATGGCGGTGTTCACGGGAATAACATAGAAACACAACTCCCAATATTTAACAAACAAAGTAAGCTTTGTAGTGAAAGCAGCGATTTGCTGCCAAGAAAATGATGATCCTGGGGATTAGCAGAGGCAGTACCCAAGTTTGCAGGTAGGAGGAATATATTTATAATACTAAAGTATTTATAACAAATCATATGCTGTATCCTTATGTTGTTGCATGTATATTTTGATACAATGTGAAAACAATTAAGAATATTTTAAAATGTTTGGCGTAAGTTCTTTATGTGGTAGCTCGTGTATAATTATGTACTGCGTCTGAACGGTATATAACTCATATGTCCTTATATGTGGAACCGCAAAGTAGGTCTACTACGTTTGCTGTTTAGTATAGTTACATGCTATCATGGTATTTCTTTCATAACCCTCAGTTAGGAACACCACAGAGTGATAGGACAAATTGACAGACGCTATTTGAAACCATGAAATGTAAGATTCCTTGAACGAATTAATCCGAGATGTTAAAGTATTTAGTGTGTGCCCTATATCGAGCCTCTAATCTGCAGTGTATACATTGTGTATATTTTTTGTATCTCATTATGGCTATTGTTTAGCTTGGGGGCATTTTTTAACCGACTTCTTTTTTTGCGATATTCTACGGCAAGGTTCTAGATTACTGGCCCCCTTCTCATTGAGCAGTAATAAAGAAGAAAACAACGTGCCCTGTGGGGCTCTAACCCGCATTCACTCGCTCACGCTCGCTCGGCAATACTGTGTAAATTAAATGTATAAACTTCAGTACAGAAAGAAACCAACCCAGCTACTAACCTATATAGGGAACCAGTAATCTAGAACATTCCCATATTCTACTCACATTCGGATGGGTTAGGTTAATAACATTTAATTCAGACAGTATTAGCGAGCGAGCGTTAGCAAGTGAAGGCGGGTTAGAGCCCCGCAGGGCATGTTGTTTTCTGTCTTCGTTAGTGTTGGCCCCCCATTACTAAACAATTACCCTCATTACAAGGTTAAGTTAGCTTAGGTTAGTATAGGTTCTGTTCTGTTAAATAAAAGTGGTAACTATTCCATTAGACAGGCATTCCGGAAAGGCGGGTGCCACTACGGAACTTTACCCCTACAAGTTTCATGATCAATACTGGAGGGGGCAAAATGTGGCATGAGGTCAAATATCTGAAAGAAATCACAGCAACCAAATGATCAGCTAATCTTGGGGGTAAGAAAAAGTGGGAGCAGCTGCCCCCTTGCCCCCCGAATCGCAAGTGTACATACGCCTACAATGTCTAAGTATTAAAGGCTCAGTGAGTTCCTCCATGCTATCTACCTGCCTTCGCTCACTGAGGCTCCTATGCTCACCAGTGGTCGGATTGGGTGTAGGTTTAGCATCTCTTTCAGCAGTGATATTATATGAGATTTGGACCTACAACTTTACAAGGGATCTGAACCTAGGAACTCCTACTAGCAATCGAACCCTTGTCTCCCTCGCTGAAGACACGTACGCTAATTATATACCCACAAGGCGCTCTGAGCATGTTTAGAAAACCCACTAATTAACCCTGATACGACATTAGGAGAAAGTTTCCTCAAAATATATATTAAAAAGGGCACCTTGGAATCCATAATATGTGTGCTGGCCCATTCTTACACTGTACAATTACTAAGGCAGTCAATTAAGCCGAGACTTGTCTATGTTGTTATGCTGTAGGTATAGAAAGTTACGTACCCAGAAACGCGTTTTATAATTTGATATACTGTACTTTGTATTATGCTGAAGAAAAATGTTCCTAAGCGCCGGTATTTCAGCTTCATATTGTAAAAGTGACAGTGATATTGCAGCTATTAAAAGAATACAAGTGCAATTTTTATAGAGCAAGTCATTTTGGTTAAAAAAAAACGACGTCATGTGTACATACCAAGTAACATAGAGAGTAGTAGGGGCCTACCTAGGGGCAATAATAAATCTAATTATAATTGATTATTTTCAAAAGTTGATCAGAAAACTTCTAAGTATTTTTGTTTCAACTATGATTATTTTATTTAAATAGAGTTTTTTGTTTTATTCATTTATGTTACACATTGATAGATATATATTCATTTAACATTAACGCCCTCATGCAACAGCGAGGTAATGAAGGACGGGACCTGCAGCTTAAAGGGGGTATGAACCACTACTCTTTGCACATACAGAAATCCGCCTTCATCTTCACTCGAATCCAGGATTAGGGCGGCAGCGGCTGGGTTGAAGCTTCATGTCTGGTGCGTGGGTTTTCTCGGTATTCTCCAGTTTCCTCACTTTCTTCATTTCGCCGTTTCATTCTTTCCCACCATCACCGTCTCCTTTAGCCTAACCGGAATACCTCTAGGACTTAAAACTCAAAGATTTCATTTTTCAAACCCAGGTTCCTTTGATTAAAAGGCGACCAGCTACAATCTCTTCCACAGAGGACACTTTAAAAATAAAGTACGTTGTACTGATCTTGCATACTTGTGAATATTTTAAGAGTTATTTCTGAAGGATAAAATTACACAACTGAACAAGTGACATCACTGTACATAGTTATACACATTATTAAAATAAATGGGAACTTCAAAAGACAACAGAGTGCAGAACATCTAATTAAGTCCAAGTTAGATCACCGAGCCAGACATACAGCGATGTAATTTAACTCGCATATCAGTAAGAGAATTGAATAACGATATCAATCGTTTGAATTCAGTCGGGCTCTGAATCATTTCTATTATTTTTGTGGGGGAGGGGTTAAACCAATTTCTTTCTTGGGAAAAAAGTTTAAACCATGTTGGTTTCAACAAGTCAACCCTAGTTTTCGGTAGTTAATTAATTTCTTATAAAATAAACTATGAAAAGCAGTATTAAACGGTAGAATCTTTGCAAGTGCACAAATCCTTTGAGCTACGTCGGTAAGGAACCCTCTATTTTAAATGACGAAGCATTATTTCCAGTGCAGCAGGCTGTTCGGACGGAACGTAAGAACAAACATAACTCGATCAACTTGCAGATTTTTGTTTGTGGAAACTTAGAAAAATACATGGAGTTACGTTTTCCAATAACGCTGCATTGTTGATAGGGTGAGACCTCAAGGGAACAGCATGCTGTACTGCCAGTGTTGCGTTTTCATTAAATATAGGGTGCCTTACCAGCAGGGTTGTTTGATTTAAGCCTGATAATTTTAAAAAGAGGTTGAAGCAAAAAAAAAAAAAAATCCAGTTTGCTGATATTCATGGTGAAGTTTTGCTCATAAATTCAAACGACCTGTGTTAATTGAATCTAATTTTTACCTTGTAATTAAGGTGTCCAGGCTTCGATTCCCAGTGGGACCACATTTTTTACAGGTGCGGTGCTCTTCCCGCTCGTCGAGTGACTAGCACGCGTGTCTCTGGAGCACGGGATCCCGGGTTCAATTTGCGGGGTCGGGATTTCACTTTAAAGTGTAGGCCCACGCCTCATATAGCCTCGCTGCTGAAAAGGGGTGCTTAACTTCAAAAACCAAAACAAATCAATCTTCCAAGCGCATTCCAAAACGTTTCATTCAAAGGAGTTGTGTTGTGTAGTTTAATTGGTTACTGAGAAATTTACTAAAGGAATTATCATTTTACAGAGCAAGAAATTGATGATGAGGCATTTCCCTTGCTTACATATACAATGATAGAAAGTTTGTTTACGAAGATTTGGACAAAGAGCAAAATTTCTCAACAAATATGAAAACTATAAGAGATCTCTGACTGTTTCACCTGTGGATATAGATGTAGGACTTGAGAATGTCAGGTACTGTAGTATATAAAATGTTTTTGTTTAAAAATTATTAGTGCCGATTTCGTAGTAGCACCAATTCGAGACACGACCATAAAATGGATACATGTAGATTGGTTGATTTAAATACTCCGTATTATTCAAATAATTGTAAACAAATAACCATAACTTATACCACCTGGTATTTTGTATTATTTTCCAAATGTTAAAGAATCTAAAATTTCATTTTGTATTCACATTATTGAACTTATTAAGAAATTGAACTTTCTTCTCAGGAAATATTTGAGGATATGAGTAGCATACAAAATTTTAAGGAAAGTAGCAGTTTCCTCCTACTTTCTTCATTCCACCATTTCGTTCATTTGTGAATAAAATTGTTTTTGTTCACCAACCTAGGGTTGTCCAATTCTGAATAATATAAGTTAACACAAAGCCTTCACAATGCAAAAATGAGAGTGGATTTTAAAACAAAAATGGGTGCCATTGGAAACCAAAAGTACTAGAATATAAATAATATTCATTTTGAACCTCCAACATGTTAAGGCAGCTGCACAAGAAAAGTTTTTTATTATTATTATTATTATTATTATTATTATTAATGGTGGAGCAACCAATGTTGGATCACTTGATGTGGACTGACCCAGCTACTACAATTCATCAATACTTCAAGTACAATTCTTCAGTGCTCATCCTCAGTAAAATTTTAATAACTACACAATTCTACGTAGCTGGATCGTCACATGCTATGATTTACTACAGCAGTAACAAAGTAATTATTCTTAGTTTTTCATAAGTATTTTATTATGCTGAAGTACATGATGAGTCAGCTACATGATCTTTAAAACCTCCCTGATGATGAACATTCGAAAATAGTGCTCGAAATATTGAATATATTTGAAGAATTTTGGTAGCATTACGAATAATTTCAGGTCACTAAGTGACAGAGACTAATACGTGTTCTTTACGTTCCATTCTCAATCATAGATATTATGATTATTTTATTTCATCACATTGAAACAATGAGGAACATATAGAAAGCTCTCATTAACTATATTTGAAGGGCTTGGGGTAATATATATTTACTTCGAAGAAAAAGCAATATTGCGCTGCAATATCGTACAAAAACGCTAGTCAAGGCAAGAACACTGTGTTTACTGCCGTCTAATCTCGGTGTTTGCATACTCGTCAACAGGAGCGGGTCATAAGATACAGTGGTGCCCACACCCCTTATGTCCATGACGCACCCCCCAACTGTCCGACTTACCTCCCTCCCAGCCTGGTCGTATAATTAGCGTATAGTATCGTGGTATAAAGGACAGAAGAAAAATTTATGCATTGTGTTATCCGTAGGTGTTCTTCCATGAAAATAAAATCTTTTTGATTAATTTTTACACCCCCCTCAAACATATTTATATAGATTTTAACCCCCCAAATATTTCAATGATGCAGTTTGCGTCATAGCCCTCCCCCCCTCTTTGTGGGCACCCCTGTAAGTTATACTGGAATCCTAAAATAGTGAAATCTCAATTTTAGAAAAGGAAAAACAGCCATATTGTCCCAAGCCCTTTCTTTGTAAAATACAGTACATCATTTTGAAAAAAAGTAAAAATGTGCTATTTGTTTTTAAATATTTTGAGAGAAGACTGATCATAAAACTGTATAACTGTATTATAGGTTGTAAGAGATATATTAACACAGTCTCTTATAAGAAGATCTATTTTAAAATCTTATCAAGATAAAATAAATTGGATGGAAAAGCAAGGAGACATATTGCTTCTTTTACTTTATTTGCTGACGTCCCAAACTTGCTAGCCTGGACGGTTAGTTAAGGTAGGCTGTTACGTTACTTTTTAACTCTTAAAAAAAAAAAAAAAAAAAAAAAAAAAAAAAAAAAAAAAAACTCAATCTTCAAATATTCTTATAAAATGTTTGGATTTTCGAAAAATGTGTGTTGTTTAGTTAATAATATAGTTTTTTAAATCTTTATGTTTTCTTTCAGGAAAATAGTAACGAAATTATAGATTACTGTCAATCATTTCAATACGTAAACCTAATAAGCTTCTTAGAATAAATATGATAATCAGGTTAATTTTTAGTTAGTGAATTATCACACTTCGTCTAACTTATTCACTGAAATTGGAGTGAAGCTATAGATAACAGCTTCTACTTTAGCAATTTTTAACCGTGTACGAAGAAAGTAACAGAAGAAACTGAAACCATAATAGTAAATGAAACACATAATTTATACTTACAAGACAAGGCTGGTCTTATTTCTATAACTTAAAAATTATTAATGAAAAATAATTTTGAACGTAAACTGATGTAATAGTATCTATAGTGACACGTAAAGAATGCTTAATTTTCAGAAATATAGTAATTTCGGGAGTTGTGAAAATTCTTCAAGGTTGTTAAAAACGAGAAACGCAAATTTTAATAAGAACATAATAATTCGTATTATCCGTAGGGGATATATTTTGTGGCTCCGTAAACTGAGGGGCGTAACCAGCGTATTGCAAAAGGAAAGCTGGTTGACAAATATAGAAACAGAAGAAATTTTTTTGAAGAGATAGGGATTGTAAAACGTTACCAATCATCACGTAATTTGAATCAAACAGAAACTAAGAAAGGTAAGAAAAAGTTGAAAATCATACTCTAAATCAAATTTTGTATAACCAATGTTCGTTCCCTTTTATTACATGAACACATATTTTACAATAGTTATATGTGTAAGTCATCCCCTCAGTGGTAATGATGCGTGGGTTTCTTTGATTTGTTTTAATTATCATTTAGCGTCCCATTTCAACAGCGAGGTTATATGAGACGTATACCTAAAGTTTAACGAAAAACCCGAACCGGTATCGTTCAATGCTCTTCCACCGAAAATCAAATCCGGCACACCGTGCACCAAAAGCACACGTGCTAGCCATTAGACCAATGGGGAGGGCTAAAGTGCGTGGGGCATGTGCTTGGAGGTGAACAAGTACGTTCTGCGTGGGTTTTCTCCCACTTTTTTTCATTCATGCATTTCGTTTATTATTGCTATCACTTGTCTCTTTTAACCTAAAACAAGTATTTTATTTTTTAGTTGAACGTCTCACGATTACGACTTTTAGGCTAAAGGAGTGATGATGAATGAATGTGAATAATTGTAAAATTAGTTATTTTCATTTCCAGTGGAAATCGAACCGAGCACCACGTACATACATGGCGCACGTGCTTGATACTAGACCGACGGGGGGGGGGGGTTCTTTAGCCTACAGGATATAAACGTAACTAACTGACTAACTCTATGGCCTATGGAACCCGGAGGTTCAATGCCGCGTTCACAAAAGCTCTCCACCGACTTCTATCCTTAGCTAAGTGCATCCAGTTTCTACTTTGTATTCCAATCTCTGCGAGATCCATCTTAATATTGTCCTCCCATCTGCGCCTAGGTCTTCCTAATGGTCGTTTCCCGATTGGTCTTCCAATCAAGACTTTGAAGACAGGATATAAACGTAGAACGTTAAAAGTGTAAGCCATCCATAGGTGGTATTATTGAGTTCAAAAATTAAATAGCAAGAGTTTTATTAATACTTTACTTTAGGAATATTGTTAAAAATTGAATGAGTTAAGGAAAAATTTTTGTTACTTTTATTTACGGTGAATGTGAAGCACAATTCTAAAAGTATGATTTATATCATTATTAGTTTTCCAACCAGATATTATGTTGTTCTATTAACTTAAAAGAACTTAAGTGAGGTGATTATAACTTTTCACATGATTACACATTCACATTAACTTATTATTATGTCTGTCGTATAATAATTGTCTAAATTTTCAAGGTGAACTGCCATCTTCCTCAGCGACACTTTCTTATACATTAACAGCAAATTCTTTACATGTAGTGTGATCTAAAAAAGAATTAATGTTGACGTTGGAAGTGGCTGCTGAAGAAGATAGAAGATCACATTGGAAGTTTCGGTAATTTATCTATGACAGACATATACCAAGATTAGTTATGATATACCAAGATTGCTCTAATAAAGTGTTAAGATTTTGTTATTTCGTAAGATTTACTATCAATCATAAAATGTAATTTGAGAATTATTACTGTTGATAATTGGAAAACGTTTCAAAAATACGATGGGTGTATAAAATTTATGATGTGATTGCGTTTTCATTCGATTCAGATTCTGAAGCTTACTTGATAGTGGAAAATCAACCATCAGATGATTATCGGACTGTAGAAGAAAGCAAACACTGATTGAAGTATAATTGTGGACCAAATGAAGAAATTTCAGTCCATTGGAGGAATCCTTCGACACGGGAGACTACAGTTCAGTTCAGAATGGAAGCTAATGGTTATTATGTAACATTATACGGTTCGTGCATGCTATATACAGCTTCAATGATAAAAGGTACGTTGAACTTGAATCCAGTTAATCAACCAAGAAGAATGTCTATAAGTAGACTTGTATTGTGATATCTTCCACTGAATTGAAGACTTCTGTTCTACTATTGTTGTAAGAAAATATTTACATTATGAAATGAAAGGAAGTCTTTAAGTTTTACGTCCCATGGTTATACTGGGTAGACTAAAGGAGACTGTGATGATGAAAATAAATGAAATGGTGGAATGAAGAAAGTGGGAGGAAACTGAAGAATCACGAGCAAACCCACTAAACGGTGCTTTTCTACCACAATACCCACTTGGTGTGAGCTGGAATCGAACCAGAAGTGAACGCTCTACCATTGAGCCACTGCTGTCCCCAGCATTTACATTATTTCACAAATGATGTTTGGAATTTCTCATTATCATATTTAGGACAAAGAGATAAGAATCACTATTGTCTTCAATATTAATTGTCAAAATTTTATACGAGAAATACCTGGAATCAAAGCAGACTGAGGGGTGTGCTCGAAGAGTTTGATAAAATGTAAGAACCAAATACTTGCAAGAATAAGCGATTGAGGCAAAGTTCATATGTTAAATCGCATCTTCCAACCATCTTCTAAAATTTCCTTTTTAATATTTTTTGAATGTTTTTTTGTTTTATTATTATTATTATTAAGGGGTCGCGGTGGCTCAGTGGTAGAGCGCTCACCTCTGGTACTTGCAGTTCCGGGTTCGATCCCAGCTTCCGCCAAGTTAACTTTGTGATGGACAAACACTGTGTGCGTGGGTTTCCTCGGGGTTCTCCCGTTTGCTCCCACTTTCTTCATTCCACCATTTCATTCATTTCTTATCATCACCGTCTCAGCCTACACGGTATAATCGTGGAACGTAAAACTCAAAGTTTTCTTTTCATTTTTTATTAAATTGTTAGTAATTGTTACGATGATTTAATTATTTTGAGTAAAGTGCATCTGGTATATACAGATGGTGGTCAGAAAAATGGAAACACCTGAACGAAATTGCAACTTACCAGATTAATATGGTGTCGGGCCAACTTCAGAACAGCCTTGATGCGACGTGGGATGGAGGCATAGAGGTCGTGAAGGGTACCAAGTGGAATTTTACACCATTCCTCGTGCAGGGCATCGGCTAGTTCTGTGAGAGAGGATGGAGGTGGAAATCGTCGCCGGAGTCGTGTTTCCAAGACGGACCACAGATGTTCAATTATGTTGACATCTGGGGATTGGGCGGGCCAGGGGAAGTGTTGAACTTCAACCCGATGTTCCACGAAACCACGCTGCAACAACGCCAGCTGTGTGAATGGGTGCATTATAATCCTGGAAGATGGCGTCATTGTCCGGGAACAACATCCGGACCATAGGATGCAAGTGGTCTCGTAAAATTGCGACATAATCGTTGGCAGTGATTCGTCCGCTAAGTGTGATCACAGGACCCAATGAAAACCATGATATTGCGGCCCACAGCATCACCGAGCCGCCGCCATGTTTCACAGTTGGGCGGAGACACTGCAGATCATAAGCTTCTTTGGGCGTTCTCCACACATAAACACGGCCCGTGCTTGGGAATAGGGTGAAAGATGACTCATCCGACCATATCACACGTTTCCAGTCCTCAACGGTCCAAGTTGCATGGTCGCGGTACCATTTGCGGCGTGCGAAAGCGTTATGGTCCCTGATGAGCGGTTTGGTCCATGCAACACGACTCCGTAAGTTCATGTCATGTAATTCGCGGCGGACTGTGATTGTCGAAACAGGGTGGGGGAGGTGCTGATTGAGTTCCTCCGTCACTTGTTCCGCAGTGGCACGACGGTCCTGCGTGACAATGCGCTTTAATACCCGGCGTGACCTGTCACTCATGATTTTCTTCCGCCCACTGTTCCGCTTCCCCGATGTGGTTTTCCCGTGTGTTGTGTAGATCGTCATCATCTTCGACACTGTCCCACGCGACACACCTAACACAGTAGCCACTGCCGTCACACTCACTCCACATAACCGCGCACCACAAATTTGCCCTCTTTGAAAATCTGAGAGGTCTCCCATTTTACACTACCTCCGTCTGCTGCATCCACTAGACACTGCTGTTCCACTGCGCCTGACGTAGTATGGAGACCGACCTAACACACCACCACCAGCGGTCCGGCGCTGCGGGCGCCACGACACCACTGCCAACCCATACATCTGACGTGTTGGCAACTACAGGTGTTTCCATTTTTCTGATCACCATCTGTAGAAGATCGCAATGAAAGGAACCACGTTTTTTCGACAACTCCTTAAATTCTCTTTCATTGTGTTTGGTATTATCTACCTATCATTTACGAAACAGAATTTTGAACTTTTATAAAAAATGCGTTTCACATGCGCAAAGGCTTCCATCTGCATGAGATATCTTCAACAAAGGATATGGAGATATAAGTTTACTCATTTCTATAAACAAATAGCTTTTGTCTTCCGTAATGACTTAAGTATGATTGTGCCTATTAAAATATTCGGTAGTATCTTTTTTGATTATGAGATATAAAATATCAGAACATAGTGGCACATATTTCATCGAAAACAGGACAGATATCTTCAACTGAAAAACACATCATCAAACAAATGGCAACAATACCTTTGCAAACCATATCTCACTTTTAAAAATTATCGATTTGCTGAAGAAGGTTCCAGGAGGTACGGAAATTGTACAGTTGATAGCATGTACAATTTCCATTAATAACTGCTTTATAACTTTTTATCCATTAATAACTGCTTTATATGTTACGTGTTACTGTGTTAAGTAAATGAGTACGTATATAAACAAGTGTTAGTTTTTATCCATCAATAAATGCTTCGTATGTTACGTTCGATTGTATTAAAAGAAGCGAAGAAAATAAGGTTAGGTAATTTTGTAAAACTTCAAATACAAAAAGAATGTCACATTACTGTAAGTGATATTTTGAGTGTTGTAATAAAGTTCTTGATTTAGTATTTGCTACCAGATTTCATATTGTAAATTATTAAATTTCTGTAATGAATATTCAGAAAGTTACATGTATTTTCATTCCACTCAAACTGGTTGACATACAGTTATATTTACATTTTTAAAACTTTAACTCAGTATCTGATCAATCTGCTCTATATGTTAAAAAAAAAAAAAAAAGTTTGGTACAACCATCCTATTATGTTTGCTGGCACCCAGTTAAAGAAGCGTTATCTTTTTATCTTCTATTCATTAGCGATAAACATAAGCATGTTGTTAAATTTGTCTAAAACTTAAGAAGTAAAATACATTTTGTGATATGAAAATATATTAATATAAAAAAATTCAATAGGGACTCACTTTCCTCCGACCTTCAATATTTTCAGATTTATAAGTGCTATGAAATTTATTTTAAATTATTTTGTGCTTTGTGACTGCTTAAAAATCACGGTAAGTTCTAGGTGTTATACACATCTTGATGTTCCACAGGTAAGAAAGTTAAACTGACTTAAGAAGTTAATGCTGGAAGTGCTTTTTTTTTTTTAACGGCCAACGATTATGCACTGAAGCCAAAGGAGACGGCTATGATGAAATGGATAAAAAAGATGGCGTGAAGGAAGTAAAAACCGGAGGACCTAGAAAACTCACGCACACGGTGTTTGTGCATCATAAAACTCTCTTCCATTGTATTTCTTAATAGAGTATTTTGATTGTATAGAAGGTGTACATCGACAAATATTTAGGTCTGAACTGGTGAAGTCTCGGTCGTGCTTATCTGGTGAAGACAAAACACAAGAGAAAATATCTTAAAAGATTTACGAAGAGGTTTAGAGCCGGTCGTCTCTGCAAAAAAAAAAAAAAAAAAAAAAATCTACAACGAAGCAACGTATGCTTGTAACTGATCGATGTTTATGACGTATCAGGTGGTAAATTTCTTCTACAATAGAACAAATTGTATTATGTAACAAACAATGGCAATAGCACAAATAGTTCTTAATTATTATGTCACGCAGATTCTACTTTAAGTGATAATTTTCTTCAATATGTTACTGATTATTTATTTTCTATAAATAATATAAATAAAGATATAACCAAAAATTACAATTAATGCATAGATTTCCTTAAGAAAATGTATCATTTACGGAAAATGGAAATCAGTAATATATTGAAGTAATTTATCACTTAGAGTAGAATCTGTGGTGATTCCAGTGATTTTTGGTTCATTTTGTTCTGACAAACAAATCACAGAAGTCACTTTTAAACAAAAATTTGTTTAAATGGCATTTGGTGTCCCATCACAAACGTTTGTTACCTACAAACAAACAGCAGTTTGTTAAATAGATACAAAGTCCGTCGTTTGCATACAGTAAACAAACCGATTTTTAGGTTCTGTAAACAAGCTTCCCATTGCTGGTAAACACGCACTTTTAAACAAACTGATATGGGTGTCAGAAATAATCATTTGTTTGGTCCCTATTTAAATAAACTTGCTTGTTTACCAACAATTCTTTTTTTGTTACTTGCAAACAAGGCTCTTTTTTCTGTGTATAGTCTCGGTGCTGAAAGGGACGTTAAAATGAACTCAACTCAACCAGGTTCGAGGTCCGGTGTAAGAGCATACAAAAACAATTTCACGGTTATTCATTTTCAGCAATCATCCGTCTTTCTCACACTAAATGATATCACCGTGGGATATTAAACAAATTTTATTTCATCGTAATTATAGTTCTTGGTCCCCATTATGCAAAGGTTTGCGTCAACACAATGCAAAATTTGTGTTTTAGTTTGGAATAATAGCTTTTGGTAAGTTGTGCATTGTGTTACATTCCGCCATTTTGGCAAATACTGGTTCGCAATAAAGGCCCTTATCTTAATCATAGACGTATAGGAACTCTATGAAATTCGAGTGTAATTTTGGAGGCAGTTTGCCATATTTCGTAGCAGTTTGCGTCAACGCAAAATTAAATTTGCGTTTTATTCTGCGATAATCGGCATAGCAGTTATAATTGATTCTCGCATGTTTTGTGTAGCTTTACACTCCGCAACATTTGCGAAAGCTTGTACGATATGTGGCCCTATATATGCATCGGAAAAGCAAACGCGGGATATACACCGTGAATGGAAAAGTGTTTCGCTAGTTGGAGTTCATTTATCTCATTGCATGTTATTAATATCATAATTGCCCTAACTCCTAAGTACTACGAAGTACTACCGTAAACAGTGATATAACTCAAAATAACAGGGCTCAAATGTGTTTTCGTATAATTGAAACAGTTTATTATTAAATATCAATGTGATGCTGAAAGTTATGTAGATAATATGTAGTGAGAAAATTATAATTTCCTACAATTATTTTGCTACTGCCAACTCTGCTTATTATTAAATAGAAGGTGCATTGTTACTGGTTGAATCCAATTTGAATGTCAATCGTAAGCTAATGAAAAAAGACTTTGCTGGGCGCGTAGGTGGGGAGTCTTCACTCTACGGTTTCTGCACAGCATCCATAAGAGTAGAGGAAGGGTGAATTCCTCCTGTCAGTTGAGTTATATGTAACTGAGCGTGTGCAGCAGTGTCGCCCAACCAACAGTGAAGGCAGAGCGGAATGGATAGAAGTAAAAGATTTCAACATCATCAAGGTATGATAGACTTAAAAGAATTTTAAATTTGTTATATTATTGTTATTGTAGAAAGTGTGTGAGACGTAAGCTTTAAGTTTTATGCAGAATTCGAATTACTTACGCTTCCAGCGTAAAAAGGTTAGTTTTTTTTTTTTTTTTTTTTTAGCAACCCTCCTACCCCACGGAAAATAAATCTGAAAGAAAATCTGAGCGTGAACGAAAGAAACTTTATATATCCACAATTTTTCGAGTAATAGTTTTCTGAAATCGAAATATGTCCTCTTTTTTAAAAGTTTGTCATATGGTGTTCCTAGTTTAATTAACTTTTCCGATTCTCTGGAGAATTACGCAATTTTGTTTACAAAAAGGCCGCGTACCCAAGATGTTCAAAGGATGTAAATGCAACATTAAAAAATGAAATGAAATCTTTGAGTTTTACGTCCCACGGTTATGCCGGTTAGGCTAAAGGAGACGGTGATGATGAGAGATGAGTGAAATGGTGGAATGAAGAAAGTGGGAGGAAACGGGAGAACCCCGAGAAAACCCGGTGTTTGTCCACCACAAAGTTCACTTGGCGGGGGCTGGGATCGAACCCGGGACCCTAGGCACCAGAGGTGAACGCTCTACCACTGAGCCACCGCGCCCCCTGCAACATTAAACTAGAAGTTGAGCGCAAGAAAGGTCTGCAGTCCTAGATTTAAAAATATTAGTCTATTTCTTTAATATCTCAAGCCTACACACAGAGGCGGACCTAGCCCGGGGCCGGGAGGCCTAAGCCCCCAGTTTTTTGAGTGACAAAAAAATTCAAGCTATTATTTATATATTTTTGAAAGTTTATAGTAAACTCATGATATACCTATCTAGTCTAGATTCTGGTTGCCCCTCCCCCCCCCCTCACACACGCGCGCGGTTTTACCTTCTAGATCCGTCGCTGTCTACACAAAATGGATTCATGACCTTTCTGTAATCATGGATTTAATTTAGTTTTGGCAAACTTCCCAGACGAACAATACATATTCGACATTTTACCTTTGGCATGGCATCGAAGGAAAGGGGGGTTGTGGTATATTCCACCGGTTACGAAGGGGGATTCCAGGACAGATAATTAAGGCTAGAACAGTATCGTTCATAAGTGTGCCAGGCAGGGACGTACGCAGGGGGTGGGTCCTGGGGGTCCGGACCCCCTTCCGAAATCCGAACTTTTTGTAAATATAGTCTAATTTTAGGGGCAATTTTACATTTTTTAATATAATTTAGCCTGAAATTGTGTTTGGACTCCCCGAAAAGATTTGGACCCCTCCCAAAATAAATTCCTGCGTACGTCCCTGGTGCTAGGAGCACACCCACGGGGGATACACCGGGTCCGGTGCCCCCAAACTTGGCAACTCGGCATGTATGTGTACATTTTCTTATTAACACTATACTTATTTAGCAGACAAATTATTGATGTAGGCTGAAGATTTTGATTTTATACTTCATTTGTACTCCTCCTTTCCTTTCAAGGCAATCTACTTCTATCATTTTTGCTGAGAATATAAGGGGCAATACTTGACAAATACTTATCAGTTTTTCGGGTGTAGAATAACACGGGAGGGGGCCGCGGTGGCTCAGTGTTAGAACGTTCACGTGTGGTGCATGGGGTCCTTGGTTCAATCCCAGTTCGCGACAAGTGAGCTCTGTAGTGGACAACCACCAAGTGCACGGGTTTTCTCAGGGATCTTTCCGTTTCCTCCCACTTTCTTCATTCATTTGTCATCATCGCCGTTTCTTTTAGCCTAGCCGGCATAATCGTGGGACGTAAAATTTAAAGATTTTATTTTCAATTTCAATTATTGCTTTTTTTGGTGTAGAATAACACAGTTCAATAGTACATAAACGTAGTAGTGTCTTCTAGTATGGGAACACCCCAAACTTTGAAACCCTCCCAATAAAAAATCCTGGCTGCGCGCCTGGTCGTTGCTTTTAAGAAAATAAAAACAACTATATTAGTGATGCCGTGTGCGTGAGAAACGAAAAAAAAAATGAAATGAAATTTTTGAGTTTTACGTCCCACAGTTATGCCGGTTAGGCTAAAGGAGACGGTAATGATGAGTAATGAATGAAAATGGTGGAATGAAGAAAGTGGGAGGAAACGGGAGAACCGCGAGAAAACCCACGCACACGGTGTTTGTCCACCACAAAGTTCACTGGGCGGGGGCTGGGATCAAACCCGGGACCCCAAGCACCAGAGGTGACCGCTCTACCACTGAGCCACCGTGGCCCGCGTGACAAACGAGTAGAGAAGGACTAGTTCATCCCTTGTCCGCAACCGATTTCACTAATGTTTCTTCAACTGTAGAAAATGCAAAACGACAGGCACGACCTCAACGCATTTTTTCTAAGCATAGCATATTGGTTGCGCTGATTTCAATTAGTAAAACTACTTCAAAAATATGATCTGAAAGTATAACAAATAAGATACATTGCATTAAAAAAAAAAAAGTTTTTCTTCTTGTTTTCTTACATAATTATTGTGTACTAAAATTGTGTAATAGTGTTGCTGTTCAAACGCTTTTGATATGTTTGTAATTGTGGGTGCCCATTAAGTGTTCAAAGTTGTCACAATACACTAGATTTGTTTACAGACACTTTACAGTATTTAACATATGAGAAAATCTCGGAAAACTGAGAAAAACTGTAGGATATGTATGTTTTGTAGAACGGGAAATTCATGACTGTATTCATGTGAACCACGTGAAAACCCACAAAAATATATCCAGCTCTACAAAACATATCGATCTTACAGTTTTCCTCAGTATTCTGAGATTTTCTGTAAATGGACAACAACCGGTGTGGAACTGGACTACTCATATGTACAGTACTTAATGAAGTTATGTAAATGTATGTAAATAATTGTAATTTTTAATGAAATATTAAGGGAATCAATGATTTATGTATTTCCGACTTCCGTTTTTTTTTTCTTTCCTCCTGTCGAAAGATTTCTACGGGAAATTCTGGTTGTAATATAAGGTCTAATATTACGAGAGAATCGGTAATGTGTTTATCCACGAATTAGGCGGCTCAGTTCGATCTTTGATCGTTTTTTCTTTTGTATTACCGTCGTTCCAACAGCTCAGGCATCCATGAAATGAAATCTCTCAGTTTAAGGTTGGTGTAAAGGGACAAGTTTTGCCAATAGATGTCACTACAGTCTTCGTATCTCTCTCATGTATTTTTTACCTTTCACAAAAATTTACAATTTCTCTTACAAATTTCAACCTAGAGACTTGAAAGTTTTGCAGAAAAAACTTTATAACCTATCGAAGACAACAACCCGTGCCGATTTCTTATTTAAAATTTTCTTCATTGTTGAAACAGTTATATTGTTAAAGGTTTGGATATCCATTTCAGCAAACAAGCCATTTCAACAATGAAGAAAATTCTAAATAAAAAATCGGCACGGATTGTTGTCTTCGATAGGTTATGAAGTAAGAGAAATCGTGAATTTTCGTGAAAGGTAAAAAAATACATGAGAGAGATACGAAGACTGTAGTGACATCTATCGGAAAAACTTGTCCCTTTAAACTAACCTTAACGTCCCACAATTATTCCCGCCAAAGGGAGACGATGAGTAAGGCAAATGAATGATGATGGAAGAATTAGTGAAATGAGAAAGTGGAAGGAAACGGGAGTACCCCGAGAAGACCCACAGACACGATGTTATCCACCACAAACTTACTTGGCGGAGGATCGAACCAGTGACCCCAAGCACCAGAGTTAAGTGTTTTACCAGTGAGCTAGCGTGTCCACCACCTCAGGGGCTTGTTCAGCGGGTCTTTGTAATACCCGGGGAAACCACAGAGTAAGGTGTTCCAAGTGTAGTGCTCATTGCAACATCACTTCTAAGTGCCGAAGTTTACAAAGAGTGGGAGCGTTCGTACATCTACCCAGCTATTCTGTGACCGGTACCGAATTTTACGGTCTTTTAGCTTTGCCTTACGTTAAAAGTCTATGTATTAGTTTCTATTTTTGCTTACGATAAATGATGCAAAACAGATTAAAGGGAGTAAAATTTAGTTAACGCAAACATATCTCCTGCAGAGTCGGGCGAAGGAGACAGCGGCCGCAACCGCGAGAGCTTCGATGGGTCCAGTCTCCCCCCTCCAAAAAATCTTCGTTACTGGACATACATTTGTACATTCTATATATATGGCCGGATTTAGGGGGTGCAAAGGTGCACGTGCACCCCCCTTCGTGTTTTACCTAAACTGAAAAACTAGCAGTGAGTTTTGCAAAATCAATAGTTTCTGTCAATTTTCTGAACGTTGAAGGAAGAGGATTCATCGAGAGCAGACAGTTAGCATTTCCAGGGCAATTCCTAATTCACACTACAGATACCGAAAGGCATTAAAAAAAAAAATCTCAAATTTAATTCAAATGTACTGGCTATTATTTGGTGCACCACCCTCAGAAAATCCTGGATCCGACCCTGTATATATATATATATATATATAAAGTATAGGCCTACTTGTTTAGCAGAGAAATACGTGATATAGGCTAAAGATTTGACCTTACTCATCGTCCGTACTATTTCTTTTCTGATAAAAACAATCGATTGATTGATTGATTTTGAGTTTTACGTCCCGTTTAACAGCGAGGCTATATGAGACGTGGACCTACTGATTAACGTGGAATCCGAACCACATGAGCTCAAGCCGGGTAAAAACAATCGAATTTTATCATTTTTTGTGAGAACATAGGTGTCAGCACTTAAACATTACTTATTTTTGTTTTTCTCTCGGCTGCAGAATAACGTCCGTTGGATACTGCATAAACATAGCTGTGTTGAATTTGAGTTAAACGTCCCTTTCAGCAGCGAAGCTATATGAGATAGGACCTATTAATTAATGTGACATTGGAACCACATGAGCTCCCGCCGGGAATCGAACCCGGGCCTCCCATGTCAAAGGCGCGTATGGCAACCGCTGAGCCACGAAGGAGCTCAACATGAACATAGGGTCTTGTATTATTGAATAACTCCCAATTTTGGATCCTTCCCCCTTCCGAAACAGGGACCCAAGCACCGTAGGTGAACGCTCTACCAGTGAGCCACCGCGCTCCCCAGGACGATTAATGAAACTGAATGATGATGAAATTGTTCGTGAAATGAAAAATGGAGGAAACGGGACAATCCGGAGAAACCTGCAGATACTATTCTCTCCATCAAAAACTTACAGGGCCTGGGATGGGGCCGCGGTGGCTTAGTGGTAGAACGTTCACCTCTGGTGTGTGAGGTCAGGCGCGGATCCAAGGGGGGCTAGAACCTCCCCTTGACTCTCAGGTATACACTAGATAAAATAGGCTTTAACCCTGCTTTACACTGGATAAAGCTCCAAACTATGGTTTAGCCCCTCCTTTGATCATATCCTGGACCCGCCACTGTGTGGGACCCTGGTTATCACAGCTCACACAAAATGAATTTTGTGGTGGACAAACACCGTGTCATGGATTTTCTTGGAGTTCTTCCGTTTCCTCCCACTTTCTTAATTCCATCATTCCATTCATTTCTCGTCATCACAGTGTTCTTAAGCTTACACAACATAAACGTGGGACGTTAAACTCAAAAATTTCGTTTCATAGTCTCGGATCGAAGCAGAGACCCCTCCCAGTACAGGTGAGCGCTCCTCGACTGAACTACCATGCTAACGGCGCTTCCATATTGGTCCTTTCCCCGTCCCCCAGCTAATCATACCAAATAATAATAATAATAATAATAATAATAATAATAATAATAATAATAATAATAATAATAATAATAATAATAATAATAATAATAATAATAATAAGTATGATCAGCCGGAACTGTCGACCACTAGACCAGTATTGAAATTAGCACTTTCTCTGGTTTTGTTTCCGTTCGTTGGTTTTTCTCGGGGTAATCCGTTTCCTCCCATACTCACATTCCACCAATTTTTCCATCATCATTACTTGCTTTAATTACAGTCTCCTTTAGCCTAAAGGGTATAATCGTGAGACATTAAACTGAAATATTTCATTTCGTCTTTTTTTCTTTTTTTTTTATTATTCCGAAGAAATTACTTCTATAGTTACGATTGATCCTTTCACCTCGACGTCAGTTGTAATGAAAGTGTATTACAATTACAAATATAAAAACATGATCAACAGTTTTGATATACACTCGATCAACAGTGTACGGTGGAATTTTATTCGATAGGGGTTTGAGGAAAAGTTAAATTACTATTTAGACAGTAAGGGCCTTATACGGAGTCGTTCTGACGTGTGATTAGTGCCATACTAAAGAGCTCGATTTACATATGTTTCCTGCAGTAGTCAGACCTTTAGTATGACGCTAAACATACGTCAAAATGACTCTGCATAAGGCCGCAAGTGACATTTTTAGTATGATGACAGCTTGGGTGCCGCTATGACTCTAGGGGCCGCGGTGGCTCAGTGGTAGAGCGTTCACCTCTGTTGCTTGGAGTCCCGGGTTCGATCCTAGCCCCAGCCAAGTGAACTTTGTGGTGGACAAACACCGTGTGCGTGGGTTTTCTCGGGGTTCTCCCGTTTCCTCCTACTTTGTTCATTTCACCATTTCATTCATCTTTCATCATCACCGTCTCGTTTAGCATAACCTGCATAATCGTGGGACGTAAAACTCAAAGATTTCCGCTATGACTCTAAATTTTTAGTAGAAAAATGAAATGAAATCTTTAAGTTTTACGTCCCATGGTTATGCCGGTTAGGCTAAAGGAGACGGTGATGATGAGAGATGAGTGAAATGATGGAATGAAGAAAGTGAGAGGAAACGGGAGAACCCCGAGAAAACCCACGAGCACGGTGTTTGTCCACCACAAAGTCCACACGGCGCGAGGAATTTTCAGTAGAATATAGAGGGTGATCCAAAAGTAGGTATACATTTCCGTACGCTCAGCTCAATGTATTTCTTATAATTTCTTATTGTTATCAAACAGGTAGACCTAGTTTCTTTATTATTTCTTCTTAACGCCTTTTTACTTATAACTTAAGCCCAGAACAGTCGAAGCAAATAAATCCATAAACTAGAATGTTATTCTTGATCAATGCAGGTGTGTATACGTACTTTTAGGCCACACTGTACAGTTCCTACTTCCATCATTCCTAAATAAGCAATTTATTACCGGCTAGGTACAGTCTATGACAAAGTTAAATACCATATTTTATACAGATATTCTAGATATTTAAAATATTCAGCTTACTTTTGATTTTATTTGATTTTCAGTTTAGCGTGCTTTTTCAGCAGCGAGGCTATATGAGACGTGGACCTACAGCTTAACGTGGGATCCGAACCACATGAGTTCCGCCAGGAATCGAACCCTGCTTACTTTTGTCGCATATCTTACATAAGTATGTCTTAATTACAAAACTTTAGTAAGCTTTACCAAAAGGACCTATCAGCATTTAAATGTTACTAAGAGAATTTTTCTTTACATTTTTCAAAGACCTTTGGTACGTGGGGTCCCTAGTTTGATCCGTGACCAAGGAAATTTGTGGTGGGCAACATATTGTCCATGGGTTTTCTCGGGGTGCTCCCGTTTTCTCCCACCTTCTCATTTCATCGATCCTTCCATCATCATTCACCTGCGGGGGCGCGGGGGCTCAGTGGTAGAGCGTTCACCTCTGGTGCTTGGGGTCCCGGGTTCGATCCCAGCCCCCGCCAAGTGAACTTTGTGGTGGACAAACATCGTGCTCGTGGGTTTTCTCGGGGTTCTCCCGTTTCCTCCCACGTTCTTCATTCCACCATTTCACTCATCTCTCATCATCACCGTCTCCTTTAGCCTAACCGGCATAACGTGGGACGTAAAACTTAAAGATTTCATTTCATTTTTTCATTCACCTGCCTTAATCATTCTCTCCCTTAGCCTGAAGGACGTAATCGTGGGACGTTAAACTGAAAAATATTGTTTTTCATTTTTCAAAGAAAAGAGATCAGAAGTTGTATCTTAATCTTAACTATATATAAAACTACATAAGCTGACATAAATTATTGAGCACTTCCCGTAGGGCTATAATGATTAAATTTGGCATTAGGCATGGGCGCGAGACCAAACGAGACGAGAACTGAAACAAGTCTCGTCTCGTCTCGCAAATTCAAAAGCTGTTCTCGTCTCGCGTCTCGTCTCGTCTCGCAGACCTAAGTTCTCGTCTCGCGTCTCGCAAAATTTTGGAAGTCTCGTCTCGCGGTCTCGCGCGAGACTTCTCGCGTTGGTCTCGCGGTCTCGCAAATCAATACTGGAATAATGTAGTCTTCATTCGACCCTTTTAAAATAATGTATACTCAAAGTTTACATAGTTTTGTTTCTTAGTTGCATTGTTACACAATGCTTATCCACTCATTCCGATTCAGAATGCTTGATTTTACACCCCACATTCTCGGTATTGAAAATGCCAGTTTTCTGAAGTCTCTGTCTATGTGAAGTATGAATGAAATCGGAATGTTACATTTGAGTAATCTTACTTGCAAGATAAAAGCTTTCAAATAACTTGGTAAGAACGGTAACTAAAATAGCCGTATTTATAGTAAACATGCAGCGTTAGTAATATATATTTCACAACTTAAATGCACTTTCATCTAAACGTTTTCTTAACAATTGAGAGTTAAGAGATTAATCTTTAATAACTACAAGAAAGACTACAATGAGCTTAAATAAAAATTTATTATTATTATTATTATTATTATTATTATTATTATTATTATTATTATTATTATTATTATTATTATTATTATTATTATTATTTAGTCTAACCGAAATTCACGCAATGAACCAAGCTCATCTGAAATAATATTTCAAACTGTTTGCAATCTGAAACACTAGTTTTTTCCTCAAAATCAAAACAAAACCATAAAAAAGTAGTGGAGTACCGACAGCGTTTTTCTCCCCCTCCTTTTCTGACGAATAAAAGCTAAGCAGATATCAGTTCTGGTTTTGGTGAGAGGATTCGTCTTGCAGCCATAAATCCATTTATCCTAAATTTATGTTTACGGAAAGAAACAACTGCTTTGACTAAAAAATTTTCCTTCTTAAGCAAGCCAATAGGCCCTTTTTCTGCCTTCATAAAACAAGTTACCGTAAGAAAACAATTTGGTGGGCAGGGGGCACAAATCTGTTCTAAACCCAGAGGCTTTACATCACATTGGAACTAAACACGTGTCTTTTTCCCTCATATATATATATATATATATATATATATATATATATATATATATATATATATATATATATATATAATTCATTTAAAATAGGAAGAAGAAAGTCAGAGTGTCAGAGACAGACAGAAACACAGAGAGAGAGAGAGAAGATATGGTATCCTCTGACCGACGCCTCGAATTTCTGCACTGAAGGAAAAATCAAAGTGAGCCGTATATTTTTGAACTAGGATATTTTTACCGAGGGTGCAATAACAGAAGACCGGAAACCGCAGCCGCGAATATGCAATGTTACCTAAGTTCATTGTTTCCGTCTACAAAATTTTCCGAAAAGACACCTTCCAAATATGTCCTCAATAAAGAAATAATAAAAAAAAATGTATTGTACTGGTGTTTACTATCCTGCTTTTATGATTTGTCAAGATGTTGTCTCGTCATCAGGAGGAGGGTGGATACACAAGACAAAACGTGTCGTTTTCCCCCTATTTGCCTCCCCCTCCTCAAGAACTTTATGACCAAAGATCTTGGCTCACGACCCCAAAGAGAAAATAAAGAAAACAGTGTAGATAATGGAAGAATCTATTTTATTGCATTTTGGGTAAGTAGTGACAAAGAAAAACAATCTTTATTTCTTGAATCTTTTGTCATGAGGAAATCTCCTAAAATAACTAGATTTTGATTAACCTTGTTAACTTAAACCTATCATGAAATCAGTAATTGTGACAACCTGACCAAACCATTTCAAGAAACAAGAACAGCTAACTAAGCAACTATCAGTGTTGCCGAAAAGTCACAACACTTACCCCGTTAATTAGATACTTTGAAACTACCAAAATAACAGTAAAACATAAAAAAATCAATACAAATTTCATGATACAAAGGAAAATTGTATTTTTTTTTATTTCCACTAGTCGACATAATTTATAGTAAATGTTCAAATAAATGCTAGCCCAAAAGTTTAGAAATAAACTATTATTTACTGACTTGCCTTCGTCTGCGATTGTCTCTACGATTTCAGGTGATGATGTGTCCAAGGGATGTTTCGATGAGAATCATGCACTTCTAAGGTATCAATTTTGTAGAACATTAACATCTTTGGGGAGTTCATAATTATGACAGCATTGTTCCTTACTGCAAAGTACAGCACGAACGCACAATATTGATTTACCTTCTCTGGACTCATTCTGTTCGAGGGTTGGGGACGAGCAAGTTCAAACAAATTTTCTTTAAATTTGGTTTCACTCGAAATAAAAATATTTTATATCAACTCGAGAACTCGGTTTTAAAAATCTCCAATTCGACTCGATATTTGCTCAAGTTTCGAGTAGTGTCGGGTCCAAACGAGTTTAATTCTATAGTATTAGTAGTTTTTACATTAACTAGTGATGCTCACGAGATGCGGCAAGAGGAAAAATTAGTCTATCTTGAGATGTCGTTAATGTATTATCTCGAAACAAATGTGAACTGTTTCTTGAATATCACCAGTCCTGGTCACGAGGCGAGAAAGATTTGATTTTGTCTCGCCCAGTCTCTATCTCTCGCCTCAAAAAGAAGATTAAACAAAACAAAATACGGAAATTTAGCTGTTTGTTTAGGCAAATAGTAAACATTTTCACTTTCGGTATGACCAGGCCTAAATTCAATTCATTTTTGGTATTTATTTAGCGTGGTAATGGTACAGGAGGAGTTATATAAAGAATAAACACGCGAAATCAGTGGACAATTTACTGAAGATATTTTCAGCGAAACAATTGTTTATGTTCTCCTTCTTTTGCGAAAGCTTCATCCTCAACCATATAAGTGTCTACACGTTCAGCCGAATTTTTATCGAATTCATCGTCTGAACCGTCTGAATTCTTGTCAGCGTGTCAGAATTTCTCTCGAAACTGTTTTCGTATTGAAAACATGGATGATAAGTTCCGAAGGCTTTTGGCAACAACAGATCCTTTCATTTCTTCTTTGGGCAAATCATTTTATAAGAAAATGAAGAATTTGTCATCTCAAGCTGTAAACCTTTTAATTATTTCCAACACGGAAGCTGACAAAAATTTAGACGACTCAAACGAAAGTGATGAAGGGAATAACTTCCATGGAGATTCGGCTGAACATGTAGACAATACCTATGGAGTTATTCCATGTGGAAACGACAAATTATGCCAAAATCTTCGTGCGGTCGCATTCGAGATTTGAGTGTTTGTCTGAACACTTATCAATATGTGATAGGAAGGAAAATGGAATGGTTTGTAATGCACGGCATTCATGTTGAAGATACGGCCATAGTTGAATCTTAAGTTATGTTCATTTTCTTGGAGCTCTATCGAAAATGAAAAAAAAAAAAAATAAATAAATAAATTCAAAATTGCACTATAGATATGTGGACAGTCTTTTTTTTTTTTTTTTTTTTTTAACCACGTAGTAGAGACGCAAATACACATTTTGGGTTACGAAATATTTGGATCTTTTTAGTCCAAGTCGATGAATTAAAGGGAAGAAATATTGAAAAATTTGTTGTTTCAAAGGGAACGTAATTTTGAGAGAATAATAAGTATCATCTTACTTTCTATAGAAAAAAAATAATCTTTTGTGTTTCTAATTCCTATTAGTGTTAGTGGTATATAGTGCATAGAGAACGGATGCTGAGCTATGCCCCCTCTAACTTCTGATCGGAAATGACTAAAACGCTCAAATTTGTGTTTCTGAGCTTCACTAAAGTATCTGTTTTCATGTTGTCACTTTATATTGTTGTTGTTGCTCCAAAATTCAAAAAAGGAGAAGAAGAAGAAGAAGAAGAAGAAAGAAAGAAAGAAAGAAAGAGAGAGAGAGAAAGAAAGAAAGAAAGAAAAGAAAGCAATACATATCAATCTCCAAAACAGATGTGACCATTACAGCCTTTTGAAGCTCCAACGCTACATCAAGATTGTTGTGTTGTCTGCATTCCAGGGTCTGAAACCGCTACAAACAAAATCAAATTTTGCAAGCATTACAAACAATCGTGAACTGAGTCTACTAAAAGGAGTGAAAACAGAAAAACACGACTCTCGTTTGTGATTGCATTCCTTTTTACACCCGGACTTTGTTTACAAGAATGTTTTTGTGGAATTTTACAGCTGCTAAGGAACGTGAAGCAGCAAGAAACGTGCAGCCACGTAAACACATGCCGGGACAGAAGTAAGTCGAAATACAAATTGAAATTTTCACCACTTGTGGAGGAAGCTGGAATCAAAATATTGTTAGTATTCCACTGGGCTTTTTTGTTCCACACTGTTTAGAACTTTATATATATTTCTGGTTATTATCATTCACATAATCGATCGTCTTGCTCGATTTTTCGCTTTCAGGTGGAATGACTCTATATGGTTGAGGACTAAGCTTTCGAAAAATAAGGGGGAGAAGAACAATTGTTTAACTGAAAAATTAAAATGACTTCATTAAGTTATATTTTAATAAATAAATGACTGGTAGATTGACTCTGTCCTAGCTATTGAAGTAGACAAAGTATCTTTCCCTCTCGAATCTCAAACTTTTTCAGACGCAGTCCGCTATATGGATCCGCCATTTTGAATTTTTAAATTTTAATGTCAAATTAGTAAGTTTGTAATCAACAAAGTCAAATGCACCAATGTACCAAGTCCAGTTCGCCAATTTTACTTTTTCCAAATTTGGTCCTCCATTTTTTTATTTGATGTCAAATTGATCCTCATTACAGCAATTTTTGTCCATTTTTACTGATTTTGAATTATGACCACGTTTCAAGCATTTGATCCATAGTTTATAGGTCTCTGTGCGTCACCTTTTGACCCGTCGATCTCTTGGCTAACGCTCTCCTGGTCGTCGCTCTTTTGCCATCACTCTCTTTGCTGGCGCTCTACTGTCGGTACACCCATGTTTATTACAAAACTCGATCCTGACATTATTAACTATCTTCTCTTCAATATGTATGATGGTACTTGCAAAAGAATACCATATCAATATCACAAATGTAAACTATGCGAGACCGCGAGAAGTCTCGCGAGACTTCTCGCGCGAGACTTGCTGAAGTCTCGTCTCGCGTTCTCGTCTCGCAAAATATATCAGGTCTCGTCTCGCGTTCTCGTCTCGCAAAATATTATAAGTCTCGTCTCGCGTTCTCGTCTCGTTTGCGAGACGAGACGAGACGAGACTTCTCGCGTTCTCGCGTCTCGCGCCCATGCCTATTTGGCATGATTTTAGCTTTCCGGGACAAACCCACAGGAAAATTGCCAAAAGTGAATATTTTTAACTTCTAGGGAGTCTAAAAAGAGAATGAAGAATTTCCCCATGTTGTTTAAATAGGCTTTTTTTTTACCTATAATCTCATGTTTTAGGTACTTGGAATCGGAATAAAAACTTGAAATTCGGTATGTTTGTACGTTTTCGTTTAGCGCTACATAAGTGAGTCATCAGAAATGAAAATTTCCAAACGTAGAGTGGTTTTATGGGGAACTGAAAAATCTTTGTCGTGTTATTTATATGAGACGTCTTCCTCTCCCCAAAATGTTTAGGCACTTTCGGCAGGATTAGAATGACGAAATTTGGCATGATTGTAGCTTTCCAGGACTAACCGACAGAAAAATTGCCAAAAGTGAATATTTTTAATTTTTAAGGGGTCTAAAGGGGGATCAAGAAATTCCCATGCTATTTAAATGGGCGTTTTCTTGGGATACAAAATCTTATCTTTTAGATAGTTGAAAAAGGAAAAGAAACAATAGAATTGTGGGTTGAAGGGGTGGGAGGCCGTAGACAAGCAAAAACAGTGTGTGGGGGCGAAGCCCCCGGATGGGCAGATTCAGGAAATATGAAGAGCAAGTTCACGAAATTCACTGTTGATGCAATGGCCGATAGATTGAAATGCCAGGCTGTAGGACGAGCAGACTCGGGGGTCTGGGGGCGGAGCTCCCTGCTAGCCAAAAGCTATTTATTATATTGCTCTTGCCTTAATGTATAAAATGAATAAATTAGTTCGTGAAGTTTTGGCAAACTGTAAAAGCACTTCTTCAGTAATTGAAGACTCTTCCTTTGAATAGTTGGACGAGCTAGGCTACTAGCGCTATATTGGCCAATTGTATACCGCGGACAGCTTTATAGCCTCTTCAGTATGAAGTTTCTTTCAGCTCAAGTAATGGAGTATCCATTTCATAAAGATAGGCCCCTGACTTAGCGGTGCTGCCGTGACGTCCAGTCATAACTTATATTACATTGTCGTACCTCGTTGGAATTGTTGGAATGTTGTCTTTTCAATACTTAAGACATAAAAATTTTCTTTGTACTGTGTAGTGAGAAAAAAATAGAAATTAATGAAAAAGTGCGTATTTTTTCGTACTTTTTTGGTAAATCAATGTTTATAGGACTATATCTCGGAAAGGAGATAACATAAAATAATTTCCTGTGCACCATATGTAGATGCATATGTTACCTGTAAGTTGTGAAAATTTCATTACTGAACACGTAGTAGTTTTCTTGTTATTCAGTAAAAAGTGAGACATCATTATCTCTGAATTGCTGCGGTGTATTAACAATCTTAAAAAACTTTTAGAAAGATCTTAAAGTAGCTTTTTCAACCAAACTGTTTTGACTTGTTTTAAAAGATAAACAATCACAAATATGACATTATGATTTTCTCAGCTTTGCGCCCTTCGCTATCGCAGTTTATACGGAGTGCTACGTTGCCACATTTTCCTGGCGCGTATACACTCTCAGACGGACGGGTATTTAAACTTGTCACGCACAGTGTCCGGCACTTTTTAGATATATTTTTAAAATTTTATGTCTCCACAGATTTTAAACCAATTTCTTAGAAATTAACAGGATATACAGAAAATGTGCCAAATGTTCAAAATTAGAAAAGCGAACTCTTATTTTGTTGTGATTTGCATGTGATGGTCTTCGAAAATTTGTTGCTTTTTGTCAGTTTTTCACTTACTGCACGCAGTACAAAATACACTTGCACAGAAACAAATACAAGCATAAACTTTATTATATGATACAACCTTAGTTGATATGTAATATTGAGTTTACACTTCACAGAAGATCTGTTCCACCACTTGACAGACATACTAATAGCTCTTGCGTAGTTGATTTGTAAAAATCGCGTAAAGCTGGCTTCCGTGCAAGGCTTATGTGAATAATTAGTGTAAAAAGTTCCTGGTTTTTAATTAAAGTAACACGCTTTCATTTAGAAAACAAAGATTTTTGTTTTAGTATTTTTTCTTTTTCTCAATCTGCTGTTTTGCGTATTGATTCATAACTTTTACTACTATTCCTTGAGAGCTCATGTAGTTTGTATTTCACGTTAATCAGTAGGTCGACGTCTCATATAGCCTCACTGCTGAACAGGACGTTCAACTCAAAATCAATTCAACTTTTTTTTTTACTATAAAACTTCATCGGTAAAAACAGCTGAAACACTTTATATGCGGAATACTCTGTAGATAACCCAGCATTTTGATCAATTCCCGGGATACCACTAAACAGGGGTTTTGCATTTACTTGAATTTTATCGCTCCAAGCTACATCAGAATCTGTCTTTGAATAGGAACGACACGTTTTTTCTCTCTTTCCGGGCGCAGCCGCAGGTTCACTTGAAACAGAGTTACTATCTTGTTCACTCCCGAATACGCAACTGAACACAGAATAATCAATGTCATTACTATTCATTACTAACTCATAACCGTCTGAGTCGGAGTCATTCATCAGTTCTGCAATTTCATTATCGCTAAAAATTTTGCCTCTTCTTTTTGTAATACCGCCGCTCGTAAAGGAATATCCATATATATATTTTTTTTTTAATCAAAAACCACGACATATACTAAGGAAAATATAAATGCCCATTCGTCCGTCTCATTGCAATGAACCCATATGGTGTGAGTGCATGTCTAAGTTTTTCACGCCTACGAACCGAAGGGAAGTGTTGAAGACGTAATCAGTGCAACGTGATTAGACGCAAATACAGCCCTCGTCACCTACATATTGCATAGTTTTCTTTCGTTGAAAGAAAACAAAGGACCCATTCTGTGTTATTGTATACATTCGGCAGGGGAATTGATCGCAGAACTTGGGTGAACACGTGATTGCCAAGGATACATTTCTTTTTAACCTTTAACATGTTCGTAAGCTGGAAAGTGTGTATACGGATAGATCTTGAGGTAAAAATGGAGCCATTGTTAATAAGTGTACAGGAAGATAACAGGAGCAGCGATGAGTCAACAAACCCATTACGAAAGTGAATGAAGTAAATAGATTAAGAGATGAGTTTTTGGATGTTTTACTTCAACGTTTTATTTCGATTAAATTGAGATGTGTAATGCATTATTATTACTTTTATGATGTTGTGAAAGGTTATAATAAATACTTTTTCCTATTACATTCTTATGAAGTAAGCTTCGCGCTACAAGCTTCCTGAACGCGACAACACTGCACGACAGCGTTGCCGCACTTCCACTTACTGTATGCTGTTTCTTCATATAAGCGCGGGGAATTTAAAGATTGGACTGCAACATGGCTCACCGCTTAACGCAGAGAACATGTTGAAGTAAAAGAATTTTTTTTTAAAAAATAAATACTCTACAACTAAACCCTTTTTTGTTAATAGTTCCAAATATTTGGAACACTAGACTTCCAAATTTTCGAGCAGTGTTTTGTACGTTTCTCTAACTACCATGGTAAAGGAGATCAGAGCGTCGTACATTTGTTTTAATTACACAAAAAGTATCAAGTGATGAAAATTGAAATTCTCACAACTTACAGTTAATGGATGCATTTACATATTGTACACAGGAAATTATTTCACGTGATCTCTTTTCTGAGATATAGTACTATAAACATTGAACTACCAAAAAAGTACGAAAAAATACGCACTTTTTCATTAATTTTTATTTTTTTCTCACTACATAGTACAAAGAAAATTTTTATGTCTTAAGTATTGAAAAGACAACATTTCAGGAATTCCAACGAGGTACGACAATGCAATATAAGTTTTGACTGAACGTCACGGCAGCACCACGAAGTCAGGGGCCTATCTTTATGAAATGGATAGTAGTCAGCATTTGCAATATTTTCATACATTCGGATAAAATATTTGATTATCGATATGTTTGAGGTCTTTCACTTTTTATAATAGTCTCATTCCACTTTCACTACTACAGTTCAAAATCAAAAAAAGAAATATATATATATATATATATATATATATATATATATATATATATATATATATATATATAGTTAGGATTAGGAATTAGATTTCTGGGCTTTCGGGATCTATGGTCGTGTTATGCCGTCACGTATGAGGGAAGACGTCCGTTGAGTGTTTCTTTCACAAAAAGAAAATGTTCCGGAAGGCACACTTAGCATTCGGAGAGGCACAAACTATTTTCACAAAGTACTATTCCATTTACTATTATATTATAGACATATTATTTCTGTCTTCTCCGGGGGGAACAGTGCCCCCCCCAAAAAAATAATATGTTAGGAAGGAACGCTGCGTCCCTCGGCGATCACACCACCCTCATATTCGTAATATGCCTGTAATCTTAAAGGATTTTGAGGTATGGCGACTTTATTATAACAATCATAACTTTTGCACATTTTTCTTTCCGCCTTTTTTTCCTTTCTAGGTGAAATATTAACCCTTTTAGGATTTATGGATATTTTTATACCATGCCATAGTATGGTCTTTGACCGCTTATTTAGGTTCCATAAAAGTATTTAAGTCGGGTTTTATTGTTAGCCAAGTAAAGGATGGACGAAAGAACACCCTAGATGCATTTTGCAACTGGATTTTCAACTTTGCGGCGCCATGTGAGGGCGAAGGGGCGAGACTTTTTTTTCTTCAGGCAAATTTCAAAAATTTTTCACGCCTATAGTTTTGAAGATATCAGATTGGAACTTTCCATACAAATTGTATCTACCTTTGAATATTTCTCTATTTTTTTTATTTTATTATTATTATTATTATTTTTTTTTTGAGATCCCTACGTGAACCGGGGCCGGGACCGAGAGGCTCAAGTGTTCCGGGAGGTGATTTTTTTCGCAAATAAAATCCGGTACTTCCCGATTTTTTCGCTTCAGGTGTATGATACGAACATTAAATTGTGCAGTTAGAAAGGGTTTGTTATACTAAAGAAAATGGGTTTTGAACCATGATTCTAGGCCAAAAAGTAATGATACAGTAATTTTATATATATATATATATATATATTAGGGATGGCCAAAAATTTTCGGATCCGGATCCGGATCTCGGATCCGGATCCGAAATTCGGATCTCGGATCTGGGTCCGGCTCTCGGATCTGGATCCGAAATTCGGATCTGGGTCCGGATCTCGGATCTGGATCCGAAATTCAGATCTCGGATCTGGATCCGTTGCAATATTTACATGTTGCACTTTCTGTCGAAGTCTCTTTAGTAAAATGTTTCCAAGTTTGACTTCTTCCCATTTCAGAGTATACTGAATTGTCTGAAAACTGATGTAAAGGTTAACAAATTTTTCTGTTTAGCTCCTCTTCGAAACTTAATGTTAGCTTCACATTGAAAATATTTATTTTATTCTTAGAAAATAAACTTTATTTTCTCATATACAATTTAGATAAGGCCCTTCTAATCGCAGGAATACTAAACAGAACAAACTCTTTATTAATAGTAGTTTCTGACTCACTAGAGTCCAACCATCAACAAATGTAATAATGAATATCTTTTACTTGGAAGATATATACAACAAAAAATATAGACTGGTTGGAACAACAGTAGATTTTTAAACATACACACGAGAATTTCTGGAGAGCGATATGGTTGTGTTCGTTGTATAACTTTATTACCTAACTTATGGCTTGCCCTTCTGAGGTCGGGAGTTTGTTGAAGGAGTAAATATAAAACAGATTTCTGTTATTTTTTCTTCACCCGCCAGGTTTCTTTAATCATGCATTGCAGGACGTAACCAAAACATATCCATGCATCGTATCATTAAAGCGTTTTGTGTTTTGTATATTAAAGTGTTCAAAAATATTTAACATATTCGCATTTGTTCATGTGATCTCTGGTTCAATTGTCGGTGGGAACATACATGAAAAAAATTGAAAGCTGAAACAATATGAAAATAGTATTTAAAAGTCAGGAAATTGATATTAAAACTTTAGCTATTTATTGGGACTGTAAGACTGTAGTTAACGATGCCTTAACCCACACGTTTCGTGAAGTTATATTACGTCAATATTGTTTATTTACTATAAGCTACCAGATACGTCCTCAGTGGCCACTTTACACTGTAGTAATCAAGAGATGAAAACATTGGAAAAGGAATGGAAGGAAGGTCTCCAGAGCCTTAGATCAAGGTACTAACCTAGCATTTGCCCAGTATGACTGAAGAACAACCCTGGAAAATCCTCAATCAGGATGGCTGGTCTCCGAATTCGAACCCGGTATTATCCAATTGCGAAGCAATAATCCTAACAATTAGCCTGAGCTCGCTCCGTATTATTATTGTTTAATTAACTAATGTTTTAAAATTAGTGCCAATTAACCCTACTTTCTTTATTGCTGATGTTATAGTTAATAAGCCTACATGAGATATCAGTCCCCCATCAAGAAAGAATACTAGAACTGGAATTCAGGAAGCGGGGGTGAAGAGATTAATGAGGATGAGGAAACTATGTACGATGCAAAAAATGAGTAATTATGACTTCATCACAGATATATTCACTTACATACGTCAATTAATGTATCTCTGATACAGGGCACTCTTATTTTCTATAGTGGCAGGAAAATAGCCCGCTTTTGTAAACGAACACAGTAAGCACGTGCGTACCCGGACCCAATAAGATCCGGATCCGGATCTCGGATCCGAACCTCAGTTTTGAAAACTATGTACTTGTATTTACGGGAACAAAAAATGCAATATTAACTATTTAACACTTAGATTGATGTTTGCCAAACACTGGTAAATTTTGCCTTTCCCTAGATTTTTATTTGTGAGTGTCCATGGTAATGTCTGCATGGTATGAATTTCATCCCCTTCCATTATTAAATTGCATTTTTCTATAATTTTTCAGCAGTGTAGTGCGGTTGTAGTAAATGCTCCTATATTTTTCGATCTTTATTTTAAATAATATATTATTTTTTCCTAATTACTCTGCGTTGTGATTATTATGCGATTAATAATAAAAATAAATCTTTTCATCTTCCCTCTTGCTTTCTAAGTAGCTCTCTCTCCCTACACACATACACACATACGTTGTATTTTTAAAGAAACATGATTGTAAAAGACACTTACCTTGGTTTGTCCAGGGTTTCCTCTTCCATAAGTACATCGTCTTCGAATGATGGAACTTTTTCCGGATTCACTGATATTGTAGGATGCTGGCCTTTTAAATGTTTCCATAATACACTTGTGCTACCTTTGTTCTTTATTTCAACCTTGCAATATTTACATATTGCACTTTCTGTGGAAATCTCTTTAGAAAATGCTTCCAAATTTGACTTCTTCCCATTTCAGAGTATAGCGAACTTAACCGTCTGAAAGAGCTGATGTAAATGGTAACAAATTCTTCTATTCAGCCCCTCTTCCAAAACTTGATGTTAGCTTCACATTGAAAACAATTATTTTATTCTTAGAAAATAAACTTCACTATTCTCTCATAAACAAATGAAAGATCTCTTAGATAAGACCCTTCGAATCGCAAGAATACTAGACAAAACAAACTCTATTTATTTTAGTTTCTAACTCACTGGAGTCCAACCATCAACAAATTTAATAATGAATGCCTTTCACTTCGAAGGTATAACAAAAAATATAGACAGGTTGGTGTGGGACCACAGTAGATTTTTAAACATACACATGAGAATTTCTGGATAGCGATATGGTTGTGTAGTATATGTATATTATTAGGTAAAAAAAAAGTGTTTGTTGTATGACATTTATCACCTATTATGGTTTGCCCTTCTGAAGTCGAGGGTTTGTTGAAGGAGTAAATAAAATAAAAATCTTTCTGTTGATCTTTCCTTCACCCTCCAGGTTTTTTTTTTTTTTAAATATACGTTGTAGGACGTAACCAACACATATTCATGTATCGTATCATTGATGTGTTTTGTATTTTGTATATTAAAATGTTCAAAAATACTTAGCACATTCGAATGTGATCTCAGGTTCAATTTTCGGTGGAGACATACATGAGACAATTGGGAGCTAAAACAATATGAAAACATTATTTAAGTCAGAAAATTGATATCAAACCTTAATCAATCTGTTAGGGCCGTAAGGCTGTAGTTAAATTAACCCAAACTTTCATCAAGATATTCACGTCATTATGACAAGATATTATGTCATTATTGTTTATTTACTATAAGCTACCAGATACATCCTCAGATGCTATTTTACACTGTAGTAATCAACAGATGAGAACAACATTGGAAAAGGAAGTGGAAGGAAGGTTTCCAGAGCCTTAGATTAAGGTACTATCCCAGCATTTGCCTAGTGTAACTAAGGAAGAACCCTTTAAAATCTTCAGTCAGGATGGCCGGTCTCCGGATTTGAACCCGGTATCACCCAATTGCGAAGCAAGAATCCTGTAAGGCCCGCTTTTGTAAACGGACACACTACGTGCCCATGGGCGGAACATCCCTTCAAAGAAACATAGGTAAAACTAGAAAAAAAAACGGAAAACGAGGGGGAAATAAAACGCCCTTCAACTAAAAGAATGCTAAAAATAACTAAATTTAGAGCTACGAAAGATGAATTTTATTGAAAAGGATGTTTTTCATAATGATTAATTGTGCTAATTATAAACATGAATTAGAAAGAAAACAAGTAGCGCTGAGTTCCGCAAACCAATTGAAAAGAAAATGTTGAATAAAATGTAACAAAAAAAACGGAATTTAAAATAATTAAAACAAATTAAACTCCTGGCGTAACAGTCCCTTAGGATCTGGACCTACCAGCGGGCTTATGTTCCAAATGGGGATGTGCGGTCAGCGCCACGACACCCTAATGCCGGGTTTCTAGACTGGAGTCCGCTACCTCTTACTTAAGATAACTCCCCAATTGTCCTCACGATGCTGGATCAACATCGAAATTGTTGAGTGCCTCTCCGGAAATTGAACCCATGGCCATGGGCACCGAAGGCACGCGCTAACCACTGTTTTTATACATAAAAAGGTAAAAGCTTTTTATCAGATTGTTTAACCTGTTGAACGCTTTGCACGGATTACACTGTAACCATTATGACACAACACAGACATAGAAGTAAACGAGGACAGTTAAAAACAGCTATGCCCGAAGCGGGATTTGAATCCAAGGCATTCACAGCAAACAATCCACAGCCTAATGCCGCAGACCACTCGACTATGGCTGTCGGGTTTCCTCGGCTAATCTGTAGCACATTTGCAGTAACTGATTATTTTAAAAGTTGCTCCTAAATACTGACAATCTAAGTCTTATGCAACAAATATTTCCTGCGATAATACCATACACTCTCCGTTTTCTATAGACGAAAAGTTATAGTTACCCACATTATCTAATACAGAAATAAGTTTTCGGATCCAGATACGAATTTCGAACCCAGATCCGAGATCCGAATCCAGATCCGAGATTCGAGATCCGGATCCAGATTAGGGATGGCCGGATCCGGATCTTGCCGGATCCGAAGATCCGGATCTCATTGGGTCCGGATCCTTTGGATCCGGATCTCGGATTTCGGATCTGGATCCGGATCTCGGATCTGGATCCGGATCTCGGATCTGGATCCGGATCTCAGATTTCGGATCTGGATCCGGATCTCAGGTTTCGGATCTGAATCCGGATCTCAGGTTTCGGATCTGGATCCGGATCTCGGATCTCGGATCTGGGTCCGGATCTCGGATCTGGATCCGGATCTCGAATCTCGGATCTGGATCCGGATCTCGAATCACGAATCTGGATTCGGATCTCGGATCTGGGTTCGAAATTCGGATCTGGATCCGAAATCCGGATCTCAGATTTTGATTCTTATCCAAACCCACTTCCCACCCAAATTATGATAAACTTGAATATCTAAAATTCGCCGAAAGTAATTTCACGAAGTCCTCACAGTGAAGAAGAGAATAGAAAATTAAGACGAATATTGGCAAGTCTATTTGTTTCCTTCGTTCTACTCTAAAGATCAAATGCTTGGCTTACTTAAAAAAAAATGATATATATTTGAAACCGGAGTACAAAACTCTAATATTTAAAATTCCTCAATACACCTATTTCATTGACAGTTAAGAAAATATAAACAGTTAAGACAAGTATTGACTAGTTTTTACGTATATTTATCTTGCTCATTCTGCTCAAAATATCAAATGTATATTTTACAATTAGATTTAATAATTATTTAGTAAATCACAATATGAGCACCGAGAATAAACTATGAATTTTGGTGCCCCTTATCTAGATTTGAAATTTCGGATTCAGACATAGAATCAGGCTGAAATATATTTGGTCTAGGAATTAATTCGTGCGGTTGGTACGCACACATTGAAGCTGTAGTACAAACACAAAATACATAAATACCTTAAGAAAAATATTGTCCATCGCTAGCCACCACTTTCGCCCATCTGTCAGGCAATGTACGGATTCCGTGGCGAAAGAAGTCCTCATCCTTGGAAGCGATCCAATCAGAGACCCATGTTTCGATATCTTCTGAAGAAGTAAACCGCTGTCCAATCAAATCGTTGTTCATTCAATCGAACAAGTAGTAGTCCGAAGGAGCAACGTCTGGTGAATACGGCGGGTGGGGTAAAACTTCCCATCCGACATTTTCTAAATAGGTTTTGACCGGTTTTACGACATGTGGGCGAGCGTTATCATGTTGAACAATAAGTTTATCATGTCTGTTCTCCCATTCTGGTCGTGTTCTGGCCAGAGCTTGCTACAAACGCATTAATTGTCGTCGATAACGTTCTCCATTCATAGTTTCACCCGGTTGCAGCAGCTCATAGTACACCACACCTTTCATATCCCACCATATGCACAGCATAACCTTTGCACAGTGAATATCTCGTTTAGGTTGTGATGGGCCTGGTTTACCTAGTTTCACCCAGGCCTTTTTTCGTTTAGGGTTCTCGTAATGGATCCACTTCTCATCACCCGTAATAATTCGATGCAGAAACCCCTTTCTGCTCTGTCATTGAAGCAGCAATTCGCAAATGGTTTTTCGTCTTTCAACGTCTCTGTCTTTCAATTCATGTGGAACCCAATGTGACATCTTTTGAATCATTCCCATGGCTTTCAAGCGTTTGGAGACTGTTGTTTGATCAACGCCTAATGCTGCTGCAAGTTGTTCCTGCGTTTGACACGAATCCTGCTCGAGCAATGCTGTCAATTCTTCGTCTTGAAATTTTTTTGGCTGTCCAGCTCGCTCTTGGTCTGCCAAGCCGAAATCACCACTTCTAAACCGTGCAAACCACTTCTGACACGTTCGCTCAGCTAGAGCATGGTCACCATACACTTCCACCAAAATACGATGACTTTCAGTCGCACTTTTCTGCATGTTAAAGTAATGCAGCAGGACACCCCGCAAAAATACTTTATCAGGCACAAATTGCGCCATGTTCACTTAACTACAAACTGGTGTTGTTGACGCTTTAATCCAATGCCCTATACTACGAACGATACGCGATGACAGGGGTTTGCAACACATGTGTGGATACACGGAACTGTGGGACGCTCCGTTCGTTGCGCCATCTCTTGTCCACCCGCACGAATTAATTCCTAGACCAAATAAATATTTGAGATCTGGAAACCGAAACATATGCTAGTACCAAGATCGTAGCTGTTTGTACCCAGGTAATGCGAGCGGAAGGCACATGCACTAATTCCGCATGTAGTTTGGGGAACACGAGAAACTAAAAACATATAAATGTTCTTTTTCAGGGGTAAGTCGCGCTTTAACATGACTTTTCATGAGTGTTGAGTTCAAATATGAAAACTCTAATGGCGACTTGTTTGAAATAAAAGGCCTTTTCATTTTTAACAATAAAGTTAGGTACTTTCACATTGGGGAAAAATTAGCAAGACACATTCCACTGATTAGGGTGCTGATTCTTATGGAAGCTTTCACTTGAACCGGAAGATTTCCTCATGTGGGTATCGGATTGCCGCAATTCACCTTGTTGAAAGACGTGGTTTATCAGGAGGTCGGCCAAGATTTATTTGAACTTAGCCTATAGACTGCTTCTGGTCTCAATTATTCCCATATAACAAGACTAACTATATATATAGTTGGTTCGAAATGAGTTAAAATATCACTAATTGACCTTAAGGGGATAATAGTGATTTAAATATTCGTAAATCAGAAAAAATATGAAAGTTAAGCGTTAAAGTAAATCCGATAATTCCGGAATAAAGAGGTTTATATGCAACCTAATGATAGCAATAAAACTCTTTATGTTACATTTTCAAAGCTAAGATTAACAGTTATCTTCTTGAAGAGGGTTTACGGAAACATAGAATATTATAAATCCAATTATCATAAGTAGTACCTCTGACAGCCCCGCATTTCACATCACCATCGCCCTTCATCCTGACAAGTGAGCAATTCACTTACCCACAATGACTTTTCAGACGTTTCGTAAGTCCGCTGGTAGGAACCAAAGGACTGTCGTGCCAAGAATTTAGTTTGTTTTAATTATCATAAATGTCTTCTTTATTATTAAATTTTATCCAATATTTTCTTTTCAACCAGTTTGCGAAATTCAGAGCTAGCTACTTGTTTTCTTTTTAATTCATGTTCATAGTTAGCACAACTAATTACAAGGAAAAACAATCTTTTCGATAAAATTCGCCTCGCGTCTTTCGTAGCTCTAAGTTGAGTTATTTTTAGCTTTTTTTTTTAAAGCTGAATGGCGTTTTATCACTTTCCCCTTGCTTTCCCTATTTTTATCTGGTTTTACCTATGTTTCTTTTGCACGGACATTGCGCCTATATGCACATGCTTAGTGTGTTCGTTTACAAAAGCGGGCCATTTTCCTGCCACTATAGAAAGTAAGAGTGCCCTGTATCAGAGAAATATTAATTGACGTAAGTGAATATATCTGTGATGAAGTCATAATTTATCAGTTTTTGCATCGTACATAGTTTCCTCATCCTCATTAATCTCTTCAACCCCGCTTCCTGAATTCCAGTTCTAGTATTCTTTCTTGATGGAGGACTGATGTCTCATGTAGGCTTATTAACTATAACATCAGCAATAAAGAAAGTGGGGTTTAATTTGCACTAATTTTAGAACATCACGTTAATTAAATAATAATAATAATAATACGGAGCGAGCTCAGGCTACTTGTTAGGATTCTTGCTTCGCAATTGGATAATACCAGGTTCGAATTCGGAAACCAGCCATCCTGACTGAGGATTTTCCAGGGTTGTTCCTCAGTTATACTGGGCAAATGCTAGGTTAGTACCTTGATCTAAGGCTCTGGAGACCTTCCTTCCATTCCTTTTCCAATGTTTTCATCTGTTGATTACTACAGTGTAAAGTGGCCTCTGAGGATGTATCTGGTAGCTTATAGTAAATAAACAATAACGACGTAATATATCTTCACGAAACGTGTGGGTTAATTTAACTACGGCCTTACAGTCCCAATAGATAGCTAAAGTTTTAATATCAATTTCCTGACTTTTAAATACTATTTTCATATTGTTTCAGCTTTCAATTTTCTCATGTATGTTCCACCGAGAATTAAACCTGAGATCACATGAAGAAATGCGAATTAACATAAATATTTTTGAACACTTTAATATACAAAACACAAAACGATTCAATGATACGATGCATGGATATGTTTTGGTTACGTCCTGCAATGTATGATTAAAGAAACCTGGCGGGTGAAGAAAAATAACAGAAATCTCTTTTATATTTACTCCTTCAACAAACTCCTGACCTCAGAAGGGCAAGCCATAAGTTAGGTAATAAAGTCATACAACGAACACTTTTATTAATACTAATAATATTACACAACCATATCGCTCATCTGAAATTCTCGTGTGTATGTTTACAAATCTACTGTTGTTCCACGCCAACCAGTCTATATTTTTTGCTGTACCTTCGAAGTGAAAGATATTCATTATTACATTTGTTGATGGTTGGACTCTAGTGAGTCAGAAACTACTATTAATAAAGAGTTTGTTTTGTCCAGTATTCCTGCGATTAGAAGGGTCTATCTAAAAGATATTTCATTTGTATATGAGAAAATAAAAAAGTTTATTTTCTAAGAATAAAATAAATATTTTCAATGTGAAGTGAACATTAAGTTTCGAAGAGGAGCTAAACAGAAAAATTTGTTACCATTTAGATCAGTTTTCAGACAATTCAGTATACTCTGAAATGGGAAGAAGGCAAACTTGGAAATATTTTACTAAAGAGACTTCGATGTAAATATTGCAAGGTCAAAATAAAATAAAGAACAAAGGTAGCACAAACGTGTTATGGAACATTTAAAAGCACAGCAACCTACTATATTAGTGAATCTGAAAAAAGTTTTGACGAATTTTAGATATTCAATTTTATCATCACAATTTCAGATGCAGGTTTGGATACGAATCAAGATCTGAGATTCGAATTTCGGATCCAGATCCGAGATCCGAGATCCGGACCCAGATCCGAGATCCGAGTTTCGGATCCAGATCCGAGATCCGAATTTCGGATCCGGATCCGAGATCCGGATCTAGGTCCGGATCCGGCAAGATCCGGATCCGGATCTCACTGGATCCGGGATATCCGGATCCGAAAATTTTTGGCTATCCCTAATCCAGATCCGAGATTCGAGATCCGAATCCAGATCCGAGATTCGAGATCCGGATCCAGATCCGAAATTCGAGATCCGGATCCAGATCCGAAATCCCAATCAGATCCGGATCCGGCCATCCCTTATATATATATATATATATATATATATATATATATATATAGAGAGAGAGAGAGAGAGAGAGAGAGAGAGAGAAGGCCTAAATTCAGACTTTCAACAATTTTTTCCACCCTTTGTTTTCAAGATACAAGATTGAAACTTTGCACACATATTATGTACATAATAACATTTAAAAAATCAAATCCCTACGTAAACCCAGGCTCAGGTCCGAGGGGCAAAGTGTTTTAGCGAATTTCTTTTTTAAAATCCGGGCTTTTCCTGAATTTTCCAGTTCAACAAGCGGTTTGAGTGAAAGCCTAAAATTTACCTCAAAAAGTGGAAATCCTAAAAGAGTTTTAAAAAATACGTTGAAACACGTTTCTTGTTACTTAAAATGAGAAGTCTACTTACAAAACTTAATGTCTCTAAAACCTTCAGAGAGTCCAAGATATGACCATTTTTAAGATAATATATGCCACTCCTCTTTCCTCCATACCCGTCGAATTTCCCAAAACCCTTGGTTAGTGGAACCTTGCATCACAAGGATTTAGGAATTAGATTTCTGTGCTTTTGGCATCTGTGGCCATGTTAGCCCATCACTAGGATTAGAATTAGGAATTAGATTTCTGGGCTTTCGGCATCTGCGGCCATGTTAGTCCATCACTAGGATTAGAATTAGGAATTAGATTTCTGGGCTTTCGGCATCTGTGGCCATGTTAGCCCATCACTAGGATTAGAAATAGGAATTAGATTTCTGGGCTTTCGTCATCTGTGGCCATGTTAGCCCATCACTAGGATTAGAATTAGGAATTAGATTTCTGGGCTTTCGGCATCTATAGCCATGTTAGCCCATCACTAGGATTTAGGACTTAGATTTCTGGGCTTTGGGCATCTATGGCCATGTTAGCCCGTCACTAGGATTTAAGACTTAGGTTTCTGTGCTTTTGGCATCTGTGGCCATGTTAGCCCATCACTAGGATTAGAATTAGGAATTAGATTTCTGGGCTTTCGGCATCTGCGGCCATGTTAGTCCATCACTAGGATTAGAATTAGGAATTAGATTTCTGGGCTTTCGGCATCTGTGGCCATGTTAGCCCATCACTAGGATTAGAAATAGGAATTGATTTCTGGGCTTTCGGCATCTATGGCCATATTAGCCCATCACTAGGATTAGAATTAGGAATTAGATTTCTGGGCTTTCGGCATCTGTGGCCATGTTAGCTTGTCACGTATGAGGGATGACGCCCCTCGGCGATCACACTATCCGAGGAAAGGGAAGGAAGAAAGCGGCCTGAGATCTATATGTGAGGCACTACCCACGCACTTGACTGGTGTGAATGAGGAAAACCCAGGAAAACCTCATTCAGGATGTTTGGCCTGAAAAAGCCCCTCCACCGGGAATCGAGCCCGGGACCACTCGCACCGAAGGCCATCACAAATCCTATTCCCTCTTCCAAATTTCAAATTTATAGTTTGAGCGGCTTGGTCTGGGTGTTGATCAATCAGTTTGTCAGGACTTCTATATATTGCTAAATTATCTTCTTCTTCTTCTTCTTTTACAGAAATGGCATGGCCCCGCGTGGCGTAGTCGCTAACGCTCTCGCCTGTACTGCGAGCGGTCCCGGGTTCGGTTTCCGGTGGGGACACTCGATCGAAATGGTGTAACAGCCTTTTCAGGCCAGTCATCCTGACTGAGGCTTTCCTGGGTTTCCCTCATTCACATCATGCAAATTCCGGGATGGTACCTAACATATAGGTCCCAGGGCGCTTCCCTCCTTCCCCAAACCTTTCTTCCTTCCCTTTCTCCGGATTGTGTGCTCGCCGAGGGACGTCATCCCTCAAAACGTGACGGGCTATCATGGCCATAGATGTCGAAAGCCCAGAAATCTAATTCTTAATCCTAATCCATTTTTTACAGAAATGGCGAAACAGAAGTATTGTTTGCTCTACACCCTCCTGATACAGCAAGCCACTACACTGCCAAAATAGTAAGTCCTTTGATATTGTAAGCCATTATATTGGCGTATGCAGAAGGCCCGATGTGACATGCAACTGGCCGGTTGGGAAACGGAGTTTTTGGTTCGTTTGGGTGTCGAATATCTCTTCACACATAGTAATAAAAATTTATACTAATAATACTAATACTACTAATAATAAAAAATATATAGTAATAAAGCTATTTCGTCCTAACACCTAAACCAAACAGATTTCGGATTGGGAAGGTTGTAGCTACATTTCAAATAAAATTATTTACAAACCAAATTGAAAACGGGGGTGTTTTGGGGTGGTTCCCCCAAAAACTTATCTTTTTTTCTAGAATTTTCGGCTTTTGCCCCCGTGGCCCCCCTGAATTTGAAAAGACATCATGAATGCCACAAAAAATTAAACTAGAGACCCTAGACAACAAAATACTTTTTACATCATGTCTCTATGTGCAATAGAAGTGATGCTATACGCTTTCGTTTCATACACTATAGACTGTTAAAAATTTAAATGGCCCGTGGAATCGCAAAGCATACTGGATGTTGGCGGCGGTATCAGGAGGGTTAAAAATGGAAAAAACAAACTTGATCCTGACATAATTTGTCTATAGAGCGTCCCACTCTTAGATTGCAGTACAGAGTAAATGTAGCGCGCTGTTGCCACATTTCTTCCGCCGCATATTTTCTTTCGAAGAAAGAACAAGAAAGAAAGAATGATAAGTCTGTAAATAAATCCTTCTTAAATTCATATATTTTCAACTCTTTTGTCATTCAAATCGCGCAAATTCATTTAGAACGGCGAATTGGAGGGTACGAAATAACAGTCTAACAATTGTGTGTTAGAAGTTTTTTTTTTTTTTTTAATGATGGTTTATAAATCGTTGCAATGAAATTTTGATGGAAGCAATACGAAATCGAGAGAACATATGAAACGAATAGAAAACATATGATTGAAATAAATGGCAGGCTAAACAGTTCTAAAAACAAATTTCCTGCACCGATTGTGCGGCAAAGTAAGGAATAGCAATGGGTAAGATACTGCTACTGGGAATTTGGATAAGAGTGAAAACTGAAGTAGGGTGATAGTGATAAGTGACGAGAAAATGTGACGTACGAGAACGCTCATTCGTCTGTGTACGCAAAATATTCGCTAATCCAATTCCGTTTGTCAAACAAGTTATTGTCTGTTCACTCTAGGATGGAAGATTGTTTACAAACAACAATTGTAGTGCGAGCCTCAACACCTTGCTTCTCACCCCTACATGGTTAATTCATGGTTGCCAGGCACGTGAATCGCCGAACCGAATGTACCTACTTCTGCAGTCATAGAACAATTATTATTACTACATAAATTGCTGCTTTTGAGATGACTGAGATATTAACGTTATGACAAGTCGAGTTAGTTATTATGTAATACAATCTTACATATAATGCACACTCAATTTTGTACAAGTGTTATTGTTCGAAAGTGTGCGAAAACCTTGTACGCCTGGCAATATTGGAAGCATATAGTTTGTATTGTAAACAATAAGCAGAAGGAGCTAAGACCGTTAGGTTCGCTGGACAGCATTGTTTTCATGATAAGGCGACAGAAACATATTGTACTGATTGTAAACAGGGGCTGGGAATTTCGATGCGAGTATAGGTGGAAATATTCTCGCTACATTATTGCCTGTTGGTGAAGGTTTACAATGTTGCAAACTGCCAAGTCTAGAATTTCATACTAATTGAACGAGCTTTGAGAAGGATTAGTATGATGCAATAATTATAAATACTAACAACCATAGAGTTAAAGTATTAGGAAATAAAGCATGCTGCTGTAAGAATAATATAATACACATTGTATTACATGTTCAAAGTACAGTATGAAGCGAATTTTAATATGTAAACATTTTAAAGCAGTACGCATTTACCCTGTTTGGGTGCCCTTACCAGACACTGTCCAACACCAAAAAAGGCATTAAAATAGGTAGATCGAGCGTGGGTATGAACCCAACTCTGGCTGGTATTCCTTATTAAGGTTTTCTTCAGTTCCCCGAGGTGAATGCCTAGACGATAGCTTCTGTAAGGCAGGGGCGGATCCAGGACGGACTTCTGAGGGGCGGTGGGTTTTAATACTGCTACTTAGAGCTACTTTTAAGAGTTCCAAACTCCGGGATGGGTTTTATTTAAATATATAAAATAAGAAAGTTTCCTCTCCGGGGGGGAATCTCCACGATCACCCCCTGGATCCGCCACTGCTGTAAGGCCAGAATTGGACCGAACACTGAGACCCCAGAATTGGCGGGAAATATATTACGCCAGAATATTATGTTGCCAACATTTCCACAAATATTATGGTGGTGGGTTCCGATATCCCTTTTTCGTTTATATGTATTTAAATTCATTATGAAGTAAAAGTAGAAGTGTTTCTTTCATTCTCTTTCTTTCTTTCTTCTCATCTTTCTCATCCTCGCTCTCTTTCCCCACCTTCTTAAAATTTGAATACATCCTCCTGTAAGATCGTTTCTCTCCACGGACCAAGGTTTAAAGAGACCAACCTGATATAGTTAACTATTAGCAGAACTATACCAATAAATTCACATTAGAGACAGCGCCGTAACAGATTTTTTCTGGGGGGCAAGCATTAATACGTGTATTTAGGCCTCCTAGAAAAAGTTTTTTCCCATTCTTGGACCCTCCTCTTTCTATCTTTCCCTTACTATTTATGTCCCCCCGGAGCCTGTCGGCCCTCCCTTACGGCAAGGTCTGCGGGCCCGTTACTTACGCCCCTGGACCCCTTCCATACATAACAAATGAATTCAGGGGACAATATTGACAAATCTCAAAACCATACGAATAAATGTTATTTCTAGGGCCCCTAATAGTAGACTTTTTTTACTGAAGTGGGCCCACGACTCACTTTTGTTTTATTTACCTTCTGTGCGCTGCTTTATGTAATGAAGTGAAACTGTTTGATACTTCATTTATAATTTCATGTTCGTATCGTATATGGATTAAGAAAATTTTGCCTCAAAATGGGCCCCTTCGAACGGCAGGGAATCTCCCTGAAGGGCAGTTGCCCCTCCACTGCCCCACACAAGTTACGGGCCCTGATCAGGGTTGAATTCAGGGGGTAGCCCGGGGGGAAATCTCCCCCGGAAGAAAATTCATTCCCCCCCGGAGAAACTCAAAAAATTTCAGTCACAAAATGTAGAAATTCACATAATTATTTGCTTTCTTTCCGTGCACGTGCAGACGAAATCCAATCTCTCAATATACATATAAATGACGTAGACCCAGTCTATATAAATATTAAACATGTAACATCTAAGATAGAATACCAAATAGTTAATAAAACTTGTATTTCTTAACGCTATGACCGAGTTTGGCAGAACATGAAATTGTCAACTGTTGAAGAAAGGTTTGTATTTTAGTAGGTACTATACTCTCGCCCTATATTGTATATTAGTAGGTAGCACTAGAACAGGTTGAGATAGGAAAGGAAAGATAGAGAAGATCTTTCGATCATTCCATATGATCTCTGATGTCAACAGACTTCAGTTCTTGAAAATGTACAGTTCTTGCATTATTTGAAATAGGGCACCTAAATCCCATTTCTCGCATCGGAAGTAACAGACGTAAATGTGTTTTACGATTGTTAAAGTAAACACACCTTTCTTTAATTAAAAATAATTCAGTTAAAGGGAGAGATTCAGAGGGCGTCATTTAGAGGGATCAGGGAAAAACAGTTATCCCTCCTGGATTAGAGACTTATATAGAATTTATCAATATGATAGTAGTATATAAGAAAAAGATTGCTATTGAAGGTGAAGAAGATCCTGCTCAGAGCCGTGCCATGGGGGAGGGGCAAGCGGGGCGACGGCCCCGGGCGCCAAAGTAAGGGGTGCAAAATTCGGGAGGGAAAAAGAAAAGAAAAGAAGGAAAGAAAAACAGAGAAATAAAACACATGTGCACATATTTTATAAAATGAAAGGAAAAAAGTAATGAAAAGTGCTCAAAATCAAGGAAAAGCATGGTTTACTTTTTAAAATTTTCTCACCTTTCGCGGCTGGTCTGTCGACCTCACTCATATATACGGGGGTGCCGTCGTATACTCTCGCACCGAGCGCTGATTTTCCACGACACGGTACTAATCCTACTGAAGGTTTCGTAAACTAAACTATTGATGTGTATGCAGTGAAGAAACCAAGGCTAATAGGCCTATGCTTGATTTAGAATCAGAAGTGTGAGAAAGAATGATAACTTTTTTGTTAAGATATTTCTGTGTGTGTTTGTTTTAGGACAAAAAATATTTGAGTTAATTTAAATCTTTTTAAAAACTTCTACATTAGTAACAAACAGTAACTACTGAATATAAGAAATAATAACAAAAATAGCTATTGTAAATAGCAGTTAAAGTTTAGTGTAAAATATTTTGCCAGTCTTTGTTTAATGCTTTAGATTAAATGAAACGATTGTTTTTTAATTATAATTTCACATTGAATATTTATCAGCAATTAATCTCAATATTAGGTAAGATGTGTGTGTGAATGGAATTGTTAAATATGCTGCTTTCTTGCAAAAATACAGAAAAACAACCCCTCCCCGAGGAGTTGACATTCCTCCCCGGGTGAAAATGTCTGAATTCAACACTGGCCCTGATTAGAGAAGAAGTAAACTGTTTCGAAATTTACGCAACTTGCAAATACCAAACCCTAGTAGTGCTAAAGTTGATGAGTTAGTGCCACTGTTACCACTGCGATAAGGGGAAAGAAGGGGAAGGACTGTTAAGATTCGCTAGCCAGGTTTTGTGTCAAAACACAGCGCCAAGCTACAGTAAACGGACAATACATCATAAAGTACGGTATATTGTGAAGGCGGCTTCTCCCCACTTCCGATGTTTAAGACTGTATCATGAAGGACGTGCTAGAGGATATGGTGGCAGGAAAAAGAAGGAGGAGACGAAATGATACTACAATTACTGGACGATATCAAAATTGAAAAATCACGCGTGCAGACGAAGTTAACCGAAGACTGTGGATCATGGAAGCTTCTGAGTTGCAGCAAGTGGTCTGCCAATAAAATATGATGATGATGATGATGATGACAAATGCAATGGTGAAATGGGAACTGAACCTCCCTAGTTTCTATACTCACTTCTGACACCTCAGACACACAATATCAGTCTGGAAACAGAAGAAGAATGAAAAGAAACCCCATTATATCCCTTCTAAACAAACGCGCAAGTTGTGACTTTAAATCACGTATAGTGACAGCCAACAAGATACAAATCATTGGTCGAGGAAACAAAACCAAACAGAATTATCAAACCCTGCTTCCTAAAGAAGCATGGGGGGGAGAACAAAGAGGCCTTTCATTCTGCTTTGTAAGCTCATAAAGTTATTTGTTATGAATGTTTTTGTCATTTTCATCTGTGTATTCAAAGTAAATAAGGCCCTTTTTAGACGTTATGATAAATCATCAAGGGTGGAGATTTTTTTATCATATGCAAGAGAGATATTTTCTATTCACACACGGCGATATCGCTCGGAGATATTCCTCACAGAGGTCAATAGAGTCTGACATCTTTCGGAGGTTATGTGAACTATTTCAGAAAAATACAGGGCCACGATGTTTGCTTGTGGTGTGTGTGTGTGCGTTTCTACCTGCCACTTGTGAAAGGACAATTCCTGTTTCTTGGTAATTTGTGTTCCCGCCGTAGTAAAATAAAGAGCTTGAAATGGAAAAGAACTATTATGCGGCTTTTGCAATTATCATGTCCGTAGCAATGATATAATTGTGTTTATGTTTAAAAAAGAAAAGAAATATAGAACGGTGTTGCCTATTTAGACACTTAAGAATCGTTAATAGTAAGCTGAAAGACGAGTGTCATTTTATTGCTGGGGTTTTTAAATCATTTTTTGTATTTGTGTCCACAGAATATATCTAAATTAAAAGATAAAATATACATTCTTGTCCCAAGTATTTAAATATACAACCCCCCCATATATATATATATATATATATATATATATATATATATATATATATATATATATACACCTTGTATACTAGGAATAATAGACGTGTCAACGTACCATATTTGAGATTAACAAAATCACAAAATAGCTATGAAGCCATGAGTGTGAGGTTATGTAATAAATTACCTATAGAAGTGACACAACTACCTATGGGTAGCTTCAAAAATAGATTATATTCTTGGTTAGTAAAAACACCATTTTATTCAATAGATGAGTTTTTTGAATACGATAATATTTAATTTTTGTAAGGTAATAATATTTAAGATATGTTATTGTGGTGAACTTTAGTACTTTAGCACTTATTGTAGATAATGAACAATCACTATTGCTGTACATTATTGTAGTAAGTTATAATTTGACGTTGCCTATGGCTATGTAGCTGATTCGACAATAAAATTTATTATTATTATATATTATTATAATCCGTAACTACGCAACTTCTCGTTAAATCTTTTAGGATTCATGGTATCTTTAGATACCATGGCGTAAGTGTTGTCTTTGACCGCTTAATTAGGTTCTATAACAGGTATTTAGGCCGGCTTTTTTTATTGGTCAAAAAAGGATGCATTTTGGAATCAGATGGTCATCTTGGTGGCTCCAAGTGGGGACAGAAAGAAGTGACTTATCCTTGAGGAAATTTCAAAACTTTTTCAAGCCTTTAGTTTCTAACATACCAGATTGAAACTTTGCACACGGATTGTGTGCACCTTTGAGTAGGCCTATTTCTCAATTCTTTAGATCCATGTGTACTCGGGCCCGAGGCTGAGGGTCGCAACTATTCCGAGGGGGCGATTTTTTCAGAAAAAATTCTGAATTTTACCAATTTTTCCGCTTTAAGTGTACGATATGCACATGTGAGTCATACCGTTGGAAAGGGCTTGTTATATTGAAGAAAATAGTGTTTGAACCATGACTCTAGGCCAAATAGTAACGACGCAGTAAATTTTTATAATATGATTGAGTTGATTTTGAGTTTAATGTCCTGTTCAGCAGTGATGCTATGTGAGACGTGGACCTACTGATTAACGTGGAATCCAAACCACATGAGCTCCCACTGGAAATCGAACCCGGGTCTCCCACGCCAAAGGCGCGTACGCTAACCGGTTAGTTATACGTGCGTGTGTGGCCTAAATTCAGACTTTCAAAAAAATTTTCATCCCTTTGTTTTCAAGATACAAGATTGAAATTTAGCACACGCATTGTGTACGTAATACGTATTTTCAAGAAATTTTCAGATCTCTACGTGAACCCAGGGCCGGGCCAGAGTCAGTGTCGGATGTAGAAGGTAAAAAATCGGGGAGCCAGCCAGACCCCAGACTATGATAGGTATATCATGACTTTACTATAAACTTTCAAAAATATATAAATAATAAATTATTTTTTGACTCAAAAAACTGGGGTCCTAGGCAGGGCATGATTTAGGGAGGTGCAAAAGTGCACGTGCACCCCCGCGTTGTTGTAAATATATCGACCGCGGTGGCTCAGTGGTAGAGCGTTCACCTCTGGTGCATGGGTTCCTGGTTCAAACCCTGCTCCCGCCAAGTGAACTTTGTGGTGGACAAACACCGTGTACGTGGGTTTCCTTCCACTTTCTTCATTCCACCATTTCATTCATTTCTCATTCTCACCGTCTCCTTTAGCCTAACCGTTATAACCGTGGGGCTAAAAACTAAAAAAAATCATTTCATTTCGTTGTAAATGTACACTACCTAAAGTAAGAAGCTAGCAGAGAGTTTTGCAAAATAAATAGTTTAAGTCAATTTTCTGAAGGTTGAAGGAAAAGAATTCATCGAAAACAGACACTTAGCTTTTCCAAAGGAATTTCTCATTCACATCACAGATAAAGCATTTAAAAAAACTCAAATTTAATTCAAATGTACTGGTAGTTATTGGTGCACCCCCTCAGAGAATCCTAGATCTAGGTCCCCCGGGCTAGAGCCGCCACTGGCCAAAGTGGTGAAGTGTTTCGGGGGGATCCTTTAAAAAAACCGGGTTTTCCCGAATTTTACGGTCCATGTGTATGATACGGACATGTGAGTGGTATCGTTGGAAAGGGTTTGTTATACTGAAGAAAACGGCGTTTGAACCATGATTCTAGGCCAAATAGTAACGATGCATTAAATTATATATATAATGTAAATTTTGCAGGATTTAAATTTAGCACACGTATTGTGTACATAACTACGTATTTTCATAAAAAAAATTCATATCCCTACGTGAACCCAGGCTCGAACTAGAGGGATGCAAAAATTTCGAAAAATCGAAAAATCTCCCAGTTTTCCTCGATTTTCCAGTTTCTGGTGTATAATACGGACAAAGAAGTAGTACAGTTGGAAAGGATGTTCTATTCTGAACAAAGTGAGATATAAAACATGATCCTATGATAAATGATCCCATGATCTTAACATATTTCAAATTCTATCGAATATCAAATTCATGGTGTATATTTCAAGGTGAAGTTTCCCCATCTATTCAATAAACTTGTATTTCAGCTCATAGAGGCAAATATTTTTGCTAACTTCATATACCCTGCATTTCATTGCAGTTTATTTTATTATAAACCATTACTTAATTCTACATATTATAGAATTGTTCATAATATTTGTCAAATTACCTCCGACATTTTCAACTATAAATGTATTTTTTTTTCATTTCTTTATATAACGAAATGTAATGCCATAGTGACATTTTGCACTATGCTCTCTCTTTCGTTACGAGCTAAAGGTGACTATTTTATTTCTAAACGAAAAATAAAATTAGTTATATTTAGTTCCAGAATTAAAGATGATGGAAACCAATGAGCTGACCACACACAAAACAACTTAAATCCATCTTCTTGACCATAGCTAATTAAGGACTACAATTGAAGAGCATTCAATTTATTTTTGAGATGTAAACATATTCGTAGTTTTTATTAATACTAAAATCTAGAACAGTTTTACGCTTGTAAAATTCTACTTCATTTTGTTCGCTTGACAATAAATATATAAATACTTGCAGAATATCGAATCACATCTTAAACTGTAACTATATTTTCCTGTTTACTGGAGTCCTGTCAGATCAATGAAAAAAAATTTTTAAAAAAAGTGGGACCCAATGAGCTACGGAATAAGATACACAAGTCACCTACTATATATATATATATACAGGGCCGGATTTAGGGGGTGCAAGGGTAAACGTGCACCCCCTTCCGTTGTAAATATACACTACCTAAAGTGAGAAGCTAGCAGAGAGTTTTGCAAAATCAATAGTTTAAGTCAATTTTCTGAAGGTTGAAGGAAAAGAATTCGAGACCAGACACTTAGCATTTCCAAAGGAATTCCTCATTCACATCACAGATGCCTAAAGGCATTTAAAAAACTCAAATTTAATTCAAATGTACTGGTAGTTATTAGTATATCCCCCTCAGAGATTCCTGGATCGGGCCCTATATATATCCGGGCCAGAGGTGGACAAAAAATCTAAAAACACTTCATACAGGACACGTAAGTTTGGCCCTCCACTGTACAACACGTGTTCCGGTTGCCGATCGTTCTTTTGTTTTTAATGTGTCATGTGGACCTTCCTCTTCCGTTAGCAGTAACAAGTTCACCTGTGAGTGTCGTGGTGTGAAAGTGGTGCGGTAAAATGGGCGACCTGACAGACTTCCAAAGAGGCATGATCGTTGGTGCCCGTCTGGTTGGAGCTACTGTCAGATAGGGACCGGAGAGCATTAAAAAGGATTGTAGCAGCTAAAAAAGAATACCACTGTAATGAAAATTACGTCTGAACTCAATTCCGGCCTATAGAACCTGGTTTCATCGAAAACAGAGCCCGGCGGGAACTTCATAAAATGAAAATTCATGGCAGGGCCGCTATCGCCAATCCCCTAGTCACAGCAGTAAATGCGAAGAGGCGTATCCAGTGGTGCAAGGACCACAAGGCGTGGACTTATGAGCAGTGGAAACACGTAATGTGGTCCGATGAATCAACCTTCACCTTGTTTCCAACAACCAGTCGTGTTTACGTATGGAGAACACCGTCGCAGGCCTAGGATACAGACTGTCTGCTCCCAACTGTAAAGCATGGGGGTGATTCTGTTACAGTATGGACAGTGATATCGTGGTTTTCTGCAGGTCCCATCATAGCCCTGCATGGAATGATGAATACTAAGGAGTATGAGGCCATTTTTGGGGACCAGGTTCTACCCATTGCCCAAATATTGTTCCCTGGTGGTACAAAATTCCACACACCACGATTCAGGAGCTCTATACGTCCATTCCACGTCGGATCCAATCTGTTTTGGACGGAAAAAGAGGCCGCACACCATACTAGGTATGATTTTCACACTTTTGTAAACGTTTTAGATTTTTGTCCAATCCTCACTATATATATATATATATATATATATATATATATATATATATATATATATATATATATATCGGGTGAAGCATTTAAAATTGTTTTTGGGAATATCTTGAAAACTGCAAATCGGATTTTAAAAAAGTTGCAACAAAAGTTGTTCGCCTCGAAGGGGAACATCTAAAGATACCACATGCGACCCCCTGCCCCTACCACCCGGGGGAGGGAGGGGCAACTTTGAAATCTTAAATAGGAACCCCCATTTTTATCGCATATTCTGATTCTCCGTGAAAAAATACGTAACTTCTGTATTGAACATTTTTTCGTTACGTGATAGATGGCGCTGTAATCGACAAAAACAAACATAGTACAAACGAATGACCTAGTTTTTGTTTCAATTTTCTAAAGTCGGGGCTATCTTGCCAGATTATTAATATTCAAAGTCTAGTTTGGATTTTAGTCATATTTTCCGTTTACCATTTTTCCATTGCTTACTTTTATTTATTTTATTCATGTTTATTTTCCTTTGCAATTAGTATAAATTAGTTAACGTATAAGTGTAATTAGTTATCATTATTGTATTTTTTCCTTTCATTAATTATTTCATAATACAATTATGTTATTACTGGTGAGCTTATGTCCGCGACCCATACCTTATATATATATATATATATATATATATATATATATATATATATATATATATATATATATATATATACAGGCGCGGATCCAAGGCAGGGGCTATAGGGGCTATAGCCCCCCCTTCTTGGCGCTCAGGTATACACTGGATAAAAGGGCTTCAATCCTGCTTTACACAGGATAAAGCGGCAAACTATGGTTTAACCCCTCCCTTGATCATATCCTGGATCCGCCAGTATATATATATATATATATATATTTGTATACCTTTCGAGTCGTCGTCTGGAGACATAAATTGCACTATGTAGCAACGTCGCAAATAAAGAACCATAGATTTAGATGTATCAATCTATCAAATAGTTATATCGATTCTTTTCTAGATGGCAACTAAAGTCGATATTGATTGATACTGGCATCACTTATTAGTGAAGCAATCGATTTAACGCTTTGTTGTATTCGTAGAGTAATGCCAATGGCTTCAAGTTACTCTGCGACGTTACCACATAGTAAAATTTTGATTACCCATAGAGCCTGAAGGAGGCCCCGGAGGGTATTTCATCATACAACATTTTCGCTTTATTGTGACCTGCAGAAGAGTGCTCTGTGGTCCGTAGGCACCATTTTTAGAACACCCATAGTTTATATTATAATAATCTTAAGTGTTCTTGGAAGAAGATAAACCTTTCTAGCCTAATGGTTACTATTGGTTAAAGAGCTCGCCTTTGGTTAAAATATTTAATCTGACATTGTAAATTAAAATACAATTTATATAGAAGTGAAATAAGTATGAAGCATATATATATTCAAAATTCGAAATTCTAGTTATGAAGTATCTATATACGATTTCTGAATTCGGAATTGAGTTGAGTTGAGTTGATTTTGGGTTTTACGTCCCGTTCAGCAATAACAGGAGGTAAGCACTAAAACGCTTGATTGACAAACCAGAGTAAGAACTGAAAAATAAAACAATATTGAATAGGTCTACAACAAGGGTGGCCCTTTCTTAAGTTTGAGCGCTACTTTTCATTTCTGAAATCACTAGCGATCTACTGATTAAAATATAGACTAATAATGAGGACGTAATGGACAGTAAAAAAAAAAAAGGAAATAGGATTCATAAAATTAAGATTATTTAAATATTTAAAAAACTAATTAATTCATTTTGATTTTCTCAGAAACGTTCATTTGTTATCAGAAACTAGCAATCAGTCCATCGAGATTGGTATGCTTGATTGATACAAACAGTAAGACAGACCACTTAAGAGAAGTGGAATTGCAAACGAAACCAACTTTTATTGTCAAAATTGTCAGCATCTGAAACAGCATTAAGGACTACATGCGAACCATAAATGAATCAATTACAAAACTAATAACTTTTTATCACTAGGAATGAGGAGATTTATTATTAATAGATATTTGTCATAATATATATATGTCTCTGTGTGTGTGTGTGCGTGCCTGCAACTCAAAGAAAATAAACGAAGTAAGTAGTGGAACGTAAGATTGAGTGGAGTTGACGCAATGTTTATCGTAGGTGAGGTCCAGGATTCGATTTTGCGAATATGCTTCCGTTAAGCAGTAGATTCGAGCTCCCATAGCATCAACAGTAAACACTCATCGGTATAGCACAATACTCTACATCAGTAACTTTAAAACAAACATTATAAGGAAAATAGCATCGGCAAGATTTATCACTGCTTTTCTTCTGGTCAGATGCGCGCGCTTTGGAAAGTTGATGCTTAAGGTGATCTGGTACCCCTAGCAACCTTGAAAGTTAGTCCATTTAAAAAGCATTGCAAAGTTTTTCACTATTTTCTTCTTTATTATTAAAGTTACAAACGTCAAAATTTGAACAAACCTAGAGGAGACACATATCTATGCCTTGTGTGTTTTAGATTTTGAAAAAAACACAGTAAGGAAACTTTTATCTTCAACTTTGAAAACATGGCAACAGTAAGACCTGAACTCCCTGCGACGGTATAGTTTTTCCTTTCCGCCCGAGTCGAGCGGCAAGTTCAGTTCTCTGCCTCGCTCAAGTTGTTCCAATCAGGTGACTCATAAACAGCGGTACAACCGAAACCTTCTTTTCTCATCTCTCTCCCTCTCTCTTTTTTTCTTTCTTTTCATTCTGCGAATTCCTGGAAGGGTAGTTGTCACTTGTCAGCTTACCATTTCCGCAAAATAACATAGTATAGATGTCAATTTGTGATCTTTGGGAAAGATTATAGAAAAAAATATTGTTGGAATCAATCTAGGACAAAATTACCCTTTGAAAGCGAGGTCGAAACCGTCTCTTCAGAAATAATTGAGAGATATTTACATGAATAATTTTTGAGGGAAATATGATCAAGTGAAATGGCATGTGGGCAAAATTCCTAGGGCCTGCTTTTTTAAAAATCACTTTCGTTCTTTGTTCCCTGTCCACATGGCCACTTCTATACTATCCCCTAGAACTTTTTTTTTTTAAATTTTTCATGCACATGTCCGGTGACAATACAATATTGTATAAATTACCATATACTCATGTGTAATGTCTATATCTCCCTTTTCCTGGAAGCGGAGAAGGAAAAAAATATAGATCCATGAAATGTTCACACTAGCATTTCCTAATTCTAGATTTTTTTTCTAATAAATGAAGTTCGCAAGGCGCCTGAAGGCTGTGAGATTCTACCTGGGTATCATGTGCATAGATACACCCTTCAAATTCGTATGAAATATCTTGTGCAAACTTTCATTGTGAGTTCGAACAGAAGAGAACCAAGTTTGATAAAGCTGGGTAACGGCTCACGCAACATTTTATGTTCTTTGTAAGTAAATAATGTTGGATTATTTTAAAATTGAGCATGATTAGGGATGCGCACGAGACAAGATTTGTGGTTGTCTCGTCTCGAAAATTTGCTGTAAAAGTGATGTCTTGACTCGAAAAATGTATATTTCTCTATTGGAAAAGCCGTGTCTCGACTCGTCTCGTGCGCATACCTAAGCATGATTTAGTAGTAAATTTATTTTGCATTATACAAATTTGTTTAAATTATGTAATATCTGTGAAAACCTTGTTGACCAGGCTCGCAACCAGCTACTGAAGTTTGGGGAGCATAGATATGCTAGGGGGGCAATCGTAACAATTCTGGGTCTCCGTATCAATGTCATAGGATGCATTGTGGTTTGAGGGGCTAAAAAATTTAGGAAGGGAGCAGGCCCCCTAACCCCCGCCGTAGTTGCACAAATATGTAAGAGATTCCTCAGTACCAGTACTTTATTTCACAAAATAAACACCACTACTTTATTTCGCAAAAAAATTCTTCACTACGTTATATAAAAATTGGATAACTCGACAGGTCAGTGTGGGAATTGAATATTTTTCCCAGGGCGGATGAATTTCACTCATATACCCACCCAGCCATCACACACGTAAGAGTGGGGAAAAGTTATTGCTGTCTGAAATGAAAATTTTCTCTTGCAGGGGGATAAAAATTTCTCAGAGGAGAAATCCCTGGCATCCCCTCGTCAATTAGCACACTAGGACGGGCCTCTCACAATTTATAAGGAAATCGACGCAAAAGGCTGTAAGATGACATTTTTCATACCTTTTCTTTTTACATGACATATTTTCGACTCCAGACGACACAGGGACGGATCCAGGATGGATTCCTGAGGGATGGGGTAGCGGTGAGTTGTAACACTGCTACTTAGGGTTACTTTAGTTTTATTATGTACAGACTTGAACTTTTGCATCACTGGTGCTTGTGCCATTGGAGGTGGCGAACGACCCTTCCCTCAGGATCCGCCTACAAGTCTCTATGCCATCCCTACAGGATAAAATAAGATTCATAAGAATGTTTTCCATTTATGTTTGAAGGCATACGCGTAGCCAGAAATATTCGTTAGTCGAGTTTAAATATAGAGCCCATAATAATAATAATAATAATAATAATAATAATAATAATAATAATAATAATAATACCCGCTTAGTATTGTGTTTCGTAGAACAGATGTAGACTTCTTCCTCTGACACTGTCCGTCTCCATATAAACATTTCCCACCCCCACCCCCACATCTTTAGATTCCAATCAGTCTCGGTGGTCCGTCTCTCTGTTTATTGTTAATTTCACTGGAATGCATTTCTTTATAGTCTTCAATCTTTGCATAAAATTAACAGCTCTCACCTAAAAGATGTATGGTGTAGTGTGCGACGCAATACTTCCCTGTGGGAAACCCTGGAAATGTACGTATTGCAATCGGGCATCTCACTTGAGTCTCCCGTTTAATCAGTAAGTACGCTGGGAATTTTATTTTGTGAGGTGTTCAAAACCCAACAGGGAGAGCATTTAGAATAGTGATACATATTTTTACAGAAACGCAAAGGAAGCAATATATTTTGTTACGACCAGAGATGTGTGTAAAGAAAGTTTGGTTGGTGTTAGGGGGTGTTTATGGGGTTGGGAAAGATTTTAAACAAAGAAACTTCATTTCCTAGCCTTCTCTGAATTACAGGGATGCCCACAGTCAGGTTTTGGGGCACAGGTTGCACCTATGATTTTTTTTTTTTTTTTTTTTTTTGAGAAGGGACATAATTTGTCATTGAAAGTGGAACAATCGAATTTTAATTATACCACAATGATGCTTTTATGAACACGAGTGGCGTATTTAGGAATTTGTTTCGGGAATGGGTATGCACAATACGAGAATAAGCACTTATATTTTTCCTTTTAGGTGCCGACAAATTTTAATGAAGTTGTGAATATAACAAATTTATTTCGGGGGGGGGGGATTGAGCTCGATAGCCACCGACTGATGAACACTAAGTATGAAGGAGAACTTAGCATGAATAACATTTTTAAATAAGTAATTGTCATAATAAAGAATGGTAAATTTGGGGGGAGGACAGTAAATGGGAAGAATGGTAACCTTCAGGGGAAAATAGGGACCTCTGTCTGGGTGTGTATATTCTCTACTCATTTACATTTTTAAACATTGTGATGTGTCGTCGTACGTATATGTAAGCACCTTCTCCACAAAGGAAGATTGTTGTTGATCCAGGATGAAAGCTAAAATATTCTAATTTCAATAGATATGAAAGGAGGGATTACAACCTGTACCAACACATCTTAAAGTACGCCACTGTTTGAAAGTATTTCTTTACTAATGTACATACTTTCCAAGAGCTTCAGTTTGATGTGTTAGGTCCTATATATTGTTTCTAGCTATTTTTATCATTTTTAGAAAATATTTTTTCTGCATTTATATGCTTATCTATCTATATTTATCTCTCTCTCTCTCTCTCTCTCTCTCTCTATATATATATATATATATATATATATATATATATATATATATATATATATATATATATATATATATATATATTTTATTATATTTTATTATATTATATTATATTATATTATATTATATTATATTACTTCTATCTGTTTACCTGTCTATCAACCATTCGATTTATCATCTTTCATTCAAGATTTAAATACTGCATTGAAATAAAGCTACATAGAAACGGAAGAAATAACCACAGAAATATGAAACACAATAGCACTTCTTTCTTCTCTTTTCTTATGTTTCTGAAGCCGAAAGTCGTTGCGATATTTTTCCTCGGTCGGCAGGAATATCTCGCTTTCCGTTGTCTTTTCACGGCACAGACATTTGTACTGCTATCCCTCCTGCTGTCACTCATAAAGTGATTATCCGTCGGTATTCACATTTCAAGCAACCACGACTCGAAGGACAGGCAGAAAGACGACCGCTAAACGCGGACAGGGAGGTTCACACAGGAGTCAATAGACATTTCAACAAAAGGAGACACCAACTCAAAATTTGAGTGGGAGGGTTACATCTGCGTTGCCAAGTTTTTAAAATCAAACATGGAAGCTTTTTTACTGTGTTTTTTTCAAAATCTAAAACACACAAGACATAGATATGTGTCTCCTCTAGGTTTGTTCAAATTTTGACGTTTGTAACTTTAATAATAAAGAAGAAAATAGTGAAAAACTTTGCAATGCTTTTTAAATGGACTAACTTTCAAGGTTGCTAGGGGTACCAGATCACCTTAACACTAAAAGTCATAAAATCTAAATGAAGAAAGATATTGACCTGCAAATTGTTTTAAAAATAATTTCAATCTTTTCTCAATATTTTTTTCGCTTTGCACCCCCATCTAACCTGAAAAATAAAAAAGTTTCTCACTAGTCAACTTTTTAGATATTGCATTACAATAGTATATGCACTTTCTCTTACATTTTATTTTTTATTTTAAAATTCAAAAAGTTTTTTTGAATGCAAACTTTTCCAACATTGGCACCAAATATGGTCTTAATAGCTGTATAAGTTTCAATGTTGTATCTCTTATAGTTCCGAACTTATGACGTGATATATTTAACGCGACGTTAGAATTTGCCATTAGCAAGATTTCACTCTTTCAATTTATTTCAATACTTGAAAATTCTTCTCGATGTGAGAAAAACAGATTATTTGATAGAGAATACAATGTTCTACAATAATTTATTCATACCTAGTAAAATAAACTATTTCTAAAATTCAGGCTAAGTTTGGCAACAATGGGCATAAGGAAAAGCATTGCCATTTACTCCTGTACTGCAAATTAAGGGTGGGACGCTCTATAGAATAGCAGTTAAAAAATGAACGCTTGTGTGAAATTAAATTATTCTGTTCTCGTCATAATCTGTTCTAGCCTAATTGATTTCAAATAGCCATTTTTTAAAAAAAAGATATAGGTATAATTTATTTTATGTTTGGGACAAGTTCACTTTCAAGGCTGTGTAATTTTCAATTCTCCTTTTCTTGACTAGATTCAGAACTTAATAGAAAGCTCCATGTGGACACATTCTGAACAAGATAGCACCTTAAGCAATTTGTAGAATGACAAAATTAGTACCTAAAGACAATCCGCCTTATGCAGAGTCGTTTTGACGTATGATTAGCGCCATACTAAACGCCTGACTACTGCAGGAAACATATATGTATTAATCGAACTCTTTAGTATGGGACTAATCACGCTTCAGAACGACTCTGCATAAGGCACAATGTGTTTACGTTTTTCTTGTATACAAAAATTGCTTATTGTTTCACGTTCACACAAAAAAATAGAAAAAATAATTTCGAATTCCATTGCTGCAGAACGTACTATACGACGTGTGATCAAGATGTACGGCGAATAATTTTATTGAAAAAAAAGTAGTAAGCTTACATGGAATTTGATTTAAGCTTCTTGAAAGTGCTCTCCTTGGATACTGGTTAGCAATACACTTAGCCCTATCCCAACGTTGAATCCACGGTTGGCAGGGGCGTAAATAAGGGCCCCGCAGACTCCGCATTTTGGGGACCCCAAGCCATCACGGGACCCCCAAATCTTGATGTAGGACGTAGAGAAGGGGCTCCATTCCACGTTGTCTGCGGAGTGGCCCCCAAGCCCTTAGTTACGCCACTGACGGCTGGAAGTATTTCTGGAATGATTCTTTTCTAAGGGCGTTCAGCTGCTCTGTCCTGGCCCTCTTAATGTCAGGAATGGTATCAAAACGTTTTGCTTTAAGCACAATTTTAATATCTGCGAAAAGTCCGAAATCGCCTGGTGCTATATCTGGAGAGTACAAAGAATGTAAGCAAACAGGAAATTTTTTTCGGCCAAAAACCCACTGATCAAAAGCAAGGTGTTGGACTGCGCTTTTTCGTGGTGAAGAAGGAAACCATTTGCCCATTTAATCAGCGGTTGAAATGCTTTTCTCGGATCCACACAAAACGTTTAGTTGTTCGGAAAGCTCTCAAATAGTCATTCGCCTGTTTGAACAAATCATTTGTACCACTTTTTGCACGTTTTCATCTGTTTTTGACGTCGAAGGACGTCTCGATTGTTTCTCATTTTCAACCGACTCCTTGCCGCTTTTGAATCGCTCATAAAACTCGTAAACAGTTTTCAGTGCTACCGCTTCATTGCCATACACTGATTTTGACATTTCGTGAGCTTTTTTGGAACTTTTTTGTAGCTTAGAGAAAAAAAGAACAATTTTGCCGCACGACAGACACATTTAACACGTCCTTGCTCTAATAATAATAATAATAATAATAATAATAATAATAATAATAACTAATTACTAATTAAATGAACTGTGTTAGTGTTTATTTTCGAGCAAGAATGGAGATGGCATAGTGGATGGGTGGTAGAGTGCTTACGTCTGGAGCGTGATGTCCCTGGCTCAATTCCCGGAGAAGTAAGCCTGTAGTTGGCAACATCGTGTCCGTGAGTTTTCTCGGGGGTACTCCCATTTCCTCCCACTTTCTTATTCCACCAATTATTCCATCACGATTCACTTGCTTTAATCATCCGTCTCCCATAGCCTGAATGGTATAATTGTGGAACGTTAAACTGGAAGATTTCATTTGATTTTGTTTTCGAGCGACAATCCGGGAGAAGAGAATATGGCGACCATGAAAAAAAAAAAAGATTTCTAGAACTCTTCAAATAATCTGCACTTGATAGGGACGGTCCTCAGATTACTACGCTGAGATACAATAATAATAATAATAATAATAATAATAATAATAATAATAATAATAATAATAATAATAATAATAATAATAATCAGTGGCGCATTTAGAGGAAGGGCTATCAGACTTAAGTACCCCGAAATTAATTTGTTAGTTTTTCGCATTCCACACCATTTCTAAGAATTTCATTGACTTTCCATTTTCTTATGCTCTTTATTCAGAAATAATACTGTATTTATCAAAATCCATTCCATGTAAGAATGCGTTCCTTTTTCTTTCTTTCTTTCGTCCATTCTACTGTTCTGTTTCTTTTTCTTAGTTGTTACTTTTTTTCGTTTTTTCTATCATACTTTCGACCGTTGTTAGTTGTGATTCAAGTCGGCCGTCGTCAGTAGCACCAAAACTAAGAGGAGCTGATAAGTGAAACTGATGTTCCACACCAACTTGCAGGGATATTAACATAACGGGACTTTAGTTACTATAGTATAGGAATATTTACATCGTTTAGTTATAAAGAAAGGTAAATGTTTGAATTAAAGAAAATCAAGAGGCCTGAATAAGTAGCTCGGAAAAGTAAGTAGTCCAAGAGGATGCTTCCTTTTTCTTCTATGAATAGAATAAAAGGTTAGATTCGCCGATAAATTTTTGTGCGTATCGTATCACATAAGATTCACCGGACTGCAATACCTGCCATTAAAACTGAAATCAGTATATTTCAGATTCAACTTGTCTCAACATTTTCGTTCAGGTAAAATTGTACACAGATAAATCTGAGATATTACAAATATTCAACGGGTGTTTGCAGGAGCGTCATTTCAGATTTGCCTGCGGGAAAGGGTAACATACTCCACTAACATACGAAAAATCTTTGAGTTTTACGTCCCACGGTTATGCCGGTTAGGCTAAAGGTGACGGTGATGATGAGTAATGAATGAAATGGTGGAATGAAGAAAGTGGGAGGAACCGGGAGAACCCCGAGAAAACTCACACACACGGTGTTTGTCCACCACAAAGTTCACTTGGCGGTGGCTGGGATCAAACCCGGGACCCCAAGCGCCAGAGGTAAACGCTCTACCACTGAGCCACCGCGGCCCCCACTAACATACGAGTTTCAAGTTGTTTCCTAGTATAATATATTACTAGAAATCGAATAAAATATATTTACGTGTAATTCTCAAACTCAGGTGGGGAGCTCCTTCGTGGCTAAGCGGTTAGTGTACGCGCTTTTGTCATGGGAGACTTGGGTTTGATTCCCGGTGGGAGCTCCTGTGGTTCGGAATCCACGTTAATCAGTAGGTCCCGTCTCATATAGCCTTACTGCTGAAAGGGGTGTTAAACTCAAAATTAAGTCAAACTCAGGTGGGCAATTGCCCCCTGCTCCCCCGAGTTGTGCATAGAATCCCCAAACAAAATCCTAAATACGCCACTGATAATAATAATAATAATAATAATAATAATAATAATAATAATAATAATAATAATAATAATAATAATAATAATAATAATAATGAAAATAATAATAATAATAAGAAGAAGGTGCATCTTCTAAAATTCCTAGCTCTGATAAGGCTTCGTAGTACAGAAAGGAAGAAGAGAATATCGTAAGCATGGTAACATATAAGCTTTGTTTCAGTGCTGTGTCTCGATTTTTCTGTCCATTTGTGTCTCTTGCAAACAGTGAGGTCAAAGCACAAACGAACCAGGTGTCCGATTGGCTTTTTTTTTTAATCTTAAAAGCAACAAAAGTGTGCGTAGGATGAAGGAGGGTGATCCTGTCACACTCTCGTACGTGACCGCGTTGCTACTTTACATGAATCTAGGAAAGATCTAGAAGAAAACAGAACAGACTTCCATAACATTTTTTTTTCTTTTGCTTTGTTTGATTTTTTTTATTGTATTTCATGTTGCTGTCAAGTGAAGAAAGAATAACGAGATACATGTAGCGGAAACTGGCAGTGACAAAAGATTCGTTGTTTTGAAGTTTTAGCAACGTATCCATTTTTAATCCTTCGCTTTCTTTTTTTTATTTTTTTATTTTTCTTTTTCTTTCTTCAGTTTTTTTTTACAATTACCAATTAGATTAGGTACATGTATGGAAAACTAAATACCTGGAAGTTCGTCGAGATCCTAATACGGCAAATTATGGATGCGTTAAAATTTCAAATAATACTTTTGATAAAGTGGATACTTTCAAATATCTAGGATCAGTTTTAACAGACCAAAGCCATATTCACGAAGAAATTAAATGTCGACCAAAAGCAGGGAATTCGTGTTATTATTTAGTTCAAAACCGTTTGTCGCCGCGATTTCTCTCAAGGAATTTGAAGCTTCAAATATATAAAACGATAATCATGCCTATTGTTATCAATGGTTGCAAAACATGGTCGCTTACTTTGAGGTAGAACTTATACTGAAAGTATTTGTGAATAAAATCCTGAGACGAATATTCGGACGCAAAAAGAATGGGAATAGGGAATTGCGAAAACTTCATAACGAGGAACTACATAATTTATACCAGTGGTTCTCAAACTTTCCGATAACGCGGACCCCCTGTGCATTCGGAAAGTGATCCGCGGACCCCTTGGAATGCTATCTGAAATTTCACATGGCATTAAAAATATACTAATTGGAATTACCACTCACAAGAAAAACATCAAGAAAAATATTGCAGTAAGTAATTTATTCTAAAGATACATGATTGTTTCCTAGTGAACGAAATTTCAATTGAAAATACAACTTTCAAGACTGAAAATCAATGTATTTTTTTTTCTTTGAAAAAAAAAAAGGAATTCACTGGATAAACAATGTTCTCAAGTGTGGGATCACTAATATGAGGAATGAATTTCTTTCTGTTTTTCCGAAATTGCACTGAAATCCGGAATAAAATTTGTCACCATCAATCTTAGGTCCGATTCCACATTAAGACAATTTCGCTTTCTATTCAGGCTTTAATACTGCAAAGAGCAGAAAGGGTCTGTTCACATAAGTAAGTGGTAGAGAAAGACATCAAATGTTGCAATGCCTTTTTAGACAACTCTTCATACTCACAGGGCAGAAATTTAGTAAAGTAAGAAAACATTTAAATTTACAAACGTAAGTATAATCTCTAATTGTTTTCTTGTTAGTAACTAAAAAAAACACTTCTTGCATAACAGCTTTGAGTTCCATTTTATTATAACACATTCCAATTTTTAGGCATCGTGGACCCCCTGGCTATGTCCCACGGACCCCAGGGGTCCGCGTACCCCACTTTGAGAACCACTGATTTATACCGTTTACCACATATTGTTAGGGTCATAAAATCTAGGAGGCTCAGGTGGGCATTTAATATAGCCAGAATGGAAGAAGGTACGAACGCTTTCAAAGTTTTAACTGCAAATCCAATTGGGAAACGACCATTAGGAAGGCCTAGGCGCAGATGGGAGAATAATATTAAGATGGATGTCGCAGATATTTGAATCCAAAGTAAAAACTGGATCCAGTTGGCTAACGATAGAAGTTAGTGGAGAGCATTTGTGAATGCGGCATTGAACCTCCGGGTCTCATCGCCAATAGAGTTAGTTAGATGTATAGAATCTGATTGAGCTTTCTCGTGGCTAAGGATTATTTTATGCGCCTTTAGTATAGAAGACATAGGTTGATTCCCAGCTAAGTCGTAAGTGCAAGTCTCATAGAACCTCGCTGCTGGAAAGGACGATAAACTGAAATCAGGTTTAAAAGAGAAAAAAGAAATGGCTCGTTCCTTTAGCTTTTGGAGAACGTAGGGTTTCCAAATTTGAAAATTAAAAAAGGGGCTACGATTCAGAAAAAAAAAGATACATTTATAATTAATCACTTTTATATTTTTGATCTATGTAATTCGCAAGAAATCTTTCACAGAATAGGCCTAGTATCATAATATTCAATGTAATGTATCTTCTTCACGTATCAGTCTTTACAACAGTATATAGAGATGCTGGGATCAGTAAAGCTAAAGTTGAAAGTTGGTGCTTTATACAGGGTGTTTCAAAACAACACGGACAACGTTTGGGAGGTGATTCCTGACAAAAAATAAGACAAGAAGTATAGACCTACCTAAGTGCACAAACGCTTCCTTTCGTAATTATAGGCTGCCGTAACTTTAAAAAATGAACTTTAAAGGTCCATAGCTTCAGAACTATGGGTTCTACCGTAGTCGAGTGGAGACTTGACTTAGGAACTAACATGTACCCTATCCAAATATCCAACTTTCAGAATCCTAAGGTACTCACGCAACAATTTTTATAGAGGGAGTTTGGCTCCGAGCTTATAATTTGAAAGTACTCATTAACTACCTCTATAAAAATTGTTGCGGAAGTACCGCAGGATTCTGAAACATGGATATTTGGATAGGGCACATAGTTCCTAAGTGAAATCTTGACCCGACTGTGGTAGGTCCCATACTTTTGGAGCTATGGACCTTTAAAGTTCATTTTTTTCATGTTTTCGGCAGCCTATAACTCCGAAAGGAAGTATTTGTGCACACAGGTTGGTCTATACTTTTTGTCTTACCTTCGTGTCAGGAATCACCACTTAAATGTTGTGGATGTTCTTTTGAATCACCCTATATACAGGGGGTCTCAAAAGTCCCCTGACAGAGAGTAACTCTGTTATTATCAGAGTTACAACAAAATGTAAGAGGAAAAAACCATCTCCAAATATGATGTTTTCGACCTAAAGTGAAGGATTTCTTTTTTAATCGGACGAGCCGTTTGAGCTGTAAACTATTTATGTGCCCAATGTTAAATGAAAATGCAATGTTTCCATTTACTTGGACCTACAACATAAGTGAATGAAGTTACTGTCTTTTATGCTAACGTGTCTATGCCCATCCCCCATTTCAAACAGGAACTTCATTCACTCATGTTGTGGGTCCAGGTAAATGGAAACATTGCATTTTCATTTAACATTGGGCACATAAATAGTTTACAGCTCAAACGGCTCGTCCGATTAAAAAAGAAATCCTTCACTTTAGGTCGAAAACATCATATTTGGAGATGGTTTTTTCCTCTTACATTTTGTTGTAACTCTGATAATAACAGAGTTAACCTATGTCAGGGGACTTTTGAGAGACCCTGTAAATCCATAGACTTAGTAACTTAATGGAAACATGTCAGATACTTATTTTGGCAACGGCCAGGCGGCGACCGCAACGACGAGATCTTAGTGGTAGTGTGTTAGGGCAAACTAAGTACTACATCAAGAGCAGAAGAATAGCGGTGTGCAGTGAACCGAATAGAGAGTAGTGATGCCAATCTGAAATTTTATAAAATCTCTCTAGAGAGGTAGAAATTCCCACTTTGGTCTGGAATTTCCCATACTACAAAATTTATAAAATATGAAAAGTGAAAGTACTGCATGTCGCAGTCACTTTCTTCAATACATTTAAGTGTATTCAGACTTCTACGTTAATCAAATAATTTACAAATAAGTAATTATAAGAGGTAATTGAAATCTGACAATTAGCAGTGATTTCACGTTTATTAAAGACTCAGTATTCTATTCAGGCCCGGATTGGCCAGGGCCCGAGAGCAGAAATTCCTGCCGGGGCCCTCTCTAAATATTTCTTATTTATTGAACGAATTCCCAGATAAGCATAACTTTGCCATTTTACACAGGGAAATGTTAACATACAGGGGAAAAGGAACAAGAACTAAAAAAGAAAGTAAAGAAAACAGTGTCAAAAAATAACGCAAAAATAATATTATTTCGCCAAAACGCATTTAATTGTTTTTTCAAACACCGGGTAGCTTGTAAAAATGTCCATATCTGTTCTTAAATTATTATAACAGTTCGGCATTCTGTAAAAAAAAAAAAAAAAAAAAAAAAAAAAAAAAAAAAAAAAAACTATTATACAATCCTGTTTGGGGCCTAGTAAAAACATATTTCAACAATATGACGAATGAGGCCCCAGTATCATATTGTCTAAATGTGTATTGGGGCCACATGAATGCCGAAATGAGACTAACTTTAAAGAAGTCCTGCTGGGACCATAGGCGTGCGCAATGTGGATGCCATGGGTGCCTTGGCACCCCCATTAGACAAACTTTTTTATGTAGAATTATTACAAACTGAGAAGAGATTACGTGTAAATTATTTCCCGTCTGCGTGTGTGCCGTGCGTCGCTGGCGCAGCGTCGGGTGCAACGACGCTATCTTTTCTTAGGGGAAAGGGGGAGAGGACGACATTCCATATGGTGGTACTTTAGATCTGGCACCCACATTCCCAATGTCCTGCGCGCGCTAGTGACTGGGACCCTCTGTTAGTCGTTTGACAAATTATTGTAACACCATACAGGAACAGAATAGGTCCCAACGCTGGAGCCCCATTGCCACGCGCTTTATGAAGAAAAGCCCCCCTCATCTCAAAGGTTTTATAAGACTCTGTAATTTAGAATATTTTGTGAAACTCCTACATAGTACATGAAAAAGGAAGATGGGGCCCCGAATTGATGCAGAGTTAGCGTAGGTCAATGAAAATTTGACCCACGACCCACCATACACCGTGACCCATGACCCACTGATCCACTCTGACCCACGACTCACATGACCCACTCTGACCCACCGCCCACCATGAACCAATCTTATCCACTGTAACCTACTCTGACTCACCAAAATCCATCGTCATCAACTCTGAACATGATTCACGGCCTCTTCTGTACTGGGGGGGGGGGCGGTGGCTCAGTGGTAGAGCGTTCACCTCCGGTGCTTGGGGTCCTTGGTTCGATCCCAGCTCGCGCCGTGTGGACCTTGTGGTGGACAAACACCGTGCTCGTGGGTTTTCTCGGAATTCTCCCGTTTCCTCCCACTTTCGTCATTCCACCATTTTCACTCATCTCTCATCATCACCGTCTCCTTTTGCCTAACCGGCATAACCGTGGGACGTAAAACTTAAAGATTTCATTTCATTTTCATTTTTCTTCTGTACTGACTAAAGAGTTTACACTTGTAATAAAACAAGACGGTGAAATTGTCACTAATCGGAGTTTGAATTTCTAGTCATTCGCTCAAGCATCACTCTATTACAATAACGGTGGATCTTTACAATACCAAATGGTAAAGTATTTATCAGTGAGGAAATTGAAACACTTCGAGGTGGGGGAAAATTAGTGTGTGCCTAAAATATACTTGTACTAAGAGAGTATTCTTGCAAGTGTTAATTTCTCAACGCATTCCAAAAGAAACTTCTGTTCACAGGAAAATACCTCTGTACAATATGGAAAAGTTATGGTTTCTCAGTTCACAGTATTTTTTTCACAAAAGACGAAAAATCAGTTTTTCATAGTGCATAAAGGTGCTCGGGTAAAATATGCTCATAATTGCAATTTGTGTAATCACTAAAACACCACGTTAAATTTAAGTTACAAATATGCATAATTGCAATTATCATGAATATTTATTCCAAGTAGTTTACCTAAAGCAAAGAAGAGACTTATTAAAAATTAGGTACAAAGTTGAATAGCACAAATAAGCTATTAGTAATACAAGTATACATTTTCCGTAACTCGTAATTTTCCACGAATGTCTAATAACAAATTTTACCACCCAAGTGAGATTTATACCACTTGACACTATGGTTCGGAACTCATGACTATCATATTTGTGTTACAAGGTTATTTTCTAAAGACAGCTGTTTATTAGTCTAAAATCTAAACTCAGCAATACAGCCCATAGGGCCCTGGACATGCCAGCTGGTAAACATTCACAACCTAGAAGATCGTGATCAGTGCAATGACATCAAACAATCCTTTCGTCTTTCTTGGCCAGAGATCGCTACCACTTTATTCGGATAGTTCTCCATTTCTTTCACGATGTTGACTCAACTTCGGAAGTTGTGAGCTTACACTGGCAATCGAATCCTATTCTACGTACAATGGAGACACAATATAACGAGATTCAGCTAAGGAAAAACTCCTAAATAGTCATTAGTAGGAAAAGAAGCTGAGTACTATTCAGGAATAAATTGTTGATCATCTCTTAGGGGGAGGATATTTTCGAGAAAATGCAATACAAGCAAATACAATAATAAGCAAATATACGAGGAACAAATTTACCATTATTGACGATGCGGAGGGGAGGAGATTTTCTGGACTAGGAAGGAATGTGTGCGGGTGCATAGCAGAGGTCTGCACGGGCCGGAATTTTCAGCCCGGGCCCGGCCCGTGAATTTACAATGTGAGGCCCGACCCGAGTCCAAAATATGTCTTAGCATTTAGGCCCTAGCCCGGACTGAGCTCTGTGATAATCAAATGAGCCCGAAATGAGCCCGAATTGCAGAAACTTAATTATTAATGCAAAATTGTATTTTTATTTACAGCAATTCGAGGTTTGATTTTGCAGTTGTGTTTTAAAAGTCCTCCAGAAAGAACGGTGCAATTTGTATCGTTTTACACTATATTTACAAAGTTAGGCCCGAAAAAGTCCGAAAAAATATGGTTGTATATTTAAAAATTCACAGCCCGAACCCAGGGGCGTCATTTAGGAGGACAGGGAGAGGCATTTGCCCCTCTCCCGAGTTTGAGATTTATATAATTTTATCAATAGCATAGTAGTAAATCAGTGAAAAACGCGAAATTTTACATATATCAAGGGGTCTTGGCCCCCCAAGCCCAAATCAGAAATGACGCTACTGCCCGAACCCCTCCCAGGCCCGAAGTGATACATTGTTTGTAGGCCCGAGCACGTGCAGACCTCTAGTGCAGAGGCGTTTCAAGTGGTGGGCGACTGCCCACGGCCTTGCATCTTGAGGGACCTCGCAAAGACCAACGAGCCTAAATCGATTTAGCACTCACTTTTGTCGATGCAACAATAGAAACAAATATGAATTCGGACTTAATTACAGAAAAACAATACGCTTCAAACTAACTTTTCATCTATTCGTATATATTAGATCGCTAGCATACGTGACAGGCGACGAGTTTATTTTAAAATTGCAATAATGAATGTGTATAAGTCTTTATCGTTGAGATGAACTGTTTTTGATAAATCTATATTATAAAAGAGAACGTACAAATCCTTTGTTCCCTCATCACGCTAATACGGCTGAACCAATTTCTTTTATTTTTGGGGGGTTATTAGGATTTGGACCCTAGATGGTTTTTATCATATCACTTTAATTTTTAATTACCAGTGTCTTGAGATAATTGACCATTCAAGTGTCCATAACGTACAAATCCTTTGTTAGTTCATCATAGGTATAAAAATAAACGTATTTATATGCAACCCGCATGACCGTGTCACTCGGCGGGTTAACATAAATGACAGGCGCTATAATGTTAACATTTACTGCAATTTGAAAGGGAAAAAGTAAAAATTATCTAAGTAACAAAGTTTATTGCGTTCCGGGGTGACCGCAGCGAAGCGGGGTGAACGCTGCTAGTTTTATTATAATTAGCAATTTTTAAAAAAGGGGGCAGGAAGGACTCGTAAACCTTATTCGCCTTCTGTGCAGATGGTATGGTAAAAATCAATACTGGATAATGAAAGTGTAAGTGTAAAGGCTAATATGGAACAGAGAAACAAAAGAGAACTTCTTCAGAAGGGAATTGGGAGGGGAGGGGATGAGAGTACAATGCTGTGACACTTAAAATGCGTCTTGATTTGTATACTTCAACAAACTTTTCTTATTAAAATAGATTACGCAATTTCTAGTTTCTTACTCCGATTATTCAAAGTATTCAAATGTTCTCGGAGGGAGTGGCCGCCCCTCCCTTTAATCCGTCCGTGGTGTCATTCAGTTTGGCTTTTCGCTACTAATTCAAAGTGCTTTCCGAAACAAGTTGTCTTCTTGTGACAGCAGGGGGTGGAAGAAACAAACAAACCGTGAAAGGAAGAAAGAAGAGGTTTTGGGCTCTTCCAGTCCAGACCATTCTAACCACTGAGAAGTGAGAATCACAACGTGATTTTTCTGGTAAGAGCGTCCTTTTAAAAGCAGCTAACAAGCAAACAGATGGTCAGCCCTCTCCCCTCTGCAGCATACTTTTTATTCTCTGATGCCAAACTTACTGAAGAATATATTGCAATTAATCTAACGCATGTAACGTAAATTGGAGACCGTGGTTGGATTTATATGGGTCTTGTGTATTTGTATTAAAAATTTCAAGTTATTACCTGCAATACTTTGTTAGAAATTACCATATTAAATTTTACATGTTATCAAATGGAGAGTTAGAAACCTAAGCGGAGATGGTAGAAGATCCCCTTAAGAGTCGGACGGAGTCAAGTGACCTTGACAAATCGAAGATATCGCAGTGCAAAGTGTTTCCTTATTTTGGCAACAGATGGGGTTGTTGCTGAAATGCCGTCAAAGCAAATGGCACCCCTCCTTTTCCTTCGTTTTACCCTGCATGTGGTCAAAGTTGGACAGCGCAGGAGGGGGATGGTTATGGATGTAAATGGGACAGAGAAGTGAAATTCCTTTCTTTTGGCTAAAAGAGAAACAGAACTGAAGAAAAAATAAATACAGAGATATTGTAAGAGGGACCAACATGATATCAGCCGTCAGCCACTCAAATATCTACAACGGTCACAAACATACCATAGAGAACTAAAGCACTTGTCGCCTGTCTCTTTCTCAAAGGATTCTACCTATGGTAAATAACGCGGGAATGGTGCAGGAAGAGTCTGATATAAAATGAAGAACCATGCAAATATTAAAAAAACGGGAGAGTCGATATTCTAATTTATTTTGGGCCTTCGTGGTTAAAAAAAAAAACTTGGAATTGAAAGGCAGAAAATCCAGACAAAGATCTGAAATGTATTGGCAATGTGACTCTTTTTTAGTGGAATCCATTTCTTTATTTTCTTTTCAAAATATGATCACCAGATTTACCCTCTGTCTCGCCTTCACATTCGAATGGTCCTGGGATCGATACCAGTAGCTGACCATCCTGAATTTTTCCTATTACAACAGGAAAGGGACGCAATGTTACATTTAGCCTTGGATACCGGGTTAGAAGGACAGGAGGGAGCATATGCTCTGCTTGGTATTGGTTTTTATTTGGGGAAATAGACCACTTCATTAACAATAGAATTAAAAGATGTGTCACCTTCTTCAGGAAGGTACACTCATGTCCAAAATTATTGTCGCATGTCTATAAATATGTTGTTGTAGGAATATAATTTGATAACGAATTCACTCGGTATTTCTTATAATGTTAGTATGTGTACAATAGGCAGAGACATGTATGCAAGTTTCATGTCAAAAGAGGAGTAAACAGGGCCGGTGCTAGCAGTTTTGCCACCCTGGGCGGTACTTTCAAATGCCACCCCTTTAATCCACAAACCTTATTTCGACAGAAGACGTTCAGGTATTAAGAAAAAGTAAGATACCATATTTAAAAACATGTATGAAAAGGAAAATTAAACAAAATGATGAACTACCTCTCTCGAATACTTACGTTATATTTAAACGACTCCATACATGACACAATATTCAGTATGATCTATTTCGCTGTACGTGATATACAGCAGGGCATCCAGTTGTTTTTTTTTTTTTTTAATATATGCTTTAGTCCGACTAAGAATTTTAATTTTTAAGCTTATTTTATATCAAAATGTGTTTCCAATAGAGTATGGAGCTAAAAGATAATATAGTGAATCAAATATTACGGCAAAAGTAAGTAATTAGCTTAAGACTTATAATGTATTAAAACACAATAGAAATACACAAGTTTAACATACTTTAATTGAAAAAACTTTTCTTGCTTTGATATGAGCAAATTCCTTTATCACATTCGCGTAGTCCAATGTTTCAGCCAATTAATGTTCTATTGATATCATCACTAGACCACTTAAACGTGTTTGAGATATGGAAGAACGTAGATAGTTTTTAATAAGCTTAGAATAAGTTTCGAAAAATTTCTTTCTCTACTTGCCACGGTTACTGGTAAGGTAAACAAAATCATAAATGCAACACTGACATAGGGAGCAAAGTAATATTCCTTAATTAATGTTAGTCTCTTTTGGTGAACTTTTAGGCTTAATTATAGCGGTTAATAGTTTCAGTTCGTCTTTCAAATAACTGGGGTTAATATCTTTCGATTTTTCGCGTATTAAAATGCAGGCACTTTTCAGACAAAAGTTCAGGTGGCATATCGTTCAGATTACTTATATCGTAAAGAAAATCGGGATACTCGCTGTGATGTTTAAGTTGCTCAAACCTTTCTCTTAAATCTAACACAATCACGTCTAGAAGTTTGTAATAAAAATCGATCTTGTATCTTGTTTGTGGATCTTAAATAGCTTCATCTTCTGCCTTCTATTGAAACTGTCTCTTCTTTCGATTTCGAGTTTGCACTGTATTACCTATCCATGGATCATCCATATCTAATGCTGATGCCAACTCCATTGCATCAACTAAGTAAGATTGAAACTTTGCATCATTTCTGCTCCTCTGAAAGTTCTCAGATTTGTTTTAAAGAAACCCTACTGCATCAAACACATGAGAATCAATGCTTTGGATACTTTTGTTTACTATGTTTATGTGGAGTGAAAAGTCATACCAAATAACGAGTGAGTAAAGAAAGTAAAGCCACGCAGCTGGTTTGCTATACACAGAGCATCATGGGCGATCATTCTATCTATTATATTGTCGTTACTTATTTGCAGTAAGGTATCATAAACCTCTATTTGGTATCTAAGTGAAGTCAGAGCATCAATTCGACTCCTCCATCTTGTGGTGCTCAATGTTTTTAAAGTGAGGCTGCTAATATGTTCCTTTAGTATGGCCCAACGTTGAACTGACGCAGAAAAGAAGTCATAAACTTTTTTTTTTTTTAACTATACAAAAAAATGAAACGGTGGACTGAGATGTTGTGGCTGCATCGTTAACGACAAAGTTTAGTAAAGGAACATAGAAGGCTTGGGAATTTATTTTTGCTTTTCATATTGGAACTATTGTCATATCTTTGGCCCTTCATACCTTCGATAGAAGTTCATTTCTTTTAACTGTTTAATTATTACTTCTGTCAGTTTTAGCTAGACAAGTGATGTCTTTTACTGGTACGAAACCAAGAAAGTGTTAGCAAATTTTTATAAGCCATTCTTCGTTACTGTATGTAATTTGTACAAAACGAACGATCCTTTGCTCTGTACCAGAAATATCTGGTGTACAGTCTAGCACTATAGTATAATATGTTGCAGCTCTCAACAAAAACAGTATTTTACTTTTTACTTTCAATTTACTCACTAAGAATAGGAATAAAAAAAAATAGACATCTTTTCCGTAGTAATGGTGGTATTTATTTTGCCCTCCCATGGTTCTTTTAATGTGTTCGGCCATGATTTGTATTGCTTAAATATAAAAATAATTATATATATATATATATATATATATATATATATATATATATATATATATATATATATATATATTGTTGATAAGACATGATAATGAACAATATGTAAATTGGTTAAAAACTCGCTGCTAGAACCTAAATGTCTCTAGGTGTTGTAGGCTAGAACGGCCTGTCTCAAGTGGGAGTGTACCTTTTGCGTACTTGGAGTGGAGTGTTAGAATTTTGCTGAATAGAAAAAATATAAAAGACGCTTGACAATCTTATCCGCCCTAGCTGAAAATCTTACCTATGCTTTTGCAAGGGAAATCTTGAACGAGATACCTGTGGCTAGCAGTTTGATAAATGAAAATGAGGGGGAATGCTCTGAATTTCCTGAGTGAGTAATTTCCTGAATGTGAGTGAAGTAAATTTAATTACATTCTCAGGGAACACAATTTTATTTTTCCATGTGGGCCTATTACGAAGCATTATATTTTAATAGTATTCTTTTCTTTTCAAATTTTGCCGCCTACTAGACGTGCCACCCTGGGCGGTTGCACGGCTCGACCCCCCTTGCGCCGGCCCTGGGAGTAAATAAAATCAATAAAACGAAAATAAAACTTTCGTGTCCATTTAGCAACATTATGATTTACTCATTCTAATTTTCGTATTTATAAATATTTTCCTATGAAATTTACCATATACACATTTCCCGATTATACACATAGTATCAGTATTAAAAGTACCCAGCAAATTCAGTATTACATTATATTCTTACATGAAGACAGTTATAGATATGCGACAATCATTTTGGAGATGAGTGTACAAGGACGTAACAGGTGTTTGTTTCAAACATTGAATAAGTGTTCGTATACATTGAACTTATTTCCTGACGTCATAGAACTAAGAACTGTCACAGAGCGACGTAAGTCCGGCGACAATACAATATTTCATTTTTACTTTCATATTTTGCAATATATCTATTTATTTTAAAAGCAAATTTTAATATGTTTTTATTTTCAACTATTTTATCCTAAAATAAATACTAGCCTTTAACCAGCCCTTATTTCCCTGGTTGCATATCACTTTAGGATTTGGAAAATGTGTCCAACGAATAATAAAAATGATAAAACACCTTTTAAAGACATTCTTTTGTTAATCAATTCGCACTAAAAAGTTAAAAATAATCTTATCTATGCAAGCCTAAATAAAAAGAATGGGGCGCGTCATTTTAAGAATTTATAAAGTAACTGTATGTAAGCCTATATTAGAGCGCATCCCATTTTTTTTTTTTTAAGTCATGCATAACCAAAATTGTTTTCTACTTTTAAGTGCGACTTGATTAATGAAAGAATGTCTTTAAAATGTTTATTAGTATGTTTTTCTATTATTATTGTTAATGTTTGCATCCTTGGCATAGGATGTTTATTTTGTAAGGTACCGTATGGTGTGTTTCTATACTACTAGGGTATATAAAAATTTAGTTTCCTATGCGATACATTAAACAGCACTTTTTTTTTAAAAATAAAAATTACTACCGAATATAGAGTATTTCTCCGCTAATAAGAGGGAGACAGATTGAGGATACCAAACATCCCTACCATTGATTGAGAAATATTTCGGTGTCGACACTGATGAACAACATTTACATTTGAATTTGAATGTTTTATGGGCTTTAGGCAATTGATTCAGACCGGGATACATGGGGGACAGAATGTTGGAAGCAAGTAGTCCAGTCCCTAGTTTGAATGCCTGGAATGAATAAGGACTTTTCTCTCCTTGGTAAAACCTGCCGGAATCTGAAGCAATATCAAAGAAACACTGCTTCGAAAAGAGAGGGAGCAAACATGCATAAATAGATAGTCAGAGTCGGATTTAGGTTTCGTGGGGCCCCAAGCTGTTTAAGGTCATGGGGTCCTTTATGTGTCCAGATGAACATAGGCACCCTACATACAGAAATGAACAAACTAGAGATAATTTAGGAAGCAGACTAGCAGAAGGAGCCCCATTAATTACATGAACGTAGGCTACACAGCAGGAAGCATTGTTGCTACGTATATATACATTTTATTTTATTTTTTAATTTTCTTATATTTTAGAAATGTATATCCAGTTTTTCTTTAGATTTTTCGGCCCCAAGAGAGCAGGGCCCTAAGCTAAAGCTTGTTTAGCTTATACGTAAATCCGGCACTGTAAACAGTATACACATACAGGCGCGGATCCAAAGGTGGCTATAGGGGCTATAGCCCCCCCCTTGACGTTCAGGTATACACTGGATAAAATGGGGTTCAATCCTGTTTACTCTGGATAAAGAGACAAACTATGGTTTAGCTCCTCCCTTGATCATATCCTGGATCCCCACTATATATATATATATATATATATATATATATATATATATATATATAATGTTTGTGTCTAGTATGTTGTACGATGGAAGCTGATGAAAGAGCTTTATATTATTCTTGATTTTTTGACAGGTAAACAAAGAATATTACGGGGATTAATCTACTCGATTATTATAATAAGATTATAATAATGTATTTTATTTTTTCTCTTGTATGTATATTCTCAGTCCTGCAGGAAGTTTTCATTTCTTTCTTGGAATAGATAAACGAAGACTTTGGTTCGGCTTCTCCTTCACAAATCTCTGTCGAAAGTTGACTTTATCGCTACCAACACAAATTACTTCTTCTCATAGAACCCATCTACAAATACACTGTACTGCTGAAACAGAAACCATCAACTAAAGAGGTCATAAATTTTGCTATTCCTCGTGTTTGAAGTTCCCGTTCTTCACGACGACTTCCTTTCTCCCGCCCCTGTTAAGAAGTTCAAAGTAGGGATGGCCAAAAATTTTCGGATCCGGATATCCCGGATCCAGTGAGATCCGGATCCGGATCTTGCCGGATCCGGACCTAGATCCGGATCTCGGATCCGAATCTCAGATCCGGATCCGAAATTCGGATCTCGGATCTGGGTCCGGATCTCGGATCTGGGTCCGGATCTCGGATCTGGATCCGGATCTGGATCCGAAATTCGAATCTCAGATCTTGATTCGTATCCAAACCTGCATCTGAAATTGTGATGATAAAATTGAATATCTAAAATTCGTCAAAACTTTTTTCAGATTCACTAATATAGTAGGTTGCTGTGCTTTTAAATGTTTCCATAACACGTTTGTGCTACCTTTGTTCTTTATTTTATTTTGACCTTGCAATATTTACATCAAAGTCTCTTTAGTAAAATATTTCCAAGTTTGCCTTCTTCCCATTTCAGAGTATACTGAATTGTCTGAAAACTGATCTAAATGGTAACAAATTCTTCTGTTTAGCTCCTCTTCGAAACTTAATGTTAACTTCACATTGAAAATATTTATTTTATTCTTAGAAAATAAACTTTCTTATTTTCTCATATACAAATGAAATATCTTTTAGATAGACCCTTCTAATCGCAGGAATACTGGACAAAACAAACTCTTTATTAATAGTAGTTTCTGACTCACTAGAGTCCAACCATCAACAAATGTAGTAATGAATATCTTTCACTTCGAAGGTACAGCAAAAAATATAGACTGGTTGGCGTGGAACAACAGTAGATTTGTAAACATACACACGAGAATTTCAGATGAGCGATATGGTTGTGTAGTATTATTAGTATTAATAAAAGTGTTCGTTGTGTGACTTTATTACCTAACTTATGGCTTGCCCTTCTGAGGTCAGGAGTTTGTTGAAGGAGTAAATATAAAAGAGATTTCTGTTATTTTTTCTTCACCCTCCAGGTTTCTTTAATCATACATTGCAGGACGTAACCAAAACATATCCATGCATCGTATCATTGAATCGTTTTGTGTTTTGTATATTAAAGTGTTCAAAAATATTTATGTTAATTCGCATTTCTTCATGTGATCTCAGGTTTAATTCTCGGTGGAACATACATGAGAAAATTGAAAGCTGAAACAATATGAAAATAGTATTTAAAAGTCAGGAAATTGATATTAAAACTTTAGCTATCTATTGGGACTGTAAGGCCGTAGTTAAATTAACCCACACGTTTCGTGAAGATATATTACGTCGTTATTGTTTATTTACTATAAGCTACCAGATACATCCTCAGAGGCCACTTTACACTGTAGTAATCAACAGATGAAAACATTGGAAAAGGAATGGAAGGAAGGTCTCCAGAGCCTTAGATCAAGGTACTAACCTAGCATTTGCCCAGTATAACTGAGGAACAACCCTGGAAAATCCTCAGTCAGGATGGCTGGTCTCCGAATTCGAACACGGTATTATCCAATTGCGAAGCAAGAATCCTAACAAGTAGCCTGAGCTCGCTCCATATTATTATTATTATTATTTAATTAACGTGATGTTCTAAAATTAGTGCAAATTAAATCCCACTTTCTTTATTGCTGATGTTATAGTTAATAAGCCTACATGAGACATCAGTCCTCCATCAAGAAAGAATACTAGAACTGGAATTCAGGAAGCGGGGGTGAAGAGATTAATGAGGATGAGGAAACTATGTACGATGCAAAAACTGATAAATTATGACTTCATCACAGATATATTCACTTACGTCAATTAATATTTCTCTGATACAGGGCACTCTTACTTTCTATAGTGGCAGGAAAATGGCCCGCTTTTGTAAACGAACACACTAAGCATGTGCATATAGGCGCAATGTCCATGCAAAAGAAACATAGGTAAAACCAGAAAAAAATAGGGAAAGCAAGGGGAAAGTGATAAAACGCCATGCAGCTTTAAAAAAAAAGCTAAAAATAACTAAACTTAGAGCTACGAAAGACGCGAGGCGAATTTTATCGAAAAGATTGTTTTTCCTTGTAATTAGTTGTGCTAACTATGAACATGAATTAAAAAGAAAACAAGTAGCTAGCTCTGAATTTCGCAAACTGGTTGAAAAGAAAATATTGGATAAAATTTAATAATAAAGAAGACATTTATGATAATTAAAACAAACTAAATTCTTGGCACGACAGTCCTTTGGTTCCTACCAGCGGACTTACGCTCAAAGTGGGAAGGTGTAGTCAACGCATCGACACCCAAAGTCCCTAATGCCGGCTTTCTAGTCTGGAGTCCGCTACCTCTTACTTAAGATAACTCCCCAATTGTCCTCACGATGCTGGGTCAACATCGAAATTGTTGAGTGCCTCTCCGGAAATTGAACCCATGACCAGGGGCACCGAAGGCACGCGCTAACCACTGTTTTTTTTATATATATATAAAAAGGTAACAGCTTTTTATCAGATTATTTAACCTGTTGAACGCTCACTGTAACCATTACGACACCACACAGACATAGAAGTAAACGAGGACAGTTAAAAACACCTATGCCCGAAGTGGGATTTGAATCCAAGACATTCACAGTAAACGATCCACAGCCTAATGCCGCAGACCACTCGACTATGGCTGTCGGGTTTTATCGGCTAATCTGTAGTACATTTAAAGTAACTGATTATTTTAAAAGTTTCTCCTAAACACTGACAATTTAAGTCTTATGTATCAAATATTTCCTGCGATAATACCATACACTCTCCGACTTCTATAGACGAAAAGCCATAGTTACCCACATTATCTAATACAGAAATAAGTTCTGATTCTCTAGTAGCTGCTGATGGTGATACCGAAGCATGATCCCAAACCCAAACTAAGATATTGATATCATTGGAACGTCTGAAAAGTCATTGTGGGTAAGTGAATTGCTCACTTGTCAGGATGAAGGGCGATGGTGATGTGAAATGCGGGGCTGTCAGAGGTACTACTTATGATAATTGGATTTATAATATTCTATGTTGCCGTAAACCCTCTTCAAGAAGATAACTGTTAATCTTAGCTTTGAAAATGTTACATAAAGAGTTTTATTGCTATCATTAGGTTGCATATAAACCTCTTTATTCCGGAATTATCGGATTTACTTCAACGCTTAACTTTCATATTTTTTCTGATTTACGAATATTTAAATCACTATTATCCCCTTAAGGTCAATTAGTGATATTTTAACTCATTTCGAACCAACTATATATATATAGTTAGTCTTGTTATATGGGAATAATTGAGACCAGAAGCAGTCTACAGGCTAAGTTCAAATGAATCTTGGCCGACCTCCTGATAAACCACGTCTTTCAGCAAGGTGAATTGCGGCAATCCGATATCCACATGAGGAAATCTTCCGGTTCAAGTGAAAGCTTCCATAAGAATCAGCACCCTAATCAGTGGAATGTGTCTTGCTAATTTTTCCCCAATGTGAAAGTACCTAACTTTATTGTTAAAAATGAAAAGGCCTTTTATTTCAAACAAGTCGCCATTAGAGTTTTCATATTTGAACACAACACTCATGAAAAGTCATGTTAAAGCGCGACTTACCCCTGAAAAAGAATGTTTATCTGTTTTTAGTTTCTCGTGTTCCCCAAACTACATGCGGAATTAGTGCATGTGCCTTCCGCTCGCGTTACCTGGGTACAAACAGCTACGATCTTGGTACTAGTATATGTTTCGGTTTTCAGATCTCAAATATTTATATTTCAGCCTGATTCTATGTCTGAATCCGAAATTTCAAATCTAGATAAGGGGCACCAAAATTCATAGTTTATTCTCGGTGCTCATATTGTGATTTACTAAATAATTATTAAATCTAATTGTAAAATATACATTTGATATTTTGAGCAGACTGAGCAAGATAAATATACGTAAAAACTAGTCAATACTTGTCTTAACTCATACGCGCCTGAGCCATGGGGGAAAAGGGGTCATTTGCCCCCCCACTTCTCAGACTGGGGGGGCAAACATAGCATTTCGCCCCTCCACTTTCGGGGCTCCAAACAATATACAAAAAGTCTTGTCTTTCAGGGAAAACTACCTCTCAAATACAAAGCACTGAAATAAATTGCTAAAGGCCAACATACACTAGCGTATTTTCAGCGCGCATTTTCGGTCCGTAAAATGATGTCTTCCGTAAGTTGGCCCATACACCTAGCGTAAAAATAGGCGCGTAAAAGAAGAAAAAGAAGCGGTCATTTTTCGCTCTTCCTCTTGCCTGTTGTTTGAGCACATGGTCGTTTTCCAGTTTACTCAAGTTGCTTGAACAAGATGGATCTATCTAAGGCCATGGTTTTAAGTGCAGGTGCTATAAACATTGTCTTGTTAAGTAAAAGAATAAAAAGAAAGCATAGAAGAAACAGACTGGGAGCCACGCCGAAGAGGATTAAAAATTCACATTTATGTATATTACGTCCAAGCAGCTCAATCCATTTGGAATATTTTTGGTACAATCTTAGATCATTGTACTTAGTGATCTGAGATCACTAAATATTTATATAAATCGTACTTCGAAGGAGGAGGACCGAGGACAGGGAAAAAGTTATAGTCAATTTTTTACGATGTAGATTGCAAACATTTACATTTCTAAATAGACACAATGATGATTTAATACAATCTGAACGAGCTTGTTGTGTGGTTTCCCCTTACCTTCCGAAATAAGCCTATTGTTTGGAACTGCAGTTTACAAAGAATAAGGGAGTAAAGGAGTGTTCCGACAGTTGAATAATTGATTGATTTTTTTTGGTTATACAATGTATTAGACTGTTGACTTTGGTCGTTAAAAAGTGGGCTACTGAATGATAAATTCAATTTAAAGAAAATATGATTTATTAATGGTTGCAGCTTTCGTTTTTTTCTTTCTTACAAAATTAACGAAGAATATAGTAGTAACAAATAAAATAAATTACCCCCTCACGGGATACCAATTTTTACTACCTTATCCACAACTCAAAAATAGGCCAGAAAGGAAAAACAAGACTTATACAACTCTCTCCAGCTCCATTCTTTAGAAATAGTTTGATCCTTGTTACCTCGGCTTTTGTAAGTTGAAGGGATCCTCCCCGCTGCTTCCACCTACCTTTTTTTTTATTTCAAAGTTTATCTTGCCATTTAGTTTTTATCTAGTTGTTAAAAATTATTTAAATATTTATTTATTGAAAGGTTGGGTGTTAGCGGACTTAGGTAATTTCATCGCCGGAATTTTCGTCACCGGTAATTTTGTCACCAAAATATTAGCATGTAGGTTATTTCGTCACCGGAAATTTCGACATAGTAATTTCGTCAGTTGTAATTCTGTCACCAAAATATTAGCATGCAGGAAATTTTGTCATGGTCATTTTTTCACCTTTGTTGAACTAAGTAGAGACAAAGTAAACGACCGAAACAGCTGACCTTATCTTAATCAAAGTTGGAAAACAATTCAGTTAGTGTTCGACTCTGGAAAATCAAAGTTTCGGATACTCGAAGCAAGAACAAACAGCAGTAAAATAACATAATGTCAGTTTCAGCAAATGTTAAAAGCACAGGCAAAATGGGCCAGTAATGGATTTATATATCACTATTTACAAATATTAAGTTTTGGCAATATTAAAATTTCAGAACAGAAAATTAGCAAACAAAATATAACTTGTATTAATGCAATAAATGGTTTACATGTTTATTTTCTACTATTCATAACATTATACGAAACAACAAACATTTTTTTTTCAAACATTTAGTTCCAGTGTTATACGTTAAGCACAAAAACTAGAGCCGTTTCTGAAAAATCTGAAATACTCTTCTAGTTTGCTGTTTGGGTGGTTGCCCCACAGCATCTTGATGAAGCACAGCTGAAACCGTTGCTTCAACTTGTTGAATTTCATGTATAAGCTTCCAAATAGTTGCGTGGGACATTCCTACCAGATGATGAAACTTCTAGTTCCACAATTCACAAATATTATTTATCCTAGAATTGCTGTTAAAGGTAGCTTGGTGAACATTCCAATTGTCTGGGGGCAGGAGCGTCATTTCAGACTTCTGTTGAGGGGGACAAGAGCACCACCGACATAAGATTTTCACCTTCTGTACTAGTATATTAGTAGACAATCGATTAGAGTATATATATTCCTCAAACTCTTGGGGGGGGGCAATTGTCCCCTCCTGACCTCACTAAATGACGCCCCTGTCTGGGGGATATAGACGGGGCACATTACGCAAACAAATATTCCCAGACCGAGTTTTAACACGGCGATCCGTGTTTGACACGTAAGTGCTATCAAAATAGTTCAGAAGTTCCAGCTAGGGCTGTTCCGATAATCGAGTAATCGATAACAATTCGATAAAATTTCAAAACCGTTTCATCGATAAAGAATTTTAATTTTATCGAATTATCGAACTTTCGAGACTCCCGAAATGTTCGAGACTCCCGAAATGTTCGAGACTCTCGAAATGTTCGAGACTCTCGAAATGATCGGGACTCCCGAAATGTTCGAGACTCTCGAAATGATCGAGACTCCCAAACTGTTCGAGACTCTCGAAGTGTTCGAGGCACTCGAAATGTAAGAAACATTAGACAACTTCGAGACACTCGAACTGTTCGAGAGTCTCGAATTGTTTGAAAGCAGCAAATACAGAAATATATCAATATGATCGCATTTGTCGAGTTGCTTGAATACCGTATTATGAAAAGTTCAGGATTATTGGAGTGTTCGAAAGAAACAATGTATTCGAGGTTATCATAGTTGTATATGATATGAATCGCATATATGCAGGGTGTTCATTTTAAAACTCTCCTTAGCAATGAAGTGAAGGAAAAGTTTTTTCCCCACAGATCTGTACAAGGTTTAAGCAGTCTGTCAGAAGAGAGAAAGAGGAAGAGAAAACATGCATCATCCGAATGGAATTGGAATCCAAGACACCATTAGTGTACTAATAGTCACTTTGCCGACTGCACCAATAACGGGACAGGCAGAAAAATAATTTTACATATGATTTCGAGGGTTTAATTTAAAGTTCTGTATAGAGACAGCTACTGATATAGGTAGAGGTAAGGAAATTCGATAAGGCTGAAGACTTATCAAACTTCCGTTTTGAAAATTTACTATCCGGCACTCGAATGCCTTCGAGTATTTGAGATTGTCGTGAAACAAACCTTGAGAATTTTGGGTGCGAAGCTCCCTATTACAGGCCATCCTGTCTGTCTGTTTGTATGTGGCATCCGACGATAACGTTGGAACGGATTGTCCGATTTTGATGGAACTCATTTTAAAATGCTCTCGTTTGCTTTTACCAGACACCTATTGTTTTGGTTGCCATACGACAAGGGGAAGTTTCCCGAATTCAAGTATTTGTTCTTATTTTGAACGTAGGCGTGTGAAAGCTACGATAACTTTCGAATGAATTTTCCGATTTTAAAGGGGATTGGTCTGAATGCATATGTCAGGTATCTGTTGCTCTTGGTTACTTTACAATATTTGATTTTGTACATAAGATGCCGTGCGGTTCTGGCCCATTACCAACCTGAGATCCAATGCGTACCTGGGAAGGGGGGTGCGGCCGAAGCGTGGTGCCGACAACACCACATTCATCTACCTGAGATCAAGAAAGTTTGGAGAACTAACTCCACACTCCCTATATGCCCTCATGGCATGGTGCTATGCACAAGGGAGAACTTTACATATGACAGAACAGAGATTAAAGGAAAATGAAATGAAAAGAAACGTCTCACGTATACCCTGTAGGCTAAGGGTAAAGGATGATTAAGGTAAGTGAATGATGATGGAATAATTGGTGGAATAAGAATGTGGGAGTAAACGGGAGTAAGCCGAGAAAACCCACGGACACGATGTTGTCCACCACAAACTTACTTGGTCGAGGATTGAACCAGGGAGGGACAAAAGGGACGAAGGGGAAAGGGGAGAAAAACATATATGCTCTGACTTACATTTCAATGGCTCTGATTCAATATCCATATCAAATTAAAATAACTTCCGATCACTTCTTAAGAAGGAAAAAAAAAGTTCTTTCCTCAAGAGTTCTCTCAGCTGCTTCGTATATTGTTGCAAACAGAGTTTCAAAGAAAGATTGTCGTGCAGTTATTTGCTTAGCAGTTGTTCAAAGAAATATTGTCTCTTCTGTCGTGTCCTGCATACAATAGACTACTTAGGCTATCACTGTTTCTTTCTTTTCCGAAACAAGAAGCCAATGTGTTTGAAACCGATTGCGATTACATTGCACTTCGGTTGTAATCAGATTTTTCTATGGGAAACAAGGTTATACTGTTAATTCAAGCTGAAACGGTGCTGGAAAGTGTGTTTAAGTTACTGTAGTGAAACTGTCAGCAAAAAGATCATACGGCATATTTGGATCGTTTTGAAACTTGGATATTTAGATAGGGCACATACTAGTTCCTAAATAAAATCTTGCGATAGACTACGATAGATCCTATAGTATTGGGGCTATGGACCTATAAAGTTCATTTATTCATGTTTCCGGCAGCCTATAACTCCAAAAGGAAGCATTTGTGCACCCAGGTTGGTCTATACTTTTTGTTTTATCTTCGTCTCAGGATAGGGTTGCCATATTTTGAAATTAGAAAAGCTGGGGATTCTAAACCATAGGTACTGATGTGAACTTATGTATTACAAATACTGACGATCCTCCTGACCATTTTTTAGTGATTTCTTTGCTAAGTAACATTTCCAATGTACTTTTCAAACAAAACTAAAGTAAAGCAAATTTATTTTTTGCCTTTAATGTTTTTATTAAGTTCAACAAATGTGAGTCTCGAATTGTAAAGTATTAAGTAAGTATTACAGTAAGATATCTGTAATAAGGATTTCTGTAAGACGAACATATAGATTACGTAACAACATAGACTTGTTCAGTTGAACTGGACAGAATGTTATCAAAGAAATACGCACCCATGAGATCATACATTAGTATTTATAGGTTGAACCAAAATGTGTATAATTATGCCAAACTTTTTACATTTTTCATTTCCTTTAACTTTCTTTAAAAAATCTCGATTGCATAAAATCTTATTATAAAATTCTACGCATATGTCTTTCATATTGTACAAAACCAGTAGTAATAATTTGACAGATTCTACGTTCATCTTGTTTCTGTCATCTGTCCACTCGCGATTGACAAAAAAAAAAAAAAAAAAAAAAAAAAAAAAAAAATAGCGGTTTACGTTGAATATAACAACACTTTATCAACAAAGTAGTCTTAGATTTTTCTCCAATCCAAAAAAGCAGGTGGTTTTTCGTGATTAAGAGATGATTAAGCGGGAGACGAATATAAAACCTGAAAATCTGGTGATATCCGCTAAAATTATGTAATATGGCAACCCTATGTCAGGAATCGCCTCCGAAACGTTGAAGGTGTTGTTTCGAAACAGTCTGTATAAAATAATGCACCACGTTATTCTGAATTGATGCAAAACTCTTACGTTTTTAAATCCTACATTATTCGTTCAGGAAACAATCTGCCTCCACCAAACGACGCTTCTGGATCCGCTAGTGTGTGGATTCATCATAATGTACACTTGTGTCCAAAATTGTTGTCGCATGTCTTTAGAAATTACATAAATAGAAATAACTCTCTTTCTTGTGATAGAAAATGTCATATTTCGTCTTGGAAATAAGCAGAAAAACAAAACACATATTTCCAAAAAATATTTCAATAAAAAATTAAGAAATAAGCAAGTTATAATTAAAAAAAGAAATCTCCGAAACTTTCATCGAAAAATTCTAAGTTCCATTTTAGTAAACTTGGCAAACGCGCAGCGAAATTTACAAAGAGGGAGGGAATTTTATGCTTTGTTAGAAATACAACGTAAATCTGTCATAAGGTTAGTTACTACACATGTGGCACAGCTCTAACAATCATTGCTATTAAGCATTCTACATTTAAACAAAGGACTAAATAGAAATAAGCTACAAAATGCGCGAAGCGATCAGGCATTTTGTGTCAGTGGTTTCGTTCCATGCGTCTGCCAAGATGCAGCCTTTACCGTGCCTTCGTACAGTAGTCGGTTAAAGCTTCTTCTTTACATACTTTATTTTTCCACGATCATCACTTCGAATCCCATACCCTATAGTAATTTTTTTATATATATATATATATATATATATATATATATATATATATATATATATATAAGAAAAGCTTGATTCTGGAAATTCCATAAGGAACAATGTTTTGTTCTAATAATGCTCCTTAGTGTAGCCAAATCCAAACTATCACATAACTCAGTGTAATGTGCTTATTCCGTCGAAAATACGAACACTTGATTTAGGGACCATTCAAAAATTTTGTGCCCTTGATTCAGAAATTAATTCTTGGCCAAGATCGCAATCTTTTGATTCATTTTTTGGATCATTCCTAAAATTCTTCTTTTATTTTTACGTTTCGACGATATAGTCAAGGTTGATTTCATTTACGCAATATTCTAGTTGAAATGCCGGTTCTTGTCACGGGAAGATTAGATGTATGGAACCTATTTGAAAGGTATATTTGGGGACTCTTCCCCTTTTAGGATGTCTCTATGAATTAAAGTCAGATGATAAAAACTCAGGTAGACGCAAGTCACAAATTCATTTTAAACGATGTAACCATTTTCACATTTTGGTTATTTTACGAACGGACTATGGGAAACTAGAATAATATGGAAATTGATATCCTCATACCCATAAATCGAAATGTTCGAAAGCGCTGGGACTCATACTAGCTTAGATTTAATAATGAACTTATATACTGAGTTTCATCTGTTAAACTTGAGTGATTTCCAAGATATATTTTTGGCATACATTTTGAACATCTCTAATCTTTTAGCAAACATATTTTAATGAAGGTAACATGATAATAGCTACGCATAGTTAGCACTGTATTCCACCTCAATGCTTTATTCATTTATTTATTTATTTTACTTTAATAAGGACGGACACATATACTTAGGAGGGCAACATGATCCAAAGTATACATAAAAATAAAGTATCTTACGAGATCTAATATATAGGCACTCGTTCTAGTATTTTGAACAATTCCGTTTTCACGTAGGGAAGGAGCAATTTCTACCATGAATTTTTTCGCATTCGAATACAATACAGTCTCATAATGATAGGAAAATTTCTTAAGTGTTTAAATTGAAGTTATGAACAGTTAACTCGATATTGCTTTTGTCATGTCAATTTCATTAAAATGCTCTAGGGGGATAGTCGGTTTAAAAATTATGCAATATATAGTATATCAGTATATATATAGTATATCACGAACCCCAAATGATTGGAATATGGAATCTGGTATATAAACTCCTTGTTAAAACTCGATGGACACAAGAGCCAAAGTTTCCGAAAATTTCGCTTTTAGGAGGAAGCGCAATTATTCTTCTATGTTTTCTCAATAAACAGTATAAAATTGTATCGATATTTTCTGTTTCAGCACGAAAAACGACTCAACCATTTGAAATGAATTTGTGCACATAGTAAGCACTTGAGTCGAGCTTAGTTTTCATCAGTTCACTTCAATTCAAATATGCATTCTGAGAGGAGGAAGAAGGTCCAAACAACCTTCAAAATATTTTTCAAATAAAACTACTTTTCCCGTACAATGAACGGACATCTTTGCTATTAAAGAAATAAATGTAGAAATTTTACGTTTTTCTCTGATGCAATCAGATGCAGGTTAAAACGCAAGCACGAAATGCACCCTTGATAAATAGATTACAGCCTACTATTTCCTAGCGATGGCCAAAATTTTTCGCGATCCGGAATCCAGAAAATTTATTTTCCGGAATCGGTAAGTTTACTTTCCGGATTTCGGAAAAATTTCGATGTCTGAACAATTCCGGAATTTAGAAATATTCCGGACTTCGGAAAAAATACGACATTTTTCCGACATCGGAATTTTACTGAAATCCGGAATTTTTCCGAATTCCGATTCTTTTCCAAAATCGGAATTTTCCTAAATCTAGAATGTTTCCGATTTTACTTTCCGGATTCCGGGAAGTAAAAATTCTGGATTTGGCCATCGCTATTTCCTATTTCAGTTGTACTTATTTTACCGGTAAATTGTATACATACATTAAATAGGATTTATTGTTACGAAGAAAATTAAAAATGAATCAAATAGGGTCTATATATGATTTAAAGTGGTTCAGGTATATATAATTTAAAGGAATGTTGCGTTCACTTGCGGGGGTATCCTTGTGAAAGGAATGGGGGCTCTTTGGATTCGATTCAGGCCGGTAGCCAGCCCAAAATTGAAGTTAGGGGAGGCCCGATCCAACCATATTATAGTTCATCACCATATTATAGTTCATTTGCAAGCCTACCGTGAAACTTTAAGGGGGCAGCTAAAATTTAGGGGGGCGGCCCCCTAGACCCCCTGGATACGGGTCTGATTCGATTATCGGTGAATGTGCATTTGTTCAAATTAAACGCTAGTCTGTAAGTCTACGTCTTATATAACCTCGGTGCTGTAAGAAGTATTCTAGATGTCATAGAATGAAACTGAGGGATATACATATATACTGTTACTAGTTCTGAAGTTAAGTGTGTTTGGTTATTGAAACGCCTAGAGAATACAAGTTACATTATGCACATTCAAAGGTAAAGCTTAAAGAAAACGCCTCTGGCTGTGTTTCGTGTGATACTGTAGAGCTATTAAGTAAGGACTCAAAATTCACACTACCAAATATCTGATATGACACCAATCAAAATTCGATAAAAGGGAGTTCGTGTCTAGTAAATGCCACGTGATACATGGGATTTCTTTTAGATAGACATTCACTTACATTTGAGTGGTAGGCGTCATGGAGGAAGCAAGAATTCGTTTCATAACGCTTCTTGACGAAGGTTACAGCGCTAAGCAAGCCGCGGAACATGTAGGCATTCACCCTAGAACAGGTCAGCGGTGGGCACACAGATATCGTGTTACCGAGGAAACAATTCGTCGTCGTAGTAATGGGAGACGGCGAGTTAGCACAAACAAGCAAGACCGTCGTCTGGTTGAACAAGCCAAGGAAACTCACCATTCAAATTCGCGTCAACTGCGACAAGCCGCTGACTTTCCTGGATCACGCCAAACAGCTATTAGGCGACTCAGGGAGGCTAATCTCTTCGCTCGGTGTGCAGCCATTAAGGAATTTCTTTCTGCGGAACACATCAGACGACGACGTCAATTTGCAGAGGAAAATATGCATCGGAGCTGGACAAGTGTCATTTTCAGCGATGAATGTATATTTTCTTCTGCAAATGATGGACCAGTCTGTGTCTTTCCAGAGGCTGCTCGTGGCTAAATAAATAGGTGAGGCACAGAGAACCAGGTCGTAGTGTTAAGTGCAGGCCCGCAACTAGAGGGAGCAGGCCCCCCTAAACTTTTCGTAGCCCCTCCAGACCTCAATACAAAATGCTATTATTAATACAAAAAACAATTTGTAGGAGAATTTTTAATGACTTTCCCTCCCAACATATTCATGCCCCCCCAAACCTCTGAGGCTGGTTGCGAGCTTGGTTAGGTGGCGGTGAATCGGCTCTTCACCCCCCTGTTGCAGGATTTCCCCCCGATTTTTCCCCGCTGCTAGTAATCTAATAAGCATACTATGAAACCAATCACATGAGGGGGGCATAACAGTCGACGTTTCCCGCGTTGTAGAGGCGTTATTGATGCAATTGACAATGTTATATCTGTAGAAGACGAACTGGCTTTCGTTAATCTACATCTCCTTATATTTTGCTACAAAATACATTACTTTTAGGATAACGATCATCGGGCTAGAATCTTTTTTCTTCCTTCAACGTTGAATCACTGTTGCTCCCTCCCTTACCTACACACACACACACACATAAATATATATAAAATTCTGTGAAGTGTAAAGAAAAAAAGGAGTGTTCGAAGTGAAAAAAAAAGCAGAGGCAGCATGCTTTATTACGATTTTAACTCGGCATACCGGCTATCTAAATGTTGAAATACACTGAGAGTGTGTTGTCTGAAAGTTAGCATGTCTATTTACATTACCACTGAAACCCACTAGAGACTGATTCCTCGCCAACAACTTCCTATTTTAAAAAATCTTATGTTGTATTATATAGTATTATATACGAAAATGCTCAAAAATCGAGTTTTTATATTCACGATTTCCTGCAACAAAGCTCCCGGATCCCCACTCGACTGAGAGATATTTCAAACCCCCGAAAGTCTCGCCCCTACAGCAGACAAGCACTAACTCCGCTCATGCTCAAAACACAGCATTTATATGAATTAAGAGAAGATACACGTGTAGTCGCTAACGCTCTCGCCTTTGGTGTGAGCGGTCTCGGGTTCGGTTCCCGGTGGAGACACTAGGTCGAAAAAGTTTAACAGCTTTTTCAGGCCAGCCACCTTGAGTGAGGTTTTTCCTGGATTTCCCCCACCCACACCAGGCAAATGCCGGGATGGTATCTAACATAACGGTCGAAAACAACTCAGTGTCCCAAACGCACGAAAAACACTACACGCGTAAACCTGTTACAAACACACAATGCCATTCGCTTGAAAACAAGATAAAACATGCAGAAAAACACGATGTTACACCCGCTATCCGTCGATTTTCGCGCTCTTACTACGAAAATGTGTTTCACAGTATTGCCATAACTGTTATAGTTTTTTTTTTCTTTTGCCATCAACATTTGTAGCATATTTACTAGAAATTAAGTATAAACTACTATATATTTTGAAACCAGATATTAAAAATTCCCTTTAAAGGAAATATACTTCCTCAGTAAAACGTTCAAAAGTTTAAATGTTGTTCATATGAAGGAAATAGCAAATGTAATTCATTACTTCTTTATAATCAAGCTTACGTTTAAATTTATTCAATTTGCTACACTGCGTAACCTTATCTGAGCAACAACGGAGAGTATGACAAGTGTCCCTCTCTGGTTCAAGCATGCGCAGTGCGTGTCAGCGGCACATTTTCAACAGGCCTCCCTTCAAACACAGAACATTGGAAGGTGCGTGAAGTTGGCCCGCCACTTGTCGCCAAAATTAACCAAATTTTGACAAGCGTTAGTGCTACGTTAGTGCTGTTTTCTGCCGTAAAAAGTTTCGTTAGTGCTGTTAAACTTCACGAATTAGAGCAATTTCAAAATGGGTCCGGCCAACTTCACGCAGCCCGCCACTAGTTGCCAAACTTCACTAAATTTTCACCATCGTTAGTGCTACGTTAGTGCTGTTTTCTGCCGTAAAAAGTTTCGTTAGTTCTGTTAAACTTCACGAATTAGAGCAACTTCAAAATGGGTCCGGCCAACTTCACGCAGCCCGCCACTAGTCGCCAAACTTCACCAAATTTTCACCATCGTTAGTGCTACGTTAGTGCTGTTTTCTGCCGTAAAAAGTTTCGTTACTGCTGTTAAACTTCAAGAATTAGAGCATCTTCAAAATGGCTTCAGCGTGAAGTTGGCCCGCCACTTGTCGCCAAAATCCACCAAATTTTGACCATCGTTAGTGCTACGTTAGTGCTGTTTTCTGCCGTAAAAAGTTTCGTTAGTGCTGTTAAACTTCACGAATTAGAGCAATTTCAAAATGGGTCCGGCCAACTTCACGCAGCCCGCCACTAGTCCCCAAACTTCACCAAATTTTCACCATCGTTAGTGCTACGTTAGTGCTGTTTTCTGCCGTAAAAAGTTTCGTTAGTGCGGTTAAACTTCAAGAATTAGAGTATCTTCAAAATTGCTTCAGCGTGAAGTTGGCCCGCCACTTGTCGCCAAAATTCACCAAATTTTGACCAGAGTTAGTGCTACGTTAGTGCTGTTTTCTGCCGTAAAAATTTTCGTTAGTGCTGTTAAACTTCACGAATTAGAGCAACTTCAAAATGGGTCCGGCCAACTTCACGCAGCCCGCCACTAGTCGCCAAACTTCACCAAATTTTCACCATCGTTAGTGCTACGTTAGTGCTGTTTTCTGCCGTAAAAAGTTTCGTTAGTGCTGTTAAACTTGACGAATTAGAGCAACTTCAAAATGGGCCCGGCCAACTTCACGCAGCCCGCCACCAGTCGCCAAACTTCACCAAATTTTTACCATCGTTAGTGCTACGTTAGTGCTGTTTTCTGCCATAAAAGTTTTCGTTAGTGCTGCTAAACTTCACGAATTAGAGCAAAATCAAAACGGGTTCGACCAACTTCACGCAGCCCGCCACTTACTACCAAACTTCACCAATTTCCGTCCATTATTAGTGCTACTTTAGTGCTCTTTTCTGCCGTAAAAAGTTTCGTTAGTGCTGTTAAACTTCACGAATTAGAGCAACTTCAAAATGGGCCCGGCCAACTTCACGCAGCCCGCCACTAGTCGCCAAACTTCACCAAATTTTTACCATCGTTAGTGCTACGTTAGTGCTGTTTTCTGCCATAAAAGTTTTCGTTAGTGCTGCTAAACTTCACGAATTAAAGCAAAATCAAAACGGGTTCGGCCAACTTCACGCAGCCCGCCACTTACTGCCAAACTTCACCAATTTTCGTCCATTATTAGTGCTACGTTAGTGCTGTTTTCTGCCGTAAAAAGTTTCGTTAGTACTGTTAAACTTCACGAATTAGAGCAACTTCAAAATGGGCCCGGCCAATTTCACGGAGCGCGCCACTTGTCGCCAAAATTCACAAAATTTTGACCAGCGTTAGTGCTACGTTAGTGCAGTTTTCTGCCACAAAAATTATCGTTAGTGCTGCTAAACTTCAAGAATTAGAGCATGCTCAAAATGGCGTCAGCGTAAAGTTGGTCCGCCATTTCTAAAAAAAAATCACCAAATTTTGACGAGCGTTAGTGCCACGTTAGTGCTGTTTTCTGCTGTAAAAATTTTCGTTAGTGCTGCTAAACTTCACGAATTAGAGCAAAATCAAAATGGGTTCGGCCAACTTAAAATCTGGTTTAACGTCCCACGATTATGCACCAATGCTAAGGGAGAACGGTCGTGCGGCCAAAGATTTGGGCCGTATAACAATACGGGAAGAGCAAATTACTGTGTGAGTTCAAGACTATGCTTCTGTCAACACTAATTGAATATGCATATTCTGCATTTATAAGTAGCAAGATCTAGAATGATGGAAAAAATAAAACTTTCTGTGCATGCCTTGAAACGGCAATCCTACCCTTTAGGCTTCCCTTCTGTCACAGTTGATAAAAGTGATGTATTTGATGATTTTAAATGAAAACAGGCATAGTATTACATCCAGAGGAAGAATCGAATCCTACGTACGTGAACTTGCCCCCCCCCCCACATTGAGCACTAACGATAAAATTAGTGTCAATCGTTAGTGCATCGTTAGTGCTTCTTAGTGCACCAACCCCTAACGTTAGTGCTTAATTAGTGTAGGAGCTACAAGCAAAAAACCTTTGGGGGGGCCAAGTTCACGCTGCCCCCACTTCAAGCACTAACGAAATAACTATTGCCATTTGTTAGTGCATCGTTAGTGCTTCCTAGTGCACCAACCCGTGACGTTAGTGCTTCATTAGTGTAGGCTCTAGAGCCAAAACAATGGTACACGCTGGCCCCCCACTTCAAGCAATAAGGAAAGGAATAGTGCCGTTCGTTAGTGCATCATTAGTGCTTCTAGAAAATACTAATAGTTTCGTTAGTGCTTCACTATTAGTGTAGATATAGCCAATTGTAAGTCACGAAACTCCCATAAGAAATGCATGGGGATTTTTTCATTAGGTTAAATTCTCACGAAATTCAAATGCAGTAGTGGTCTCTTCTAGTGGCATCGTTAGTGTTTCGTTATTGCTTGCTAGTGCACCAAGACCAAACATTAATGCTTCTCATCGTGAATGCTTTTATTGGCTAGCGTATAGTTAGCTTCCCCTAAGTTTTATTTTCTACCATCCATACTGTTGATGCACTAATGTTTCGAGTTCTGTAATAAGAGGTATTAACACTACACTACACCATAGCCATTACACTATATGTAGTTATTAGTGCTTTTAAATATGTGGGAAGTTTACCAAATTAAAAATGCTAAGTGTCTAAATTTAGCCCCGCACGATTCTCAAGTGCTAGTAAAACTATTTACATGTTTAGTGCTAAGTAATTTCACATTAGTGCACTAAACACTAATGATAATACTATCATACTTTAGAAGTTATTAATGAATAACGCGTTCGGGGCTAATTTTAGATTTTTCAACTGTTACACATTTTTTTAGTAATTGTTCCACAAAAGTGGACTAAAACCAGTGGGTTGTGCATTAGTAGAGCCCTATTAAACACTGATTGCTATCATAGTTTAGGAGTTATAAGTGAATAACACATTCCGGGCTAAATTTAAATTTATCGAAGTTTACAATACTTGTCTCACAAAGGTGGAATAAACGTCAAAGGTTAGTACAGCGTTAATACTCCAAAAAGCTCTAACGCTAGTGAAATCGTAGTTTGGGAATTATTAATGAATAACTCGGACGAGACTGAATTTAAAAGTATCGAAAAACACTAATTTTCTCATAAAGGTAGGACAAACGCTAAAGGATAGTGCATCCTTAACGCTTCAAAAAATATTAAGTACTAACGTTAGTGCTATCATATTTTTGGACTTATTAATGAAAACTCAACCCGGTCTAACTTTAGGTTTTTCTACTTAAAGAGTTTTACACTAATTGTACCACAAAAGTGGAACAAACACAAGCTCTTACTGCATTGCTAGAGCTCTATAAAACACTAAGCATTGTCGTTAGTGCTTTGATGAATAGTCCGGATAGGATTGAATTTAAATTTTCGAACTGCACACTAATTGTCCCACAAAGGTAAGATAACCACCGAAGATTAGTGGCTGTTAGTGCTTCATGAAACACTAATCACTTAACGTCATTGCCGTCACAGTTTAGGAGTTTTACCAAATAACTCGAGCGGGGCTAACTTCAGGTTTTTCAATTTTTATACAATTATTGTTAAGTTAGATAAATTTTAATTGAGTTCCGTCCGAGTTATTCACTGATAACTCCTAAGCTATGATAGCACTATCGTCAATGCTTAATATTTTTGAAGCACTAAAAACGCACGATCCTTCAGCGATTATCCTACCTTTTGATTGACAATTATTGTAAATTTCGACAAATTTGAATTTAGGCTCGTGCGTGTTATTCGTTAATAACACTTAAATTATGATAACACTAGCATTAGTGCTTATTCAGCGGAGGACTAAACGCTGGTTTGCTCCATTTCTGTCAGACAATTAGCGTAAAATTATACAAAATTTAAAGATCTAAAGTAGCCCCCCCCCCCCCCCCGAGTTATTCATTTTTAACCCCTAAACTATGATAGCAGTAACATTAATGCTTAGTCTCTTTCGGAGGACTAACGATGTACTAATCTTTGACGTTTATTCAACCTTTGTGGGACTATTATTGTAAAATTCGCTGAAATTAAATTTAGCACACAGTGACTTATTCACTTATAACTCTTAAACTATAATTGCGCTAACACTAATGCTTCGTGTTTCGGGAAGCAATAAGGATGCGTTAACTTTTGACGTTTATCTCACCTTTGTAGGACAATAATTGTAGAATTAGAAAAATTTCAATTTAGTCTTGCAAATAATATTCACTAATATAGAGTTGAATCACAGCACTAACGTTAGAGTTTAGTGTACTAATGGGTACTAACGATGCACTAAGCATGTCCAACGTTTTTTTTTTTTTAGTATTTGAGATGCGTACGGGGATAAATTTAGACACGTAGCATTTTCCATTTTGTAAAATTCTTCCACCAAATTTAAAAGCACTAATAACCATATATTAGTGAAATGGTTACTATTACGTTCGGGAAATTAACACAATGAAAAATACCCCATGCATTTCTTATGGGAGTTTCGTGACTTATAATTGGCTATATCTACACTAATAGTGAAGCACTAACGAAACTATTAGTATTTTCTAGAAGCACTAACGATGCACTATCGAATTGTAATAATCTTTTCGTTAGTGCTCAAACTGAGGGCCAAGTTCACGCTAGGCTCAAAGGATTTTTTTACTTGTAGTTCCTACACTAATGAAGCACTAACGTTAGAGTTGGTGAACTAAGAAGCACTAACGATGCACTAACCTTTGCACTAAAAGAGATCATTAGTGCTTTTGAATTTGGCGGTAATTTAACGCAATGAATAATTCCCCATGCATTTCTTATGGGAGTTTCGTGACTTACAATTGGTTATATCTACACTAATAGTGAAGCACTAACGAAACTATTAGTATTTTCTGGAAGCACTAACGATGCACTAACGAATGGTACTAATTTTATCGTTAATGCTTGAAGTGGGGGGAACAGCGTGAACTTGGCCCCCCAAAAGTTTTTTTATTTATAACTCTTACACTAATGAAACACTAACGTTAGCGGTTTTTGCAGTAAGAAGCACTAACGATGCACTAACGATTGCACTAGCAGAGGTCAATAGTGCTTTTGAATTTGGCGGTAATTTGACCCAATGAAAAATTCTCCATGCATTTCTTATGGGAGTTTCGTGACATAATTGGCTATATCTACACTAATAGTGAAGCACTAACGAAACTTTTAGTATTTTCTAGAAGCACTAATGATGCACTAACGAACGGCACTATTCCTTTCCTTATTGCTTGAAGTGGGGGGCCAGCGTGTACCATTGTTTTGGCTCTAGAGCCTACACTAATGAAGCACTAACGTCACGGGTTGGTGCACTAGGAAGCACTAACAATGCACTAACGAATGGCACTAGTTATTTCTTTAGTGCTTGAAGTGGGGGGCAGCGTGAACTTGGCCCCCCAAAGGTTTTTTGCTTGTAGCTCCTACACTAATTAAGCACTAACGTTAGGGGTTGGTGGACTAAGAAGCACTAACGATGCACTAACGATTGACACTCATTTTATCGTTAGTGCTCAAAGTGGGGGAGCCAAGTTCACGGACGTTCGAATCCTTCTTGAGAGAAATCAGATGAGATTGTATAACTTACCAGAACGAGAGTATTAGATCTGAAGAAAGAATCGTTGTTTCAATCTACTGAAAGTAACCGAAATAGAACCAAACTGCTTATCTATCAGTAACACCAAAAGAATTTTAATTGTTGGAGTCGCAGATTTTGCTCTGGCGAGAGAATAGATTATTTTCTTTTTGTTTTCATTATTAGATTACATGTGAGACAAACGAGTTCAGTTACAACCAAATTTTGGCTACATCAGGGGCGGATCCAGATGGGTGCGATCGGGGCGATCTTCCCCCATAATAGGAAGCTTTCTTATTTTATATATACTGTAATATCCTATGTGATGTTGTAGACAAACAATTCCACGCATCGGTGTTTACAAACACCACCACGTGGTTTGCAAGAGGATTTTCCACCAGATGGATCTACAGTCACATGCAGACGACGGCTTCTGACCCCTCCCACGGAGCAGAAGACGACATCGGAGCAGCAGCGCCACCACCACCCTAAGGACCCTATAACTTGGATGGACAAAGGCAATTCAGTACCAGTTTTCTGGTGACCCTCCTCTTGTTTGCTTCGGAACATTAGGAGTAACCTAACCCCAGGCCTCTAGCCTGCTTCGGGGCTCTGTTGGCCATCTAACCTACCCACTGCTTGCTTCGGGCACCCAATTCCACTCCGCTTAGCCTGCTTCGGGGCTCTGTTGGAGATCCTGTCTGCGACCTTACGGTCAAAGACCACCTATAACTAACCTTTGATATTAGTGAGATTTATTTGTATAGCATTTTGTGGAAATACTTTTATAGTGGAAGCTTTTATAATAAAATTGGATCGATTCCGGACGCTCTTTTTATTAAATGCTCTACCCACAAAACCTATATGAGACAAAGTTTTACAATATAAATAAAATTCATCCCAAAAGTTTGGAGCTCTTAAAAGTAGCAGTATGACAACCTACCGCCCCCCCCCCCCCGGTGGTCGGTCCTGGATCCGCCCCTGGGCTACATTGAGTTCTTGGAAGACACACGTGCTTAAATTAGATACAGCTTGAATTAGAGGTCTGCACGGGACTGAATTTTTAGCCCGGGTCCGGCCCAGCCGGTGAATTTATAATGTGATTCCCGACCCGAGTCCGAAATATGTTTTAGCATTTCGGCCCGAGCCCGGTCCGAGTTCGAGTGATAACCAAATGAGCCCGAAATAAGCCCGAATTACATAAACAAAAATTAACGTAAAATTATATTTTTATTCACAGCAATTAGAGGCTTTATTTTGCAGTTGTGCTTTAAAAGTTCTTCAGAAAGAACGGTGCAATATATATCGTTGTACAGTATATTTACAAAGTTAGGCGCGAGAAATATGGTTATATATTTAAAAATTTATTGTCCGAGCCCGGCCCGAAATGATATATGCTTTATAGGCCCGAATCTTTTCCGCAGACCGGGCCAGGCTTAGGAACGCGGGCTCGCACTAACAGCACTAACACTGTTCAAAACAGCACTAACGAAACATTTTACGGCAGAAAACAGCACTAGCCTAGCACTAACGAAGGTGAAAATTTGGTGAAGTTTGGCGACTAGTGGCGGGCTGCGTGAAGTTGGCCGGGCCCATTTTGAAGTTGCTCTAATTCGTGAAGTTTAACAGCACTAACGAAACTTTTTACGGCAAAAAACAGCACTAACGTAGCACTAACTCTGGTCAAAATTTGGTGAAGTTTGGCGACTAGTGGCGGGCTGCGTGAAGTTGGCTGGGCCCATTTTGAAATTGCTCTAATTCGTGAAGTTTAACAGCACTAACGAAACTTTTTACGGCAGAAAACAGCACTAACGTAGCACTAACTCTGGTCAAAATTTGGTGAATTTTGGCGACAAGTGGCGGGCCAATTTCACGCTGAAGCAATTTTGAAGATGCTCTAATTCTTGAAGTTTAACAGCACTAACGAAACTTTTTACGGCAGAAAACAACACTAACGTAGCACTAACGCTGGTCAAAATTTCTTGAATTTTGGCGACAAGTGGCAGGCCAACTTCACGCTGAAGCCATTTTGAAGATGCTCTAATTTTTGAAGTTTAGCAGCACTAACGAAAATTTTTGTAGCAGAAAACAGCACTAACGTAGCACTAACGATGGTGAACATTTGGTGAAGTTTGGCGACTAGTGGCGGGCTGCGTGAAGTTGGCCGGGCCCATTTTGAAGTTGCTCTAATTCATGAAGTTTAACAGCACTAACCAAACATTTTACGGCAGAAAAAAGCACTAACGTAGCACTAACGATGGTCAAAATTTGGTGAATTTTGGCGACATGTGGCGGGCCAACTTCACGCTGAAGCCATTTTGAAGATGCTCTAATTCTTGAAGTTTAGCAGCACTAACGAAAATTTTTATGGCAGAAAACAGCACTAATGTAGCACTAACGATGGTGAAAATTTGGTGAAGTTTGACGACTAGTGGCGAGCTGCGTGATGTTGGCCGGGCCCATTTTGAAGTTGCTCTAATTCGTGAAGTTTAACAGCACTAACGAAAATTTTTACGGCAGAAAACAGCACTAACGTAGCACTAACTCTGGTCAAAATTTGGTGAATTTTGGCGACAAGTGGCGGGCCAACTTCACGCTGAAGCAATTTTGAAGATACTCTAATTCTTGAACCCACCCAACACAAGTACATACTGATCATGTGTAAAGAATGTTCCTCGAGGTACATTGGAATGTACATGATAGGTACGTGAATAGAGCAATCATGTGAAATACACATGTAAGGAATAAGGTTACTTCCGGCCAAAAGTACGTGCATGACACATACCGAGGAATGTATCTATTATGTGTATATCACGTACCGTGTATGTACTTGACACATTTACTTGGCATTGGCATGTGCCAGGAATGTACTAGGCATGTCAGTAATGTTCCTTAGGGCAGTGCTATGCAACTGGGGGTGCGAGTACTTAAATACTAAAACCTTAACGCTTCATTTTTACGTTCGAATTTAGAAGCTTGTACTTTTAAAAAAAAGCCAAGCAACTAACTCTGAAAATATATGCCCTCCTCCGGCATCAGTGTGGCAATTTAATTATGTATTAAAATACTACAGTAACATTTACGAGCGACCGAGCTCTAACCTATAATCTTAGCATTCAAACCTTTGATCTACGGTTATTTGTAATTTCACGTGTATAACAAAGACAAATATTTTTAAAAGAGTGTAGTTTAAATAAATTACTGAAATAAATATTTTTCACAAAGTTTATCCTTTTAAATTATTGTTCAAAGGCCTTTGCCTTTAGTAAGCCTTCTCCGAAATACATGCAAATGAATTGTGCTGCCATCTTTGGAGCTCTTTTAAAATACACATATATGTTTCTCGACAAAGATCTCAGAAACTACAGGCTCTAGAAAGATGACGTTTTCACTGATCGATTGCAAATTTCATGTAGATTGTCCAGTTCTAATTGAATATTTAAAAAACATGGGCACTATTTCTTTAGTACATTTTTACGGGTACATTGGAAGTGTTGAACTTTCAAAAAAATAAAATAAAACATCACATCCTAATCATTACACATTCCAACACCACACTGTTGTATATAGCGGTTGTATATGTCTCCGGCATTTGTTTCATAGCCAAATAATAATGGAAAAGGAAGGATAACCATTTCTCCAGTCTAAGATGAACTTTTTTGGGGAGTGTTTTTCCCAATAAGCACCATATATAACTGACAATATATTAATTTTGTATGTATATTACAATGTGGCTAAACTCAGAAAGTGTCTATAGAAGTGAAAAGCATATGGCTAAAAAGCCACTATTGGCTCTTTGGAAATTATGTGACTAACGACGTTCTCAAAATGGCCAGATCTCGTCACAAAGTGGCTAAATTGGCAACCCTAGTCGCAATACGAAGCAACTTACGCACAACCATGCCATGGTACATGGGGTATGTGCCATTCACATTCCTCACATTCCAGTGAAGCATGTAAAAGTACCTTGCAAGTGTCAGAAATTCCTCGAAAGGCACGTACCTAGCGACACGTGCTATGCATATGAAATGTACATGTTTCAAGTACCAGGTACGTAAACGGTACATATGGAACTTAAATGGCACGTTCCTAGAATGTACCTGGTTGGGTGGGAAGTTTAACCGCACTAACGAAACTTTTTACGGCAGAAAACAGCACTAACGTAGCACTAACGATGGTGAAATTTTGGTGAAGTTTGGCGACTAGTGGCGGGCTGCGTGAAGTTGGCCGGACCCATTTTGAAGTTGCTCTAATTCGTGAAGTTTAACAGCACTAACGAAACTTTTTACGGCAGAAAACAGCACTAACGTAGCACTAACGATGGTGAAAATTTGGTGAAGTTTAGCGAATAGTGGCGGGCTGCGTGAAGTTGGCCGGACCCATTTTGAAATTGCTCTAATTCGTGAAGTTTAACAGCACTAACGAAACTTTTTACGGCAGAAAACAGCACTAACGTAGCACTAACGATGGTCAAAATTTGGTGAATTTTGGTGACAAATGGCGGGCCAACTTCACGCTGAAGCAATTTTGAAGATGCTCTAATTCTTGAAGTTTAGCAGCACTAACGAAAATTTTTATGGCAGAAAACAGCACTAATGTAGCACTAACGATGGTGAAAATTTGGTGAAGTTTGACGACTAGTGGCGAGCTGCGTGATGTTGGCCGGGCCCATTTTGAAGTTGCTCTAATTCGTGAAGTTTAACAGCACTAACGAAAATTTTTACGGCAGAAAACAGCACTAACGTAGCACTAACTCTGGTCAAAATTTGGTGAATTTTGGCGACAAGTGGCGGGCCAACTTCACGCTGAAGCAATTTTGAAGATACTCTAATTCTTGAAGTTTAACCGCACTAACGAAACTTTTTACGGCAGAAAACAGCACTAACGTAGCACTAACGATGGTGAAATTTTGGTGAAGTTTGGCGACTAGTGGCGGGCTGCGTGAAGTTGGCCGGACCCATTTTGAAGTTGCTCTAATTCGTGAAGTTTAACAGCACTAACGAAAATTTTTACGGCAGAAAACAGCACTAACGTAGCACTAACTCTGGTCAAAATTTGGTGAATTTTGGCGACAAGTGGCGGGCCAACTTCACGCTGAAGCAATTTTGAAGATACTCTAATTCTTGAAGTTTAACCGCACTAACGAAACTTTTTACGGCAGAAAACAGCACTAACGTAGCACTAACGATGGTGAAATTTTGGTGAAGTTTGGCGACTAGTGGCGGGCTGCGTGAAGTTGGCCGGACCCATTTTGAAGTTGCTCTAATTCGTGAAATTTAACAGCACTAACGAAACTTTTTACGGCAGAAAACAGCACTAACGTAGCACTAACGATGGTGAAAATTTGGTGAAGTTTAGCGAATAGTGGCGGGCTGCGTGAAGTTGGCCGGACCCATTTTGAAATTGCTCTAATTCGTGAAGTTTAACAGCACTAACGAAACTTTTTACGGCAGAAAACAGCACTAACGTAGCACTAACGCTGGTCAAAATTTGGTGAATTTTGGTGACAAATGGCGGGCCAACTTCACGCTGAAGCAATTTTGAAGATGCTCTAATTCTTGAAGTTTAACAGCACTAACGAAACTTTTTACGGCAGAAAACAGCACTAACGTAGCACTAACGATGGTGAAAATTTGGTGAAGTTTGGCGACTAGTGGCGGGCTGCGTGAAGTTGGCCGGACCCATTTTGAAGTTGCTCTAATTCGTGAAGTTTAACAGCACTAACGAAACTTTTTACGGCAGAAAACAGCACTAACGTAGCACTAACGATGGTGAAAATTTGGTGAAGTTTGGCGACTAGTGGCGGGCTGCGTGAAGTTGGCCGGGCCCATTTTGAAATTGCTCTAATTCGTTACGTTTAACAGCACTAACGAAACTTTTTACGGCAGAAAACAGCACTAACGTAGCACTAACGCTGGTCAAAATTTGGTGAATTTTGGCGACAAGTGGCGGGCCAACTTCACGCACCTAACATTGGAGTAATTCCGAACCAAAGATTATTGCCCTTAGGTTACCCCTCTCCCCTTTCAAACTGCAAGAGGGATGTTTTCGTTGCAATTGCTTCGCTGCTCAGGAGGCTCAATCTGTTTCGGGAGTTCTTAAGTTGACATAACCACAGCAACAGGACATGACGTCACTTAATGTCGTCACTACCCTGGAACACAAATGCGCAGTGTATCCATAAGCAAGGCAGCTATGTTGACAGTATTACTGCTGAGATAAAATGCCAAGGTGGATTATAATTTAAGACATACGTAGAATTTGTTCGTGTACTGGTGGACAATAAAAAAAAAAAAAAAAAAACATTATGTTGTTACAGCGGTTGTGTGAGTTGCGTTTTACATTCAACAAACGAACAAGATTATACACAAACAATGCACTGAATAATGCGTAAATAATTGCGGTTTGTCCCATCAAAGGCGGGAAGAACGCCGGGATTTTTTTAAAAATCTCATTTCGTGCTGTGCACGTGTATCAAGATAGAACATAACTGAGGAAACGTGAAATTTCAATTTTATAAGTACTGACATTCCTGATATATCAATTTATTTTAGCACCAAATGAACTCTTGTAGGTTTAGTAAGTGTTTTGGAGTGGCAGAAACGGGATTAAGAATACGTGGACATTTTTAAAATTACAATTTACAGGTAAAAGGTGTTAATTCAGAACAAAAGACAAATGTTTAGGGAATTTATTTATGAAGGCGCAGAATATGTAAGTCATCTGTGAACATAGATACAGCAATAAGATGTTGCTTTAATTCTATGAAACTCTCCATAAGGGCGTTATTCCAGGGCTGCAAACTAATGTATAAGGGACTTGAAATATGACTATTTCGGTGCCTGAACCTACCCTAACCTAACCCGAACTACTGCTACTCTACTACTAGTAGTATACTATTATTACTACTACTACTAAACTACTACCATTACTGCCTTACTATACTACTACTACTACTACTACTAGCCTATTATTATACTATCGTTGCAACTACCAGGGCCGAAACCAGCTACAAAGGTTTGGAAGACCGTGAATATGTTACGGGGGGCCAAGTCTTTAAAATTATCATATAAATATCTAAATTGTGTTTTTTGTATTAATAATAAAATTTTGTATTGAAGTCTGGAGGGGCCACAAAAAGTTTAGAGGGACCTGGCCCCTTTCTGGTTGCGGGCCTGGCTACTACTAAACTACTACTCTACTACTACTGCCTTACTACTACTATACTATCATTACTACTATTACTACTACTAAGTGTGCACCCATATTTTTTTAAAGTAATTTTTGAACAATTATCTCTTGTAGCGCCCTTGAATTTGATCTGTTCCTGGTGGATCACTGGTATGCGCCAAGACATGTACAGTCTAGAAGGCGTGATGACACTTTTCATCGAGAAATGTGGGTTTCAAACTAATATGAATTTGTCCACGTATTATTGATCTGAACTGCGGAAACTGCTCTATCCCAATTTAAAGATGCACATTAACACTGATGTAATAAAGTAATTATGCAGCCTATACCTAAGCTGCACGAGGTTTACGTTTACGCACCCACCGTTTCAACTTTTGAAGTATTTCGTTTTATTAGCTTATCGACGTCGACCATACCCTAGACGCCGCATGGACAAAGTTGCACATAGTACGAACTATTCGCAAAATCAAAGTAGGCGAATCACTTATCGACAATTTTTGCATTTATTTACTGCCTTAAAACGGAGAGGTCCTTAAGTGACATGAATTCCCGCCTATATCTGTGTGCGTTGTGGGTTACACGCACAACATTTAATGGATTTATCAAGAAATACTGAACCGACAGGTTCAGCACTCACATAACTGCATTACTTATGAACAAGGGCGCCCATCAAGGGGGGTAAGGTGGGGCGGTCGCCCCCTAAGAGGAAATTGTACTTGGGAATACTGAAAACCCAATAGAATTTTTACATTACTTACAGCAAAATTTGAAACGTCGCTTATACTTGCCCCCCTTGGAAACCACAACATGGGCGCCCTTGCTTATGAACTGCACACTAAGAAAAATCCGTTCTCCAGACAGCGGTATACTGTATAAATCCTCTTACTTACTACAGAAATCAGTATGTAGCGTATGCTACATACACACTGCCTTTAGATGTTACATCGGGGAACGGACAGAATGGCAGGAGGACAAAATGGCAGGGGACATAATGGCAGGAAATAATGGCAGGAGGACAAAATGGCAGAGGACGAAATGGCAGGGGACAAAATGGCAGGCGGACGAAATGGCAGGAGGACAGAGTGGCAGGAAGTTAATTTGAATTGTCGGGTTTTAAACTATTTTGTTTCTTGCTTGATAAATGAAGATTTCAACATAAATTTTCGATTTATTCATTATGCTCCTAAATTCGAACTGCTAATAATATTTCAATTCTAATTGACAGTCATCTACAAACACCTTACTATTGCAAGCTTTCTATTCATATCGCAGTGTCTTACAGTAATTAGTTTTAGTCGTTTTCTTTTTTATATATATTATTTAAGATCTTTTCGGATATTACTAGAAGGAAGCAGCTTTTATCTTTATTTCTCACTGTGATCTGTATATGCTCAAGTGAAGACAAACAGTATCAAAAGTTATTGAAGTTATTTGCAAAACATTTTAAGTAACAAACAAAAAAAAGGAAAACACATAATCCTCCATATTAACTTGCGAATAAACTAACCTCGGTATTGTACAAAGGATCAGATACTTTCTGGGGCAAAGAAAACGAATTAAAATTGGTCGATTCGACTTGTTCCGAAGCTTTTGACTTGAGAATATGTAGGATGTGTGCTCATTATTTTCTGGTGACTGTCTCTAGTATTTTTAAGTCTATAAAATATGCATAGGGGCAAATTCAAGGGAAGCTCGGGGCAAAAATCATCGGAGGAAACAAATTGTAGAGTATTCACAAGAAACACTAGAAGTTTCGGTAGACATAGGATCTCCCGTTTTCAAAATATAGGATATGATTAATTGGGGAGCAGGAAAATTCGGTGTGGGGAATGTTAGGTGTAAAGAAAGATTCGTTGTAGTAGGCCGTAGGATTGATTAAAAACTCAACTTTGAGGATAAATGAGCGTATTTGTTTGAAGTTCAAATTTTGTGTAGAAGTACTTTTACTGTCTACTATCATTTTTACTGTTTACTGTCTACTTTATATTGCTTTATATTGAATTGTGTTCCTGAAATTATTTAAATTCTAGATTTCGACGGATTTTAACATTTTATGGCCCTTACATGACGAGAAATTTGTTTTTCGAAGTCCATTCGTGTGATTTAGCGAAGCGACCATCGCTACCAATCGGCATTTAATTGAAAACTTAAGTTCTTATGCTGTTTTGGAAGATCCCTCCTAGAATTTTCTACTTCTAAAAAAATGTAGGTTTTCAAAAATGTCATTGTTTGTTTATGTTACTCAAAGGTGTAAAAATAAATGCCTCAACTAAAGTATCTACGGTTGATTGGAGAAGTCAATAAGGAGTCAATAGGGTTGCAGTACTTGTTTACCTTAACTTAAGGCAAACAAACTAAAGTGTCTGATTGGAGGAGAAGTCAACTATTTATACAAGTATTATCTGATCCTGCTTTATATTGCCCTTTCCACTACGACTTTTTTGATCAATATACTGTATTTTTGCATCTTACATATGTATATACAGAGTGATTCTTTCAAAACTCACGGATTTTATTTGGCTCAATAATTTCTAACTGAAGTCCGATTTTCATGCGGTTTACTGCAAATCATCAAGGAAGGATGGGAGATTTATGGGACTATGTTTACTGGTTTAAATTCATCCGGGGTAATATAGAGCAGGCCGCAAGAAAAACAGTAAATATTCGGTATTGTAAGTTACAGTTCGAATGAGATAGTAGATATTTGAAGCGAAATTGAAGAATACAAGTTAAGTGTTAGTGGTAACACACATAAATCACATGTTGAATAGAGATTTGTTGGGTGACCTAGAGTCGGTAACTGACATCTTCCACAACATCCACCAGCGAGGTCCGATCCTTCCCTGTCTTCCTCAGAAGCGATCCTGTTTCCTGCAATTTATTCACTAACAACCATATTATGTTTCTGTCTGGAGCAGAACGTGAGGCAAAGTCGTGCTTTTAGTTGTTCCTATAACTATTCTCTGAACTTATAGTTGTAATTGTTTTATTTCTGAGAAAAAGTATCAGGTTCATTATGTGATGAAAAGTAGTTCATAGTAATACCCCGCAAAAGACATGAAACAGATATTGGACTCAAGGCAAAATAATAATAATAATAATAATAATAATAATAATAATAATAATAATAATAATAATAATAATAATAATAATAATAAATAATTTGCTTTTCTTGAAATAGGTAATAACATTTTATTCGTTACATTTTATTGTTTTCGTTTTCACAATATGAAGTGTTGTAAATTATCGTAAGTGGTAATATTCAATATGTATTACACCGAATCTACCTTACACCTGAATTTCCCCACACCGAGTTTTCCGTACACCGTATTTTCTGTACACCGAATTTTTCTACACCGAGTTTTCTTACACCGAAGTTTCCTAGACCCGATTAATTGTATATATGTCATATGATTAATTGTATATATATCATATGCAATTTGATAAGGTAATAGTATGAACACAAGAAAGAGCATTTATCAACGTTTAAAGATACGCAAGTCATTACACAATTTACTTCATTAATAAATATGATTTAAGTGTCATTATATCAATCTTTCGTGGACTCGTCGTAACCTGGAAGAATTCTGATAAATTCTACATGAAACTAAGACGGAAATCAGGACACATTTTGTACATAAATTTACAAAAAGATACACTGAGAAAAAAAAATGTAGGTGGCATACTTAAAAACGTAGGTTACATTCGTAATTCCTGTAGTTTCTGGACTTAACGTACAACCGTATATAACATCCTGCAGCAAACGTGTAGCTGAAAAAGTATGTATTATACGTACTGTCTGCACAAGTGCAATGACGTCATTCGTGTGACGTTATCTGCAGTAACAAGTATATACGGAGGTAATCTAGCTTTGTGACGTCAGGGTCGTATGTAGCATGTGGGTTAATAATGACGACATACACTGACTATCAGGACGGAGCATGATTTCAAGAAGTATGCAATATACGTTCTGTACGTATGTTTCTTGCGTTCAACCCCGAGACAGCATCTATATTGTACTTGTGCCCCATACGTACGACTAGATACAGTATACGTATTGTACGTATGTATTATACAGATTTTCCTTATGTCGCACACAGCTTGTCCAGATACAGCATACAGAATATCCGTATGCACCATACAGAGTGCATATATGTAGCTTACAGACTGTCTGCATGCAGCATATAGATTATACGTATGTCGCGTACAGGTTGGCCATATGTAATGTATAGATTGGATGTATATAGCTAATAGGTTGTCCATATGAAATATACAGATTTTACCTGTATCGAATACGTATTGCCTTCTTGTAATGTATGGATCGGACATATGCAGGATCTAGAGTGTACGTATAGTGCACCATTATTAAAGTGCTGCAACATACTGCAAAGTGCATGATACATTCTTACTGTAATGTTGTCAAATATTGTTTTACTCTGTATGAAAACAAAAATAGCTTAAAATATGGTTGATCTCCTTTGTGCCAATAATAATAAAATTAACAATACTACACTTTTCAAATCTTAGTTTGGAGCAGTGAAACTGTCCAAAGAAATGTATTTACCTGCAGGGTGTCCTATAAGTTTGGGCTTCCTGCTAATTCGTTGGAAAGCTACTGCAAAGTCAAGTGTTGAAAAGTGACACAAGCGTTAATTTTAAAATTATGGGCACAAGCAGGGGCGGATCCAGGACGGACTTCTGGGGGGGGCGGTCGGCGGTAATACTGCTACTTTTAAGAGCTCCAAACTTGTTATGGATGGGTTTATTTATATATAAAATAAGAAAGTTTCCTCTTGTGGGGGGGGGGGCGATCGCCCCGATCGCCCCCCTCTGGATCCGCCCCTGGCACAAAGGAGGTTAACCATATATTAAACTATTTTCGTTTCCATACAGAGTAAATCAATATGTGATATATTACTGTAAGAATTTATCATATGGTTTGCAGTTAGTTAGTTGCAGCACCTCAATAATAATGCAAAATGCACAGCCTTATACAATCCTATATTCAAACGCAAACAAGATTTACGTACAATCATTTATTAAGCTGTTATCATCCATTGCTTGTACGATATAAAGATTATTTTACCTCATTCTTTTCCTTAATAGTATCTTCTACTAAAGTGCAGTTGTTACCACAAGAGGCCTGAATAGAATTTTCCAGAAATAACTTCTCTGTACATTTTAATTAACAGGTTTTTTTTTTTTTTTTTTTTAAATGTCGCAATAATTAAAAGTGTGGTGTCAGCCGGAAACGCATTCGCTTACAATATTATTCCTACTCAGTACTCGCCATTAAAAATGAAACACCAAGAAGGAGACTGGGTAGATGCGCCAAAGTTCCCAGGCCGATACCTAATAGTAAGTGCAGAATACTCTTAAACGTTCGCTGTATTCGCTGTGTGACAACGTGGTGACAGCGGAGGCGTTGTGCAGCCATCGACTAAACATATTTATTCTTCCCTGCTATAGACATTCTGCAAATTTGGACTTTCCTGGATGCATCCTTCTTAGTGCAACATTTTAAGGAAAGAGCAATTTAACAGTCTCATACATTGCTTAAAGAAAGAGCAATGATTCTCAGAATTACTCGGAAGATATATATACACAATAATTTAAAACGGTTATTTCAAACATTGCAATTCAAAGCACGAAAAGAACTATAGATAAAGGAACACTGATTTTAGCCAAATAGTAATTAGTAAACTCAATCACACTCAGTACCATTAGTTGCTTGGTGTTATCCGTAAGTCAGAGATCACGGTATCTCATTTCGTATAGATTTTTGCATTTGTTTAACGCTAAAAATGTATTTTATCGCTAATTGAACCCAGTACCATATATATACCGACAGGACGTACCTTAGTCACAAGGTGACATGAGTGAAACACTAAACTATTCGATTGACACCTGCGGCCTTGTCAACACTAGAGAAAGTTACAAAGTGATTAAGTAAATACGGAACATAGTTCATACAAAGTATAGCGATGTTTGAAGTCTCCGTTTCATACGACTTGGATAAAGGATACATCTGAAATAGCAACAAAGAAATATATAATGATTTCTCTGGATAATTTGGATTAGTCCAGAATTCGAACACACACACGCTGGTAAGTCCAACATTTTTTTTTTTTTTTTTTTAACTTCTTTCTTCGGATTCCCAATAAAGTTGACTACTGAAAAGCTGAGTTATAGATTCTGTATTAAAACAACACCTTCGCTAGACATGTTCAGTATACACATTGTCTTACATACAGAACAATACATTAGTTATTAATGCATGTCTGAAATAATAGTGCTTCATATAGAATTTTACTTCATCCAATCGCAATAGCACAAAGATAAAAAATATTGCTAGGGATAATGTTCTTATTACAGAGAAAAAGAATTAAAATGACTTAACATTAACAATCATTTTCTTTAAACAGAGATAATATTTTATTATAATTTATGGAAGAAAGAAATAATTTGTAGTACAGTATCTTTATTAGGGTTATATATTCGTACAAAATAATGTAAGTACAACTGAGTCTGTCTTCAGAAAGGGTGTACTTTTAGCCACAACCTACACTGCTTCTTTTGACTGTCTTTCAAGCAGAATCCTGGTTTGATGCACGAAATACCTGCAACAAAAATCAGAAAATATTTAAAATGTTATATTCAGTGTGCTTAATTTGGTTGTACTTAACAATACAAAGTATCTTAACATTTTTGAGATTAAATGGACAAAATCTGTTAGGTCAGGTATGGACTTTTGGGTTGCACGTAGAAAAACTATGAAGTGTTTATTGATGCTGAACAACAACTCAAAATGTATTACCATTCAAAAGTAAGTGGGTACCTCAATGGTGTTCGGGCTACCATGGGGTACCTAATGTCTGTATTTTTTAGATATATGAAAATATATGTCTCTAAAATGTAAGGAACTGACATCTGTTTACCGAAAACCTCAACTCGGTAAGCCTTATGGATATCGAGATATGGGAAAATAAAGAGCGACACTACAGAACTGTGGAGTTTGCGTACTAGATGGTGCAGTTTCGGAAACGTAATTACGAGGGCTTACAACAACCTCAAAAGTAGTTTCAATTAAATACACTACACACACGCCCTGATGGGGGTTTTCGGGTACCATGATATTCCCAGAACTCTCATTTCTAAATATTCTAAAATCTGTCTTAATAACGTTTTAAAGAACGTTAGAGGTGTGTGTTTACCGAAACCGCAAGTCGGTACGCCTAACAGTTACCGAAATATGGTGAAATAAAAAGCGACACCATAGGTACGTGGAGCTTGCATATTAGACAGTACAATTTAGAAAATTAATTAAAATATGAATATCAAGATATTGTCAAATAAAGGGAGGATCCATATAGTTATGGGGTTTTCGTGTTAGGTGGTAAAATTTCCGAAACCGATCATGTAAAGTTAATAAGCATCAGTAGCAATTTCATCTTAAAATAATTAGGTATTTCCATGGAGTTTAAGAACATCATGGGGTCTACCAAGATTAAATTTTAAAAGTTTTGTAAAATATATTTTGACATTTGTAAAGAGTATTAGAAATATGTATTTACCTAAAAGTTCCAGCTAGTACATCTAGCAGCTAGAGAGACACCATACAATAAAAGCGTATTAGATCTTGAAATTTCAGAAAACAATTATTGATCCTAACAAAAGTTAAATAAGATGGTACTTATATGGGTTAAGTGAAAACCTCAGACTCGTCAGTACAATTTCGATCGAAAGATTAATTCAGCTCTAAATTTTCTTTGGACAATTCCAAGCGTTCATCGGGCTCTGAAATAAAGTGAACATTTTTTGTCAATATCTAATATAGCAAGCGAGATATAAGGAATTATGTATTTTATGACGTCGTAAAAATAGAGACCCACATGGATTTGTACTTTTGAGTATTTGCTGTAAGAAGAAGAAATTTCAGAAAACAACCGTATATACCTTAATAGACAATTAAATGGGCGGGGGCACAGTGGCTTAGTGGTAGAGTGCTTACCTCTGGTGTATTGGGTTCTTGGTTCGATCCACGGCCAAGTCAGTTTGTAGTGGACATCGTATTCGTGGGTTTTCTCGGGGTACTCTCCTCCCACCTTTGCATTCCATCAATTCTGTCAACAACATTCACTTGCTTTAATCATAATCTCCCTGAGACTAAAATGCATAATCGTGGGTCGCTATACTGAAATATTTCCTTTTATTTAATTTTAAAATTAAATAGGGAGTTAAGTATGATCGTATTTCTATGGGTTAAGTGAATACTCCAATAGTTTCTGCAAAAAAAAAAAAAAAAAAAAAGATTAGTTAAATACCCTACCACTAAGCTACTGTGTCCCCGCCCACTGAATTGTCTATTAAGGTATATACAGTAGTTTTCTGAATTTTTTTCTTTTAGGAAAGACCCAAAAGTACAAATCCATAAAGATCTCTATTTTCACGTCATAAAATATATAATTCCTTATATCTTATTTACTATCTTAGATATTGACAGCGAATTTTCATTCTTTTGCACAGCTCGATGAACCCTTGGAATTGCCTGAAGAAAACCTAGGACTGAACTAATCTTTCGATCGAAATTGTACTGAGGTACTGATTTAACCCATAGAAGTACCATCTTATTTAATTTTGTTGCGACCAATAATTGTTTCCGAAATTTCAAGCTTTTATTTCACAGTGTTTCTCCAGATGTTAGATGTACTAGCTGGAAGTTTTGGGTAAATACATATTTCAAATACTGTTTACAAATGTCAGATTATATTTTCAAAAGCTTTTAAAATTTAATTTTGGTAGACTCCATGATGTTCTAACACCCCATGAAGATATCTAATTACTTTAAGATGAAATTGCTACTGGTGTTTATTAACTTTCCATGACCGATTTCGGAAATTTTAGCATCTAACACGAAAACCCCTTAACCGTGTTGGTCCTCCCTTTATTTGACAACATCTTGATAGCCGTTAGTCATATTTTAATTCAATTTCCGAATTGTAGCGTCAAGTATGCAAGCCCCACATACCTATAGTTTATTTTCCCGTACCTCGGTATCCATAAGGCTTACCGAGTTGCAGTTTTCAGTAAAAAAAAAAAAAATCAGTTCTTTACATTTTAGAGACATGTATTTCCATATATCTAAAACGCAGAAATTAAGTACCGCATTGGAACTCCATTGGAGTACTCACTTACTTTTGCATAGCAGGGTAAAAACGCCAGTGGTTCTCACTTTAAGGTTGAAAACATACTATTTTGTCTCTTCTCTGAGCATCGTGAATCTGTCGGAGCTGTACCATAGTTGGAAAGACTCACTGATCCTTCCTATAATGACCATGTAGTTAGAATTAAAAAAGGAGTAGCCGTTGGAGGAAAAACAATATTTTAAAATCCTTGCACCAGTAGTCGTCACCTTAAAATCAAAATGTTCCAGTAGTAGTCAGGATTTTCTACCAGTGTTCGTCACTCAAATAACTTGACATAATTTATTCAAAAACGCACTGTGTATCAGTTTAGGGTTAAGAATACAATATAAAGTAGTAAGCTTAATAACTTTGCATCACTTTTAGCACTCAAGAAATAAAATAAAAACGTTTTTACATACTTTTTAAAGCAATTTCAGAGAGAAAAATGTTAACTGAATTCAAAAGTTAACTGTATATCACTTCCACGTTAAGAGTACAATATTAAATACTATGTTTAATAACTATACGTCACTTTAAACTCTCAAGAATGAAAATAAACGTTTGTACATACATTTTAAAAACAATCTGAGAAACAAAATAAGTTAACTGAATTCAAAATTTAATTATACATCACCTTAAGCTTGAGAATACACTATAAAATACAGAGATTAATAAAAAATGAAATCTTTAAGTTTAACGTCCCACGATTATGCCGGTTAGGCTACAGGAGACGGAGATAATGAGAAATGAGTGAAATGGTGGAATGAAGAAAGTGGGAGGAAACGGGAGAACCCCGAGAAAACCCACGAGCACGGTGTTTGTCCACTACAAAGTCCACACGGCGCGAGTTGGGATCGAACCAGGGACCCCAAACACCGGAGGTTAACACTCTACCACTGAGCCACCGCGCCCCCCTGAGATTAATAATAATGCATTACTGAAGAATGAAAACAAAAATGTTTTAGCTACCTATATTGTATTTACGTTACCGGTATTTCTCATTAACTTTTTTTTTTTTTTTTTGATACCTCATGATCAAGTGTAGGGATGCGCAAGAGAAAAGATTTGAGATTGTCTCCTCTCGAAAAGGTGCCGCGAAAGTTATGTCTCGTCTCGAAAACTGGATCCGTTTCTATTGGAAGAGCTCTATCTCGTCTCGAATTTCGTAACAAAAATTCTGTCTCGTCTTGTCTCGTGCGCATCCCTAATCAGGTCCATAGCCAAAAACTTCATTTCGGAGGGGGTTCGATAGGGCTTTGGGATATCCGAATTTAGATATAGATAATCGATATTGACAAACTATCGAAACTTGTTCGAAATATCGAAAAATACAGCAATATCGAAATATAAACAATATCAAAAATCGAAAATATAGAAATATGAAAGAGATCAAAAATATGGATATATCGATCAAAAATGGATATATGATCTTGGAATACGATTTGGTGGAATAATGAGGGAGAAAAATAATCATTGATTAAATATTAAATTGAAAAGAAATAAGAGCCTGACGCTCAAATACTTATCTATCCGGCACCCATCTTGATCCCCATAAAATATCATGAAGTGCTTGATTGATTCTAAACCCAATAATAGTAATAGTAATTTAACAACAAACACAGAATATATAATTTACGCACCTTGAAATGTAGAAATTAATGATTGTAATCCCCAGCATTCCAATAGACGTTTGATTTCTCCAAATGAAGATTCGGATATCTTGTTTCTTCTCAAGCAATAATGGGTTACAATAATCAGTTGCAGTCCAAAGCCAAGTCACTAAGTTAAGCATGAAAATAAAGAATTCATTAGTTAGATGCATACAAAATCCTACGCATATAAATCCGAATCTACTTGTATTAAATTGTAAATTTAAACAAACTAAATTATACTACTTTGGAAAGCGTCTCCAAATATAATGTTTTCATTCTAAAGTGAAGGAATTTTTAAAATCGGATGACCCGTTTGCGCTGTACACTCGCTATGCGTCCAATGTGAAATGAAAATGCAACATTGCCATTTACCTGGACCCACAACGTAAGTGAGTGAAGTTACTGTCTTTTACGCTAACATGTCGATGGCCAACCCCCGTTTCAAACAGTAACTTCATTCACTTATGTTGTGGGTCCAGGTAAATGACAACGTTGCATTTTCATTTAAAATTGGGTGCATAAAGAGTATACAGCACAAACATCTCGTCCGATTTTTTTTAAAAAGTGTTCACTTTAGATTGAAAACGTCATATTTCGAGATGTTTTTCCTCTTACATTTTGTTGTAACTCTGATAATAACAGAGTTATCCTATGTCAGGGAACGTTTGAGACATCCTGTATACATCATAAGAAGTTCCTTTCTAAATTCTACACGGATGTGGTTTCATTGAATGTGAGGTGGGTGATACACATTAGGCCTTTTGGGAGTACGTCACACGGACGACCGTAATTTTGTGTTCAAAATTTTTATGAATTGATGGGATATGTGATACATATGGCCACGGACTAGAATTTTCTCAGTATGTCAAATATGCAATCAGATTTCATGCAGCTTAATTTGGTGAAAAGCTATTGCCAATTGAACGTTACATTTACCTCTTTCTTGCAGATGTTGAACCATGCCGTTAGCACGTGAGGAATGGATCGAAATAATCAAACTGTGGGGCGGGAGGAGTATATGTGCAGTGGTTGCCGATTGCAGTCATCCACAATGTGACTCTGTGTCACATGTTTCAGTGTCACAGTAATTAACTAAATTTGAGAAGACGGGGACATTCGTGAACATACATCGTAGCGGTTCAAACTCGCGGAACCTTTTTCCTTCCCCATTTTGAACCGGTACATGAAAATGCCATTTTCTCCATGTTTGCCTGCGCCGATTTTGAAAATTCCTTCACTAATCGATTTCTCTCGTCGAGTACTACAAGAAACAGTTAAAATCTCGCGGGCCCTTTTTTCTTCCCCATTTTGAACTGATACATGAAAATGCCATTTTCTTCATGCTTGCCTGCGCCGATTTTGACAATTCCTTCACTAGTCGATTTCTCTCGTCGAGTATTACAAGAATCAGTTAAAATCTTGCGGCCCTTTTTTCTTCCCCACTTTGAACCGGAAAATGAAAATGAGATTTTCTCTATGTTTGCCTGCGCCGATTTTGAAAATTCCTTCACTAATCGATTTCTCTCGACAAGTACTACAAGAATCAGTTAAAATCTCGCGGAACCTTTTTCCTTCCCCATTTTGAACGGGTACATGAAAATGCCATTTTCTCCATGTTTGCCTGCGCCGATTTTGAAAATTCCTTCACTAATCGATTTCTCTCGTCGAGTATTACAAGAATCAGTTAAAATCTTGCGGCCCTTTTTTCTTCCCCACTTTGAACCGGAAAATGAAAATGAGATTTTCTCTATGTTTGCCTGCGCCGATTTTGAAAATTCCTTCACTAATCGATTTCTCTCGACGAGTACTACAAGAATCAATTAAAATCTCGCGGTCGTCTTTTCTTCCCCATTTTGAACCGGTACATGAAAATGCGATTTTCTGCATGTTTACCTGCGCCGATTTTGAAAATTCTTTCAGTAATTTATTTCTGTTGTCGAGTACTATAAGAATCAGTTAAAATCTCGCGGGCCCTTTTTTCTTCCCCAAGCCAATATTTTTGTATATTTTGAATGTATTCAAGTATGGAACAAAAGTATTATATAATTCCCTTAGTAGGTTTCTCAACTTCATATTTTTCAACTTAAATTTTATTTATTTTAATTATTTATTTTCTTGTGACTCAATATTTAATTGCAATCGTTCATTGGGGAGAAGGGTGGCCATTCTCAAATATATAAATATAGTATTCTTAAAATTTATGTGTTCTCGTACTATTAGTTTCTTCCACTAGACCTGGAAATTGAAAAATTAATACCTGGAAAACCTGGAAAATTCAGGGAAATTGAGTTCCATATTTATATATGAACACTGCTATTTACAATTTTTTTTTCGAATAGGGAGAACTGTACAAAAGGATGTTTTGGGAATGGTATAACAATAGGTTTCTGGGAGTGTTGTTCGAAATGAAATCTTTAAGTTTTACGTCCCACTATTATGCTGGCTAGGCTAAAGATAACGGGGTGTTGTTCGCAGTGTTGAATTCAGACATTTACACCCGGGGGGGAATGTCAACTGCTCGGGGGAGGGTTATTTTTCTGTATTTTTTTCAAGAAAGCAGCATATTTAACAATTCCATTCACATACACATCTTACCTAATATTGAGACTAATTGCTGATAAATATTCAATGAGATTATAATTTTAAGAAAACAATCGTTTGATTTCATCTAAAACATTAAATAAAGACTGGCAAAAATAGTTTAGACTAAACTTTAACTGCTATTTACAGTAACTATTTTTATTATTTCCTATATTCAGTAATTACTGTTTGTTACTAATGTAAAAATTTTTAAAAAGATTTAAATTAACTGAAATATTTTTTCTCCTAAAACAAACATACTTAGGAATATCTTAATAAAAAGTTATCATTCTTTCTCACACTTCTGATTCTAAATCAAACATATTAGCCTTGGTTTCTTCACTGCATATACATCAATAGTTTAGTTGACGAAATCTTCAGTAGGATTAGTGCCGTGTCGTGAAAAATCAGCGCTTGGCGCGAGAGTATACGACGGCATCCCCGTATATATGAGTGAGGTCGACAGACCAGCCGCCAAAGGTGGGAAAATTTTAAAAAGTAAACCCTGCTTTTCCTTGATTTTGAGCACTTTTCATTACTTTTTTCCTTTCATTTTATATATGTCCACATGTATTTCATTCCTCTGTTTTTCTTTCCTTCTTTTTTCTTTTTCCCTCCCGAATTTTTCACCCCTTACTTCGGCGCCCGGGGCCGTCGCCCCGCTTGCCCCTCCCCCATGGAACGGCACTGAGCAGGATCTTGGCCACCTTCAATAGCAATCTTTCACTTATATACTATTATCATATTGATAAATTCTATATAAGTCTCTAATCAAGGAGGGATAACTGTTCCTCCCTGATCCCTCTAAATGACGCCCACTGAATCTCACCCTTTAACTGAATTATTTTTAATTAAAGAAAGATGTGTTTACTTTAACAATCGTAAAACACATTTACGTCTGTTACTTCCGATGCGAGAAATGGGATTTAGGCGCCCTATTTCAAATAATGCAGGAACTGTATATTTTCAAGAACTGAAGTCTGCTGACATGAGAGATTATATGGAATGATCGAAAGATCTTCCCTATCTTTCCTTTCGTATCTCAACCTGTGCTAGTGCTACCTACTAATATATAATATAGGGCGAGAGTATAGTACCTACTAAAATACAAACCTTTCTTCAACAGTTAACAATTTCATGTTCTGCCAAACTCAGTCATAGCGTTAAGAAATACAAGTTTTATTCACTATTTGGTATTCTATCTTAGATGTTACATGTTAACATTTATATAGAATGGGTCTGCGTCATTTATATGTATATTGAGAGATCGGATTTCGTCTGCACGTACACGGACAGAAAAGCAAATAATTGGGTGAAGTAATTTCTACATTTTGTGACTGAAATTTTGGGAGTTTCTCCGGGGGGGAATGAATTTTCTTCGGGGGGGAGATTCCCCCCGGGCTACCCCCTGAATTCAACCCTGGTTGTTCGGTGGGGGTCAATGTTGCCAATTTTGGGTAAAGTCGCTAAATAAGGGGAATTCGACCTCAACGATAGCGTAGGTTGACCATAAAATTTTCAGTTAAATACGGGACAGGTTCTTGCAACCCTAGACTTTTAGATCTACCTTTGTTCTTATCAGTGCCTTGATATCAGATTTCCTCCTCTCTCTCTTTGTTACAGAACGGGTACTTATGAAAAAGGAAAGACACGTTGAAATTTGTTCAACACACAACCAACTGCTAAAACCTCTGCTGCCTTTCGAGCAGTACTGCGAACTATAGAGTATGTTTAATATAGGGAATTTCAGTTCAATTTTTGCCTCTTTGTTATTATTAATTATTAATACTTTTAAAAGGAGTAAAGATACTGGGTTTGTTATTTACTTCTTTCATTTACATAGAACGGGACGAATACTACTTTTTCCATCTACTGACGGGACGGCCGGGACACGCCACTAAAACGGGACTGTCCCGGTCAAAACGGGACGTATGGTCGCCCTACGATAGCGACAAAAAATATTTTTTTCCGATTGGAGACTTTTTTGGGTGATTTTTAAATGACGATTTACCTACTTACACATTTAGCGACTTTCTGCTCCAAACAAAATGTTCATCTGTAGAGAAGCATTATTAGTTCAAAACAGTTTTTACGTTCTTTTTGTCTGTTTGTTTGTTTTAATCAGCGCAACTGATGAAGAGTTTGGAAATACAGCATACTCACTGCCCCACAATCCTGCATTGTTATGTTACCCTTGCCCTCTAACGAAGAACAACTACAAACTTGATGTCCTTTAGTTCGCAGAGTTTCCGTTGAGAAACACACGTAATACATCATTACCGATAGCAACAAGATTAGCTATAGATTGCGTGAATAAAGGCGAAGAAGATGTTTGTTATATTTGTCCTTTGGGGTCTTTTAATTATTCTGCACTTTTTCTTTTACAAAAAAATGATCCCTGAATTAAAGGATTGGTTGCGCCCTATTTACAAAGATGTGAGTAGAACCAGCGGCGCAAATCTGTCTTCAACATTGGGAGGGGGGGGGGTAAGACCGTTACCATACTTTTTTTTGACGATGTCCAAAATACTTATGAAGTTGAAAAACAATGTTGTGGAGGATCAGAGTTGTTTTCAGCGTTGGGAGGCTGCAGATTTGAGGCTTATTCTGGGGGACATCTATTTTATCTCACGTTCCTTTGTAGCAATCGGACAAAAATAATCAAATTTCTCCCAAAAAACACATTTCAAATCGGATTATTGGGGAGAAGTCCCCCTCAGTTCCAAGATTGGAGGGGACATGTATCCGTCATCCCCCCCCCCACACGGATTTGCGCCAGTGAGTAGAACATATTGTTTAGTTTACATCTACAACTTTAAAACAATGCTTATAGACAATGAATTTCTCTATTATTTTTTATAGCGACTTTTCACCCAAAATTGGAGTCGTCATATCCCGTTTCGCAAACTTATTGCCAACATTTTGGAAACTGGTTGCGAAGAGAGCTACAATGGATGAGTCGAGTTATTTCGTCGCTTCCGCTGTGAACCTAAGTACAAGATTCCAAAGAGATTAAGAAAAAATGAAATGAAACCTTTGAGTTTTACGTCCCACAGTTATGCCGGTTAGGCTAAAGGAGACGCTGATGATAAGCAATGAATGAAAGGTGGAATGAAGAAAGTGGAAGGAAACGGGAGAACCCCGAGGAAACCCACGCACAAGGTGTTTGTCCATCACAAAGTTCATTTGACGGGGGCTGGGATCGAACCCGGGACCCCAAGTACCGGAGGTGAACGCTCTACCACTGAGCCACCGCAGCTCTTAAGAGATTAAGAGTCACAAACATAGTCACTTTCAATTTTGTAATATATATAGGTCTATATATTGCATCACTGACTAATAACTAAAATCCTTGGATTGTATATATAAAAGTCGCCCCCTGCCCGTAAAAAGCTTCATTCGAACTCGGAATCGAACAATTGCATCTGTAAAACAGTGCTGATTTGATTTTAACGTTCCTTTCAGCAGCAAGGCTGTATGAGACGTGGACCTACAGATTAACGTGGAATCCGAACCACATAAGCTCCGGCCGGGAATCGAAAAAATGAAATGAAATCTTTGAGTTTTATGTCCTACGGTTATGATGGTTAGGCTAATGGAGACGGTGATGAGTAATGAATTAAATAGTGGAATGAAGAAAGTGGGAGGAAACGGGAGAACCCCGAGAAAACCCACGCACACGGTGTTTGTCCACCACAAGGTTCACTTGGCGGGGCTGGGATCGAACCCGGGACCCCAAGCACCAGAGGTGAACCTTCTACCACTGAGCCACCGCGGCCCCCGGCCGGGAATCGAACCCGTGTGTCCCACGCCAAAGGCGTGTTCACTAACCACTTAGCCACGAGGGAGCTCATCTATAAGGCAGTGTAAGCAAACAAAAAAACGCACACTGGATGTTTGCGCAACTGAGGATCAAAACATTCTCAATGGAGTATGAGAAATAGTTAACGCCAATCAAAGTGTGCTTTTGCTTATTTATTACTTCGTTAATACTTAATTCCTTCTAGAAATAGTGAAACTATACTATGAAGAAACACTAATAAACTAATAACAATTACGTTGTATTTCTTACCACACCACGACCATTTTTACCACCCATAGAATTTGAACCTAGTACTATACTGCATTAGTCACGCCGTAACGAAAGATGAACATTTGGCACTCGTAGCTGTTGAAGCTACCTGTATATCACGCGGCCTGCGTTGGTACTCCTCAACATAAATACCTCACAGCCCAAAGCCAGGAAACATCACAGACAGAAGACAGGGGCACAAGCAGTGCCTGACACTTCACGAACTCTAAACCCGCCAAGACTCAACTCAACATGACCTTCAATTACGTTCTAGAAACCAAACCAATGCTAAGGCACAAATTTACCAACTTCCTATATGAAAACACAAGAAAAAAAATCTAACTTTTTTGATTCCAAAGTGATGACATAACAATAATACTAAAAAGGTTTTAATTTTCAGTAACCCAAACATTAATTAACTAGGGAACATAACAAAGCAAAAATAAATAAAAATAAAAATAAATTAAATTAAAAAATAAAAATCTGACAAGTAAACTCTCCCTGACTACTTTTTTTTTTTTTTAATTTCAGTGAGGCTGTAAAATATGTTAGTATCTTCGTAAAATATATATATTTCAATGTAAACAAGTTCTTTAAACAAAAGAAAGCTTTGTAGTAGAGCGCTTACCTCTGACGCGTTAGGTCCCTGGTTCGATTCCTGCTCCCGACAAATAGCCTTTTGGTGAACACTGTAGGTGTGGTTATTCTTAAGACTTTCCAGTTTCCTTACATTTTCTTGATTCCACCATTATCATGTATCTCATTGTCACCTTCTCTCTTACATTGATGTACAATCATGGGGCGTTAAACTAAAAGCAAAAAAAAAAAAATTTTTTTGCAAATATCCTAGTAAAAATGAGTTTTCTAGACTACACAAGTGGCCCCGCGTAGGGTAGTCGCTAGCGCTCTCGCCTTCGGTGCGAACGGTTCCGGGTTCGATCCCGGGGGAGAACTCGGTCGAAAAAGTATCAAAAGATTTTAAGTCCAGCCATCCTGAATGAGGTTTCCTTGGGTTTTCCTCATTCACAGCAGGCAAATGCCGGAGTGGTACCTAACATATAGGTCCCAGGCCGTTTTCTTCCTTCCCCAATCCTTTCTTCCCTTCCTTTCCCCGGATAGTGTACTCGCCGAGGAAAGTCATCCCTCATATGGGGTAACAAGGCCATTGATGCCGAAAGCCCAGAAATCTAAATCCTAAATCTTCACTACACAAGGAAATTTCCGCGCTGAAAACGGTTTATTAGCAATTATGTTAAGCAGTCCTGTAGTAAATCTGCACCAAGTAATAAATCGTCACATATAAAATGGAATGAATAAACACATAACATTCATTTTGCTACCTTGAAACATAATATGTTTCAAAACATTAATATTCAAAGTTTTTTCAAAATTCAGATTCACCCATTCCATTCTCCTCAATCATTTACGAGTTACAATAGTAAGAATTGTAGTCATAAACTACATTACTTACTTAGTACTATATTAAAGCAAGTTACACTAAAAGAATATATAATTAATGGGAATATTTAACTAAAGTAATAGTTAACTATTGTACTTACCCAGGCTTCCCAGGTTTCCTTCCTCTCTTCTGTTCCGTTTGTAAACAACCTCGTTTCGCAAGCAAAAGACGGTAGTTCAATGACGTCAGCCATGGCGAAAGAAAGAGTGTCTATAGGCGGTCTGGATCTTACACACAGATGGACGTATATAACGTATAGCTGAAGTATTTAACATACGTATACGTATGTAAAATACAGAAGATTGTTAGATATCAGACATCCTGCAGAGACATGATGTAATATCTAAGCGGGTAAAAGGCAGTACCTATGTAGTATATGGATAAAGTACGCTCCGTACAGATTTCCTTAGTAAACATAACGAATCCTTGTATTTGTACAATATACCGCTGTCCGGATAATGGATTTTTCTCAGTGTACGAGACTTTTACAAACATTTACGAAACGAGACGACAAAACCTGAATTCTCATTGGGGATGAAAGGGGAGCGATTAAAGTGGTGTGCCTGATAATTTAAGATCTCTCATAACTCCAGTGAAATTCAGCAAAAAATCTCTGAATTACGAAAAAAAGAAAACACACAAAATACATTTTCAGTGTAACTCTTACAGCCATTACGTCATTATAAGATTAATGCTACTTCTGAAACTGATTTGATTGAATATGTATTTGGATAACGAAACTACTTTCATAAGTTTTTTCAAAGTATCAAGTTTGAGAAGAACGAAGTTTGTCTTCCACTGTTGTTATCTCGTTGCTCATAGATATCAGTGATGAAATAATTGGTCGAAGATCACGCGGCCGCTTCTTACATCAATTCATGAAAAAAATTAGTTCCAATATTAGGTACCTAAGTTCAGTATTTAAAAAAAAAAACTAGCCTCTTGCAACCATGCGTAGCACATTTTAATACTTACACTTGAAATAAAAATATGACTGCATAAAGACGATTGCCTTTGTCTTTGAATTTCATATGTGAATAACAATATAGGGCTTTTCAGATAGAGGAGGGGAGGGGCAGGTTTTGTTAAACAAGATCATACACCTGATATGTTTTAACTATAGGCAACTTGTACTTGCAGGCTTAACTCAGTCTTCTGAAGTCAAACGACAAATACCATTAAGATGTTCAAGAGAATAACGTATCAGCATTATTACATACTACAGACTCAAAGATACCACTAGGCTCCCAAGTTTCAAAATTATATTGTGTGTAAAAGCAGTTAGTAGATTTAATTCTTTGTCACATGGTAGCTAGACCCTGAGAGAAATTCAGAGGAAGTCCACGAGAAAATTCTTTCGTCATAAATAAAAGTTGTACTACTTAGAATTATTATGAAACCAAGATATCAATTGGAAGATGGTTAAAAAGAAATAAATTTAAGAAAAAAGTTAAGACATGGATAACTGATATTTACCCTCGTTTACGCTCTTGGTTCAATTTAGCTGTATTTATATGCTTTTGACATTTGAGGTAGAAATGAATAAAATCGAGAACCGTTACCTACTAACAAACACAATAGGTAAAACCTAAAAATACGAGCCCTAGGAGTTATAATTTTTGCCAAATTAACTTCCTGCCATTCTGTCCTTCTGTCATTTCGTCCTCTGCCATTTCGTCCTCCTGCCATTTTGTCCGCTGCCATTTCGTCCTCCTGCCATTTCGTCCGCTGCCATTTTGTCCTCCTGCCTTTATTTCCTGCCATTATGTCCCCTGCCATTTTGTCCTCCTGCCATTCTGTCCTAAATTCGTTACATCATGCCATTGCAGGATGTCTGACATCTAACAGTTTTCCGTATATCACCTATGTTACATTCTGCAGCTATATTCTATTCTACTATGGACATTTTGCGTCGATTTGTATGTGAGATCCTGACCACCTATATTGTTTCATACGGAAAGTACGTATAGATGGAACACTTATACGGAAAGTAAGTATTATAAAACATGCGTTTTCAGTTATACGTTTGCTGTACGTTAAGTCCAAAAACTACAGGAATTACGCATGTAACCTACCGTTTTGAGTACGCTACCTACATTTTTTTTCTCAGTATGTGCTTTGAAAACTAGCCATATGTCGGATTACTGGGAGAAAGCATTTTTTGTTGAAAATCATTGCTGTTTTCTTAAATGTTTTTGAAGTTAATCAACCTAAAGCCAAATATACCACTAACTAAAGAGTTTCAGACAGTATTGCTGAGCATGAGTAGTCGCTAATGCTCTCGCCTTTGGTCCAGGGCTCGATTTCCGGCAGGGTTAGTCGGTCGAAAAGGTGTAACAGCTTTTCCAGGCTAGCTATCCTAAATGAGGTTTTCCTCATTCACGCCAGGTAAATGCCGGGATGGTATCTAATTTACAGGCCTCAGGCCGCTTCTTTCCTTATCCGTTACTTATATCCCTCCCCCGTACCGTGATTGTGTGCTCGCCGAGGATGTCATCCCTCCAACCTGACGTGCTTAAGGCCATAGATGCCGGTAATGGCCATGACTTGTATCAATAAATAAATAAATATTGACGAGCGAGCGCTAGCAAGCGAAGTCGGGTTAGAACGCCGCAATGCACGTTGTATTTGTCCATTCTAATTAATAGCAAATTGTAATTGCAAAATTTTCCATTTAGAACACGGCATTTCCAGTCTACTCAGTTCACAAATTACTCACATATCAATATCAATTATCTTTCCGCAACATGAACTCATTCCACCTATAAACACTGTGTTTTTACGTAGTTTTGGTCCCTCGTAATCCTACAGAATCCGAGAAATATATTACATACTTCTTTCGTAAATTTTGCAAATTCAAATTCATAAAATAGGACAGCACCACCATTGGTTTCTTCATACAGTAAACGTTATATAATTTTTAAAAATTAGTAGTACAATCCTCTTTCACACGCAGTCATTCATTTTAATCATAAATTACTTTTTTTATGTTTATGTATTCTACACCTGCATCCATTTATTCAGCGCCGTAAATTAGATTGTTTTCTTGGGAGGGGGGTAAGCATTAATACGCGTATTTGGTGCTCCTAGAAAAAAGTTGTTTCTCTAATCTTGGGCTCCATCTTTCCCTTACTCTTTATGGGCCCGGGTCGTTAGTTACACCTTTGATCCCGTTCCATACATGACAAATGAATTAAGGGGGCAATATTGACAAATATCAAAGCCATACAAATAAACATTACTTCTAGGGCCTCTAATAGAAACTTTTTTTTTATTGAAATGGGCCCACAACTCATTTTGTTTTATTTACCTTTTATGTGTTGTTTTGTTTATTTAATATACTGGACATATTCGATGCATCATTTATAATTTCATGTTAGTATCGTATACGGAGTAAGAAAATGTCTTAAAATGGGTCCTCTGGAATGGCGGCGAGCTTCCTTGGGAAAGCATTTGCCCTCTCCCTCCTCAAGTTACGGCCCTGTCACTTATCACATACTAGGCTGGTAGCCACCCCAAAAATCTAGGGGAAGCCCGGTAGAAGTTTGGGAGGGAGTCCCGATCCAAACGTATTATAGTTAATCATCATGTTATAGCTCAGCGTACAAATTTTCGACTAGAAATTGGCGACTAGAAATTTAGAGCTGGCGACCAGTGTTCAGTAGGAATGGTTACTGCCTGAACTCACAGGGCAGCACATTTTCTGTTTCGTAAGAAAATAATTGTCATTGAGTGAGAGAAGACACGGAATGTGAAGTCTTTCTTTGTCAAACCAAAGGCCGTTTGGGGGGGGGGAGACATCTCAATTTGTACGTGAGAGATACTGGCGACCATTATTTTTGGATTGGCGAGTGCGTCCGACTTTGAAATTTTGCACCGTGTTATAGTTCATTTGCAAGCGTACTGTGAAAATTTTAGGGGACCAGTACCGTAAAAATTTAAGGGGGCCCGCCTAGACCCCATGGATAAGGGCCTGTCACATATTAATATGATGTAGACCTATCATTAATTTTTATGTCAATTATATATTGTGGATCTCCAAATTTTTTGTGTCAGCAAATCTTTCCGGAGCACATCATCAAATATCGCGTGTGGAAATGCTATGTTTTCATACAAATATACAAATATCTCTTTAAGTATATTACTTCATTAACAGATAATCATTTTTAAACATATTTTCTTTACCGGTCTGTTACTCTAGTATAAAATTAATAAGTTGACACCAAATCAGTTGCAAACACTGCTCAACTTACTATCACATTTAGTGACGTCATATTGTATGGTGCTCTGGTTTTGTCAACTTAAGATCTCCCAATCTGTTTCAGGCCGCCTACAGGGTTGGAATTTTTAAAAATAAAATTATCATGTCAAAGAATATAAATTTTCGCTTTTGCCTTTAATTTCTTTTAAATTCTGTAATATTTTTACAAACATTTTCTGCACTTGAGTAAATGAATTTTAAGGAGTCTGTTTTCTGTTATACATTAAATAATTTGAAATAAGTTTTATTTCAAACTCTACACAGTAATGTTGAGTTATTTTGGAATTTATTGAAAATAGTTCATTTACTTTTACTCAAGAATATAGGTGAGGCTAGTGTGTCTTTCGTGAGAGAGGTTCCAGGTTCGATCCTCGATACATATGGCACAAGCGTTCCAGCGGACTCATATCAGTGGCTATCTGGGGCTGGATCTCTGCAGATGGATTTGGATATCTTCACAGGATTGATGGGCGTCTTACAGGTGCGCAGTATAAGTTCATCTTGGAGAATGTTATGCTGCCATCTGTTCGCGAACGTTATCCTGATGGAGCAATCCACTTTCAACACGATCGGTCACCTGTCCATATGTCACGAGTTGTCCAAGAGTGGCTGGCAGAGCAAAATGATGTAGAGGTAATCAATTGGCCTCCACGCGGAGCAGATCTTAACCCAATAGAAAATGTCTGGACAGAGGTAAAGAGGTGTTTGAGGGAGAAATGAGCTAATGAAGTTCCTAGAACTTCCAATGAGCTCTGGGATTCGGTCGTTAATGCTTGGGAAGATCTTGCTACGAATGGCACGGGCTATGTCCGTCGAATGATAGAAAGAATGCTTCGTCGAATGTTAGCGGTTGTTGAAGCAGGTGGTCACTGGACATCATATTAAGAACGTGTTTAGTTTCAAACAGCCCTTTTAAGGGCTACATTTCATCCATAAAATGTTATGTGAATATGTAATTAAGCATGCAGAAAAAATTGTGATGCAATCATCGAAATATATTTTTAAAAAATAAACTTTTCTTTGAGTGGGGTTCAATCTCGCAACCCTCAGTACGTAAAGCCGAAATGCTACCTCTATTCTAGCTCCTCACTAGCAGTTACGCCTACCAATTCTTTGCACAATTGCTGCCAAGCCGCCAAAATTTCATACGTAACATTCCTTCGTAATTAAAAATTATATACAAGAGAGATACCTAATTACTACCATTGTTTGGCATTATTAAAAAGACGTCTCTTGCATTGAAAACATAGGACTTCATTATTGACTGATGAAAAAGGAAAATGCAATAGTCGAAAATTGTATTTTCTTTGCAAGTGATTTAAAGCAAATTCGTATTCATAACCAAACTCGAAATGAAGTTGGGTTGAGTTGACTTTGAGTTTAACGTCCCGTTCAGCAGCGAGGCTATATTAGGCGAGGACCTACTAACTCACGTGGAATCCGAACCACATAAGCTCCCATCGGGAATCGAATCCGAGTCCTCTACGCCATTAAAATAAAGTGGATTCGTATCTCTAAATTGGGATAAATTTCTTAAAGTACTTTTGAAATTCTTAACTAGATTTTCGCGTGTTTCCAAAGCAAATTTGATAAACCTTACTGAATTTTTATTATTATCTTTTTTATAATTCTGAACCATACCTATTATTTGGTATCAAATATACAGAATGTTTCAAAACAACACCGATAACGTTTGGGAGGTGATTCCTGAACCAAGACAAGACAAAAAATATGGACCAACCTGGATTCGGAAATGTTTCCTTTCGGAGTAGGCTGCCATAAACATGAAAAAAAATGAATTTTAAAGGTCCATAGGTCCAAAACTATGGGACCTACCGTAGTCGGGTCAAGACTTCACTTAGAAACTAATATGTGCGTTATCCAAAAATGCATGTTTCAGAATCTTAAGGTACTCACGCAAGAATTTCTATAGAGGGAGTTTGGCTAGAGGCATATAATTTGAAGTACTCACCAACTACCTCTATAAAAATTGTTGCGGAAGTACCGCAGGATTGTGAAAGTTGGATATTTGGAGAGAGCACATATAGTTCCTAAGTGAAGTCTTGACCCGACCACGGTAGGTGCCATAGGTTTGGACCTATGGACCTTTGAAGTTCATTTTTCATATTTTTGGCATACTATAACTCCGAAAGGGAGCATTTGTGCACCCAGACCTTTTGTCCTATCTTGGTGTCATTAATCACACCCCAAATATTTTGTCGGTGATGTTTTGAAACACCCTGTATAAAACCACTAACTAGAAGGATTGCACATGCTAGTATTCAATCTTATCTGAATAACTGAATCTCTGAAATTAGGGAAATTATTTGATTATCAGTATACATACAATATGGTATTCACATTTATTTTAAACGTTCATTTAGAATAAATAATTTATATTTACTGTCTTCATTGAGCTGTATAATGTTTTGTAAGAGTATGTTTTGACTTCACTCTTGTATTCAATGTGGGATCAAATTATGGCGATTGCGTTATGTGTTTTATTTATTTAAAATATTTTAGATAAAGTTGATAGCCCAAAAGATCCAGGTGCACTGAAACATTAATAAAAAATGAACAGAATATTTATTAATTCAGCCATGGCCTATATATTAAAAATATGTATCCCTGCCTCCGCGTAATGGGATGGAGAATCTCTAGCCAAGAAGGCATATATTTAATTGAAACACGGAGACTCCTGATTTTGAAGCGCCAGTGCTAACTGCACACCTACATTCATTAGTTACCATTCATGTGATAAAGTTTTTGAAACAATTGTTTTTGTAAAATATTTATTATTTTCTGCGAGAGTTAATTTAATTATGTTCTCTCTTCAAAATAGTGTTAAATAATAAATAATAATTTAACAATAAAACAATGCTTAATCCCACACCCCTTAGCAGTTAATACACTCTAGAGCAGCCTAATCACCAGATAGCTAAGGACTCTCTTCCTATAACTTTTACAGTATAAACTCTCAAGCTGATATAACATCTATAACAAAAGTTATACATCATATTAAATTAGAAATAAGTGTGGTTATAATAATTGCTTGTTACGTCAGAAAGAAGTTTCTTTGATTAATATCATAAGTATTAATCTATGTATTTTCGTGTACAGAAAAGAAATAAAGAATTACGCTAGGAAGCCAGAAACTCTCGTATTTTCCTCACTTAGAATATAGACGTCCTCAGATTTCTGAATTAAGAATTACAATTAGGAATCCATCAAAGCACTTTGTTTAAAATTGTCTCAATGCTCAACGAATTATTTTTCAATTGAAAGTATTGAATAAAAATCTAAAGATGACACTGCTTTTTTACTTTCTTGTGCACTCTCCTTACGAACAATTGTTCGGCATACCTTACATAGTACGGCAAAGTACTAGGTATCCCCTGTAATCCATAATGTGTACGAAGTATAGATTTGAAGTCATCCTTTGTCTGAACGAAATTCTATTCAGAAATATTTCGCTAAAACGTAAATTATGACTACCACTTCAGCAGATATGTCTACAAGATTAGAAACAAAAATCAGTATTCGATGAAAGCAGTTTCTTTCATAATTTATGTTCCGGGGAGAGCACACTCACAAGGAGAAGGCAGACTTTGGTAAGTGAACTTCGCGGCCACTTTTTGCGAGTTGTTAGTGCACATTTAAAGAATTAATATTGCAAACTGGGAGAGCGCAATGGTCAAAAATAACGGAGAAAAACCGTCTTAAATTTTTCTACTCGCTGCATAAATTGTACGACACACACATTTACCAAGTGTCGGCGTGGCAAAGTGAGGAAAATCTTTGACTCATGCGTAAAGGGTTCCGAATTCAATTCCTGTTCGAGTCATACATTTTTTTGGCTTCAACCAATAAAGTAGCCATTTGTAACTATAAGTAAAATATTAATTCATTATATGTTTATCTATATATATAAAAGAGAACGTACAAATCCTTTGTTCCCTCATCACGCTAATACGGCTGAACCAATTTCTTTCATTTTTGGGGGGTTATTAGGATTTGGACCCTAGATGGTTTTTATCATATCACTTTAATTTTTAATTACCAGTGTCTTGAGATAATTGACCATTCAAGTGTCCATAACGTACAAATCCTTTGTTAGTTCATCATAGGTAAAAATAAACGTATTTATATGCAACCCGCATGACCGTGTCACTCGGCGGGTTAACATAAATGACAGGCGATATAATGTTAACATTTACTGCAATCTACTATGGTTTTTATCATATCACTTGAAAGCGAAAAAGTAAAAATTATCTAAGTAACAACGTTCCGGGGTGACCCCAGCGAAGCGGGGCGGGTTAACATAAATGACAGGCGATATAATGTTAACATTTACTGCAATCTTCTATGGTTTTTATCATATCACTTGAAAGCGAAAAAGTAAAAATTATCTAAGTAACAAAGTTTATTGCGTTCCGGGGTGACCGCAGCGAAGCGGGATGAACGCTGCTAGTAATGAATAAAACAATAGAAATTTTCAAATCATTTGTATAATCTTTCAATGTTCCATTTTAACTAAACGGCGAGTAGAAAACTTTAAGACGGTTTTTCTCCGTTATTTTTGGCCATTGCGCTCTCCCAGTTTGTAATATTAACTCTTTAAATGTGCACTACCACCTCCCAAAAAAATGGCTCCGAAGTTCACTTACCAAACTCTGCCTTCTCCTTGTCAGTATTACGGGGGGGGGGGGCACTGTCAGAGCTTGTCCGGAAGAAGCACTGGGTGAAGGATAACGTGTTAAGTATGAAGCGTTTAAGATCAATCCTTCAAACACTACTGAAGGGGGATTTCTAACTTAATTTCATACATATACCTTAAAATAAAAGATTTCGACTAAAATTGCCACTTTAAAAACTTCATTTCAGAGAATGACTATGAGAAACAATAAGGTCACTGTAAAATACATTATGAAACACACACACTCAAGACTCTATCTACCTTCAAAATTACATTTCCAAAAGTTCAAACGCAACTAAATAGGTTTTTCAGACCTGAAAAAGTTAACCATTCTGAAGTTCATGCAAATATTTAATCTTTCTTCCGAAATAAACTCTTTCAAGTCACCTCCGATTGGGATTTCTCCTTGAAGTGAAAACTCTTCCTTCGTGATTATAAGGTTCACGTACGCCTTTTCGACGCAAAAGATGCAGTTCGGATTTCCGGTGAGAGTGCATGTGTTTCGGAACCCACATTAAGCTGTAGATCTACGTCTCATATAGCCTCAGTGCTCAAAGAGACGACAAACACAAGATCAGCCATCAAACCGAAAACTTATTTACGTCGCCTTTTCACCCTAATCAAAGAGTATTGAGCGTTTTTTTTTTTTTTGTTTTTTTTAAATATTACATTTACAATCAAACAAATTAACTTGGAGTGCTGTCTTTAAAAATATTTAATTTTAATTTCACATATCTATTAGACAACTTCGCATAAAATGATACTTGTAGATCTTCATATTGACCAACACTTTTTTAAATCGCCAATTGATATATATTTTTTTATATTATATTAATTATTTCAACTACATTTACGTATAACTTGCAGTGCATATGTAGAGTAAACAAAAACAAAGCAATCCTATTATGGTCATTTTTATGCAGCAAAACATTGAATGATGATTTTAAAAATTCTGCATTGAATTAGAAGAAACTTTCGATAAAATAATTTTGATACTTTCATACTTGTTTATGTAGTAATGTAACGATTTATCACAGCATTGTGTACAAAAGGAATTAACAAATGTAGTTACTTTTTCTAGAATATTTAAATTAATTTGTATTGCAAAATTATACAACAAATATAGTAGCACAATAAATAGGAAAGTAATGTTTTATTAAAGTTGCGGGTATGTTGACTAAACTTTTATTAAAGTTTCATTTTCAGGTTGTGACAGTCAAGTTCCTTCTTTTTATTGAAATCTTGCTAATTGTAATATTTGACAAAAAATAAAAGTTTGAATTATACTTTGTGCACATATTCAAATTGAATAGCATTAAATTAGTAATATTGAGAAATATTTTTTGGATTAAAAGAGATTGTTGAGTTGAGTTTAACGTCCCGTTCAGCAGCGAGACCATATAAGACGTGAACCTACTGATTAACGTGAAATCCGAACCACATGAGCTCCCAAAGGGAATCGAACCCGGGCCTCCCACGCTGGATTAAAAGAGAGTTGTTTAACAAAATATCACTAACAAAATGTGAACATAATAATAAATAAAAAAAACTAGTATGCCGGATTTGAACTGCTGATCATCACCAAACGTGAACATTTAGTGAGTGCACACTAATTGAGCGCTCCACGATTGCTAGTTTATTAAATACATCTCGATAACACATATAAACAAATTATACGAAAAGGGGTGGTTGCTTCATTTTTTTAGTTTATTTAAATGGTTTTCTGAACATAATTAGCAGTGTCGTCTTGTCAATGTTTTGTTAAAATTTGCATCCTAGGGGGGAAACGGAATTTTAAAATTTAACCTATAAATAAAGTATCTCCAAAGTCCCTCATGTTATATAGATGAAGTTTGATATATAAACTCCTCACTAAAATTAATGGTTCGGTGCAATCGAGTTTTCGAATATTCAGCATCTACAGGAAAAGGTATAAAGGTAATTTATATAATACTTTCTCAACATATAAATATGAATCGAAGTTTTCTGTCTCCTGATCACAGGTAAACGCTGAACTATGTAAAACGAATTTTTGAAAATCAGAATCACTTGGCTAGAGTTGAGTTGATTTTGAGTTTAAAGTCCCTTTCAACAGCGAGGCTATATGAGACGCGACCTACTGATTAATGTGGAATCCGAACCACATGAGCTCCCTCCGGGAATCGAACCCAGGTCTCCCACGCCAAATCATTTGGCTAGAGTCGTGATTTCACCACCTCACTGTCGCCAAAATATATATCCTAAAGCGGAAGGAGATTCAAAATACATGATAAAATAGTGTATCGTGCAAGTCCGTCATTAGGGACTTAAATCTACTTATATAAATTCGTCAATGAAGTAAGTGAAGACTTGTTCCAGCGTTTAGGATAGCTTGGCTTCTAAAAGGAGAAAGGGCAATTTGTAAAAATTAAGTTGATGTTGATTGCCTCATTACCACACACTGATGATTTCAGGGGGTAGCACAGGGGCACATTTTCTCCTGGGACCAATAAAATTCTTACCACTCCCGTCCAAACTTCCGAAGAAACCAGTACTTTTGCAGTGCTACTTTAACCCTGTGTATTGAAATTCTTCCCCGGGAGAAATAGTTTGTACTCATCACTTTCATCACGGATAATGACTTCGAAGATAGTTGAATCAGTTTTCTTTTTTATCATATTGCTTTCATTAGAATCGGTATCCTAAGGGAGAAATCGGCTCCAAATTTTTGATAAAAATATAGTATTTTGAAAAGTAAGATGACACTTGTCCCAATAAAGGAGTATGACCCACATGCGAAATTCTTGGCCATCCTTTGTATAGCCATGGTTTAGCCCCTTCGTGATAAAAAAAAACGAAAGTATTGTTTTATTAAAATTAATGATATGTTGATTAAGTTTTATTAAAGTTTCATTTTCGCTTTATGACAATGAAGCTGCTACTTTTTGTAAAACTCTTGATAATTTTAACACGTTTAAAGGCAAAAATTTGAATTGTTTGCCCATATTTAAATTACTAACATAAAAAGAATAATATCAAATACCTTTTATTAATAGAAGAGAGCTGTATAACGAAATCTCGCGAACAAAATTTTAAAAATACTGTAGGTACGGAGCTGGAACTAATGATCATCGAAAAAATGGGGACACTAAATCATGCTTTAACAAATCACCCTACTACTTGTTGGAAAACACTATAACGAATAGAGAGAATAAGCGTTTCTTAAAAAAAAGAAAGAAAAAAAAAAGACTGTAGGGTATGTGATTTGTACTGATGGTTATGGAAAAATAAAGTATAAAGAGCAAGCGCTAAATAACTACTCTACAAAGGTAAGTTAAGAGCGGACTACTTTGCAGACGCATATAAGAAAGCCACTAACACAAAATGCATGATCGTTTCGCATATTTTGTAGCTTATTTCTGTTTATCCCTTTGTTTACGTGTAAAATGTTTAATATCATTATTAGAGCTATTCCATATGTATAGTAACTAACATTATGACAGATATACTTTGCATTTTTAACAATTTCTGAACATGAATCTTTGAACCTTATGCGCTCTGAAAGGAGATTCAAGTAGATCTTAAAGATAAAACATGTCTAAAATATCAAAAGTGAACTTGACTCCCTCGTGCACTGAATGTGCAAGTTTTCAGTTAAAGATCAATTCACACATAGTGTATCATGCCCATGTCATTCCCCTGCCATGATCCGTCCGTGTCACTGCCGTGACCATTCACACATATCATGCCGTTCTGTAGCGTGCCACTATTTCTTTCTACACCTTTCCCTTGGTTCGGATCAACTTGGTGTCCCTTCGTGTGCTACGAAGAAAACCGAAGGATCGCGGCCGACACAGTTTCTCTTCAAGCTATTGAGTAAGAGTGATTGAATTATATAATTGTATTTTATTTATTTACTAAACAAATTTCCGATATAGCAAAAATACCATTATTTTTATAAAATGTTCATTATTTTCATGAATCAGAGAGAATTTTCTACTTGGCTTTAGAACTATCCCTACTAATTTTTAATCGACATCTAATAGTTTACGTTCATTATTTCTGTCTATTACCTGCATATTACTTGCAGAAACTATGCGGAGTAAATATTTTATTTAATTACTGTTTTATGAAAGTTTAGTCATATGTTAATTAAAATTCCACTATTTGTAAGTTTCTCATTTCGGTTATGAAAATGATTATAAATGAAGCTTCCGCTTTTTATAAAATTCTTGACAGTTTTAATGTTTTTAAAGACATAATTCTAAATTATTTGGAAATATTCAAATAAACTAGAATGAAGAGAATAATACTAACGAGCATTATTAGAACAAAACATTGTTCCTTCAGGAATTCACACAATCAAGCTTTTCTTTAAAAAAAAAAAAAAAGTTACTATAGGGTATGGGATTCGAAGCGATGATCGTGGAAAAATAAAGTATGTAAAGAAGAAGCTTTAACCGAATACTCTACGAAGGCACGGTAAGGGCTGCATCTTGGCAGAAGCATGGAACGAAACCACTGACACAAAATGCCTGATCGCTTCGCGCATTTTGTAGCTTATTTCTATTTAGTCGTTTGTTTAAATGTAAAATGCTTAATAGCAATGATTGTTAGAGCTGTGCCACATGTATAGTAACTAACCTTATGACAGATTTACGTTGTATTTCTAACAAAGCATAAAATTCCCTCCCTCTTTGTAAATTTCGCTGCGCGTTTGCCAAGTTTACGAAAATGGAACTTAGAATTTTTCGATGAAAGTTTCGGAGATTTCTTTTTTTAATTATAACTTGCTTATTTCTTAATTTTTTATTGAAATATTTTTTGGAAATATGTGTTTTGTTTTTCTGCTTATTTCCAAGACGAAATATGACATTTTCTATCACAAGAAAGAGAGTTATTTCTATTTATGTAATTTCTAAAGACATGCGACAACAATTTTGGACATAAGTGTACAAACCGACTGTATAGAACATATGCTACACTGTATATTCACTGTTGAGGAAATAGATTTATTTCCGTTTTTCATCTTCATTAAACTTAGTGATGATTTCAAGGTTTCCCCCGGGTAGGCTTACCATACGTCCTAGATTCAAGCCCAGTCCGGAAAATTGTCTGGGATTAACTAATGCTCGTAATTTTAGGGAAAATGGAAGACTGGGAAATTTCGTTGTGTTTGGTCAAGTGCTTGGCTTGCAATTCTGTTTTGTTGTGATATTTATGAAAAAATCAATAGCGATAAGGTATTCTTCGCAAGAATACTTTACTCAGAAAATAATTAAGACAATAATATAAAAATATATTTTAAGTATAGAAAATATGCATAAGCATTTTTGGAACTTAAGATTAGACTTTTCTTAGTTTCTCAATAAACACACACCATTCTTTAAAATATCCAGAAATTATGGTAATCCTACCCCAGGGGATTTTGAATACACGGAGGGTAAAAGTAGCAAAAATACGGTAAGCCACTGTGAAGATGATCAGAGATATGTTTGTGGGGGAATATTCCTCCTGAACAACCACCTGAAATCACCACTGATTTGACTAACATTTATTTTACTGAAAGGCTAAAGGGGGAGTTTGCGCCCAAAGCATCACCATATCTGATTGCGGCAATGTGTGAACTAGTGGCCATTAAGAGAAAGCAAACACTACAGAAGATAACACATTTGGCTTAAAAATAAAATTTTACTACAACATTTTAGCAACACTGTACGTGATTAATATGGCTGTGTTGGGCGTATACTATATCGTATGAAGAGCAAATTACCCTATTTGTACGTTTAAGATAGTATGTCTGGCAACACTGTACAATAGCTGTCAGGAAATATCAAACAAAAGATAAAATTCAGGAAGAAATTGAACTTCCTGTGTGTGTGGGGGGGGGGAGAAAAAGCAATCCCTTTCTGTACGCTTTCCTTTCTCCTCACAAATACAACTTTGCAATAACTTATCAGATGAAAAAAGTTGTTTCACTAGTTTGGTTGCAAGAAGGAATCAACTGTTCATCATGGGGATGCGGCACAGGATCGACACGGCACAGGATCGACACGGCATACGACCGACAATTCAGCTCAGAAACCTGTTTCGGTCCTGTGCCGTGTCGATCCTGTGCCGTTTCGGTCCTATGCCGTGTCGATCCTATGCCGTGTCGATCCTGTGCCGTTTTGCTCTCACGCCGCTGCTCTGAAATAATTTAACTTTTAATCATGTGCCTAAAAAATAATATTTTTATTATCTGTTTAATCTTTGCTCTTACAAATTATAAACTCCTGTCGATTCTATGCCTGTGCAAGTTATATGCATAGAATACGTACGATCGAAACGGCATAGAGCCGACACGGCATAGGACCGAAACGGCACAGGATCGACACGGCATAGGAACGAAACGGCACAGGATCGACACGGCACAGGATCGACACGGCGCAGGATCGACACGGCATAGGACCGAAACGACGCACGATCATCCCCACTGCGTAGTATCTATAAAACCAAATATTTATTTCTCATAAAAGCAATCAGAGTCCTGTCAATTGATTTTAAAATATAAGAATTATAAGATATTTACTATATGAATATTAATAATTGTGAGTGACAAAAGAATGATAGTGCTAAATGGACAAAATATAATTTCTTGTGTGCTTGGTCAAAAGCATTTCTATATGTATGGAATACTTATATTTATTATTATTATTATTATTATTATTATTATTATTATTATTATTATTATTATTATTATTATTATTATTATTATTATTATTATTATTATTATTACGTTTTAACTCGTTTTGAAATCATGGCCTGATTCAACTAGAAAGCGAAAGCCATGAGAAATGTAAGCTAAGTAGTAATATGGAATACTTTTAATGTTGCTCACTAGAGGAAACATGCTCGCATGTCTTCTCGTCTCGATATCGAGACCACAAGAGACTTTTTTTAATAAGAAGCTCAGTTGGGAAGTAATAACTGAGCCGATGGCCCGAGCCGGCTCGCTTGGGGTGAACCATCGGCTCGAGCTGGCTTGGTTGGATAAACCATCTGCTCGGTTCGGCTCATCTGGGCCGAAGGCTCTTGCTGACACGGTTCGGTGAGCTGTTGGCTCGGCTCACTTCTCGGTTCGGGTCCATAGTGAGTGAGCTGTGAGCCCAGCTGCTCAAGTTGTTTACAATTGTAAACCCGGGCCGAACAGTTTTGAAGATATTTGGCCAGTGCCCTATAACTTTTAACAATGTTTGGCTCGAGCCCGAATACTCAACCTAAACCCTCAACCCAAATTCACAAGCTCGTGAACAATATCCTTGACTCCTAGAATTCACGACTACCGAGGTTAGCAATCAACTAGTTTTTTAGTATTCAAACACAGACCGCGTTTCTTTCATGTTTAAACACAGTGTTGTTATAATTATAATTATAATTATTATTTAATATTATTAATAATAATAATAAAAGTTGTACTAATAGTAGTACTAGTATCATTGATAACCTATATTGTCTATGCAAGATACTTGAAGAGAATACTCGAAACTACAAACCAGATTTGGTTCGACTCGACCCGAATTCGAGTCGAGTTGGAGGAAATTTTTCGAATCGCGTTCAAAGATGTCTGTTTTTAGTCGAATCGAGTTTCAAAGAATACTCGCTCGTACTCACTCGTGCCCATCCTAAGATGACCACATTCTAACAATCGAAAAGTAGGACACAAGTATAATAGTACTGTATATGATATCTTATTGCGTCAGCAATACGCATATCATTATTTCAATTAATGTTAACCTTAAGTTAATGAACATTTTTGTTAAGAAGAAACACTGAACAAAATTATTAAAGGAATTAAACACAACTCCAAATGCTTTGATGAATAACAAATTGGTTTATTTTATGAACGTACAGTCAAAGTTCGTGTTGGGCTAAATAATAATAATAATAATAATAATAATAATAATAATAATAATAATAATAATAAATTTCGAAGCGTGGTATTATTTTAAGAAATGAAAGAAAATTTAGACCGGCACAAAGGAACTTCTATTTAACTTGGTTAGCATCACTGTCATAAGTTCAATAAGAAACCTTTCCTACTTTACCGATATCTCAACAAGGCCTTCTCAGTAAAAGCGATGTATTGTAAAAAATGGTTTGTTGATTGTTCTCCATCCCTAGTCTTCTGAGGAGTGTTAAAAAACACAGCGGTTCATCATTCAGGAAAAGAGTGTGTTTGATTCAAAATATTGTGAATAAAGAATGAAACATTAAGATATTGCAAATAAATTAACTCTGGACATTTCGCAGGACATTTTAAAGAAGAAGGATATTTCTCGATTTCCTAGACATCTTCGCAACACGCAGGACAGCTCTTTGAAAAACAGTACTGTACTGCGAAAATCAGTACGTCTGGTTACCCTAGCCCATCCCTACGAGTAACGCAGTATGGCATTTTAGCCAATGTTACCTTATATGAAAATATTCATAACTTATAGCTGTCAAGTAAAAATGTGTCCTTGCATTTACATAAAGCAATTCAGAAACGGCAATAATAATAATAATAATAATAATAATAATAATAATAATAATAATAATAATAATAATAATAATAATAATAATAAAAGCAATAGTAATAGTAGTACGGAAAATTGAAGTGATAACATTTGTTCACATATTCTAAGTTTCAGACCTAAAAGTAACGCGTTACTTTCGAAGTAAAGTAACAGTTACTTTTTGGGGGCAAGTAACGCGTTACATTTTAGGAAAAAGTAAAGTAACTTGTAACGCGTTACATTTTTACATGTAACTTACCCAAAACTGTCCATGGGAAAATTGTTCACTGCTCGGGCCAAGATTGTTTCTGACTGTCGACAGATGGATGCCGTTTATGGCAGACCTTTGCCTGAAGTACTGCCCAAAGTTTATAGTCCAACGGGTTAAGATCCGGGCTGCTAGAAGGCCAATCAGTGGTAGAAATGAAGTGAGGGACGTTCCGCGCCAGCCAGTCCTAAGTTGGTTTCGCTGTGTGGTCTGGAGCGGAATCCTGTTTGAAGGTCCACCTTTCTCCAGAGAACATGATAGCAGATAGTGGTTACACTATAGGTGTTAGCACTGTGTTCTGGTATACCTTGGCAGATGTTTTAACACCTTGTTCGCAAAAATACAGCTGGGTTGTGCTTGAGTAGCTCACTCCCCACCAAACCATCACTGAGGCAGCATGATGTGTCGGGTGTCATCCAGAAGTCCTAAACGGCAGAACTCCTAAAAATATGGGCACTAGACCTGAATTTTAGTACTTCTGCAGTTTAGGACTTGTGGCACGGTATGATTTTTAGGATTTCTGCCGTTTAGGACTTGTGCCGCGATATGATTTTTAGGACTTCTGGCGTTTAGGACTTCTGCCTTTTAGGACTTGTGCCGTTTAGGTCTTGTGCCTTTTTCATTCACTTGCTTTAGTTCTGAAATTCGCCACCACCCCACGAAATTGCGACGATGCAGCAACTAGTTGGCAATAATGTCACGAACGTAGCTAATTCCTACAATAACAGCTATATTTGTACTACTAAGATTATTATTATCACTATCTGTTCTGCACTTATACGTGAATTACATAATACAACTTATTTCATTCTAAGAATTAATTACATAATTAGTTAAGAAATTCGTTTCTTTCGAATGGAGATACGAGAATCCCAAGACAAATTCCTAAAACAAAAATAAATAAATAAAAAATTGAAAAAATGTTTAAAAAGCATATTTTACCAGACTTCTGAAAGCAAGAAAACATTCAGAATTTCAATATATACTGTGTGGAGCGAATTTGATTACGAGTAAGACAAAAATCCACCAAAGTTTACTTAATTAAGACAAAAGCTCACTAGACATTTCACGAGTGAACATTAAATACCAACGGTATACATAAAGAACGCAGTAGATTTAAAATTGAACAAAGAACATTTACTATGCAATACATTGGGTGACATTCATAAGTTCTAAACGGCACAAGTCCTAAAAATATAGGCACTAGACCTAAATTTTAGGTCCTGTGCCATTTTTGCAGAAATTACTACATAGTCATTTAGGGGTGTAGCCTGCAATTTTTTCTACGGGAGCTTGATTTTTATATATTAAAAGCAAATCAAAAGTTTATTTTCAGATTACGAAAGCTTCAATAAGACAATAAATTTATACATATTACACATGTACATAAATACATAATATTGTTATATTTCCAGTTAATTCCTTTTTGAAACCTGGACCTTGACAGAACGTAAATTTAAAACCACAGCTTGTGGGAAATGTACGAATAAGTTAGTTATAAGAAATCGGAAACTGTTCATGGAAGTCCATTTGTTTGACTGTATTTATCTTCTGTACTCTTATATAAAAGAGTAAAGATGAGGGATTTTTGGGCATACTACTACAAGTAGAGTCGATAAATTTTAGTTATAAAATATAATTTTCTTATGAAAGCAGTACATAAGAAAGAATTTTTGGAAATAAGTATCGTAAAAATGGTGGGGTAAGATTTTTTTAAAGGGTAGTGTATCTCGCAAGTTTCTAAAGCTATTAAAATAAAACTTGGCATATAAGCTTTCCTATTAAAAAAAAAACTGAAAATTGAAAATTGAAAATTGAAAATTGAACACATAAAAGGGAAAGAGCAAAGGGAGCACATTTTTTATGTTCGATTTCCCCATTACTTACTCAGAAAATATGTAAATAAATTAAGGAAGGATTTGTTTAAGCTAGATGCGTGAAACTCGGCATTTGAACTTTTAACTAAAAGTAATAAAATACTATATGTTTCAGCGTCTTGAAAATTACACTTCTAAGCGAAAGGAGGGTCAGTTTCTATAATATTAAAATATCCCACTGCTTATGAGATTTGGGCAGAAAACTCTTTTTCCTTTAGGCCTCGGTTCATCCAGTTAAGCAAACGAGAGTACAAAGTGGCTGATTAATTAGGTTCTTTTAATTATTTTAACATGTTGACGTAGTTTAATTCTTTTAAAACTGTATTCTTTCACATTCTATTATAAACATATTTCATTTGCTGTAATTATTAAACACGTTTAATAAACATAAAACAGACTAACCTCCGGTCCCGGCCAGAATATGTTTTTGGTGTTAAGCCATCATTTGCCGTTCGTAACATAACCTTTGATTTAAACTTCACGTACTATCAAGACTCAAGTCTCAGAAATGTAGCATATATGAAATATCTACTTCTACTACTACTACTATACTACTACTAATAAATATTAATAATAATAATAATAATAATAATAATAATAATATAATAATAATAATAATAATAATAATAATAATAATAATAATAATAATAATAATAATAATAATAATAATAATATGTACTTCTGAAATACATATGTATCTATGTGTTATTAATTCTTTCATAATCTTGAAAGAAACTTTTGATTTGTTTTTAGTTTGTAAAAATGAAGGCCCTCTAGAAAAACTTGCTGGCTTATTATTCCATTATTATTATTATTATTATTATTATTATTATTATTATTATTATTATTATTATTATTATTATTATTATTATTATTATAGGACAACAGTGATGGCTTATTGCTTGCAGTGCCTAGTAGTAGTTGTTTCCTTTCATCTCCTCAGTTAGAACTTCAGACTGCAGGTCAAAGTGAGCTTCATGGATCACCTGCAAATGCATCTAAGAAGATAGTGTAGAATTCTTCAGATGATCTCCTGAACATGTATGGTTCTATCCAAAATCTGGAACTAGAAAACTGACAGCTCGGAAAAGGAAGAGATGTGCTATTATCACAGACACTCTAGAAAAAAGTACTTTCGAAATGAAAAAGAAGCATCTAAAAGCAACCGAAAACGTAAAATCATCAGCTGAGAAGAATTTATTCTCAAGTCGTCTGTTTGGTTTCTGAAGAACCGTACGAAGAACAGGATACAGAAGAAGACTGGGTACAGTGTTTATGTTGTGAGAAGTGGTCTCATTGGTCGTGTTCCGAGAGAAATCCGTACTACATCTGTATAGATTATAGACATTGACTGCCACAGTGAAAATGAGTGAAGCGATGTTCAAGCTGTAGATTTGATAGCATTAAATTTCTGAATCAAGTCCGATTGTTGCAACTTACCCCAGATGATGTTGCAATTTACCCCATGAGTGGGGCAAGTGTCAACAGTCGGACTTAGTTCAAAAAGTGGATGCTATCAAAACTGCCGTTCGATGTTTTGCACTTCTCTTTTTTTGGTATGTAGTTAAGGCATGTACCTTTTAGTACACTCAATATAGTTTTTATATCTATAATAATTTTCGAGTAAAAAAACAGACCTGAAAATTGTTGCAACTAGCCCCATCTTCCCCTACAATCACTTTTTCAAAAAAAAAATGTATAAAGCCAGTAAAGCAATTAACATGTAGGTCTATTTTCGATGATAATATAGGAATTTTTCGTGCTGCTAATTATTTATTTTTAAAAAATCAGATGCTGAAACCAATCGATATAGCGCAGTTTAAGCAATTCAGTTTGTTTTATTTAAAAAGAAAACTCTCTATTTACAAATTTGATTGTTCCTATGTATTAGAGCAGTCTTCGAAAAATCAGTGCCTATTGTATTTCTAAAATATAGCTGGAGCCGCGGTGGGTCAGTGGTAGAGCGTTCACCCCTGGTGCATGGGGTCTCGGGTTCAAACCCTGCTCCCGCCAAGTGAACTTTGTGGTCGATAAACGCCGTGTGCGTGGATATTCTCGGGGTTCTCCCGTTTCCTCCCACTTTCTTCATTCCACCATTTCATTCATTTCTCATAATCACCGTCTCCTTCAGCCTAACCGGCATAACCGTGGGACGTAAAACTCAAAGATTTCATTTCATTTTCTAAAATATAGCTGTATTGATTTATTGGTATATATTTACCTTCAGTTTGTTTGAGAGAAAATTATTACAAGAACTAAAAAGTGTTTCTCTAGTAAATACGTTTTCATAGTTTAGCTATTTACGTTACTAAACAAATTTGGTTTTTTTAATACATAAAATGGCGCCCGTATATATATAGGGTGTAACTTAATTAATATAACAAACGTCATTAGGTGATTCCTGACACCGAAATAAAACAAAAACTATACAACAACCTGGGTGTAACACCCGAAAATTTGTCGGGAAAATGTATAAACCGCCATAACTCATGAACAAAACGTCGGATTGAAGTCGGGCAAAAGAATGTCCATTGTTTTTAGTCGTAGATTCGATTAGTGTACAGTGACGATGCAAGGATGACTTCCAAAGAAACTGGAGTATTCCTTTGAGTATTTTATCAAACGTTGAATGAAGAAATGATCAATCAAGTACAAGATTTAACATTAAAAAATAATAGTGCATCGTTCAAGTTAGAAGAACACTCAGAATTCGAAAGAAAGAGAGATACACATGTGTGATTCATCTATTTTGTCTCAGTACATAATGACGTCTCGGAAGAAGATTTTAAATGGAACGAAGTCTTTAACGTATCACACTTATATCTTCTAGGCTAATGGTAACGGATGATAAATGAACGGCTTCCTGTCCAAGAGTGTGTGAAAAAGGAAAAATAACTTTGATCCAGATTAGGTTTAAAACGACTGTGCATAGGACAGTCAGGCGGCATGTAAATAAATATAACATCGAAAAATGCAAAGATCATATGTGATGAACGAGTGTACAAGGAATTCTCCACATGACCCAGGGATTCCAAATATTGTGTGAATAGATATGGGGCAAAAGTAAGCTGCATTAAACGGTTTCTTCCTCGTAATATGTAATTCCGTGGAATATGGTACTTCTGTGCACAGAAGCAACAAAAGTGGAGAAACAAGGGATGTTGTACACGTTGCATAACGATACCAAGAAGTGCGCTGGAATAGTATACTTGATTTATCCGTTAGATGAATCTTCTCCCAGGAATACTTTTGATGGCGTTTTCCCCTTCCTTCGAGTTGGCAAACCTAAACTTTTCCCTGAGCTATGAAAAACTTCATTGCTATTGTGAATATACCAAAATACTATCCTAGTGTAGACCACTTACATTTTGATTTTATCATTGCCGGAGAAATTTTCTCAAAGGAAGCTCGTTGAAAGTACATTTTAAAAAAAGGATAGTCTTTTTTCGACATTCTAATGTACATACCTTAGAGCTGTATGGAATACCTACACGGAGGAATACCTACGGAACTATCGTCCCTTGTGTGCCAATTGCGAGTGGCTTACAGAAGGCTGTCTTGAAGTTTTATTGTGGAATGGCTTCAGTTAGCATGGCTGAGTTGTAATAAGCATCTACGCAACTTGTGAGTGATATACATAGTCAGATGCTCTACTGTTACACGTGTAATTGCTGTATAACAGGATGGGAAATGTTGTGTTCAACGGTAGAGGGTTGTGTCCAGGTATTTAAGGTCGTGTAAAAGTGTAGACGTTGGTGTTTAAGTAAAATTGATTGTGTTAACCTGTACACGCCTGCGCGATGGAAGATTACCCTGTCCACGAGCTGGCAGATATGCAACTCATTTATGGAGTAGCAAAGGGCAATAGCCCAGAAGTGAGGCGTTTATATCGTGACCGTCGCCCTCAAAAGAGAGTAACTTTCCTTGTATTTTTCCACGCCTCCATATTCGACTTCGAGAGAGGGGTCCCTTCGGTTTCTCGTACGTGAAATCGGAGGAAATAGCCCCATATGGACAGCTGAACTTGAAGACAGCGTACGTCGAATGATCAAAACCGTCTTGAAACTATCATGTGTATGGCGTAAAAACCCACATGCAACTCTAGTAAACGATCAGCAGCAGAAATTTGGTGTGGTGTGGTGGATAATTTTGTGGTAGGATCTTATTTATTATCGGTCTGCCTGTGTGGGAGTACGTATCTTTTATTTTTACGTAATTTTCTCCCAAAATTGATAGAACATGTGCCCTTGAACATAAGACAGCAGATGTGATTTCAATATGATAGTACACCTGCACATTTTGACAGGAATATGCAGACTTACCTAAATGAAACATTCTCAGATTGGGAGAGAAAAACCTGTGTTATGACAACCTCGTTCATTCTACCTCACGCTGCTTGATTTTTTATTTCGGGGATACGTATGAAACTCCGGCCACGACAGTCGAAGAACTTGTAGCTCGATGTAATATAGCTGCGGCAATCATCTACGAAATTTCAGATGTGCTTGATCACACGCGGAAAAATTTGCTTCGCCGATGTCATCTTTGCAATGCGGTCAACGGTCGACAATATCAGACTGTGAACTGTTATTCTTCATAGCTGTCTCGTGTACACATACTGCATTGCACAAATACTGTACAAGGTACCTCTGAGTATTTCAGTTATCCTACCTTCTCCGAAACAGAATAAATCGATAATTTGAAATTGTATTTCTTTCTTTCCGTGTGCAACACGCGCAAAACCTTGAGTATCGTCGAGTTTCATTCCTTCTGTACTCGTAGTTATTATCTTCCACGAATTTACGCATTACGGGGAGGAAATCTTTTAATCTAGCTTACTTTGGCTCAAATTATATTCACATAATTTGTGGGAATCACTGTTGTTATGTGAAGAATCCCTTATACTCTAGTTCATCGTACATGATCTTTTGCCCCTGACTGTCTTATGCACAGTCGTTATAAACCTACTCTGGATCAAAGTTATTTTTTTCTCATTTTTACACACTCTTAAGTTGAACAGGAAGCCGTTGATTGATCATCCGTTACCATTGGCATAGAAGTTATAATTATGATAAGCTAAAGACTTCGTTTCATTTAAATTCTTCTTCCGAGTCCAGGAATCACCTCCAGACGTTCATTACATTAATGAAGTTACACACTATATATATAATGATAAAAAATAATACCGATATTAGTGTCGATGAAATAGTATTTGGAGTCACTCAGACGAACAGTAACACTCCCGATGCAGTTTAAATCCATACTCAGATTCCATTGCCCTTTATGCTCAAAATGAAACTATTCTCCCCGTGCGAAGAACGGGTATTCTGTTAATAATTTATTATTAAACATCACACCATAAAATACAAAGTGTATCACGTAATGTACACGTTATACTGTTACTTGCTTAATGTATAAATGGAGGATGAAGGACTATTATTGGATCAAAAGATCCAATATATTTCAGACAATAAATTTCTTGTAGGCTTTATATCTGGAGAACAACATATAGTGTACCCAAACCTAAACTATGACTGAACTCAGTATGATGTGCTTAGTGCCTGAATAAAACGAAAGCTCGATTTAGGGGCCATTCAAAAATTCTGTTGCCCTTGATCCAAAAAATCTAATATATTTCATTCAATAAAAAAAAAAAATCTTGTACGTCTTATATCTGAAGAACTACATATAGTGCAGCCAAACCAAAACTATCACTTAACTCAGCATGATGTGCTTATTCCGAAAGTAATACGAAACCTTGATTTAGGGACCGTCCAAACGTTTGTAGCCCCTGATCCAAAAAGTCCAATATATTTCATTCAATCAATAATTTTATTGTATGTCTTATATATGGAGAACTACATATAGTGTAACCCAACCCAAGATATCACTTAACTCAGTGTGATATGCTTATTGCGTAAAAAATATGAAAAGTCGATTTAGGGACCGTCCAAAAATTTTGTGGCCCGTTATAAAAAAAAATCCAAAATATTTAATTAATCGAAATTTTTCTTGTACTCCTTATACCTGGAGAACTACATATCTGGAGAAAACTCGATTTAGAGACCGTTCGAATATTTTATGGTAACTGATCCAAAAATTAATGTTAGCCAAGATCATAATATTTTGATCCATTTTTTAGATCATTCCTAAAATTCTTGTTTTTATTCAATCTTTCTTTTAAACAGTATCACTCTCTTTGTTCTCAATTTGAAATTTATCAAGCAATTATAAAGCATTGCTTATTATCCAATTTGTATTCGGTGTAGAGCTTCAATTTTCTCAAAGTTTCAAATAAGATAATAAAATATGATTTACTATCGGAATTCGTGTCAGGTATTATTATTACTTTTATTGGTGTTTTCCTTTCTTTCAATTGTTAAAACAAGAAACTACCTTGCACTGTCATAAAATATGTGCTCTTTTCCAATAGCATAATAAGTGCTCATATAATTTTGAACTTTAAAATTAAGGATTGAATCAGTACAAGAAGTACAATTTGGATAACGAATGACTTATAATTGATGTTTAGTGGCGTACTGAAGTAAAGGGATTAAGGACTTTAAAACCCCCCTTGAGCAAGGTATTATGCAAAATTAAGCACGTTTATATATATAAACACTTGATATTATATAAACTTGTGTTCCTAAAGCCCCTGAACCCCCTAAACATTTGCGTAGAGTACTGATTGTGTTTCTCTTATTATTTTAACCGTTTTATGCTTTGAACGAAATTTGAAGTGCAGGAACCCTGTGAAGGTGACCACCTTTACTATAAAAATTTCTTTAATGGTTCTTAGTTTTTCTTCAAAACAATCAATAACGAACGAAAAATAAATGATTGAGTTTGATTTTAAATCGAAATTTGAAATACCACCAAAAAGTTGGCCCACCCAACCTTATTTTGTAAATGACTCTTAATAATTTTCAAAACAAACTATTTCCTCTTCAAACCAATCAATAAGAAAGGAAAACATGTTATTAGCGTGAGTATTGAATCGATATTTAAAAGCAGAAAAAACAGTATGAAGTTGACCACCAAATGTATCCTGGAAATAGATATATGTTACTGGTTGTTTTGAAACAAGTGATTTTTTCTTCAAAATAAGCAAACCGCCCCGAAACAAATCACCTTCATCAACATTATTTCTTAATTATATTCTTATGTTTTTCGAACCAAATTACTTTTCTTCCAAACAAGCAACAACAAATCCATATCAAACGATTGATTTTGGTCTTGAATCGAAATTTGTAAGTAAAGGAATCAGATTGAATTTGATCACATTCTAAATTTATTTTGTAAATCTCTTTCTCTATTTTTTCGAAACAAGCGATTTGCTCTTAAAAACAACCAATAAGAAACGCTTGGCTTCGGTTTTGATTCGAGACTTTAAAGTGGAGCCAATATGAAATTCCATCACCCATTTCTCTTGAAAAGACTCTTTATGTTTTTCGAAACAGACTATATTCTTTTTCAAAATAATTAGTAGCATACGCATATCAAACAATTTATTTTGATTTTCAATCAAAATTTTAAGTGGAGGAACAAGGGTAAATTTGGCCATATACCAACTTTATTTTGTAAACATCTCTTTATGTTTTAAGAAAGATACGATTTTTACTATTTTTCTTCAAAAAAGTCAATAACAAACGAAAAAGAAACGATTGGCTTCCGATTTCAATTCGAAATTTGAAAGGAGGCAACTTAACATAGGTGCATTGCTTCGCTTAAAAAAAAATCCAAACGCAAATTCTAACAAGTAAACCTTACGTTTGGGTGAATCGAGTTGCTGACTGAGACACATATGAGAAAGTAGTACCAAATGTGGTCAGTATTTCAGTGAAGTTGTAGGTGCGAAGCTCCAGGGGTTTAGGAGGTACAGCTACCAGAACATCACATGGAAGTACAGAATAGTCTTCATACAGTTGGAGGTAAAACCTCTGTAAGAACTCTTGTAACGACAAAAGGTGAATAACAATTATATGGGTACATATTAGGACTAGGGGGAAGTCAGGGTAGTAAGGGTATACCTGACGGCGGCCATCTTGAAATCCGCCATTTTGAATTAAGGTTAAGTTTTTAAAATAGGAATAGGGTCATGGGATACATGATTTAAGGCGCAAATTTAATCAGAAGAACAATGGTGACGTTAATATTGATTTACACGCTATTGGTAAAAAGTTACAGGGAAATTAAATATTGTTGCAGCATATTTATTAGTCCTTTACCACACCTTGTAAATTTTGTGTTAATGATAATAATTAAATAAAAAGCAGGTGGATAAATATTAGGTCTATGGTAAGAGCTACCTTGATGGCGGCCATGTTCAAATCCGCCATTTTGAATCAGACAAAAGTTTTAAACAAAACGCATAACATTGACAGCTTATTAATAGCAAATTTTACCATAAATCCAACGGTATAACCATTTTTGCTTTATCATTAACCAGCATTTGTTATTACATAAACAAGTTGCTAATTTAAGGAAAAATGACCAAAGTGGAATTGAGTCATAATTGAACTTGGGTCTTTCTTCCAGAAAAGTACTCAATTAGTACAATGAATATGTAGTTCAGAAAAGAGTGCATGACTTGCACAAATGCTCTGCTTACAGTGAGCACACATGACAAAAGCAATCGAGTTACACTTGACACATTTGTCGTTAAGAATTCCGTCAAAGCAGTAGTCGTAAGGAGTGATCCATTTAATTTTGTGCTGGTTAATGATAAAGCAAAAATGGTTATATCGATGGAGTTATGGTAAAATTTGCTATTAATAAGGTGCCACTGTTAAGCGTTTTGTTTAAAACTTTTGTCTGATTCAAAATGGTGGATTTGAACATGGTCGCCAACAAGGCAACTCTTATCATAGACCAAATATTTATCCACCTGCTTTTTATTTAATTATTATCATTAACACAAAATTTACCAGGTGGGGTAAAGGACTAATACATACGCTGCAACAATATTTAATTTCCCTGTACTTTTTACCAATTGCGCGTATATCAAAATCAACATCACCATTGTTCTTCCGATTAAATTTGCACGTTAAATCATGTATCACATGACCCTATTCCTACTGTAAAAACTTAACCTTAATTCAAAATGGCGGATTTCAAGATGGCCGCCGTCAGGTATACCCTTACTATATGACTTCCCCCTAGTCCTAATATGTACCCATATATTTGTTATTCACCTTTTGTCGTTACAAGAGTTCTTACAGAGGTTTTACCTCCAACTGTATGAAGACTAATCTGTACTTCCATGTGATGTTCTGGTAGTTGTATCTCCTAAACCCCTGGAGCTTCGCACCTACAACTTCACTGAAATACTAACCACATTTGGTACTACTTTCTCATATGTGTTACAGTCAGCAACTCTATTCACCCAAACGTAAGGTTTACTTGTAAGCCTACAGTTTTAAAATTGCAGTTACATGTACATACTTCAACTTAGTATACATAAAAAATTACAGCATTATAAAAATATCAGACAAATAATATTATTTATTCGGTATTGAAAACCTCGAATCAACTATTGGAGTTATTTAGCGTATTTTTTTTTTAATATCACAAAATTAAAGGTGTATTTATTACGGCATGGATATATTACGCACAATATTTTTATACAATTTGTATATTATATATATATATTTTAAAAAATAGACCATTTAGAATTATTTATCCTTACAATTTTTTATATCCACAAATTCAAGGTGAGGGATATGCGATATTGATATTTTCAGAAAGTGTTGACCACCCTACAGAATGTCGATCCTGTGCCGTGTCGATCCTGTGCCGTGTCGATCCTATGCCGTTTCGGTCCTGTGCCGTGTCGATCCTGTGCCGTTTCGGTCCTATGCCGTGTCGGCCCTGTGCCGTTTCGGTCCTATGCCGTGTCGATCCTACGCCGTTTCGTTCCTATGCCGTTTCGATCGTATGACGGTTCTCTCCTATATATCCTTGAGAAAATAATTGTTACTTAATATTGCGTAATTATAAAATAATGTATTTTTTTATTATTTCGATCGTATGAAAGTTCTGCTGTCGATCCTATGCCGTGTCGATCCTGTGCCGTTTCGGTTCTGTGCCGTGTCGATCCTATGCCGTGTCGATCCTACGCCGTGTCGATCCTATGCCGTGTCGATCCTACGCCGTGTCGATCCTATGCCGTGTCGATCCTACGCCGTGTCGGTCCTGTGCATGTAACCCTTCATCATTACTTTTGCTAATACCCGAAACTTCGATAATACTCGAAATGTCGATAATACCCGAAACTTCGATAATACTCGAAATGTCGATAATACCCGAAACTTCGATAATACTCGAAATGTCGATAATACCCGAAACTTCGATAATACTCGAAATGTCGATAATACCCGAAACTTCGATAATACTCGAAATGTCGATAATACCCGAAACTTCGATAATACTCGAACTTTTGATAATACCCGAAACTTCGATAATACTTGAAATTTCGATAATAACCGAAACTTCGATAATACTCGAAATTTCGATAATACCCGAAACTTCGATAATTTCAAATACTCGAACGGTTTCGAGTAACCGATTACAACTCGATAAATTTTCACTCCCAAAATTCGATAGGTCCTCAGCCTTATCGAACACCCCTAGTTCCAGCTCTTCCCCCGAAGTCACTTGTATTTATCGATGCACATCTGCTATTGGAAGAAATGCAAATCTGTTTATTTTCTCGCAAAATAGACGAAAATTTTCATTGCTCTTGTATTGTTCTAAGAGTCCAAGCTCTTGGACCTTCCTCCATGGTGACTGAGTCAGGTGAAAAAAGTAACGCTATAAACGAGTTGAATCTCCAAAAGTTGCATTTACAGCCAGCATTTACGCTATATCAAAATCCATTACCGTAGTTACAGGTCCGGATATTCACTAAATTCACTGCACTAATGCACCACCGCACGAAACAGTTCTTCATATGAATTTTGTGTCTTGGTCTACATTAGGGCGTATGCCTAGTAAAGGAAGTCTCACCTCAAATAACATACACTTTTTTTTTTGAGCTATTGAAAAGTTGGCGTTCACCATCCATGTTTCACTTTTTAATAGCTTCATAAGGCTATATTTAAAGGAAACATCCAGAAATATTTATACGTTTTTCTTCCTTTATAGAAATTTGTTCTCTTCCCATATATCCAATAACAATTTGCCAATGTTTACTCAGAGTTGAAATATAATATAATTATTTTAATAGCTCCTAAAAAAAAGGCCACTCTTTTCAAATGACTCTGTTAACTTGGAAGGTCCAAGAGTTTGAGCTCAGAGAACGGTACTAGAACGATGAAAATTTTCGTCTATTCTGCGGGAAAATTAACAGATTGGCGTATCTTCCCATGTTTGTTTGCTATTTTCTGTTCTGAAATTTTGATATTCGCGAAATTTAATATTTGTAAATAGTGAATAATGAACCCATTAGTGCCCCATGTTGCCTGTGCTTTTAACATTTGCCCAAGCAGACATTATTTTCTTCTACTGGTGCTTGTTCTTGCGTCGAGTACCAGAAACTTCAATTTTGCAGAGTTCAACACCAACTGAATTGTTTTCTAAGTTTTATTAAAATAACGTAAGCTGTTTGATCGTTTGCTTTGTCTCTATTTAATTCAACAAAGGTAAAGAAATAACCGTGACAAAATTTCCTATATGACAATATCCCTTAAGGGATCCGATGGTACAATTTGTACCATACGGGTGTTTCATGGTACATTGCATTATAACTCTTCTATTTGAGCTTTTTCGTCCGTTTTTTTTTCAAGTCCAGAGGCATTGTAGAAGGCCTTACGTATGGTTTCACACCTTCCTGCGTCCAGATATAGGAGGTGATGACGTCATAATTTTAAAATATATATTTTCTCTTATTAAGCCTATGTTCATTATTTTTTGGCGGGCTTATTTTTGCACGTAGAAGATTCAGACGTGAGTCGTACCGTCTGAAAGGCAGTTCTATTCTGAAGAGATTGATGGGCGAAACATGACTCTAGGGTAATAAGGGATGTCTCAAGGAATTTTTATCAAAATATACTTCTGTATAGGGGAATATTGGACATTTTCGGTATTTTTTTTTGGCTTGCTTATTTTTGCACGTAGAAGATTGAAATTCTGCACAAACATTCAGTCCACCGAGTAGTATTTACCAGATTTTTTTTCAGATCTCTGCGTTAAAACAGGGGTGTCCAGAGGGGCAAAAAGTTGAAAAAAGGGATATTTAGACAAAAAAATCCATTTCTTCGGGATTTTCCCACCTTAGATACATGATGGAGACACGTGAGTCATACCGTCTGAAAGACAGTTCTATTCTGAAGAGAATGATGGGCGAAACATGACTCTAGGGTAATAAGGGATGTCTCAAGGAATTTTTATCAAAATATACTTCTGTATAGGGGAATATTGAACATTTTCGGTATTTTTCTGGCGGGCTTATTTTTGCACGTAGAAGATTGAAATTCTGCACAAACATTCAGTCCACCGAGTAGTATTTACCAGATTTTTTTTTCAGATCTCTGCGTTAAAACAGGGGGGTTCAGAGGGGGCAAAAGTTGAAAAAAGGGATATTTAGACCAAAAAATCACTTTCTTCGGGATTTTCCCGCCTTAGATACATTATGGAAACACGTGAGTCATACCGTCTGAAAGGCAGTTCTATTCTGAAGAGAATGATGGGCGAAACATGACCCTAGAGTAATTAGGGATGTCTCGGTAATTTTTTTACCTGAGATCATGGTCTTTTGCGGTAATTTGGGGCATTGTGGGGATTCTTAATAGAATTTCTCCCGCCCTTAGTATTCAAGATAGAAACTTGAAATTTGGCACATACATTCAGTCTACGAAGTACTATTTTTCAGATTTTTTTGAGATCTCTACGTTCACACAGGACCGCTCCAGAGGGGCCCAAAGTGTGAAAAAAATTCCCTCCAAAATTTTCCATTTGACATCAATTTTCCCTCTTCTGGTGTATGATATGGGCATGCAAGTGGTACCACTTGAAAGCCAGCTTCATTCTGAAAAGAATGAGGTATGAACCATGATCCTAGGATAAATAGTGACGATGCAGTAGCTGCCTAACTGAAAGTCTTAAAAAAATACCCCCAAAACCCCGGATCCCTTAAGGAATATTTCTCTGATAGAATTACTGGAAACTTTTATCTTTTGTCTCGAATACGGTATCTAAAATATGTAACTCTTTATTTAATAATAATAATAATCTATTTTGATTATGCTGCATAGTTTTGCTTCAGTTGAAGATTAAAGAAAACAATTTCAAAAACTTTTTCGAGTTCATTCATTGTACTTGTATTATGTTCTAAAAGACACTGGTGATGAAATTATCGTGACATTATTTTCGGTGACGAAATTACCTATATGGTAATATTTTGGTGACAAAATTAACGGTGACGAAATTACCGTGACGAATTTTCCGGTGACAAAATTACCGCCACCCGGTGTTAGCATGCGGGGTCAGGTTAAATTCAGTTCTACTCTGGTTTTCGTTTATTACCAGTTTATTACTGTTTATTTTCATGTTTTCTTTAAATGTAGTCTTTAGTAATTTACTGTATTTAAAAAATGTTTTAAACAGTTAATGACTTTTTTCTTCGTTCTTGCTGTCGGGTATGTGACATGAGGGTAAAATCCACCTGAACTTGAGGGTTTTTACATATACATACAAATCAATTGGGTAGTAGTAAGGGCGAACTCAACATCGGATAATTTTCTTTAAATTCGAGTGATAAGTTTCTAAACTTAATACTTTTATCCGATTTCCAAGGGAAGGTTTTCGAATTTTCTTCCTATCCCCCAAAATAAAGGAAGTTCACTGATAGATGAAAATAAAAATACAAACGCGATTTTATCGAAAATGACTAACGATTCTGCTCGTACATCAATATTTCATTACCACTTTTATTATCTGGCATAAGTTATTTCTGTGGTAAAAATACAAAAAGGTTAGTTTACTCTTGCCTGTGAGTTTTTTCGAGATATTTTCTCAAACACGAGTCAGTTAATTTTGTTCGTAATTGATAAATAAATGGTTTATTAATAACCGGGCAATATGACATAACTAATTTTTCCTGAAAAGATCCACAACGGGTAGTTTACTCCAAAGTACCTAGGTTTACTCTTGAGGGAGAATTTTTTTCGAATTTCTGAAAAACGCCTTAGGTGATAGTTCATATTTCATAAATAAATGTTTAATTAATAGCCTGCAATATGGAAACATCCACACGAAGCAGTCTTGAAGATGAGTTTCTACTATGTTCAATATGTAATGTCTATGAAAAATATACACTATTAAGTAGCAGATTTCGTCAATTATGTCAATTCTCCTAATAACGATGCATATACTACTTACAAACATAGTAAAACGATTGAGTTGTTCGTGAAATAAATTATTTAAATGACAAGTATTAAGTGTTACATATTTTATGGCAATATACCTTAAGTTGACATTTATCTAAAAAGGTTTGATAGTACTCCCAACACTGAGATTGAGAAATGCTTTAATAAGTTAATATAAATTTATGAGTGTATTTCCTGTAAATGGGTGTAATTTTCAATTCTGGTCTTAGTTATGATCTCTTTTGGGCTTACATCTATTGTACTTTTCAGGTAAGTGTTCGTAAACATACCCCCATCATGATGAGATATAATACAATGTTGAAAAATATTCAACATGGCCGGTACCTCGAATTGAACCAGAACTTTTACGGCTGGGAAGCAACCACACACAAAAAAAGCTGTTCAACGATTTGCTATTTGACTTAGTATGTAAGCATTAATGGTGAAATAGGATTATTATTAGATTTAAATATTTTCACAAACTGAAGTTTGGAACAATACACGAAGAAAGAAACATTATATCTCGTGGTTTATTAATTCTTTTTTTACGAGTAATGTCAAGATCGCGTGAAAAAATAGTTACTTTCTGAACCTATTTCGCTTAAGAAAGTATTTAAAATAACAAGCAGCACATTGTCAAAATGGCAAGAATCGTCATCGAACTTCGATATTCAAACTCAATTATTTGCTCCGTGTTATCAGGGAAATATCGGATAGTATCTTGTTCAAGGTCAGGATTACTACTATTTAAACTTACTTCGTAGGTAGCTATAGCTTTAATGCTGGTGATGCTTTCTTCGAATAATTTTTTCAAGGAAGCGTCGGATAAAAAAAAATGCATTAGTTGGTGAAGGAGTGTCCTGCACAAAAGTGAAATGTAATTTATCTTTGTTATTGGGATCAGGTTTATTTGTGTTCGGCCGGAGGGAACCAAGTTACTGGAAGTATGCCTGGAAGAAAAATTGTTGCTGATCGCGCTAACCTTATCTTTCACTTTTCTTCTCTTTTCTTTTCTTTCTTGGTTTTTGTAAATAGCGTGGCATCATTTATTTATTTATTTATTTATTTATAACAGGTTTCAGATACAGCACTAGGCCATTTTACTCTGAAACATTTTAACAATTTGATAATTTAATAACAATTTGAGGTCAAGATGGTACAAGACAACAGCGACATTACAAAAATAGCTTATTTATAGATGATCTGAAAGTATACTCACTTGAAAAAACGTCTACAGTTTCTGGTAACTGATTATAGGTACTGATAATTTTGTTTAGAAGGGACCTTTGGACAATATTAACTCTCACAGCTCGAGTATAAAAGAGACCACTAGACCGTGTTGTTCTAGCGGATACGCGAAAATTGATCTGACTTAACAACTGTTCATATGATATGTGGCCATTTACAATTTTTTGCAAAAATATTAGGTCAGAAATTTTGTTTCTCACTAGGGGAGGTTTGATATTGAGGGATTTCAAAACGTTATTTTTTGGAAGTGCTCGGAGGTGAGGTACTCGGTAGGATACAATGGCTAAAAAGAAATTAATTACGGAATTTAATTTTTTAAAGGAGTAGGGCAGGCCATAGACCAGATAGGAGAACAATACTCAATAGTGGGAGCAACATATGATTTATAGATAATTTTCAATTCGGCAAGAATTGGTCAAATGCTATTGACAGTCATACTTTAAATATATATATATATATATATATATATATATATATATATATATATATATATACCCTATATATATCACAACAGAGGGCCACAGCGGCTCAGTGCTAAAGCACTTATCTCTGGTGCGTGGGGTCCCTGGTTCAATCCCCGTGCAAATAAGTTTGTGTGCGCTACATCATGTCCGTGGGTTTTCTCAGGGTACTCTCGTTTCCTCCCACATTTCATTCCACCAATTCTCTCATCATCATTCACTTGCCTTAATTATTGTATTCTTTAGTCTAAATGGCATAATCGTGGGAAGTTAAACTCAAAGATTTCATTTCAGTATCACAACATGGGTAACTCTGAAGGTGTGACTTCATCTTTATATGCGCCTTTACCTGTGTGAAAAAAAAAACTAATGTACAAATATTAAATTCCTAGTCGAAAGGTATCAGGTTCGATAAGTTTAGCGAGCCTATATGAGAAGTAGAACCCGAAACGCATGAGTTCCCGCCTAGAATCGAACAGGGCGCCCCGCACAGAGGACGCGTACGCTGACTATATAGCCACGGAGGAGCTCTCATAATTTGCGAATGCAGATTAGGAAGTATTGGATTTAAAACCTTTTTCTCTGTGCACTCAAAATTAATTATGAATTTTAATGAGAAAATAATGTCTCGTTTTGTGCAATAGGAAATATTAGTTTAGCCGAAATCGTATTTTGTATGGAAAGACTGAAACTAGATTGGAATGATGATTTCTGGTGAGTCTACCAGCAAACCTCAGCAACGATTCGCGAGGACAACACAAGAACAGGTTTCTCTTCTGAAAACAATAAGACCAGACCAGGGAGAAGGCCGTGGAAAGGGCAAGAGACCACCTGCTGCTCGAAAACCCTTTCATCTGAGCCGTATTTACGCTCGAAGTTAAAAGCAGCCAGACTTTTGCAGCGTATAAAAATTCGGTACGTAAACGTACGCCAGGTCCCATACACTAACATATTGACAGCTGCTAACAAGACTAGCGCATGAAATTTTATGGCTACGGCGGAAAAATACGTCAGTGTATGGCTGGTGTAAGTGTTTATCATTTTTAATTCTCTCTCTCTCTGTATATATATATATATTGGAGGATTAAAACAACTGCAGATGGAAAAGTGGGTACAATAACCTGTCAATCACATCCACAGGGTGTCCCGTGCCGCATTAGAAGAAAGAACATGGTAGAAAAGCGAGGTAAGGTCAACTTCTGCTGGTATCTGTGAAGCCAAAGAAAAGTATAGGAGGAGGGTGGGCACTTCTGCTATCAGGTGACAGTCCATGTTGATCTGTTGATCTTTTAACTACCGAACAAAGCATTCTTTTAATGCTAGGTCAGTTTACGGTACAAGAGAGACTCTCACCAATCTTCGAACAAATGAACATTTTGACATGGTTTGGACTAATGCAACGACAAAAAGAGAGTTTGGCGTGGAAGAACCAATTCTGCCGCGTCAGCGAAAAATTCCTAGACGACTGGACGATGGCTCTCCAAACCACACTTATATAAAGTGACGTGAAACACTTATATAAAGTAGAAATCTGGTATAGACTATTTAATATAGTTTGTGGTGAGATCGAAAGACGGTTTGACCAACAGGACGTGAATACAACGTTACACACAGAGAAACTTATTGTGAAAGCCGCATGTGATATACAATATGAAGGAGAACGGAGATATATACTTGATACATATAACGATGATTTGAACGAAAGTAGATTTCGAGTTCAGCTAAGAATGTTCCGTGATGTTATAAACGATGCCAGAGATGTTGTTTCAGTGCAAGGCGTCGTTGATATTTTAAGTAGCATGGGGAATATGTCATATCTCTTCTCTGAAATTAAAACTTTGCTGGAACTACATTTACTTTTACCCGCCACAACGGCTACTGCTGAAAGAACGTTTTCAGCTCTGCGTCGATTAAAGACCTATCTTAGAAGCACTATGACTCAGAGAAGACTTAATCATGTTGCTGTTCTTCAGATTCACCAGGAAAGACTTGAGAAATTAAATGTGCGTGATATAGCAAATGAATTCGTATTAAAGACAGAAATCCGCAGAAAAACATTTGGTTGTTTCTTAAGCCAAAACTATTGTGTATATGTGGTGTGTTGGGAACTGCGAGTGATAGTGATATAGTTTGTGACACTTTTTTTTTTACTGTATAAACAGCTTCTACTGTATCTTAAACATTTCGAATATTTGGTGTTTATATATATTTTTACAAGACCAGGAAATGATCATTTTCAAAAAGAAACCTTAAATTGACGTAAGTAATAAGCATATTACTTTTTTACCATGGTAGAGCAATGCAGTAATTTAGTATAGGGGTCTATAATTAGTTCGTTCTTGTATAATGCTTTCAAAAGGCAAAATTCATTTCTAATTCGATTAGCAATGGTTGTTCATATTGCTGTTCATAGTGAAAAATTGTTTTGACTTCTGGGCGAGTATTTTTAGTTGTGAAATTATGCGAATTATCGATGCCTTGTGTAGTAAGAGAGTTCCAACCTGACTGATTATTGAGAGTGTGTTTGAAGATCATGGAGATGATAACATGTCCCGTTCAGGAACCGTTTACCCGCAAAAATAAATAAATAAATAATAATCTAAAAACAGTGTTTTATTTTTCCGGAAGGAAACCAAAAGTTTCCGTTTTTTCAGATCTCAGAAACGCATTCTAGCTGCAACACTTTTTTTTGTTTTGTACATTGTAGCTGGCCCCCCTTCACAAACGACGGGCTCATCCTACATAAATCTGCTGGCTACGCCCCTGTACACAAGACGGGCTACATCTCTCTTTTCGTTTATTTTATTGTTATGTTGTGGTCATGCTATGAAAGTTTGATCCTAATTCCTCCATTTGTCTTCCTTTTGTTGCAGATAGATCATGGCCGCTCCATTAGAAGGTTGCACCAAAGAGAAACGTGACTTTATGAAACCCAAGTCTGTTGTGGACAAGGATATTATAAAATACAGGATCTGCTCATACGTATCTTCATCCTATGAACTCAGTGAAGCCAAAAAACAACTGAGCATCGTCTGAGCTGGTACGTCTGATTGGCTACTCTCGTTCCCGCCATGTTTGTTGGCTCGAAACATTGCGATCTTAGTGGCGCGGAGCGGGCAGAGTAGGTGTGGCGGAACTGTGACGTATGGCTTCACGATTTTGTTGTATGGGCAGATCCTCTATTTTATAACATCCTTGGTTGTGGATGATTTCGTACGTAGAACTACGACTAATTTCCAGACAATGTGCCACTTCATCAATGTGTCTAACAGAACCAGGTCACTTGCACTCATAATGTTGTCATCATTTGTGACTGTAGGTGGTCGTCCAGCTCCTTTTTCGAGGGTAACACTTGTGCGGCCATTTAAAATTTTTTTCCAATCCATTCGTACACGCCGTTCCCGTATTGTGTCGAAAGTTTTTTGATGGATTGCGGCCCCTGATACACCTTCCGACCACAAAAACCGGATCAATGCTCATTGTTCCTGTTTGCTGCAAACTACTAATGCAACAGCCATGATCTATCGTGAACAAAATTAAGACAAATGGAGAAGTTAGGATCAAACTTTCATAGCATGACTACAACAGCATCACGAGGGCAGAGGCCAGTATGAATAATGTAAGAAAAATTATAGTTACATCGCAAATAATTTTTGACTTACCCTCGTATAAAGAACAAGTCCGAGAGGAAGAAATACTCTTATGAAATTACTTTGAAGTTGTAGTGGGATTGTTGTTTAGCTTATCCTTCAGCGACAAGGCTGTAGGAGAAGTGAATCTATAGTTTGGGGTGAATCCAAACTCCAATTCCCGGTAGTGGCCCCGCGAAGCGTAGTCGCTAACGCTCTCGCCTTCGGTGCGAGCGGTCCCGAGTTCGATTCCTGGTGGGGTCAGTCGGTCTGAAAATTTTAACACGCTTTTTCAGGCCAGCCACCCTTAATGAGGTTTCCCTGGGTTTTCCTCATTCACACCAGGCAAATGCCGGGGTGGTACCTAACTTATAGGTCCCAGGCCGTTTCCTTCCTTCCCCCAATCCTTTTCTTCCTTCCCTTTCCCCGGATTGTGTGCTCGCCGAGGGACGTCATCCCTCAAATCGTGACGGGCTAAATGGCCTCAGATGCCGAAAGCCCAGAAATCTAAATCCAATTCCCGGTAGGGACTCAGTCGAAAAAAGTGTAAAAAGTTTTCTCATTTCGACATTCACATCAGGCGAATGCCGGGATGGTACCTAACATATAAATCCCAGGCGGCTTCCTTCCTTTCCTTTCTTCGGATAGTGTGATCGCCAATGGACGTGATCCCTCATACGTCATTGGCTAACATGGGATAGATACCGAAAGCCCAGAAATCAACACCCTAATCCTGTTCTAACTCGAACCCTCATAATAACTTCAGTTTCAAGGCTCCGCACCGGGAATCAAACCCTGGACCCCGTACACCGCTCACGCACTAAGAGCAACGGGGAGGGCCAATACAGAGTTTCTTTGAACAGAACATTCTTTGAAGATCCAAAATTTGCGTGCAAATTTAAAGGAAAACAATGAAATCTTTCGCTTTAACTCCCACGTTATGCCCTTTAGGTTAAGGGAGATGGGTGATTATAACAAGTGAATGATCATTGAAGAATTGGCGGAATGAGAACGTGGAAGGAAACGGGAGTACCCCAAAAAACACGGACACGATGTTGTCTACCACAAACTTACTTGGCCGGGGGTCGAGCCAGACACCCCATGCACCTCAGGTAAGCGCTCTACCAGTGAATCACCGTGCCCTCTGCAAGTTCAAAGGGAATTTCACTCAATAAAGTAACCCCTACAGCCTCCAAAGAATTTCTCGAAAATTCATACTATTCTCTATACCGATTACAATAATTTAAGAAGAAACTGTGTTGAGCTAATCTACCAAGAGATATACAAAGAATTATACATAAAGTGTTGGATTGCGATGTGGGAAACATGCTAGATAAACTACAAACGCAATTGGACAAATCTGTTTTGAATAGTTTGGTGATCCCCATCTTAGGTGGGGATGTGAACTCCACGTTATTCATGCTGTAATAATTTGGAGGAAACCAATGCCAGTACCGTACGACATTAAGTTCGTAAAAAGTTTATTTGCTGGTTAAAGATCAGATATGGTTTCAGCACTTACGAAACTAAAACCTATGTTCCCAAAGTTAAACTAGAAGAAAGAAACAAATACGCTTCTTACTTAAGATCCGCTCAGCGCTCATATGCAGATTTCTGAGAAAAATGTTCATCTCGTAATACGAGGGGGGATCAGAAATTAAGGTTAACAAGCAGATATTTGAGGCGTGTGCGGTAATTTTAATACATGGAGTTGGCAACTGTGCAGTGTTTCAGTCACCCGCCACCTACGGCGTTAGTTTTAGGTAAACACAAATGGCGGCTCGTTTGAAAACTGGTCTCGCGAAGTCCACCCAGTTATTTGATTTCTTCAGACCAAACATGTAACTGCGGCTGAAACCCACCAGCAGCTGGTAGAGGTTTTCAGAGAGACTGTAATGTCTCGCTAGCATGCCGTAGAATGATCTCGAAAGTTTGCGGCTGGTAGAGAGAACATTACTGACGAGGAGTGCAGTGGCCGCCGCAGCACGGCGTCAACAGATTTGAACACAGTTCACGTGGAGGAGGAGATTAAGGACAACAGGAGAATCACGTTACGGTATCTGATGGCAGAATTGGGAATGTCGTTTGGAAGGGAGTCACAGACTTGCGCACACTTATCTTCTTTATCAGCAAATGCCAGATAAGAGGTTGATTGACAGTATCTTTGGCCAGGATTGCGCACAGGATCGGGAATCGACGTTGCCAGGTGATAAAAACAGAATTGTGCACAACGTCTAATGAAGAAAAGAAAATGAGATTTCTGGATGCTAAGTCTGAAATAGTATGTATTCGAATTTGGAAGGGAAACACCACCACCTACTTCTATTTGTAAAAACAAATTTCAGTGGGTCCTGTTTCAGATAAAAAGTCCAGTGCTTATAAATCAAAAACGACTGAGAATAAAAAAGATGAAACAAAAACTGTGGCAGGAAAATGTCATAGGGCACATCACATGGTGTTGTTGTGGTGATCCCCAGGGCTCTCCTTGAAGGGGGCCCAGAGGTAAACTTTAAATCTTCAAATGGAAACATGTATTGAGTCCTACCTCATTCGGTAGTCCTAGAACCGCAAAAAGTGGTTCCTGTATCAGACAAAACGTCCAGTGCTTATAAATCAAAAACGGCTGAAAACAAAAAGATGAAACAGAAACTGAGATAGGAAAGTGTCATAGGGAACATCACATGGACCCACAGAACCTACTTTTTTGCATCCATTTTGAAAACGGTGACCGAAATCAAAAATTGTTTCCTTTTTCAAGGACTACCGAATGAGGTATGATTCAATAGGGTCTACATGTTCCTATTTGAAAGTTTGAAGTTGGCCCCTGGGCACCTTCAAGGAGGGCCCCTGGGGTCACCACAACAACACCATGTGATGTGCCCTGACATTTTTCCATCTCAGTTTTTGTTTCATCTTTTTATTCCCAGCCGTTTCTGATTTACATGCACTGGACGTTTTATCTGAAACATCCTGTATATACACTATAGTTGTTACCGTCAAGGCTGAGACCTGCACGGTCTAAGTTTTGAGCCCAAGCATAATCCTAACCCGGATAGTGATGTCAACCGGCTCTGCTCAGTTCAACTCAGCGAACAGACATCTTTCAAAGACTCTCAGAGAACAGACAGACATCTACAAACCGCATACCTTTCAAAGATTATACACGGTGTTCACATAATAATAATAATAATAATAATAATAATAATAATAATAATAATAATAATAATAATAATAATAATAATAATAATAATAAGCGCAGTAGTGGTATCATTGATAATTATATTATCTATGTAGGATACTTGAAGAGAGTACTTGGAACTACACACAGGATTTAGGACGAATTGGCTCGTTTTGACTGGACTCGACTCGAAACTCGACCCAAATTCGAGTTGAGCTCAAACATGTCAGTTTCGAGTCGAGTCGAGTTTCAAAGGAAACTCGCTCGAACTCGTTCGTGCCCATCCATAATAAAGATATGAGGAGTTGCAGAGAAACAATGTATAATTGTCGAAATAAATTAGCCCCTATTCGACCCATATGCACTTTCAAAGCTATTAAGCAGATGAAAATGCAATGAGCCTGATCAGTACGGTACTGTATACCTTCTTTTGGGACACCCTGTAAACATCTAAGTTTGGCAACGTTGTAAAAAAAACTGTGCGCAAACCTGGATTTTTGGATCTTGATCTATATAACTGAAAAGTGTGAGCAATCTTGGATCTCATGTGTGCGCAAGTCTGTTGCACCCGAAAGTTATATCGCTTTTTCACTCACCACCTTCGAACATAGATATGTCACCTGGGGCTAAGACTACCTGGAAAATAAAAAAAATAGTCCCCATCAGCATCGACGACCTGTCAACGTTCTGGCAGGCCATGGATTCCATCGCGGTAGAACTTCGTGGGCTGTGAAGCAAAGAAGAAATCAAGTGCATTTTGCACCTCTACTAGGGATTACCGAAATAAACTCGAATTATGGGAAATAATTAGCGCAAATTTGTATTTTTATTTACAGCAATTAGAGGTTTCATTTTGCAGTTGTACTTTAAATTACCCTCGTATAAACAACAAGTCCAAGAAGAAGAAACATTCTTACGAAGTTACTTTGAAGTTGTAGTGGGATTGGAGTTTAGCTTACCCTTCAGCGCCAAGGCTGTAGGAGAAGTGAACCTACAGTTTGGGGAGAACCCGAACTCCCATTCCCGGTGGTGACTCGGTTGAAAAAGTGTAAAAAGTTTTTTAGGCCAGTCATTTGAGTGATATTTTCTCATTCACACTAGGCAAATGCCGGGATGGTACCTAACATACAAGTCCCAGGTAGTGATGAGCAAATGCAAGACCAAGACCAAGACCGGGGTGGTCTTGGTCTTGGTCTTGGTCTTGCACAGCTAGTCTTGGTCTTGGTCTTGCACAGCTAGTCTTGGTCTTGGTCTTGCACTGGAATCCTTGGTCTTGGTCTTGGTCTTGGTCTTGCATGCAAGAGTCTTGCAAGTCTTGCATTTAAGAAATCTCAAGCTTTTCATACGTAAATTTTGCTATGGATATAAGGGGTAATAAACTATACAAGGCGCCAATAGTAACGGAAATACAATGTATGTTTATAAATGTAATATAGTTTAACTTCGTGTAAGTATGATAATAATGTGCAACATAGGTGACGACCTTTATTTTTTTACCTACGCTTCACTACTTATAAGATATGCCTAAATCACAACGTTTCGTAATCTGTTTATATATTTTTTTAACAGATCCAACACTCCACTGGTTTTCAAACTGGGGAGGCTACCCCTGAGACGCATGAAAGAAAATCAAGATGGCACAGATTATTAAATACCAGGAATTGCAAAATTATTTTTTCACTCTAAAGGCACCAGATTTTTCTTTTCAACCACCATTAGCTAATCCTTGTATTAAACAAACTTCCAATTAAATATTGAGATTTTGTTTTACTGATTCCAATATATACTCTATGGGGCAGAAACGTTGACATTACGCAAAAGTGATGAAAAATTGCAGGCTTTCGATACATGGGCATGGAGAAAAAAAAGGAGAGAATTAGCTGTGTTGAACGGACAACGAATGAGAAGGTGTTAGAAATATTAGCAGTAGGGGAAAAAAGAAGAATTTTAGATATTGTTAAGAGGAGGAAGAGGAACTGGTTAGGATATTGGCTGAGGAGGAACTGTATTATGAGGGACGTGCTAGATGGTATTGTGGAAAGAAAGAGAGGGATTGAGCGATCCTCATCTATGTTGAAAATGAGATCGAGTTCGGTCGGGTGGTTGAAGAGTTATTAAATTTTATTTATTTTTGTACATTTTCCATCCCCTTCCCCTCCCCTAAGTTCTACCGTCAAAGTGATTGAATTAGTCCCAGAAGCGACAGTCCTATTAGCGACAGGAACTGTTATCTGTCCTATGAGCGACCGATTCATTTACATTGAGATGATGGAAGATGATATGATTCCATCTCGTAAAATATGTTTGCCTCTGGCGTTATTAGCGCCCGAACAACCTTGGTATAAAATATGTACGTTCCAGTGATACTGTTCGTCAAATATATTTTTCCTCTACTGTGAGTGCAAATAAAACTTATTTTAATTTTGAGTTAGATTTGACACAAAACATATTAAATAACTTAACGAGACAACAGGGATATTTCCGTGAAAAGTATATTCCTATGTAATTATTGAAAATACAGTTGTAATATCCCCTTTCTTAAAAAGCTCTGTTTTCTGTACTTAATTTGATTCAAATCTAATTACTCACTAAGTACAGTAATATATTTTATTTTGAAAAACTTAAACGTGTAACAGTTTCGCCAACTATCTACTTTTTAGACTTCCTAAGACTCTATGAATAAAATGGAAAACATGTCAATGATAAAAGACAGCTTTTGAGATTCCTTACATCTGATTGGCTATTCTCAACCAATCCCACCAATTACAATACAGTTCACTCTAAACAATCCAAAAGGTAAACAAACTCTTTAAACTACCTTTCCTCCTATTGTAAGCTACTAAAACGTAAACTAATTGCTTAATTTGCCTTCCTCCCTTGTTTTGACTTATACATAAAAGCTTGTCGTGTAGCAATCTGAAATAATCCCTTATAACTAGACGAACTGTTAAGTCCTGCGAGAGTTTTGTAACTTGTGTAATAATTTCTTCGAATACACCGTGTTTTTAGATTTATTTGATATCCTCAAATGGTGAACACCTTTTTTCCATAGGCTCCCGATGGGAAGGCAGGGGTCGCCCCCCTGGCTCACAAAAATGTATACGTAATATAGCAAGCCACGTATATTAAATACCAGATATACCAAACGTGATACAGCAACCATGGAGATGCCCCTCTCTAGAAAATTTTCTTCGGGCGCCCCTACCTCTTTCAGATTTCTTTCTTATGCCATAATCATATTCAATCTAAACTTATGTTCCGTATTATTTTAACATGAAATTTTTAATTATATTAGAATCATAGACAAAGGCGGAGCTATTCTAAATATTTAATTAGTTTTCCCCTTGATAGAGTCAATGTATTCATGGAAATTAATTCAAAAATATAATATTAGGAAAAACGTATAAAGATTGTTAATCTAATGAGAGCATTCTCACGTATTAAATTCAGGTAGAGCGAAATTTTTCATAGTACATTTTGTTCGGTTCTAAATCACATTAGCATGAAACAAGTTAAAGAAGAGAGAACATTATCTTCTTCCATTATCTTAGTATGAACGAATCGGTGACTCATAGGACAATTAACAGATCGAATCGGTCGCTCATAGGACAGTTAACAGTTCCTGTCGCTAATAGGAGTGTCGCAAGTGGGAAGACACCAAAGTGATTTGATAAAAACCACCACAAATCCGAACCTCATCTATGTTGTAAATTTGATTGAGATCGATTGGCTGGATCAAGAGTGATGAAGTCACAATGACAGTCACTTACATTTTTAGTTTTTTACATATATCTCCCTCCTCCCCCTCTCATACGTTGCACCGTCAAAGTAAAATTATAAAAATCGCTCCAGGTCTGAACTTCATCTAACATGAAAACGACTCTGCATAAGGCGGATTAAGTTATATATATATATATATATATATATATATATATATATATATATATATATATATATATATATATATATCCACCTCACATCCTCCTCCACTATGTTCTACCATCAAAATGAAACAAACTCTAGAAAACGTTCCAGTCCCGAACCTCATACATGTTAAAAATTTGATTGAGATCGTTCAAGAGTTATTAAATCACAAACTTAGTCACTTTTATTTTTATTTATAGTGATTTTTGTACTCTCATGCGCAAAAAAAAATTGCGCGTATACTGTAACTCAAGATTTTTCGTATTTATTCCATTTCCCTTACGTTTATGGGTAAAATTCAGTTATTAGTATGTGGAGATAATAGAAAGCAATCCATCTAAGGAGATATTTCCAAAAAAATATAATAAAATAATAAAAATATAAGCAAAAAACAAAATTATGCTCGGTTTTGTGTATACTGGCAACGATGATTTCTAGGGATTTTTTCAGTAGCAGATCACAATTGCGGAGGGAATTCAGTAGAGGAATCGAGGAGTTGGATCAAGGAACTCGAGACTGGACTAAAATGTTGCATTTATTGGTTAAAACCTAGTGTGTAGATTGCCTGCCAAATATAAATTAGCTTCTGTAACTAAGATGTCGTACGAAAATATAGAATTAAACAGAAAAACTCTTATCTTAAGGTTCGAAGCGATACGCACCATGGTTATGAAGATTATTTCTTTTAAAAAAAGAGCCAACACAACGTACCCTCCGTGGTTAGGTGGATAGAGTGGCGGAGTCGTAGTTATTTTATTATTTTGACACCACATCGAATCCCATCCCATTTTTTTTTTTTTTGACAAAACATTATAATTTTCATGTTAATAAGAACCGAAGCACTATAATAATGACAACTTACTGATATTTTGCTGTAATGACGTATTTATCCAGGATTAAAAAACTATTGTTAATAGCTATTGTTTTCTATTCATGCTGTTGTATAGTTTCTCTCATCCTGTTTTCTTGGGGAAAAAACAATTTTGTCTCCAACGAAGTGTGAAGGATATATACGGACAGAAAAAGACATCTTAGTACCAAACGTGATTTATCGTGATGAAGTGGACTAGTTTGCCATTATTTAAAAAAAAAAAAAAAAATTGGAGTTGGCTTTCCTTTAGGTTTTAGCTAAAAAAATATTTTTTTCTTTATAAGACTATACTTTATGAGGCAAGGTGTGTGATCATACCCACAAATTTAGCTAGGGAGTGAAAGATAATTGTTTATACAAACATTTTACAGGTTTAGTTGCGTGAAACACCAATACACCATGGTCTCGCTTATCCGACCATCCTTTGTTCCACATACCATATGATCCGATATATCATTGCAAATAGCACCAATCGGCAAGAAGATCTCCAAGTTGTGGTCTTAATCTATTTTTCATGCTGTGGAGTCTATCGCCTAGCGCGCCCGTCTACACCTTGACTCATACGTCTATCATTCAGTGCAGAGACGTATCCAGGTTTTCTATTCGGAGGGGGCCCAACACGAATCCTCGTAAGCACGTAATTCTAATGTTTTTAAATATCAATAATAATAATAATTAATAATAATAATAATAATAATAATAATAATAATAATAATAATAATAATAATAATAATAATAATAATAATGCAACAGTTCTGTACCTCTCTTAAACTTTTTCCTACTTTTCATTTATAAACCGGTTTATTTTGGAAACTGCATTATAGCACAAACAAAATGAAACATATTTTCGAGAGAAATGTAACTAAAGAAAACTGTCTGCTACGTATATCACATAACAAAAATAGCAAGAAGACATGGAGTGTATCGTTCTAATATATTAAAGTTAAAAACAGAACGGAAACGAAATGTTAATCCTATTTAAGACTGTTCTTTAATTCCACCTGGTCAGTGGCGTATTTACGATTTTGTTTCGGGAGGGGCTTTTCTAACTTTCGGGGGGGGGCTTTGCCTGGAAATGTGAAAATTCTGCAAGATATTTCATTTACTTTACTATACTAAGTAAGATTACGTGGGGGGCTTAAACCCAAAAGCCACCCCCTAAATACGCCACTGCACCTGGCATAATGGCATTATGGTATGTTCTTAGAATTATAACAAGACAACAGCACATTGCCCAAAGTTTGGACACTGACTACTAGTAAACTGATATAAAAGAACCTCAAAAGGGTAAAGGCAAGTTTATTAAAAAGTGCTTGAGTTTCGGAGAGAGACAGCTCTCAGGCCCTCACGCTGGATACGTCCCTGATTCAGTGCAGTGCAGTTATTTGTTATAAAACATTATTAGTAGATGCGTAATATGTAAAATTATATCATAAGTTTTACTTTTAATAGGTCTTTTCTTAACACATCCATATTATCCAGCGTTCTGCCTGCCTGTTTATGTCGGATAAGCGAAACTCTACTGTATTTCCAAAGCTAGCATATACATGAACTAGAATTGTATCGTCCTAGAACAGACAATAGTCTGAAATGCTTATATTAAAAGGCTGGAATAAAAAAAAGCATAAGTACTGTTTTGGAAGCGTGAGAACAAATTAAAAACAATTCAATATATTTCCTAGGTATCAGATTATCATCTTATTATGTCGATGTGTATTCTTTTTTAAACATATTTTTAAAAGTTATACCATTCGCAATATTCCTAAGGAAATCTAAAGAAAAACTTCTTGTGCCTCTTATGGCAAAGCGGCTTAAGTGCATGGTCCGAAACCGATTCCCACGTTAAGGTATAGATAAAGTTCCCGTACTTCAAAAATGCAAACCCGGGACGCTACTAAATTACGAGAATCTTTGAAATGCTTAAAACTGAAAGAAGTGTTGAATACTAATTTACTTTCCTCCATTAGATAGAGTTGTTCAAGTATTACGTTATCACATTTTTATTCATTTCACTAGATCTTCCAAGGACGCCAATTTCTCTGTAAATTGGGGGGGGGGGCATTCAAATGCAGAAGAGATATATATATGAAGATTTTAAGACAAATTACACTCAAATAATGCCAAATATTGTATATTCATAAATACAAAGGAGGCCTACATGAGCTTTGAGCGGGCCCGGCCCCCCAGGATCGGCGCCCTTGCCTTCTTCCTAGTTAAGCAAACGTAAGCAGATGATTTACTCCCTCCCCCTGGTAAGCAAAATTGTTTTTTTTTTTTTTTTCTCAAGATCTGTTGTGTTTCGTGAAATAACAGCAGGAATTTCCTGATTACTTAACCATCTAAATGAATGTTTTCACTTAGAGCCATACCGTCGATTCGCGTTGCCTAAGACTAAAATAAATTAAGGGTCAATAATGAAGATGAGACTTCCATATCAAACATGAAGAGACATGTGGATCGGAGATCTTTCTTTGTTCCAACTTTGATTTTTTCAAATCCATGATGGGAAATTATATTATGTGTACAATTTTCGAAATTAATAGTATACAATCGTAAAAATATCTTACAAAACGATGGTTTATTGCAAAATACTTTGACTCAAAGAATAAATTACAAGTAATAAACTTGTTACTTTTCCTGAAGAGTCTAAGTCGTGAATGAGACGGAAGCTGTCGAGCGTAGTGCTTGGAACGATTGCCTCACTTGTTCTACCTTCCCGTGGCGCAGCTTTGTTTGCGACTTGATCCTAAACGGATTATTCAGAAGTCGAAGTCGGAAGATGTTTCCCGTTTTTCCAAAACACTCTTGGTCGATTACAATCTGCCTCACTCGTGAGGGGACAATCCCATGCCGTAAGCGTCGGTGGACCACCGATAGGCAACTAGTGACATGTCCCCAAAAATTGGCGGTCCCGCAGCCAAAAATTGGTCCCACTTCCGTTTTGAAAATTATACCACCACCGGCAGAGAAGCAACGGAACGCCAACGAACCACAAAATTATTCCCCTAAAATACGTTAAATCACCGATATGTGTAATTTCTTTGCATCAAGATGAGTCTAAAAACATTTAAAAAAAAATAAAACGAAAGTGCCCTGAGCTGGGCGTGAACCATCAACCTTAGGGTTACTAATTGCGTGTTCTTCCGAATTCGTCACGGAGGCGATTATGAAGACACAGCTTGTAGAGTGATAAATCGTTGAAGTCATTTTAATATTTCTAATCAGAGTGCTTCTTTAACCGTGTATATTTGAAGACAACTGTTCGGAATCAAATCAAATGCACTCGTCATGTAATTTTATAACAAAATGGCAAGCGTCTATTTACTTTTTTCATAGTTCTTTCATATTCACTTGCTAGACTAGGGCCATCGTAACCTGAGCTCTGACAGATCTAATATCGTGTAAGTTGACGACAGTGTTGCGAACCGTCATAGCAAGAAGAATCAAAGCGACCACATGACAGAACGATAAATGAATCTAATTACTTTATCACTGATTGAATCAGATTATAAGTTGAAATATTTACAAACTAGATATTAAAAAAAAAAAAAGAATAATCGTACTTCACTTTACTCCTCAACATTCCAGCACAACGTAGTTCCACTAGGCCTAAAGTTATTACCACAATAATGAATACTTTTTTTTCTTTTCCACTTATTGACACAATTCTGTCCTTTTGACAAATTTGCTACGTAAATAGAAGTGTGGTTACATGGAACAACAACCGGTCCACCTCCCTATCGCCGCAGGGAGTAGGTTTTCGTAGAATTGAAAGCGAAGAGGGTATGAGTCTGTACGGCTCTTCTAAAGTTCAAGGGCAATGAACCATTATTTGGAATGTCAGGCTGAAATTAGTATAATTTGTAATGATCTTTGTAGGAAATTTGTTGACATAAGGAAAAAATGTATCTACATACTCTATATATTAGAGAGATCGTTATAATGAGATTTTCATAAGGACTGATTTAGAAATTGAGTGGTTGGAAAGTAACGAACGTGATCCAGCTGCTTGTCTTTTCGTAGAAGACATTTTTTCACCAATACGTATGTGAAGGGGAGGATAGGAATAGACCCACAAAAATACATTTGGAAACACTAGGTTGTTTCCATGGTAACCGAACAGTGTTGTCGCATTTATACCTACTCATTACTGTGAAAGTTTTTGTGTTGTCAGGTTGTTTTGATTTTTTGTGCTATCATCTCAGTGCATTGGTGTGAATATTGTGGTGTAATCATTGTTATTTTCATTCATCAGTGGAACATAGTTTGTATTCGTATTATTCACATAGACCTAAAATATAAATTTAGTATGTGTATGTGTGTGTGCATGTGTTTATGAACATAATGCCTGAAGTGCGTAAGAAGTGCGGAAAGGGGGTGCCCTTGACAAGTCAGGCACGGGAATTTGTGTTTAATCTTAGGGAATATTTCGAAAAAGAACGTAACGACGGTCCTTTATTGTCATTGAATAAAGTGATTGAAAGAGTAGATTCAGCTTTATACATTAGCCCTACAACTGTGAAAGGAATCACAAAAGAGAAGTGCCCGAAAGACCTCGCTCAACCGACAGAAATTTTATCCATCCTAGGAAAAAAGCGTAGGATTTCTACAGTAAACGGAATTAAATTGTCTACAAGTGAAAGCCATTCTCTAATGTAAGTAGTTTTCAATTTTTAAAAAAAAGATATAACATTATGGGTCTTACGCAGAGTCGTTCTGACGCGTGTTTAGTGTCATACTAAAGAGTTGAGTTGATTTTGAGTTTAACGTCTCTTTCAACAGCGAGGCTATATGAGACGTGGACCTACTGATTAACGTGGAATCCGAACCACATGAGCTCCCACCGGGAATAGAACCGGGGTCTCCCATGTCAAAGGCGTACGCTAACCGCTTAGCCACGAAGAAGCCCGAACTCATACTAAAGAGTTCGACTAACATATGTTTCCATGCAGTCGTCAGGCATTTAGTATGACGCTAATCATATGTCAAAACGACTCTGCATAAGGCCCTATGTGTTTAGAAGTAACGGTTGTTTTCTTTTCGATTTTGTAAACTATCTTAACGCAATACTAATTTGTTTGTTTCTTTTGTCTAATACTTTCGTCAGGCATAATGTTAAATAATATTTTTGTTGTAATACATATATGATTCATTTCCACAAAATGTGCCCCTTGTTGTATTTATATTGTTACAGAAGATAAATGTGGCAACCGCGCTTGATCGCACGTGAGAGTTGTCAGAGCTCTTCTTAGCGCGGCCTTACTCTAGTGATCGGCGACAGTTGCCAACTAAATTCATACAATTATACGCACCCACCTCAAGATTTTTCACTTCATGATGTAAAGGCAGGAGTTACTCTTGACCCCCGGAGCTCAAATATTGTCCTTATAATAACAATTCGTCAGGGAAAAATAACATATAATAATAACCGCATGCACATGACTGGCGATAGTTCATGTTGGTCCCTTTACGATTCTCCGTGACAAATCAAACGAGCGCGGACCAAAATGAAGTCCTCGTTCTTACGTTGTGGTAACTTCAGTACCCCCGATTCTAGATATCTGCTTCGACTCGACGAATCCCTGCCACTAGTGGCACGCTAGCGGCAATCCTTCGACGCGTCGCTATATCGACGATCGCCATTTACCGGCAAGTGAGCCACTAGGAGTTGACGACGTTTACGGCATGGGGAAGCTAATAAACAAACCAAAAAATAATAAATCTAAAGCTATATAAAAAAGTTTTCTGAAAAGTTACATCTAGCAAGATCATTTGTTGGTATTCCAGAACTGTGAATTCACCTTTATTCATAATTTACTTCTATCGTAGTTTTGATATGAGAATGATATGTCTGAAACTAACACAGGTCATTAATACTTTTTTTTTTTTTTTTTTTTTGCTTTACTCAGATTTAGCAGTTTTACTTAACAGTCAGTCAATTTGGATCTGTGATATCAGAGTTTTAGAGATTTCCTTATTTTTTTCATTTCTAAAAAAGTTTGCAAATAACACCATTAACGTATCTCTTTCGATATTTCCATATGTAATGGCTTGGTCACTCCCAGTATATTTCAAACAATAAAATATTTACGGTGTCTTATTCCATTAATCCGAACTACATTTTATATCCAACAACTCTGTGCATTTTCCCTTAAATCTGCAAACTTTCTACTAGGTTAAAACTCAGTATTTTCTATTTTCTTCCTTTCTTGCTAAAACGAAAGTGTTCTTTAGACAACCTGGAATGATGACTCTATACTACATTATGTTGCATAGAGCATTTTATGTAGCATATCATTTGACAGTTGGACACTTTCTTTTTATATTGAAAGCAACAGGGATTACTGTTTGTTTCAGATGTAAAGCATCACGGGCAATGGCCAATGGTGCGCGATATTCCGCGCGGTGTTGCCGGATCATGGACTCTCCTTTCCCTTCTCGCTCTTCCTCCAGTTGAGATTATGACACATACATTGGAAACATTATTCGCAATGTAAATATACTATTCCAGCAAACTCAAGAATTTTGACTGTGCATCCTAGAAGTATATATAGCAATTAAATTACTTACCTATTAACTTTTCCAGTGGATATGCTAAACACTCGTCTTCAACACTACTTTCACTATCGTCTATGTCAGTTAATATTTCGTCATTGTCTGAATCTGAGTCTTATAAATTTATTATCATGGGCTAAAAAAATGTAAATACAAAAAATAATTCTTCGAGCCTGATTTCGTAGCACTTTATTTTTTTATTTTTATTTTTTTTAAAGAAAGCTCCGCACTTGTACTCGGTTTGTTTAAAGACATTGTCAGCTATAATTTTGGAGAAGAAACGAACTACCACGAAAGATCTAACAGTGACCCAGACACTGTTGAATTCTGTTTGTGCTAGAAGAGAAGTTACGTTCCTACACAACTAGCCCTTTGTTTCCTTCTCAGTTTTCATAGCAAATAACATTCTTGGACTTGGTCGTCACACAAAAACAATCCGTCCGATTCCTAAGCAAGTCCATATGATCGAGTTTGTTTTGGGTTACGATAATTTACGACAGCATTCAGACGCCTGGTGCTTTTGAATCCCTGCTGGAGGAGGAAAGAGGGAATAAGTGGTCGCATATATGTAAGCTAGTGAAACGTGAAGGAAAAAACATACTGCGTTTTTTCTGTCGAATAAGGAAGAATTTATCCCGAAGTAAATTTCAAAACAATATTACGAACTTCCCATACTTTGTTCTTACGATGTTAGGCATATTATATATAAAAATTAATCAGATTTCAAAGGCGTGTAGCCACGGGGGAAAAGGGGGCCCTGTCTTTCCAAACTACTTCCAACTCCAAAAATGAGGTTCGTGGTATGTGTTTAATAAACTTATTTAATAGTTAATGCAAATAAGGGACGTTTATAATAAAATATGAAAATTTAAAAAATCAAACATCATCAATACGGTTTCTGTAAATAATTAAAACAACTAAAATTAACCATATGCTTTATATTCTCATTTCCCTAACTGTGAGCACACTGTATGAACTCTCTATTAGATTATTGCATAATAATATCTGAGTTGATATTTTTTCGAGTTTTTTTTCCTTTACTATTTTAACCCATATAAATACAAAGTCAGATAAACAGACTGCTATAAACAGCATTTGTTTTCTTATGAATAGCTTATTGATTCATCTACAATCCAGTTTTCAACTCAGTACTGTCAAGATCCGTCTTTTGATAAGGTACCATCGTGAAAATATAACATGTGTATAGTATGTATGGTGAGTTAAAAAGCTTTCATATTCTGAAAGAGATCATTCGTTCTCTTTTAAATGTGTGAAAAGCTTTCCTTCCCCTGAAATTAATGTTCCCCTAGAACAACCTGCTGGTCACACCCATGATTATTCTGTAATAAAAGTTGAGTTTTATTTCCAAATTGAAGAAAAATCCACTGGAAATTAGACGCGCGACTCGTCGCTCGTTTTACTAATTGTTTTATATGGAAACCTTTTAAAGCGTGTATCATAACAACCAGTTGACGTAAAAAGATGTAGTTTTCACGTATGTGTTCGTAATTCTTTTCTCTACTTCGTAAAGTAAGCAGTTTATGTGCTAATACAATATTTCTAATAAGCGCCTCTGGTAATATCAAGATTCGCAGTAGCGCGAGAAGTCAGCGTGAAGGACTGCTTGTCGCGAATTGTCAACACCGCTCAAAGCCAATTGGACGCCGCGTGAAGCCAACTCAAGGCCATGCCGCTTATCATTTGAAATCTGCAATAAGTCCTTCTACACTTATATGATAAGTAAACACATTCTTTTTAATTCGTGGAATTGTGCCAATGCACTAGGTTCAGAGAGTTTTTAATTTAAGATAATAATAATAATAATAATAATAATAATAATAATAATAATAATTATTATTATTATTATTATTATTATTATTATTATTATTATTATTATTATTATTATTATTATTTTATTGACTTAGGTTTTCCTGAATATTAAGCAATATTTCACAAAAAGCTGGTATTTTAAACAAATGTGTTCGATATCAAGTTTTCATAAAAGTAGTCACTCTCTCCTATTAATAATTTCAGAGGGGCCGCGGTGGCTCAGTGATAAAGCGTTCACCTTTGGTGCATGGGATCCTTGGTTCGACCCCAGCTCGCACCAAGTGAATTTTGTGGTGGAGAAACACAATGTGCATGGGTTTTCTCGGGGTTCTCCCTTTTCTCCCACTTTTTCATTCCACCATTGCATTCATTTCTCATAATCACCGTGTCCTTTAGCCTAGCCGGTATAACCGTGGGTCGTAAAACTTAAAGATTTGATTTCAAATAATTCCAACCCAAACAGTTGCAGGAAGTATGTCATTTCGAATAAAACAAACTACTCTATAAAATTCTGAGTATTATTATTTTTTATATATACAATTCTAGCGGACCTTATTTTTAAATCGAAGGGTAAGAAGACTAAATTCACTCTCTTATTATTATAAATTCATTTCAATTGAAGCAGTTAAAATAGTTGGGAAAAATTAGAAAGCCATACCCTATATTCCAGTGTGCCACAACCGGATAACGTGGCACACTGGCGTGCCCAGCAAAATGAACAGTGTGACGCAAACTTTTGCCTATTACAAGAATATTTACAAGAATATTTGTCGAGTTTATTTTATTTATTATTATGAACGATTCTTCCACGGATCAGCTCTCTGTATACAATTAAACAAACAAGTATCACATTGAGGGAATGAGTGTAATTATTTACTTTAATAGTAATAGAAATGTATATATATATATATATATATATATATATATATATATATATATATATATATATATATATATTGTATTTTCTACCGGGAATAACTGCATCCGGTCTAGAAAGCTGGGACTAACAACAATGGAACCCGATGTGCTAAACACACACCACCTACGCACTTCAATACACCAACGAAGGTGCAGACTATCATGAATTAAAGTCTCTCACCCAATGTATTCTCCTAACATGTCTCCCAGCGATTACAACATTTTTTTGGTATCTCAATCACTTCCTAGTAGGATAACTTTACCTAGAGACCACTGATTAACCTGGTATTGGATGTTTCACTTTCTTACCTTTGGAGTTGACAGTCATCGGTTGGACAATCTCACACGCAAATATCTAATATTAACAACGTTTCTTCTATAATTTCGTAATATTGTATTATTTCTTTGTATTATTTATTAGGTTGGTTAGGCTTGTTTCAACACTTTTCTCTTTGCACCTACTTATTACCTATACCTTAACGTTGGATAAAAATACACTAGCTCTCACCGGGAATCAAATCCAGAACCAATGGACTAGAACCATTTGGCAACAACAAGTCACATTTAAATAGAAGTTTCGATTTTGTTAGGAAAATTGTGATTAGGTGTAACATTTAAAAATATATTTAAGAATGGGTACGGATGAAACGCACTGAATTTTCTCGCTCGAATTTCTTAAACTGACTCGTGTTAGGCTGCAGCTATTACTGAAACATTTATTTGGGAAATGCGAATAAAATAATGTGTTTTTGGAAAACTTTGTTCGAAGCAACTTATGTCCAAAAGTAAAGTACCCATTGGTCATATTTCTGTTAGAAATAACTTATGCCATATATTAGAATTATTAAAGAAATAATTGTATGTGAACTATGAGCAAAAGCGTCTGAGTACTTTCTGAGAAATCGTCAAAAAAGTCATCCCCAAGAATAAAATATCCCTTGTGTATCTTTTCAGGACAAACGAGTTAGGCTATTTATGAAATACGAACAAAATTGCCAGAGTCATTCTCGACAAAATCGTAGGGTAAAAATTGCCCCGAAAAGTAATATACCACTTCTAGCTTTTTAGGATAATGGAATTATACCATATCGTTAGGTTATTTATGTGACATTCATTTATGAAATATGAACAAAATTGCGTCAGGCGTTAATGGGAAAATCGTCGGAGAAGAGTAAACTACCTCTTCTGAATGTTTACAGGACGAACGAGTTGTGTCATATTGTTAGGTTATTAATGATACAATTATTTATGAAATGTGATTGAGAAAATTGCTCGAAAAAACGCATCCCATACAGTAAATTACACCTTATGTATTTTTTTCAGAGCAATGATTCAAACTATATTTGTAAAAAAAAATAAGCAAAATCTTTACAGCTATTTTTGAAACAATTTAATTATTTTAAATTTTCATCCTTCAGTAAACTACCCTTATTTTTAGGTGTCGGAGAATATAGAATTCGAAACGATAAAGTGTTATAAAAACTTCATGTCTAGACTTAGGTCCAGATACGTCGAACAGTATGGCCTCTATTTGAATGCATGTAAAAGCGTGACGAACCAACAAACGAACAGATGGACAGACATCAAAATCACTTTTTCGATATGTGGGGGCGTGAAACTTGAATTCATTGAAATCTCGAATTCGATTTTTATCACTATTAATACAATTTCTTCTTTGGTCGCTTGAACGTGAAAAAGAATAGGAATACCACGACACGTAAGGTGATAATTTGTAATTCCCAAAATTTAATGAGTTACGTTTAGTGTGTTGCCATGCTAGAAAAAAAGCTTATGCCTGTTTGTTATATCATTTTAATATCAGTTTTTCACGCTACTATATAATGTAGAAATATGGTATGATTATCGTTCATATTCATTCTATATTTGGAAATATTCGTGTTCCGTATACATAGATCTGTATAATTTAGTTACGTTCAACGAAAGCATTCTTGCACTTGTGGATATGAAAAAAAAGAGAGAAAGTCAATACTCTAAAAAGGAAAAAACAAGCACACACACACACACACATAAACGATCATTTAATATCAGGTCGATCTAGCAAGGGGTAAGACTGCACAGATTTTCAAGGTCGCGTATGTTCTTCCTGACACACAAACCCGAAGTGAGTTGTCTGCTGTTCAAGATCGGGAAGTAACATACAAGACTATAAACTGAAAACAATAACTGCTTCCAATAGTACACTACACGTATTCTAATACTGAATAAATACGTCGATTAAAGGATACTACCAATAAATTATTTCCTTATTATATTGTTTCGGTTCTTATTAACATCAAAATTATACACTTCCTATAATGTTTTGTAAAAAAAAAAAAAGGATGGGATGGGATGGGATTCGATGTGGTGTCAAAATAATGAAATAACTACGACTTCGCCACTCTATCCACCTAACCACGGAGGCTACATTGTGTTGGCTCTTTTTTTTTTTTTAAGAAATAATCTTCATAACCATGGTGCGTATCGCTTCGAACCTTAAGATAAGAGTTTTTCTGTTTAATTCTATATTTTCGTACGACATCTTAGTTGCAGAAGCTAATTTATATTTGGCAGGCAATTTACACACTAGGTTTTAACCAATAAATGCAACATTTTAGTCCAGTATCGAGTTCCTTGATCCAACTCCTCGATTCCCCTACTGAATTCCCTCCGCAATTGTGATCTGCTACTGAAAAAATCCCTAGAAATCATCGTTGCCAGTATATACAAAACCGAGCATAATTTTGTTTTTTGCTTATATTTTTATTATTTTATTATATTTTTTGGAAATATCTCCTTAGATGGATTGCTTTCTATTATCTCCACATACTAATAACTGAATTTTACCCATAAACGTAAGGAAAATGGAATAAATGCGAAAAATCTTGAGTTACAGTATACGCGCAATTTTTTTTGCGCATGGGAGTACATCTTCCCCTCCTCCTCCTCCCCTACGTTGCTCCGTCAAAGTGAACTGACAGATAACATTCCAGGCTTGAACATATGATCAAGATCGGTCGGATGTTTCAAAAGTTATTGGGTCTTATGCAGGGTCGTTCTGACGCGTGATTAGTGTCACACTAAGGAGTTAGACTAACATGTTTCCTGCAGTAGTCAGGCATTTAGTATAACGCTAATCTAACATGAAAACGACTCTGCATAAGGCGGATTAAGTTATATATATATATATATATATATATATATATATATATATATATATATATATATATATATATATATATATATACAGGGGCGGATCCAGGATATGATCAAGGGAGGGGCTAAACCATATTTTGCCGTTTTATCCAGTGTAAAGCAGGATTGAATCCCATTTTATCCAGTGCATACCTGAGCGTGAAGGGGGGGGGCTATAGCCCCTATAGCCCTCCCCTTGGATCCGCCACTGTATATATATATATATATATATATATATATATATATATATATATATATATATATATATATATCCGCCTCACATCCTCCTCCCCTATGTTCTACCATCAAAATGAAACAAACTCTAGAAAACGTTCCAGTCCCGAACCTCATACATGTTAAAAATTTGATTGAGATCGGTTCAAGAGTTATTAAGTCACAAACTTAGTCACTTTTATTTTTATTTATAGTGATTTTTGTACATCTTCCCCTCCTCCTCCTCCCCTACGTTGCTCCGTCAAAGTGAACTGACAGATAACATTCCAGACTTGAACCTCATCTATGTTGAAAATTTGATCGAGATCGGTCGGATGGTTCAAGAGATTAGTAGTCAGAAAAATAGTCACTTTCAATTTTATAATATAGATTTAGTGTTGTGGTATAATATTATATCGCTCAATCCTCGATGTGCCGTATACCTAAGGAGGCTAAAAGTTATATTAATTAACATTACTCAACGTACAAGCATCCGTCCATGAAATCAAACTTGCGGTCACATGCACTAAGTTTTTGTCAATGTCATGAAAATGTTATTTCGATATTAATTTTATGAGCACACACTAAAAATTTCCAAGGGATGCTTGAGTTTCGGAGCCAAGGTCATACCCATGTAGTCGACACCTATGGTGTACGGTATTACCGATGTTCAATACTACATTTCTCTTTAGTTTTGGAAGAACAACACCACTAATATACTTTGAAATGAAATGAAGTATCTAGTTTAACGTCCCACGATTATGCATCAAGGCTAAGGGAGACGGTAATGATGAAAAATGACTGAAATGGTGGAATCAAGGAAGTAGGAGGAAACAGAAAAACACCGAGAAAATCCACGCACACAGTGTTTGTCCACCAAAATATCTCACATGGCGCAAGATTACACCTGTGTGGCTTGAAAACGAGCAATATCTACAGAAAACGCGAACAACCAATTCAAAAAACGACATACTGTAGCTATATACTACAGGGGCAGATCGATTCACACGGATTACATAAACTACTGGGAACACATTCACTCCTGCAGCACTTTTACTGAAGCCAAGAAATCCATCTCCTTTTTTTTTACATTCTATATTAAAAAAAAATCAAGTATTGTCGGTACTTGTGCAAGACTCTTGCGCAAGAGTCTTGGTCTTGCATCCCTTGGTCTTGGTCTTGCATCGGGATTCCTGGTCTTGGTCTTGCAAGGAGAGTGTCCGAAGTGTAAATCTCAGATTTCAAAAATGTTTGTGTACATCGTTAGGGGGGCTGATAGAATAAAGATCAGCACAACAAATTTCGGCGGAACCCCATATTTGGGTGGGGAAGTGCCCCATTTGCGATTTTCGGCTTTCGTAGTAAAAAATTGATTTGAAAATTGACTTATTGTTGTCGACAATCGTCATCATTCGTCTTCATTTGCGTGAAGATACTACAATTGTGGGTCAGGGATCCCTTGTGTGTGTGTGGGAGGAGGTCCGCCTCACAAATGTGATACATGTTCCCGCTTCATTTTGACGAGCTGAATTCAAATAATGTTATTAAAAGTTCTTTGTGGAGCACATTGCGGCACAGGTCTCTACCTAGTTTCTGGGATGCTGAATCACAAGTTAAAAGAGAATTGAAGGGCTTGAAATAGAAGTTTGGCAGACTCAGTGCTTACTTTATGGATTGAAGCCAAAAGAGATTTTATGCCTGTACATAACATGGATGTTCGGAAATGGGCAACTGAAAAAGCGAAAGAAATTAATCTTGAAAACTTTAAGGGTCCCAAAAGTTGATGCACCAGTTTTAAACGGAAACATAATATTGTGTAGGGAGAATTACAAAATTCGTGTCGCGAGCAGACGTTGACACTTCAGAACAAATAGAAACTTCGGCCATATCTTTCTAGCTAGAAGTCAGGGATACGTTACCGGAATTCGATATAGACAATACTTATCATTCCGATCAAAGTGTTTTTGCAATGGAATTGCACTATAATCGTATGTTAGGCATACAAGGTGGGGGGGGGGGGAGTAGAAGCTTCTGCACAATCCAAAAATGCCTTATCTCATAGCTATACAATAATACTCCTTATGTCTGCCAGTGGAAAATTAGTTGGGTCATTATAGATTGTATTCCCAGAACCGACAAGAAAATTTGGAGCACAGGTCAAGAAAACTTTATTCCATCCCCCGTGACGTTTTAGTTCCTAGCAACACATTCCGGACGAAAAAACGTTATGTAAACAGATTCCACCGGGAGCAACTTGGGCTGTACAACCACTGGATATTTGGGGCTTTAGAATATGGAAGAATTTTGTACGGAAAATGAGAGATTTCGTAATTTTACACCAACTTGATATACAACTTCACAACATTATAAAATTGCAATCGCTAGTTTATGAACAACTATCATCGCCAAGGTACCATGATGTGTTCAAATATAGTTGGTATAAATCCGGATATGTAGATGCGAGGCCGCCAAAATTTGTTAATCCAGTGAGTTTCTCATTTTCCTTAAACGACACTATCATATGTGATGAGTGCGAAGATTTAACACTCCTGAAATGTAGTTGGTGCTGCGAAAGCCTTTGCGCGGAACACTTTCTCGAGCAGTTTCATTCCTGTAAAACATACAATACATAAAGTAAGCACGAATTCTGCCAACTATTTCAAGCCCTTCAGTTGTCTTTCAACTTGTGATTCGGCATCCCAGAAACTAGGTAGAGACCTGTGCCACACATGTGCTCCTCAAAAAACTTTTAATGACATATTTGAATTCAGCTCGTCAAACTGAAGGAGCAACATGTTTTTTTAGTGACCCCCAGTTTTTTTAGTGACAAAAATAATTGAAGCTATTATTTATGTATTCTTGAAAGTTTATAGTAAACTCATGATATAGTATCATAGCCTGGTGTCGGCCTCCCCAAGTTTTTACTTTCTATATCCGCCACTGGGGACCCCCACACAGGAATCCTCGACCCACAATTGAAGTATCTTTACGCAAATGAAGACGAATGATAACGATTGTCGACAACAATAAGTCAATTTTCAAATCAAAAGGCCGATTTTTACTACGAATGCCGAAAATCGAAAAGGGGCACTGCCCCAGTGGCGAAGCTAAGGGAGGCCCAAGGGGGGCCAGGCCCCCTTGCTCATATTATTGCCCCCCCTAGTGGCCTACCTACACAGTGATATTGCTATAGGTCGACAAACGGTGAGTGGGTCGTTACTACAAGTGAAACTACTACCAAAACGTCTCTCGACAACAGAATTACCAACTGCAGAATACCGTATGTTGCAATAGTTTGCGTTCCGAATAAAATATCTTTACTCGTTTTTGCTTGTAGTTCAGCAAGATCTAATTCACTGAAATTTGTGGGGTGCATATGCATTGACCTCACCACCTGAATATTCCTTTTAACCTCTGTCCCTTATCTAGTTATCTCCTTTGTTTTAGACAAAGAACCAGAAAGAAAAATCAAATCAGTCGGCATTCTCATTCGCTTCAATGTTGAAAGTCATACTAAAATATGAGATGCTTACTTACAAATAACATACATTACAGAAAAACATTACACTTGCGTTGGACGAAACAAGTTTTCGTACATTACTTATTAAAATTTGTGCACCAAGTAATTAATTACCATTGATTATGGCGACATAGAACAAATGCATAGCATCCATTAAATAATTTGGCATTATTATTATTTTCAAAGCATCTTAATATCGAGCCGGTTTGTTTAATTAACAATAAAAGAAGAGAGCAGAAGTTTTTATTACTTGTGAAATAATCATTCCCTCTGTTGTTCGCATCCTGATCGTTTGAGAAAAATTAGATGCTGAATACTACGAGCAAGTACTATTTGCTACCAATACTGGTTCTCCCCCTCGGTAACCTTCTGGTCTTGTCTTTGGTACGTCTAGTTTCCTAACGCTCTTGGCCATTAGCAATTCTGTAGAATCATTCTGGTACAATGTTAACAAGCGATACTAGCGGCCTCCAGGAAAACGGAGTCAGAGCTTGATGGACCGATACTACTAACTAAAGCCTGGGGAAATGTAATAAATTTCAGTGATTCTTTGTAAATAAACCGTTCAGAAATATTTTTCTTGAAAAATTTCAACTGTAGTTTCATCCCTAAAATGCTACTTCATACAGAAATCCCAAAGTTTATCACAGAACCAGTGTTACAATTCCTGATTACTAATCATCAGGTAAGATACCGAGATGATACAAGTTGGTCGCAGCAGTAATGTTATTTTGTATAAAAGTAATAGTTACTCCCGTGACCAAGTTGTGTCATCCCGTTATCTTATCTGATACTTAGTAATCAGAGACAGTGGCGTAGGGAAGGGGGGGAAGAGGGGCCGGGCCCCCCCAAGAGGTCCGACAATGTACTTTGGTACTTTGATGTTTGTAATTTTTTATATATTTATATGTTTATATATTTTTTTTGTTTGTAATATTTCTATATGTACCCATAACAGCACTTGGGCCCCCCCAAACATACATCCTGGCTACGCTACTGATCAGAGAGATGTCAGGAGTTTATGGAACTGGCCTATAAAGACTCCATTCAGTGAGTTCAGTCACTGAATACAAATTGATTTATATTTGTTCTTCGTCAAAATATGCTTAACCATTTCCGAGAAAATTACATTGTAGGAACTATGCAGAACAGTAAATCAGTGGTGACGTGAATTTTGAACAGGATATAAGCCTACTACTTAATGCTGTGCCTTCATATCCAATCTCAAAACTAACAATATTAATTTAGCATCGACTACAGAATAGTAGCGTTAAGTTACTTCAACTACATTTGAATTTATTTTAAGGCTTTGGAACATCCGAGGCTCAGAGAATATAAATGAGGGAAATGAGTCAATTGGGCCATAAACATTTTGCTAGTGAACTAAGGAAGAATCTTGGTAAACACCTAAGTCGAAATATTTGCCCACGAGGGATCGGTCACATCATCTTCCGAATCTGAAGTCATTGTAATACCGCTAAGCTCAAATGCACATGGTTGATCATACTTTTGTTTTTTAATTCATAAGCAGTTTTATTAACTACCTAAGTAAACTACATACTTTTTTTTTTTGTAATGTAAACTGTTACAAACTGGTATTGATGAATGCTTCTATGTGTTACAGCTGCCAAGCACACAAGTGAAATTAGCTATTTTAACAAGACAATATAGACGAAGCGCTGTTTTTGAAATTTATAATCTTCCACCTTTTCTGAAATAATACTGTCCGTTCTACCGTTTAACATAAATTAATTTGCTTTGTCACGTAATAATATTTGTTTATTAAAAGTTTTAGAAAGGTAACGAAAGTGTATAGTTTATACAAGTGTTTGAAGTGTTATATTTAATGTTTTTCTTTGTTGTAAGAGTGAGGAAAATCATTACAATAAATAGAATAAGTTCAGTTTCCTTTTAATGGAGTTTCCACTAGTCTGTTTGTGAAAACCTAACATAGCAGTATGCATATCAGCTTGATTCGAAAGTAGAGCTAAAGTTCTGGTAGCTCTGCCTTCGTATATAATAAGCAAATTCCTAAAATAACTAGCATCATGATATAAGTGCAAATTTCAATGAGGCACTTTGTTCCCTTTTGATTTTGAGTATGTATGTGTATATCCACCTAAATCAATCAGCCACACATATTTTGAACGCCGTGATTAAGTAACTACTTATATTAGAATGGAAATCAATTGTATAAATGTGCCCTAGACGTTTGATGTAGTAAATTCTTATATTTTCGCTGTTTTGAAAACAGTAAAATCAAATCATGAACAACAAAGATGGAAACATTCATCTTCTTGAACACACACACACACAATATATATATATATATATATAATTTATGTGAATCAAGTTTTTCATTCATTGGAGATGTCCCCCTCAAAATTTTCTTTGGCCCTTCGTTGCCCCCCCTGAAAAATATTCTAGCTACGCTACTGCACTGCCCCACCCAAATATGGGGTTCCGCCGAAATTTGTTGTGCCGATCTTTATTCCATGAGCCTCCCTAACGATCTGCACAAACATTTTTGAAATCTGAGATTCACACTTCGGACACCCTCCTTGTTGGTCTTGGTCTTGCATGCAAGACTCTTGCAAAAACTGCAAGACCAAGACTCTTGCACTCATCACTAGTCCCAGGCAGCTTCCTTCCTTCTCTTTCCTCGGATAGTGTGATCATCGAAGGACGTGATCCCTCTTACGTGATGGGCTAATATGGTCATAGATGCCGAAAGCCCAGAAATCTAATTCCTAATCCTAATCCTAGTGATGGGCTAATATGTCCATAGATGCCGAAAAAGCCCAGACATCTAATTCCTAATCGTAATCCCTATAATGAGTTCAATTCCAAGAATCCCCATCGGGAATCAAACCCTGGACCCCGTACACCGCACACGCCCTAGTCACTAGAGCAACGGGGAGGGCCGATACAGAATGTCTTTGAACAGAAAATTCTTTGAAGATCTAAAATTAACAAGAATTTTTATGCAAATGAAATCTTTCGGTTTAACGTCCCTCGATTATTCCCTTTAGGCTAAGGAAGGCGGATGATTAAGGCAAGTGAATGATGGGGGAAGAATTGGTGGAATGAGATTGTGGAAGAAAACGGGAGTACCCCGAGAAAATCCACGAAAACGATGTTGTCCACCAGAAACTTACTTGGGCGGGGATCGAACCAGGGTCCTCACAAACCAGAGGTAAACGCTGTATTACTGAGCTACCGTTGGGAGGATCGAACCTTTGGGAAGCCTTGAAATTGAGCCCAATACTACAAGCCACTACCGGTACGTCTATGTAGTATTGAACGGGTATTATTCTGTACCAGAAAAGACGGTAAATAATTGTAAAATACTTTGATCTATATTTTCAAAAAAAAAAATGAAAGAAACAGATTGTTTTTGTAAGAGAAATAGTACAGATGACAAACTTTGAGGTACGTCTATTGGTTATTTCAACGACGAAGTGAGTTGGCTTGTTTTATTAGACTTTGACGTCCTTTTCAGGAGCGAGGTGACACGACACGTTGATCCACAGCTTACCGTGGGATCAATGCCACGTTGAGAAAAAAAAATCACAGACTGAAAAGTTAAATTACCACACTGAACAGAAGCAAATTCGCAGCCACTGTATATAACAATAGCACTATGTTATAATTGTTAATTTCCACATTTTATTTGTCACTGAGATTTTCCCTTGTTTCCGTCATCTGTAATTTGCTTTCATTTTCTTCATTGCAGAATTACTATTTAAATTATTTGTAAATTATGTAAAATGAAAAAAAAATCGAAATTAATTTTGGCTTTTTCTATCCTTGCAGCGTCTTCCCCGAGACGGCCACCATACCACCCGGATCCTCCTTTAGTCACCGTACATAGCTCCCCACGAAATGCAGGCTCTGCACGTATTCAATTTCGTGATAGTGGCTATGAAAACCAAGCATGGGGTTGGAATATACCTCCTACCTCATCACAGTTTCCATCAACGTACAGTGCTGAGGGGACTTCCATGGGACAGATTGCAGGACGCAATCCTCAGATACCAGCTTCTACACTTTCCTATGCTAATGCAGTGTATGAACTTCCCAACGTTTCACGAAACGTGAACAGAAACGCATATGGGTATTTAGGTCGTCCTATTACAAAATCTAATAGAGTTTCAGTTGAAGAAGTGAGAAGCCGCCTTAACACTTGCGAATTATCAGAACGTTCTAGGACTGAGGGTGGTCTGACACAAAGGAATCTGAACACTTCTTTCTCACCTCCAATGGCAATGGGTAGATATGCTTTACTAAACGAGCGCGCGAAACACTCAGTGCAAACCCAGCATGGACCGTTACCAACTTCTTTAACAAGAGTTTATATGTCTGGAGATGAAAGGCGTTTATCATCATCATCATCGTTTGGATTTCCAGAGAATTTTAAGAAGCCAGCTATAAGACCAAGAACAAGTTCTCCGTCCGATAAAAGAATTGAATGCGCCTTCTGCAAGAAGAACGGTGAAGCTAAAGCAATGTACTACAGTCACAAATTGACGAATCCTATCACAAAGGCTGTTATATGTCCAGTATTACGTGAGTACGTATGCGAGATATGTGGAGCGACTGGGGACAATGCCCATACCAAGTCGTATTGTCCTTTTCTACGGCAGAGACTTCGAGGGCAAAGAGTTCAAAGCACTATGCTCGCTCTGAGAAAAACAACACGACTAGCAAGTGGACAATTAAGACAGCGTCAAGATTGAATGTTGTCAGTTTCTGCTGAGCCATCATTTGGAAATAACAGTGTAAAAAAGAAAAAAATAACTCAACTTTTTAAATGTTTAAAGTCTGAAAGTGATGTATCACAAACTATTTTATTTTTGTGTGTGTGTTTTTTAAATAACCGAATGTGGTTATTTTTTTTTATTATTTTGTATTTTAGAATAATATACATTTAGTCCCTCTTGTATGATAGGAAAAGTATTTGTAATGTTTGTGAGGATAAAATGTCGACTTCTATAAATTTGTAATTGAAGACCTCGGTGCAAGAAGTGGACAGCTCCAATTTTACATTTGGCTCAAGATTGCAACAAAACTTCGTTAAAAATAACTTTGTTCTCCTGTCGCCTTCAAAATTCTGGTGAAGAAAGATTTTATCTTATAATAACATACAGCAAAATTTCACAAAAAGTTTGAAGACCAGAGTAAATTAAGTTTTTAACGAAGTTTTGTTGCAATCCTGAGCCACATGTAAAATTGGAGCTGTCCTCTTCTTACACCGAGGTCTTCAGTTATAAATTTATAGAAGTCGACTCTTGTTGCACCGAAGTGCTCAATTCTTATTTTCTTATTTTTCTTATTGTTCTTATGTTGTGGTTTCACATTATTGTTTTTATTGCAATTTACCGCTCTCAAATCTCAATTTTAGCTGAACAAAAATTCAGTGCTTTTAGATTGAACCAAGCGATCGAGTTCTGAAGTTATTTTGTTTTCTTTTATTTTATTGGCTAAATATATCTCTGACTTCAGCACAAAATATAATCGGCAATAAGTAATATTGTAGAACTTGATGACACTAATAATTATTCTACCAGTGCCATAATTTAAAAGACAAATTCTAACCAAAGCATATACCGTTTAAATAAATAATATCGTTATAGTTTCGGCAAAGTATCTTTGCCTTCATCAGACACATTATGAAATGCAATTACATAGACTACAGATTATAGGGCCTATATATATATATATATATATATATATATATATCTCAGAAAATTATTGGCTTCTATATATGACCGCTTGTTATTGTCTGAGATATATATAAGTTGTAGTCGTGGAAATTGTATTTCATAATGGGTCTGATGAAGGCAAAGATACTTAGCCGAAACTATAACGATATGATTTATTAAACGATATATGCTTTGATCAGAATTTGTCTTTTATATTTACAAGATGTAAAATGAGTGGTATTGCCATAATTTGTTTTAATAATTTGTAATTTTCCATTTTTTGAAAATTTTATCAAGGTAGTCAATTGTGAAACTCTAAAAAAAATTAACTGACCCAATTTCTAACGCTAAATGAGCATTTACCAAACTGCAGATTGTCTTTAGCTGAAGAATTTAATGCAAATTTGATGTTTTGTATCATTTGTGAAGTTAGTATAAAAATGTCATGAGAACTTTTAAAGTTAAGATATGCTTGTTTAACTTTTTATAGTGTATTTTAGAATAATTTGACCAAAGAGAAAGAAAGCTTGTTCATATTTAAAAGCTTTGATGGTCAAAACAGCAAAACAATGTTTACTTTTGAAAGTTCAGTTTACTACAATATTTCAAAGAGCAAATGTATAGTCTTGTTCAAAAAAGCCTGGCCACGCATCTATCTCTGAACAGCCCTGCACTCGTATCTGCAGTCGGCATTCATTGAATAAAAAAAAAAGTGTGCATTTTGATTAGCCCATTACCATCTTTATTCAGACCCAATGTATAAGGATTTCTAACATGTACTTGCCAGAATACAGACTTTTAAAGCAAGGTACATTGTCAGGATTTTTTTAAACAAGACTATACATTAACAGTTTCATATTATCTATGGTAATCCTAAGGAATAATTAGAAAGAAGCAAGTAAAAATAGTACAGTCAGCGACATTTTTTTTTTCCGTTTGATGAAATTAGTTTCGTAAATAACTTCAGAATGGAAGGATAATTTGAGTACTGTTTTCATTAAATGTAATTTTCAGAATGTAATTTTTTGTTCGTTACCATCACTGTTGTTCCCAAAATACTAGCGATACCATCGTTATTCCCAAAATAAATTTCACCAAACGGAAAGAACTTTTGTTGCTGACTGTACAAAGCGCTTAGGTTTAAGAATTTTTACGAATTTATATATTAAAAAAAAAAAACAGTTTTTAGAAAGTAATTTTCTTTCTGCAATGTATGCTTGCAGATTTATACCGTTTTATTGTATTGGAGAACTCCTATGTTCCGTTCATACAGTACTGTAGTTGGATCAAAAGATCCTACATATTTCAATAAAAGAATTTCTTGTACATCTTATATCTGGAGAACTACATACAACATAGCCAAACCCAAATTATCACTTAACTCAGTATGATGTGCTTATTCCGTAAAAGATACGAAAACACGATTTAGGGGCCGTTCAAAAATTTTGTTGTCCCTAATCTAAAAACTAATTCTTGGCCAGGATCGCAATCTTTTGATCTATTTTTTGGGATCATTCCTAAAATACTTGTTAAGGACTAATAAGGAAGTATTCTTCTGAAGCTAATAGACAATTTGGTTCTTGCAGAAAATCTGATTTTTTTCTTAATTACTAATTGAAGAAGTCATTCTGTTTCCAAAATATGATAATCAGAAGCAAGAACAAAATTTTTAACTGTTGGTTTTGATACTGAACGTATCAAAACCGAATGTAAGTGAACATGAACATGACCAAGGCCCTATCTATTTTAAATAGGATATACTCGGAAAGGAACACTGTTTTGAACCCCACGTCACTACAATACGGATTTTAGAATAGGTGAGGTAATTTTTGAGTTTACTGTTCCGTTCAGCAGCGAGGCTGTATGAGACGTGGACCTACTGATTAAATTGGAATACGAACCACATGAACCGCCGGGAATCGAACTCGGGTCTTCCACACCAAAGGCGCGTACACTAACCGCTTAGCCACGAAGGAACTCATAGATTTTAGAACAATATGTTAGTCTAGTAAATGGAGAATTCACCTTATCGGAAACTGGAAACATGAAATTTAATAGGTTTAACAGCTCTTTATCTGGTGGCATGTTTAAATTGTTGTAAGCTTCTACAATTCTATTCGAAAAAGACAGTTCGAAGATGAACAGTAAAACATATTTTCCAAATTGTATTTACGGTTTCGTAAAATATTATTTTATGAGGAAAAGGCAAGTTTTGCATTTAATGGATATGTATGTTAACTGCAATGCAACTAACACGCTTTACATCTACAGAATACGTTGCTACGATATGACTTAAGTAGATGAAAAGTTCAAGTTTGATTCAGTGGAACCTTGTTAAAGTTGTTAAAACAGAGCATCTGAGTTATGATAATGCAGAGTGGGAACAAAGTCGCTTTCTCTAAGACAAGTAAGAAAACAAAAAAATTATCGTGTGTATTTTTGGTATTAGAACTGATACTATTGTGGCTGGAATTAGTAATCATGCTTTCATACGTGTTTTGTTTAAGAGTTGTTTACTGAGTGAAGTTGTGCCGAGTAGTACAGGTGTGGGGATGAATTGCAAAGTAACAAAGGAACAACGTGTTTTGTGCTGCAAACTTGGTGGAAACATAGTGAAAACACAAATGTGGTGGCAGCAGACTTCAGGTGAATATTTCCAGTTGTGTAGTCACTATCACATCAAGCTGTGAGAAACTTGAACGAAAGATTTGAAGCTACAGGTGTTGTGTACGATCTACCACAAAGCGGATGACCACGAAGTGTACGAAACAAAGGAAATACTCAACTTGTTGGTCAGGGTTGTGTATGTACCCCGAAGAAGTCTTCCACAAGGCTCACACGTGACCTGAGATTGACACGTATCTCTTTAACAAACATATTAAAGGATAAAACTTTACCGACCAAAGCTTCTCCATTCGGATCGAATGTGATCCGGACTGGTGTGTTCAGTTCTGTGAGTGGTTTCTCATTCGAAACGAAACTGTCAGAGACTTCTGAAAACAAATTTTGTGAACAGATTAGGCCTCTTTCAAGATGAGGGGTCGCGTAGACAGACACAATTGTGTTTATTAAAGTGATACCAATGCACACGAAATTGTGAAGGAAGAATTAAACGTCTCTGGTGTCACTGTTGTGAAAAGAGACCTTAAGCTCTCTCTGTATAAAAGTTTGAGTATTCAATAAAATATACATAGTGTGATAAGTCATAAAGAGCAACGCTGTCTTGTTTGTTCTTCTGTTGACAGTGTTGATAGGTTATTTGTGAAAAAACTGTGAAGAACAGCAAAAACAGATTCAGCTTCGCAAGAACAGTTCATTCTAAGTGTGTATCCATCTACAGATACTGAAAGTGGTAAATTGGCGGCAAATGGTCCACCCCATTTCTCATTTCAATATTGGACTTCCAAGTTCCACAACGTTAAATGAAACTCGCGTGTTCGTCTTCTGTATCTGATGAAAAAGTTAGCGAAAGATCTCATAATTCTTTCTTTGTGCTAAAGTTTTCTGCTAAATAACTGAAGAAGTATTCATAATATAAAGGCACATCTGTAATTGAAACAGCATTTTCTGCTGGACAGTCACGTACAAAACCAAAGTCTACTTTGTTCCATTTTGTCACTTTTCATAAAGTAGTATCCTGACCACAGTCTTTGTTTGCTCTATAATGTAATACAGGTACGAGGAGCAGTCAAAAAATTCCCGTAATGCTGTTCTATTGTGCTGCCAAAGTGTCTTGAGCCGTGGCAAAAATGCGAACTAAAGCTCACACCCTCACACACCCACACGTTGAGCCAATAAGGGTTCAGCTGTTGCTAAGCGAGAGAAAGCGAGTGGAATTCCTTCAGCCGATAGCAACGCTTGCAACGGAAGACTAAGGACCAAATCAATGTGGTATATCTTTAGTTTTAGCATTTGTGATGCAATCATAATGAGTCTTGTACAGGATTGCCTAATTATAAAATTGACAAGTGTGAACAGGTCATAACAGGCAAAGGACAAGAAATGTACTGAACGGAGGAGGGGTAGTTATCAATCGGCGTAATTTCACAGATCAATCAACGCCCAAACATCAAGTTCATGTGCAAATTGGAGAGTCTGATAGCCTTAAAAACAGTTTAACATCATCGGATGTTTGGCTCTTCCCACACTTAAAAATAAGCCTTTTCCGTTTCGTCAACGCAAAAGAGGTCAAAACTAACGTGACGTCTGAACTTCGGAAGATACCGAAAGAGGTCTTTCGTCGATGTTCCCAGCAATCACAGCAGCGGTGGAAGAAGTGTGTGTTCCGAAAGTGCAACTTTGAAGGCAATTAAGTAAATGTGTAGTTATATTGTGGTAATGAAGAGCTGCAACAGAATTCCCGGAACATTTTGACTGCCCCTCGTATTCTGGAAATGTTTTTCCAGAGATTGCGAGATGGACATCTTTTTTCTATAATAATAATTATTATTGATGTTACCCAAGTTAACTTCTAATCCTCAAAGCTTTGTGTGATACAAGAAAAAATTGAAACTGTGGTTTAGAACCTGAAAATTCTATGTTAATATCAGGAATATTATTTAATTTCATCACTTCACTTTTTCTTCCGTACAAAAAACAATTCTCACCTAAAATTTATAAATTTGTACAAATTACAACAACTTCCATAAACATCAAACACAATACACAAAACCCATTAAAAAATCCGAAAGTGATGACATTTCCTAATTTAGAAGATTGTTAGCTATTCATTTTTGATTCGACTGTAAGGAGAATCTTCCCAGGCAGTGAAAAGAGTGACAACTGCACTTCATTGTAGCAAAAGTACTCAGCCGATCGAGTTGAAATCAAGTACAGAGATGGAGACTAGGAAGTTCCAGGTTCGAAAGAACACTACTGAATATTGGTTAAGCTTAAGGAAGTGGTTAAGTAAATAGCGAAAAACTATAACTCATACATAAGTAGCGCCACCTACACGTGTAATATATAAAAATGTTCCAGTTTTATTACTGAGTTCAGCGATATATAGGTTAGTATGGTTCACGCCTATATTGATCTATATATTGAACAAAACATGCATTTTATTTCTATTGAACAAAACATGTTTTTTAGGACGATTTTCTCAAAAACGACTCAGCCGATTTTGTTCATATTTCATAAAGAAGTATTATATTAATGATCTGACAATGTGCCATAATTCATTTATCCTGAAAACATCTACGAGGGTTAGTTTATTTCTGGGTGAGTTTCTCGAACGATTTTTCAAAAATAGTATTAATAACTTTAATACATGGCACAAATCATTTCTTATGAAAAATGCACAAGGCGTAGTTCACTTTTGGGGATGATTTTAACTAGGGCAAAATTTTCCCAAGGCGCCTTATCATTTTGTTCTATTTCAGAAGAAAATGTTTCATTAAGATCAAAGAGAAGACAACAGTATCCCAACTTAGTCCTAATCATTGCTATAAAGAGATGTTTTAAAGCTTAGATATTATGTAGGTCTCTTGTGCTACTCATTAAAAACCTAGGGTCCTGTACGACACAGCAATCATTTTACCGAAAGTTATATTCAAAAATAGAAGATCTATTTAACTATTCTATGAGGTCTTGTTTCCATATTGTAAAGCTAAAAGACAATACACTGAGCAAGGCTATGTCATAAAAATATACAAAAAAAAGTAACAGTTTCAACACACTAGCTGTGTCTTCATCAGACTTCCACTCCTTCTCTCAGAATAGAAAAAAAAAAAAAAAAAAAAAAAAACAGCTGATCGAGCAGAAATTTAATACACAGGTGGAGACTAAGAAGTGTCAGGACTGGCAGGACACTGCTCAATATAGGTTAAGCTGATGGTTAATAAATCGAAAACAAATAAATAAATAAATAATATAAAATTAAATTAAATTAAAAAAGCTCATACACAGGTGGCTTCACTTAGAAGTGTCCATTCTTTTACTGAATTAAACAATATATAGGTTAGTATGGTTCACACTTATATTGACGTATATAAGGGAGAAAACATAAATTTGAATATTATTATTAATAATAATAGCAATAATAACTAATATATTAATAAAAACAAAAATCGGTTACACAATTTCACATTATCTTTTACATATTACAATACCTTTACCAAATGGTATGACTATAAGTACAATTTACTGCAAAATCAAACTAATTTTTGCGTGTGAAACCTATTTTATTCACATTTAAATTTGAATAATTTTAAAATTTCCCGCTTTTTCATTGATTCATAATAATAAATTTTCTGTAATAAAATTTGTTCCGTGTGTCTCTTCTAATAGATAATGAATGAAACTATTTTTTAATAAAAATAAAAATAGTATTTTATGTAACGACAATAAAAACTATAAATAATAGAAGCAAGTTATGTTCTAGTTTCACTCGCCCCAGGGTCATCGTAAACCCCGCACCTCTGGAGCTGTCAATCACGACAAAGAATGCCTCTCGAAATATGATATGTTGCTTTGTCTCGGAAATGAAATCTTTCAGTTTAACGTTCCACGATTATGCCCTTTTAGGCTAAGGGAGACCACGAATAAGGCAAGTGAATGATGACGGAAGAATTGAATGGTGTGAGGCAAGAATATTGTAACCCACAATTTTACTATTTTAAGAGATTAAAGGTTTTCTGCTGCATAATTTATTTTCAAAGTCGGAAAACTGATTTTTCACATAAGACTATACGTGAAGGATTAAACGGACAAGCTTAAACGAAGCGGTATGCGTTGCTCTCTATCGGGTGCTGCATAACTCAGCAATTGAAAATTTGTTGGTTACCATGTTCTTATCGCACACCCTTCAATTGATGGAATGAGAAAGTAGGAGGAAACTGGAAAACCGTGATAAAATCCACGGACACGATATTGTCCACCACAAACTTACATGACCGGTGATGGAATCAGGGACCTCACGCACCAGAGGTAAGCGCTCAACCACTGGGTCACCATGCCCTCCTGCTTTGTCTCGAGCCCGAAGGCTTGAAGACATTTTGTTCCAACCAATGTTCCTTTACGAAAAGGTCTCATTCAGCCACTGAAAAATGCTCAAACATCGCGAGAGCTTCTGTGACATATTCACAAATACTGTTGGTGTCTTGAGCGGTTCCATCTCCAGACTCAGATATAAAAAAGTGAATCTTCTGATTCTAAGCATAAAACAGCACAAGCACAGCACCTGTTTCACGTCAACTGACAGAGGTGAGTATATTTGTAACTAGGACTCTTCAGTCTTAAGGTCATTGATACTCAGTCGTCTGCGACAAAGGAACAAATACAATAAGTTGCATTGCTTCCAAACAAAGTCAAGATCATTCTACAAGGGAAAAGATTGTAAATGATTTTTGTGACTTCCTGAGGAATTACTATCAAGAGAGAATAGCACAATATAAGCTCATCTTCGATAATTGTAACAAACTTTCAGAACATGGACGCCCTCAGCGGGGAGAGAGGGGGAATTGTCCCCTTGGATTTTCAAAAAGAGTTTGGTTCTTCGAAATACACGTGAAAACATGTTAGATTTGCTTATTCACCCACGACAGTATTTAATTTATTACTGTAGTTAATAAAATTATGCAATGTGTGGCAATAATAATTGTTCCCAAAGTTAAATCCTAACCATGGTGATTTTATGTCGTTTTGAATCTCAAAAACTGCTTTACGAAAATACGGTCATGGTTGAAAACATCCCGAACTTCGTGCTTTGTTAGCTAACGAAATAATATTCATGTATCTCATCTGAAGGAATTGATTCACTTTTTTTTTTTTTTTTTTTTTTTTTTTGTAATCACGCACATACTTTTCAATGAAAAATAACGTTTCATATAACTTCTTGAAAATCTATAATATGCATCATAAATTTTCTTTACGTTACGTGTTCTCAAGTTTTTTTTTTTTCCTTTTTCTGGATTTGTCAAGTTTGCGTCCCACTTCGGTGTATTACACTAACAAACTGTGTAACTAAATGAACGCGTTATGACCTGTGTCATGAGAATGCAATCGATTCTCAGCTGAGGGTACAAGTCACAGTCGGGTGTTTCACGAACCTAATTTTAAAATCCGAAAGTCATGAAGTTTCGTAATTTAGAAGTCTTATTTTTTTAATAGGTAAATACCGGACTATAAAACTGTGTACAAAAAGAAATCCAGCAACAATTTAGTTACTTGTGTATCTGTTGTCCAAAATGTGATGTCGGAGATGTCGTAAGAATCATTTAGAGCCACGATTTTCTCCGACTTTCATGTTGCTCTGAGTGACAGATCTTCCGTATGCAGCTGAGTTAGCTCCCAGGCATGACGCAGCAACGTATATGACGATTTTTGGGTGATACTACAAAGAATTTCGACGAGGCCGCATATCTCAGGAATATGAGCTCCGAGAAAATAATATTTGTCAATGAGGTTTCTGTGCAAGACATGACTTCCAAAGAAGATCCGATGTGACGACAGAAGAGGTCTTAGATATTGGATCCTCATCAGTACGCAGGTTACATGCAGAACTAAAATTGAAAAAGATGGTTTCGCAGTGGGTATCCTATTAAATTTCAGGTTTCTTTAGACACCTTTTGACACTTTAATCAGAGGTAAACTCTAGATTATTTCAAAGATTCATGGGAGACATTATTTTGTGATTGTTTGGTCCATTATGAAACCCATGTATGTATTCGTAGCACTGGTCTAATGGCAATTATTACGCTAGAAGAGAAAAAGTCCATTATGACCAATTGAACACATGAGTATGGTTGCTAAAAGTTCTTCTATTTCTGAAAACTTGACGTTTACCATTTCATCACGATAAAGTCTATTCTTATATGAAGGGTAAGGGGAAAAAACAAGGAATGTCCATGTGTGTGCTTTATCCTATCTATTGGTGACTCTTGGTACTATTTGACAGTATATGCCATTCATGCGTAGATGTCGAAATATCCATGTAAAAAGGGGCAAAAGATTTGACTACCCTATTCTTTTTTTACGCGGTTTAAAATATAAAAACGCCGTTTTCTCGAAAATGCAGTTTTGTGACATTCTTTCTTTTTCCCCTTACCCTTCATATGTTAATAGTATTGATCATGTAACATGCTTACCAAATTTAAATTTTATTTCTTAATATAGAAACCATTTGAGAAGACGACAAAATTGAAATTGCAATAATACAATTTTTCAATAACCTTCTCAGAGAAAACCAGCACTAGGCTTCTGACTTGTGGAAAAAGGCTACGTAAGTGCATTGTTCTGACCTAAGTGCATTGTTTGTTATTGTAAGTATTCCTCCCATAAAGCAACTGCTTTTACTTAAAAATTAATAGTTTTACTTGTAAAAATAAAATACAGGAATAAAATGTCGAAAACTTTAATTCTTAATCATAAATTTGTACAATATCTAAACAACTGATAACATCTTTTCCCAAAATTCTACATAAAAATATTCAAAAATAAATAAATACATACAAAATGTAGTTATATATTAATGAAAGACGGAAACAACTGGATGTTTTACACACAAAATTCAATGATACACAAAGAGTGAAAAAGTGCATGACTGGACCGGAAGTACAAGCCATGTAGTCTACGAGCACCGATTCAAGAATGAGAGAGTGTTTGGCTGTTCTGGGAAGCGGACTGGGTAGCATAGTGGTTCATGCATAGGCCCAGTATGCCGAAGATTCGACTCCTGGTCTAGTCATCCACTTTTTCAGTCTTTGTATACCACAAAATGAACTTATTTACAATATCAAAAATATGATTGAATTAATATTATATTTAATCACGGAATTACTAATCATCAAAGGATACAAACTGTAACTGAATTCTCCTGGAAAGAGCTCATGTGCAAAAAACTATTTCACAAGTTACAATAGAAAAATATTACCTACTGTACAAGATGGACTGAGAATCTCTGTGAACTGTTCACCTATTTACAAGTGTTTGGTAGTCTTCAAGATCTAAATTAATTAATTATATATACGGGGGTAAGTCAAAATTTATCTGCAACGTAGCTATAACTTTTCTTACATTATTATTACTGACCTCTGTTCTCGTATATTTTATTGTTACGCTGTTGTGGTCATGTTATGAAAGTTTGGTCCTAATTCCTCCATTTGTCTTCCTTTTGTTGTAAATAGATCATGGCCGCTCCATTAGAAGTTTGCACCAAAGAGGAACAACGAGCAGTGATCTGGTTTTTGTGGTCGGAAGGTGTATTAGGGGCCGCAATCCACCAAAGACTTTCAGCACAATACGGAAACAGTGTCTTGCCGCAACGGAGTGTCTAGGAATAGATTGAAAAATTCAAAAATGGTCGCAGAAGTACGAGGAGGGAGCCGGACGACCATCTACGGCTACAAATGATGACAACTTTGAACGTGCACGTGACATAGTTCTGTTAAGACAGACGAGTGACTATTGATGAAGTGGCATATCGTCTGGAAACTAGTCATGGTTCCTGATACGCCTTCTGATCACAAAAAAGCGGATCACTGCTCGTTGTTCCTCTTTGGTGCAAACTTCTAATGGAGCAGCCAGAAAAGTTATAGCTACATTGCTGATAATTTTTGATTTACCATCGTATAAAATCAGCAAGAAGAGTTGTTCATGGATCTAGTTCATATATTAGTTATTATTTACTTTCTCTAATAGTTCACTTAGTTTATCAAATACTGTGAGATCGACGTTTTTATAGAATGTAGTTGGCGGTTTACGGAGTACATCTGATCTCAACTTGGGAAGGGCAACCATCTTCGTGTATTTGCTGTTTGGTGCGACTATCCTCTTGTCATGACTGTAGTATCTTTCAGGTAAAACCCAAAAGACTCTTCGTGAGAAGGTAGGTCCCAGCTTTTCTGGCCGAGGGAAACGCTTGTCTAAAAATGTTAACCAATCAAATTTTAAGGTGTAATTATATTCCTCAATCGCAGGTATCGCTATTTCTTGTGACTCAACAAATTCACTGTAAATGTCGTGATTAACTTGGACTTTCAAATCTTGATCTATCATTTCACATTCTTCCAGTTTGGTAGGAGGTTTTTCCATTTCCTTTTAAAGCAAAAGAAATCAAATTATGAATTATAGTACTTCAGCATTACAAAGGAAAAAAAAAAAACACTATACATATTTCAATTGAATCCTGCAATGGAAGGAAACTTAGTTTTCTGAAGATTCCTGGCACACTTAATGCACTCAATAATATTCTCATTTTTGGTGCATCAAACTTTGACAATTACGTTAAAACGTTTCAACTAATATTCCTTTCATCTTAAGCAGACATGTAACTGATTCAGAACAAGGAATTTCAAAATAGTCCAGAGATTAACACGTTCAGATTAACGTGTCCCGAAATATAATAGAGGATGATAGGAGAACAATAGAAAGAAATGCAGAGGTCTTATGAAACGCTTGCAGGGACATGGGTTTAGAAGTAAATGCAGTGAAAACTAAATACAAGATCGGATCGAGATGTAATACTGCAAACTATGGATGCGTTAAAATATCAAATTATACTTTCGACAAAGTAGATACTTTCAAATATCTGAGATCAAAATTAGCAAATCAAAACCATATTCACGAAGAAATTAAGTGTAGACTAAAAGCAGGGAATTCGTATTATTATTAAAGCCCGGAATTAATGGCAAACTGCCATAAGTGCCGAAAAGTGCAATCTCACAATTTAGAAGCAATTTTTTGCCATTGTCACAGGTTTTCTCTTCCACTACTCTTCATTTACTCATGAATGACAGCATACCACAGATCTGAGTTGCTCTTATCTGATCAAGTTATCTCGGTGTCTGATAAATGGTCTATTCCCATTGGAATGTGACAAGTGGAGGGGCGGGGATGCTAGTGTGTATTCAGTTCTTGGAATTTTGAAGCAGTGTTCGGTTCTTGGAATCACAAACGAAAATGCTTACTTTCAAGAAGTAGCAAGGTGGGCAGTTATTGTGAATCTTACGCGTGCGTGATAGAGAACTGGTATTTATGTGCGTTTCAGTATTTCAAGATACCGAAAGTTGGTCTTTCTAGGCAACAGAAGTTAGAAAAATTTGTGAGTTCGGGAGTACTGTGTTTTCAACAGATGGTTCTGTACTCTTTTGTAAGTTATGTGAAACTGTGGTTTACGCTGAAAAGCGTTATTTTGTAACATCATATAAGCACTGCAAAACACAATTCTGCAAGGACACGCAAATCAGCTGGTGAAAAGGTTCAAAATCTTCTTGGAACAGTCACGAATCCCGCTTCGCGTACTAACAGTTTTGCGAATGATCTGTGTGAAGCTTTAATTAACGCGGATATTCCTTTATGGAAGTTAGAAAATGTTTCCTTTAGAAGCTTTCTCGAGAAATATACAAAACAAAAAATTCCAAGTGAATCATCTTTGAGAAAGACTTACGTTGATAGCGCGTACAGCAGAACTATTGACGATATCCGTAGAAGTGTTGCCAACAAAAATATATGGATTTCAATTGTTGAAACTTGCGATATTCTAGGATGTTCCATTGCCAACGTTGCAATTGGAACTTTGGGAGTGGAAGAAGGCACACAAACATTTTTGATTGCATCAGAAGTTCTCGAAAAAGTAAATGGTACGGCAATTGGACAGGTTTTTACAAAATCGCTGAGTATTCTGTGGCCAGAATGTGTAAAATACGATAAGGTCCTTCTTTTTGTCACACACGGAGCTGCATACATGAAAAGTGCAGCAAAAGCCCTTAAGGTTCTATTCCCACGTATGCTGCATGTCACCTGTCTGGCACACACGTTACATAGAAATGCAGAGGAAGTTCGTTCTCATTTTCCTGACGTTGACCTTCTTGTGTCAAATGTGAAAAAGGTATTTCTGAAAGCTCCCTCGCGAACAAGTGCGTTTCGCGAATTAGCCCCTGCACTTCCGCTTCCACCACAGCCTGTCTTAACGAGATGGGGTACATGGATTACAGCTATTCTCTATTATACTCACAACTTTGAACGCATCAAAAGAATCATTGATACTTTTGATGAGGATGATGCGTCTTCAATTAAGGTTGCTCAAAGTTTGCTTAAAAAGAACTCCTTGAAAAAGAACTTAGTCTTCATTGCAACACATTTTGCAAAGTTACCAGATGCTATTGCCAAGCTTGACAAAAAAAAGAATAGGCTCTTGCTAGTTCTCTGAAAATCTTCAGTGATACTCTCAACGATCTGAGTGTTGTACCTGGTTACAAGGGCGAGTACATTTGGCGTAAGTGTGATCGTGTTGTAAGTGCTAATCCAGATTTGGGAAAATTGAAGGACATCGCTAGTGTTATGGAAGGTGATACTGATACAACTGTTGACAGTGACATGGATTCTTCCCAAATTACATGTTTCAAGTATGCTTCAGTGACATCTTAGATGTGGAAAGATCATTTTCCCATCTAAAGCGAATTCCTTCTGACAGGAGACAAAGTCTTTCCTTTGAAAATCTTAAAAAGATGTTAATAATTTCAGAGAACAAAAATATGAAAAAGCTTTCGTAAGTGAAAATAAACTGCTAGTGTAGTGTAAAATTACTTCCCTTTAGTATTTCTTGTGCTTTGAATGTTTGTGCTAATGCAACCGCGTGTGAATAAAATGTGATAGGGTTTTTAAGTTATTGTTTCATTGTTCCTACTGAAGAATGACGAATGAATTGTTAGATGTCGTCCCTTCACGGGCTGCGGAAGTTTTCAGAACTTTAAGTGGTGAGGCAGGCAGGATATATAGCAAAATAACTGCATCTGGAACCTGCAAATTTTATTTTATTTTTTGTATGTCACATTGTGCTTACGAGGGGAAACGTAATGAGAATCTGAATCCTGCCATTCGTTGAGCACTGTGCCAAGTGTGGCTTTCACTCCAAATTAAAAATGAACAGGAAGGGTATAGATACATAAGCATTACGGTGGGGTCTTTTGAGACCCTAACACACAAAAAAATGTTCTTTACACAGAACCATCAAACTGACAACTGAAATTTTTGGTAGACTTATTTAGCATACACTCGGGATAGAATACAAGAAAAGAGTGAATTGTAATCTCACTCTTTTAAAAGAAATATCATGTTAAACACCTCTGGGGTCCCAAAAGACCCCAGGGTTAAAGCAAGCGAATGACGATGGAAGAATTGATGTGATTGAGAATGTTGGAGGAAACAGGAATAGCCCAAGAAAACCCACGGACTGACGTTGTCCGCCACAAATTTACATGTTCGGCGATCGAATCAGGGACTCCACGCACGAGAGGTAATCATTCTACCAGTGAGCGACCGTGATGCACAGTATTTATAGGGTGTCTACAGAAACATCCCGTAATTATCAACGCATATAAACAGGGTTGGACCCACCTGAAAAAACCCACTTTAAAACCCACCTGGGTTTTTGACCTATTTGTTAGTATATTATTGGTACAACTAAGGTGATCACATTGTAAGTGATTTTTATCAGATTTTAGACTTTCCTTGGGCGAATTAGAGGTTTTCACATTAGGGTATACAACAACATTCAACATAAGACCTTTATAAAGCTCTGAATGTGCTAAATGAATTTTAAAAAAAACTTACCTTAGCTTGAGGTGGTTATAGAACAAATTAATGTATGGATTATGGTTATAGCCTTTTGAAGTAAAATAAGCAATTTTGTACTTTAGAAAATATTTTCCGTGAATAGTGTGCTCGTCGACACCGAGGGACGCTATCACTCATACGTTTGACGGGCTAAAGGTCATATGTGCCGGTACTAATAGTACATATGTAAATACATTAGTAAAACTATTAGTATTATTTCTTACCTTTGATGTAAAACACAAGTTTTTTCAACTAAAATTTGGTTGAACAATAACAGTTTAGTTCAGTCATTTGTTGCTACTCTTCAAATAAGCATTCTGTAGAATCAACACCAGCAATAGAGTAAAAATTCTTTTCAAATTTAAGAAGCTTAATGCTCGGGGTTACGAAGACTATGTAACGCTTACTATTTCAAGTACTGAGTTCAAATTTCCGCACTAGTGGAAGTTTTGATGTACACGCCGTGAAAGAAGTGCTCGAGAAATTCCCGAATTAAACCGCAGAAAGATCGGAATGAATACTTCAATAATAAAACTATTTATTTTACGCTTAAGCCTTCCATACGTCCCGTAAAAAACGGAGCAGTCCCGTTTTTGGGCCCGAGTGTCCCGCGTCCCCGTAAATTTAGTCGGGACAGGGAAATGTCCCGTATTTTAACTCCGTTCCATTTCTGCTATCAATATCAGCTTATTCGAAAAGTGAAAAACAAAAAATTCTGATATTGGCTGGGAATCCTGTAATTAGTGAATGTGCAGTACGCTGTTGCATGGAACAGTTTCGAGGAAGTTATTACACCACCCTGTTCGACTTGATAGCGAGCGAAATTTGGAATGTTACTGTTTCCATTGAACTTGATGGAAACTCGAATACTCTCCAGAACATTAAAAAAAAAAAAAAAAAAAAAAATGGCTTCGAGTGTTTCTACATTTACAAACACGGCGGGGGATGGCTGACCTTTTCTCCAGCAACACATTAGGTAAGTTAACAAGAATTATAATCCTTTTCAGAGGCTAGGGGCTCAGAATTGTGCTTTAGTCCACCTCTTAGAAAAATGTAAATCTGGTCCTGTCAATTACACACGACACAGGGAGAAAAATAAGCTTTTCATCAGATTAAACTGACGAACGTAATTTTGGCAAATACATCCATGTAAATAAATATTGCTAAACGCGCGAAGAATATTGAAGGTAGATTGTACCACTGATTTAAATAATTTGCATATTGTTTTCCTGTAAAGCATTTTTATAGTACATCATAAGTTTTTAGGCATCTTCAGTTTATACAATTAATTGCAAGGTACGAAGAGAAAAAAGCAGCTGCTGCTTAGTGAACTTTCGTCTGTTATATTCTTGAAAAAAAAAAAATGAAATCTTTTATTTGGTCTAGGAATTAATTCGTGCGGTTTTACAAAAGATGGCGTAACTAGCTTATTGTCCCATAGTTTCGTTGATCCAAACATGCGTTGAAAACTACTGTCATTGAGCATCTTGTTTAGTATATGTCAGTTGCTTGAAGCGGAAACGACAACATTTTTTCTTCAACTGAAAATGGCGCATTTTGTGCCTGATAAAGTGTTTTTGCGGGGAGTTATTTTTCATTGCTTTAACATGAAGAAAAGTGCTACCGCAAGTCATCATATTTTAGTGGAAGTGTTTGGTGACCATGCTCTAGCTGAGCGAACGTGTCAGAAGTGGTTTGCACGGTTTAAAGGTGGTGATTTCAGCTTGGAAGACCAAAAGCAATTTGGACAGCCAAAAGAATTTGAAGATGAAGAATTGAGAGCATTGCTTGATCAGGATTCGTGTCAAACGCAGGACGAACTTGCAGAAGCATTCGGAGTTGAGCAAACAACAGTTTCCAAACGTCTCAAAGCCATAGGAATGATTCAAAAGATGTCACATTGGGTTCCACATGAATTGAAAGACAGAGACGTTGAAAGACGAAAAACCATTTGCGAATTGCTGCTTCAACGACAGAGCAGAAAGGGGTTTCTGCATCGAATTATTACGGGTGATGAGAAGTGGATCCATTACGAGAACCCTAAACGAAAAAAGGCCTGGGTGAAGCAAGGTGAACCAGGTCCTTCACAACCGAAACGAGATATTCATTGTGCAAAGGTTATGCTGTATATATGGTGGGATTTGAAACGTGTGGTGTACTATGAACTTCTGAAACTTGGTGAAACTATTAATGGACACCGCTATCGACAACAATTAATGCGTTTGAAGCAAGCTCTGGCCTGCAAACGACCAGAATGGAATAACAGGCATAATAAACTTATTTATCAAGATGATAACGCTCGACCACATGTCGCAAAACCGGTCAAAACCTATTTGGAAAATGTCGGATGGAAAGTGTCACTCCACCCGCGATATTCACCAGACACTGCTCCGTCTGACTACTACTTGATCGATTGCATGAATAACGATTTCATTGGACAGCGGTTCACTTCTTCAGAAAATATCGAAAAATGGATGTTTGATTAGATTGCGTCAAAAGATGAGGAATTCTTTCGACACGGAATCCGTAAATTGCCTGAAAGATGGGAGAAAGTAGTGGCTAGCGATGGAGAATATTTTTGTTAACGTATTCATTTACTTTGTTTTTGAAATAAAGCTTCAATTTTTATTAAAAACCGCACGAATTAATTCCTAGACCAAATACTTTTAGTCTCTTTTTAGTTATGACTGCTATGCTCAAGGTGACGGTGATGATGAGAAATGAATGAAATGACGGAATGAAGAAAGTGGGAGGAAACGTGAGAATCCCGAGAAAACCCACGCACAAGGTGTTTGTCCACCACAAATCTCACTTGGCGCGAGCTGGGATCGAACTAGGGACCCCATGCACCAGAGGCGAACGCTCTACCACTGAGCCACCGCGGTCTATTATACTTTTGTTCATAACCAGACTATAGTTCAGTTCATTGTGTTGGAAAGTTGAGGGGTGGGATCTGAGGTGTCCCGTATTCTCATGGAGAAAATATGGCAGGTTTATTTGCGCTGGAAGATGTTAATTTCATTAATTGTATCTTTGTTTTAAATTAATAGACCCCTTTTGGTATTCATATTTGGCGAACGTCAGTCAGGCTTCTGAATGACTTGATCTACATTTGTTCGTTTGTCTGCCGAGCTCCTTCATGGCTAAGCGGTTAGTGTACGCGTCTTCGGCGTGGGTGACCCGGGGTTGCTTCCCGGAGAGAGCTCATGTGGTTCGGATTCCACTTTAATCAGTAGGTCCCGTCTCATATAGCCTCGCTGCTGAAAGGGACGTTAAACACAAAATCAACTCAACTCGTTTGTCTGCCTGTTCCACACACACTACAAGGTACAACTTTCGGCCTTTTAAGTTAAATTTTTCACAGTACAAGAAGAGACACTAAATTTCCTGTAGATTTTGGCGGCATACCAACGAAAAATATCAAAATAGCGGCCTTTTTTTCAAAACAGCGAATATCTACGTTACGAAGCGCAATTTTCAGTCTTTTAAGTTGAAATTTTGACGGTGGAAGCACAAGATATGCTAAATTTGCATTTTAGATTTTCTCGGCGATCGAATGTAAAATTTCAAAATGGTGGCCAGTTTTTCAAAACAGCAGTGAGTAGAAAATTGTTGCAAGTTGTGGCAATGACAATCTTGAAATATAAATTACAAATATAAATCACATTTTAACATTTTTACCCCAAAGACATTGAAATATTTCGAAAAAACCCGATTAAACCCGAAAAAACCCAATTAAACCCGAAAATACCCGAAAAAACCCATATGGGCCCAGGTGGGTTGGGCTTTTTCAAAAAAGCCCGGGTTTTTTCAAACCCTGCATATAAAGTGGCTACTCTTAATCGTATCTAGCTGAAACTTGTAACATTAGATAGAGAAGCTTATAAATTTTAATGTTAACCTTTAAAACACTTGATATGTGCCTCGCTTGCCACGCAACACACATTACGACGAGATTCCCACACTGACACTACACATACTCCACAAAATCAACTAAAATGGACTCGATAACAACATAAAACGAAGTCGTAGCTCTCGAAGGTTTTCAAATTAGAGAAGGAACATAAATATCTTATGTAACCCCATAGAAAGAAGTCAGACATTAAGTTCAGGAGGCCTGGGTGACCATTTGCACAAGACATTATCTTGGTCTCCAGTGCGTGCAATCCATCATCCGGGAAGGTATTCATTCAGATGTTTCCGAACGTCAATATATCAGTCAGAAGGTCCTCCGGATACATCGGAAATAAAATCGTTGTTTTCTTCTTCTTCTAATTTGTGGTAACAGCTATCAGTGAGCGTATCAGAAAAAAAAATGGGCCATCTATTTTCCGTTTCAACACGGCAAGAAAGAGTTTTGAAGAGTCTTTTTTCTATTTTAAAATCAAATATGGATTCTGACTCCCCCAAACCCAAACGTTGCGCATGGGTATTTTTCAGAGATATGAAACGTTGCTTTATCAGTGAAAATGATAGCTGTCGGCAGGTCTTCGTTATCTTCCATTCGTGCCATAGAAAGTAAGTCATTTTGAGGGATAATCAGGTTTTAGTTTCTGTATTAATACAAAGAAACCTTACTTAAGAGCCTGACATACTAAAAATAATACAAAATCTAACCATTTTTCTTTTGTTTGTTTTTCATAAGTGAAAGGAGATAATGAAATGCAACTTACCACAATCATAGACAATGTTATTCTACAACATAAAATATGAATCTGAAGAATTTTCAGTGTTACAATCCATACAAATTACAGTGGCTAGAATAACAATTCCCCCGAAATCTAAGTTAAGGCAGGGACTAGAGGAACGAACTCTAATGCATCTGATTATGTATCACGTTGTTTTGGTGTCCTGTGAACTACTTTTTAAATGATAGTTGTATTTAGTTTGTTATAAACAAAATAGATTTAACATACTGTTGTAAAAATTAAATAATAATGTTCTTCGGTCACTATTCCTCAACAACGTAATCGGTTATATTTGCAGCTCAGAAAATGTCGGACTAATCTGATAAGTAAAGTATGTTTGACAGTTTCTTCGCCACTATTCGACAAAAAGGTGACTGATTGTAACCATATTGCTTTCGAACCATCTATACAGTGATCACTATCCGTAGATGATTTGCTTATTCTGTCTTCGAGGAATCAGTGCTAATGTACAGGACAGATTTTCGTCCACTATTCTTCAAGAGCACCTTATAATAGCTATTTTCCTTCAAAAATCACATTTACACTACGTAAAATTTGAGCTGTGTAATATAAGAACGTAAAACAGACATGCGCTCAAAGGTTAAAATCTGTGATATAAATTAAAGTTAAAATTAACTATAACCTTCATACTACGTGAAACATCTAGATCAGCACTATTCAACCTTTTTCTCTCGCGTACCCCTAGACTCAGTTCGCTATCCAATTATGCACCCCTGAAATTAAATCGAAATTAACTTATTGAACTTAATACACATGCTCTGTTGATTAAAAAGGGGGGCAAATAGATACCTAATAGAAGGACAATCAGTGTTCCCATTAAAAGAATATTTACAAGCAGATAAAGTACACATCCGAAAAAATAAACATGGGAAATTTCAAAACATATTGGAGACATCTAGTTGTACTGAGGAGGATTTTCAATTCATTCTCCCTGATAATTCGTACACTGAGGACAATGTTAAAAATTCAAAAACTAAAAGTAACTTTAGAACTAACCCGTTAATGAGATAACTGAGCTTGTTTCCGAGACGCCAACTCCTCGGTTCTTGGTCGAAGCTTCGAGAGTGCGAGAATCAGACCTGATTCTGGATTCAAGGAATTTCTGTTCTTCGTTTTTTTATTGATGTTAATGCAGAGAAACCCTGTTCAAACAATATTTTGATGGAATTGGAAAAAGTTGTGAAGTAGCACCGTCACTAATTTCATTGTACTCTTTTTGAGCATAAATACAAAAGAAACAAATTGACAAGTTATGGAATTTCATTTGCAGTGAACTGTCAACAGACATTTCTAGCAGACCGCCAGAAGCAGCATTACGTACCCCCAGAAACATCTTCGCGTACCCCGGTTGAATAGCACTGATCTACGTAACTTAAAATACTTACATCATTCATCTGTTTGACAAGTTTGTCAACCATTTGTTTGAAGTTTTCCTTGCGCCTTCTTTGTCTTCGTTGTCGTCTGATTTCTTGTTTCTTTTGTTCCTCGATCATCAACTCCATTCTCTTCTCTGCCAAATCGAGGGCATTGGGTAATCTCTCTTGCTTCAGCAGTAACATTTGGCGATTTCGAATCTCGTCCAAGATGTTGCCTTTCTCTTGGTGAATGGGATCCTTGAAATACCTGATTAAATTCTCTCTCACCAGATTATGATACTCATCTTTTGAAGAGACTTCATTGTATGTCTGTGCTTCCATCTCTTTCCTTTTGTGCTCTGCTAGTTGTGTTTTCGTAAACCTATCCTCTTCTGACCGGTCCACTACTCCAAGTAATTCGTTCATTTTACGTCTTTCCTCTGTGAGATACTCTGCCCATTTTGTCATTGTGTGTACGCGTTGAACTTCATGCGATAAATAGTAACCATAAAGTTGTACCTAGAATACCAGCCATTATTAAATAATCACAAATAATGCTTATTAATCAATAATCATTAAATAATACAAGGTGTGATGAAAAAGTACGGTGAATGCAGTTGCCATCTATCGATGTTAAATCCATTTCAACTAGTAAGCCCGGTAGCCTAAACCTTTGGTACAGTCAGTGTAGAGTTTGAACGAGTTGTGACATGTTAGTTGGCTTCCAGAGGAAGAAGAGTAAGGACGTGCTATGTACTTAAAAGGTATGATCAAAAAGTAAGGTGAATGTAGTTGCACAGTGCCATCTATCAATGTTGTATCCATTTCAACTAGTAAGCCCTGTAGCCTAAACCTTTGGTACAGTCTGTGTCGAGTTTGAACGAGTTGTGACGTGTTTGTTGGCTTCCACAGGCAAAAGAGTGGGGATGTGTTAAGACTGTCTGTCGCGCGCCAACGTTAAGTTTTATTCTAAGCTGAAAAAAAAGCCAAAGAAGTTCACGAAAAATCAAAATCAGTGTATGACGATGAAGCGGTGGTATTAAAGACTGTTTACAAGTGGTTTGAGCAATTCAAAAGCGGCAAAGAGTCGGTTTAAAAAGAGCAACGATCAAGACGTCCTTCGACGTCAAAAATAAACGAAAACGTGCAAAAAGTGGTACAAATGATTTGTTCAAACAGGCAAGTGACTATTCGAGAGCTTTCCGAAGAATAAAACATCTCGTATGTGTCCGCTAAAAGCATTTTAACTGTCGATTAAATAAGCAAATGGCTTCCTTCTTCACCACGAAAACGCGCAGTGCCATACCTTACTTTTGGCCCGCGAATTTTGGCCGAGAAAAATATTTCTGTCTATCCACATTCGCTGTGCTCTCCAGATATAGCACCATGCAACTTCTAGGTCTTCCCCAAAATTAAAACCGTGCTTAAAGCAAAATGTTTTGACACCATTCCTGACATTGAGAGGGTTACCACAGTGCAGTTGAACGCCCTTCCAAAAGAAGCCTTCCAGAAATGCTTCCAGTCATGGATTCAACGTTGGGATAAGTGCATTGCTAGCCAAGAACAGTTCTTTCAACGAGATTAAATCAAATTCCATGTAAGATTATTACTTTGTTTCTAATAAGATTTTCACCGTATTTTTTGATCACACCTCGTACATATAACTGCAGAAAATAGTCACTTGAAACAACATTTGATATTTATGAACCCCTAGCACAGTACTATTTAAATTACTAAGGCTAGTTTTACTATTTCTTCCTGAAATATTTACTACACAATTGGACTCTTAAGAAGTCAAATGGGTACTGCACTAAGCTTTCGATGCACACTTCTGAGTTTGAATACCAGCACAAGTAGGATATACCTACCGGTGGAGTGAAAAGCTAAGTAAATAAATAAATGAATAAATAAAACTGACCGGAGGACTTACAGATTTCTGTTACATATGTCTTTTGTTGAACAGTTGGCAAATTAATTGATATTGTTGCATGCCAAAGACTTGTCAGAGAAACAGAATGAAATATATATAAAGACCATAGCCTCACAAAGGGGTAACGAAAGTGATGGGAATTTAAAAGGTGATACAATGTTATCTATCTGGAAGTTTAAACTTGAAATCCCAACCCAGAGTAGGAATCGGGGCACTTCATTAATGCAAAAAGACCCAAGTCTTGCGTATGGGTCTCTTCGATACTTTCAGCGGACGGTTGTCAGTTGTCGGTTGCTTAAAAAACTTATTTTGGCTCACATCTAAAAGAAAACATTATTTACTTGACATTTATCGATTAAATTGTAAAGATTTTGCATGGATTTTTTTTTTTTTGTTGTTTTGTTTTGTTTAAGTGATACTTCGCTGACGAACATAGAGGAATGTATTGTTCTAAGATGGTTTTACTTTTTTTCTGTAGTAATGCATGAAGGAATATAAATGGATGAATAACGAACAGCGAACATTCATCAAACAAAGCCAAAAAAAAAAAAAAAAAAAGTTTTGCACGTTTTCCACACCATGTTTCTGTTCTAAAGGGGCTTATTCACAATTCCATTGCCAAGGACCCCAGAAGGTAGACGTTGACCAATAGGTGCAATAGGAAGTACTCAAGCCCTATCTAGAAGTTCCATTATTTTGTCCCTAAAGCCTCAGGAAGATGGTCAAAAAGGACAACAAAGGTAAAGGAAGCGTTGGTGATTTAAAGAAACTGAGAAGTTCTAGGAATGAAATCACTATAGGATAAGATCAGTATGCAACCGCATTTAGCATATGTGAGAAGCATACAGAGAGGATAGCGCTAAGCTGAGATATTGGCATAGGTGATGGGTCGAAGATTGTTTCAAACCTAGACATCTCGAAAGAAAATATATGGAACATTTTAAGAGCTTGCATAGGACATGCAATTTGTTTTGAGGAAACTACGGCCAGTCTCCAGTAATAGGGTGTAGTGAACAGATTTAGGTCGTTGAAAACCTAAAAAGTATCTAAGGGAAAATATGGGGTTTTCGAGGGAAGATTTATCACTGAAGTTCAATTATATGTGAAATAGAAAGACCGTTCTGGCATGAAAGAAAGCCAATGATATTTTACTTTTTGTTATAATTAAGTTATGTAAAACATTAAGATGACAGATGCATCACATTTTACTATGCAATATTTTTGTTTACATCACATTTCTGTGATTTTGTGTAACAAGCTGTAGTGGGACAAACTACCTCAATTGTTGGTATATATGCAATATTTGATTATATACACTAATTTAAACTCATTGCTCTATGGCAGCTGGAATGGCGAGTAGCCTTGATAGTATGAGACATACAAATACTTTTGCTTTAATGTTTGCAAAAGTTCGAAAATTCAAAAATGAAATCTTTTAACTTTTACGTCCCAAGCTTTCTATGGCTAGGCTAAAGGAGATAGTGATGATAAGAAATGCATGAAATGGTGGAATGAACAAGGTGGGAGGAAACGACACAACCCCGAGAAAACCCACGCACACGGTGTTTGTCCGCTACAAAGCTCACTTGGCGCGAGCTGGGATCGAACCAGGAACCCCATGCAGCAGAAGTGAACGCTCTACTACTGACCCACTGCGGCCCTTTCGAAAATCGGATAGTATGCATATAGTCAAGGAGCTATCCGTAAAGGAATCCGTTGAAAACCAGAATACATGAAAGATCATTATAAAAAGAAAACAAAAAATGGTCATGTAATCACTTCAGTTGCACTACACTTACCTCTGTGTGTTTAATGAGAGTGAAAAGAGGAGGCACTGTAAAAAACCTCAGAGCTCCATTGCGCTCTGGTATTCCAAGTACATACTTCCTTTCCGAATTGATCATTTTTGGAAATATCCCTGAAATAATATATATATATATTGCTGTTTTCATTGATTGAAATATGAATATGCGGCACAAGTATTATTAACATAAACTACAATTTTGCAATGCAGTATACAGATTTGCAAAAAGTAAGATCTAGATACAGGGTGTTACAAAAATTTGTCAACATTTCGGGAATAGATTCCTCACATCAAAATAAGAAAAAGAAGTTCATATGGACCTGTGGTCGGAAGTGCATAGTTTCGTAGTAATAGGCTGCCGAAAACGTGAAAAAATGAAATTTAAAGGTCCATGGTTCCACTACTGTAGGACCGATCGTAGTCGGGTCAAGACATCACTGAGGAACTAGTATGTGAACTACCAAATATTCATCTTTTAGAACCTCCGGTACTTTCACAATCATTTTTAGAGAGGCTGTTTGGGAATACTTGATTACTCTCCACCTACCTATCTTAAACTTGGTGTGCACGTACTGGAGCTTTCTTAAACATGGATATTTGCATAGTTTACATACTAGTACCTCAGCGATGTCTTGATCTGACTACAATCGGTCCTATAGTAGTGGAACTATGGACCTGTAAATTTCATTTTTTCACGTTTTCGGTACCCTATAACTACGAAACTGTGCACTTCCGACCAGAGGTCCATATGAACTTCTTTTTCTTATTTTGATGTGAGGAATTGTTTCTCCGAAATGTTGACAAATTTTTGTAACACCCTGTATATTCAATTAAATTCTATTGCTTTTAAATTACGGGAATAACTTCTTTATTAAGAAGTCACTGGTAACATATTTTATTCGAGGACATTCTTGTTTGTACATGACTGAGAAAATTTGATTAAAAGAAGCAAAATACCATTCTTCAGAGACAGACTGAACAAAAGGTGAATGTACAAACCTGAAACTGGGCTTCCTGATACTTGCTGCCTAAATACGGGAGATTCTAAATCTATCAACACATCCCATACTTCGAAATATCCATCAGAAAGAGCGAGATAAAACATGCTAGGTCGATGGTAGGACCATTGTCCCCAAAGAATATGTGCATTTTCGTAAGATCCTTCCGCAATAGGTCCGTTCTGCAAAAATTCAATATTGCATTAAGATCTATTTAAAAGTTTATATACATCGAATGTTCTAAAATGGCGCCCACGGACAACAGAGTGCTATTCTACAGTTAAAATAAAGTGAAAATACTATATAAAGGTATACTCTCCGGGTCTTCAATCACTATGAGGAATCAAAAATTTCACAATATGGCAACGTCATAACTTAACTTGGAAGTATTAGCATTGCTCTAGTAATCCATCAAGTAGTTACATCGATTGCCATGCTAATAGGTGGTGCCAGTGTCAACGTGTACCCATTCGGGTCTAGAATTTCTAACTGAAGTCCGATTTTCATGTACTTTGTGTCAAATGATCAAGGAGGGATGGAAAATTTATGGAATTATGTTTACTGGTTTAAATTCATCCGGAGTAATATCGGCCACGCCTCAAGAAAAACAGCAAATATTTGCCAGTGTATCTTACAATTGGAATGAGGTGCTGTGCGGTTTGGAGATTTGAGTTTTCTTCGGTAGACGGCAACCTCGCTAAGGTCAATAAGGAGCAGGAAACTAGGCCGTTGTATTGGGAATTGTGCTGTACAGTTCTGTGCTATTGTGTAAGTATAATTAGGACACAGTGAGAATACTGTATTCTTTGGAGCAACATGAGTGTGTCGTTAAAAGTTTTGAGAGAATGGAATCTGTTGTTGCTACGCAAACTCACTACTAGAAAAAAATTTGCCTCACGTTCTGCTTCAGACAGGAACATAATGTGGTCGCTAGTGAATAAATTGGAAGAAAAAGGATCGCTTCTGAGTGAGACAGGGAAACATCGCACGCTGCAGGCAGGTGTTGTGGAAGACGTCAGTTATCGACTCCTTAGGTCACCCAAGAAATCTCACCGTCGCACAGTGCGTCGAGCATACGGGAATAATGGAAAAAATAAAACAAATCATACTGAAGCTTTTATCACATGTTTATTATGTTGCAAGGCGTTCTTTGCTCACTTAGACTGAAGCAAAGTTGTTCTTGAAGTTATCGAACTTGACAACTGTACTTATATAGAAAATAATGTCCCGTTCAGGGACGTAAAAAAACTATGTTAGACATTTAAGGCCTTATGCAGAGTAGTTCTGACGCGTTATTAGTGTCACACTAAAAAGTTCGACTAACATATGTTTCCTGCAGTAGTCAGGCCTTTGGTATGACGCTAAAGACATGTCAAAACAACTCTGCATATGGCCCTTACTGTTTACGGCACTCGTAAACACGAACCCATACGACTCAAAACTACATAACACTAAAATATAATGAAAAGCAGTGCATGACTGAAACAGTTCTAGAGTTTTTTTTTTTTTTTAAATTTTTTTTTTAAGATTAGTTAGTACCATCACTATCTAAATAGAAGCTGGACAGCATCAGTTTTGAAATAACTTTCCAGATCCGTATCTGTCCTCCTTTTCTTTGCGTGAATCTGTATCTTGGAGGAGACAATAGGATCAGATAGAATAAGCATATGCTTCATCAGGTCTAAATAAATATTGAAGAGAGAAGTTTTCCGTATAAGATGTAGCCTAGTGTAACGGAAGACTTTGTGGAGGGCTTCTAAAGTTTCTTCCGCATAACCGACAATCCTTTGGACTATTCGTCATTTCTTGGTGCATTTAATTTCGCTACTGCTTCTTTGGCAGCAAAGGCAAGCTCCTCTGCCGATTTAGTCGCTACAAGAGGATCTAAGCGCCTTTTCTTTGTTTTTCTTGAACACTCTACAAACTGTTTACTGGTTCTACCGCGAGTAGAGCAAGCTACATCGGTCTTCACGTTGCTGTGATACCGAGCAGTTATCACTGTTGAGACAGAGTCCGGAAGTGTACATGCACGATCAAACCACTCTTTATTTTTAGCTAGGTAAACCGACCAAACTCTGTGCGACATCCTCCAATTTTTTTTATTTTTTATTTTATTTTATTTTATTTTCTTTTTTTTGCTCAAGGTCATATTAATAACTTACTAAATTTCTCTAAACTGTTGTACACATCTTCCGTGGCGTCTTCAAGTTTATAACGACTACAAATAGCCTGCATGGCTTCCGCTTTCTTTCGACTAGCACTGGTGGTTGTTATTCATCTTTCAAAAATGTCCTTGATTTTCATGGCGTCTTCTTTCGCAATTTCACAATTACAGTCGATATTGCGGACACTTGCACACACACTATTGCTGAATCCAAAGGAAATCATTAAAGGAAGATATTCCTGCAGAGATCTCAAGACATGTTTAGGCTTTTTTCAGATATTCCAAATATACCAGTAAAAAATTATTACCAATCGTTCGTCGTAAAGGAAAGAACGTACCTGTGCTATAACTGCCCACTAGTGACAAAATGTCTCACCTTTCGCTTTGGTCTGCAGCACCAGTGCGATCTCTGTAGAGATAATGACTCAGGTCAGTTTAATATAGTAGTTGTGCATGCCAATTGTTATCTGTAAGAGTGTCATTTCGACTCGGGGCGGTCTAATGTGGTAACTTTGCGCGCGCCCCCTGTGGGCTGACGGGTTGTCATCAGTTTGTGGCTAGGGATTTCTGTCTTGTGAATCATTTGTGCTTCGTTCCGTGCTATTTGCAAGTCCCAAAAAAATTGTTTCTTTTCTCATTTTTGTCCATTGGTCGACGCACTGTGCGTCGTGAGGAACCGGCTATAGCTGTTCAACATGTGATTTATGGGTATTAAAACTAACACTTAACGGGGGGCACGGTGGCTCAGTGGTAGAGCGTTCACCTCCGGTGCTTGGGGTCCCTGGTTCGATCCCAGCTCGCGCCGTGTGAACTTTGTGGTGGACAAACACCGTGCTCGTGGGTTTTCTCGGGGTTCTCCCGTTTCCTCCCACTTTCTTCATTCCACCATTTCACTCATCTCTCATTATCACCGTCTCCTTTAGCCTAACCGGCATAACCGTGGGACGTAAAACTTAAAGATTTCATTTCACTAACACTTAATTTGTATTTTCACTAACACTTAATTTCTAATCTGCAATTTCGCTTCAAAAATATAAATCATTCCAATTGCAAGGTACAGTGGCGAATATTTGCTGTTTTTCTTGAGGCGTGGTCGATATTACCCCAGATGAATTTAAACAAGTAAACATAGTCTCACAAATTTCCCATCCTTCCTTGATTATTTGTTACAAACCGCATAAAAATCGAAATCCGTGAGTTAAAAAAAATCATCTTGTATATTTTACGCACTTTTTGTAGAATAATGATTTGTGGTCCCTGGGCACCATTTCTACAACATCCAATATATATATATATATATATATATATCTATCTATCTATCTATCTATCTATCTATCTATATATATATATATATATATATATATATATATATATATATATATATATATATATATATATATATATATATATATATATACAGGGTGGTAGGTAACTTAACCGACAAACTTTGGGAGGTGATTCCTTATATGAAATGAAAGAAAAAATTACATATTTCGCTTAAACATAGGTCGAAAAACGTCTCCTTTCAGAGTTATGAACCACCGAAAATTCGAAAAATCATGTTTCGAAACGCCTTGCCTTAGAAACTATAGGACCTATCCCAAGCGGTTTAAGGAGTTACACAGGAACTAGTATGCAAACTATCTAAATATCTACGTTTTACCATCCTCCGTTATCGGCGAAACGAACTGTAGAAAGGAAATTGAGGTATAGGAATACTCTAAGTACTAATAACGCGTTCGTTTCGCAGATAACGGAGGATGGTAAAACGTAGATATTTAGATAGTTTGCATACTAGTTCCTGTGTAATTCCTTAAACCGCTTGAGATAGGTCCTACAGTTTCTAAGGCAAGGCGTTTCGAAACATCATTTTTCCAATTTTCGGCGGTTCATAACTCTGAAAGGAGACGTTTTCCGACCTATAAGAACTTTCTCCTTTCATTCCATATAAGGAATCACCTCCCAAAGTTTGTCCGTGGAGTTACTTACCACCCTATATATATATATACAGGGAGTTAATAAAATATACCTCAAAACTGTAAGAGGTATTGCCCCATAAAAAAAGTTCATATTAAGCTCTCGGAAAAAGGTGGATAGTTTTAGAGATAGGGTCGTCCAAAAGCATGGAAATGATACGTTTCAACACGCGTTATTTTTCGAAGACGAGAAGATTGGAGTGGCTGTCCATATCAGCGTAAAAAAGTCAGAAATACACCATCCAAAATGTATATTTCACCAATGTGAAATGGGTACGCAAGAGATTTCCACAAGATATAACTCCCAGACATTCTCCCAAGAGAATTCTCAAACATGATCCCAAGAGAATTCTCAGATATGCTTTAACTTATAGGTAGGTCCAAAGTAGGAGAAAGTAATCCTTGACAGCAGTGAACACGGAATGTGTCGATGGGGAATCGAAGTCTTAGCGACGGCAAAGTCCATGGTACCTCGTGTTCGGAATAACACCTGATGAATGTTTTCTTTACCGTTTAATACATGTTTCTTTTGACGTATAAGTGAAAAAGCGCATCGCAGGAGGCGTCGAACATGAGGAACCGTAAAACTTGTGGTCCCTAACACATTTTTTTTCGATTTCTCTCTGTCGCATTTCATGTTCACTGCTACGAAGAATTACTTTCTCCTACTTTGGACCTACCTTTAAGTTAGAGCATATCTGAGAATTCTCTTTGGAGCATGTCTGGGAGAATTCTATTGCGAGCATGTCTGGGAATTCTCTTGGGACTATGTCTGGGAATTCTCTTAGGAGCATGTATGGGAGAATTCTATTCACAGCATGTCTGGGAATTCTCTTGGGACTATGTCTCGGAATTCTCTTAGGAGCATGTGTGGGCGAATTCTATGGGAGCATGTTCGGGAATTCTCTTGGGACTATGTCTGGAAATTCTCTTGGGACTATGTCTGGGAATTCTCTTAGAAGCATGTCTGGGCGAATTCTATTGGGAGCATGTCTGGGCAAATTCTACTGGAAACATGTCTGGGAATTCTCTTGGGACTATGTCTGGGAATTCTCTTAGGAGCATGTCTGGGCGAATTCTATTGGGAGCATGTCTGGGAATTCACTTAGGAGCATGTCTGGGAGAATTCTATTGGGAGCATGTCTGGGAATTATGTTGGGACTGTGTCTGGGAATTCTCTTAGGAGCATGTATAGGCGAATTCTATTGGAAGCATTCTGGGAATTCTCTTGGGACTATGTCTGGAGATTCTCTTAGGAGCATGTTTGGGCGAATTCTATTGGGAGCATGTCTGGGTGAATTCTATAGCGAGCATGTCTGGAGATTCTCCTAGGAGCATGTCTGGGCGAATTCTATTGGGAGCATGTCTGGAAATTCTCTTGGGACTATGTCTGGGAATTCCCTTAGGAGCATGTCTGGGAGAATTCAATTGGGAGCATGTTTGGGAATTCTCTTAGAAGCATGTATGGGCGAATTCTATTGGGAGCATGTCTGGGTGAATTCTATAGCGAGCATGTCTGGAGATTCTCCTAGGAGCATGTCTGGGCGAATTCTATTGGGAGCATGTCTGGAAATTCTCTTGGGACTATGTCTGGGAATTCTCTTAGGAGTATGTCTGGGCGAATTCTATTGGGAGCATGTCTGGGAATTCTCTTGGGACTATGTCTGGGAATTCTCTTAGGAGCATGTCTGGGAGAATTCTATTGGGAGCATGACTGGGAATTATCTTGGGACTATGTCTGAGAATTCTCTTAGGAGCACGTGTGGGCGAATTCTATTGGGAGCATGACTAGGAATTATCTTGGGACTATGTCTGGGGAATTCTCTTAGGAGCATGTATGGGCGAATTCTATTGGGAGCATGTCTTTGAATACTCTTGGGACTATGTCTGGAAGAATTCTATTGAGACTATGTCTGGGAATTCTCTTAGGAGCATGTCTGGAAGAATTCTATTGGGAGCATGTCTGGGAATTCTCTTAGGTGCATGTCTGGGCGAATTCTATTGGGAGCATGTCTGGGTGAATTCTATTGGGAGCATGTCTGGAGATTTTCTTAGGAGCATGTCTGGGCGAATTCTATTGGGAGCATGTCTGGGAATTCTCTTAGGAGCATGTCTGGGAGAATTCTATTGGGAGCATGTCTGGGAATTCTCTTGGGACTATGTCTGGGAATTCTCTTAGGAGCATGTCTGGGAGAATTCTATTGGGAGCATGTCTTGGAATTCACTTAGGAGCATGTCTGGGAGAATTCTATTGGGAGCATGTCTGGGAATTATGTTGGGACTGTGTCTGGGAATTCTCTTAGGAGCATGTATGGGCGGATTCTATTCACAGCATGTCTGGGAATTCTCTTGGGACTATGTCTGGAGATTCTCTTAGGAGCATGTATGGGAGAATTCTATTGGGACTATGTCTGGGAATTCTCTTAAAAGCATGTCTGGGAGAATTCTATTGGGAGCATGTCTTGGAATTCTCTTGGGACTATGTGTGGGAATTCTCTTAGGAGCATGCCTGAGAGTATTCTATTGGGAGTATGTCTTGGAAATCTCTTGGGACTATGTCTGGGAATTATCTTAGGAGCATGTCTGGGAATTATATTGTGGGTAATCGCTTGCGCACTCATTGCAGATTGCTGAAATATGCATTTTTGCATATCGTATGTGTGACTTCCTTTCGCTGATATGGCCTGCCGCTTCACGGTTTCTCGTCTTTGAAATGTATCTTTTCCACATTTCTGTACGGCTATAGCTCTGAAACTATCCACATTTCGACAAAGATCATATAAACCTTTTTATTTTTACGTGAACAATCACCTCTTACAGCTTGTGTATAATTTATTAATATGCTGTATACATATATGAGAATTGGACAAAGGAATAGCGGATATAGTAAAAATGAATTATGATCAGAAAATAGTAAACAGACAATCACAACAGTAATAACAGGATCCTTAAACTAGATCATGATGTATAGAATAATAAAACTTTTTCTTGTGCAATACGAATCATTTTTGGGAAAATCGTCCGCAAAGAAACCACCCTTAGTGGATACTTTTGGAAGAAGTAATTTACTCAACGTTATAGAGTTTAATGAAATGTATATTTATGAAGAATGAAAAAAACATCGTCTAAATCGTATTTGAGAAAATCGACAAATAAAAGAAAAAAATCGTTGTGGATTCTTCAGCGCAAATAAGTTAATATTGTCAGATTATTAATTAAATATATATTTATGAGATATGAACAAAATCGCATGAATTCTTTTTGAGAAAAGAGCTCATCCGTGGCTAAGCGGTTAGCGTACCCGCCTTTCGCGTGGGAGATCCGGGTTCGATTTCCGGCGGGAGCTCATGTGGTTCGGATTCCACGTTAATCAGTAGGTTCACGTCTCATATAGCCTCGCTGCTGAAAGAGACGTTAAACTCAAAATCAACTCAACTCTTTTTGAGAAAATCGTCCGGAAATAACTTATACTTAAGAATAAACCATCCACCATAGATTTTTGTCAGAAAAATGACATACCACAGTATAATTTTGTTAATAAAATATTGATATATCCTAACTATATATAAAACTACATAAACTCACATAAATTAAAGGGGTACTTTTGATTGACGTGGACAGTTAAAATTTGACATGACTGTAGCTTTTCGGGACTAACCCACAGGAAAATTACCAAAAGTGAAGATTTTTAATTTTTAGGGGGTCTAAAGGAGCAATGAAGAAATTCCCCATTTTACTTAAATGAGCTTTTTTTTACCTATAATCTTATTTTTTAGGTGCTTGGAATCCATGCTGTTTATATAGGACATCTTCTACACCCCAAAATGTTTACGCACTTCCGGCAGGATTAGAATGATGAAATTTGGCATGATTGTAGACTTTCGGGACTAACCCACAAGAAAACTGGCAAAAGTGAAGATTTTTTAGTTTTTAAGGGGTCTAAAGGGCGAATGAAGAAATACCTATGTTATTTAAATTGAGTTTTCTTATGATACAAAATCGTATCTTTTAGATAGTTGAAATACGAAAAGAAACTTGAAGTTTGTTAGAATTGTGGGTGTAAGAGGTGCGAGGGCGTAAACCTAGTAAACGCGGGGGTCAGGGGACGAAGCCCCCAGTTGGGCCAAATTCAAGAAATGTAATTAAAAGCAAATGGACGAAATTCACTCCTGATGCAAATTATGATATAAAAGAGATGCGAGGCCGTAGGCCGAGCAAACGAGGGCGCCTGGAGGCAGAGCTCCCAGCTAGCCAAAGGCTAGTCTAAATTATAAAATTGAAAGTGACTATGTTCGTGACTCTTAATCTCTTGAACCACCTGACAGATCTCAATCAAATTTTCAATATACATGAGCTTCGGGACTAGGAGTGTTTTTATCATATCACTTTGACGGTCCAACTTAGGGAAGGGAGATAGGGGGGGGAGGTATTTAAAAATGATCGAAAATAACCGATATTAGTGTCGAATCTATAGTTTTCGGGGTCGCTGAGAAGAACAGTGACACTTCTGATGCTGTTTAAATCTAAATTCAACCACGTAGCACGGGGGAGGAGGAAGGGGAAGAAATATAAAAGTGCTCGAAAATGATCGACATCAGAGAGCGCTTCAGTAATAGTAAAAAGTGATTGACTAACGGAACATGTTACAATTGTTTCTTAACTGACAGAAGCGGGAAACTGATGCTAGTATGAAATATAAAAAATTCGTTAGAATCGTTTTCCAGAAAATTGCATTTTTTTACTTTCACCACTCAGAAAACCACCCTTATTTTTAGGAGTAGGAAGAAAATACAAATCCTCTGTCCCCTAGAAAATTTTTTGAAAAACATTTAAGTTTAAAATTTGGTACGGATACATTGAACGATATGGCCTCTAGGCGAGTGAACATGTTTACACGTTTACGAAGGAACGGAAGGACAAATACTCAAAAATCCCTTTTTCGACCTGCAGATCTCATGAAACGTGTAAATCTATTGAAATCTCGAATTCAATCTTCATGATCACTATACTTTCTTTTCTCCTATAGTAGCCTGAAAGGAAACGAAGTGCACGGTTCGCTCTTTCGCTACATACATCATCAGACAGAGAACGGATGAACAACAGAAAAGGAAAAAAAAAAATAGAACGTAGAAACGGCTGAGAAGCTTCTTTGTTGGGATGCTTTCTTTTTTATATATATAGTCTAATTTTCAGTTGCCAATTTGTTTTCTTACAATATTTTTTTACGAGCAAAAACTGATAATCGTACTATACATCACATATTCCATCTGATACGCAAAAAAAATGAAATGAAGTCTTTGAGTTTTACGTCTCACGTTTATGCCGGTTAGGCTAAAGGAGACGGTGATGATGAGAAATGAATGCAACGGTGGAATGAATAAAGTGGGAAGAAACGGGACTACCCTGAGAAAACCCACACACATGCTGTTTGCCCACCACAAGGTTCACTTGGCACAAGCTGGGATCGAACCAAGGACCCCAATCACCAGAGGTGAACGCTCTACCACTGAGCTACCGCGGCCCTTGATATGCAAGAAGAATCTGCGAGTTTCCCCATCTCCTTTTAATGCAATTCTTTTTCATTTTTATTTGTGTAACCAGTTGAAATGTCCGTTCTTTGCACGAGGAGAAAACATTTATGGTAAGTACTTGAACTTCTTACCCTCTTCTGATAGATATTTCAATCAAAGTATAATGATACAAATTCATAATGGCACCCCTTCTAACCACCATCACTCACGGTGATGGGGCCTGAACTTGAGCTTAAAAGCCATCAGAAATGTCATTATTTATCTCAGTAACCACGAAAACTATGAATCGCACACTACTATCGGTTGTTTTCAATTATTTGTACTTTCGAACCCTTTTCCCATGGCTAACCTCTCCATGCGGATGAGGGATGAATGTGTACTTAAACGGCATCAACTGTATTACTATTCATCTCAACGACCCCAAAAACTATAGATTGCATAATAATATCGTTTGTTTTCGATTATTTTTACATGTCACTTCTTTTCCAAACCACAGATGCCATTACGCAAACATTCGACCGTGTTTACGTTTTTGTGTATTTAAAATGCCTCCGCCGATTAAAAATCCTACCTACAGTGACATATGCGCTGTGATTCGTTTTCTTAGTGCTAAAGGCGTGATGGAGGCTGAAATTCATCGCCCAGGCTCGTATTTAGGTAAGTGCTATTCTGTGCTCGAGCACAGGGTGGCAAAATTTTGGATATTTTAAAATTCACAATAAATTAATACTTAAAACTAGCAACCCACAGAGTCCCGCGCAAAATATCTTCACGTGTTTCGTTTTATTTGCTCTAATTACAGTTGTTACTAATTAGCTCGCTTATCTGATTATTTTTAAGAAGTCATCCTCTTCCACTCCCCACTCCAGGGGTGAGGGTGAACTTGGACTTCATGAAAACTGATACCGTTAAACTCTGCGACCTCGAAAACTATGAATTCAACACTAATATCTGTCATTTTCGATTATTTTTAAAATCTCGCCCCCTTTCTGGGGAGTGGAGCATGACCTTGAATTCTATTAAAACTGTCACTATTTATCTCAGCGATCCCAAAAACTATGAATTCAACTCTCATGTAGTCGTTTCCAAAGGGAAGGGGCGGCAAATTATTTAGAGCACAGGGGCGCACAATATATAAATACAGGCCTGTCATCGCCAGATTAGTGACCTGTATGGAGAAACCATTCTGAGCGATGGAATGGTATGGAAATGGGTTAAAGGTTTTAAAGATGGCATACGAATGTTCATAATGAGGAACGAAGTGGGCGAACTTCTGTCATCATTGAAGACTTGGTGCAGAAAGTTGACAAAAAAGTGAAAGAGAACAGACGCTTTACGATTTTGTCGTTATCTCATAAGTTTCCTCAAGTTTTAAGATGAATTTGGGTGGTCTGCGCTACGATGGTGATGATAAAATCAAAATGGCCGTGTTGCGGTGGTTGTGAAATTAGGCAGCAGATTTCTATGAGGATGGTATTCTAAAGCTTGTTGTACGATACGATAAGTGTCTAAATATTAGTGGAAACTATGTACACGTTTTCATGTAACAATAAAATTGTTACGAAAACTATATTTGTTTTTTATATTTACTTATTTGTTTCAAAACGGTGCTTACTTTAAAAAACACGCCTCTTATATGAAAAACAAACAGTTCAGTAGCAGATTGTTCTATTGTACTTTCATATTTTCTAACAGTGACACCTACTCAGAGCCGTAGCTATGGGTGAGAATGGGCGACCGGAGCCGTCGCTCCGAGCGCTGATAACACGAGGGCGCCGAGCGAGCATCCAGAAAAAAAAGGTGTTGGAAAAGAGTAAACGACGCTCCCCCCCCCCTCCGTAAAAGTATTCGCACCCTATTAAATCAATATTGTTGTCGCTTTCGAAAATAATGTATTTGGTAAACATTTAAATACAAACATTAAAATATTCTTCAGCTGCATCAATCAATATTGAGAAACTCGCAAAGACCCATTCTAAATTTACGTTACATTTCACTTTTTTTTTTTTTTTTTTTTTTTACTTTTAAAAAATCGAAATTAAAATGCTATTTAGGTCACGTACAGAATAAAATTACAATACAAAGGGTTACAATTATTACCGTAAATTAATGCTGTCACCCACTTCGAATATTTTAAAAGCACATAGCTTTTAATGTATTGAAATTTAACTTGTTATCGATTGTATGAAACGTAAATAAGTTGTACTGTAAATTTCCATAACTCTTCTCCAAGTGGATATGTATTCCAACAGGCCTGCAACCAGAGGGGGCGAACAGGGCCTGCCCCCCTAAACTTTTCGTGGCCTTTCCAGACCTTAACACAAAATGCCATTATTAATACAAAAAACACAATTTAGCTATTTTTAAGAGAATTTTTAATGACTTGACCCCCCCCTAACATAATCATGGCTCCCCCAAATCTTTGTATACGAACTAAAGGCAGTTTTATCAAGTTTAACGAAAAGTTCGAAATAAGCCTGTTTAAAACAACTCATTTGTAAAAGGATACATAATGATCGCTTTTAGCTGTTGCAATGGTCTGTCCAAGCAGCTTGATAAAAATTCAGAGCGTAGCATAACAACAAAAGCTGCTTCTCTTATATGTAAAAATTCTACTTCACCCCTGCCGCCGAAATCAATCTCTAGCTACGGCTCTGCACATACTCTTAACACTGGCAGCTAATAATATCTGTAATACTTTTTAATGTATAGCAAATAAACTCACAGTAACGTCTTCCTTCCAAATGGCGAAAGTCTGTCCGCCAACAGTGAGAACCACGTCTTTTGCCGATGGACATCTGCTAATATGTGTTATCATCCCGTCATGGGCCTGAATATTGTGCAGGATCTTAAACGCTGAAAGTAATAGTAGGTTAATTAATTTTCGTAGTAAGACTTATTTTTCAACGAAGATATTTAATGAATACAGGATACTTTACATAATTCTTTTATCATTATGATTTCACTTTCCTGCAAATGAAAGTAACAAAAGAATCAGTATTCAGTAACATAACGATTTATTCGATGAAAGAACAGCATTAGGTACAAAGGTTTCAGTTTAACGTCACACGATTATGCCCTTTACGCTTAAAATAGGTGAATGATAATGGAAAAATTGGTGCAATGAGATTGTGGGAGGAAACATGAGTACTCCGAGAAAACTCACGTACATGATGTTGGTCAAGGATTGAATTAGGGACATCACACACCAGAGATAAGCGCTCTCTACTAAGTCATCGTGCCCCTCATAATGTGAGATACGAGGTTGATCAGAAAGTAAGCTTACAAAGCCTGCAGTCAAACTTGTACGAATTATTTCATACAACCAATAAAGCCAGCAGCTAGTACATACATTAGGTTATTTTTGGACATAGTCTCAATATCGGTTGAGGCACCTGTCGCATTGTGGGATGAGTTTGAAGATTCCCTCCTGTAAAAGTCCTGTCCCTGCATGGTCAGCCACGTTGTAACGAACTGTTTCATCTCCTCGTGTGAAGCGAAGAGCCGGCCTCTTAGGTGCTCCTTCAAGTGCGGGAACAGGTGAAAGTCGCTTGCAGCGACTTTCGGGCTGTAGAGAGGGCGTTCGATGATGTCCCAGCGAAACTGCTTCAACGGTGCTCCTTGCCGGTGACGCTTTCTCTAGCAGCCCAAGCTTTCAACACTATTCTGCGACATGCTTACGAGACATTACAGTCTTTCAGTAAACCTCTACTAGCTGGCGGTGAAGTTCAGTCGCGGTTACATGTTTCGCCCACAGAAATCGAATAACTGAGTGGATTTCTCCGCGACATCAGTTTTCCAAACAAGTCGCCATTTGTGTTTACATAGAACTAGCGTTGTAGGTGTCGGGTGGCCTAAACTCTGCACAGTTAACAACTCCATGTATTAAAATTACCGCACACTCCTCAATCCTCTATAACAGACGAAACTTCAGAAATATTGGCCTTGTAACCTTAGTTTCTGATCCTTCCTCGTAGTATAGCTTATTGGGTGATGGAGAGCATAAGAGGAGATTTTCTTCCAAGTTTCCTTTACTTACGAACAGTTGTCAATTCCATGTATTAAAATTACCACCCACTCCTCATTTCTCTATAACAGACGAAACTTCAGAAATATTGGCCTTGTAACCTTAGTTTCTGATCCTTCCTCGTAGTATAGCTTATTGGGTGATGGAGAGCATAGGGCAGATTTTCTTCCAAGTTTCCTTTACTTACGAACAGTTGTCAATTCCATGTATTAAAATTGCCACCCACTCCTCATTTCTCTATAACAGACGAAACTCCAGAAATATCGGCCTTGTAACCTTAGTTTCTGATCCTTCCTCGTAGTATAGCTTATTGGGTGATGGAAAGCATAGGGCAGATTTTCTTCCAAGTTTCCTTTACTTACGAACAGTTGTCAATTCCATGCAGGGTTTGCCCAAGTGGGCCCAGCCCGAAAAAACCCACCGGGTTTTTTCGGGTTGGACCCACCTGAAAAAACCCACCTTAAAACCCACCTGGGTTTTTGAGCTTTTTGTTAATATATTATTGCTACAACTAAGTTGATCACATTGAAAGTGATTTTTATCAAATTTTGGACTTTCCTCGGGTGAATTAAATGCTTTCACGTTAACATATACAACAACATTCTACATAAGACCTTTATAAAGTTCTGAATGTACTGAATAAATGAAAAAACTTTACCTTAGCTTGAGATAATTATACAACAAATCAATGTATTGATTATGCTTATAGCCTATTTGAAAAAATGCAATTTTATATTTTAGAAAATACTTTCCGTAAATAGTGTGCTCGCCGACTCGGCTATACCGAGGGACGTTATCCCTCATAAAGGACACCGGGACACATTGTCACAATTTTCACGTTTTATTTTCTTGTGATGCTCATCTAAGGCCGAAAATTATAATTTTTAGTATACAAATACTTTATTATCTTGTGCATAATATATATTTCTCTGTCCAATGTAACTCGCTCTGAACTGGACTTATGTACTATGTTTTATGGCCAATACAGTTGTGACAATGTACCCTATATGCGGGGTAAGTTGTCACAATATACGGGGCAAATTGTCACATATTATTCTAGTGGCACTTTCCAGAAATTGGTAGATATTATTAATGCAACTATTACTAGTGCAAAAAGACTGTAAATGTTACCAGCATTAAATACTTAGCGTCTGAAAGAGAATCAAAACATAATTAAATGAAAGGGGAAACTATTAGTTAAATAGGTAAAAAATAGGGGGACCTTGTGATTGTTGAATCAATATTGAACCACTCTTAAAATTGTCATATATGCCTTGGGCTCCATAGCTTATATTTTCTCAACCTAAAAGATTTATTGTTACATCAAGCTTTGTAGGAAAACCAAAACGGCCGTGAAAACAGAACTAACTCATAGCTAAGAAATCAAAACTACAAACTGAAAGATCATAACAAAATGACGAAATTATCAAATCATAGCCTACTTCTCCAATAAGCCAACACAAAATTAACCAATTGCATTTAAGTTGTTTCTGATTGTAGTTTATGAATTGCAAAGAATTCCTCTGATAGGACTACTGTATAGCTAGAAGAGGAGTAAATATTATTACGAAGTTTAGTTGCGTTTTATTAGTACGCACCGCAAACTAATTTGAAAATGTTTATCCTTTTGCTTCTACAAAGTACCATATCGGAAAGTTATCTTCAGAGTCACAGTTAATACACACGTAAAACAAGTTCTGCTTCCCTCAGTTTTCGTAGGCCGATTCCGTACATCGAATGCACTGAATCCACTTCTCGCTACATGTACTCGTACTGTATGGATCGCCATAAACTGAACACAATGTATCGTCGTCCTCTGAGGAAGAATCGTAATCTTCTTTGGACCTTCGTTGACATTGTTTATAGGTGCGAAACTGTTTCCTTGGGGAGTTCTTATAGCAAAATCACCATGTCTTTTCAGAAATACCGGATACCAGTCTGGGCCAGCAACGGCCTTTTCATTCCACAACTATGGCCACTTCAATCCTAGCGCTTTTGCATAGTTGTAAGCCAAATCGTGAACCTCTTTTGTAGTGAGTCCAAATTATATGTGCGAAACTTGTTTTGGTATGATACTAGTAGTTCTTCCTAGTATTACGAAGAGTAACCTAATGTAAATGAGCATTGGCCGAACTGTAGTTCGTCATCTGTAACACGTGCACAGAATCTTACCAATGTTCTGTAGTGGACATGAAATTCTTTAGCAGCTTTAGACCTACGTATTGATATGGGGTTATTTCTTTTCATAGCTCTTGCTGCAACCAGCAGATCTTCCATTGGTGGTGCTTTCCTCTCTGTCTTTCTTTAGTATATTCTCACTGTCTGCGAAACAGAGTGGGGCACATTGTCACAGTGACAACATGCCCCGTCTTATTTGTGACAACTTGCCCCACGCGTCGCCATTACTCTTTTTACAAAATATATATATCAAACGACAAGAGGCTAAGCGGTTAGCGTACGCGCCTTTGGCGTGGGAGTCCCGGGTTCGATTCCCGGCGGGAGCTCATGTGGTTCGGATTCCACGTTAATCAGTAGGTCCACGTCTCATATAGCCTCGCTACTGAAAGGGACGCTACAGTAAACTATAATCAACTCAACTCAAACGACAAGATTAGGCGCATTCAAAGTAGCACAATATGAAGCTCTATTTGTAACCTACATAACACACACAAAAATATTGGCTTCTACCGCTTTCACGAACACACAAAAGAGCAATTCCAGGACTCGGAAAATTTACATTTCGGGACTGAAAACACACAAAGTTCAACTGACGCAGCACTGTTGTTCCCGCGCATCTCCAAACGAGTACAGTTAGTAGTGACATCTAGTAAGTAAACAAGAAAGCAGCACCGGCGCGCTAATGTTTTCGCTTTTTTTCAGAATTGCTATTCTGACAACGTGCCCCTTGTGACAATGTGCCCCGGTCTCCCGTACGTTTGACGAGTTTAAAGCCATATGTGCCGATACTACCGGTAAATATGTAGTACATTAGTAAAACTATTAGTATTATTTCTTACCTTTGATGGTAGCACAAGTATTCTTCAGTAAACTTTAGTTTTCCAACAATAACAGTTCAGTTCAGTTATTTATTGGTATTCTTCAAATAAGCATTCATTAGGATCAACACCAACAATAGCGTAAAAAAATTTGTCCAATTTAAGAAGCTTAATGCTCAGAGTTCCGAAAACTACGTAACACTTACTACTTCAAGTGCTGAATTCAAACTTCCGTACTAGTGGAAGTTTCGATGTACAGTAAAGAAAGCTCCATTTTTGAGGGGGGGGGAAATGTCGCGAAAGAAATGCTCGGGAAATTCCCGCAATTGAACGCACAAAGCATCGGAACTGAATACTTCAACAATAAAACTATTTTATTTTACGCTGGAAGATAAAATATAAATTATATCTTTGTTAATTGTCTAAATTAATTTTCTGGAAAGAAACGTCTTGCAGCAAATGCTCGGGAATTTCACCTAATTGAACGCACAAAATATCGAAAGTGACTTTCAAATAAAACCATTTATTTTACGCTGTTAAATTAATATATTTGGCGTTCATATTTGGCAAACGTCACTGAGGCTTCTGGGATGATTCAATCTACATTTGTTCGTTCGTCTGCCTGTACCACACATACTACAGGGTACCATCTTCCTTGTTTTAAGTTTAAATTTCCAGGGTACAAGCACGAGACACACTAAATTTCCAGTATAGATTTTGGCGGTATACCAACGTACAATTTCAAAATGGTGACTTAAAAAAAAAATAGCGGGTATCCACGCTACAAAGTGCAATTTCGGTCTTTTAAGTTGAAATTTTTTAGAATATAAGCACGATACACTCTAAATTAGATGTATATATTTTGGCGGCGATCTAACGTAAAATTTCAAAATGGCGGCCAATTTTTCAAAACAGCAGTGAATACAAAATTGTTGCAAGGTGTGACAATGATAATCTTGAAATATAAATCAAATTTTAACGCTTTTACCCCAAAGACATTGAGATATTTCGAAAAAACCCAATTAAACCCGAAAAAACCCGATTAAACCCGAAAATACCCGAAAAAACCCACATGGGTTGGGCTTTTAAAAAAAAAACCGGGTTTTTTCAAACCCTGATTCCATGTATTAAAATTACCACCCACTCCTCATTTCTCTATAACAGACGAAACTTCAGAAATATTGGCCTTGTAACCTTAGTTTCTGATCATTCCTCGTAGTATAGCTTATTGGGTGATGGAGAGCATAGGGCAGATTTTCTTCCAAGTTTCCTTTACTTACGAACAGTTGTCAACTCCATGTATTAAAATTACCACCCACTCCTCATTTCTCTATAACAGACGAAACTTCAGAAATATTGGCCTTGTAACCTTAGTTTCTGATCCTCCCTCGTACATCCAGCAACTAACTGAAATTAGTTACTGCCATTGAACTGTTGTTTACCCTAGATATGAAATGGCCTGGATATACACCGCAAATGTGAAGATTAATTTCTTTACGGGGTCCATCAGGTTGTTTAGAACTATAGTCCATAACACAGCATACAGTACTGGAATTTCTGGTCTTCTAAATGGACAGAAATAATCTAAAGAGCGTTATCGGATTAGGTAGGAGTCCATTTCTTACGTATCATTACATCAACTGATTTTCACTTACTCTTATCCTCCACAGCAGTAGTTCCCAACCAGTAAGCCCCCAGATAGCAAAAATGACTTGCAACAAACCTGCAGCAGATTTGAAATTCAAGTCTGGCAAACTTGCAGCAGACTTGTGATGCAACTCTGCAAGTTTGATGCAAGTTTAATGCAAAATTCCTAGTTGACACTCTTCGAACTTGCAGCACGCCTTCAGTGTAAGTGTATAGTAAGTTTGCAAAGCAAGTTTCTGCAAGGGGTTTACTTACACAGCAAGCCTACTGCAAGTTTCCACTTGCACTGCAAGTAAACAGCAAATCGGCAGCAAGTTAGTGCAGGTTTAACGCTAGACTCTGCCAGGATACCACTTGTACTGCAAGTTTAGAGCAAGTTTGTAGTAAGTCTTCTGCAAGTATATACTTGCATTGCAATTCTACAGCAGGTCTTCAGCAAGTGGGCGTAGTAAGTCTTCTGCAGGTATATACTTGCATTGCATTGCATGCCTTTTACAAACCGAACATTTACTGTATACGAACAATCTCACAGTATATTTTTCTCAACAACTTTGTCAAACAATACACGTTTAAAATATAAATTATCTCTAGATACTGGATACTTACGTAATTATCTTAATTATCCACTTGTTTCAATGCTTCACACACTTCGCACCTACTACAAATGGCGGCCTGACGGGGAGATTTCTAAGATTAGACTTTTGCGCCACCTGTTGGTACAAACTAGAATTGACACACTTGCTACAAAGTAGCAGCAAGCCTCCGAGGCAAGTAAAATCTAGCAAGTAAAATCAAATTACGACATTGGCGGGTAACTCTTTCAAAACATCTGCAGCAGGTGTACAGTGCACGAAAAGTCTAGCAAGTTAAAATCAAATATAGTGAAAGACTTGCTGGAAACCAACATGCTATTAGGGAAGCGTGGGGGGAAATAAATATATAAAATAAAGAGAATGAAATACATTATTTGAATCGAGCTCGCGGTATCGTAATGTCACCGAAACTCGTCCGAGACTACGTCACGAAGGAAGGAAAAAATGAAATAGAATCTTTAAGTTTTACGTCCAACGCTTACGCCGGCTACGCTAAAGGAGACGGTGATGATGACAAACGAATTGACATCGTGGAATGAAGAAAGTATGAGGAAACGGAAAAACTCCGAGAAAACCCACACACATGGTGTTTGCCTACCACAAAGCTCAGTTGGCGCGAGCTGGATACGTCACGGAGGAGGACAAGACGATCGAAGCCAGTTTGCACCTAAAGGTAAACATAGACATTCTAGATTGGTAATTTTTCGTCTTTTTTTTTTTTTTTTTTTTTTTTTTTTTGTAATAACTGGTTAAATCAGAAGCGATAAGATAAAGAAAATACAACTGCATTATGAAGATACAAAGTATTTCATGTTTGAGTTAAACACTGGACATTAAATATAGTTAAATAATCGTAGACATAAAACTTCATTTTTCCTGAAATAAGAATTGAAGCTTTGCTGGTGGCATAATGAATATAATTGTTCTTGGGCAATTAGCCAGGTGGATTCCACGTCATCCAATGTTTCCAGAACTCACAACATTGTTCTCGTCATCAGGGTAAGGTATAAGAAACCAAAAACAGAAGCCTTTTATTATACAGGGTCTTTCAAAAGAACACCGACAACGTTCGGGAGGTGATTCCTTACACTAAGATAAAACGAAAAGTATAGACCAACCTGAGTGCACAAATGCTTCCTTTTGGAATAACAGGCTGCCGAAAACATGAAAAAAATGAAATTTAAAGGTCCTTAGCTGCAAAACTATAGGACTTACCTTAGTCGGGTCAAGACTTCACTTAGGAACTAGTACATGTACCCAAATATCCATGTTTCAGAATCTTGCGGTGCTTCCGGAACAATTTTTATAGAGGTTGTTGGTGAGTACTTCAAATTATATGTCCGTAGCCAAACTCCCTCCATAAAAATCGTTGGCTAAGTACCTTAGGATTCTGAAACATGGATTTTTGGATAGGGCACATACTAGCTCCTAAGTGAAGTCTCGGCCCGACTACGGTAGGTCACATAGTTTTGGAACTATGGGCAATGAAAGGTAATTTTTTCATGTCTTCGGCAGCCTGTTACTCCGAAAGGAAGCATTTGTGCACCCAGGTTGGTCTATACTTTTTGTCTTATCTTGGTGTCAGGAATCACCTCCCAAACGTTGTCGGTGTTGTTTTGAAGCACCCTGTATAAGTGCTGGCAGGAAGGGGACGGAGTCTTTCATACTTTATCCTGAAGACAAGAACAATGTTGTCAATTCTCGAAACGTTGGACGACGTGGAATTCACTAGCTGATTGCCAGAGAACAAATAAAAACTAAACCTACCTTAGTACGCGGTACTGCGTTTCCTTATTAGTTCATTTTCCTCTATATTTCAACCCTCTTGAGGGTCTTCAACAAGAGCATATTTTTCTTTCTAGCTGGATAGCACTAATTTGGTGTTGTGTACTATTTTCTTGTTATGTAAACGAGAACAGGCCCCAAATACGGCGAAGAACACTTTAAATTCTTAACCCTTCAAGGATGGTATTGTGCCAATGCACCAAGAAATTGAGGTAGTTGCATCAGATAATTTTGTTCTTTTTCTCCTTTACAGAACAAGAAAACAGCACAGGATGCGAAATTAGTGTTTTCCAGTTAACAAAAAAATATTTTAACAAATCGCGTTCAAGACCCTCCAGAGGGTTGAAATATAGAGCAAAATTAATTCATAAAGAAAACAAGTACTAGGCACTAAGGTAGGTTTAGTTTGATTTGATTTGATTTGATTTTCAGTTTAGCGTCACTTTCAGCAATGAGGCTACATGAGACGCGAACCTACAGCTTAACGTGGGATCCGAGCCACAGGAGCCCCCGCTAGGAATCGAACTCGGATTTCCGGCGCTAGAGGCGCGTATTCTATCCATATAGGCACGAATGAGCTTTTAGGTTTAGTTTTTATCTGAAAAACGTACCCTCTATTAGCATCTATTAGTAATCATACTTTTTTTCTCTTCTTAGTTTTTTACATCGTCCACAAGACAAACGGGAATATGTTTTATCTTATTCGTTACTTGAAACCACTAAGTTTGTAGATACGAACTGCAATAAGTAACTGAACGCACCAGATCTCCAGCATATACTCCAACATAATTAATACTACTATATTTCTTAAAATCTTTATTTTCTACAATGAATATAGTGACATCTAAACAGAGGAACAGAGTGGCACATCTTAAATTCGATTTCCGTATTGGGCTCTCAACTATAAGACCACGTGTTGGCAGATTCAGTGGAAAACACCAAGGACATACTTATGTTAATTGGATTTGATTTGATTTTAGTTTAACGTCACTTTCAACAGTGACGCTATTTGAGACGTGGAACTACACTTTAACGTAGGATCCGAACTACATGAGCTCTCGCCGGAAATCGAACCAGGATCTCCCACACCAGAGGCTCATACGCTAACCGCTTAACCACGAGGAAGCTCTCACATTAATTTGAACGGAAGGATTTTTTAAAGAAAATAATACATATAATTTTAATCAGATTTCCATCAATTGTAGCCTTCTTCAACCCTCCCTTTCTTTGCCCACCCCCTCCTATACCCTCTAGTACCTAGTATATAAAAGCTGCAGCTATAGAAAACATGTTTTATAACAGGCAATATGAACGAAAAAAAAGTATTTCGATATTTCTAACTTACGTTCTTTGTTCCACTTCTCTATGGAATCAGTTATGGATGGTTTCCAAGTAACAAGTGAAACGTAACCATCAATAGACCCAAGATAAATAGTACGGTCCATGTCAATTTCAATATTCTGTTCCACTAAAAGTGAACAAAAAGAGAAACAATTCGGAGATTAATGAACAAGATAAATTTTAAGCCGAGCAAACTAGGAATAAACCTGAAGGTTCTAATTAAAACTGCTTACCAGTAAATAAAATTCTACTGCACAATAATATTAGGACTTAATGGAAAAAATCTCCAAAATGAAATGAAATCTTTCAATTTAACGTTCCACGATTAAGTCCTTTAGGTTAAGGGAAATTATGATTAAAGCAAATGAATGATAATGGAAGAATTGGTGGAATCCCACACACCAGAGGTAAGCGTTTCTACCACTGAACTACCGTGCCCCCTAAACTTTTTCAAAGACATAGGGCCTACACCAACTGATAGAGGGGGCAATGTGGCTGTGTGGTAAAACGCTTACTTCTGGTGCGTGGGGTCCTTGGCTAGATACACGGCCAAGTAACCTTGTGGCCAACAACATCGTGTCCGTGGGTTTTCTCGGGTACTCCAGTTTCCTCCCATATTCTCATTCCACCAATTGTGTCATCATCATTCACTTGTTTTAATCATCATCTTCCTTAGCCTAACAAATTGAACAAACTTGGTTTGGAAAATATTTTAGCCTTACATATTAGTTTAACAAATTTAGTTTGGAAAATATCTAGCATAGAATAAAAATTATTAATAATAGAACAATAGAATAAAATAATTCCAGAGTAGAAGCGTTAGAAACAAATGTGTTACGGTATAATCATAGTGACTTTGGAGACATTTGTCGATTTCAGCTATTGTCCTTGACGGATCTCAATCAACTTTCAAAGATTATCAGTTCCGTTACATCGGTCAAGTGTTTTATGAAAGATCATAACTTCACGGAGAGAGGAAACCCATCAAATTAAAACCTTCAACTTTGCTTTTATTTCATCAGTGACCAGAGGCGCCGAAACCGGGGGGAAAGGGGGGCAGCTGCCCCTTCCCCCTGAAATTTTCATGAAGGGCAAGATACTAGTTTTGCCCCTCCACTTTCAGACTGTAAAAACATCACACAAGAATGATTAAATGAATTATTTTTTTAAAAAAATGATAATATGAAGAAAATTCTCTATTCCAGATTCATCTTTCTCTTTGAAACAAGAGACCAGGCAGTTTTTCTGACCTCATGTTAGACAGAAAGATTTAGGAAAAAGAACTGAAAAGTCTATATCCATTTGTGTACATTCTCAAAACACTGCAAATTCTTTAAGAATGGTTGTTTAAATAATCGTTAAGTCGGTAATATGAAACGAGTCGTCGAGCAAGATTTTAAAATTTAAAAAAGATTGTAACGATTATTAACTGATTATTCTTACACTTTACATTTAGCCCACAGTTCGTGTAGATTTTAAAATATGTCAACACGATTTAATTACTCTAAATCAAACACTTCATTCATATCTCTATTACCTTTTTTTCTTCTTCTCGCAACTCCATTAATAACAATCTTCTTTTTCGGTCGTCATAGCAACCTTTAAACAACTATTTACTGTTACGGTAACCAGGAGTACAGTTTATATATTTAAAACAACATAGATTTTCAGCTACTAACATTAAATCTTATTTCTTTTATTTTTAGAATCAACAACATATTATCTCTTTTTTCTTCTTCTTCTACTCAACAGATTGTGTACTTTTACGCACCGTTCCACAAAATCAAGATACGAAAATAGAAGTAATTTATCGCATAGATATACAATATCGTTGTAAGATAATAGTCTAAATGCGTAACAGGACATTTAAATATATATATTTTCTATAAATTTAAATTATTCTTACAACAATATTCAGAGTGCAGTGAGGAAAAAATATACCCCTTGTGAGCACCAACGAATGACAGTATTTACGACGTTCTTGCTTGAAGAGGGAACAGGGTAGAGACACGTTCACAAACGTCAGCAAGGATACTTCCGACAGGTTTTGTAGAAGTATTCTCGGAGAACTACAAAAATACTGAGAATGTGATGAAAATAGGAACATATATTTTATACTTTCAAATTTTGCTTCAAGAGAACATTAAACACTCAGAAATTAAGTTCAAAAACTCTTTACTCGAATTAAATGTTTATCTAAGGTATTCACTAATATCTTACTTGTCAAACAAAAACTCCTTCTTCTATTTGAACGAGGAATTCGGACATAAACAATATTTTCCAGATCCACCTCATACGTTAAAGCATTCTGAATGGAGATGGCCGATATACTTCTAAGAAGATCATCTGATCGCTTTTCATACAGCTGAAAAAGTAATTAAGTAATATGGCATTACGCTGCATATCGTATTTATTACAATCTGTTTAGATACAAAAAGGTTTTCCAATAAATTACACTATTTCTTTCGTTACGAAAGTTCTCACATTCAAATTTTGTTTGTTCATAAAGAAGAAGAAAACACACGGATTACAGGGTGTGCCCAAATGTGCTCAGCAAAACAAACAAACAAAAAAAAAAAAAAAAAAAAGTATTGGATCCATTTGGGAAAAAAACAACCTCATCCGGATTTTCGAGCTTTTAATTAGTGTATTATTGCTAAAACCAACAGCATCACATTGGATTTTGTGTACGAGATTTTGGACTTCTGGGCAAATTAGATAATTCCACATATTATTAAGATATACTACGTACAATCTTCTGATATAAATAAAATAAAGAGTTTGTTTGTGTGTCTGTTTGTGTGCGGCCTGGGGACCAGACGAGTGTACCGAGAGTTACCAAATTTTGGTCACGAGTACCTTGGTAGACCCCAGACCAAGACGAAGAGTTTATATCAAAATTCGAACCAGGGGAAGTGGAGGCGTTTACCGGAACATTTAAAAGTAGTAGAAAATGACCGATATTATATCAACTCCATAGCTTTGCGGTCGCTGAGATCAATGGTGACACTTCCATTAGCAGTGACTTTCAAATTTAGCTACCATTGTATGCGGGCCGGGAGTCACCTGCCGGGGAGGGTTACCGAGACACGTAAGAATAATCCAAAATGACCGATATTAGTCAAATCCTTAGTTTTCTCGGTCGCTGAAATGAATGGTGATACTCCCACAGGCGTTGACTTCCAACTACAGCCCCCATCGCCTGGGGGTCAGGGGCGTTTTCTTTTCTTTTTTTTTTTTCAAAATTCGAACCAGAGAGCCTCAGGCGGCGTTTACCGGGATACGTAAAAGTAGTAGAAAATGACCTATATTTTTTTCCTTTCGCTGTTTAGTTTGTTTACATAGATATTTTATCTGACCCATGCGACGAATGGGTATTTCAGCTGGTATTTAATAAGACTATTCTTAGATCATCGTGAAATTCTGAACACACAGAATAAATAAAAAAAATACTCGTCTTAATTTTAAATTACATACACAATTTTACATTTAAAGAAATGTAAATCGAAAGTCAATAATGAAATTCCGATAACACAGCGGCCTAAGAATGTAGAAATTGTCGATTTGAACAAGGGAAGGCGGGCCGGTAGCTCAGTGGAAGAGCACTTATCTTTGGTGCGTGGGGTCCCTGGTTCGATACTCGGCCAAATAAGTATATAATGAATAACATCGTGTCCGTGAGTTTTCTCGTGGTACACTTGTCTCCTCTCACATTCTCATTCCGCCATTCTTCCACCAAAATTCATTTCCCTTAATCATCCGTCTTCCTTAGCCTAATCGTGGGACGTTAAGGGGCCTTATCACCGCGAAAGTAAAATATCACTAATTTTACAGTAATTATCTAATAACTTCAAGTAAATAAAAGATAATCGAAATGTGGAACAAGAGCGCCCTAGACAATATTATTTTGCATGAGGTACCGTTATTACGAGTCACCTAGTAGCTTCCCGTTTGCAGCCATTTAGAAACGCGAAAATAAATTCCGATTTTCAAAATGGCTGGAAATCAAAAGCAGATAAGTGAATCGTGATAACGGTATCTCATGTAAAATATTGTCTAGGGTGCTCTTGTTCCACATTTCGATTATCTTTTATATATTTAAAGATATCACATGATTACTGTAAAATTAGCGGAATTTTAGTTTCGCCGTGATGGGGTCTCTTAAATAGAAAGAAATAAGTAAGTCCTTTACCGGAGATATTGGATCCACAACTGGATTCAAGATAATCCAGCCAGCATTACTGTTATCTCCCATTCCATATTTCTTTTCTTTTTTTTTTTTTTTTTTTAATGAACTTTACAATTGTATTAGAATGGAGAAAATATATTCTTACCTGATAATTGGGTCTGAAAATCCCAATTAATTCATCGAATGGATTCCGATTGATTTGAAATTTGCGTCTCTTCTCTAGCTTTTTAACTCTCTTCTGGAGCACATGTTCTTCTGATATCAGTTCAGGTAAACTTATAAGCAGATCCCATAAGAGAATGGTTCCATCGAAACTTGATGTTAAGAATTGTGCACTAGCAAATGGTTGCTGAACAGATTCTACGTGGCCCAAATTAGTTACCTTAAAAAAAAAAATCAAAATCAAAACACTATAAAACACAGAACTAAATTACAAATTGTTCCGATTCATACTCTTTTTGTTATTATTGAGCTGAGCGAGCGAAGCTCTTATACTCGGGTTAGCCGTTTGGTTGTCCGCAAACTCCTCCTAGACCGTTTGGCCGATCTCAACCAAACTTAGCACGCTGATAGAGTATGTCGTGCTAAGTGACAACATAGGTCGAAATCAAAAATCCGATGTACCATCGAGGAATAATGACCGAAAAACGCTTCCTCCTAGACCGTTTGGCCGATCTCAACCAAACTTAGCACGCTGATAGAGTATGTCGTGCTGAGTGAGAACATAGGTCGAAATCAAAAATCCAATGTACCATCGAGGAATAATCACCGATAAACGCTTCCATAGACTTAACATGGGGAAAAAGTTTTCACGTGATTTTTTGTCAACAATTAAAATCTGCGCGTGATTTTCAAAAATTCAGCGTAAAAATTTACAATTTTAATCACAATTTAAAAACAAATTAACGATTTTTTAAACTTTTTTTAGCCGGAACAAAAGGTCAAGACGAAGAATTGTGCGATTGTTATGAAAAATACTGATTGTTTTAAAAAGTCAGAATAAACTGATTACGTTGCTTAAGCTCGCTCAGCTCATTTCATTGCAATCGAGTATATCCATTGCATTCCTAGTTATTACTAGATTTTCAACGAACTTAAAAATTCGATACTGAATTCTCTACGTCTGTCTGTGTGTCTGTCTATCTGTTATTTGCCATTTTTTTTTTTTTCAATTTTGAGCCCTCCATTCGACAGAGCATCAAAAACTATCTGAGAAAGTGGTGGAATTTTTCACGTCACTCTTATCAATTCGGAAATATTGGTCAAAAAATGACCAATTTCTAGATATTTAACGAGCCATAGCTCGGAAACCATAAGCTGTAGAGAGATGATATTAGTGTTGATCAATACCTAGGAGGATGGTGAATATTTTGGTACTAAATAGTAACCGCTGGACACTGTCCAACTAGCCACTGGTTTGGCCAGTGGCCAATTGGCCATGGCTACTAGTTAATATCGGTATCAAAATGTTTACCGTTTTCTTAGGTATTGATTGACACAAATATCATCTCTCTATGATTTACCGTTCACAAAATATTGGCCAAAAAATAGTTACGATTTCGGGAGATTTAAGGAGCCATATCTCGAGAACCGTAAGTAATAGAGAGATCATATTGGTGTTTATCAATACCTAAGAGGATGGTGAACATTTTAGTACCAAATAGTAACCGGTGGCCGCTTGCCAACTGGCCACCGTCCCCAGATATTGGCCGAAAAAGTTCGAATTTCGGAAGATTTAAGGAGCCATACCTCGGGAACCGTAAGTTATAGAGAGATGATATTTTGCGAGAAACAGAAGAAGCGGAAAAAAGATTTCCTTTTACATATAGGAACAATCACAGCTATCGTTCCCGCTCCATCTCTCCATTCATTTTAAGTTCATTCTGGCAATGCTCTTGGAGCATTCTCAACCGGTTGCGCTCTGGCCTTTGGCCCTCTGTACACTGTAGGTTAAACCCGTGCTTAATTAAGAACCCCAATTCTTTGCATCCTAATAATACACAGCAAAGCACGTTCATATTCACTATCATCATATATTTACTTTTATATTGTCATATCCTGCACGTGGTTACATTTATAAACATCGACATATGCTTTTTATTTATGAACAAACCCACGTGATACTGATGCTCAAAAGAAAGTGTAAAACTCTAAGCACTGCCTCAAATGACATCAGTTTCGACTGGTCAACTCCCTTCTCTTAGCTTGCCTGGAGCTCTGAGAGATACCTAACCTAATCCAAGACTCCTGGCTTGCCTGGAGCTTTGAGGCCTCCTGCCCACTCTGCTTGCCTGGAGCTCTGAAATATTCCTAACCACAAACACCCAGATTGCGTGGATCTTCGTGGTTTTCCTCCCCGCTGAGCTTGCCTGGAACTTTGCGGAACTCCAACCTCTCTACTTGCGGTGGTGAGGTGATTTTGAGTTTAACGTCCCTTTCAGCAGCGAGGCTATATGAGACGTGGACCTACTGATTAACGTGGAATCCGAACCACATGAGCTCCCGCCTCTCTTTACTTGCGTGGAGCACTAAGTATCCTAACCCACCTATACTGAACTTGCCTGGAGCATTGAGGGAACTTAAGTGCTCTCCTAGCTTGCGTGGAACTCTGAAACATTCCTAACCACAAACATCCAGATTGCGTGGAGCTTCGTGGTTTTCCTCTCCGCTGAGCTTGCCTGGAGCACTGAGAATCTTGGCCCATCTCCACTAAGCTTGCCTGGTGCTTTGTTGGCATCCTTCTCTTGGCTGCCTGAGCCTTGATACATGTATTTACCCTAATTACGTACTGGATTTTGTATTGATGTTAATGGACCTGTGTTATATTGTTTTATAACAGAAACTTTTATAACAAAAGGTTGTGGGAGAAAACCGATTCCCATGTGTAAACTCTACCTTAACAAGATAATTTTACAATATCATTAAATCGAAACAATGCAGTTCAATTTGCGATTAAATCGTCACAATAGTTTTAAATCTGGAAATTACCTACACGCTAGCGCCATCTATTGATACCAGCCAGGCAGGTAGCGAAAGTGACGACATTACGCGTAAAGTGATAAATTTTTGTATTATAAATAGAATTAAAAGCAAAGTCGAATTCTATGGCTATAATATCTGTAAAATAAAGGCAAGCAGCTCACTTTTTGTAAGCAGTTTAGGTACATTATGATTGACAGAACCTATCACATTGGAGATTCGTACAGGATAATGCATTCCAAAGAAGGTTAACACTTCAAAACACAAGCCACAAAAACAGATAAACTCGATGATTATAGAAATAAATAATTCACAAAATTAATCTTTCTCTTTTTGGTGTACAAGAACCAGCTTAAATCTTGCATATTATATTACAATTAGTCTAAACATGAAACGGTAACAACGAAACTACACTGTTGGACATAAAAAATACAAACGAAGAAGGAGGCATAAGATTGAATCCACATTTGCACAATACTTAGAGGACTGAAGGGCAATACAATAATTAGTAGTGGCTGAGCTAGAGAATTACAGTTCCGTAGTGGCCGAGCGTTAGCGTGACTTGAAATGTATTTGGATGGTTGAATAATGTCTCGTCGTCAAATGCGGCTACAAGTTAAGCAAATTTCTGCCTTTGATTGCGGGAGAACTGTGACATATTAACACTGTGTAATTGTGGGTTATCCTTCCGCAACATTGGTGTTGGATATCGCCACAGTTATGCAGATATGGACTCGATGGCTTCAGAGAGACAACACATAGACATACAGAATTCAAAAGGCCACGTCACACCACGGAACATGGGAACAAACTTCTCAGCAACTGGCTACGGCGGCTCTGACAATCGTATCCCTAACATTAGCGCAAGAATTTGAAGTTATTATGCAGCGACTTGTGTTCCCGTGAATAATTCGATGTTGTCTGGCGGGGTATGGCAACCATTACTGTTACTCCATATGACAGCATAGCGGAGGGGTGAGTGGCTAGAACGGCGTACGCGAATGTTGCACATGGACTTTCTCTTCTCGGAAGAATCACGATTCTGCCTACAGTATCATGATGTCAACAGGTTGGGTGGGACCACGTCAAAATGTCCTGAAACGCTTGAGTTCTGCATCGCTGCATCGGGGGCATTAAGGTTTGGGGTGCCAATTGTTGGATCCAGTTGTGGTCTCTTTGGAACCCGGAAGTCCTGCATGAAGCCATTTTCCAACGAAACATCGTGCAATGGAATGTGGCACACAACGTCCTACACTTCCTGGATGAACATGATATCCACTCCTTCTTTAGCCTGTTTACGTGATATTTCGCCAATTGAACGTCAGGTTCACAATTGCACGTGTCGCCACGGGCGTCTCTGGCGGGAGGACGCGTCCCCCCCCCCAATATTTTGAAGTACAAAGTATTCAATATTTTATTCTAATTTAATTTATTTACTAACGACAGATTATCATATAAATAATAATAATTATATTTATTTGGAATATAATATTCAGACTGTAAAACGATTGTAATCGAGTTCTTGATATACCTTAGGGAGTCCGTGAAGGTAAGCAGAAAGGTAACAAAGGGAATCGAAGATAATACACAGGTTGGACTAGGTAGTACCATTTAAATCACTTTCTTTGATGCTCCCAAATTTTACATGCCAGAGACGCCAGTGCGTGTCGCATACCAAAGACCTCACCCAGCTATAGCAGATGACCTTAGACAACGTACTACAAACTATGGCTTGCCATTCCCCAGGAGGACATCGAAGGTCTTACCTTATATGCCTCGTCGTTTCGTAATCGCTTACACTTAAGTTATCTGTCTTCAACAATTGGAGTTGAAACCTCTTATTTTTGGTAATGTTTTAATATCCAGCAGTGTAGCTGTCGTTGCTTACAACTATTCAACATTCAATTTTCTGCTTCAAGTGAAGGGTAAGGGAAAAAAGGAAGGAATGTCACAAAACTGCATTTTCGAGAAAACGGCGTTTTTATAATTTAAACCGCGTAAAAAAGAAAAGGGTAGTCAAATCTTTTACCCCTTTTTACATGGACATTTTGACATCTACGCATGCATTGCATATACTGTCAAAGGAATACCAAGAATCACCAACAGATATGACAAAACATCCGATAAAGCACACACATGGACATTCCTTGTTTTTACCCCTTACCCTTCAAGTCATTATAATCACGTTGCACCATAAGCCGCAAGTTCTTCGCAACATCCATTTTTCATAAAGTAGTATTTTTTAAATATCTTTGAACCTACCTTCTGATGTTGAGGAAGCCATTGAAGATCAGATACTCTACGCGTATGTGAAGATTTCACGGTTGTTGTAACGGCAGGGCGTATTTTGGGTACAGTTAGATCTGTTTTATCTGAACATTCATACATGTCTTTCTAGAGAAAAAGAAGAATAACGGGTCAATTTCAAGCTCAAACACAAGTTCAAAAAATTATACAACAACGATTTTCTACCTGTTAAAACTTTCTGCATCGGGATAACAATGAAATGCGTATAGATGTAACTTGCTTAACAATTACTATTAAAATAATAACGATTAACCCTTTTAAGTTCTAGTATCTATTTATAAGCACTAAAGTAGTATCTTCATTATTCGATTAAAAAAGTGGTAATAAAGTATTTTACTTCGGTTTTTTGAGGGGGATTTGTTTTCTCGAGTCTAGAGGCACTGTAGAACACGTTGCGTATGGTTTCACGCCTTTCTGCGTCGAGATATAGGGGGTGATGACGTAATAACTTTAAAAAATATTTTTTGTTTATGTTTATTTTTATTATTTTGGCGGGCTTACTTTTTTACCTAGAAGATTGAATTTTTTTACACACATTCAGTGCACCCTTTAGTATTTTTCAGATTTTTTTCAGATCTCTGTGCTAAAATAGGGGGTCCAGATGGGGCAAAAAGGTAAAAAAAAAAAAAAAAAAAAAAAACGATATTTTTAACAAAAAATCTCTTTTTTCGCGATGATGGAGATATGTGAGTGGTACCATTTGAAAGTCTATTCTATTCTGAAGAGAATGATGTACGAAACATGACCCTAGGACAATTAGGGATGTCTCAGGAAATGTCTATATTACATCTGGGTCTTTTGGAGTAATCTGGGGCATTGTGGGGCTCATTGGTAAATATTTTTTTCTCGCCCTTACTGTTCAGGATAAAAGCTTGAAACTTCGCACATACATTTAGTACATCCCTTACTATTTTTCAGTTGATTTTGAGATCTGTGCGTTAACACAGGAGGGGTCCGGAGAAATTCAAAATTTAAAAAAAAATCACGATTTCTCTCAAAATTTCCCGCCTCAGGGAAACGATAGGGAAATGTGAATGGTGCAATTGAAAGGCTGTTCAATTCTAAAGAGAGTGACGTACAAACCATGATCCCACGATAAATAGGGATGATGCTGTAGCTGCTTGACCGGAAGTCTATAATTTACCTTAAAAAAAAAAAAAAATAAAAGTGGTTAAGGTGCAACCTAACTCCATCGTAACGATTCAGTGTAAACAGAAATGTAAATATTGAATCATAACTTGATGGAAAAAGCTAATACAAGCAAGTTGAATTCATTTTGCTGATCTGTTTAAATAAATAAATACACTTGCTTCCTAAGAAGTTATGAGTTAACAATTTTTGGGCTATTTTTGGAAGTACACACACAAACATATACATCACAATGAATTGTATTTTTGTGTTTATCGCCCTTATACAACACAAAGGTTAAGAATAACATGACCAGGGCATGAATCTGGTGCACTTAGCGGGTGCGCAGACCGACAAGCAAGATCAACTCCCACAATACAGGCTGTTTCCCACTAGTTGCTTTCAAGGGAGATGGATTACGAAACAAGGCCAGTAGAGCTGTATATATATAAAATAATCACAACACAGCCACACCAAAAAAAGAAAAAAAAAGTTCTGTTCAGCGGATCCCAATGTATGGATTCAACGTATTTTGTTACATACAATCCAAATTTCAAAACCCCAGGACGATTGATCGAGTCAATTTCTTTTTTATGGGCAAGAAACTTGAGCGAATTTGGATAGGGAGGATACAAAATAAATAAACAAATGAAGTTCTTAGAAGCGGACCCCCGTGTATGAATTTCATGTATTTTGTTACACAGAATCCCAATTTTGAAAATCCTAGGACGACTGACCGTGTCAATTTTATTTTATGGGCGAAAAGCATGTGTCCTCCCTATCCAAACTCGCTTAAGTTTTTCGACCATAACAAAAAAATTGACACGGTCAATCGTCCTGGGGTTTCGAAATTTGGATTCTGTGTAACAAAATACATCGAATCCATATACTGGGGTCCGGTGCACAGTCTCGCACAGTTGTATTACGTGTATCCTCTCTATCAAAAATCGCTTAAGCTTTTTGCCCATAACAAAAATTGACACGGTCAATCGTCCTGGGGTTTCAAAATTTGGATTCTGTGTAACAAAATACATCGAATCCATATACTGGGGTCCGGTGCACAGTCTCGCACAGTTGTATTACGTGTATCCTCTCTATCAAAAATCGCTTAAGCTTTTTGCCCATAACAAAAAATTTACACTTTCAATCGTCCTGGGGTTTCGAAATTTGGATTCTGTGTAACAAAATACATCGAATCCATATACTGGGGTCCGGTGCACAGTCTCGCACAGTTGTATTACGTGTATCCTCTCTATCAAAAATCGCTTAAGCTTTTCGCTTATAACCAGTAGCGTACCCAGGAATTTATTTCGGGGGGGGTCCAAACTAAATATGAAGCTATTTTATATTAAAATTGCTAAAATTGCCCCTAAAATTAGGCTAAATTTTTAAAAAGTCGAAATTTCGGGGGGGGTCCGGACCCCCGTGTCCCCCCCCCCCTCCGTACGTCCCTGCTTATAACAAAAAATTTACACGGTCAATCGTCCTGGGGTTTCGAAATTTGGATTCTGTGTAACAAAATACATCGAATCCATATACTGGGGTCCGGTGCACAGTCTCGCACAGTTGTATTACGTGTATCCTCTCTATCCAAAATCGCTCAGTTTTCGTCCATAAAGTGGCATGGTCAATCGTCCTGGGGTTTCGAAATTTGGATTCTGTGTAACAAAATACATCGAATCCATATACTGGGGTCCGGTGCACAGTCTCGCACAGTTGTATTACGTGTATCCTCTCTATCAAATATCGCTTAAGCTTTTTGCCCATAACAAAAAATTTAGACTGTCAATCGTCCTGGGGTTTCGAAATTTGGATTCTGTGTAACAAAATACATCGAATCCATATACTGGGGTCCGGTGCACAGTCTCGCACAGTTGTATTACGTGTATCCTCTCTATCAAAAATCGCTTAAGCTTTTCGCTTCTAACAAAAAATTTACACTGTCAATCGTCCTGGGGTTTCGAAATTTGGATTCTGTGTAACAAAATACATCGAATCCATATACTGGGGTCCGGTGCACAGTCTCGCACAGTTGTATTACGTGTATCCTCTCTATCAAAAATCGCTTAAGCTTTTTGCCCATAACAAAAAAATTACACGGTCGATCGTCCTGGGGTTTCGAAATTTGGATTCTGTGTAACAAAATACATCGAATCCATATACTGGGGTCCGGTGCACAGTCTCGCACAGTTGTATTACGTGTATCCTCTCTATCAAATATCGCTTAAGCTTTTTGCCCATAACAAAAAAATTACACGGTCGATCGTCCTGGGGTTTCGAAATTTGGATTATGTGTAACAAAATACATCGAATTCATATACTGGGGTCCGGTGCACAGTCTCGCACAGTTGTATTACGTGTATCCTCTCTATCAAATATCGCTTAAGCTTTTTGCCCATAACAAAAAAATTACACGGTCGATCGTCCTGGGGTTTCGAAATTTGGATTCTGTGTAACAAAATACATCGAATCCATATACTGGGGTCCGGTGCACAGTCTCGCACAGTTGTATTACGTGTATCCTCTCTATCCAAAATCGCTCAGTTTTCGTCCATAAAGTGGCATGGTCAATCGTCCTGGGGTTTCGAAATTTGGATTCTGTGTAACAAAATACATCGAATCCATATACTGGGGTCCGGTGCACAGTCTCGCACAGTTGTATTACGTGTATCCTCTCTATCAAAAATCGCTTAAGCTTTTTGCCCATAACAAAAATTGACACGGTCAATCGTCCTGGGGTTTCAAAATTTGGATTCTGTGTAACAAAATACATCGAATCCATATACTGGGGTCCGGTGCACAGTCTCGCACAGTTGTATTACGTGTATCCTCTCTATCAAAAATCGCTTAAGCTTTTTGCCCATAACAAAAAATTTAGACTGTCAATCGTCCTGGGGTTTCGAAATTTGGATTCTGTGTAACAAAATACATCGAATCCATATACTGGGGTCCGGTGCACAGTCTCGCACAGTTGTATTACGTGTATCCTCTCTATCCAAAATCGCTCAGTTTTCGTCCATAAAGTGGCATGGTCAATCGTCCTGGGGTTTCGAAATTTGGATTATGTGTAACAAAATACATCGAATCCATATACTGGGGTCCGGTGCACAGTCTCGCACAGTTGTATTACGTGTATCCTCTCTATCAAAAATCGCTTAAGCTTTTTGCCCATAACAAAAAAATTACACGGTCGATCGTCCTGGGGTTTCGAAATTTGGATTCTGTGTAACAAAATACATCGAATCCATATACTGGGGTCCGGTGCACAGTCTCGCACAGTTGTATTACGTGTATCCTCTCTATCCAAAATCGCTCAGTTTTCGTCCATAAAGTGGCATGGTCAATCGTCCTGGGGTTTCGAAATTTGGATTCTGTGTAACAAAATACATCGAATCCATATACTGGGGTCCGGTGCACAGTCTCGCACAGTTGTATTACGTGTATCCTCTCTATCAAATATCGCTTAAACTTTTTGCCTATAACAAAAAATTTACACTGTCAATCGTCCTGGGGTTTCGAAATTTGGATTCTGTGTAACAAAATACATCGAATCCATATACTGGGGTCCGGTGCACAGTCTCGCACAGTTGTATTACGTGTATCCTCTCTATCAAAAATCGCTTAAGCTTTTCGCTTCTAACAAAAAATTTACACTTTCAATCGTCCTGGGGTTTCGAAATTTGGATTCTGTGTAACAAAATACATCGAATCCATATACTGGGGTCCGGTGCACAGTCTCGCACAGTTGTATTACGTGTATCCTCTCTATCAAAAATCGCTTAAGCTTTTTGCCCATAACAAAAAAATTACACGGTCGATCGTCCTGGGGTTTCGAAATTTGGATTCTGTGTAACAAAATACATCGAATCCATATACTGGGGTCTGGTGCACAGTCTCGCACAGTTGTATTACGTGTATCCTCTCTATCAAATATCGCTTAAGCTTTTTGCCCATAACAAAAAAATTACACGGTCGATCGTCCTGGGGTTTCGAAATTTGGATTATGTGTAACAAAATACATCGAATCCATATACTGGGGTACGGTGCACAGTCTCGCACAGTTGTATTACGTGTATCCTCTCTATCAAATATCGCTTAAGCTTTTTGCCCATAACAAAAAATTTACACTGTCAATCGTCTTGGGGTTTCGAAATTTGGATTCTGTGTAACAAAATACATCGAATCCATATACTGGGGTCCGGTGCACAGTCTCGCACAGTTGTATTACGTGTATCCTCTCTATCAAATATCGCTTAAGCTTTTTGCCCATAACAAAAAATTTACACTGTCAATCGTCCTGGGGTTTCGAAATTTGGATTCTGTGTAACAAAATACATCGAATCCATATACTGGGGTCCGGTGCACAGTCTCGCACAGTTGTATTACGTGTATCCTCTCTATCAAAAATCGCTTAAGCTTTTTGCCCATAACAAAAAAATTACACGGTCGATCGTCCTGGGGTTTTGAAATTTGGATTCTGTGTAACAAAATACATCGAATCCATATACTGGGGTCCGGTGCACAGTCTCGCACAGTTGTATTACGTGTATCCTCTCTATCAAATATCGCTTAAGCTTTTTGCCCATAACAAAAAAATTACACGGTCGATCGTCCTGGGGTTTCGAAATTTGGATTATGTGTAACAAAATACATCGAATCCATATACTGGGGTACGGTGCACAGTCTCGCACAGTTGTATTACGTGTATCCTCTCTATCAAATATCGCTTAAGCTTTTTGCCCATAACAAAAAATTTACACTGTCAATCGTCCTGGGGTTTCGAAATTTGGATTCTGTGTAACAAAATACATCGAATCCATATACTGGGGTCCGGTGCACAGTCTCGCACAGTTGTATTACGTGTATCCTCTCTATCAAAAATCGCTTAAGCTTTTCGCTTATAACAAAAAATTTACACGGTCAATCGTCCTGGGGTTTCGAAATTTGGATTCTGTGTAACAAAATACATCGAATCCATATACTGGGGTCCGGTGCACAGTCTCGCACAGTTGTATTACGTGTATCCTCTCTATCAAATATCGCTTAAGCTTTTTGCCCATAACAAAAAATTTACACTGTCAATCGTCTTGGGGTTTCGAAATTTGGATTCTGTGTAACAAAATACATCGAATCCATATACTGGGGTCCGGTGCACAGTCTCGCACAGTTGTATTACGTGTATCCTCTCTATCAAATATCGCTTAAGCTTTTTGCCCATAACAAAAAATTTACACTGTCAATCGTCCTGGGGTTTCGAAATTTGGATTCTGTGTAACAAAATACATCGAATCCATATACTGGGGTCCGGTGCACAGTCTCGCACAGTTGTATTACGTGTATCCTCTCTATCAAAATTCGCTTAAGCTTTTTGCCCATAACAAAAAAATTACACGGTCGATCGTCCTGGGGTTTTGAAATTTGGATTCTGTGTAACAAAATACATCGAATCCATATACTGGGGTCCGGTGCACAGTCTCGCACAGTTGTATTACGTGTATCCTCTCTATCAAAAATCGCTTAAGCTTTTCGCTTCTAACAAAAAATTTACACTGTCAATCGTCCTGGGGTTTCGAAATTTGGATTCTGTGTAACAAAATACATCGAATCCATATACTGGGGTCCGGTGCACAGTCTCGCACAGTTGTATTACGTGTATCCTCTCTATCAAAAATCGCTTAAGCTTTTTGCCCATAACAAAAAATTTACACTGTCAATCGTCCTGGGGCTTCGAAATTTGGATTCTGTGTAACAAAATGCATCGAATCCATATACTGGGGTCTGGTGCACAGTCTCGCACAGTTGTATTACGTGTATCCTCTCTATCAAAAATCGCTTAAGCTTTTTGCCCATAACAAAAAAATTACACGGTCGATCGTCCTGGGGTTTCGAAATTTGGATTCTGTGTAACAAAATACATCGAATCCATATACTGGGGTCCGGTGCACAGTCTCGCACAGTTGTATTACGTGTATCCTCTCTATCAAATATCGCTTAAGCTTTTTGCCCATAACAAAAAAATTACACGGTCGATCGTCCTGGGGTTTCGAAATTTGGATTCTGTGTAACAAAATACATCGAATCCATATACTGGGGTCCGGTGCACAGTCTCGCACAGTTGTATTACGTGTATCCTCTCTATCAAAAATCGCTTAAGCTTTTTGCCCATAACAAAAAAATTTACACTGTCAATCGTCCTGGGGTTTCGAAATTTGGATTCTGTGTAACAAAATACATCGAATCCATATACTGGGGTCCGGTGCACAGTCTCGCATAGTTGTATTACGTGTATCCTCTCTATCAAAAATCGCTTAAGCTTTTTGCCCTTAACAAAAAATTTAGACTGTCAATCGTCCTGGGGTCCGGTGCACACATTTTTTTATTTGTTTTTGTATGTGTGTATGGGTGTGTAATCAGCTCCTGCAAGAAGACTTGGCTTCAGAGTTTTACAACTGACATCTAGAATCAATGCAATTGTTTGACGAATTCATAGATCAACGATGTGGAGTTAATCTATGACGTTGTCTCATTGTGAAATTTTTGGTTGGCCCTAGCGTCTGAAGAGGTCCTCGCACGATATAGCATTATTGCTTTTTTTGACCTTGGGATAGTTTCTTGTGAACCGTGGGTGCCATTTCTGGAATACCTGATCCTTCATTCTGGTCTTAATATTTCTCGTTGTCACACCAATGTACGATTCATTACAAAGACAAAATATTGAGTAAGTGAAAAATTATCAACAAGATAACTCGTATATATTTAATCAGGCTCGTATCAGAGTTAAGAGGTGATTTTTGACATAGACCCTTGTATATAATGGAATCAGAGACATTTTTTGCTGCGGATCTTACATTTAAATAAAATACAAATTTACATATAAATTGTTGAGTTTTACCATTTAATATGCCCACTACTGGCGTGAATTTACATTTGTATGCTCGATGGCATTACGATCCTAACTTGAGTTGATTTTGAATTTAACGTCCCTTTCAGCAGCGAGGTTATACGTAAACCTACTGATTAACGTGGAATCTGAACCACATGAGGTCCTGCCGGGAAACGATAGCGACGAATAGTTGAGTCATGAACGTGAGTTTCTGCACGAACAAGATCTTTTTGAAGACCAAAACTATTCTTCTCTGGGTCCATTTTACTTGCCCATAACAATAAGAGTCATCTTTACCGGTTGTTGCGTGTATTTTAACAGCACTTCCTCTCCTACGTGGAGAAACAGAACCCATTTTCTTCTTGAGCTTAAGAATTTTACTTAAATCACTTTGGTAATACCATGCTTTGCAGCAATTTCTCTTTGGACTAAAAAAATGTTTTCGTTCAATGTCACAACAGTTTGCATCTTTCTTGGACTAACGTCCAGTTTGCATTCCAGAGATAAAACGTAACAGGAAATGAGAAAGTGAATCTTCATATACCAAAGTACACCACAACTCACCCACATTCACAATCTATCTAAAACATGACGTTCTAGAAATACTGCTACTAGAAAGAAAGAAAAAAATAAAGAGAGACAATATTACGTGGGTGATTCAGAAAGTAATGCCTCCAAGCCAATAATACTCCAAACATTCTGAACTGTCTATCATTCGTGCACTGATGTTTAGGCTACAGAATGTCACTTGTTTTATCTTCCTATCTTTTCTCGTTCCAGAGTAATAGAGCAATACATGGCATCCAGTGGTGAGGTCCGATTGAAACGGGGGACTGCCATTGAATTTCTGACTGCAGAAGGTTTGCGCCCAGGAACATTCATCGCTGGCGACGAGTCGTGGATACACCATTACGACCTGCAAACGAAGAGTCAGTAGATGGAGTGCCACCACACGTCCTCCTCTCCTCCGCAAAAAAATCAAAGTTGTTCCATCTGCTGACAAAGGGTTTTTGACATTCTGCTTCATCCTGTCAATAGTCAGAATCTTGCGTTCTGTGACTTTAAGAGCCAACGCTACAGTTATGACGCGGAGGTGGAGGCAGCAGTTCGGCATTGGTGTTGCCAGCAGCCACCACAATTCTTCGCAGACGGCATGAAAAAGCGTGTTTCGTGTTGGCGGAAAAGTGTTGCCCGTAATGGGGACTATTTTGATAAATGATGCCACCATTTGTAACTGACATTGCAAGCTTTCCACTGATGCCTGTATCGGTGTTATCTGTCAAACGCAAAGAAAGATATCACCTTAGAGGCATTACTTTCTGAATTACCCTCGTAGAAACTACAAGAATCCAATTATGCTGCAAATTGAAGTTTGATTCTATTAATTTCCACAAGGGTGTATATTCAAGCAATATTTTCTGGCTATTTTTACTAATTTAGATGTAAAACAAAGGAATAATGAAAACGAGACCCCTTTTTAAAGTATCTCCACTCTTATTTCCAGACTTTTAGAACTAATTTTCTAGATTTTGCACCTTGACAATAGCAAGTAGTGCAATAGCTTGTATGCGCACTACTGCCACCTCACGAAGGTATTCTTTCCATAATCATCAAGAATTTAGGATTTTAGATTACTGGGCTTTCGGCATCTAAGGCCATTTAGCCCTTCACGTTTATGAGGGATGACGTTCCTCGGCGAGCACACAATCCGGGGAAAGGGAAGGAAGAAAGGATTGTGGAAGGAAGGAAGCGGCATGGGACCTATAAATTAGGTACCACACAGGCATTTGCCTGGTGCGAATCAGGAAAACCCAGGAAAACCTTATTCAGGGTGGGTGGCCTGAAAAAGCGCTTTGGTTTTTGACCGAGTGGTCCCACCGGGAATCGAACCCCATAATCATCAACTAAGACAGTATTAGTAATGTTTCTTAACTCTTCAATGAAAAACGAAATGGAATTTTTATGTTTAACATACCTTCGAATAGCCCTTTAGACTAAGGGAGACGATGATTAAGGCAAGTGCATGATGATGGAAGAATTGGTGGAATGAGAGTGTGAGGGGAAACCCGGAGAAAAACTACGGACACCATGTTATCCGCCACAAATTGATTTGGCCAAGAATCGAACCAGGAATCCCACCCACCAGAGGTAAACGCTCTATCAGTGAGCCACCGTGCCCCCAATTCTTCAACCAAATCTCTTAGTGATGTCAATAAGCTATAGGCTCTCAAATATATGTTAATTTAAATATTGGTTTGTGCCTGCCAATAATGGGACTTTTTTTTTTGTGTGTGTGTACTGGAAGTGGGCTTTATGTTTTTGACTGGAATTCATTCTGATTCCCATAAAACTTTTTTTTTTTTTTTTAATAATAAGATTTTCTTTCTCCCGTGTTACAGTAAACTTAATTTTAGTACGAATTTCTTCCAACACCTTCAACAAAATTTATAATTTCAAACAGGAGAGCAATTACAATGAAATAAACATTTAGACTGGACAGTTACATAAATAATTTATATGGTTTATAACAGGTAAATATAATGAAATAAATTGCGCAACAATGCATTGTGACGTAAGAAATGATAATTTTTGAATGAAATTACCGGGCAATTATGAATTCAAGTTGTACTCGAATCTAATGCACACCATAATTTTCCATATTGTGTGTGGAGATAAAAGGTACGAATTAATTCACGTAAAATCGGTATACATTTTAGCTTAAATGAAATGATGGGTTCGATATATGTTTAAAAGGGTGTTCTTTCCTATGCTAAATTAGCAATAGCATCTCAATCCGCTTTATCTTTGAAGTACGCTATCGTGCTGCAATGCGGATCATGAGTTCCTTAATCTAATATAAATAAAATAGAGTTTGGTTGTGTGTCTTTGTGCGGCCTGGGAACCAGACGAGTGGACCGAGAGTTACCAAATTTTGGTCACGGGTACCTTCGTCCAGGACCCAGACCAAGACGTTTTCTTTTTTTTTTTTTTTAATTCGAACCATGGGTGTCTCAGGGGAACCGTTTACTGGGACATGTACAAGTAGTAGAAAATGACTGATGTTAGTGTTGAATTCATAGTTTTCGCAGTCGCTGAGATCAATGGTGAAACTCCGATCACATTAACTTCCAAATTCACCCCATTCGGCTACGGGCCAGACGTCACCGGGGGGATACCGAGACATCTAAAAATAATCTAAAATGACCGATATTAGTGTCAAATTTATAGTTTTTGCAGTCGCTGAGATGAATGGTGACACTTCACCAGGCATTGAGTTCCAAATACAGCCTAATTTTTTCGTTGCTCAGTTTGTTTACGTAGATATTTTATCTGACCCATGCGAAGAATGGGTATTTCAGCTAGTATTAAATATTCTTTGCTGTGCTACATTAGCAGTAGCATTTCAATCCTATTGACCTTTAAGATATATTAAAATGGTGCACTATAGTTCATGAGCACACTAAGATTACATATACACAGAAAAAATGACAGAGGACTAACATTTCTGTAAGCTGACTTGCGTCTATTCATTCGTACCATCCACATCGTAATGTGACCTCGCAATTTACGTTTATTACTGCTATTAAAAAGAAAAAAGTGCTTACAACATAATCAACAAAAATATTTACCAGAATTTGAAGGTTACTTTCATCAGGCGGTGGCTTTTCTCGACGCGCTGTAAAAGTTTCCACTTTGTGCGTAAGATCCCACACTTGGATTACTCCACTTTCGCAGCCTCCAGCAACAATATTTCCTTCTCCTGGACAGAACTTGACAACGGACACTTGTTCAGTTGTGGTTAGAGTCGCCTGAAATGCAATCACAGTCAGTAGCAAATCACGAAGCAATAAACAAAATAAAAATTGTTTTGTGTTCGGTTCACCTCCGCTTATTGTTTTAGATTTTTTGTTTCTATCGTCAATGTTCTTCATCTTTCTTCGCATTCTCTTTGCATGGATATCACGCTTTCAGACTCTGGGTCCCCTGGGCACTTGACCAGTGTGATCTATATATCTATACATATATAAATGTAAGTGACGATGTTTGTGACTTAGTAACTCTTCAACCACCTGACCGATCTCGATCAAATATTCAACATTGATGAGGTTTGGGTCTGGAATAGTTATCATTTCAGTTTGACGATTCAACTTAGAGGAACGGGAGGGAGGAGATATATATATAAAAATGATCAAGAATGACCGATATTACTGCCGAATCCATAGTTTTCGGGGTCGATGAGATCAACAGTGACACTTCCGATGCCTTTTAAATCAAAATTTTATTATATAGATTACTTATTGTTTTCTGATTTTTCATTATATTTTCTTTGTTTCTATCGATTTGAGAGCGCTTCAGTAATAGTAAAACGTGACTGAATAACGGAACATATTACTAATTTTTCTTATTTTAACCCAACAAAGCGAGCAACTGACGCTAGTTACTTAAAAAAAGCGGACCTGATTGGAAATCTTATGTGTGTTCTTCAAGAAAAACATACGTGGAAACTTTTTTCCAGCTATCCCTTGTACAATACTTTCTCGTGAACTTGCCTCAGTTTCGTAATTAAAATTCGTTGTGGCAAAATATTTGTACGTTCTACACTTTGATAAAGGAGATTCTGATTCGAATAAGTAGTTCGTATTCCATATTAAACTACTAGTGTACGTTTAAGACATTTAACTTCAAACAAAACAAGTTACACAATCACTACGTTAAAATACAACGTGTCCATAAAAGTACTATCATACTTTAAAATAGTATTACGCCGCTTTGGATAATTGTATTTAAACGAAATCGGTCACATTTGAAAGAAAAACTCATTTTTTACTGTACCTCATAGATATTGAATGTGGGCCCTACGAGTAGCGATGCACGCATCAAGACGATCTTCCCACTTACGCCACACACGCTCCAACATATCTGATGAAATGGCCTGGATGGCAGGACTGATACGAACTTGCACTTCTTGCAGGTTTTGAGGCAATGAGGGTTACACAGACACAATTCTTTACGTAACCCCATAAAAAGAAGTCACAGACCGGTAAGTCAGGCGACCTCGGCGGCCACTTGTAGAAGACTTTATCATCATCTCCCTGAATGGCCTTTCCTTTGATGACATATACAGCCACGATCCACAAAATCACGGTACTACTCCCAAATTGACGTGTGTGTAGCAGCCTGATGTTGAAACCTCTACCTAAAAGCATGCTGAGCATGCACCAGACTCTGCGTGCTGTGATATTCCAAAACACACAAACTTCGCCCTTGTAGGGTCGCCATAACTCCTTACAACTTATTCTTTAATAACAACACAACACAACGAAAGGAAATAAATTTACGTTAGCACATTAAAGCATAACAGTACAGGAACATAAAAGCTTCCCAATGATCTCAGCAGAAACAGCAACTGCCTGTTAAATATCCAGCAATGAACCAATATCGACTAATCACAAAGTAAACATGAGTGAATTCACTTTTTCAGTGTTTCATCACGTCCATTATTGACATGTACAAAAATATTTGAGTTTTTCTTTCAAATGTGACCAATTTCATTTAAATACAATTATCCAAAGCGACGTAATACCACTTTAAAATACGATAGCATTTTTATGGACACGCTGTATATTCAAATCGGTAAGTTACATTATCAGTACGTTAAAATATATTCAAATAGGCAAGTTACACTATACGTTAAATATATTCAAATGGATAAGTTACACTATCACTACGTTAAATATATTCAAATGGGTAAGTTACACTATCACTACGTTAAATATATTCAAATGAGTAAGTTACACTATCACTACGTTAACTACATTTAAATGGGCAAGTTACACTATCACTACGTTAACATACGTACATTCAAATGGGCAAGTTTTACAATCAATACGTTAAAATATATTTAAATGGACAAGTTACAAATATATTCAAACGGGCAAGTAGAAGGGTACACAATCACTACGTTAAACTGTATTCAAATGGGCAAGTTATATTAATACCACGTGAAAATATACTCAAATGCTTACCTTGGGCAACAGGGTATCCGCGAAGCTCCAAATTAAAACCGGACTCGGTGTATCGTCCTTCTGTACCTTTTTCTTTCTGATATCTGTTTTCAGAGACAAAAATTCGCATTCATTGTCCTTCAACTCATACCTTTCCAGAGAAGCTTCATTGCCATATGAAACTACCACAACACCTGAAAGGAAAACAGATGACAAAGTGCTGTGGAAACTATAAATGCATCTTTCTCTTCTAAAGTATGAGCATCGGAAAATTAAAACATAAAGAATGAATGTACACCTAGTTTCATACAGAAAGCATGGTCAAATGTAACTCTTGGTGAAACAAGTAGTCTCAAGATACCATGAAACAAGGAATAATTGGCACGAAAATGACAAATAAACTTCTGAACACAATTTGAATTTTTTCAACAATAAGTACAGTTACTAAATTCTGAATGAGGATCAGAAGTCAACAACTGATCCCTACTATTAACGCATAGTGCATTTTGATAGCATCTATTCGAATATGCACCATACTAGTGTCCACAAGGAATGTGTTATTTATAGTTCGTTCATTCTACAGGAACGAAATCACGGAACATGCTCATTTCGTTTCTGGTAGAACTAATTAGGAACGTGAACGAAAATTTCAGTTAAATTTCGTTCCTTTCGCAATTGCTCAAGAACTATAGTTTCATTTTTACAATTTTGTTAGGTTGAAAATTATGTCAGACAATAAGTGTACCTTTTTAAAGTACGAAATCATGAAGTTTGGAAGAAGTATGAAACATTTTTTTAGACATAGACTGACAACACTAGCTCTGCTGTAAATGATAAGGATACCACGGAAATGACCAAATATCTGCAGTAAGGCATAATATTGATTATGGTGGAACAAGGCGTAAGTTGTTCCTCAAGCTCTCGAAGAAAAAGAAAATTCCGGTTCTCTTTGGTTGCGGTTTCTCTCCGTTCTCGCGATATTGGAAACTTCCGCCTCGGAAGGTGACATTTCAGATGCCTATAGCGTCCAAACGAAGCCACATTCACCCAAAGTTCATATGACATTTTTGCTTGTTTTTACCCGTAGATTCTCCTCCCAAAGTTTCCGTTATTAGTGCACGGCCACCTTGTATATAAGCGTTGTTTTAAGCGCTATCGCATCGCAGTTTGCTGCAGAAAATCAAAAGAAAAATTGTATCGCAAAACGCGATACGTCTATGATCATATTTTATTACCGAAGTGGATTATTACTACTATTATTATTATTATTATTATTATTATTATTATTATTATTATTATTATTATTATTATTATTATTATTATTATTATTATTATTATTATTAACGAAAAACAGTCTATTATTGTCTTTCCATCATGATAGAGTGGTTCGCTTTCGATCTTACATATTAAAAAAGCTGGGTAAAAAATCCGATGTTTCCCCTTAGGTGTCTGCTAGGTTTAAACAATCTACTGGGAACTACAATTATTCTGGAAATATTCTCTGGAACTAACGGCAGAGACTTTATTCTACCTGTAACGAAAGCGGTTGAATGTGCTTTCGAAATTCAAGTTCCGAGCTTACTTTTCGGAATCTAGATTACTAGCTATAACATGGGACTCTCTTCTGCCCTCGTATCTCTTCATAGTTATTTCATAGCATTGCCTCAAAAATATTGTTGCTCTTCTGTTGTGCATTGAAATGACGAAATAAAATTACTGTTCGGTATTTAAACTTTTAAGAAATGAAAAAAAACTAAGTGAATCCGAGTAGCACTTGCCTGTAATATGAATTAGGAAATAAATATTTGTGTGTGAGGTTTTATCGTAAAAATGAAGGTTCGCATCGTCAACAGCTAATTCCAATTCCCCGTTTCTTTAAGTCATTATGGATTTAAAACCTAACAAAAATCTTCATATGGGCACATTCAAAACTAGCTAAAAGCTTAGACAAATTATAGAATGTTGAAGTTATACCATTTTAAAAATACAATTGTTATTACTTTTTCCCTATGTTGTCTTCCATTACCATACTGGTTTGTGATACACACAAAAGGTTTATCATTTCATGTCTACATAAGAAAATAAAGTAAATAGGTAAATAAATAATGTTTCTTTCAGCGTCAAAAGTGCGACACAAAACTTATAAATTGCAATGCAAATGTAAATTGGTGGAGTGACAAAGTGGGAGGAAACGGAAATACTTCGAGAAAACCCATGATGTTGTCCACCACAAACTTACTTGGCCATAGATCGAACTCTAGGGACCTCACGCACCAGAGGTAAGCGCTCTACCACTGAGCCACCGTGCCCCTCAAGAAAACCGTTGTGAAGTTCGATAGAGCAAATTGTGTCTTTGCTGAAAGAAGTGTAATATTGCTTTGATTTAAATGAAGTGTAAGTGCATTTCATTTTCGTGTTTGTCAGTACCAAATATAATCGTTAAAAAAAAAAAAAAAAAAAAAAAATGTGACAGAAGTAAAACTTTCAAATCCAGAAATTTACCTTTAAACGTGAATACCTTACTTAAGTTGTTTCAATTGTCGTTTTTCGTCGTAGCTTTAAGGGCCAAGTAGGGCTAAGAAGTAAAATGTTTAATTAACTATATATGAAACTACATGAGCTGACATAAATTATTTAGCACTTCCTGTAGGGCTATAATGATTAAATGTGGCATGATTGTAGCTTTTCGGAACTAACCGACAGAAAAATTGCCAAAAGTGAATATTTTAAATTTTTAGGGGGTCTAAAGGGGGCATGAAGAATTTCCCCATGTTACTTAAATGGCCTTTTTTGAACCTATAATCTCATGTTTTAGGTACTTAGAATTGGAATAAAAACTTGAAATTTGATATGCTTGAACCTTTTGTTAGTGTTACCTAAGTGAATCATCAGAAATAAAAAATTCCAATCGTGGAGTGGTTTTATGGGGAAATGAAAAATCTTTCCCATGTTATTTATATGGGATATCTTCTACACCCCAAAATGTTTAAACACTTCCGGCAGGATTAAAATGATAAAATTTGGCACGATTGTAGCCTTCCAGGACTGACAGGAAAATTGCCTAAAGTGAATATTTTTAATTTTTAGGGGGTCTAAAGGGGGATGAACAAATTCCCATGCTATTTAAATGCGCGTTTCCTTGGGATACAACACCTTATCTTTTAGATAGTTGAAGTAGGAAAAGAAACGATAGAATTGTGGGTTCAAGAGGTGCGAGGCCGTAGGCCGAGCAAAGACAGCCTGTGGCAGCAAAGCTTCCGGAAGGGCAGATTCAGGAAATATGAAGAGCAAGTTCACGAAATTCACTATTGATGCAAAGGCCGATAAAAAAGAAACCCGAGGCCGTAGGCCGAGCAAATTCGGGAGTCTGGGGGCAGAACCCTCAGTTCGCCAAACGCTAGTCTACATATATAAAAATGAAAATTACTATGTTTGTGACTTAATAACTCTTGAAACACCTGACCGCTCTCGACCGATTTCAACATAGATGAAGTTCAGGCCTAATGGTTTTCATGATTTCACTTTGACGATGCAACGTACGAGAGGAGGGGAGGAGGATATATATTTACCAAAAGAACACCGACAGCGTGTGGGAGGTGATTCCTCACGCCAAGATAAGACAAAAAGTATACACCAACCTAGGTGCACAAATTCTTCCTTTCGGAGTTATAGGCTGCCAAAAACATGAAAAAATGAACTTTAAAGGTCCATAGCTCCAAGACTATGGAACGTATCATAGTCGGTCAAAACCTCACTTAGAAACTAATATGTGCTCTATCCAAAAATCCATGTTTCAGGATCCTAAAGTACTCACGCAACAATTTTTATACAGGGAGTTTGGCTACGGGCACATAATTTGAAGTACTCACCAACTATCTCTATAAAAATTGTTGCGGAAGTACCGCAGGATTCTGAAACATGGGTTTTCGGATAGGGTACATATTAGTTCCTAAGTGAAGTCTTGACCCGATTATATATATATATATATGTGTGTGTGTGTGTGTGTGAAAGTTACTATGTTTGTGATGGGCCGTGGTGTTTCAGTAGTACAGCGTTCAACTCTGGTGCCTGGGATCCTTCGTTCGATCCCAGCTCGCGCCAAGTAAACTTTGTGGTGGACAAACCAAGTGTGCGTGAGTTTCCTCGGGGTTCCCCGTTTCCTCCCACTTCCTTCATTCCACCATTTCATTCATTTCTAATCATCACTGTCTCCTTTAGCCAGTGTTCGAAGTGGAAAAATAGCAGAGGAGGTATGTTTTATTACGATTTTGACTCGACATACCGGCTATCTAAATGTTAAAATACAATGATGGTATCTTGTCTAAAAGATTGCATTCCTATTACGTAATGACTCAAAACCATGGGGGAATTTTCGTAGTTAGAGGTAGGGTATGGAGAGATTTTGGCCCTGCTCCAACTTTCTGCGAATAATAAAAAATATCCCCTTATGTTGTCTTTCACACAGAGAATTATACACGAAAATGCTCTAAACATTTGTTTTTAATAACAATTTTTGCGGGTAAACTTTCGGACTTCCCACTCGACTGAAGTATTCCAGACCACCGGAAGATGGTTATCCAATTATTAGAAAGACGCAAAAATACATTTTAATGAAAGTATGTAAGCTTCATCAATTTAATATTCTTGACACCCCTCAATAACCGAAAGCTTAAACAAATTAACAGATATTTTTAATTGCATAAAGTATTAATGTTTTATTTTCTTAATACCGGACTCAGGTAGACACACAATATGTCCCGGCGAATTCATAACAATACTTTCTCATTTCAGTTTAAATGAGTCGCCTCAACATATTGCTTTTTGTTTGGATTGGGCCCATGACTGATTTTTTTTCTGTCTTGTGACCATTATCTGCAACCAACACGAGTTCTTTCGTAGGAGCAAGAGTGAACTCCTTTGAAGACACCTTATTTTAAAAAGAAAAGATAGTAAAAATATAAAAAATGTTGGTGTTGCCAACTCAGAAATTATTTCTACATAAGAAATAAAAACTTTAAAGTGCAAAAAAATTCGTCAGTTACTGTGTATAAAAACGGATTTGTTAAAGGTATATTAACATCCACTTTCCAGTGACGGTATGTCTTGGGATGACTTAGAAACCAGAGGCGGTATGTCTTCATCACTGAGAAACCAGAGGTGGTATGGCATACCACCGCATACCGTCTCACTTCGACCACTGCCTTGAACCTAATCGGCATAAACGTGGGGCGTAAAACTTAAAAATTTAATTTCATTTTTTGTGTTTGTGATTTAATAACTCTTGAACCATCCGCCCCATCTCAATCAAATTTTCAACATAGATTGTTGGGTATTGTATCTGTTGCCCATTGCTCATATTGTATTTCAGTTGACCAATTTTGTTGTCACATCTGTACACAGAGATGAAAATAAAGCAGATGAAGCCTCACGAGCCGGGGGCTCGATCCTCTCACTACCCTCAGCCAATCAAGGCTCGCCCCCTGGCGACCAGGACAATAAAACCTGGGAGCCAGGTGGCAGAGCCTCAGTTCGTGAAGCTTGAGGATAGCGGGAGAACCGAGTGACTTGCGCGCGTGGGGACTTCGATTAAACCTGTTCGAGCCTATGATGGTTTTTATCATTTTACTTTGACGGTAGAACCTAAGGAAGGTGGACGGAAGGGATAAGTCTTGAACCGCCCGACCGATCTCGATCAAATTTGCTACATAGATGAGGTTCTAGCCTGGGATGGATTTTATCATTTCAATTTCACGGTCGAACTTTTGGGATGGGGAAGTGATATTTAAAAATGATCGATATTAGTGTCGAATCCGTAGTTTTCGGAGTCGTTGAGACGAACAGTGACACTTCCGATGCGGTTTAAATCCAAATTCAGCATCCATTGCCGTTTATGCCCAAAATGAAAGTATTCTCCCCATGCGAAGAACGAGGAATCTGACAGTTTTAGCTAAAAACGTAATGCTTGGATTTGAGGTGTTTGTAATTGAAAGATTAAAGATGATTCTAAAGGAAACTGTTCTGTAGTGCCATTTCTACAGTAGAACAAGTGATAGATAAGGGATCTAAATTTGTTAGCAGTTAAATGTGTTTAATTAAAGGTGAATATCCATTCTAATTTGGCGGAAATTTAAAGGAATAGTTGTCATGAATATTGAGGTTAAAAGTAGAAGTTCGTTGGACTAAAGTTCGTAATTAATGAGAATTTAATTGACTTTTAAATACTAATTGACTTTGCCATTAGAAATAACGGTCAATTAATAAATTAATAAAATGGATTTCTTTTTTAATATTAACGTTAAAGGGCTAAATAATTTGTATTATTTTGCATTTCTTCTAACGTTCAGTGTAGTTTCAGTTGGGTTGAGTAGGTACTCAAAATTCTTTAACCGAAATCATAGTTCAAAAATTTAATTGAAATAGTTCTGATTGATTCCCGCGTGTGCCAGGTTGGGAATCATTAATATTGCGTATTAGTTTAAATGATCACATTTAAGAATGTTCAACTAAAATAGCGTGTCTAAATATTTCTGGATTTAAATATAATTGAGTTTAACCCGTAAGTGTAGGAAACATCGTGACCCACACTGTAGTAAAGTCAAGGCCAGACTCAGAGCTGAGGAACGCCAGGATTTAGTAACAAACACATTCTTGTCTTTCTTCTTTCCTTGAAGAAATCAAGTGAATTGTGGTTTTTGAGTTTGGTAGTAATAGATGTAAAGTAGGACCAACATTAGCAGTGGGATCATCGAATCTTCTTTCACGACTATACGTTTGAACAAAACTGAAAACTATAAATTATTTGCTAAAGATGTAATCGTTTAGCAATAAACTTTCCTTGACTCGTATATCCAGTTGGAAATGGAAATTTGTAAATTACTAAATTACTTTGCCTTCTGAGCTTTCAATGAATTCATTTGAATTATTCATGGCAATTATCTTGTAGTATTTATTCATCACCAGCTATTGCTGTCGTGTTTGGTGCGAGCGGTCCCGGGTTCGATTTTAGGTGGGGACACCTGGTCAAAAAAGTGTAAAAGATTTTTCACGCCAGCATCCTGTGTGAGGTTTTCCTAAGTTTTCCTCATTCACACCAGGCAAATGTTGGGGTGGCACCTAACATATAGGTCCCACCTTCTATACACTGCTACTTCTTTTAATATAGAAATGACACCTTAAGTATAGACTCCATCTTCACTCTAATCTCTATATTAAAACAGGAAGTGACAGAAATGCACAACTTCCGGTTTCAATACTGATCTACGCACAGAAAGAACGATGGGAAATAGCGAGTTTTTTTTTGTTATTATATTGGAACCGATTTACCGTTTTAAGAATAGATACTATTCTCTATCTTAACCCTCTATTCAAACCAAAAATGGCTGAAATCAACAACTTCTGGTTTTAACGTTAATCTCTGTAAATATGGTAGTATATAAATGGATACTGATTTCTGCAATCAATTAAGTGTCCCAAGAATATATTCTGTCTCCATGCTAGAGGGTTCCTACTGATCTGGAGAAATCTATTTCCCTGACTTTCTCTGACCTTTGACAGGAAATTCCCTGACTTTCGTGACAGGTATCGGATGACGTTGACACATAAATAAGAAATAACGGTGAATATTTATAAATGAGAACATTTATTCTATAGAGATAAATAGTAGTCAATTGCTCATACATACAGGAATAAAAGAAAACAGCAGTATAAACCAAATAGGTATTATAATGGTTAGCTAAACTGAAATTGGTGTACAATTAATGTCAGAAAAAAAATATTTTACAGAATTTCCCTGATTTCCAGTTTTTTTTCTGAGCTTCCCTCACCTGCACCACTTTCCCTCAGTTTTCCCTGATTTTCCTGACCAGTAGGAACCTTTTTTAATCTCTATATTAAAGTCGGAAGTAGTAGAAATTTACTATCACTTCCGATTTCAATATGAATGACAAAATATCACGCCATAGACACCAAAATTCTCCAAGTGGTGTACACCTGATGCTATTATATGTTGATTAGTCTGCATTAACATGTTGACCGCCACTATATATTTTGACCTTTCTCATCTGTGCGCCACGGGCAACAATCCGCCACTAATACTTTGTTTTCGCCTTTGTTTTAACCCCATAAATGTATAATTTTCTTTGTGTATGGTTTTGCATACACGCGGCGTGGATTGACTTCTACGACATATGTATGTAATAGCATACACACCTATAAGCGAACGTGAAAAAGTACAATCTATAAATGTATGTATGGAAAACCATACACGAGGCGCTCCATGAAGGAGCCGTGTGTATGGAAATCCATACACATGGCAGCCAAATCAAATAGCCTATTGAAATCGGACTGTACTTGTATACGCAGAGCCACGGGAAACCTGAAAAACTGTTCTCTTTGAGTTTTAACCTGAAAAAAATTGTGATTAATCTATTTGTTAGTGTCTACTAATTAGTTGAAGTACAATTATTGACAGTGTTCAAAGAGGGGGAAAAAAACAGAGGCGGTATGTTTTATTACGATTTGATTCCACATACCGGCTATCTAAATGTTGAAACACAGTGAGGACATGTTGCCTAAAAGATTACATTTCTATTTACATAATGACTCAAAACCATCGAAGAGCTTCTCCGTAGTTACTGAGGAACGATATGGAGCGGCTTTGGCTTCAATCCCCCCAAATTCCAGAAAAAAAGTAAAAAATATCCCCTTATGTTGTATATACACGAAAATGTTCAAAAACCGAGTTGTTCTATTAACACTTTTTGAATAATTTCCGACGGGAAAACTCCCAGACTTCTCACTCGACTGAGGGGTATTCCAAACCCCTGGAAGTTTCGTCCCTCACAGCAAATAACACCTAAACAATCCGCTCATGGTCAAAACGACGGCATTTATATGCATTAAGGCAAAAAGACACGCGGATAGGTAAGAAAGAACAATTAAATATGGCACAACAAAATATAAAACGCAAACTCTACATAATGGCTTCATCCCTGGATGTTCCATGTTACTTTAGGTCTCTTTCATGGTGTTGACATCATCTGTACTTGTGTGTCCCTTTCCAACTCAGGATTTCACAAATTCTTCTGGCTTAAACTGTTCCAGAGGGAGATCAACTAGTTTTTGACTGCATTAACTATATTTTTTTCTGTGAATTCCAGATTCAGTTGTGTATTTCTTCATCACTGTAGACACAAAAGAATTCCGGGCAAACTCGTAACAAAACTTTCCGATCTAAGTCGCCCCAGTGCAGTAGCTTTGGTTTGGATTCGGCCCATGACTCATTTCTTTCTGTCATGTGACCCGTATCTGCAACCAACACGAATTCTTGCGTAGGAGCAAGGGGTGAACTTTGTAGATACCTCATTTTAAAAGTGAAAGGTAGGAGAAAGATAACAAAATGTCGGTGTTGCCAAATTAGAAATTATTTCTATACAAGAAATAAAATGTTTGATGTGTAAGCCGTCTCACTTCGACCACTGGTTATAGAACATATCAAACCCTTACCTTTCAGAGTGGTGTGCCAATCGACAAAAGTTACTAGTTTTCCTTGGTTGTATCTTAGACAATGGAAAGAGCTTAACTCCTTAAAACGGAAACTGTAGTAACTAACTTTTTCAAATGGATTCTTCTCTGCAAGGGTTAGAATAATATCTTTGTAAGAGTCATCAAACAGTGAAACCTCATCCATCACCTGAAATGTCCTGTAAAAATTGAATGTAAAATCATTCTGATATAATTAGTAATTTTCATGACATTTTAAGCACAAATGATAATAATACTTTGAATATAATAAAAGCATTGACTTTAAAACTAAAACAAATATTCTACAGAAGAGGCAGGGCCGGCTCTACCATATGTGCAATACATGCATTTACACGGGGCGTCAAGTTTCGAGGGGCTACAAAATCTGTCATAAGTATATTATTTAAAATAAATATTTGTTGTTGGAAACAGACTTTATCATGATGGTAGTTAAATTTACTAAGCTGACCTTCTATTGGATTACTACATTCATAAATCATGTTTAGTTCACATTAGTTTTGAAGTCACATGGACAGTGCTAAAGCAAACGGTTAAACAAATCTCAGCACGAATTGCTTGATTGTTGTCAAATACAAGAACTCGATTCTCGAACAGTGTTGAACACCTTATCATTTAGTTAGTTATCACAGTTTTGATATAAAAATTAGTCTTGTCTTTGTCACAAACAAGTTCCTTATCATTGAAGGTGGAAACATTTTTTTTTTTTTTTTTTTAAAGACAGACGTAGAAGCAAAATCAAGAAGTAAAGTTTAAAGAGCTAGTTCCGCTAGAATTGCAAACTGATACATTGAGATTGAAGCTCGATATTGAATTTTAAAAGAAGAATTAACATCTTTCCGCTGCAGGTGTTTTCGCTTTATCTTTCACTAATATAATAGATTACTATTTAAAAAAACTTGTAGTGTTTAGGCCTTTCTGAGTGCGAGTGCTCTTTAACTCCCCTTGGCTGTTCATGATGCGGTACCATCTTTAAAATCGTGGCTTTTAAGATTTGTTCTTTCTGGAGAAACCGGGAGGGCAACAAATGATACCATTATACGGGGTGGCAAATTGCCTATTTGCCGGCCCTGAGAACAGGAAATACATTTAGAAAGAATTAAAAGTAATTTCAGATCTCAGAAGAAATTACAGATATTGAGAACCATACAAACATAATACTAAAAGTCCATTTAGCCAGTTTCGGGGTCTCTGGTATATTATCGCCGAGATACGCTATTTGTTTCTACAACGATTTACAAGTTCAAGTTTTTTTTTTTTTTTTTTTCTTTTCCTTTCTTTCGAGAGATAAGGGAGAAGAAAGTATGGTGATGGTGAAAAAAATCAAATTCAAGATTTCAACGGATTTACACGTTTCATGACTCCTACGTACCACGAAAGTGATTTTTCGATGTCTGTCCGTCAGTTCATCACGCTTTGGAATCATGTTTCGTAAAAAATAGCTTCCTAAGTAGTTATGCCTGGTAATAATAAAAGTAGTGTAAGCAAATAAGAATGAGCAGTTACTTTGCCTATTCTACTCTATCGAGCCACTAGACTGTCTAGCAGTTGTTGAGTCCCTTATTCTAGCATTATTGTGTTGGGTTTGTTACTTCGGACATTATCACGAAGTGAGGATCCGCTTGGATAAGTGGACCTCTTCTAGCTTCCTTGCTGTTTTAGCGCAAGGCAATTTATTAAGAAAGTGAGATGATAGGCAGAACCTAGCTGGTGTTCCATGACGAGCAACTCATTTTGTCTGACGCGAGAAAACTCGATACACTAATAGTACACTCGCCTATAGGCCATATCGTTTAACGTTCCTGAGTCAAATTTCAAACTTTTCTTAAATGATATTCTCCAAAAGGGTTTTTCGAATTTTCTTTCTACCCCTAAAAATAAGGGTAGTGAAAAATTAAAAAGAGGATCTTGAAAATGGCTCTAACAATTTTGTTTATTTTTCAAAAACCAACAGACTAGACTAGAATAGAACAGAATATTTTATTGTCATTAAGCTTTACAAGCAATAGACAACATCCAAATGAGATATACATGTAGATATAGATAAGAAAAAAATCATAACACAAACATTCAGTTCCTGGTTAATACTATAATAAACAGCGTAATAATATATGAAACAAAAGGACACTGCAAATTACAACACAATTTCTTCACATTCACTGAACTCTTGAATCGAGAAAATGGATTTGCTATTAACCAATCATATAACTTTCTTTTATAAACCTTTAACGGCAGCTGCTGTATGGAGGTTGTCAGTTTATTAAACAGCTTTGGTCCTAAAACTAAATAACTACTTCTGATCTTCGATAATCTAGTGAAGGGTACATCAATTTTCTTACACCATCTAGTATTATATGTATGTACTTCATCCCTAAGTGTCAGATTTGCAAGGTTTTGTTTACTGTAAAGTAGCACTTGATAAATATATACATTAACTACTGTTATTATCTTAAGCCTGATAAATAATGGTTTACAGTGTTCTTTATCATGTGTTCCAACAATAATCCTGATAGCTTTGTTTTGCAAAACTAGGACATGATGTGCTTGACTACTGTTACAACAAAGCAAAATATCATATCCAATTATACTATGAATAAAATGAAAAATATGAATTTCTCATATACTCATGGGAAACTGTATCTTTTAGTTTTCTTAACAGAAAGAGGACTCGGGAGAGCTTTGTACGTACAATTTTACATGTTTTTCCCAGGTTAGTTGGCTGTCTCACGTATCCCAAGAAATTTAACATCAGTTTCATCATAGTTTCCTTTGTCATTGCAGTGATTGAAGCTAACGGTTACTTTTGTTTTATATCGATTTAGCACAAAGTCATTTATTTTAAACCATATCACTACCTCAGTTAACGCCTTGGGCTTCTATATACACTTCTTTAAAGCTTGTATTTATATTAACTAGTGTAATATCATCCGCATATAGAATTGATGTGGCATCAGTATTGAAAGGTATCATTATCAAAAATACTACCGGACCCAGTACAACCAATAATATAGTAGAATCATCGCTGGGAGAAATCCAAAAACGTTGCTTCACTATCGGGAAATTTTTCTCAAAAATGATTTAGGAAATTTTATTCATATTTCATAAATAAAAGTTTCACTAACAAATTTATTTACAATAAGATATAAATGATTTTTAATTAAAAACTTTACAAGGGGTCAGTTTTTTCGGATGATTTTCTCCAAAACGACTTAGGCAATTTTGTTCACATTTCGTAAATAAATGATGCATTAAGTAACCTAGAATATGATATAAATAATTTTTGATTAAAAAAATGGGTAATTTACTCGTGGGATGAATTTTCTTCGACACAAAGCTTTCTAAAACTCCATTTGTAATAACTACAGCATGATATGATTATTTAATAACTACAGGGTCAATCTATCCAAAGTGATCGAGAAAAAAGAAAAATTGCCGCTCGACCTTTTCAAAAAAATCTAATTTTTTCATGAATGTTTATCCTATATCAGGGTACTTCAAAACCACAATTAATTATTTTTATAACATCCCGTGGCGACGCAGCGACTGCCACCATTTTGTGTATAAGTGTGTGTGTGTGTGTGTTTTTTTTCTTTTTTTTCGATTTTAGGCGTTTACGTTGTTTTGAATATCTCAGCATGTATTTGTCCTACCAAATTAAAAATTGCTGGACGTCTCCAAGTCGTGCAGAGCTAAAACTTTGATCTTTTAACATTTTTGCCTAAAACCACTTGAAAGAGGTGAAATCAGGGCCTACAGTAGCAACATTTTTGGACATTTAAGACATGTTTGGGAAGAGGAAACAACTGACGTAGAAGTCTGAATTTGTGTGTGCATGTAGCACGGGGCCATAAGTTTATACACAAAAATTTCCAGACCTGTAGCTTGTCCCAAAGGTCTGAGAAAGAAAGAAAGAAAAAAAAAAAAAAAAAAACATAAAGTTGTCGAATTATGCCAATTTGGCATGTTTCACTGTACAATATCTCCAGTCGGCCTGGATAAAAAAATCTGAAATTTTGGGAATAGTTAGTCCTTTAGTATACCATAACAGACAACAAAGCGCGTTTTGTGTTTTTGAGCAAAAAGGGGTCAATGTATTAAGTAATGACGTTATATTCTAGAAGGTGCTTTGTTCACAAATTCAACTGGAAATTCGTTGTTGTGAAGTAAAATAAAGTAGGTGGTGTGAAGTAAAATGGTTAGTCCAATCAAGGCTGTCAAGCTCGTTTCTTTCCCCTAGTTGTAACACTGTCTTATCACACCCACAGCAGCACTGGCGAAGAATGTCGCTATCAGCTGAAGCCGAGACAAGTCAAAATGCACACTTGACAAAGAGTCCGTAAGTACTCATTTTCCTTGCTGTTTGCTATATCAATTATATTCATCCCTGTTTATTCTTGTTTTAACTGTCAAACCATGCAGGAGACTGTTGTCCTTTCATTTGATCTACATTCCGAAGTCAGTGAACACTTACTCGCTGTAAACACTAACTGCGGAATGTAGATCAAACGAAAGGACAACAGCCTCGTGCATGAATTAACAGTTTAAACAAGAATAAATAGGACTGAATATCACTGATATAGCAAACAGCAAAAACAATGAGTACTTATAGACTTTTTGTCAAGTGTGCATTTTGACTTGTCTCGCCTTCTGCTGATAGCGGCATTCTTCACCAGTGCTGCTGTGGGTGTAATAAGACAGTGTTATAACTAGAGGAAAGAAACGAACTTGAGAGCCTTGACTGGACTAACCATTCATCCTATTTTATTTTACTTTACAACAACGAATTTCCAGTTGAATTTGTGAACAAAGCACCTTCTAGAGTATGACTCATTACTTAATACTTTGACCCCCTTTTGGTCAAAAACACAAAACGTGCTTTGTTGTGTGTTATGGTATACTGAAGGACTAACTATTCCCAAAATTTCAGATTTTTTTATGCAGGCCTATTGGAGATATTGAACAGTGAAAGATACCAAATTGGCATAATTCGACAACCTTACTTTTTTTTTCAGACCTTTGGGAGAAGCTACAGGTCTGGAAATTTTTGTATATAAACTTATGGTCCCGTGCTACATGCACACACAAATTCAGACTTCTACGTCAGTTGTTTCCTCTTCCCAAACATGTCTTAAATGTCCAAAAATGTTGCTACTGTAGGCCCTGATTTCACCCCTTTCAAGTGGTTTTAGGCAAAAATGTTAAAAGATTAAAGTTTTAGCTCTGCACGACTTGGAGACGTCCAGCAATTTTTAATTTGATAGGACAAATACATGCTGAGATATTCAAAACAATGTAAACGCCTAAAATCGTAAAAACGCAAAATTGCGGCAGTCGCTGCGTCGCCATGGAATGTTGTAAATAATAATAATAATAATAATTAATTATGGTTTTGAAGTACCATGATATAATCATTCACGAAAAAATTAGATTTTTTGGTGATGGTCGAACGGCATATGCTTGATCACTTAGAATGGACTGACTCTACAGCATGATGATTGCGTAATAAGTACAGGATGAATATGATCCAATTTAAGTAGTGAGAGCGAGAAAGTTTAGTGTGGTAACCCATACTCTTTATTCCTCTTCTCTTAAAGAATAGGCAGCATAAACAAATATCATCAATATTTAGTTTCTACTGTTTTACGAGGGCAGTTCAATAAGTGAAGCACAATAACTTATGTAGAGGAAAGTATAATAGATAACAGCAAGAATATATATACAAACTTATATTACAGCTACTTTGAAACATAGGAGCCAAGTCTCTCAAAACATTTACCCTATTGTGGCACAAGTTTAAAACTACCTTGTTCAAAGAAGCCCGTTTTTTCGAAGTGTAGCCATCTATGCACAACCGACTTAGACTTCGTTATCGGAATTAACACGATGTACACTCATGTCCAAAATGATTGTCGCATATCAACAATTGTCTTCTTGTAAGAATATAATTTGATAATTATTTTACAGGGTACTTTTAATACTCATACTATGTGTATAATCGGTAAATGTATATTTGTGGTAAATTGCATAGGAAAAGAATTATAAATGCGAAACTTAGAATGAGTAGAACAAAATGTTGCTAAATGGACAAGAGAGTTTGATTTTTGTTATATTGTTCTTATTTACTACTCTTTTGACATGAAATTTCCCACATACATGTCTGTCGATTATACACATACTAACATTATAAGAAATACCGGGAGAATTCATTATCAAGTTATATTCCTACAACAACATATTTATAGACATGCAACAATAATTTTGGACATGAGTGTACCATACAAAATGTTGGAACATGTTTGACAATGTTCAGAGATGGATTCGCCAATTATTACGAATTGCCTCTTCAATGGGTCTGATATGCTGTTATTGCACGCCCAACACATGACAAATCCGGAAAGTTTACACATTTTTCTTCAAAGAATTTGCACCATTTGAAAATGTTGATATTGTCTATACAGTCCTTCATCATACATGCATACCATTTCCCTCTGAATTCAATCGGGTTTTCGCCTTTCGCCTACAAAAAAACGAGCTAAATCTCTCTACTCTTCACAAATAGACTGCAATAACATACGCCATCTTCGCTCAGTACTTCACGCTTCTGTCACTAGAGGTATGTCGAACCGAACAACTACCAACTACAATGCCAACTTCAAAGTAATTCCCTTTCAATTTCCACGTCCTAGAACTGTAATGTTGCGTTGAGAAATTGCTGTGCGTTACTTTTTGATCCTTCCTCGTACAAATAATAACAAATTTGTAATGTATTTTACAAATAGCAACATATAAACACTTACATCGGTATATATTTTCTCATGCGATTCATAATCTGGTCATCTGAGATAGTATCTCGCTGTAGAACTTCGTAATCTTGATCGTATTTATATTCAATGCATCTATTTTGAGGCCCTTCAAAGTCTGTCTGGAATGCACGATTATTACAAAGTGGTTTCAGCTACGGGAAAAAAACAAAAGATATTTGTTGAAGACATTGCTTGCTTGATGCTTTTTAAGTAACGGAACAAACGGCTACACAGAGTTTTCTGAACCATTAGTAACAGAGACATCGGAGTGTTCTTTCCTAGTGATCAAAATGTTCTCACTTAATAAAGTCCAAAATTAATTCAGGAAGCAAATAATTGCAATATTTTAAAAATGATGGTTGTATACAGAATCTTGGTTAATAGAACAAACCAATTATTCAAAAATAAAACATAAATTGGTATTATTTTAAATAAAAAATAAATTGGTATCTTTTATTCATTATATTAAAGTTGGTGATGCAGACAAGTTGAAAAGGAACGGATGCTTAGGTTAGTTCAAGCTTACTAATATTCAGTATACGTCCAATCAGTTTGTTAAGTAATAACAAGGAGGATTACTATGTCGTGTCCTAACACCAGTTTCGAGTCGCGATAGATAAAACAAATAAATTACTGTCCATCGTACAGCAAAGGACGTTGTTATACAAGTGAAATAAATTTAATCGTAAAATGTCCTTCATGTGATTTATTTTCTGTCCAAAACTGACCTTTAATTTCTATTTTAAATACAGTAAACTCTGCTTTTCCGAGTCCCGGTTAACCGAGCCAGTCAAAAAAAAAAAAAAAGTTTTGTATGATATGGCGTGTATATTGGCTGTTGCCGAATCGCTAAGCGCCAAATCTTTGGGCTCAGCCGTCTGTCATCGCGTTTTGCTATAACATCGCAGCATCAAAGAGAGACCAAAAGGTGTCCCAGAAAACAATCACTGACTTTTAAAAAAATCGTATGGTACTGTATGTATGTGAAATACTGTTTTGTCATTTATAGCATGTGTAACAACTGATCTCCATATTATCCGAGTTTTTGTGTATCCACGGTAGCCTCGTTCCCGATTACTTCGGATAACCGTGAGTCTATTATAGTTTCGATTACGTTTTTATTATGCTCAATGTGCTGATTTAGAGCCTTGTGCATAACTTAGGAACTAAGTTCTGCACGCAATATTTCACAGTTTTGTACAACCAGTCAAGGTTTATAGTGTGTTCACTCAACAGAAGTGTAGTTCGGCAAATTTCTTTCAAGTTTCCATGTTGATATTTACAACAGTATCCTTTCCTTCCTCCATCCATCTTTTGACTACATTTCCAGGGTTGCAACGTCTTAACACCCACTGTGTCTGTTCTTCGCAATACTATGGCTAATATAAAACAGATGTCAGACAATGTAAGAACAAGGAAGCTGGTCTTGGGAACAGGGAATCCAGCACTAACTTAAAGGACAGCATTTCAATCTGTGGCAACTAAGACTCCACGTGGAGTGGATGAGTGACTGTCAATTGTTTGAAATGATGCTTCAGGTTGGCCATTTAGTCATCGGAGTGTTTTCCGCAAAATCCCTCCGACGATGACTTATTTATAGCACGAGCCACCACACGTAGAAGGCGGCATTCTTTATATGCGAACTGCACTCCGGTTAAAGAAACAAACTATAGCAAGATTAATTTAAATCGGATGACTTATTTTTTATTAATGTGACCCAAAATTTGATCGTTCAAAACTCGGGAAGCAAAAGCCGTTAAACAATATTTCACATGCATGTATAACAGATCAAGGTCTAATCATCACGCCAAGTTTGATCCCTATTGGATGAAGTCGACTGAACTCGTAAAATATAGAGCATTCGTGATTTTCAAATAGGAAAAAAAAAAAAGAAAAGAAAAGAAAATACTTACTTGCACGCCAGCATCTTTCTGTAATGCGATAACACCCTCAGCTTCCTTCGGTGGATTCTCGACAAACCCATCATTTGTATCATCAGGACTTCGATCACAAAATTTATATTCTTTCCGCACAGCAGTTGCCGCTATTCCGAATTCCATAGTCACCTGGAACACATCCATCAATCAATATTGAAATATTCAACTAACTGTATGCCTTAAGGCTAATTTGAATAGAGCACAGCCTTTAATTCTTTCTGCACAGAAGAAGATGCCGCTATTACTTCTTACGAAAATGGGGGCCGCGGTGGCTCAGTGGTAGAGCGTTCACCTCTGGTGCACGGGGTTCTTGGTTCGATCCCAGCTCGCGCCAAGTGAACCTTCTGGTAGACAAACACCGTATGCGTGTGTTTTCTCGGGGTTCCCCCGTTTTCTCCCATTTTCTTCATTCCACCATTTCATTCATTTCTCATCATCATAGTCTCCTTCAGCCTAACCGGCATAACCGTGTAATGTAAAACTTAATTTCATTTTTTTTTTTCTCACGAAAATATTCACAAGGGCTAGTTTTCTTTTGAGGCTGAGTTTTGTTCAGACGAAACTTCCCGAAAGCGCCTTATAATTTTGTTCGTATTTCAAAAATACATGTTTCTCCAATACCTGCATTATAACGTGATTTATTTTAAGAAATTGGAGCCAGAAAGTCTAGTGCGGTGTCTCGTACCTTTTATTAGAGGCGTACAATGGCTCAGTGGCAGAGCGCTTACCTCTGGTGCGTGGGGTCTCTGGTTCAATCCCCGACCAAGTAAGTATCTGGTGGACAACATCGTGTCCGCACGTATTCTCGGGATACTCTTATTTCCTCCCACTTTTCATTCCACCAATTCTTCCATCATTCACTTGCTTTAATCATCGTCTCCCGTAGCCTAAAAATCATAATTGTGGGACATTAAAATAAGAGATTTCATTTCAAAGTTTTTTGTATCTTTTATTCGTGATGATGCATTTCCCAATTATCCAGATTTCTGCATATCAGGGTTACATCCAGAACTCATTAATCCAGATAATTGGAGTTTCATGTTCATTTATTTTGAACGATCAAAATATTTTGAATAAGTCTGGAAGAGAATCAGTAAAGTAAAATCTTACCGTGTACGATAATGCTCTGTAGGTTAACAGAGACAATAATAGGGGAAATTATACGTTCAGATAATTCTAACAAGAGTTCCCGGCAAGAGTTCAAGTGATTCGGATCCCCCGTTAAGCTGTTCGTCCACATCTCATGTAGCCTCACTGGTGATAGAAACGCTAAAATCAAATTATAACAGACTGCCGCACGTGGATTACAAATCCATTAATCGAAACATACTATGCCCGCTTCTACTTTCATGTGTCGTATAGCACTTTTTGTTGCCCTGTAATTTTTCAGGGACGGAATTTAATCTTTAAAAAGCGGGACTTTTTAAACGCCGAAAATTCTTTAAACGTGGAATGATTTACACTTGTTTTTGGAGCGTTCATATAAGTTGAAACTTAGTTCAAATTGAATATCTCATCTACGAGTAAATTGAAAGACACAAGACAGAAACCATTCGGCTAGATTAATTTTTTTTTTTTTTTTTTTTTTAAGTGCATTAAGTGTTTTCGCATAATCTCGATCTTTATAAGTTGAATAACCACAGAACAATAACGGGAATACAACCCAAAGAACCTTTTTTTTTTTTTTTTCAAATATTTTGAATAATAACCATCTCTTTCATATACTGTTTATTGTAAAGTTCTGCTTAATGCAGGTAGGTAGAACAAATCACAGACACGGGAATCGTTTCCTCTCACTACCAATTTTATTATAAAATTTCCTGTTATAAGCAGTATGATACAATATCACTATAAAAACTCTCTAATAACTAGGATAAATAGGTGTCCCAAGGCCCAGGAAACCTAGTGAAGGATCCTCACAGAGTTCAGGGTTAATAACATTATATTCTATTTAACTTTGAAAATAAAAAGCAACTACACCGAAAATCAAATCCAATTTCCGGTTTACAGTACTGATGCGCTAACCACTATGATAGACAGTCCGCTTCCTTACCAAACGTACATTATCACTCTTAAAATCGGTGCTCAAGAATGAAGATAAAAATATATGGCTATTCAAGAACCAGAGTAGTTAGTGCACTGGCACAGTAACCCGGAGACCTGGGTTCGGTTTTCGGTCCACTGGTATATATGTATACATTAAATAAAAGGTACGGGCCACCACACTGAAATTTCTTAAACTAAGTCGTGTTATGCTGCAGTTATTACTAAAACACTTATTTGTGAAATACGAACAAAATCATAACGTATTTTCTGAACTTCACCCGAAAAGCAAACTACCCCTTGTGGATTTTATCATTAGAAATGATTTATGCCATACATTAACGCTATTAATGAAATAATTGTTTATGGTATGAGCAAAATCACTTGAATCGTATATCAGAAAGAAAAAGAAAGAATGGATACTTTCATGAAAATTGATTAACACAACATTATTAACAATATTAAATTCAAATAAAGATAAAATTGACTTCATATATACTTTTTCTACCTCTTATCTATCTCACTGTATAATTTTTACCATTAAAATAAAATGGAGAGAGACGCAAGCCTAGAAAAAATGCCCCTAGACGACAAAAGAGTGAGTACAGTACACAACTGATATGAAAATTAATCTATTGCAATAAGATATGTGAACAAATTCGTTGATTATACGAAGGAGGATCAGAAACTAAGCTTTCGAGGCCGATATTTCTCGAGCTTCGTCTGTTATAGAGGAATAAGGAGTGTTCTGTAATTTTAATACATGAAGTTGGCAACTGTGTAGAGTTTCAACCACACGCCACCTATGATGTTAGTTGTATGTAAACACAAACAGGGACTCGTTCGGAAAACTAGTCTCGGGAAGGACTCCGCTCAGTTATTTAATTTCTGTGGGCAAAACATGTAACCGCGGCTGAAATCCACCGAAAGATGGTAGAGGTTTACAGAGAGACTGTAGTGTCTCGTCAGCATGTCGCAGAATGGTGTCGAAACTTTGCGGCTGTTAGAGAAAATGTCACCGACGAGGAGCGCAGTGCTCGACCCAGCACGACATCATCAGATTTGAGAACACAGCTGGGACATCATCTACCATCCTCCCTACAGCGCAGACCTCGTTCAAAGCGACTTTCATCTGCATTTGAAGGAGCCCTCGAAGGCCGTCGCTTCTCTTCAGACGAGAAGGTGAAACACTTCGTGGCAACGTGGCTGAACACGGAAGGACAGGATTTTTACCAGGAGAGAATCTTCAACATCATCCCACGATAAAAGTGCCTCAACCGATATGGAGACTATGTCCAAAAATAACCTAATTTACGTACTATCTGTTGGCTGCATTCGTTGTATGAAATAGTATATATACACGTTTCACTGCAGGCTTTGTAATCTTACTTTCTGAACACTCCTCGCATTGATATACATAACATTTATTAAGTTCTTCTTTACTTGTTAAGGGTCCCATAGACGATCCACGATTTGTGCAAACATCATGCTTGTGCAAACACTGTGTTTGCGCACACACTCGGCCATACACGGTTCAACTGTTTGCACAAACTTCAGTTCAATTTTGAGTTTGATCGCGTAAACATGTCCACTGAAGCAGCTTGTTTAGCGATAGTAATTGCTTGTACCTTGGAAGTGGAAAGACCAGCGAAACCAAAAAGGAAAATCTTGTACTTGCATTTATCTTCCTTAGTTCCCTGCGGTATGCAGAACGAAGTGAATTGATTTTATTCCTCACTGACTCTCTATCCGAATTGTGATCTATTTCCTTCATTTTATCCACCAATTTCCCGTACGCCGCATTTTTCAGATTCGTGTTTTTATAATTTTCTCTCTTTACCTTCCATAGTTCAGGTTAATTTCGATAAAGTTCAATAAATTCTCGCCAGAGTTCTTGATTCCTATTCATTGACGCCATAGCCCATACACGGTCCACACGGTTGCGCAAACATCATGTTCGTGTAAACAATTTTCGAACGAGTTTGATGTGAGAAAGGTTTGCACAAACGTTTGCGCGAACAGTTCATACAGCACCATACACGGTCAAACTGTTTGCACAAATAGCCTTGTTTGTACAAACCGTGGACTGTGTATGGACCCTATTAACATGCAAACTTGACGCTTATGTCCTGAGGTTATTGAAGACCCAAATCAAAACTTGTAACCACGTTCCATAAGGGCAAGCATACTGGCCTCTCAAATTTCCATACCAAATACATTATTATTTCTCCTCTGTGGGTGGTTATATTGCTTAGGTATCTAAAACTGAGTCAACAATCATATTCTTACCTTTTTTCGCAGAGAAACAGGAATGATTTTCTCCATCTCTACCTCACTTCCAAGGCTCTTCCATGCCTTTGCTCTCGGCTCTAAACGTCTGAGCAGCATTATGCAACAATCTCGCTTTAACTTTTTAAAACGTTCGATGGCAACTCTTCGACCGCCTTCAGTAATGCAAAGGAAATAGCTCTGTTCATTTTCATCATAAGGATCAAATTCAATGCGAATCTCATCACCAGGATACTCCTGCAGTAATAGTAATAATAATCTTTATTAACGTACTGAGAATGAAAGCAAATATATAGCTAGTCTGAAGGTTTTATAACTCAATGCTATTATTGTAGTACTATACATGGATAAAAATTTAAGGTTTGACAATATAGTCAATGTCAATTCCTAAAACAATAAAATCAAATATAATTCTAAGATATACAGTTATTATAGTTAGTTATAAGCCTTGTGATTAAAACACGTTTCTTGCCATTCGGTTGAAGCAATATTCTTGCCCTTGTACTATTGGGTTGGCCCACAAGTGTTTGCGTTTTCTTTATAGGCTTAGGTTTCCACAAAAATAAACAAGAAATGAACAAAATCAATCAATAATGTATTCTTCATTGTTCTTTACAATTTTTTCCCAATGTTCAACAAGCTGTTTAATGCCTTGACGGTAGAAATCACATCGTTTAGCGCAGATGAAGATCTTGTTTTGCTCGCGGTGTCGCCCGTTTGTCGGGACTAAGCCATTCTTTGCTTCATGTTGGTGTACAGCACCATTTTGCATTCACGGTAACAATTCGGTAGAGGAATCGCTGCTTGTGTCCACGTCTTGACCGATGACGATCGTGGTGTGTTGATTTTTGCTGTTGTCGGTGAAGGCATGCGGAACCCATGCGCCCAAGTTTTGAACCTTTCCCATCGAGTGAAGGTGACGCTCTATAGTACTGTGGGAGCACTCCATTATTTCTGCCAATTCCCTTGTTGTTTGGTGTAGATCTTCGTGAATAAGCTGACTCAGTCGTTCCTAATCGAACTGAGCGGGGCGTTCGGTGCGATGCACGTCTTTGAGGTTGAAATTGCCGTCTTTGAATCACTTAAACCAATATTGAACCGTCCTAAGAAGCATTGCTTCTTCACCATAAACTTCACAAATCTCTTGAACAAATTCTGTGCCTGTGGTACCCTAAGTATCAAAAATGCTATTTCCTATCGACTTGACACTCTATTTTAATGACCTGAAAAGAACAGAAAGTATACCAGCATAAAAAAAATGAACCACCATTTTGTAGAGCACATAATGCCCTATCGAATAACATAACACACATTGCCACAACATTTTATTTTTCAGGCAAAATTTTCACTGAAAAAAAAATAAATAAAACGCAAACACTTTGGGCCAACCCAATACATATTACGACTTGTAATTCAACTTTTTTTTTTTTTTTTTAATAAATATATTCCGTATATTATCGATTGTCAAGTATCTCTCCACAAAATTCGAATCCAGTGATTTTTTCCTGTCTTTCAATGGTTCAAGTTTAAAATATTTTTTCCAGTAGTCTGATGAATTGGTATGATAATCAAAACCTAACACAGCTTTCTAATAAAACACTTTGAACCATTTAAATTCTCTTCACAAGTATATGTATAAAACTCTTCCAGATTCTAACTTTAGACCTTACCAACAACCTGTATAGAATTATATATATATATATATATATATATATATATATATATATATATATATATATATATATATATATATATATATATATATATACTAGCTGAATCTGCGCTCTCTACAAAGCGCATCATTCATATATGAGCATAAATTTCCTTGTTATTCCTCACATCTGTCTGTACATGTTCCTTTACATCTGTACATAAGTGAAGGACGTCTTGATAAAAATCGTCAAAGACTACCATAAAGGAGAGAAATTTTTTTTTTCAATCTCTCCTTTGCACCATTTGCAAGATTTGAGCCTACTTCCGGTTGGAGTTTCTAATTCATGTATGATTAGTGTTTTCTTTCTTCTTGCATGAAGTATGTAATAAGTAAATACATTACATACACAATTAATTATAATGTATAATAATTATGGTATTCATTGAGCAAAACACTTCAAACAGTCAATATTCATCTTAGCCTGGAGAAATGGTTATCCTTCGTTTTTCATTACAATTTGGGCATGAAAGAAACGCCTGAGAGATATACTACTTCAGTATGGTACAAATGTGTGGTGTTGGAATGTATGACTAGTAGGATATGATGCTTTACTTTTTTCAAAATTTCAACACTTCCAGTGTACCCCTAAAACTGAAATAAAGAAGTAACGGCCATTTTTTAAATATTCAATTAGAACTGGACAATCTACACAAAATTTGGAATCGACCATTGAAAACGGCATGTTTCTAGCACTTGAGGTTTTCAAGATCTCATTGTCGAAAGAATTGGAGACAAACATATAAACCTAGCATTTTAATAGATAGATATATCAGATTGATCGAATTGATAAAAAGCAGGCCATTGATAAAGCAGATAGCCTATTAATTTCTTCGCTTCATTACAAATGTTCTGTAAGTGTTCGTTAAAACGTAAAAATCTGTCAAACATTATACCTATATCCTTTACTGAATCAACTTTTTGTACAATATTTCCTTGTATTTCATATTGACTACCATAATATTAAGATTTATTACTGTACTAGCTGAAATGCTCGGGGAGAAAGTGTTTATATCAAGTGTTAGAACAAGCATGGGAAATGAATTTGGACTTAAAAGGCATCGACTGTGTCACTATCCACCTCATGGATTGGAGACTAATATTGAACGTTTTCTATTATTTTTACATGCCATTCTGTTCTCATACCAACCCACACCGATGAGACTGAATTTGGACTTCAACGACGTTGAAAGTCTCATTAATAATCTCAGCAGCTCCCAAAACTATGAATTGGACCCTAATATTGGTCAGTTTTGATTATTTCACGTATCCTCTGAGGCCTTCTCCTCCCCTTGCCGAAAATGTACTAAAACCTAAGTTAGGTCAGGATCCACTCTACAACAAAAAGCATCAAAATCGGCGCATCTAGGAGATCGCAGACAAACATCGTTAACTTTATATAAAGGGTGTCTCATAAAGAATGCAATTTTAGAAAAGACCGCCATTTCTGTACTAATATGTTGACAGCACTGAACGTTAGGCGATTTTCACCTGCTGTCGTTGTGGTTAATAGTTACGGAGCTCTAGTAGCGCATGATCGTCATGTGTTTTATGTACGACTAGGAATGGAGCACTTCATGAGAGAACAGTGTGTTGTCATAGTGGAAATTTATTATAAATGTGGTGGGCGTTCCATTCCTACATGTACCGAAAACAAATGACGATCATGCGCTATTTGGCGTTCCGTGACTACTAGTCATAAAGACAACAGATGGAAATCGTGCAACGTCCAATGCTGCCAACTTACTAGAACAGAATTGGCGGGCATTTCAAAACTTGCATTTCATATGGAACACTCTTTACGTAGAAGATGTCCCCGTTGCCATCTGTTAAAACCAACCCGTTGCCACCAAGTGGCATGTTTCTAAGTTAAGAGTATTGCGACATATTCAATAACTAACTAACTAACTCTATGGCCTATGGAACCCGGAGGTTCAGTGCCGCGTTCACAAAAGCTCTCCACTGACTTCTATCCTTAGCTAATTGCATCCAGTTTCTACTTTGTATTCCTATCTCTGCGAGATCCATCTTAACATTGTCCTCCCATCTGCGCCTAGGTCTTCCTAATGGTCATTTTCCTATGGGTCTACCAGTCAAGACTTTGAAAGCGTTTCTACTTTCTTCCATTCTAGCTACATTGCCTGCCCACCTAAGCCTCCTAGACTTCACGACCCTAACAATGTTGGGTAAACCGTATAAACTATGTAGTTCCTCGTTATGAAGCTTCCGCCATTCCCCATTCTCGTTCCTCTTGGGTCCGAATATTCTTCTCAGGATCCCGTTCTCAAATACTTTCAGTCTATGTTCTTCCCTCAGACTAAGTGACCATCTTTCACAACCATACAGAACAACAGGCATGATTATCGTTTTATATATTTTAAGCTTCAAATTCCTCGACAGAATTCGCGATGACAAGAGATTTTGAACCGAATAGTAACACGAATTCCCTGCTTTTAGTCGACATTTAATTTCTAGTCGTCATATTCAATGTTTTGCATAAATTTTCAAACAACTGCTTTACCCTTAGAATACGCATTTTAGCCCAAGTAAGATGATAAAATCCCAAGCTATCGTATGCTCCGATCATGTACCATAAACCGTCGAAAAATGAAATGAAATCTTTGAGTTTTACGTCCCACGGTTATGCCGGTTAGGCTAAAGGAGACGGTGATGATGAGTAATGAGTGAAATGGTGGAATGAAGAAAGTGGGAGGAAACGGGAGAACCCCGAGAAAACCCACGCACACGGTGTTTGTCCACCACCATAAACCACCGAAATCGGTCCCGTGGTCTTGGAGGAGTTGAGGGATAAAAATCGTTACAATAATTTATATACACAGTATATAGAAGATGCCCCTTCGTCCCGCCTTAAAACGGGAATTTTCAGAAGGACTGGAGCACAGGTTATTTTAATAAAGAATTTCTATACCAAATTTCATCTTCCTAAGTTGACAGGATCGTGACAAACTCAATTTTTCGCATAAATGTCAATCCTCCTCTTCACCCCCCCCCCCCTTAGGATACGAGTTTTAAATCAGAATCACATAATAGAAACTTAGACTATGGCATGGTCCTGTAATGCCCCAAAAATTTTCAAAATCGGTCCAGCTGTCTAGAAGTTCGCAGATAAACATAGTTTCATTCATTCATTTATCTATATAGGGTGTAACAAAAAGCTGCGGCAAAATTTCAGGGGTGGATTCCTTATGGGTATACAAGCAAAAAAGTTCATATGACCATATGTCGGGAAATGCATCGTTACAGAGTTACGGCCATTGAGCCGCCTAATGGCCTGAAAGAGTCACATTCTGGTCGCCTAATTAAGCTGGGAAGATAATTTTGGTATCTATGTGTTTCTGAAGGACGACGCTTTCCGCCGATATGTATTTTATGTATATGGATGGTACCACGGCGGACAGGGGAGGGTAATTAGGTGTTTTTTTTTTCATCAAGATTTTGTGGATGGCATTCCTTCTCCCTTGAAGGTACACTCATAAAATGCATATCGGAGGAAAGCTTCATCGTTCAGGAACATATTGCTACTAAAATTCCTAGCTTAATTAGGGTCTGAGTTATTGAGGTTTAAATTGAGTCACATTAAGGGGCGACCAGAATGTGACTATTTCACACCGTCAGCCGACTCAATGGCCCTAACTTTGTAACGGCGCATTTCCCGACATATGGTCATATGAACTTTTTTGCTTGTATACCCATAGGGAATCCACCCCTGAAATTTTGCCGCAGCTTTTTGTTACACCCTATATACCCTAAGAAGTTGAATATTTTTAAAAACGCTGTGATATCGATCCGCTTATTTTAAACGAAGAACCCCCGCTCTCTCCCTTAGGGAACACATTTTGATAGAAATAACATGATAAAAACATAAGCTAGACAAGGGTCAAATCAGGTGTCAAAAGTTATCAAAATCGATCAAGCGGTCTAGGACGAGCTGAGGGACTAACAACGTTACTGTTCTTTATACCAGGTATATACAGGGTGTCTCAAAAGTCCCCTGACATAGGACAACTGTATTATCAGAGTTACAGCAAAATGCAAGAGGGGAAACCGTTTCCAAATGTAATGTTTTCAATCTAAAGTGAAGGAATTTTTTAAATCGGACTAGCCATTTGGGCTGTACATTCTTTATGCGCCCAATGTTAAATGAAAATGCAACGTTGCCACTCACCTGGACCCAGAACATAAGTGAATGAAGTTACGGTGGTTTACGCTAACGTATCGATGGCCAGCCATTTCAAACATGCCCTCATTCACCGTAGTCTTACAAAATTTATCTACGTCCCGGTAAATGGCAACGTTGCATTTTCATTTAACATCGGACGCATAAAGAGTGTACAGCCCAACGGCTAGTCCGATTTTAAAAATTCCTTCACTTTAGATTGAAAACATTACATTTGGAGACGATTTTACCTCTCACATTTTGTTGTAACTCTGATAATAACAGTTACATTATATCAGGAGACTTTTGAGATATCCTGTATATAGGTGTCATCCACATAGCTTTTAAACAATTTATATATTCATTCCACTATTTTTAGAATATACAATAATATAATGATAATTCCATAATTTATGTCCTTCAAATAGTAACTGTTAATTTTTTTTTCTTTAGTTGACGGATGCGAAAAAGTCAATTGCGTTCCGTTAGGCAAAAAAGGTTGTGAATGATGACAGATATCATGTCTTTTAACGTCCTTGCCTTTGGATAGAAACAAGTAGCTCAGTAGCAGAGGAAATGCTTAACAAAATAAGGCATGTAACTTTCAGTTCTACGTTTGTTGCAATATTACTTCACAATGTAACAGCCGTAACTTGAACACTGGAAATCATGTGGAAAAATGATTTCCATAATTCACGGATGTTACTGGAAATCGATCAGCCGCAATATTGACCAAGGATGTATAAAAATGGAATGAAGTCTTTAACGTCCCACGCGTATGTCATTCAGGATGCGAAGGCGAATTATTATTAAAGAATTTGTGGAATGGTAATGCGAGAGGAAACCGAAGAACCTGGAGAAGACCCATAAACATGACATTTCCCATGTTAAATGCATGCTAATATTACCTTGTGTTTGAGAATGCCGAAGGGTGTATTATTATTCATGATTATTCTCCGATCGGAAACAGCATTGCACGCCACTGATATATATACATTAATTCATTGATTCACTCACCAACAGATCTCCAAAACTACTGAAGATGTATCCGTTGCATCCTAGACTGTACATAAGACGGGGTTTTGCGAAATACGGATTCTAAGGAAGGATGGGGGCCTTGAATTATTTTTTCCAGCCGTTCGCCAGATCTCAGAAACTGTTAGGCGCAGAACGTTGAAATTTTGTATAAATATTATGTTTACGTACTAGGCTGGTAATAAGACGAGGTTTAATTTGTTTAATAATAAAGAATCCCTCCACCCACCCACACACACACATACATCTGGAGTAAAACTATAAGCTCCCGCATGCACACACGGGGAGCTAAATAGTTGTGTATTAGTTCTTACTTTTACAAATAATTTTGCAGTCCTTGCACTGTTCAGTTTGCTGTATTAACATACAGAAACTCAGATTCACGGATTTGGTGACTTCTAGCAAAACGACAACGATATACTCTCTACAAACACCAATCGGGTAGGTTTTTACATTATTTGAACACTATCCGTGACTGAATTTCAGCTTTTGTATATCATTGAGCGTTCATGTTTAGTATTTAAAGTTACATTTTAGTGCCTATTTTCCATGCTTTTTGTGGTTAAACATAATTTTTCTATTAATAAATTCAAAAAATAACTTACCGAAATACCGACAAACAACAAAAGGACAAAGAAGATGTTTAGAAACGTACCGTAAGTGCGTTTTGAAATCTGTAGAACTCTGATTTTTCAGCGTAATCCCGAATGTGATCTAACAAAGTTTCTTTCTTGAGATTCTTCCAAGGAAATTCCTGTGTCAAATCACTATTGGCTACAATTTCAAGATGTTCTTGCGTGGCATGAGAGAGACGAACAGGAACAACACAGTCTTCGTCTGTCATATCAGGTGTTATCTCGAAAACTTCCATGGCTTTCTTCAGTTGGCTTCTGGTTGCACTACGGCGAGTAGATTTTGGTGACCCAAGAGATTCTATACGAAGGAACGAAGTACATTTAATTAGTAAGAAATTAAATAAAACTTGTTACATAATGCTTCGTTATACTTTAATTATTCCGATATTTTGTCCGTCTAATAACCTACGGACAGCGTTGGGGCATCAACTTCTTTCTGCAAGAAAAGTACGATTTTCCTAGATATTGTTATTAGCTTTCTTCTTCTTTCTTAAATATGTACCTAAAATTCTGCTATCATAAACTTGTGAAAAAATACTAGCAATACTGATTATCTACTTGCAATACTGTTATTTCCGTAGCTGTTATCAATAATGTAAGTAAAAAAAACGGTAGGCATGCAAAGTACAAGTCAAATATTTTAAGATAGATAAAAATTTACTGGTATTGTTGGGTAAAACTGCTACAAGATTACTAATCAAGACCCAGCGATTCATGGGAACGAAGATTGCTTGTATGGTTTACGATCATCTTTGTGGGCTCTGGTAACCAATAAACTAAAGTTAAGATGAATAAAAGCAAAGAGAGAGAGAGAGAGAGAGAGAGAGAGAGAGAGAGAGAGAGAGAGAGAGAGAGAGAGAGAAAGCAAATCATTCGTTGACGTTGTTAAACCAAAATATTTTGCCCTACATATGATAAACCCACAAAGATTTGTAATAGAAACTTAACGTGAACGTTCTAGATTTTACATTGAGTCTGTTAATCTGACCACTCTAGTTTCTATAACTTTAGTAAAAATAAAATCCGACCAAAGCAAACACTTATTATTATTAACCTGTCTGACAGTTTCGGCACTGTTTCATGCCTTCATGAGAGACATGAATACGAAAAGGTATCAAAAAGTTCATGCAATCACCTACAAGAAATCCACTTTGGAGAACTTTGACACCATGGTGGTATTGGTCTTTCTCTACGTAGTCACTATGCCTAACGACATATTTTTGCCAGCGGTTCTTCATTTTCCGTAAGCCTGTTTTGTAAAAGTCTGTAGTTTGGCTTTGAAACTACAGTTCACCCTCAGAAATGGCGTCATTCCTAGTGTGAAAATAGCGTTCTCTGAGTGGACGATTCATGTCTCAGAGGAGAAAAAAGGCATTTGGTGCTAGATCCGGTGAGTATGGGGGTGCCGCAATATTTCATATCCTAGTTCCATTGCCTTCATTATGGATGCATGGGTAGAATGAGCTGGTGCATTGTCTGCCAAAAGCAACATCCCTTTTGTGACCAAACCACGACGTTTCTTCTTCAGTTCCTCCCGTAACTTAGTCAGGACATGGGAATAATAGCTCGCCCCTGTGGTAGGTAGTCTGTCATGACGACCCCTTCACAGTCCAATAAAATGGAAAGCATCACCTTTGCGGCAGACTTCTGCACTCGTACCTTTTTAGGGATAGGAAAGGAGGGGTGTTTCCATTGTTTGCTCATTTCTTTTGTGTGTGGGTCATAAAGATAAAACCAACTTCCATCAATTGTCACTATTCTACTGGAAAAGTCCTCTTCATCCACGTCACAGCATTTCTCTTCATCCACGTCACAACATTCACGTCACAGCATTTCATCCACGTCACAGCATTCATCCACGTCACAGCATTTCTCTTCATCCACGTCACAACATTTCTCTTGCAGTGTCCTTGCGATTATGCTTCTGGAAGATGTGAACAGTCATGACACCCACCCTGCTGACACTTCCTGATGTTGCAGCTGGTTGTGAATGTTACTCCAAACAGACTGATAACTTATATCTATTGCACACACAACCAGCATGGTTATCCTTCTTTCCATGGTTATCCTTCTGTCTTCCATTATGATCTCAACTTTCTCTGTTAAGGCAGCATCATCAGTGAAAGATGATCTTCCAGATCTGGAGGCGTACGCGGTGGTCATGTATCTAGTTTGGAATTGCCGTTTCCATTTGGACACCATCTCACAGGATGGAGTTCCATCCCCATAGACTTCTTTCATCTCTTCGTGGATCTGCTTTGCTGATTTCCCCTAAAGATAGATGAACTTAATGACGCTTTGTGCACCAAGTAGTGTTGTAAATAGAAAAAAAAAAAAAAACGTTCGTATTTTTTCAGAAATGTACGTTTTTTTTAAAAAAAAACTGCCTCTCGTTTTTTTTTCTAAATTTTCTTTTTTTTTTTTCAAATTGTCATTTATAATGCATCTTACGTCTATTTAAGTATGAAATATTTTTATGTACGCGTAATCACCGTAAAATGCAACATAAATTAAACGCTAGATACTGATACGGTACAAATATTTTACAATTTATATGAATAGCATACCTACTAACAATTCGGGTTTCAGCACTTTTCATCAATATCAACAAAGAAATAAAAGTAGAAATGAAATTTTATTTTTTCGTGAAAGCAGGCCTCTAATAAGTACGAAAATAATGTCACGAACAGTATAAAATTCAAATAACTTGTCTAAAGGTAAAAACTAATACTAATTTGCCCAAATAGTATTTTTCTAAATATCATATATGAATTATTTGTCTAGTAGATATATATGATATGCAGAGCCGGCTCTACCATATGTGCAATACGTGCGTTTGCATAGAGCGGCAAGTTTGAAGGGTCCGGCAAAATCTGTTATAAGTATATTATTTAAATTAAATATTTCTTGTTGGAAATAGACTTCATGATAATGGTAGTTACATTTACTAAGCTGACCTTCTATTTGAATACTACATTCATAAATTATGTTTAGGTCACATTAGTTTAAGGCCACATGGACAATGCTAAAGCAAATGGTCAAATAAATACAAGCACAAATTGCTTGATTGTTGTCAAATGCAAGAATTAAATTCTCGAACAGTGTTGAACACCTTATCATTTAGTTAGTTATCACAGTTTTGATATGACAACTAGTCTTGTTTTTGTCACAAACAAGTTCCTCATCATTGAAGATAGAAACAAGATTTTAAAGAAATGTTAACAGATGTAGAAGAAAATCAAGAAATAAAGATAAAATAGCTAGTTGCACTGGAATTGCAAACTGATACATTGAGATTGAAGCTCGATATTGAATTCTATAAAAATGATTACCATCTTTCATCTTCAGGTGTGTTTGCTTTATCTTTCGCTAACATAATAGATTAATATTTAAAGAAAAAAAACAGACAAAACAAGATTCTATTTTTAGTATTTAAGCTTTTCTGAGTGCGACTGCACTTACCCTCCCCTTCGTTGTTCATGCTGGAGTAGCATACTTAAAATCATGACTTTTAAGATATGTTATTTCTGGAGAAAGGGGGAGGCGGCAAATTGTGCCATTGCACGGGGCGACAAATTGCCTAGCGCCAGCCCTGATGATATGTATATACAAGATATGAATATACGATGACACAATTTGAAGTAATGCAGGGTGTTTCAAAATTATATTAGGATTTTGAAACTTTGTAGTATCTATTAGAAATAACTTACAATTATAAATATTATATCAAATGAAAGAGGAACTCAAAAAGTTTTGTACGCACGCATACACATGCATCGTTTCTTTTGTCTGCCGTTAGAAAGAGCAAGTAGCAAAGATGAAGACTAGAGAGAGAACAGAAAGCTTTCTATGTTTTAATAAAGACTGAATTTGTAATTACAGTGCAACCGTCTGTGTGAAGAATATGAAGGAGACGCTTGCAACTACGTCCTTATCGTTTGCAGTTGCTACAGGTCTAAAGCCTACAGACTACGGTTTACGTGCCAATTTCACAAGTGAAATATTGCTGCATAACAATTAAGATTTTTTGGATCGTGTCGTCTTCAGTGATAAATCGATATTTCACCTAATGTGAACACTCATAATGTTCGCATTTTGGCGGTCAGCAAATCCTCAAGAGATGGTACAATTAAAACGAGACTCCTCTAAATTGAATGTGTTTTGTGCCCTATGGCGGAAAGCTTATGGGCCTTTCTCGCCTATCGACTAGATGCGTGCCGTGTGACGAATGAATCTCACATCGAACACTTGTAGCAAAGACTGTTTGGTGTAACGTAATAGTCCCAATAAATGTATTTTGTATAAGAATGTTTGTAAGAGCGCAAAAGATAAAAACTACATAGAGAGAGAGAGAGAGATAACCTATATTTGACTGGCCTACGTCTGAAGTGTGCTACCATCTGGTGGGCAATTTCGGTACTAGGACGGAGCTAAACCGGGCCGTGACGAATTGCCATCACTTTGGATCTAGCAAGTAAGACGTAGGGTTAGAATTTAGCTTACGTCTATAACAGGTGCTCTCTTACTTGATGTATTGTTTATAATTGTACGTAAAATGTAATAAGTACTACGAAGACTTAAAACCTTGATATTCATTTTGAAACACCCTGCATTTCTCACCAACAGTGTTGAAACTAAGATGTAAAAAGGAGAGAAAAATTATTGTTTACAACAACGATATTATTATTAGTCGAGACTAAGGTGCGTTGCAAAATGATACGACCACCAGAGTTTATTCAACATAACTCAAGACCCAAGAGAAAATGGCAACGAAATACAACGTAAAGTAATAGCTGTTAGTATGCACTAAAAAAAGACATGGAGAACTCAGGTGTTTGTCCTGATAACGAGCAGTCAGGAAAGAAATAAACCAAAAGGTGGATATTAGCTGTTGCAAAATGATACGATCACTGTGTGATAGAGGGTGTTACTGTAGGTTGGTGAAGGTTGTTGGCGCTCGAAGCGTTTCCAAGCAGGAAACTAGATTTCATGTGATTGAAGAACACAGAGTATCGTGTTTGGAACGCACTCGTAGTGTGTATGACGGAGATTAGGAAAATGGGTCGAGGGAGCGCTCTCTCTAGGTAAGAAAAGGACCAAATTATGGCTTATAAAGCTGAAGGAATATCTTTCAGGGCTATAGGTAGGAAAATTGGGCGCACCACGTGTGTGGTGAATAATTATTTGAAACTCGGACCAAAGTATGGTGTAAAGAAGTCGGTCGGAAGACAACGGAAACTAACACAGAGACAAGAAAGAAACGTATCGCGTAAGCTTAGTGGTGGCAATACAAGTCTAGGCAACCTGTACGGTGATCCTACCATAAGCGTCCACAAATCAACCTTGTGCCGCGCTGTGCAATGTGTTGCAATACAAGAAAAAGAAAGTTCAACCTCGACTCACCGTTGATCACAAGCGCAAGAGACTACGATAAGCGAAAGAGCATGTGCACTGGAAAGAAGAATGGAAGCGGGTAATCTTTAGTGATGAAAAGAAATTTAATTTAGACGGGCTAGATGGGTGGGCATGTCATTGGTATGATTTGAGGAAAGAAGAAAAGATATTTCTCAAACGGTAGCAAGATGGCAAGTTTATAATGGTCTGGGGTGGGTTGGATCTTATAGTAAAACCAATCTCGCTTTGCTTTCTTGCCGTATGAAGGATACTGATTATCAAACTTTGCTCTAAGATAATCTGCTCCTCTTCTCTACTGCAATTGGTGGACCTTCGTGGGTCTTTCAACAAGATAATGCCCTGTTACATGTGGCCAATTGTACAAAATAATGGTTTGACTACAAAAACGTGGTCGTAATGGATTAGCCTGCAATCTCCCCGGATCTGAATCCAATGGAAAATGATTGGGGTGTGTTGTGTCGGCAAGTGTATGCTGGAGGTCGACAACACGATAGTGTCGAGTCTTTGAAAGATGCTATTATTGCTATATAGGACGCACTTGTCATTTCCACGTTATAGAACCTAGTGAATGCCATATTTGGCGCCATTTCAACTAGCGGTGAACAGTGGTTCATACATAAGGTATTAAGTGCAGTGGTCGTATCATTTTGCAACAGTACATTTCACTGTATACCCATTGTTTCTTGTATTTCTACATACTGTGATATACAATAAATGTACTACTTGCTTGATTTAATGTGATTTATTGTCAGTGTTACACCAACTATCTAATCTAGTTAACTTCCCTCACTTTGCATACACTTTTCGTACCTTAATGCACTGGTCGTATCATTTTGCAACGCGCCTTATAACTAGTACAACAACACGGGTTACTAGTAAAAAAAAAAAAAAATGTAATCAAATATACACTCGTAACCCTTTCGGACCCAGGTAGCCAAAGTGGCACAAACAGGTATGTCAGTTTTTTAATCCGCACCTGTGTGGACACTAATTAAGATATCGGGATATTATTTTTTGCCAAATATGGTTGGACGATAGTTTATTATATTAATTTATTTTTTTTCTGGGTGTCGAATTTCATTCTCAAATTGCACCCCAGTCAAAAATTCGAGAATTTTCGAATTTCCTTTTCCTTTATTTTTTATTTATTTATTTATTTTTTTTTTCCTGTAGCTTCATTCGTTGTAGAAAGACCTCCTTAAGACTTGCCAGGTACATACCTCGGGTGGATTCCTAACTGTTGACATCAATAGGATGGGCCTACTTTTCTAGTTTTTCCCTACTTTTCTGTTTACCGTAATATATTTTTGGTAATTAGAAGCTTTGTTACACCATGATACTTTAATTCCGCCATGATACTTGTAGGATATATTAGTAATGTACCAATTTTTAATTTAAGATAGTTTGCGTCTGTCTGGTAGCAGTGTTGCCAGCTACAGAAAATTTTAATTCCAGATTTTAGGGGGAAATTTTGGGAAAATTGTCTGTTTTGTCTATATCATTTCCCTCTTGTTGCCTACATCGGAACAAACGTAGCAGTATCTGAAAGTCTCGTCTTTGCCCTACACAACGCACTATAGAACGTTTTAATAGGATAATTAGGGGAAGTACAGTTGAGGTTTACAGTAGACCTTGTTCTCTAATTGGAAAAATAACTGATTTTTTTTTTTTTTTTTTTTTAGGTAGAATGAGATATTTTTTATTGACATGTTTACTTTATTAGATATCGTTACAATACTTGTAGGATATATTAGAGGGATACCAAAGCTTATTTTAAGATAGTTTGTGTGTATCTGATAGTAGCGTTGCCAGCTGCAGAAAATTTTAATACCAGATTTTAGGGGGAAATTTAGGAAAAAATCCACTTTTGTTTATATTATTTCCCTGTTGTTGGCTACATTCGAACAAACGCACAAGTGTCTAAAAGCCTCGTCCTTAGCGTACACAGCGCACCATAAAAAGTTTCATTAGAATAACTAGGGGAAGTACAGTTGAGGTTTACCATGTTCTGTAAATGGTAAGAAAATGGTGAATTTTTGAGGTAGAATGAGATTTTTTTAAAATTTCATACTTACTTTGTTAGATATCGCCATGATACTTGTAGAATATATTCTTGGGGTACCAAGGTTTATTTTCAGATAGTTTTCGTCTGTCTGATGGCATTCTTTCCAGCAAAAACAATTAATTCCCAATTTTAGGTGAAAAATTCGAAAAAATTCCCTTTTCCCCTCTATTTTTTCTCTCTTGCTGGCCACATTGAAACAAATGTACCACTACCTGAAAGCTTCCTCTTTGGCCTACAGAACGCACCATAAAAAGTTTCAATAGAGAAACTGTAGCCCCGGCATATCTGTCGATTTTTGATTCTGAGGTGTAAAACGTGTCAAAACTTCATGTGTATGATGACAGAGAATTTTTTCTTTTCCTCTTTGAATGGAAGCCAGCGACCTCAGGATTTCACTATACCTTGTCAACACACCAAAGATTTTTTTAGGTGACTTGAACCCATATTGCAGCAGTGGTGCTAGATAGAAAAAGATTTGAAATTATGTTAGGGATTTTTTTGTAAATTTTCACCCCTACATTTCCCTCAATAATTTCCCACCCGTTGGCAACACTACAATGAAACTTACACCAAAAAATAGCCACATTCATTTTCTAAAAAAACAAGGCCTTAACCGTATCAATCGAATAAATCGTTTTTGAGCAATAAGTCACTAACTGAAAATGTAGGGAAACGACAAAAATGACCTGGGTCCAAAAGGAATAATCACACAATTTTGCTCGTATAGGTACAAAAAAAACAAACGGTTTGTAAGTTACGAGGGCTTCGACTGTTGATTATTTCAATAATCTGCAACATAAATCAATAAATAATAATTGCCAGAAAAAACAGACATTTGAAAAAAAACATGAAAAAGAACGATGTTTTTTATTGAAAAAAAAAAACTTCACAGAAAAAAAACGTTTTTTTTTACAACACTAGCCCCAAGCTTGTCAATCATTGCACATTCAATGATTTACCTGCAAAATGAGTTGTTCTAAGGAGTCCAGAATTTGCAAGGATAACATACAAGAACCCAACTATAAAATGCATGTACGAGGGGGGTTTGTAGTTCGTCGCCATCAGGTGATTGCACGTACCACAGATTAGTAATAACAAGTACTTGCTTTGGTCAAATTTTAATTTTATTTAAGGGAATGAGATTTATATATGAAATGTACCATCAAAAGATAAAGATTGGAAACGAGATCCAAAAACACCATATTTTAATTGCTTACGTTTTTCCCATGAGCGTTTTCTTGTCTGTGAAAGATAATCCTGGAATCTGAATAGGTTTCTTGTTACCTTTTTTGTTGTTTATCTTTTTCAGTCTTTAGAACATCCTCAATATGGAGAGATTCTGGCGTAGCCGCCGCCGTCCTTAGTGGTTCTTTTCCTTCCTCGATTGTTTTCGTTTTCTCTTCCTTCTTGTCTTTTTCACCTGCCATTGTGTTAGAATTGACTTTACGAACTTATATATCTTCTGCTGAAAATACAATTAAACCTTTAAGAAACGAGTATAAATATATCAAAGACAAAATATCTTGTACAAACAAAGCTTTTCACGTACGTAAGAACTAACAGAAAACAATTGGACTGTTGACCGTAGAACTGCACGTTGACCGTAGTCCAAAACTGCACATTTCATTAATGTTCAATAGGTGTACAGAGTATTCCTTGCAGGGTGAAATTCCCAGACTTTCTGAGGTGAGAGAGATGAAGCTCGGCATATGAACTCTTCATTGAAAATACGGAGAACAGGTGTTTCAGAGTTTTGGAAAATTCCGCGCCAAAGGGTTAGACGGGGAAAGGCATTTATAAAATATTCAAATTTCCCTTTCCTGAATCAGAAAGTGCCAATTGTAAAGACTCATTAAAGTTGTAGATCTGAAATTCAGTATAGACTTTTAACTAAAAATAAGGAAACGTATATTTGAGCGTTTCCCATAATTCCAGTCCAAAGGAGGAAAAGGTAATAATTTCAATGATATTGAAATTTCCCTTTAGTTATTCAAAAAGTGCCGAATGTGGGGATTTGCTTAAGTTGCACGGTTGCTTTTGTTGTGAGTCAACGTAATTGTGGATCGTCCCGTTGGCTAGATGGACTAGTGTTTATGGGTTATGAATGGAATATGATAAATAGCTTGGAGTTTTGGTGGTTTACTATAGATTTGGCCATGAATTGGACAATTTATATACACACAGGGTGTTAATGAACTATACCGACAAACCTTAAGAGGTGATTCCTTACATCAAAATAAGAGAAAAAGTTCATATGGACCTGTGGGGAAAAGTGCATAGTTTCAGAGCTAGAGCTGTTCAAAATCACGAAAAGGCCAAATTTCAAGAGGCCCTATTTCGAATTTGACAAACTGTGGATGGTAGTCCTTATCAGCATAAAGCAAGTCATTCATACGCAGTCCAAAACTGCACATTTCATTAATGTTCAATTGGTGTACAGAGTATTCCTTGCAGGGTGAAATTCCCAGACATGCCATCAATCGAATTTTGAGATATGCTCTGATTTTAAGATTGGTCCAAAGTAGGCAAATGACAAGTCTTCATAGCAGTGAACACGGAATTCTTTGGCGCTATGTCAGAAGTGTTAAGGATTGTCAACAGCACGATCTCTCGTACTCGGGAAAACGCATGCTGCGATGTCTTCTTTCACGCTTTTAAGTGAAGAAAACGTGAAATATACCGTGATGAAATACATCGCCGCACACGTTATTCCGACCAAAAAGAAACATGGAGCTGCCGGTTCCTAACACTTCTGCCTTCCCTCCAAAGCATTGGATGTCTATTGTTGTCAAGGCTTACTTCCTGCCTTTGGCCCTCTTTGAAATCAGGGTATATCTGAAAACTCTATTTAGAGCATATGTGAGAATTAAACCCTGTAGGGAATACCTTGTATATATATGAGAATATTGAAGTATATAAACAAGTTTTTTTCAAAACAACACCGACAACGTTTTGCACGTGATTCTTGACACCAAGATAAGACGAAAAGTATAGACCAACCTGGGTGCACAAATGCTTCCTTGCGCAGTTATAGGCTACCGAAAACATGAAAAAATGAACTTTAAAGATCCAAAGATTCAAAGCTCCAAAACTATAGGACCTAACTTCACCTCCGGTCAAGACTTCACTTAGGAATTAATATATATACTATCCAAAAATACATGTTTTAGAATCCTAAAGTACACACGTAACAAATTTTATAGAGAAAGTTTTGCTACAGGCATATAATTTGAAGTATTCACTAAGTACCTCTATAAAAATTAATGCTGAAGTACCACAGGATTCTAAAACATGGATATTTGGATAAAGCACATACTGGTTCCCAAGTGAAGTCTCGACCCGTCGACGGTAGGTTCCACAGTTTTGGAGCTAATGGACCTTTAAAGTTCACTTTTTCATGTTTTCGGCAGTCTATAACTCCGAAAGGAAGCATTTGTGCATCCAGGTTGATCTATACTTTTCGTCTTATCTTGGTGTCAGGAATCACTTCCGAAACGTTGTCAGAGTTGTTTTGAAACACCCTGTATATGGGAACGTTGGGAATTTTATGGAATATATATATTCCCATAAAAATGAAGAATATTTTCTTTTGAATTAATAATACAGTTTATCACTATATTAATAGTAGTTCGATGTAGAAAAATAAAACTGTGTAGTTGAAAAACTGAAGTGTGACTAGGAATAGTTAAAATAGAACCGCCTTATGCAGAGTCGTTTTGATGCATGATTAGCGTCGTACTAAGAGCCTGACTACTACAGGAACCTTATGTTAGTCGAACTCTTTAGCATCGCACTAATCACGCGTCAAAATGACTCTGCATACGGCCCTGTGTGTTTAAGTGATTGATGATGAACAATGAACAGTGTGGTAGTTCGAAAAGTGTTAAATATGGCAGCTTAAAGAGACCATGTGTTTCAAGATGGCAAGTTTTTCTTCGTAATGGGAATCATGGGAGTGTAGAATTGTGGGTAACAGTTGCCAGTTTCCAAATCCATCAACTGTGGTAAGTGAAAATATTGGAAGGAATGATTTGCAGTAGATTGAATGGATTAAAATTATGGATTTCAGGAAAAGGAGCAATTAAATAATGTTTATTCACAGGTAAAAGGTATTGCACGTATACACTCTGACTAGTAGTTTGTGTTTGATATGTTTGCTTCAAATGTACTTGATGTGCAAGATGTTTCAGTTGTCTGAAGGGAAATGGTGGTATGGAAGAAATATTCTTGGGCACGTAAAGTTATGTTTGATATGTTTGGTCAAAATTTACTTCATGTGCAGGTTGTTTGAATTGTTTGAGGAAGGCAATGAAAAAGATTTAAACTAAATGGAACACAATGAAGTATTTTAGGAGAAGAAACAACTAAGTACCGTTTAGTCACTGGCGAAAGGTTGTATGGTTGCATGTATAGAACAGACCAGTGCTTGGTTTTGATTTGTGACTTATAACTTAACGTCCCGGTCAGCAGCGAGGCTATATGAAACGGGACCTACTGATTAATGTGGAACCCGAGCCACATGAGCTCCCACCGGGAATCGAACCCGGGCCTCCCACTCCAAAGGACAAGTGCTTAGTGTGGAATGTTTTGTGGTTAATATGTTTGCTTTAAATATACGTAATGTGCAACATGTTTAGTTGTTTGAAGAAAAAGAGAGATGAGAAAGAAATATTGAGTACTTATAGTTGTGTTTAATAGTTTGATCTAAAATATTTGATGTGCAGAAAGACTGAATTGTTTGAAAAGGAAGGTAATGAAGAGAACATACTCTAAGGCACTCAAATTCTGATTGCTGTATTTGTGGTTTATAGATTTGACGTGCAGAATGTTTCTTACGTTTTAAAAAATTAAAGGTTCTTTAATATCTTTGTTTATTTTTGTATATTATCCGAAGGTATATTAGAAGTAATTCTTGTGAAATGACAGAATATTTTATTTTATTTTCTTATATATATTTTTTATCATGTGGATCTATGAATTAACAATAATGGTATATCGAATTAGAGACGTCTCTAGTAGTCAAGAGTCAAATTGATCGTAACAGGGATCAGGATGAGTATTTTTAGATGAACATACTTAGTATCTACCTTGAGTTATGTTTTAATCCCCACTTGGGTTCAATGGCGTATTTTAAGCAGTGTAAGGCTTAAAATTAATGCGAAAAATGGAGTATGTCATTAGACCCTCAAGTTACAAAGATGAAAATAGGTATATAAACTCCTCATTGCAAGTAAGTGAATATGTGACCAAGTATTTTCCAAAATTCGGTTCTTAAGGGGGTGAGAGGTGTAATTTCTATATATTTTTCGCCCCACTGGAATAGATGTCTGTTGTTTGTGATTTAATCAAAGAAAATGGATTACCCCTTTGGAAATAAATCTTGCAACAGTTAGTTCCTGCCTCAAGGATCTTTATCACGTCACACTGATTAACAGGCGTATTCTAAGAGGGTAGAAGAATTATGCCAAAAATAGAGTACCTTGTAAGTTTCTATAATTACACTTTGCGTATCTCAAGGGGAGAACAGGATTTATATATTTTCCATAGATTTACTGTCCCCGTGCAAAGAACGGACATTTTAGCTAGATTTTTACATATATGGGACGAAATTCGCCGACAATGTAATTGAAATGTGTACGGTCAAGAGTGATATTATTACCTGAGCGAGTGGAAATATTTTCTTATACAAGATATTAAATGTGCATCCTACTAACACTATAAATAAAATATTTTCATCACTGAATGAAGAAAAATAAATATCGCAAGGAGGAAAGTAAACATATGGCTTTGAAAATTGATCTAAAATTCTGTTCAAAGCATCGTATTATTCCTCGCTTACACACACACACACACATATATATATATATATATATAATTAATGTAAGATAAGCAGGCCCGACGAGAGGGATGGGGGAGCCAGGGCTTTTCTCCCGACCCGGACTGCTGAGGGGCTCGGCGAATGCAGAGTGCTATAACCCTTGTGCTGAAGAGAAAATTCTTACACATATTTTTCGTATTCTTAAAGATTGCTAGAAGAACATTTGATAAATGTAAAAGCCTCACAGATGGACCATCATCGACAACAAGTACATTATTTGTCGCCAGAGATACACAATGAACTCATTCAGTGTCGTGCAGATCATGTACTTCACGCTATTTTGAAAGAGAGACAAGCTGCTAAATATTACTCTATAATTGTTGATTTAACCCCTGATTCCGCACTTGTTGAACAGACAGTTTTCAATTTAGGTTTCTGAGTTTGATGATTGATGAGCGACAGAAACAGAAATTTACAATCCAAGATTGTTTCCTAAACTTTGTGGATTGTCACCAGAAAACTGGAGATGCAATAGATCATATTTGCGTTACCCTAGAAAAGAATAACATTCCGCAGAGGTAAAGGCTATGAGAATGGAAGTAGTATGAGTGAACAGTACAAGGGTGTGCAAAGTCGAATACTCAGGAAAAATCCTCTAGTCTTATTCTCTCCTTGTGTGCCACACCGTAAATCTTTGTGGTGTTGAGGCAGCCAAGAGTTGTCCTGAAGCTATTTTTTGGTATACTTAAAAGTTGTATAATATATTCAGTTCTAGTTTTCAGAGATGGATTTAATTAAGAAAGCTATTGGATGCTCTCTTCAAAGCATGTCAGATACACGTTGGTCTGCAAGCATAGCATGCGTGAAACCATTTGCGACTAGTCTTCCGGGGGTAAAAGAATGTATTAGGGATCAGAAAGAACTCAAATGAGTGCTAAAACCCTGTATGAGATAAACGGGATTGAAAGTTACCTAAACACGTTTGAATGTATATTTATGTCATCAATATGGTTTAAAATACTGATAGCCACCAGCTACAGGAACGTTGTCTTGCAAGCAAGAGAAATTACTATGGATGTCGAAGTTAACAATATCAAAAGCTTGACAGAAGATCTAATACTACTAGGCAGTAAATGGAAATACATTTTTACAAGAATGTAAACTTGTGAGCAGAAATCTAGGAACGATTTAAAATTTTCCAGAAAAGCGCATAATCAAGAAACGTTTAGCAGACGAACTCTTGTAGAACAAGAAAGAAAGAACCCCGAAGAAATTTTCCTTTACTTATTTATTTATTTATTTATTTATTCTGGATTGTATTTCAGTTAACCTTAAAGCCTCTATAAAGCAATACATGATCTAAACACGAAGTTCGATTTCTTGTGGAAGTATCCAACGTTGAGCAATGATGAATTTAAGGGAAAAGTAAAAACGTGGTTAGAACTATGCAGCGATGGTATATCAGATGATATTATTAATGAAATGGTTCGTGTACAAGCGATTCAATCTGCCAACTTCAGTGCTGCTCTGACACCATTTCAGTTGCTAAACACAATTCTTGACCAAAAACTAGTTAACATTTTTCTGAATGTTATTATTGCTCTTCGTATATTTTGTACTCTAGCAGTGTTTATGGCGGAGGTTGAAAGATCCTTTAGTGCACTTGCAAGAGTAAAGAATGTCCTTCTTTCATGGATGACTCAACAAGGATTAACTGACTTGGGAACTTTTATAATGGAGTCTACCTTAACCCGTCAGCTGAATTCTAGTGATATCATAGATACATTTGCAAGCAGGAAAGCAAGAAAGGCTGTTTTGTAAATTACGAAGTGTAACTCTAATAATGTAATTAGTATACGTATTTAATGTAATTAGTATAATGTAACTAGTAAATATATGAAATATAGTTCGCCAGTTTTTATACCGGGCCCGATGATAACTCAACTTCGAGGCCCGGGTTGACATTTGTTCATAACATTATTGGTTTATATTTTTGTATTTTGATCCAATTGAGGAAGAGAATTTTCGAATTTCAGTGAAAACGCAAGTAAAAAATTACGAAACTGTTTTATGAGAAAAAAAAAGGCTCAAGCTACCGCGAATGCCTCTCGTGTACGGGGTCCTGGGTTCAATTCCCGGTGGGAGAGCATTACGGTGTTTCAGATTCCAACCTCAACTGTAGGTTCATGTCTCATATAGCCTTGGTGCTGAAAAGAGATGTTTAACCCCAACCAAACAAGCTGAAAAGCTTAAATACTTTAACGTGTTACTTGTATAGAAGCCAACAGTGCGAAGGAAATACCATAGATACGTGTGTAAGCATATAGACTTTCAAAGTATGATAAAGCAAATAAAACGTATTTAAAAGCTAATAAAATTCGTTTATTCGAAAATATAAAATAATGTTTAAAACAATTTGTAATTACTTTGTTCTAAATTGAATTGTTGTGTTCTCTTGTGTGCCAATTGCCACACGTTATTGTCAATTGCCAAACAGTTATTGTCAATAATACCTAATAACTCCTCCCCACTTCTTTATCTGCTGCACTGCTGTCAGTGGAAGGGCGAGAGAAGTGTTCATCCCTTCAGCTCACCACTCTCCTGTTGTTTTCAGGCGTCATTATGATTTGATCTGGAGCTTATCGCACGTATACAGTCGAAATGTTTTTCAAAAGCAGCAGTTCTGTGATTACTGTGGAAAGAGCTTTTAGCTTAAAATTTACTATGACTAACTTACAGTGCATCGCGAATTTCCGAACAACGGGCTCTGAGTTGAAAAAAGCATCTATCCGACATAAAAGTGCTGGTATATCTGAGAATATTGAGCAATTACAAATTGTAGCCTTCAAGAAATCGTTTATTATAAATTGTTTCATTTCAAATCCGAACAAAGCGATTACAAACTGTTCTCAATAACCTTTTATATTTTTGAATAAAAACATTTCTACCTGCAATACTTTTTTGTTTTATTAGCCTTTAAAATGTAGGTCATATTGGATCTCCATATACTTTACTCATTTGTAGATGGAAACCCAAAGATGAAGCGAAGTGGATAAACATTGTTTAAAGAATTCAGGGTACTCTGGGTGAAAGAACTTGCTTCTGTGCTTCCTAGATGCTGCACAACACTAACAAGTGTAAACGAATAAATGATTGCTTATTTATAGATGTTATTCTGCTCCATTTCTTACATGGGACAAATGGTTTCTCGGTGAATATTCTTCGATATACCGGTATATCTCTCCACAAGAATACATTTTTTTCTTCTATTTGTAGTTTTTCATCCAGTTTTATTCGTGTTACTAGCAGTTTCGTGTTTCATCCCGCACCTAGCCGTTATAGTTTGTTTCTTTAACCGAAGTGCAGGTCGTATATAAAGGATGCCGCCTTCTACGTATAATGGCTCGTGCCATAAGTAACTCATCGTCTGCAGAAACTTGTGGGAAACACCTCGGTAAATAAATAGTCAACCAGAACTCTCATTTCAAACAATTGACAGCCGCTTGCCAACTCCACGTGGAGTCTTAGTTACTGCAGATCCAAACGCTGTCCTTTCAATTAGTGTTTCGACATCGGAATCTCGTAAATGCGATCAAAAGGGATAAGGGCAACGGATACTGTTGTAAAATTCAGCATATCTTTGCGGAACTGCAGTCCTATTGAATGAACACACTATATCAGCGTGAGCGACAGCCAAGTTCTGGCCGCGCTGCAAACTAGCTTTACCCAAATGAGTACGTACACCAAAATGTTTGGTATGTTTCCGAGTGGTAACATGTATATCTCTGGAAAATTCCAACATTTCGGATACCACTGCTAGGGGTGAAAAAACAGCGCCTTCAACCCCCTTCCCCCCAGATACACTAAAATGGTCATTTTCCAACAAGATTGTATTTACACATATGTCTGAGTAATACCGCCATCCAAAGTCCGTCGATACTACTGTTCCTTTCTTCTTTTAAGGTCGGTTATAAGTACCCTTCTTTGAAAACCGAAGATGCAGTAAAACTGTGACGTCACGGCGGGAGCAGAAACAACTTTCGCCAAGTTCCTTGTCATTCACCCTTGTTTCTTTGTTTGATTTTTGCAGGGAAGTGAGTAATTCTTGCTTTCCTGTATTGAGAAAACGTTAATTATTATAATGTTCGTGTTAGACTATAAGCATGTCGAACTGTACGGTATACTTGTCGCAATCATGGTAAAAATACTAAGGGTTCCAAAATTATTTATCATGTATTTCCCTCGGATCCTCTGCGGAAAGTTTGGCAAAGGAAATGCTGTGGGAAAGACTTCTTTAAAGCTTATGAACGTGATTTAAAATGTGAGTTTCTAAATACTCCACCCAAGAAAAAAGTTTAAACCAGATGTCGTGCCTTCATTGAACTTACCAATGTCATACGGAACCGTGTTCATGTAAATAATGAAAGAAATAAGCATAAGGAAGCTATGTGTTTAAAGAAAAAACAAATTAGACATTGAGATGCAGTCAGATGATGTAACTATTGTGACCGGAATAAAAAAAATTATTCCGCCTGTATTTAGAAAGCCATAAGACACTAATACAAAGCAATAATTATACACTAAAGATAACTTTAATATCTCAGCATTGTGAATATCCTCATAAACATTTCCCTGACTCTTCTGTAAAATATAGCAAATTTCCCTAACTCGGCATATTTAGAAGCATAAATATAAATTATAAGTCAAATTTCTGTATCTGGAATGCAATGAGACACTAATACCAAACAACAATTATACACTAAAATAACTTTGATATCTCAGCATTCTGAATATACTCATAAATATTTTCGTCACTCTTTTGTGAAATACAGCAGATTTCCTTGACTCGGCGTATTTCGAAGCATTTCCCTGACCTTGAACGTAAGTGTGAATTCCGTAATAGGAAACAGCAACCAACTAGGAGAATTTGTCACGGCTTCTTTTATTGTTTGAAATAGAAAATGGAATAAAAATAGAAAAGAAATTGAAAAACTTACCTGAACAACAAATTGCAACTCCATAAGATTGCGTGTGAAAGAACATTTTGAGAGGTTAAAAATCACTGGTTATAACTTCATAATTTGGATACAAATTATACAGTTAAGATTTGGTAATTTTTTTTCTTTCGCTAATATTTAGTTTCATGTTATAAAAGCATAAAACTATTCAGCTAATAAAAATGATTTTGGTCTTCTTTTGTTTCAAACATTGTTTTAGATTGTTTCCGAAAACCTTCAACTTACGTTCATCCCTGAGAACATGTAATTAAGTTTTGAATTCTTCAAGTGTAAGCGAAGCAAAACTGTGCCTCTAACTGACTAACTCTATGACCTATAGAACCCGGAGGTTCAATGCCTTAGTCACAAAAGCTCTCCACTGACTTCTATCCTTAGCTAACTGGATCCAGTTTCTACTTTGTATTCCTATTTCTGAGAGACCCATCTAAATATTGTCCTTCCATCTGCACCTAGGTCTTCCTAATGGTCGTTTTCCGATTAGATTACCAGTTAAAATTTTGAAAGCGTTCCTACTTTCTTCCATTCTGGCTACATGACATGACCACCTGAGCCTCCTAGATTTGATGACCCTAACAATGCTTGGTAAACCGTATAAATTTATACGGTTATTATGCAGTTCCTCGTTATGAAGTTTCCGCCATCCCCCATTCCCGTTCCTCTTGGGTCCGAATATTCGTCTCAGGATTTTGTTCTCTATATTTTTTTTAAATTTATTCAATATTGGACGCAACGACAGAACTTCCACGGAGTAGTATGACGAATTTCTCTACATCAATCTGCGTTTTACTTCCTCACAACTTTCTTCCTATTTGTTTCGTATTAGTTGTTTAAATTTATTTCAAGTCTACTACACTTAGAGTTGCTAACTCTGAAAAAAAAAAAGTAGCTCCTCAAAATTGCCTATGCTATACATGTAGGCCTAAGTGTGAAGTATCTCTGTTCGGACCCATCCATGGGAAGGAAATGTACTACTGTGGACAAAAGTGCATTAGCACCTGTATTCTGCATATTCCTAGTACATTCACTAATAAGCTTAACGTATACATTGTGCTATAAATGAGAAACTGAAATCGGCATTGATCATTTTATTGTATTTACCAGTAACTGCCACTTGTTAAATATTATCGAAACAGATGAACAAAAATATATTGATCTTTACGTGACAATTTTGGATTTGGAAAATGAAATTTATTCTTTAAGGTTGGTTTAGAGGGACAAATTCTGCCGATTGATGTCACTAGTTTTCCTTTTTTTTTTTTTTATTTTTTTATTTACCTTTCACGAAAATTCGCGATTTCTCTTACAAATTACAGACTTCAACTTTTTAGATATGGAACTTCATAACCTATCGAATGTAACAGCCAGTACCGATTTTTTATTTAGAATTTTCTTCATTGTTGAAATTGGATATCCAATTATTTAACAATATACTGTTTCCAAAATGTGCCCATCACTATATTCAGCAGATGAAAGCCTTGGAGGCAACTATGAAATAAGAGGATTACAATAAATTTACAACCCAAGGGTACTTCACAATTCACAGAAAAAGGCCTTTTGGAGCCGAGTTCCAACTGATATGATTATCGAACAATCCTTAATGAACTCTATAAAAATTTCTGGGAAATTAACTCAAGATAAGAGATTAACAGACTCTACGTTAGCAAGATGGATCCTATCATTCCGAAGCACTGTTCTCGTAACAGAAATTCTAGAGGACTTTTGTGGGAAACAGTTCGTGTCATCTGAGGAGCATGTTGAGCTAAAGCTTTCCCATTCATCTCGTGATGATAAAGACTTGAAGAAATTCTCATAATGGTTGTTCACGACTACTTCGAAAACTCAACTCAAAAGGAGTTATTCAAGAACATTGCTATACGCCTAGTTGCCGGCAAGAAAATAAATCGCGATCAAGCGAGCAATGTTGGGGAAACATTAGTTCAGAGAATGATTGGAGGATTCTACGGATCTGTAAAGCTAGAAAGAAAATAGTCATCCCTATCTCGGTTACCTCCTATAGTATTGTCAAAATCTAAAAGGAGACGATTGTTATAAACCCGCTGCAGCTCTTCGGCAGAATCGCAACTGTAAATAAGCGAAGTGAAAATCTTCGTGAGTATCTGAAATATGAATTAGCGCCAAGGCCACCTTCCTAGTATGATATCTCCATGCGCAAGAATGTCAAATCAACTACGGTAAATATTGTCGAGTCTCTGTTGCCCTGTGTTAAAACACCAGAAGACATTACGTATGTTGTGGATGGAGGATTCCTTCTTCACGCAATGGTGTGGACTAAAAATGACACATACGAGCAATTTGCTTTAAGGTTATTCATTACGTCCAAATAGTTTGTGTCTAAAACGGCAGATGGCGCCACCGTCACCAATGTTAACATATGCAACTAATAAAATTAAAACAATCAAAAATAAAATGAACAATTCAAAAATTAAGCAAAAACGGATATAATCTGGTTAATGGACGTTACAAAATCTAGGGAATGGTACGTGTCGATTTCACTTATTGTTATTAGTTTCATTGTTAGAGGCCACCATTGTTAAGTAAACAATCAACTTTATCTGCCGTACTTTCTACCAGAAACTAACCAAACTTTACACACTTATTTAAGATTGAAATATCTAGGGAATGGTACGTGTCGATTTCACATATTGTTGTTAGTTTCATTGTTGAAGACCACCATTGTTAAATAAACAATCAACTTTATGTGCCACACTTACTAAAACAAACTGACCAAACTTGGCACACCCATCCGATTAGCACAGAGACATCTAGCGAATGGTATCTGTCGATTTCACATATTGTAGTTAGTTTCATTGTTCGAGGAAACCATTATTAAACAAACAATTGCTGGATTTTTCCATTGTTAAATAAACAATTAATTTTATCTGCCATACTTTATACTACAAACTAACCAAACTTGGCATACTCATTTACAATTGAGACATCTATGGAACCGTACGTGTCTATTTCACTTATTGTTGTTAGTTTCATTGTTAGATAAAGAATCAACTTTATTTGCCATACTTTCTACCAGAAACTGACAAAAACTTGCGCACTCATTTAAGATTGAAATATCTAGGGAAAGATATGTGTCGATTTCTCATATTGTTGTTAGTTTCATTGTTCAAGATCATCATTGTTAAATACACAAGCGTTGGATTTCTACATTGTTAAATAAACGATCATCTTCATCTGCCATACTTTCTAACACAAACTGACCAAACTTGTCGCACCCATCTGATTACCACAGGGATATATACTGAATGGTATTAATCAATTTCTCATATTGTTGTTAGCTTCATTCTCTGAGGCTACCATTGTTAAACAATCGTTGGATTTCTCCATTATTAAATAAACAATCAACTTTATCTGCCATACTTTCTACCACAAACTGTCCAAACTTGCACAATCATTTACGATTGAGATGTCGATGGAACGGTACGTGCCGGTTTCACTTATTGTTGTTAGTTTCATTCTTAGAGGCCACCATTGTTAAGAAAACAATCAACTTTATCTGCCACACTTTCTACCAGAAACTGACCAAACTTTGCACACGCATTTAAGATTGAAATATCTAGGGAATGGTACGTGTCGATTTCACATATTGTTCTTTCATTGTTAGATGCCACCATTGTTAAATAAACAATCAAGTTTTTCTGCCACACTTTCTACCACAAACTAACCAAAATTTGCAGGATCATTTAAGATTAAGATATCTATGGAATGGTATGGGTCGATTTCACATATCGTTGTTTGTTTCATTGTTAGAGGCCACCACTGTTAAACAAACAATCAACATTAATGGCCATACGTTCTACCAAAAACTGACCAAACTTCACACACCCATTTAAAGTTGAAATATCTACGGAATGCTATGTGTCGATTTCACATATTGTTGTTAGTTTCATTGTTGTAAGACACCATTGTTAAATACATAATCGTTGGATTTCTTCATTATTAAACAAACAATCAACTTTATCTGCCATATTTTCTACCACAAACTGACCAAACTTGCACAATCATTTACGATTGAGATGCCGATGGAACGGTACGTGCCGATTTCACTTATTGTTGTTACTTTCATTCTTAGAGGCCACCATTGTTAAAAAAAAAACAATCAACTTTGTCTGCCACACGTTCTACCAGAAACTGACCAAACTTTGCACACGCATTTAAGATTGAAATATCTAGGGAATGGTACGTGTCGATTTCACATATTGTTCTTTCATTGTTAGATGCCACCATTGTTAAATAAACAATCAAGTTATTCTGCCACACTTTCTACCACAAACTAACCAAAATTTGCAAAATCATTTAAGATTAAGATATCTATGGAATGGTATGGGTCGATTTTACATATTGTTGTTCGTTTCATTGTTAGAGGCCATCATTGTTAAACAAACAATCAACATTAATGGCCATACGTTCTACCAGAAACTGACCAAACTTTGCACACCCATTTAAAGTTGAAATATCTATGGAATGCTATGTAAGATGTCGATTGAACGGTACGTGCCTATTTCACTTATTGTTGTTACTTTCATTCTTAGAGGCCACAATTTAAAAAAAAAAAAAAAAAAACAATCAACTTTGTCTGCCACACGTTCTACCAGAAACTGACCAAACTATGCACACGCATTTAAGATTGAAATATTTAGGGATCAACTCATCAAACTTGGCACACCCATCGGATTACCACAGAGATATCTACTGAATGGTACCAATCGATTTCACATGTTGTTAGTTTCACTGTTCGAGGCCACCATTTTAAAACAATCGTTGGATTTCTCCATTATTAAATAAACAATCAACACTATCTGCCATACTTTATACTATAAACTAACCAAACGTGGCATACTTATTTACGATTGAGATATCTATGGAATCGTACGTGTAGATTTCATTTATTGTTAGAGACCACCATTTTTAAGTAAACAATCAACTATATCTGCCATACTTTCTACCAGAAACTAACCAAATTTTGCATACCCCTTGAAAGTTGAAATATCTACGGAATGCTATGTGTTGATTTCACATGTTGTTGTTAGTTTCATTATTGATGGCCACCATTGTTAAATACAGAATCGTTGGATTTCTCCAGTGTTAAGTACACAGTCAACTTTTATCTGCCATATTTTCTTCCACAAACTAACCAAACGTGGCACACTCATTTACGATTGAGATATCAATGGAATGGTTCGTGCCGATTTCACATATTATTGTCAGTTTCATTGTTAGAGGCCACCGTTGTTAAGTAAACAATCAACTTTATCTTTCGTACTTTCTACGAGAAAATGAAGAAACTTTGCACACCCATTTAAGATTGCAGTATCTAGGGAATGGTACGTGTAGATTCCACATATTGTAGTTAGTTTCATTGTTGAAGGCCACTATTCTTAAATAAACAATCAACTTTATCTGCCATACTTTCTAAAACAAACTGACCAAATTTGGCACACCCATCGGATTTGCACAGAGATATCTACTTAATGGTACAAGTCGATTTCTCATATTGTTTTTAGTTTCATTGTTCGAGGCCACCAATATTAAATAAACAATCGTTGGATTTCTCCATGGTTAAATAAACAATCAACTTTATCTGCCATACTTTCAACCACAAACTAACCAAACTTGTCACACTCATTTACGATTGAGATATCTATGGAATGGTACGTGTCGATTTCACTTATTGTTGTTACTTTCATTGTTAGAGGCCAGCTTTGTTAAATGAACAATCAACTATATGTGCCATACTTTCTACCAGAAATTGGCCAAACCTTGCACACACATTTAAGATTGAAATATCTAGGGAAATATATGTGTCGATTTCTCATACTGTTGTTAGTTTCATTGTAAAGATCACCATTGTTAAATAGACATTCGTTGGATTTCTCCATTGTTAAATAAACGATCAACTTTATCTGCCATACTTTCTACCACAAACTAAGCAAACTTTGCACACTCATGAACGATTGAGATATCTATGGAATGGTATGTGTCGATTTTACATATTGTTGTTCTTTCATTGTTGAAGGCCACCATTGTTAAATAAACAATCGTTGAATTTCTAAATTGTTACCTAAATAATCAACTTTATCTTACACTCTTTCTACCACAACTAACCAAATTTGGCCCACTCGTTTACAATTGAGATATCTATGGAACGGTACGTGTCGATTTCACTTATTGTTGTTAATTTCATTGTTAGAGACCACCATTATTAAATAAAGAATCAACTTTATCTGCCATACTTTCTAGCAGAAACTGACCAAACCTTACACACTCATTTAAGATTGAAATATCTAGGGAAAGATATGTGTCGATTTCTCATATTGTTGTTAGTTTCATTGTTGAAGACCACCATTGTTAAATACACAAGCGTTGGATTTCTACATAGTGAAATAAACGATCAACTTTATCTGCCATACCTTCTACCAGAGACTAACCAAACTTTGCACACCCATTTAAGATTGAAATATGTAGGAAACAGTACGTGTTGATTTCACATATTGTTCTTAGTTTCATTGTTGAAGGCCACCATTGTTAAATAAAGAATCAACTTTATTTGCTATATTTTCTACCAGAAACTGACCAAACTTGGCACACCAATCGGATTACCACTGAGATATCTAGGGAATTGTACTTGTCGATTTCACATATTATTGTTAGTTTTATCGTTTTAAGCCACCATTGTTCAATAAATAATTGTTGAATTTCTCCATTGTTAAATAAACAATCAACTTTATCTGCCATACTTTTTACTACAGATTAACCAAACTTAGCACACTCCTTTACGATTTAGATATCTATGAAATGGTACTTGTCGATTTCACTTGTTGTTGTTAGTTTCATTGTTAGAGGCCACCACTGTTAAATAAACAATAAACTTTATCTGTCATACTTTCTACCAGAAACTGACCAAACTTTGCGTACCTATGTAAGATTGAAATATCTATCCTATGGTTCATGTCGATTTCACATATTGTTTTAGTTACGTTGTTGGAGACTACCATTGTTAAATAAACGATTCACTTTATTTTCCATACTTTTTAACAGAAGCTGACCAAACTTGACATATTTACGATTCAGATATCTAGAGAATGGTACATGTCGATTTCTCATATTGTTGTTATTTTCATTGTTGGAGGCCTCCATTTTTAAATAAACAGTAAACTATTTTCCATACTTGCTACCAGAAACTAAGCAAACTTTGCTTACCTATTTACGATTGAAATATCTATGGAATGATACATGTCTATTATCAAGGGCTAACAAGCCCTAGGCAAATTGTGTGTAATACATCAGTATGCGTTGGGATCAAACGATAATTATTCGTGATCAAACGAGCTGGACAAATTCCGATTGAATTTGTTTTCATGGTGGCTGTGGTGGAGGGGCTAACAGGTCATCGGTAAATGTTATTGTTCGGAAAATGGAATAGTAAAAAAATAAATAAACATATTTCAGTCAGAACTTTGTTGCGCCTGTTTTATAACCAGTGTGAACTAGTTGTGTGCCTCCAGAATTTTTTTTGTCTCAGGTGGAGCGAGATGGCCCCCTACAGCGTTCCTAGAATTACACTCTAAAAGCCCACAGTGTTCCTAGAATTGCACTCTAAAAGCCCCTCCCATGCAACTGACCTGTGCTTCCCAGCAGACACCTCACATTTGAACTCTGTTGAGATTCTATGTAAGTTTGTCGGCTGTACATACAAATTCAGAGAATAAACATGTATTAGGGAATGAGAAGTTCTCGAAATAAATTTGCAAGCTGAATATTTTTTCGCGACATAAGTGAAGAGTAATTATATACCCTTGAAGAGTACCCTGGAGAGTAAGAAAGCTCTAAGCAAAATAATCATTGAATAAATAGCAATGTAATCACAGTAATGTGTATATATGGCATGTTGTATTCCTACCAGATTGTCAGAGCACTAATTCTCTCATTTTTTGATGTGAGCGATCTCGCTATCGAATTTCCAGAAGAACATTTTTAAAAAGTTGTATTTGTATTTTAAACAAACGAAATACATTGCGTAAAAGAACTTTCCATGTTAAAATATTTGATGGGTAGAGTAGTTTGTGTGGGATTTGATTGCTATTGCATGTATCTATTGCATGCTGAATAGGTAGCTGGGAAAGCAGCCAAGATATTAATTCTGACGGTTGCAAGCCCGTGAAAATACAGAGCAACAGTTACTCCAAGGGAGTAGATAATAGATAAAAATTCTTAAAACTACCGTGGGAGAGAGAGCCGAAAGAGGGTATAGTGTGAAAGTTTGGGCCGGAACTAGGGAAGTTCCGCCAGGAACGCAGAATCACCTGTATACAGCTCTCATTGTTGAGACACTAAAATTTTTCAATTACTCGTATACGGAAGATAAACATTACGAAACTATTTTTATTTATTTATTTATTTACTTATTCCTCGGGGGGTAGTCTATTTCAGAAGATTACGATTAGCATAATTCTATGTTTCAGGAGTGCGCTTCGAACCCACCCCCCAGAGGCGGTTTTTTGGGCGGGCGAACTATACCTTGTCCGCAGGTCCACACATTAATTAAAGTATATGTAACACACATGTACGTGTGTGTGTGTGTGTATGTATATATATATATATGTGTGTGTATATATGTATGCTAAATGTAAAATATTTTTGAACCAATGTTTCCAATCCAAATAATAGAGCCCCACGGCTCCAACTCGCCAAGGGCTCCATAAGAACAAATTCCGCCTGTGTCACCTTCTACACATCAGTGGCTATGCCCATAGTATATTCTATGATAACAATTGACTGAATGTGCTTTTCAAGTTTCACTTTCTTGGAAAGAGAATGCGTAAGACTCTCTTAGTGTTCCAACGAGACGGGACTCGACTCTTTGAAGCGAGACACGATACAATACGAAACGTTTTGTGAAATGTCTCGTTTCGTGTCCCGAAAAATACACAGTTTCTGAATTTGCTTAAAAATTTATTAACTCGGAATAAATTATTTTGCCTTCGAAATGTATACCATCTTTTATTATTTCAAATGATCGAAATAATTCAATGTTTCAAATCCTACAAAGAACAGGGAATACCTAAAGAATTTTTTAATTATTCTTACAAACAGCTTTCACTTCAATTTTTCAATCAATTCAAGTTTAATTATTTTGTGATAGTGCTTCAGATTCAAACACAAATGTAAAGCGTTCATTGAGATCAGTGTTTCAGAAGATTTTATTCCGGGGGCTGGTGGAGATATCTACGTATAAAAATCCTGTTATAGAAGTACAAGTAGAAGTGGCAATTTTATCAGTAACTGACTATTGTTTCATGGTCTTTCTTGTTCCGAACCAAGACAGAAACGTGTCAGCCTTTCTCGATACTGAGTTTTGAAAAGATGCTGATTTGACAACAAAATTTATCTTTTTTTATTGTTTTATGATTATTCGAAGCTAAACCATTTTTTAAATGGGAAAGTTACATAGGCCTCCTTATTTGTTGAAGTGGCGCCAGGGGTTCTGAAAAAAGTATATCAGAATAAATGGGGAAATCTTGCCTTTCGACTGTACTGACGGTATTGACAAATGTTCCTATCGAAGTAATTACTGGTTCAGTCGAATCTAAGCAGTCGTTGCTGGAAGATTGCAGTCGTGTTGTGTGTTGTGCTACCAAACAAAACTTGGTTAAAAGTTGTAATTTTAACAACTTGGTATAACAGCTCTTTTGTGGACCTCAGCCTTTCTGGTGTTGCCACGAGACGAGACAGAACCATTCGATACGAGACGAGACGGGCAGATCTTTTCTAGACGAGACGGGCAGATCTTTTCTAGACGAGACGACACAGCCAGAAATCTCGTCTTGTCTCGTGGTAACACTAGACTCTCTAGATATATCAGTAAAAGGAATGACAACATTCCTCACGGAGCACGTGTTACCTCTCAGCCTCTTTCTTTCACTATGTTTGTTTACATAGTAGATGAATATATAGAGAGTAACAAAAGGATGAGATATGCAGATTCTCCTGAAACCACATTAAAATTGTAGCAGTATTTGGAGCTTGTTATAAATGGATTTACCGGGGAACTAAAATAATTCTTGGAATTGATCATACAGTATTGATATAAAAAAACATGGAAACAAGTAAAGACAAAGAACTGAAATCGTGAATTTGTTTTCAAAATACAGAAATCTCGAAGGAATATCTGTTTAGCCGACTTTAATTGTAAACGAATTTTGAATAAATTTGCATTCCTTCAATTCTTATACATAAAAAATAGAAATCTTTCTTTTAGCGTACGAATGAGAGGCTTTAGGAAATTAGGCCAAGATAATTAAAATGATACTGTCCTTTACAAAATTTAAGGGGAAGACCATGATCGAAAAAGCATCAGTCAAACTATAAAGGTCAATGGTAGCTTTTGTCATTTCTTACGACCACTATATGCACCTTATTGCGAAAAATTTATTCCTATTATAAAACCGCTATCGTTCAATAAATGTCAAATTTAATAGATCTTGAGAGATGAAATTGTCATTACATCTGTCGCATAATATATTCTAGCTTTGGGACCCATGTCATTATATGACTTTCACGATAAGTGACAAGAAGAATATAAATCCCAAGTTCAAAACGTAAGGAAAGAAACCAGCTGTTCGCCCTTCAAATTATGAAAAATGTACCAAAATGGTTGAAATTATGATTTTGTATTTCTTTACGAGAAAGAAGAATAAAAATAAAAATTGGAGCAATTATGTATTATAAGGCCACTATCTTCTTCAAGTTACTAAACTAACTTCAAGTGTTTCAACCATTTTTGACACATATCTCGAAAACTTTTAGTGATATTAGAGGCAAGAATACGTGGTTGATAATGAGCTTTTTAATTATGTCACAATACTTTTGAACTTTACCTTATGAGAAATGGCATATTCCGAAAATAATTCAGTACCACCCTAACCTGAATTTTACCAAAAGATTAGCGAAAGTGATACGGTGTGCGTCGTCCAGGGTTTAATTCCCGGTGTGGCACTCTAACATTGCTGTGTTGACCAAACATCGAGAGAAAAGTTGGGAAACTAAAAGATAGCGGACTTCAATCTAGACAGCCGGCTACGTTGGGTGTAGTTGTGCTGACCACTAACATAAGCCCGCTGCAGACTCAGATCACAAGGGACTGTTGCGCCAGGAGTTTATATATATATATATATATATATATATATATATATATATTGGTATTATTATTATTATACCTTACCTCTCAGTAGCGTAAGTAAGGACGAATGGGTCTCCCCGCAAAAATGTTAAACGGACCCCCTCTATCCATATCCATGAGTCACGTAAAATTTACAGAGAACAGTTTTGACTTTCTATGTTCTATCTAGTGAGTCACAACTTGCTCATATGCAAAAAAGCACATTATTATTATTATTATTATATTATTGTGCTATAGTTTTCGTCTATTCTGCTGTACCAACCTCGAGAGTCTACGACATCCGACATTTTTAATGAGGTGTAGTCGCCCCACTTTTTGTTGTTTGGTTCGATGCTGGTTTCACTGTCCTTTTCCCACCTTGGAAATACATAAACACGGCAGATCGCGAAAACTCGACAAGTCGCGCTTTTTCCGAAATGAAGCTCCCAGCCATTTACTCACCCTGATATATCGTCGTCCTTCCCCATTCAAGGCACAAGCACCACACTGACTAATCGAGTGAGATTCTTGTCACGTTTGGCGCGCGGTTGCCTTGTAGCTCTTATCTCTGCACAATGATTTCGTTCAAAAAGTAGCGAGTGGTCATAATGTTTTCGCTGGTCAGTATAAGTTTTGTTGGCATTTAATTCACTAAATAATCGCTCAGGTGTTACCGTCTTCACAGGTAAAAATGAGATATAGTTGGAACATCACATAATTTTTAACATCCTAACATTATAAAGTTTAACTTCGAAACTGAAATGGGCTTCTCAATGTTGCGGGCTCCGCAGGCCCTTTAGTTGCGCCACAGCATTCTCTCTACTCAGAAGGATAGGGACAAATAGAAAAATCAAAATTCATTCTGTCCATTTTTCAAGCATCATACACTTCAGGAAAAAAAATCATAATACTGATATGTAAGAAAATATTGGTATTGTTTGTTTTCTGTATACAAAGAACCATTTAGTTTTTCTTAATCTCATATTCTGGTAATAATCGAAAAAAAAAGAAAAGAACTTCATGTGATAAACGGACGAAAAAAAAATTGTCAACGCGATGCGAATGACGTTCTCTGCAACCTAATTCACGTTTTTCGTACAAAAACTCTATTCCTACCTGCAAAAAGAAAAGATTTCTGTTACCCGTCAATGGTTGAGGTTTTGCCCTGCGGCTGAACAACACGGCTTGTAAAATAGACTCTGACTGATTGCAGGTACACGAAAAAAAAAAAAAACTGTTGGACTTCTCTCCCCGCCTACTTCAAGTGTGGATATCCTGGACACATTCAAACTGAGCGGTACGATCTTTCAGTTCTTCCCAGTAGAGGTGCCAGCAGTGATTGCTAAATGAAAAAGTGAGCATCTGGTGGCGAAAAGGCGAAGTGCTCGGACAAGGGGGTAGCACAGTAACCTTAAGTATGTGAATTATGTCAAGCGACATTTTTCACCTTGTAGTGCCATTGTATTTGATGGATACTGTTATGAAAAGCAAATATTGTTCTGTGATGACTGTATACTGTGGCTTTGTGGTGACCGATCTTGAAAGTTTACAGACTTGAAATATATATACTGTGAATTCGATGTTTTGGTTATCACTTGTTTTTAGTAATAAAGTAGCGCCTTGACAACAAAATTGACTGCAAGCATATTATACATTTCTTTTTGTATTCTATATAAATATTTTATAGCTTGTTGGTTACTATTAAATACTTTTAAGAACGTCCTTCACATTTAAATCCATGGCCCAACAGGTTATGGGCCCAGTGCGTGTGGTAATGTGAAGGTGTAGTTCCGGTTTTCTTTTGAGACTGCTTGTTTTTTGGTGTGCCATTCCCGAAGGAACTGTTTGGTGATTTTTCAAGTCGAGTGTTTTTCGTTTTAATACGAAGATGGCAGATTTAAAAATCCAAATAGACAAGTTGACGAGTGCAGAAAACTGGACCAAGTGGTAGCACCAAATGTTGCTTCTGTTCAAGTGCCATGGACTGGTGGATATTGTTACCGGTAAAGTCAAGCAACCGACTTATGTGGCTCAAACGGAATCAGCGGATGCGTTGGCAAAATACAGGAAAGAGCTTGGTGACTTTGAAAAAAACGATGCACATGCTCAGTTGCTGATAACGAACGCTTTATCAAATGATGTGTATAATATGCTATGTGTTGTGCAATCCGCGAATGATGCGTGGCAGCGGTTGTTGTCTATTTATGAACAAATTTCAGGTCATCGTCTTGATAGACTGGCGGAAAAGTTTTTTTGGCGCGAAAAAGGAGTATGTTAGAACCGTGAGTATGTTAGAACACATTTCAGTTAGGCAAAGAGACTTCCACAATTTGAGTGACGAAATGAAAAGACAGTTTGATGTAGCATTACCGGAACAACTTTTGATGTTGCGTATCACATCAACGTTACCGGCTGAGTACAACATCTTTCGTCAAGTGTGGGAGGCTACGGCTCTTAAAGATAGGACAATGGATCAGTTAGTAGAACGGCTACGAATGGCTGAAATGCACGACTCCGTTGGGAAAGATTCGTCTGCTGCGTTCATGTCCAAGTCAGCTTTACGGAAACATTCCGGTAAACGTGATAAGTCCAAGAAAGACAGTACAAGTGCCATAAAATGTTTCAGATGCGATAAGGTGGGACATTACAAACGAAATTGCCCTAGTGTGAAGTCTGTGAAGCAAACCAAGACTGAACTTGCTTCAAGTCAAGACAAGGAGGGTTCGGCATTTGTGTGTTCTGCTTTTATATGCGGTATACGGAACATTGGTCGAGATCGGTGGATTAACGACAGCGGAGCGACAGTACACATGACGGCTAACCGGGAATATTTTTCAACCTATGCAGGCTTTGCTGTCCCGAAGAATGTGGAGGTGGCAAACGGTATGGTAATGAAGGCTGTAGGCCATGGGACTGTAAACGTTGAAATGTTAATCAATGGAAAGTGGGTAACTAATTACCTAGAGGACATGTGGCATGTACCGGAGGTTGGACTTAAAATATTTTCGCAGTCGGTATCACAGTACAAGGGCTGTGAGTGGTTTACAAGTGCAAAAGAAATACAGTTTAAGAAAAACGGACAAGTAGTTCTTACTGGACAGGCAATCGACGGTTTGATGGTTTAGAATATGCGTGTAAAGCCATCAGAAACACCGGGAAAAGTGTTCATAGGGCGTGAATCAGAATCATTACAATTGTATCACGAACGCTTGAGTCATCAAAACAAGCGTCACGTTTTAAATGTTCTAAAATTGCATGACATTTATGTTAAAGATGGTGAAGATGTATTCTGTGAAGGATGTGTTTATGGGAAACAACACAGAAACAGTTTTAGTTCTCGTAAAGACAGAGCTAAGGTACCAGGTCAAGTAGTAAGTGCAGATGTGTGGGGACCTATGTCAGAAAAGTCGCTAGGGGGTGCCAAATATTTCGTGTGTTTCAAGGATGACTACACAAAGGTTCGGCGAGTATTCTTCCTACAACGCAAAGATAAAGTGGCTGATAAACTGAAACAGTTTCTAGCAGAAGTTGATCAGGTAAGACATAAAATGAAACAGTTCGTATCGGACGGTGGTAGAGAATTTGATAACAAAGAAGTACGAAGAATTTTCGAGCAACGTAGAATTGAGGTACGGATGTCAATGCCGTACACACCAGAACAAAACGGTGCAGCGGAGAGCGAAAATCGCACGTTAGTAGAATGTGCTAGGTCGATGTTACACTCGAAAGATCTACCAATCAAACTCTGGGCTGAGACGGTAAATACCTCAGCATACGTACTTAACAGAACGGGTCCAACAACAGTTGCAACGAAAAGTCCGTATGAACTTTGGTATGGTAAAGACAGGTCTAATATAAATCATTTAAAAGTGTTTGGAGAAGATTGTTATGTGCACGTTCCAAAACAAACACGTCAAAAATGGGATCGAAAAAGTGTGAAGGGAGTGCTAGTTCGCTACTGTGGAGATAGAGATGGTTATCGTATTTTTGTACCGTCGTCAAATAAAATATTATTAAGTCGTGATGTTAAATTTGTTCCCGAAAAGAGTTTTGAACTGAGAAAAGCGGGTACTAGTAGTGAATCTCCTATATTAAACATCAAACACGAGGTTTCTGCTCAAGAGGAAGTCAATAACTAATGAATCACAGGAAAATGGAAGTCAGAAAAGTAACATGGAACTTCGTGACCGAGAGACGATCAGACCATCCTACTTTAACGAGTATGTAATGCTGGCTGCTGTAAATGACAATCTTCCAAATTCATATGAGGAAGCCATGAATTCTCGTGATAGCAAATTCTGGAAAACAGCTATGGATGAAGAAATGACTTCACTGTACGAAAATGATGTTTGGGATTTAATCGAGTTACCAGAAAACAAAAAGGTAGTGGACTGTCGTTGGGTACTGCGTGTGAAAACCAAAGCTGACGGTAGCATTGTCCGTTACAGAGCCAGACTTGTGGCAAAGGGTTACATCCAAAAGCAGGGTGTTGACTACGACGAGACTTTCAGCCCTGTTGCAAGGTACGATACAGTGCGGACAGTGCTAAGTGTTGCTGCAAATGAGGGTCTTAAGCTTGAACAGTTTGACGTAAAAACGCCTTTCTATACGGCAGATTGGAAGATGAAGTGTACATGAGACAGATCGTTACGATGACGATACCGGTAGGGTTTGTAAGTTAAAGTGTAGCCTGTATGGACTGAAATGCACGGTTTGTACGGTTCTTAAAACAGTGTGGCTTAAAAGCATCGGATGCTGATCCGTGTCTCTTTACACGTGAAAAAGACGGACAGAAGTTGTTGGTAATCATATATGTAGATGATTGATTGATTGCAGGGACTGATGGTGAACACATTGAGGAATTTCTAATGAACCTTAAACGTGAATTCAAAATTACAGTTGGTTCCTTGGATAACTTCTTAGGAATGCAGATTAAAAGGGAAAATGACGGGTCAATCTTTCTGCACCAAGAAGATTCTTGAGCGTTTTCGGATGGATGAAGCCAATAAAGTTATGGTTAAACAGGAAGCTGTAGATGATGAGGAGGACATCTCCGGTATAGTACCCTTTCGGGAAACCGTAGGAAGCCTGATGTACTTAGCAATAGCTACAAGACCGGATATTGCTTATGCTGTGGGTAAAGTTTCGCAGAAGTTAGAAAAACCTACAAAAAGTGATTGGGAAGCTGTGAAACGAATAATGAAATATTTACGAGGTACAACGGACTATGGCCTGTTTTACCGGTACGAATATAAATCTGGAGTTCTCGAAGCATACACCGATGCTTATTTTGCTGGGGACAGCAGGACAAAACGTTCGGCGTCTGGGATGGTGTGTAAGTACAGCGGTGCAGCGATTACGTGGCTGAGTCAAAAGCAAAAGTGTCTAGTGTTCTCAACCACAGAAGCAGAATTTGTGGCTGCCAATGAAGGCGCAAAGGAAGTGATTTGGTTGATCCGTATGTTGAGTGAGATTTCTGTGATCAGCAAAATTCCAACACTCTTGATTGATAATGCGAGTGCAGTGAAATTAATAAAAAAAAAAAATCCAGAATTTCACAAGCGATCCAAACATATTGATGTTAGATATTACTTTGTGCGTGAAAAATATCTAGCTGGTATTTTAAGCGTGGAACACATAGATGGTCAACATCAAGTAGCTGACGTTATGACCAAACCATTGGCGCGTGTGCGTTTTGAAACTCATCGAGATGCAATGAACGTGTGCGAAAGGCAGTGAAAAAAAAAGAAAGAAAGAAAAAAAAAAAACAATATTTGAGAGGAAGTGTTATGGAAAGCAAATATTGTTCTGTGATGGCTTTGTGGTGACCGATCTTGAAAGTTTACAGACTTGAAATATATATACTGTGAATTCGCTGTTTTGGTTGTCACTTGTTTTCTGTAATGAAGTAGCGCCTTGACAAAATTGACTGCAAGCATATTATACGTTTCTTTTTGTATCCTATATAAATATTTTGTAGCTTGTTGGTTACTATTAAATACTTTTAAAAATGTCCTTCACACTTAAATCCATGGCCCAACAGATACAAATTACAATTAGACACGAAAAATGCCAAAAGATAGCGCAGAACTTTGGGGAAAATGTCTACGACGATCGCATTTGATTCTACCATGGAAACTATGACAGATCAAACATAGTTCTTGAGCAACTCAGAGAACAAAACTAGACTAGTTCAAACGATGAAAACAGTCTTCCAAGAAGCAAAGATAGCCGTATATGAAGCAGAAGGAGATGCCGATACATTAATCTGTTCAACAGCAATGGAAGAAGGTACAAATGGGAAACCTGTAGCTGTTGTTGGATCTGATTCTAACCTTTTGCTAGAAGACTTCCTGAGCAGTCGCTGTTTTTGTTAAGGCCGCAGACAAGAATAACTGAGGGACAATGCTACGATATCGCTAAAACTCAAGAAACTCTCGGGCCACCAAAAGACTGTTTCCTCTTTTTCCATGCTGCAACAGGTTGTGACACGACTTCGGCTATATTCAGAAGAGGAAAGTTCGCACCGTTCAAGATGCTCAAAAAAGATAAAGAATTGTGCATGTTAGTCAGCACCTTCAACGAACCAAATCTCAATCGTGACAAAGTGGTCGAGATTGGAGAGGCATTTCTTATTCGCCTATATGGAGGAAACGTGTTCTCCCTGGACAGTCTAAGACAAATCAGGTATAGCAAGAAAGTCGTTAAAAAGCTGTCCTCACATTTCAACTTGGCCACTTTGCCCCCTACTAGCGCGGCAGCTACGCAGCATTAACTTCGAGTGTACCTCCAAGTCCAGGAGTGGATTGGCCGTAGCATGAACCCGACCGAATGGGGTTGGTGTGTCAAAGAGGGTATGCTAATTCCAGTTCCCACAGAGACGCCATCAGCTCCAGCCGAAATAGTAAACTTACTTCCCTGTAAGTGCAAACTGACTGCAAGAAAGGATTGTGAACGAGCAACATGTGAGTGTGAGAAAGCTGATCTCAAGAGTTCAAAGTTTTGTGCATACTGCCAAGGAAGTTCCTGTATAAATGGCCAATAGAAAGACGAATCTGATTTAGATAATGGCGAACAACAGCTCTAGAAACCCAATATGTCAGTTACAATGGCTTATTTGCTGATGAAATCCGTAAGGTAATTAATGAACTGTTATAATTTCATCTTTTCAAATCTGTTTCAAAATTAAAAATCTCAGTTCATTTTTGTTCGATATGAATGAGCTTTTCTTTAAATTATAGATAATGATCAGTTCATTAAAATATTAAAATCTATTTCTGTTTCGATAAGATTTTTACATAAACTACCAGATTAAGGGCTAAAATTCCTACATTTTTGAAGTATAAATCGATGCAAATTCCTTATAAGTGCTTGGATTCAAACCTTTTCCACTTAGAATTGAACTTAAATCTTTTTATATTTCAAATAATTTTACACAAATGATCTACGACTTTTTGTTTCTGAACTACGCCCAAAATTTCGAACTAAAATCATGTCGCCTGGCCGCTATCTTTGTCCGCCATTTTGAGGATGACGCACATGCGATTTTCCGCGAGTTTTAGTATGTTATTTTATATAACTTGAAAAAAAATCCTGAAATTTCCAGCTTTTTATAAATTATCTGAGCTCACAGCCCTTTATTTACTGGGCTATATTGGTTAACTGTCTTCCCGTGAAGTTAAGAAAGCTATAGGAATTGCGTTTTAATTGCGATTGAAAACAATTAATATTGCAATTGTGTATTTCTTAAATGTCGTAGCATATGCTTGTAGTTTTTACTGCCTTTCATTTTCTAAGAGTAATAACATACACTTAATGACATGTTCGGAATTAAAAATATAAGTTGTTCGTTAATCCCCAGTTTCAATATAACTTATACAAAACAAGCCTCATTATTCATTACTATGATTAATATTATCCTTTCTATTTATTTGTTTCGCAAATTTGTTATTAAATAATCTGATCACACAATTTTCCAGACAGAATTTTAAGATGTTCATGAGCAAGGAATCAAATCTCTTCTTATGCTTTTGTTGTTTAAGAGTACAAGGGGCTAGTACCTACCTGTGTTGCTCTTGTCAATTTACTTAATATGATATACGGTATTTAACTGAAAAAGATAGTATCCTGTACGTTATACAACCTTTCGTCAAACAAAGTGTTAGATACACCATTGATATACTAACCAGGAAAACTAACATTGATAGACAAATATTCAGATCATGTCTTGCCACCCCACTTTAAAAGTCTAAACGCCGCCACTGGCTGCATGAAATGATTCAAACGTTGATTTAATACGTGTAAGAAGGTTTTGCTCGCACGAGAAATAAGTGGAATAGTCCAATAGTTGGAGCAGTTTCTGGTTGACCCTTTCTTATGCAGTGGAACAAAAACTGACTTTGTCTAATCTTCTAGCCATTCGCCAATACTCCATATTCAATTACATAAAAAAAGAAATGGAATTTATCGACGCACTGTTCAACCATTCCTTTACGCAGTGCGCTTGTTGTGTGGTCAACACAAATTTAACATTATATATTATTGTCAATAGTTAATTATTCGTAATCAATTCTGTTCTCTGTGTATCTCTTTAACTAACTACTCTCCAGAGGTTCAAGGCTGCATTCATAAAAGCTCTCAACTGACTTCTGTGCTTAGCCAATTGGTTCTAGTTGGATCAAAAGATGCAATATATTTCAGGCAATTTTTTTCTTGTAGGCCTTATATCTGGAGAACTAGATATAGCGTAGCTAAACCCAAACTATCACTTAACTCAGTATGATGGAATTATTCCCTAAAAAATGGGAAAACTCGATTTAGGGATCATTCAAAAATGTTGTGGCCCCTGATCAAAAAACTAATTATTGACCAAGATAACAATATTTTGATCCATTTTTGGATCAAAGAAATGAAATGAAATCTTTAATTTTAACGTCCCATGGTTATGCCGCTTAGGCTAAAGGAGACAGTGATAATGAGAAATGAGTGAAATGAAGAAAGTGGGAGGAAACGGGAGAACCCCGAGAAAACCCACGAGCACGGTGTTTGTCCACCACAAACTCCACGCGGCGTGAGCTGGGTTCGAACCAGGGACCCCAAGCACCGGAGGTGAACGCTCTACCAATGAGCCACCGCGCCCCCAATCATTTTTGGATCATTTCTAAAATTCTTGTTTGCATTCATATTTCTGTAATACCCATCTTAGTATTGTTCTCCCACCTGCACTTAGGTTTTCCTAGTGGTCTTATTCTGATTCTATCCCTTAAAACAATCACTAATCGTTTTTAAGCCATGAAAGGAAAAAATGTATAAATAAGGAAACTACAATTTGAATAATACACAACTGGACCAGAATTTGAAGCCAGGTCTCCAGCTACATTACATAAATGAAATGTAAAAATATTTGACTAACTCTTCCTAGCTCGCAATACCGATTTTGACTACTTTTGACACATGACCTAACTGAGGATTTTATCACATAAGTTCTCGCGAAGAGCATAGTCTAAGGGGTAGAGAAGGTTCAAAAACGTATGCTAAAAATACTACTACTATTTTACGAACCCGTCAAGTTTGAAGGGTGGAACACAGGTTATAAACGCCTTATTGGAAATGAGGGAATAAATGTCCCCATACCCCAGTGTTTTTTTTTTTTTAAATTACCGTTTTAAGGGAGAGCACATTATCTATATGAAGTAAATTAATGTACCGATGTGTTTGGCGACCAGTGCACAGTGGGCCAGAAGCAGAATCTGACTGGGAAAAATTAGTACTCCGCCTTTACATGCAATACATGATCACTATACCAGTAAAATTATTACTCGGTGCTATAAGTGACAACAATATATTCAAAACAACAGAGAAACGATGTGTACGAGAAAAATAATAAGCTAAAAGCTATGAGATAAAAGAAACGAAAAAATAAATTAGCCAAATAGAGAACAATAATGTGCTTCACCTGCAAAGATTGAAGAGAGAAAGCATCTAATATTTCAGAGGCCTAGAACTCATCACTGTAGTCTTCGTTGTCGCCGTCTGCATAGTTATTATGATGATGATCATAATCATCATCACAATTATCACTATCGCGATCTTGGCCATGGACTACTTCACCTTCCTGAGATGCTGCACACTTAATAGCAGGTTCTGTAAGTAATTTCTTGACATAAGGGGGGAATGAGTTTTGTTTTTGTTTCGGAAAGGAGATTAACTTGAAATGATAGGATCGGACCTGAGGAGGAGCATGTGCAATACATCGCGAATGTTCTCTTTGCGATAAGTTTTCCTTGTACTCACTGCCTTATCTGCTCTCATGTGCTTATGTGTTTCTTCTTGAGCTTCCTCGGGGACCATTCCGATAGGCAAGATGGCTGCCTCAATAATTCTTCCTCCATGAATTAGAATATTATGAACAGAAACCGGTACGAAGAACGATAGATATAGACTAAGATAAAGTTTGGTAGTTTCTAATGTGAATGCATCAAATCTTTCTACATTAATTGGAAAACCATATGATATAGTTCGCAATATAATACCAAATCGCCAAATCAGTTCTTCATTAAATCTTGCAATCTCATTGGAGTACGATGGATCTTGGAAGAAACGCCGTGCTGTCTCCATCATTAGAATTTTCTACTCCTACAGGTTTAGGCTGATGTACAATTAATCCCATTTTCGTTCAGAACTCTTGAATAATTTGCTCCTTCCGTGTAGAGAATTTGACCTGTCATTTGTGAATGTCCAATCGATAAGTTATGTGAGTTAGGCATTCAAAAAATTGGTTCCAAGCATGTAAGGGGGAGATTCCTAATTCATATCTGCTACTATCTATTGCTTTTGTTCGTAATTCAATATGAGAATGGGCAGTAGATCCCAACTGTATTTCGAAATACATATATCACAGTACACCATGACGAAAGATCTCGAAACAGACATGGACGTACATTTCTAAAAGTCAATTTGAATTTCCAATAGCAGTTCTTTACTACGTAATTACTTCCACTTTCTAGAAATTCTTCTACAGGAAAGCAACATAAACCAATCAAACAAAACTTAAGTCAAACAGCAAGTAGAAATGCATCCCTTTACTCATAGCTTACTTCGCGAACGTTCCTTGCCTTTTCACAGGTATAATTAAACCACAAACTTTATGTTCATACCACCCCAATTCAGCGCGCTACAAAGCAGATAATGAACTATCAACTTTGACTTGCTGCGGCCACCACTACAGGCTGTTATCTGTGTTTATTGATATGCAGCAAGAAACTTTGATTATAATGCCTAGCATCGTAAGAACAAAGTATGGGAAGTTCGTAGCATTGGTTTGAATTTCTCTATAATACTCTCTAATTTCTCTATAATACAACATAAGGATATATATACAATTTCAGAAAGTTGTTGGCAAGGAATCAAAGTCTCTCCATGTCCCCTCTCCCCAATAACTAAAGACGATCTCTCCAGTGGTTTTCAATTATTATGTAACTAGAAATGCAATCTTTTAGGCAACATACCCTCACTGGATTTCAACACTTAGATAGCCGGTATGCCGAGTCAAAATAGTAATAAAACATACCCCTTCTGCTTTTTTTTTTCCACTTCGAACACTGATCAGACGGATTGTTTTTGTGAGACCTAGACCAAGCCCAAGAGTGTTAATTGTTATGAAAACTGATAAGGAACAAAGGGGCTAGTTGTGTAGGAACGCAACTTCTCTTCTAGCATAAACAGAATTCATCAGTATCTGGGTTGCTTTCTTTCGTGGTAGTTCCTTTGTTCTCCGCAAACTAGAATTGACAATATCTTTAAGCAAACCGAGTACAAGTGCGTTTTTTTTTTAAAGTGCTTCGAAGTCAAGTTCGCAGAATTATTTTTTGTGTTTACATTTTTTTTAAGAAATACTCGTCACAAGAAGAAAGAGAAAAACTTATTTCAAAAAGTGTCAAAGCCTAACAGCACAAGCTTGCGGGATAAATCGAGCCACAGTATCACGAATCTGCCTCCCAGTAATATTCCAGTTTTTCTGTCTTCTAGAAAACACAAAGGACCTCCCAAAAGCTCACAAACCTTAATGACTTTGACAAGGACGTAGTACGCAGGACTGTTTTTGACTTCTATGACCAAGGTGAATTTCCAACTTTGCAAAAAATCTCAAATGCTTTGAAAAGTAAAATTTCCTTCACAGGTTTCAAGTCATCCACTTACAGAATACTCCGGGCTTTAGGTTTCAGGTATAAGAAGAGAACCGATGGACGTAAGTTTTTAATGGAGAGGAGTGATATTGTGGCGACAAGACTAAAATTTCTTCGGAAAATGCATGAAATTCGGACTTCTGGCGACACAAGACCAATATTTTACTTGGACGAAACTTGGGTAAATCAAAATCATTCACGTAAGTCAGTTTGGCAAGATTCCACAAAAAACGGTGGATTAAAGGTGCCTCCGGGAAAAGGAAGCAGACTTATTGTTTGTCATGTGGGATCTGAAAAAACTAGATTTATACCTGAAAGTAAGTGAGTATTTTGGTCTAAATCAACTTCCGACTATCACGAAGAAATGAAAAGTGCTACATTTAAGGATTGGTTTTTGAACAGATTTCTAAATTATTTAGAGGAGGGTAGCAATATAATAATGGATAATGCTCCATATCATTCAGTCGTCACAAATAAAATTCCAAATTCATCAACTAGAAAAGATGCCATTGTTGAATGATTACACCAAAAAGGTGTTCAATTTTCGGCAACAGAAACTAAGGTTGCCGTGTAACGTGGGTTCCTGTCACCACGGCATGGCGCGTCCTCAGGTTGCGGATCGAGGAGAAGGCCTCTAGATATAGAGGTTAGCTGCGAATATACTGAATAAGCAGTCGCGGACAGCCGACTAGGAGTGGTCCTCCAGCTTGGGTAGGGCTAACAACCTCATCCTGTAAATAAATAAATTTAAATAAAAAGCACTTGTTCAGAAATATTCACAAAAGCCTCGGACAAGGACTGATAACTTGGCACGACCTCAGCAAAAGAAAATGGACATGAGATTTGGAACATGGAATATTAGGAGTCTTTATAGGGCAGGCGCGTTAAAATCCGTAACGAGTGAGTTAGAGAAATACAGGATGGACGTAGTAGGAGTTCAGGAAGTTAGGTGGGATGGAAATGGATCTGTGAATTCCGGAAATTTTACGTTCTTTTACGGGGAAGGAAATAAAAATCACCAGTTAGGAACAAGGTTTTTCGTTCATAAACGCATATTACCAGCTATTAAACGGGTTGAATTTGTTACTGACAGACTTTCTTTTATTACTCTTAAGGGACGGTGGTGTGATATTATTGTTTTAAATGTACATGCTCCAACTGAAGATAAGGGTGACGATATAAAAGATAGTTTTTACGAAGAAGTGGAACGGATATTTGACCAACTCCTGCGATACCATATGAAGATTCTATTAGGGGATTTCAATGCGAAGGTAGGACGAGAGGATATTTTCAAACCGATTATAGGGAACGAAAGTTTGCATAAGGAAAGTAATGACAACGGTGTTAGACTCGTGAACTTTGCAACATCCAAAAACCTAATCGTGAAGAGTACAAAATTCCCACATCGCGACATTCATAAATACACTTGGACATCACCAGACGGGAAAACACATAATCAAATTGATCACGTTTTAGTAGATAGAAGAAGGCAATCTAGCATAATTGATGTCCGGTCGTTTAGAGGGGCTGATTGCGACACCGACCACTACCTGGTAGCAGCGATAATACGAGATAGGTTATCGTTGAATAAAGGTAATATTCATTGTCCGAAAACGGAGAGATTCAATTTAAAGAAATTAGAAGAGAGCCAGGTAAGAGAGAAATACCAGATTGAAGTTTCGAATAGATTCTCGGCTTTAGAAGATTCGGAGTGCACTAGTGTTGAAGATACCTGGATTGAAATTAGAGATAGCATTAAAATTTCAGCAAAAGAAAAATTGGGACACGCGGAAATACGTAGGAACAAACCATGGTTCGACCAGGAATGCATAAAAATAGCAGGGAAGAGAAAACAGGCAAAATTACGCTGGCTACAAAATCCGAATGAAGTAACTACACAAAATTTCGCAGATATCAGGCGGGAAACTTCCAAAACTTTTAGAACAAAGAAACGCGATTTTCTGAAAGCTAAAATTAAGGAACTTGAAGATAATAGTAAAAATAAAAACGTCCGGGACATGTATAAGGGAATCAACGAATTTAAGAAAGGCTATCAACCTCGTGCTTATATATTAAAGAAATCTGACGGTACAGTTCTCACTGACACGGATAGCATCTTAAATAGATGGAAAGATTTCTTTGACGATTTGCTGAACACGCAACCAAAAACTAGTATGCGTGGAGAAAAGGAGATACACACCGCAGAACCGTATATTCCAGAACCCAACCGAATAGAAGTAGAAACCGCTATAAAGAAATTAAAGAAACACAAATCTCCGGGTGTAGATGAAATTCCGGCTGAGTTAATTTTAGCTGGAGGCGAAAAATTGTGGAACAAGATACACAAACTCATTCTCCTTATCTGGAACAAGGAAGAATTGCCACAAGAGTGGAAAGAATCAATCATTGTTCCAATTCACAAGAAAGGCGACAAAACTGACTGTAATAATTATCGAGGCATTTCTCTTCTGTCAACATCGTATAAAATGATTTCAAATATTCTATTAGCAAGACTGACTCCATACGCAGATGAAATTATTGGAGATTATCAGTGCGGATTTAGACGAAATCGATCAACTATCGACCAAATATTTACCATTCGCCAAATACTCGAAAAAACGTGGAAATACAATACCCCGGTGCATCAACTTTTTATTGATTTTAGAAAGGCCAACTACTCGGTTAGGAGAGAAACATTATACAACGTTCTTACAGAACTTGGAATACCGAGACAGCTAATTAGATTAATTAAGATATGTTTAAATGAATCCCAAAGTAAAGTCCGGGTAGGAATATTTTTGTCCACGAGCTTCCACGTCGAAAATGGTCTGAAACAAGGAGATGCGTTGTCGCCATTATTATTTAACTTTGTTTTGGAATACGCTATAAGGAAAATCAAAGATAGCAACCAGGGCCTAGAGTTGAAAAGTATTCACCAGGTTATGGCATATACTGATGATGTAAATTTAATAGGTGATGATAGGAGAACAATAGAAAGAAATGCAGAGATCTTATTAAACGCTTGCAGGGACATGGGTTTAGAAGTAAATGCAGATAAAACTAAATACATGGAAGTGCGTCGGGACCGTAATACAGCAAATTATAGATGCGTTAAAATATTAAATATTACTTTTGATAAAGTAGATAGTTTCAAATATCTAGGATCAATATTAACAGAGGAAAATAATATTCACGAAGAAATTAAATGTCGACTAAAAGCAGGGAATTCGTGTTACTATTTGGTTCAAAATCTCTTGTCGTCGCGAATTCTGTCGAGGAATTTGAAGCTTAAAATATACAAAACGATAATCATGCCTTTTGTTCTGAATGGCTGCGAAACATGGTCACTTACTCTGAGGGAAGAACATAGACTGAAAGTATTTGAGAACAAGATCCTGAGACGAATATTCGGACCCAAGAGGAACGGGAATGGGGAATGGCGGAAACTTCATAACGAGGAACTACATAATTTATACGGTTTACCCAACATTGTTAGCAGGGTTGGCAAAAACCATGGTTTTTATTGAAAAAACAAAAAACAAAAAAAAAACGTTTTTTTTTTGGTTTAAACCATTTTTTTTTTTACCTGGTTTATTTGGTTTAAATAATTTGCTCTATATATTCATATCATGTATGGACAGAAATAAGTTTGTTTCGCCTTGATGTTATTATGCAACAACCGGGTTATGCTGGAAGGGGTCACATAAGCTTAAAGCGGAATAAAAACTGCTTCTCGAGTTACATCCGAGAGAAATTGTCCTCCATTTCAACTCGGAACCAGGACTAATTAGCCACAAATGCGATAAGTCTGCCGACTCACTCACGAAGAAATCCTGATTTAAAAAAAAAAAAAAAAAAAAAAAAAAAAGTTGTACTCATCTTTACATGCTTCTTAACATAACTGTCAAGAGTCATTTCAGAAGGACAAAAAGATAAACAGTTGCACAAGTGAAACCATTATACAGAATTACATATGGACAATTTCAAAGTACTACGGAGTACAGAAGAATTAATTTAGTTCAAGTTAGTTAACAACGACTTTTATTGGTGCAAATTAAAGAAATACAACGACTTAATTTGCATATCAGTAAGAAAAGTGAAGAAAGATACGAATTATTTGAGTCCACTTTGGCTTAGACTCATTTATACATAAATAGATACCAAAGATACTTCCCATTTCACTACATGCCCCTCGTGGGGTCTGTATGACCCCCCCCCCACACACACAAAAGTACTGCATTTTGATGGATTTTATCAATAGTATTGAAAAGAAACAATATTTAGAATTTTTCTTTGATTGCAATTACATAATAATAACAACTACACACAAAAAAAAATCACAAAACAAACATTTATAAACTTATATTTAAAAAAGTTGCTTTTGTAGTATAATCTTTTTGAGTAATGAATGGGGAATTTAGGTCTGAATATAATACGAATAATATACGGGAGTGTAACGTGATAACCCATAAATGTGTGTTCATCAAGATTTTACAAACACTTACACTTATACAAACATTTTTCGTTTTTTGGTTTAAACCAGTTTTTTTTTTTTCTTTTTTTTTGAAAAAAAAATAGCTGGTTTAAACCACCTTGGTTTAAACCAGCCAACCCTGATTGTTAAGGTCGTCGAGTCTAGGAGACTTAGGTGGGCGGGTCATGTAGCTAGAATGGAAGAAAGTAGAAACGCTTTCAAAGTCTTGACTGGAAGACCAATCGGAAAACGACCATTAGGAAGACCTAGGCGCAGATGGGAGGACAATATTAAGATGGATCTCGCAGAGATTGGAATACAAAGTAGAAACTGGATGCAGTTAGCTAAGGATAGAAGTCAGTGGAGAGCTTTTGCGAACGCGGCATTGAGCCTCCGGGTTCCATAGGCCATAGAGTTAGTTAGTTTAGAAACTAAGGTTGAGCTATTGCAGCGCGTAATGCCGTTCAAAAACCAATCTAAAATGTACGAACTAGACCAACTGGCAAACGAAAATGGACAGGAGATAGTAAGGTTACCACCCTATCATTGTCAATACAAGCCAATCGAGCTTATATGGGCTCAAGTAAAGAGACGAGTTGCAATAAGAAATAAGACATTCAAGTTGACAGACGTTGAAAGACAGATAAACGAAGAAATTGATAGCATAACGCAAAACGGCTGGCAATCTTGTGTACAACACACGGACAAATTACAAGAAGATGACTTCATGAAAGAAATAGAACGTGACGAAGTTTTGGAACCCATAATATTAACTGACGAAATATTAACTGACATAGACGATAGTGAAAGTAGTGGGGAAGACGAGCCTTTGGCAGCTCCACTGGAGTAGTTAACAGGTAATTAATTTAGATGCTATATATACTTTAAGGATGCACAGTCATTTTGCTGGAATAATATTGTTACATTGTGAATAATGTTGCAAATTTATGTGTCATAATCTCAGCTGGAGGAAGAACGAGAAGGGACAGGGAAGTCCACAATCCGGCAACACCGCGCGAAATATCGGTACTGCCCGTGATGCTTTACATTTGAAACATAGTACACTTTCATTGAAATGCGTATCCTAGGGGGAGGGGGGAGTTGAAGAGGAAAGATGATTCAAATATTTTCCACGAATCTGATCTCCCCGTACAAAGAACGGGCATTTCAGCTACTTCAAAATAAAATTTAAACACATTTACATAGTACTGTTGGATGTTATTGCTACAACTAATAATTTCAATAACTTTCTACACTCTGTTTTCTACTGAGGTATAAAAATAACATAGAACACTGAAAAGTTATTCTACTTACAAATTTCTGTAATTCCTGAATATTATTTGTACTTCCAAATTTTCGATACTCGCCTGGAGTCTTGGTAACGGAGGATAGAAACAGGATGAACAAGAAAATGAGAAAAAAACTAATATAGAGCAAAAGACTGCGACCTTGGCCAATAATTAGTTTTTGGATCAGGAGCCACAAAATTTTTTAAGAGCCCCTAAATCGAGTTTTTCTTTCGGAATAAGGACATCATACTGAGTTAAGAGATAGTTTGGGTTTGGCTAATATAAGGCCTACAAGACAGTTTATGATTGAAATATATTGGATCTTTTGATCCAAAAATAAAAGCATCAAGAAGTAAATGGGAACGGGCTTACCAAGGGAAGAGTTGTGCTGGGAAGCACTTTTTTCAAGCATACCGATTAAATATCCACCGTGACCAAGACTCCAGGACAGACTCGAAAACTCAGAAGTTTAAAGAATATTCAGGAATTACAGAAATCGTAAGCGGAATGATAGAATTCCTGAGCGTAGTTTTACGTTGTCTGAAACAGCAACGTTAGTTTAATTTTATTTGTTTAAATATCAGTTATCTGGACTTGAACAAGCAAATTCCTATTTTCGTCCTCAGATATGATCAAGTTAAGATGATTAGTTTAATTTTTTTTTTTTATTTTGGTAGTTGCATCTTACGGACATGATATTTCGATTCTTTTATAACCTATATGTTGGTGAAGAAAACAAGTTAATTAGTTAAGTTATGTGGAGTGGCACAGATTATTGAAATTGACCAGAAAGTGTCACAAATGTAGGGAGTCATTAAAAATAAAGAAATGGAAGAACAGTTACATTTTTAGGTGTAAAAATCGCGTTCATGGTGTGAAATGTCACTGGCAAAAGTCGTTGGTGAAAGGTACTTTTTGAGGAGACAAAGTTGTCGATAGAGAAGGTATCTAACCTAGTGTTTTTAGCGACATCTTAGTTTACGCGCATACCAATCATTCCTGACGCACTCCTCGCTTACGCTCAGGTGTTTCTTCTGCGCTACTGCCTTAAATCTGTTAGATAGCATTCGTGCTTTTAGTGGCATCGGGATATGTTTAGTACAAGGGGTCCAGAAGCACGTAAAAAACACAAAATTTACAGAAGAAATGAGTGATGCAAGTACTTAGGTGTAACACAACGTTATCAAATCTAACCTAATCTACCATAAACTTAATTAAGCTAACCTGAACTAACTTAAACTAACGTAATATTAATAGAAATAAGCGAAATTCTATCTTTTTTTGGAAAATTATGCGGGACTCCTACACTAATATAACACAAACTAAACTAACCTAACGTCACTTAAACTAACCAACCCTACCCTAAACTAACCGAATGTGAACAGAAATTATCAAAATTGTAACATTTTTTAGAGAAAAGAGCTGGATCCCTTCTGCTAAACATAGGCCGTGGCATCTAGCACAGGTTGGTTTGTGTTCTTTTACATTGTAGTTTTTATGGCATATTTTCGGACGCAGTATTTACACACAAAACGGTAACGTCCTCTTAAAGTGAATGTGCACCGATGAATTCTTAAAACAACACTTTCTAATACAATAGCAATGAATTTCCTCATAAATGACAAAAATTCACCTTTTTCAGCCTAAAATCCGCGGTACAAAGGCCAGTCTTTTTAAAAAGGATTTAAGAAATAAGCAAAGAAAGGGTTTTAAATTTTTACCATTAGCTGTAATCGACCTTGATGATTTTGATGAGAGATAATAACTTCACTAATTAATAGTACAGAATACCTTTCAAAAATCACTCCTATCTGAAAAAGAAATAAAATATTTGTTTATACCAAAGAATTTCAGTTTAAAATGTATTACCTGATAGAAACAAATCACACAGAACCGCTTTTCTTGGTTGCTATGGAAATTAAACAAAGTGCACTGCAGTGTTGCCAGGTCCCCAGCTCGAAAAGGCGCTACTGTACCGTCAAAATTCCGCCACGTTCCGCTACCCTTACTGAAATTCCGCTATTTTCCGCTACATTATAAACTTAAACTTAAATGATAAAGAAAGAACTCTGTTAACAAAACTGCAAAAATTCACACATTAATAATAGGCCTAAATTCTAAATGGAAAGCTCTAATTTAGTGCTTCACTAAATTTTATGAACTAAAAAAAAAAAAAAAAGAATTTCAGTCTTATTTGAATAAATCTCTCACAGTGAATACTTATCATTCTTTTATTATCATGTTCTTTATTAACATATTAACATTGTGTAACACGGGCTTGTAGTTAGCCCAAAACTGTAGGGGGCGGGGCGGTAGAAGTTAGAAGGGGCCCGATCAAACCATATTATACTTTATCACTATATTATAGTCGATTTGCAAGCCTACCGTGAAAATTTTAGGGGGCACCAAAAATTTAGTGGGACCGGCCCCCTGATTACGAGCCTGGTGTAACATCAGTTGTAAACATTTTTCTTTTAAAAATAGAAGAAATGAAAGAAAAGGGATACACATGTTTCATTAGTTACTGCATACAATAACTTCTAAATAATTATGTAAGAATAATTACAATAGTCAGGCCCGACCTTAGGTGGTGCGGGGCCCGATTGGGAACATTTTGCGGGGCCTCAGGTTTACAACTAGCTTGCAAAAAATCTGTAGAACCTATATATATATATATATATATATATATATATATATATATATATATATATATATATATATATATATATAGTAGCCTGTGCCAGGGAAAGCGCAATATATATATATATATTAGGGATGGCCAATTCCGGAATTTTTACTTTCCGGAATCCGGAAAGTAAAATCGGAAAATTCCGGAATTCGGAAAAATTCCGGAATTCGGAAAAATTCCGGATTTCGGAAAAAATCCGGAATTCGGAAAAATTCCGGATTTCGGAAAAAATCCGGAATTCGGAAAAATTCCGGATTTCGGAAAAATTCCGGAATTCGGAAAAATTCCGGAATTTAGAAAAATTCTGGATTTCGGAAAAAATCCGGAATTTAGAAAAAATCCGGAATTCGGAAAAATTCCGGAATTCGGAAAAAATCCGGATTTCGGAAAAATTCCGGAATTCGGAAAAATTTTTTTTTCTTTTTGTAATCCTAAGAATTTTGTTCAAACGCAAACGAACAAATTTCCTTTTTGTAATCCTAAGAATGTATGATGCAAGTTAAGCTGAAACTTACACCCTAAAGTATACACTACTCAATCTTCCCATGGTTAATGAGATGTAGTCCAAAAGTACGATGTACTTCTAATATTTAATTTTTGTTTTACTGTGATATTGTCCAGAGGTAAGACATATATCACACTGAGATAAACAACTTGACATAATGAAGATGTTATCATACGTAGTTTTCCAGAAAATCGTGAGAAACTAATTTTTGTGAAGTTAAAATATGCGTCGCTTGTTGCCAGTGGGATGCAATTGATAACTTTTATGCTGGAATAGTCTTATTATTATTATTATTATTATTATTATTATTATTATTATTATTATTATTATTATTATTATTATTATTATTATTATTAATAATCGTTTATGTACTGTAAAAGAAAAATGTGAACCGTTAAGTAGTAGATTTTATCTGTTGTTTTTTGATATCTTCTAACAGTAATAACAAACTGCTTGTAAATACGCAATGATTATCAAGGACAATGGCATATTAATGTAAGGACTACTCTGCAGACTAGCAATAAACAATAACAGATAAACAATAGTTGCAAAAAAAAAAAAAAAAAGTAACTAACTTGGGCACGTCAGAATGTTCGCGAGAATATAGGGACGCATTGAGACTAGCAAAGAGCGTGCTATTATCATTACTCAAAGGGCCGTACGATGGAGGCATTAATGTTAATGGCACTAATGAGCACTTACTTGCTCTAATGGTTAACCTCATTTTTGAGATGATTCTTAGAAGTGGGCGTGTTGGCATGCAGTTAGAAGACCTATATCCATTATTTAAAAAGCACACGTTATCTGTGAAGTACTAACGATTTGCGTCACTATCGAACACTAACGTAGCACTAGCGACGTTTAAAGTCGAAATGGAGTCTGACATAAGTGGCTTGTCAACTTCACGGACATTATATTTTCCTTGAATGAGAGAATTTTGCGCCCAGGAAATTTGCGCCCTACCACAAAAATAGGAAAAAATGCGCTCGCAATATATTTGCACTGGGATGTTTGCGCCCTACCCCAAAAAGAGGGGAAAATGCGCCGGCTATATATTTGCACTGGGATGTTAGCGCCCTACAATTCAACTTATTTTTGTATTGTGTAAAGTAACTTCCACTCACACTTGAACTAGGCTTGCCTATCATCGTCTCAGTGAGTTACTCCATCCGTTATATTATTCCGAACAAATGAAAAAAATACAATTTTAGTTCACTAAAGGACAATCCATACAATACAATTTTTCATTATACTACAAAATTTACAAAAAAGTATAAATGACTGATATATAATTATTAATATAATGAAAGAGTATAATTTAATCTACAAAAGGCTGTTTGGCTCTACCCAGATATCTCTGTTCACAATCCTTGCGAGTTGTTTGGCTTTTCAGGACACAAAATATAGAAAAGAAAATGTAAAGTGAATGTAAAATCAGTTCAGTAATATTATCAAGAAAACTATGTACAGTGTGTTTACTTGCTGGAATTACACTTTAAACACACAATTGCGTTCAGTCGTTCTTTCAGAAAAAAAATTTTCCGGGGGGCACACTTAGAATTCCGGAGGGGGGTCACTGCTGGTACTATTCTATTTATTATTATATTATAGACGTATTATTTTGGTCTCCTCCGAGGGGGCACTCTGAGAGCTCTGGGGAGGCCAGTGTTCCCCCAAAATCATCTCTGGAAGAAGCAGTGATTGCGTTGATCCGTTGTGTTCTTTTGGCTTATATTGAAGTTTATTCTCCCCTTATATAGCCACAATGAAAATAAATCACAAATGGCATGGTTGTGGGCGGAGGATTGTTTATGCTGTAATGTCAGCCCCTCCGAGCAAATGCGTAAGCTCCAATAGGTTCATTTATTTCGCAGAGCTCAACTTCCCGGTGGAGGTACATCGCAGGCGCAATTTTCCCTGTTCTTGAGGTAGGGCGCAAATTTCCCAGACGCAAAATTCTCGACACCGTTCGAATGACCTCGGAAAACTATATCTTTTTCAATACTTTTTTATATTCTTTTACTCGAGATTTCTTCATAGCTTCTTATTAAAATACTTACTAATATATCCTCATTTTATTGTCCTAACCAATCAATATGGGTATGTTGTCAGTAAAATATTTAGATTGATCGAGCCTCTGGTGTGTAACCACAGTATTTCATATCATCCCCCCATTAGAAATCTTGGCTAAACGAACCAATATATGTTGCCAATAGAATAGTTTAGAATGATTGAGCCCCTGGTAAATAACCACAGTATTTCGTGACAGACCCCCCCCCTTCCTATTACCATATTCTAGCTACATGCCTGACTCAGCTAATTCTCTACATTATTTACCAAGCACACGTTTTCTAAAGCGGAAAATGCTCTCTAAATACCTAAGCTCATTATTTTCAGCAGATGTACAAAATTTGTACTACAAATTGGGTAACATTCTATCTACATGATTACTGGAAACCGCTTCTCGCTATCTATAACCATATTTACTATATAATGATTAACGTTAAAACCGGAAATGGTTGATTTGTACCGCTTCCGGTTTGAATATTACATTTATCAGGGAACTCGATTCTTAACTATTGACTCTGTACATCATGGCCAAAATTGATTGGTAATCCATCAGATAGTTCTTGAGACTGTTTGCTTCACTGACGGACAGAATGAATATATGGCTATAGAGTTTTGATAAACTAAATTCGTTAATGAGTGATGATGGAACAAATATAAGAAAGGTAGGCCTTCCACCGGGAAAATTTTCGAACACAAAATTAGCCATCGAAAACCCACATGTCCTGGGTTAGAATACCATAGATGAAAACTCTACCACTGAGTCATCAATCACCCGCTTATTAGTTTTATTAATTATTATATTAATATAAATTAATGAATGCCTGCTTATGTTAATTATTGAACAATTACATTGTACACTTCGTAAAGTCAAAAATTATAAATTTGTATTTACTGTACATACAGTGAGCGCAGAAAGTGTTCGTACACCTATGCTATTGAAACGAGAATGCCTGCGAAAAAGAAACAGAAAATTTAAGAAGTGTAATAACACACACAATATGAATAATGAAAACTAAGCTTTATGAATATATCAATAAAGAACCACAAAGACAAGTTTAATGGTCAGAAAGTAAATAAATTCCGTAGAAAGTGTATAGAGTAGACGCAAAAAGTGATCGTACACCTGACGTACGAATACGAAACAAAGATACCACAACTGGGGTTCACTAGTATTCACCTGGGTATACACCTCTGTATAGCATGACGAGTAACAGAATGAGTTTAGTTGTGAATAGAAGTGAAAAAACTGCACGGTGGGCTGTCAAAGTGGGAAGCAACCGAACAGAAACAAATGAGGATACAAGAAAAGTAATTATTAAATTGCATAAGAAGAGTAAGTCTTTGAGAAAGATAGCAAACCTTGCAGACAGGCCTCGTTCAACAGTACAAACAATAATTGCGATGTATAATGTTTCTATCACTGTGCGAAAAAAAAAAAAAACTGGAAGACCAAGAGTGTTGAGTGAACAAGATAAACGTTACATTATTAGGGAAAGAAAAAAGGTTCCAAAAAATAGTGCTGTGCAATTGGCAACGGATCTGGAAACACGCGGTGTTAAAGTATCAGCCAGTACAGTGCGGAATATTTGCAAGGTATCATGGTCGGATAGCCAGGAAAATGTTCTGGGTGAACAAGACAAATCGTATAAAGAGACTAAAGTTTGAAAAAGAGTATAAAGATAAGGGATCAGGCTTCTTTCTGGAATAGGGTCATATTTTCGGACGAAAGTAAATTTAACTTTATCGAGTCCAATGGGAGGCGTATTGTATGGCGCAAGGTGAATACAGAGATGAATCCTCAAAATCTCGTCCCTAAAGTAAGACACGGAGGAGGGTCCGTGCTCGTCTGGGGTTGTATGAGTGCCTCAGGAGTGGGTCGTCTCCACCTTATCGATGGAGTGATGATCCACAAAGTGTATATTAACATATTAAAGGAAAATCTCCATACTAGTGCTCAGAAGATGGTTCTTGAAAACAATTTATTGTTCAGCAAGACAACGACTCCAAACATACAGCGGAAAATACTCGATTGTGGCTACTCTATAATACCTTGAAACAGCTTCGCACACCTCCCCAATCCCCAGATATGAACCCCATAGAACATCTATGGTCTGTTCTGGAGACAACAATCAGAAGGCACAGCTTCTCTACTCAGGGCCGGCGCTAGCAATTTTGCCGCCTTAGGCGGTGCTTTCACATGCCGCCCCTTTAATCCGCAAACCTTATTTTGACAGATAACGTTCAAGTGTCATTTAAAAACATGTATAAAATGGAAAAGTAAACAAAAAAAAAAAAAAAGAACTAACTTTCTGAAATGTTCACGTAATATTTAAACGACTCTATACTGACACAATATTCAGTATGCTCGATTTCGCTGTATATCTGTAATATAGAGCAGCGCATACAGAAAATAAAATTTTAAAAATATACTTTAATCATGACTAAGAATTTTAATTTTTAGGCTTATTTTATATCAAAAGGCGTTTTCAACAGAGTATGGAGCAAGAAGATAATACAGTAAATCAGATAATTATGGTAAATGTAAGTGATTAGCTTAAGCCTTATAATGTACTAAAACACAATAGACATACATAAATTTAACATACCTTAATTGAAAGAAACTTTTCTTGCTTTGATATGAGCAAATTCCTTTATCACATCACGTAGTCCAATGTTTTAGCCAATTTGTGTTCTATTGATATCGACGCTAGACCACTCAAGCGTGTTTCAGACATAGAAGAGTGTAGATAGTTTCTAATAAACTTAAGTTTCCAAAAACTTCTTTCTCCACTTGCCACTGTTACAGGCAAGATTAACAAAATTCTACGTGCAATACTAACATTGGGAGCAAAGTCATGTTCGTAATTTTTTTTTTTTTTTTTTTTTTTGTGAACTTTCACACGCTTAATTATAGTGGATAACACTTTCAGTTTGTCTTTCAAATCACTGGGGTTAATATCTTTCAATTCTTCGTGTGTTAAAATGATGGTAAGTTTAGTACACTTTTCAGACAAAAAGTTCAGGTGGTAGGCTATATCTTTACGATTACTTATATCGCAAAGAAAATTGAAATACTCGCTGTGATGTTTAAGTTGCTCAAATCTTTCTCTTAAAAGCTAACACAATCACTTCTAGAACTTTGTAATAAAAATCGATCTTGTATCTTGTTTGTGGCTGTTTTCAGTAGCTTCATCCTCTGCCTCGTACTGAAACTGTTTCTTCTTTCGACTTCGAGCTTGCACTGTGTTACGTATCAGTGGATCACCCGTATCTAATGCTGATGCCAAGTCCATCGTATCAACTAAGTAAGATTTAAACTTTGCATAATTTCTGCTCCTCTCAAAGTACCCAGATATATTTTCAAGAAATCCTACTGCATCCAACACATGAGAATCAATGCTTTAAAGTCATATCAGACAACGAGTGAGTAAAGGAAAGAAAAGTAACTCAGCTGGTTTGCTATACACAGAGCATCGTGGACGACCATTCTGTCGGTTCTAATGTCATTACTTATTTGAAGTAAGGCATCATAAACTTCCTATATTTGATAACTGAGTCAGAGCATCAATTCGGCTCTCCCACCTTGTGGTGGATTATGATTTTAAAGTGAGACTACTAATATGTTCCTTTAGTATGGCCTAACGTTGAACTGACGCAGAAAAAAAAGTCATAAACTTTTTTTTAGCTATACAAAAAATGAGACATTTCTCAAGAAATAATACGCTGTACGATTTACTATATTCGGAATGAACAATTTGTAAATTGGTCAAAAACTCGCTATTAGAACCTAAATGTCTCTAGATGCTACGAGGGGCGGATCCAGGGGGGGCGATCGGGCGATCGCCCCCCCAGAAGAGGAAACTTTTTTATTTTATATATAAATAAAATATATAGTTTATTTTTTGACGCTCTTAAAAGTTTCCTCTCTAAGTAGCAGTATTAAAAGTAGCTCTAAGTAGCAGTATTAAAAGTAGCTCTAAGTAGCAGTATTACAACCCACCGCCCCCCCCCCAGAAGTCCGTCCTGGATCCGCCCCTGGATGCTACAGGCTAGAACGGCCTGTCTCAAGTGGGAGTGTACCTTTTGCATACTTGGAGCGGAGCGTTAGAACATTATTGAATAGAAAAAAATATAAAAAGACACCGTGATAATCTTATGCACTCTAGCTCAAAATCCTATCTACACTGCTGCAAGGGAAATATTGAACGAGATACCTGTGGCTAGTAGTTTGATAATTGAAAACGAGGAGGAATGCTCTGAATTTCCTGAGAGAGTATTTTCTTGAATGTGAGTAAAGTAAGTTCAATTACATTCTCAGGTTAACACAATCTTATTTTTCCATGTGAGCCTATTACGAAGCATTATATTTTGATAGTATTCTTTTCTTTTTCTAATTTTGCCGCCCATTAGACTTGCCGCTCTGGGCGGTGGCACGGCTCGACCCTCTCTCGCGCCGGCCCTGTCTCTACTAAAGAAGGCCTAAGAAAAGCTATTCAAGAAGAATGGGACATAATCCGTCCCGAAGCTACAGAACTACGAACTACTATAGGTGAAATCAATGCCACGAAGACTACAGACAATCATTAACGCACAGGGTAATCCCACAAAATATCAAATAACGTAATATACTTTATAAGCACTAATTCACGCATAAGTGTAAGGTGACATTTTGCGTTTACAAAAAAGGAATTCTCTCTTTTCTTCTGAACAAAAAGTGATTGTGCTTGTTTGGCCTTTCTGTTGTATATAGAAATAAAATGTATGAATGTGTAGTCTTAATTCTGGTTATATATATATTTTCCACCTCCCGTTCTCATGCTAGCTGTTTTCAATATAAAGTATGCACGGTGTACGAACACTTTCTGCGCTCACTGTAGGTATGTTGACAATAAGCGAATGTTATTAGAATATTTGTTGAGATTTCTTTTCCTCCACTGCTTTTCGCCTGGTTAAAGTAGTTTGCAGTGCTTTGGAGCAGCTGCAGGTGGGAACGCGATAATGTTTGAGACATACCGGCGACTTTTTTGTGTGTGAAAATATGACCGTCCTTATAAAACAGTAAATAACTGCAGTAGCAATTGTCTACGTAAGTGATAAAGATATATCCAACTACAAGGAACTAATACAGTATATATATTCATTATTGTGTTTCTGTTTTAACAGCTACTAGTTAGGGATGGCCAATTCCAGAATTTTTACTTTCCGGAATCCGGAAAGTAAAATCGGAAAAATTCCGGATTTCGGAAAAAATCCGATTTTTTCTAAATTCCGGATTTTTTCCGAATGTCGGAATTTTTCCGAAATCCGGAATTTTTCCGAATTCCGGAATTTTTCTGGATTCCGGAATTTTTCCGAATTCCGGATTTTTTCCGAAATCCGGAATTTTTCCGAATTCCGGAATTTTTCTGAATTCCGGAATTTTTCCGAAATCCGGAATTTTTCCGAATTCCGGAATTTTTCCGAAATCCGGAATTTTTCCGAATTCCGGAATTTTTCCGAAATCCGGAATTTTTCCGAATTCCGGATTTTTTCCGAAATCCGGAATTTTTCCGAATTCCGGAAAGTAAATTTTCCGATTCCGGAAAACAAAATTTCCGGAATCCGGATTCCGGAAAATTTTGGCCATCCCTAATATATATATATATATATATATATATATATATATATATATATATATATATATATATAGCGCTTTCCCTGCTGGTCTAGTGGTTATACCCATTTCCAACGTTTTTCCATCTGCAAAATGCGCTCACCCTGTTCGTTGCTTATAGCAATTAATTTTTCAGAGATATAACTCTAATGGAAATGTAGACAATGAAATAATTTTAAAATATATATTTCACCCTTGTGCCTCGCAATTTTTCAAGAAGGTTCTGTACCAGTAATTCATAGGTTTCTTCTCTTACAAGCAGGGTGCGAATTACCGGGGGGATGAGGGGGATTTTCCCCCTCAATCACATTTTGTTCCCCCCCAAAGAAGTCAGCTGAAGTATTCCCACCGGGGATGCTCGCTTTCCCCCTCAAACTATGCTTACTATAACTCCAGATTTCACTGATTTTTGTTATTTCATGTAAATTTAATCTTCTAGCTGTATTTCGAAATGATCGATGTAAACTGTTCAGTTTTGGTCATTTCTATTTACCACCTAATTACCCACTATTTTAAAGGTTGTTTAGTAGAACTATATTATTATGACTATGGTTGTTACTTGCAACTGTACCTTCGTACCCTTCAGTTCGTCATCGTTTGTGAATTTGAATGTACTAATTGCGTACCGTAAAACGGGGCTACTTTGATATTTAGGGTTACTTTGACATAGAGTGGGGCTACTTTGACAGATGAGCAATTCGTGCTTCCTGTGAGAATTGTTGCACATACTTTCATAGATAAAGGCTGATATGGTGTCCAGGGTGTGAATTGCCAAAGGGGATGAGGGATTTCTCCCATTGTATTTCTTCCCCTCTTCCCCCTCTCAATATCCTTCCTGTCCCCCAATATTTAATGTAAGGACTTCTAGATCCGCCACTGTTTATTTCCCCCAAAAATGAATAATCTATTTCGCACTCTGACGATATATATCAACATGTCGTAAACAAGCTCAGAAAAGGAAAATCAAAAAATCCTCAGTATGCTTGTTACGGCTGTGATGTTGACTAAGGTTTTTCTTTCCATTGTTACATGTAAAGATAACATACCGGTACATATGTAATTATGTTAAAAGTAAAGTAAAGTAAAAAAGTAGAGTAAAAAATAAAGTAACAATGTAAGGTAAAGCACTGTGTATGTTCAAAGTAAAAGATGTTAAAAGTAAAGCTTCAGAAAAATTGTATAGTGGTGTATAATGATGTACCACAACAAAATAAAGATTTCTTGCTTATCAAGTATACAGCATACCGTACCTTACACATGGCCAAAACAGTGTTTTATACACTTTACATAAATTCCATGTCAAAATAACTCCATACGTTGAGTAACTTTGACCTTATGCAGCAAATACATAAGATGTCAAAGTAGCCCCACCCCCGGGGCTACTTTGACCGGTATTTCTTCATTTCTTCCCGCCAAAACTTACTTGTAGAGACTTAGGTTTAGTAGTGGATGTGATAGCCTAGATACCTATTGTTATGATGAGAATAGTATCATTCATTGATTGCAGAAAGTGTCCCGTGTACACATCTAAACTAGTCCAAAAACAAAGCCACATATAGATTTATAAATGTTCTTAGCGGTTGGCCAAGAAGAAGTAAACAAATAGCTTCTTCTACCATACTTGGCGAAGTTCGGATATGTCATATTCATCTTCTATATTTGTATCGATTATCATCTTATTTTAATTTTTGTTATAACATGTTATTTCATTTTCCAGTGTACTCTTTGTTAGCACATGGTCTTCATTCTTTAGTAGGTTGTATGTATGCAACTCAAAAGTTGCATTTAATTTGTGATAATTAGCATAGTAATCACTGCTTTTACAGTTTACGGAAATGAACTTTTGAAACTGTACTCAAAATCTGAGATATAGGTATTCTCTCGTAAGTATATGTTAACGTACACGCTGAGGGATACGCTCCTAGTGAGCAGACATGTTAATGAAGGTGATTTTTAGGTGAATAAGCGAATAATTCAAGATTTGTTTCAGCATTTGTTAATATGACTGGTTCTCCGTGTCATTGTCCGTGTCTGTATAAGCATTTCAACTGGAGCGGGTATTTTTAAAGTTAACCCTTCATTTTTCCATCTTTTCGCTGTACAGTTTGCTGTCCACGCAATTAATGTTGTCTGAAAAACTTCAGTGTAATGTTTTACTTTATTTGAATAACGTAGCCCATAGTAAATCAACTCACTTTCAACCTAACAGTAAAGTAATTTTTAAGTGTTGACTTTCTGTGCCCATCACGGAATCGATATTTGGAGAAAAAAGTCGTGATGAGCACAGATTACGGGGAAGTAGAAGCACAAGCTCGAAATTTGAATTGAGAGATTTTAAATATTTGGCCTTCGATTTGACCTTGATGTGAGAAATCGGGACCAGCAACAATCCATTTCTTATTTGATAGGCTAATATCTAGATTTTCTTAAAAAAAAAAAAAAAAAAAAGATATGTCCGGTTTAACTGATAATTTTAGTGGTTTTCACAAGACTGAAGTAGGTTTCTTTTCGCAACCTGTATGTATTAATGCAAAGTGGAAGCTTTCAATATGAGTGGAAAAATTAAGATATGCTTGTGATCATGGCTATCGCTCGAGCCGAATTATTAACTAAATAAACCTTAGAGAGCTACGGGGACAAGAGTGAGTACAACATTAAAACACGTTCAGAAAGGTTTAGTGGGGTGTGTGTATGTCAGACAATATATATATGCATATGTATTGTCGGTATATTTATTAAATTAATAAATCTCTTATTTATTACAGATGTCACACACACACACACACACACACACACATATATATATATATATATATATATATATATATATATATATATATATATATATATATATATATATATATATATATATATGGGGGGTAAGGCATTTATTGTCTCATTTTGAAATTTGAACCTTCAGACTATGTCCTTTGGCCTAATTTTATCCCCCCCAATATAGATTATTTAATTCGCACACTGCTTACAAGTAAACCTATCGCTGTCGAAATCTACTTTCTTGACCAAACTTCGCAGAGAAGTGTGTAATATCAAGAAAAGAGCGTAAGCAAAATTTAAAATGCTTCCATCCATAAAGACGGCCGCAGTTGCCAACAACCTGATTGATCATAATAAGTCATTACAATTTGTTTCAATTTTGAGAATTTCATTTTATTTGTAAAGCAGGTAAAGAGATGAGAAACAAAAATACATTCACCAACACCGGGAGGAAGTAGACATCTATTTGAGGGTATGCTTATCATGGTCACAATCTCTAAGTCGGCCACCTTTTATCTCGCATGATTTTTTTAAATAGGAAGGGGTCATGTAATATATCAAATTGGGCTAGAGTTTTACAAGAAATACAATGAAGTATGTATTTCCGTAAATTTATATCTGTAAGACATAATGAAATGCACATTGATATGAATTCTTTGATTCAAAGATTTCTTAATAGCTAGATCTTTTTGAAAAATAATTCAAGTCAGTAAAACCTAATGTACGCTAGTGAGAACATCGTAGGATGAAATGAATATGAAAGGAATAATACGTATGAAAGGAATAATCAACTTGAAATCGTTATCGACTGTATACAAAATGAAATGGTGATGAATTGATCACAAAACTTAAGCAACTGATGGAAGATGGATGACATGTATTAAATTGGAGTATTCGAGTTGGATTGGTATTCGAAGACAAACCTTCATAAGCAGCCACCTATTCAGTATCCACTAGTATACATTCGGTTTTCCTGACTTGATTAAAAAATCTACGGATTTTTTCGCAGGAGAGGGCAAATTTTCTCGTCTAGTTTTGTATTTCCAGTATAGCTATAATAAGAGGAATTACATGCAAAGAAGTCGCACTCGGTGATATTACATGACATAATCAGTAAGAACGCGAAGAACTTTAATTAATAGGGGTGTTCAAAATAAAAGAGAATGTGAACCCATAATAATGATATACATTTTTACACAAACTCAAAGAAAACAATACTTTTACTCCTAAGGTGTGTAAGGAAATTTGGGGGAGTGTTAGGGATGTTGGGGATGTGCAGAATACTCCCTGGACATAATATCAATTTTTACAACAGAAGTTGTAAGCGTAAAGTAATAATAATAATAATAATAATAATAATAATAATAATAATAATAATAATAATAATAATAATAATAATAATAATAATAATAATAATAATAATAATAATAATAAAGGAAATACTACAGCATTAAATTCAGAATATATTTGCTTATGCTCGGAAACTTAATACTGACTATTCATTTACTTGCTAGGGAGAGGCCATACTTTCCCTTGTGGAGTCCATGGATGTACTTGTATTGCAATATGTTGTTGTGTGTACTTGACAAACGAGAGTAGCAGAGCCATCTTAATGGTACTATAGCCACTTGTCCGCGGCCCTCGCAGACATTGGGGGTACCGCGAGCATAATGGCATGTATTAGGAGAAAATTTAGTCATAGGGACCACAACACTTTGTTTGTTCTGGGGTTTAATATGCTGTTGAAACGGCATTGGAGAGTAGATTAGACTGGCCAATAGAGTAGACGGTGCTAGTGCGGGGCCCCCTTAGGCGCAGGGCCCAATTTGGAGCAATCAGTCCAATCTGCTTAAAGCCGACCCTAAGCATAGTGTCACTTGACAACAAATTTAACAAAGATTAGCGTGCAAATAATGTTGATACATATATCAAATATAAAATTTATAAAACGTTTCACTGCAATTACCTCCAAGAAAAAATATTTTTTCGTTTAGTGCTATTTTTTTTAATTTCTCTCCCTATCAAGCTACTATAAAATACTATTTAACTGCATAAAAAATTCTATACTTTTGTCTCAACAGTACTTCTACCTTACAACAAGTGGACCCTCTCTCCCCAAAACCATACTCTGATTAAGCCTGGACAAGCATTAAATGCACAAGATAGATTTCACCTTATGCAGAATCGTTATGACGTATAATTTACGTTATACTAAAGGCCTGACTACTGCAGGAAACATTTCACTCGAACTGTTTAGTATGTCACGTGTCAGAACAACTAAGTCCCGAATTGATTAAATTTTGTTATATTTTCTAACCTAACATAAATATTTTGTAATCTAATTTGTTCATTTCTTTCAAGCTATGGGGGAAAATTGGAGGTTGTAAGATAGGTTTCCAAAAGTCGCTACATTTTCCGTATTTTTCGTCTGTCGCCGCTTTGTCGCCAGGGTAACAAAAAGTCGCTACGCGTAGTGGAATTCCGCTACGGTTGGCAACACTGGTGCACTGTTGCCAGTTTCGTAGCTGCAAATTTCACGACTGAATCCATAAAATTTCCAGATTAGATGCAACATTTCTCCCAATTAAAAGAAATATTTCTACTTGCCATTGAAATGTAGCAGCACCGTGTATATGTGTATGAAAAATGGAAAAACAAACACTGATTAATTCTTGGAATCTTCACTCGAACTAGAAAGTAGAGAATATTGAAATAATATACTTGTGTAGAATGATCTGCTGTTACTTGCGGCCATTAGGGTTGTGGAAGTGGTACTGTGAAATCTCCCTTAACGGACACCTCTATAATACGGACAGATTGTTTTGTCCCGGCAAAAATATCTGTTATCTTACGGAACAAACCCTCCCTTTTACGCACACTCTCAGATACATACGCGGATAGTCCTTCTCTCCCCAAACGTTTCAATAACCTTTTGATAACGGACAGGAATTGAAGATTTTGTGTCAAAAACAGGTTAAGTAAAAAAAAAAAAAAAAAAAAAAAAAAAAAAAAAAAAAAAAAAAAAAAAAAAAAGAAAGTAAAGAAAATGTAAAGGAGGTAGCTTCACAACAGTTTCCACTCATCCGATTTTCTTCAAACTTGACACACATATAGTAAACCAAAAATAAATCGACACGTATTTTTTTTCTTTCGGAAAAGAGGTTAAAAGGCAAATGCTCCTTTTCAAAAATGTAGTGGTCAAACGATCAGTGATTGGTGGTTATCCCCATTAAGACTTTTTCTCATCATATCACGGGTTTAGTCATTTCTACCGAAATCCACAATATGGTTATCTGCTCCTGTTTTCAAAACAGTGGCCCTGTATTGGCCAAACGGTCACTGATTTGTGGTTGTGCTCAATGAGACTTTTTCTCAAGAACACCATATGTACAACATAATATGGTTTTAAGCAATCCCACCGAAATCCAATTTCCATAAGGATTGTGCGGGGTCCTTTGTCATTTCGAAGGGGGCCATATCCCCTGCAACCCTTTTCTCGGAAAAATCACATAACCCGTATTTCCCACTTTGAAGCCATCTTTGCATCGGCAGAGTTTCGTTTCTTTAAATTGGCCCTTTTAATCAAGGGGCCCATTTTCGAAAATGGGGCATTTGCCCCCTTAACCTATTTTCTGAAAGAAACAAAAAAAATACGTGACGATTTATTTTCGGTCTAGTATATATGTGCCAAGTTTGGAGAAAATTGGACGACGAGAAACCCTTGTAAAGCTACCTCCTTTACATTTTCATTTTTTGGACTTAACCTGTTTTTGCCCCAAAGTCTTCAATTATTCTTGATTCTGCGATATGTTACAGTAGACAGAAAAGTCTTTTCTTCACAAGTGTATCTATCATGAGTCTAGACCTGGTAAACCATCAAATAGAACGTCTTCAAACTGAACTTGATATCCTTTTTTCTTTCCGCCCGCAATAAACTGCTTTTTTGTGAAAATCCTAGAAAACCTTCAGTAAGCAAATAACACTCATGCAGGGTCAGTCGTATGGCCAAAAATTCTCTGCGAAAGATCTTCTCTTCCCTAACAAATTTAGTTCTTTTTTCTCTGGACTTTGCATCCTTCCCGACAATTTCATAGATAACGAAATAAGCATTCTTTGTTTCACAATAACACTTCCAGCCAGCAATATTTTCCTCTTACTTCTTTGGAAAAGCAACATTTTTCTTTTACTTATGATACTGGAATAAGTCTGGGTTGGAGTTTTCCCCTTTTCCACTTTCGCTAAAAAGATATTCTTCGAGATTGGGGCTGGGTAAATAAACATATGCAGTTCTAATAACTTGCCGTTTCATCCATTCCGCCAACGAAGATACCGCGCCAGTACACAAACACACACACAAGTTTCTTAAGTTTCTTCCACAACCGTACCTAGCATTCTCAGAGGACACTTGCTTATGAGTTTTATTATCCATGTAGAGGAAAAGCAGGCCTTTTTCGCTAAACAAAAGAGTTTAGCCGGTTAACGCATCTATTGAGAAGGTTCTTAGAATTTGATAAAGAATGAAAAAAGTTTCCTTTCCCATATCCAAGCATTTTTGGCATATTATTCTTCATCAATTGATGCTGTACAAATATGTATTTTCATATTGTATTTTACATATTTACCCTCACGCATAATGTATTTATTGTATATTACTACATACAATTACCGTTGTTAGAAATTCAATTTCTGTAACTTCTCAGTAACGGACAAAAATTCATGTCCCATTAGTGTCCATTATTCAAAACTTTTATTGTATTAAGAATATTGCACTATTAATATATACCTATGTCCGTCCGTCCGTCCGATATTCCACACGATAACTAGTGTTAAGCACGACATTCTTGTATTTGAATATTTTGAAGAAAGTATTTTACAGCCTATAGTTGGAGAAATTAAATCTATCTTGACTTAACTCGTTTTAATTGTACCTTGTTTAGGTACAACTTTGGCCTATTTTAAATGACAGTTGTTTGTCTAGTTTCTAATGGAAGGCAAAATCTTGACATGAATCGCCACTCTTTTCGAAAGCATGTCTCGTGTCGTATGTCTTTACGAAAAAATATTAATCGTGGAATAAAACAGAGATCAATTTTAGTGCCACTTCTCTTTCTTCTTTATATAAATAATCTTTCTGGAAATATTAATAGTTCATGTGTAACTTTATATGCAGATGATACAAATATAATAGTTAGAGTAATGATGAAAGCGAATTGGATTCAAACTGAGAAACGGCAATGAACCAAGTTGGATGAATAAAAATGACCTAATTATTAATGCAAATAAAACATGTGACTTAAATTTTATAGTGTTAAAAGTAATCGAGCCAATACAATAATGGGAATAAATAATAAAATAGTTAAATATGTAAAAACTGCTACCTTTCTCGGAGTTAAAATATCTAATAATTTCAACTGGGAATTATATATAGAACATGTAAGTAGTAAGTTAAGCAATCTGTGTTACGCAATTAGATGTATAAGAGATAAGATTAATGTAAAAACAGCTAAGTGTATATATTACTCAAATTTCCATTCTATAATAAAATATGGATTGATGTTCTGGGGCAATAGGAAATACACCTAAATGTCTTGTCATCTTTAGGCAATAAAAGAAAGTGGTAAATATTGTAGCAGGAGTAGAATGGAATTCTCCTTGCAGAAATATTTTTAAGGAACTGACTCTTCCATTGATGCACTTGTTCGAAATACTAATATATTTGAAAAACATTGCGAATTAATTGTTAACAAAGACTTTCACAGTTATAACACAACAAATAAAGAAGAGATTTACTTGCATACACAGAACGAACATATACAATAAATCAGTTACTCACAAAGGTTCTGTTTATACAGTCTATTTCCATCACGTATAAAAAATCAGGTCTCTATAAACATATTTAAAATCTTAGTTGAAAGGGACTTGATAGAACAATGCTTTATCTCTGTTGAAGAATATGTGCAAAAATATTAGTATGCTTAATATTAAATGCATGTTAAGTAAATTAGTAAATCTATAAGAATCCACATGTAATAAAAGTGTCTTTGTTTGTGTATACCAGTATATATATATATATATATATATATATATATATATATATATATATATATATATATAACTAACATGTTCAGTTTCGTTGTATGACGATGAACGAATGCAACAAATTATGATTATGATTAAAATTGTCTTATTTCGTCTCGTGGGTAACATGTATGCATAGATTCTAGAAGAATACGCACCTACATATCTACTAGTATCTGAATATAGATTAATGTATCATTAGTTAAACCATTTTAACTTAATCCAATCAAATGCATATACTGTTTAACTACGGCGAACGGAATAAACTGAATTGAATTATAAGTATTCTAGACTTTTCTTGAAAGCAGTGTATTATAAGCAATGAGTATGTCGAAGAATGAACCAAGGACAACATGATCAACGCAGTTGCTTCACTATTGTGTGATTATACTACATATCTATCTAATCTATCTATCTATTTATCTATATTTATTTGGTTAATTACTACTGTTTCATTTTGTATTTAAATAGGTCTACATGCTTTTGGTCTGTCTTGTGGACAATATCCATGTCTAATTTGTAGGACATGCATTTGCATATGTATTATAAATACGAATTACCGTTTCATTAAGCATTTCTCACGATTTTCTTGTCTCACGATTTCCACTACAGGCATACTGGAATGACAATGTAAGAGGAAATTAGAATCCTAAGTAAGCTTGTAAAGTAAGGGGATGCATTTTATTCTAATACTGCTTGTAAACGATCCAAGAAAGCTTGGATAAGAGTCTTGTTCAAGACCATTCAAGACTATTTGATGAAAAAGGTGTCAACACTGACGTCATTTTTGTCTTGAATTCAATAGTTTCGTTCAAGAGATTTCGTTTCGGTCCTGTTCTAAACAATGCAATTCAAGAGCATTCAATAGCCAATCAGCGCTCGAATTGAGTGCAGGAAAATACAAAACAAGTATGATGGAGTCGTGAGAGATAGCGGCAATTGTTCAATAAATATCTTTTTATTATTCTTTTCCATAATTATATGATGTTCAAAGTGTGCTTATGGTAATAAAGAAAAGCTAATATCTGGGCCGGAAGATATTCTTAGTATTTTTGTTGATAATATAGACACACGATTTATGTAGTTACACTGCTTGCATGCCCATAACTATTGCTAAATTTTGAGGCAATGATAGGTATAAGTATTAATTTGAGAATTTAATATACAAGAATATCGGGTGTAGATTAAGAAAGAAGATTTCATTAAATAAAAAAATATATATCTGACTTTTCTTGCTTTAATAAGACGTTTTGTACAGTTATTAATCTGGGATAATAAAAAAAAGAATTGCGTACAGATTGATGTTATGCTTGCAAACTGAAGTACCCTAGAAATTATTACGTTATCCTATTATAACATATGCAATTATTTTATTACGGAATTCACACGTAGTATTTCAGAAGTTATTTCTTAAGGTAGGAGTTGCTTTCATACGTGCAAGTTAATTTTACGACGACATTCCCGTAAGGTACAAATGCGCATCCAGACATATGCCACATATACGAAAGTGAAAAACAAAACACTAAAATCGAGAATGTTATTTAACAGTGTCACGGTAGGAACATTGAAAGGGGCCACGCGAGAGTACGTCCGTAGGGAGCAGGCGCGTCATCGACGGAGGTTATAGTACAAGAAACATAAGAATAAGATTAGTGCAACAAACCCTTGACATCGTATTCACTCATTTGAACTCAACTATAGTCCTTGTAATGATTCGATACTGGTAACATTAAACTTCTAAACATAAAATACTTGTTTCCTACTTTATACAGGCATGTTCCGACAATGGAAATTATTATCCCAAACAGTCCTCCTTCATACGCACTCACACATTTTAACAGTAAAATTACTATTTGTTTGACGGGTTACTCTTACCCAGTACCAAATGTGAGATAGGTTTGTGAATGTGCCTGATGCAGATATAGGCGGTAAGTCCAATGGCTGAAAAAATATATTATCATTGCTTCGTTTGGTTTTCTACGTCTTCAGCCTTTTCTTTAAAGTGTCTTCGATGCCATAGCATAAATAACATCAAAAGGTAGTCATTCCCTCGTGATACAATTTTGGGAAACAGTTCGATATTTCTTTTTGAGTGTGATTCTGCCATCAGTAGGGCATTTGAAGAATCAGATTTTTAAAAAGCTTAGTACAGGGATTTTATATCTAACAGCACTTTACTCTTTTAACTTGAGCTAACCTACCCCGTATTTAATGTAAAAGGGGCAAAATACTGTACTTAGTGAAAATTCGAAGGGGGTTGCTACAAAATCAATTGACCTGTTTTCTAAATGATTTAATATACCGGCAATCTATTAAATTCCAAGTCCCTGCAGAAAGTTAGGAAAGAGATGGTAATAAAATAGTAATTCATGCGCAGGTCTGAACTAAATCAGTACGCAGTTTCGCTTTCATTTGTTTTCATAGTTTCAGTCACTTGTTTTGGACTGCCATCTATCAACAAGTATGTAAAACATGATACAATACCTCTATGATCGTGTAAAAGTTCGAGACTTGTTCAAGTGTCCTGAACAATACTTCTTTGAACGTGTAAATCTGAGGAATTGAATGGTCTTGTTCAAGCTTTCTTGGATCGTCTACACTGAGAAAAAAAATGTAGGTGGCATACTTAAAAACGTAGGTTACATTCGTAATTCCTGTAGTTTCCGGACTTAACGTACAACCGTATATAACATCCTGCAGCAAACGTATAGCTGAAAAAGTATGTATTATACATACTGTCATGGGCGTCTCTGGCGGGGAAGACGGGGGGGACGCGTCCCCCCCAATATCTTGAAACACGAAATATTCAATATTTTATTTTAATTTAATTTATTTAGATACTTACTAGCAGTTAGATCATTTCCTTTGATGTCCCCCCCAAATTTTACATGCCAGAGACGCCAATGCATACTGTCTGCATAAGTGCAATGACGTCATTCGTGTGACGTCATCTGTAGTAACAAGTATATACGGAGGTAATATCTAGCTTTGTGACGTCACGATCGTATGTAGCATGTGGGTTAATAATGACTTCACTCACTGACTATCAGGACGGAGCATAATTTCAAGAAGTATGCAATATACGTTCTGTACGTGTGTTTCTTGCGTTCAACCCCGAGACAGCATCTATATTGTACTTGTGCCCCGTACGTAAGACTAGATACAGTGTACGTATTGTACCTATGTATTATACAGATTTTCCTTATGTCGCACACAGCTTGTCCCGATACAGCGTACAGAATATCCGTATGCACCATACAGAGTGCACATATGCAGCTTACAGAGTGTGGCATGCAGCATATAGATTATACGTATGTCGCGTACAGGCTGGCCATATGTAATGTATGGATTGGATGTATGTAGCTTATAGATTGTCCGTATGAAATATACGGATTTTACCTGTATCGCATACGTATTGCCTTGTTGTAATATATGGATTGGACATATTCAGGATCTAGATTGTACGTATAGTGCACCGTTATTGAAGTGCTGCAACATACTGAGAAATGCATGATACATTCTTACTGTAATGTTGTCACATATTGTTTTTCTCTGTATGGAAACAAAAAATAGCTTAAAATATGGTTGATCTTTTGTGCCAATAATAATAAAATTAAAAATACTACACTTTTCAATCTTAGTTTGGAGCAGTGAAACTGTCCAGAGAAATGTATTTACCTGCAGGGTGTAAGTTTGGACTTCCTGCTAATTCTTTAGAAAGCTACTGCAAAGCCAAGGTTGAAAAGTGGCACAAGCGTTAATTTTAAAATTATTGGCACAAAGGAGGTTAACCATATGTTAAACTATTTTAGTTTTCATACAGAGTAAATCAATATGTGACAATATTACTGTAAGAATTTATCATACCTTTTGCAATAACTTAGTTGCAGCACTTCAATAATAATGCAAAATGCACAGCCATGTATACACGACTCCAAAAGTGCATTACCACCTGCAATTCTCGTTTTCCTGCAATAGCAGGCAACCCAAAAAGCTCGGCGGTTGGGTTGGTTCCGAATTCGAAAGGCGTTGGACCAAACCTCAATTTTGTGAAAAATATACCAGTGTGGCAAACTGAAAAATAAGGAAATAAAACAAATTGTTAAGAATGACAATTTTATTATCGTGACGGAGTTGGATGACATCAAAAGTTACAAAACGATCTTACTTAAGCAGTTCAAAAAAGATGAATGGCAAAAGACACACATCAGAAAAAACATTTCTCTCCTTCTCCCCCCCCCCAAAAAAAAAGAATTTTAAAAAAGAAAAAGTTGCATAAAGTAAAGTTTTAATATAAAAGACTCACCCAAAATTTTGAAAATTGACACGCGAAAGGCAAGAATAACTGAACCCAAGTGAATAAAATTGTGCACAGATATTGCAGACGTAAAATGTGGGAATACAGGCTTCATATTTTCCTGAAAAAAAACGGTAGGGTGGGGCACGGACCCCTCCAAATCCTTGATCACGAGATATCAAAAATGCTTGTAACAGTATGTCAGATGTGTGTAAAGGACATGAAGAATTGTAACGAAACTTTTTCTATGGACAACACGTAAAAAATAAAGGAATACGAGGTTTTATTGTTCTGCGGAAAACAGTTTTAGGGGGCAAAAGCCCCCACGAAAAATTTTGAAATTTGACGTCCGAAAGGTAAGAAGAAGTGAACCGAACTGGATGAAATTCTGCACAGATATTATAAACATAAAATGAGGGAATACGGGTTTCTTATTTTCCTTTAAAAAACGGCTGGGTAGGGCGCGGACTCCTCCAAACATTTGATCATGAAATATCAAAAGTACTAGTAACAAATGTCAGATGGGTGTAAAGGACATGAAGAATTACAACGAAACTTTTTGTATGGACAATACGCAGAAAATAAAGGAATACGTTTTTTTATTATCTGCGGGAAGACAGTTTTATAGGGTAAAAGAACCCACCCCAAAATTTTAAAGTTGACGCGAGAAAGATAAGAAGAAGTGAACCGAAGTGAGTGAAATATTGCAAAGATGTCGTAGGTTTAAAATGAGTGAATACGGGTTTCGTATTTTCCCGGAAAAAACTGTTGGAAAGGGCACGAACCCTTCCAAAGTTTTGATCACGAAATATCAAAAGTACTAGTAATAGTGAGGTGTGTGTAAAGGAAATGAAGAATTGCAACGAAACATTTTGTATGGAAAATAACCATAAAATAAATCAATACGAGTTTCTTATTTCCTGCGGAAAAACTGTTTTAGGGGTCAAAGGCTCCTACCCAAAATTTTGAAAGTTGACACCCGAAAGACAAGAAGAAATGAGCCGAAGTGAATGAAATTTGCACAAGTACTGCAGACGTAAAATGAGGATAAGGGTTTTATATTTTCTTAGAGAAAACAGTTAGGTGGGGCGCCGACCCTCCCAAACGTTTGATAACAAAAAATCAAAAATAATATTAATAGTATGTGAGATGTGTGTAAAGGAAATGAAGACTTTCAACGAAACTTTTTGTGTGGGAAATGTGCTGAAAACAAAAAAATACGGGTTTTTCATTTTTGCGGAAAAATGGTTTTATGGGGCAAAAGGCCCCACCCCAAAATTTTGAAATTTGGCACCGAAAGGGAAGAAACAGTGAACCGAAGTTAATAAAATTTTGCGCAGATATTGTAGACATAAAATGAGGGTATACGGGTTTCGCATTTACCTAAAAAAACCGGTTAAGTGTGGCACGGACTCCTCCGAATCTTTGATCACGAAATTTCATAAGCGCTAGTAACAGTATGTCAGATGTCTGTAAAGGACATGAAGAACTGCAACGAAACATTGTGTATGGAGAATACGCAAAAAGAAAATGAATACTTGTTTCTTATTTTATGCGGAAAAATTATTTTGTGGGCAAAATAACCCACCCCAAAATTTTGAAAGTTGATGCCCGAAAGGTAAGAAGAATTTGAAAGAAAACGAAAAAACAATAAACGAAGAAAAAATAATAATAACGTGCAATGTACTGGAGAGAAGTCGCTAAAAATTAACTTTCTTTGAACGAGGACGATTACGAAACATCACCTACTGATTGAAATCCGGATTATTTTCCAATAAAGTAAATTCAAATAAACTTTCTTGTTATTGTTGATTATTCCATATCGGACTCCCGAAGAAAACTCATCTAAACAACTTATTGACCGTGCCAATAGCGACTACTCTCAATCATGACTCCGTTTTCTTTCATTTAGAAATAGAAAAGAAAGAGAAGAAAGTAGAAGGGTAAAAGAAGGAGGTAGGAAAAGAAGAAAGAAAAGAAATAGGGTATTTTAATAAGAAAACAGATTACTGGATAATTTCGGAAATATAGTAAAAGGTCGGGAAAGTCGTTGAAAGATGAATCATTCTAAATGTTATTAACGACTAATCAATTTTGGAATGCTTCGGAATAGACACATGTTCCCTCATACCACCCAGACCTAGCTCCAGGCACCACGATCGTGGGGTTGCCCAGACCTAGACCTGGAAATGAGAAAAGTGAAATTTAATTCTTTGTACTGTTATTCCAACCGGTAATTGATTACCATCCAGCATCTGGACTCTGTTCTCTAGGATCGACCACACATATGAATTAGCCAAGAGAAAAAAAAAATCAGACTTATAAACTCAATATAAATTTATGTATCGTATCAACGAGAATTTCAACTTCCTGGAAGAAAGATGTCGTATTTAGGCTCATCCTGCTATTTTTGTTTCACTCCTAGAGCCGATTTAAACCATTAGTAGCGGTCCTTCATGACCTAGGTTATTTACCTTAACACATATATTAAAACACGACACATATATTATAGATGTTAATACAACAAATGATATCACTAAAATTACTTATATTAAATCTATCATGCATTCACACGCTCACTCACCCAGGACAGTGTATATATGGTTAAAGGAAACCAACTAACTACAAAAATACAAATAATTTATTACATCCATAGTGAAAAGAAAAGACAAACAGATAATTATGAAGAAAATATTACAAGCACAAGTTATTGGTTATATATTAATAGAGTACATAGTGTTATATTCTAGTAAAATTTTATATATTCAATCATCTTGACAAATAAAAATAATTACATATATTGTATCTTAGGCATGCTAAATCAAAATTATGATTTGCGACATACGCAAAGGAGACACTTATTTTACTTTAAAAAAAATTGACAAAGAGGAAAGAAAAGAAAAAAAAGAACTTTTTGGTGTATCAGAAATTATATGAGTCTCTACCTCACATCGGGTAATAAAATATTAATGATTTTGAGCGTTCAAATCACAGATCACGCACTACTCGTAGTGTCCAGAACATTTCGCTCCATTTAACTTCGTTCGGGTTTATATATATCTATATATATATATATATATATATATATATATATATATATATATATATATATATATATTGGTTTACAAAAACCATTCATCGTCTATACTTGGTTTATAACTTTTAACAGTTTATATCTGCAATCGCACACTGCGACGCTTTATACCCATCCAGGGATTTCGAAAAATCACTATCGCTAGAGGACGTTTCTCCTCTTAGACGGTCCATTTCCAAACTTATTAATTGAATAATTTTAAGTTATTTATGCAACACTGGGACACGTTATGAGGCCTTTCCTTAGGATCAATTTCGTATATATTTGTATATGATTCGGATTTTAAAAACGATCTCCCGCAGGTATACGGAGTATAAAGGTTTAAATTGAGGATAAAAAAAAACTGGTCAAGTCACAGGATACATATGAAGGTGAGAAGGATTCAAGGTGCACTTTCCACGATGGTTTTAGGTTGGTAGTTCAGGGATAATATTCGTTATGATGATGTGGGTTACGTTTAGACCTGCCGTTACTTTCCAATACATGCCATTACATAATTACATAAGGTATCATTTACATTTATTCAAAAGAAAAGGAAAATTACTTAAGTGCACGGCGGTATTCTTAACAAAATCTACATTCTTACATTCGTCGGAGAACTTACTGGTAAACTATAGCAACCAATACACGTTTAGGGGGACAGACACGAGCGCTCTTACATATATTCATAATACATTTAATATCATACTTTTACTTTAAAATCATATTCACATACTAAGTACATATACATTCGACGTATTCATTTCTCTCTCTCTATATATATATATTTATATTCAATAAATGCGCACACATTTAAATTAATCACCCCAACAATAATTTTTTTAAAAGATTGCAAACATTGTCCAAGAAAACAAATGACTTCCGACATTACATATGAAAAAGAAAATCGATTTTTTTACCTGATACCGCGCATCTATAAATTTTCATTTTTATATAATCAGTTCGTGCTTAAATCATGAAAAAAAAACTTTGTGCGGCAGGCACGTAACACAGAGCATTTCTAAAGATATAACTAGATAAACCAAATAACAATTTCTGGGCCCAGGTTAACTACAAAGTAATCGAAAACCAACACAGAAAAGAAAGTGACCAATGGATTACGAAAAAAAAACTTAAGAGGAACGACGGTGAAAGAACGTAATCGAAGTGTCGTCAAATACTAAGTCTTTGTTCATTTCAGCGATAGGTCAACATGAGATGGAGGACCCAATTATTATCTACTTTATCCATGAATCGTGTCTTGCAAACGTCTCAGCTGGTAATTTCAGATCAGAGTTGTATGTTAAATAAATCGTAAGCAACAAGTTCAAAATCGGGGGGGGGGGGAAGGTTGAAAATTTAAAAAAAAATTCGAAGTAAGAAGGAAGAACGAGACAAGAGAGAGAAAGCGGCGCCAACGAAAGGAGAAAGATTAAAGTACTACTCAGTACTCAGAAGAGTGATCGAATTTAAATATATAACAACTCATAGCCAAAAATATTCACATATGCCGAAAGAGGGTGGTTTACTTAAATACGTAAACTAAGAGGGAGTCCCTGCTGCCAAGGATGCAAGTTCTGTGTCCATCAGATCCCAATTCCACAAGAGTTTGTTTGTAAGATTGAAATCCGATCCCCGTATCCGGCCCAGACCAGCAGGTTAAAAGGAGAGGGGGAAAGGGACCAGGTAACTGCGTCCCTAATTTTGAAATCTCTAAGTAAGACAAAAAAAATATTCGACCCGTCAGAAGAACTAAGAAGGTTCTAGGACAGTAATGAAACTAGAGTAAAAGTATTAGCTAAGATATCCCTAACTAGTGATTTGCCAAAATAAAAAAAAAATTAAATAAACTGAATTTCGGATCGGTGATTTCTATGGCCAAACCTCACCGATAGCTCCCCTTCGCAGAATGCGCTAAATTCTGAGGCATCGATTAATTTCCATCACTATCTAGTTTGGAAACTAAGAAAAGAAAACGAAAATATTCAAGGGGGGAGAGGTCGATGCCCGGGTACGGAATAATAAATTTCAATAATTAATTGTTTTGCTTCTGTACCCCTGTCCGAACCGTCGCCTCCATGAACATTGTAAGCTAGCCTGAGTAGGTAACGTGAAGAAAAAAAAATCTCACGGAGCAGGATATTCTATTTTAAAACCGACCAGAAGATATGATTCACTACAGCCCTGTTGTATAACTACTATTGTCTTTTCATAATTTATTATTCAATATGTCTAGTCAGCGGTTATATGATGCTACCTATTCTATCAGATGGTATTACTATGGTTGATTAATATTATAACACATAAAACTCCAAAGTATTACCATAGTCCGACTATATATCGCCCTCCGGTCCGCGTGATATTATGGTGCAGGGGTCAGAACCTGAGATGTTTGTAGCTACACGTATCTATTCAATATCTATATATCAACACGCGGCGAAGTATTCACTGGGCTACTATATATTTAACTATATGGGTGTCCTATCTTCTATATTCATTTACTACAATATTCATATACTTATTAATATTCATATAATATTCATATCATTATCTTTTCATTTACTACGTCGCTATATTTCACAAACACCCTGTTTCCTCTATCTACGCCCAACCTATATACGCATTTCATCCTAACACTTTAAAATCTATAATCACTACAAACATTTCCCATTCCGATCACCGCACGACAACCTCACTCGAACCCAAGACTCTTTCATCCCACACACAATACTATGTAATACTCGGTAGCTTTATTAAGAAGAAAGAAAAAAATCCTACGTATGTTCACTGAAAATAGAATTATCTGCGATAATGTTTAATGTTTATGAAATTCTGCAGCAACAATGAACTTCTGCAGCCACGAAGAAAAAGTGGACATTTAATATAATTTCAAAGCGAAGAACTAGCATCATATCGCCCGACTTCTGTTAAAAATTACGTATTGTTTATTTACTTAAATATCTCGATTTCTAGACTATGCAGAATGTTGAAACTTTCAGAATATATTAATTTTGGGTCACTTGACCTAACTGTACATTCATATGGGCTGTGAATTATACCTTCTAGGTTTTATTTCGGAAAGAAAGGTCAATTTCATGAAAACTAAATCACTAAGCACCTCGACTGAAGAATGGCGGTTAGTACTGACTTTTGACACTAGGGCTAGCGACGATATAATCAACCCTTGAACAACTGAATGTGACCTTGTACACGGAATTATTATACTATATTACGTTCACTTAATGACGGAGTAATAGAAATTTATCGCATAGTAAATACTACACTGTCCGTATTTAATTATCTCACACACTCTTTCATCACTTAACTACCACAATTACTACTACTAGAACATTACAAATATGCACATACTACTTAAACTACAAGACACATCATGCCAATACACACCAATCATCACTATCATTAATACATGTTATACTAATAAATATACACAGACAACATTCAGATTTTACCATTTTAAATCGGCTCGAAAGGAAAGGGAAAGAAAGGAACAGGGCCAACTGGCCCTGTATTTACTAAATCACATTCTTAAGCTGTTTAGTCAATGCCCCCGAGGGGACATATCGGAGTATTAGCTAACAATAGGACCCCTGCCCTGAAGGGGCAGGAACCCGGAACAAACTACATGTTCAACTCATCCCGCTGGAAGCCGTACTCCCAATTTGGGAGTCAGATAGGAGCCCCCTGCTTAATTTACACGTACATGCTGATGGTTACTAACACTACAAACAGACATAAAACTACCGCCATATATATATATACTAGCAGCGTTCACCCCGCTTCGCTGCGGTCACCCCGGAACGCAATAAACTTTGTTACTTAGATAATTTTTACTTTTTCGCTTTCAAGTGATATGATAAAAACCATAGAAGATTGCATTAAATGTTAACATTATATCGCCTGTCATTTATGTTAACCCGCCCCGCTTCGCTGCGGTCACCCCGGAAGTTTTCGCTTTCAAGTGATATGATAAAAACCATAGTAGATTGCAGTAAATGTTAACATTATATCGCCTGTCATTTATGTTAACCCGCCGAGTGACACGGTCATGCGGGTTGCATATAAATACGTTTATTTTTACCTATGATGAACTAACAAAGGATTTGTACGTTATGGACACTTGAATGGTCAATTATCTCAAGACACTGGTAATTAAAAATTAAAGTGATATGATAAAAACCATCTAGGGTCCAAATCCTAATAACCCCCCAAAAATAAAAGAAATTGGTTCAGCCGTATTAGCGTGATGAGGTAACAAAGGATTTGTGCGTTCTCTTTTATATATATAGATATATATGAAAAAAAAATCACGTACTAACTACACAGACAGATTACTGAACGGACAGGTCTGACCGAACCTACACTGATTCATGAGGGGCAAGAGGGAAATTTAACTATTTGATTCACTGAACTGCAAACTGGGTTTGGGAAAGGAGATTAAATGCACACACTATCCTGAATTCTGTCCATCACGAACTATATCTGCACAACATGGAGTTACCGAGTTATGCTTCCTATTTTAGTTCTTCAGTCCGGTTTTTACTATGAAAATCTAGCAAATTTATGGCTCCTTAGCTTCCTGCTTGGTAGTTATTCGACTATTATATTAGTTTTACCTTTTACTGCAGCTTTCCTAGCTCCTTTTCGACTTTTTTGAGATAGAAGATCCGAATCCGGCGTCTTCAGTGGAATTCTTGGCATGGAATGGAATAATTGCGCCCTAATATCATAGCGTGGGTTTATCAGCCAATCAAAACAAAGCATTTTTGGCGGTGGGGCTTTAAAACGAATAAAATTTGGTAAAATCTGGATCAAACTAGATTTTAGAAGGACCTAGGTATCTAAAAGAGAGGTGAAGGGTGGTCCTAAAAATTCTGTCGAATTTTAGATTGGTTATTTGATCTGGAAAGTTCCGTCCAATAGTGGATCTATATTTTCGGATAGCACTGACACCGTAAGAATTGTAATAATCCATTTACATATACATATGCAAGACTTATAACTAATTTAAAATATAAATAAAGATATTGATTCCCAAAACTATAATCCGTAATGAATTTTTTTACAGTTTTCCATGTTAATTTGAAATAGAATAACAAATAAAATTACGAATTATATGAACAGCCAGAATTTTTTTGTTAAACGTCAGATACAGTCGGTGCAAAAAATTTCGGGCACCCTCCTATTAAAAACATAATCTCATTAGACTGTAACAAATTGAGCCGAAGTGAACGAAATTGTGCACAGATATTGTAGGCATAAAATGGGGGAGTATGGGTTTCGTATTTTCCTTGAGAAAACGGAAGCGTGGGGTGCCGACCCCTCCAAACCTTTGATCACGAAATATCGAAAGTACTATTAATAGTATGTCAGATGTGTGTAAAGGACATGAAGAATTGCAAAGAAACATTTCGTATCGACAATACGCAAAAAATAAAGGAATACGGGTTTTTTATGTTCTGCGGGAAAACGGTTTTAAAGGCTATAGCCCCACCCAAACTTTTGAAAGTTGAAGCCCGAAAGGCAAGAAGAAGTGAGCTGAAGTGAATTAAATTGTGCACAGATACTGCAGACGTAAAATGAGGATACGGGTTTCGTATTGCCCTGGGGAAAACGGTTCCGTAGTGCGCCAACCCCTCCAAACCTTTGATCACCAAATATCAAAAGTACTAGTAACAGTATCTGAGATGTGTGTAAAGGACAAGAAGAATTGCAACATATCTTTTTGTATGGACAATACGCAAAAAATAAAGGAATACGGGTTTATTATTTTCTGCGTAAAGACTGTTTTATGGGGTAAAACAACCCACCCCAAAATTTTAAATTTGAAGCTGGAAAGGTCAGAACAAGTGAACCGAAGTGAGTGAAATATTGCACAGATATTGAAGGCTTAAAACGAAAGAATACGGGTTTCGTATTTTCCTGGAAAAAGAGGTTGGGTGAGGCACGGACTCCTTCAAACATTTTGATCACGAAATATCAAAAGTACTAGTAACAGTATTTGAGATATGTGTAAAGGACACGAAGAATTGCAACATAACTTTTTGTATGGACAATACGCAAAAAATAAAGGAATATGAGTTTCTAATGTTCTGCGAGAAACGGTTTTAGGGGGCAAAAGACCCCATCCAAAATTTTAAAAGTTGACGCCCGAAAGGTAAAAAGACATTAGCCGAGGTAAATGAAATTCTGCACAGATATTACAGACGTAAAATGAGGATATGAGTTTCGTATTTTGCTGAAGAAAAAGGTTGGGTGAGGCACCGACCCCTCCAAACCTTTGATCACGAAATATCAAAAGCGCTAGTAACAGTATGTCAGATGTGTGTAAAGAACATGAAGAATTGCAACGAAACATTGTGTATGCAAAATAACCAAAAAAATAAATGAATACTGGTTTCTTATTTTCTGCGGAAAACTGTTTTAGGGGTCAAAATCTCTCACCCAAAATTTTGAAGTTGACACCCGAAAGAAAAGAAGAAATGAGCCGAAGTAAATGAAATTTGCACAGATATTGCAGACAGAAAATGAGGTTACGGGTTTCGTAATTTTCTAGAGAAAACAGTCGTGTGGAGCGCCGACCCGTCCAAACGTTTGATAACGAAAAATCAAAGTGTTACTAACAGTATGTCAAATGTGTGTATAGGACATGAAGAATTGCACGGAAACTTTTGTATGGACAATGCACTGAAAACAAAGGAATACGGTTTTTTTATTTTTGCGGAAAAACGGTTTTATTGGGCAAAAGACCCCATCCCAAAATTTTGAAATTTGACGCCAAAAAGTAAGAAAATGTAAATGGAAGTGAATGAAATTTTGCACAAATATTGTAGATATAAAACGAGGGAACACGAGTTTCGTATTTACCTAAAAAAAACGGTTAGTTGGGGCCCGGACTCTTCTGAACCTTTGATCACGAAATATCAAGAGTGCTAGTAAAAGATTGTCAGGTGTGTGTGAAGCCCACCAAGAATTCCAAAGAAACTTTCTGTATGGACAATACGCAAAAAATAAAGGAATGCGTTTTTTTATTTTCTGCGGAGAAGCAGTTGTTAGGGGGCAAAAGAACCCACCCAAAGTTTTGAAAGTTGATGCCCGAAAGGCAAGAAGAAGTGAGGCGAAGTGAATTAAATTGTGCACAGATATTGTAGACAAAACATGAGGGAATACGAGTTTCGTATTTTCTTGGGGAAAACGGAAGCGTGGGGCGCCGACCCCTCCAAACATTTGATCACGAAATATGAAAAGTGCTAGTATGTCAGATGTGTGTAAAAGACATGAAGAATTGCAACACAACCTTTTGTATGGACAATACGCAAAAAATAAAGGAATACGGTTTTTTTATGATCTGCGGGAAAACGGTTTTAGGTGGCAAGAGACCCACCCAAAATTTTAAAAGTTGACGCCCGAAAGACGCGAAGAAGTGAACCAAATTGAATCAAATATTGCACAGATATTGTAGGTTTAAATTGAGGGCAAACGGGTTTCGTATTTTTCTGAGAAAAACGGTTAGTTGGCTCGGACCCCTCCAAGCCTTTGATCACGAAATATAAAAAATGCTGGTAACAGTATGTCATATGTGTGTAAAGGCCACGAAGAATTCCAACGAAACTTTTTGTATGGTCAAATACGCAAAAAAATAAAGGAATGCTTTTTTATTTTCTGCAGAAAAACAGTTTTATGGGGCAAAAGAACCCACACCAAACTTTTGAAAGTTGACTCCCGAAAGGTACATGTTGTCTCAAAGGTCGAGGGCATTCTTTATTGCTATTTTAAGGAAAAAATTTTCTAAGTCCAGCTTCGGGTATCTTCGGGAAAAAGTAAACCAGGTTCGAACCTCGAAGTCAACCTTTGCAATCGGGAGAAATTTTGCTGATGTGTTTTTCTTCTTTTAAATATAATAAGATTTGTTATTAATTGTATAAAAAAGCAACATTGATTGAAATATTTAATAATTCAATATTTCGAAACTTTGTATTAATATCAGCACATGCCTGTTTGTCATTTAGCTCTCCATACGTAATGAAACATTTAGATACGTAAACGAATCTTTCCATATGTGAAAGAATGCAGAAAATTAAGACATAGAATACAATTCTCGTCTGAGTACTAAAATAAAAGTCAAAATGGAACAAAAACAGCGTTTGCAGTGGATATGAATCAGAGCCCTGCACGGGCCGGGCGCGCCCGATTCGGCCCGGTGCCCGGCCCGGCCCAACCCGTTTCAAGTAATATCAAACTGGACCGGTCCCTAACCGGGCCGGGCACATTTCGGGCCGAATCGGGCCGGCCCGGCTCGGCCCTATAGTCTGAAAGACGGTTCGGAAACTAATGTTGTCAGCCTACTTGTTTTTTTAATGTCCTCCACTACCTATATTTTTGCCGTGTTTGTACGGTCTTACTGTCAGCCTATGTTAATCGTAATGTGTTTGGGAAACTGACTCTTTATTCAAGACTGTGATGTACTGGTAATACTATTACTATTACTACTTCTACTACTACTATTACTACTTCTACTATTACTACTACGACCACTGCTAATACTACTACAAGTGCTACGACTTCGCGTCAGAGTTGACATGTCTGATGGTACCGAATTTACCTTCTAAGTACAGAATAAAATTGAGAAATGCTAGTTATTATGGCCGGTCTGCGTAGAATGTGAACCGATGCTTGATCTACGAGGGAGAATAGTGGCTCAATAGAAAAAAACACTCACATCTGGTGCTAGAGGTCGTCGGATCAATCCCTGCTCATGCTATGTGAGCTTTGTTGTGGATAAACATCGTGTTCATGGGAGTTTCTGGGGTGGTCCCGCTTCCTCCCACTGTTTTCTTTCCACCAATTCATCCCATCATCATCCATTCAGCCTGAGCCGTAGTTACCTAAAGAACGTATGGTAAAGTCAAGTACTTGACCTAGTAAGTAGAATTTGGTACGCTACCATTGGACCACGGAGGGCAAAACCATAAACTGGCGTGATTGGACCACGGAGGGCAAAACCATAAACTGGCGTGCTCATAAGATCAGTGCAATTTGTAGTAATGTTCAATTAGCAAGGCAAATATCGAATGGTGTTACATGTTCATGTATTGTTTATAGTATGATGCTACAAATATAACAAAATATAATGATCAAATACATCACCAAATCGCCAGGGTCGATTAGGTGTTCCTGGAACGGTGGCTTAGCGGTTGAGCGTTCACCTCTGGTGTATGGGGTCCCTGGTTTGATCCGAGCTCTCGCCAAGTGAACTTTGTGGTGTGAAGTAGACATCTACCTCAACATGTCATCATGTGTAAGAGAACTAGATATACTGCAGTGGTGGAAGCAACAAGAACAAACATTACCAAAATTGTGTAAATTAACGCCTCAGTATCTCGTCATCCCTGCTTCTAGTGCGTCTACTGAAAGAGATTTTAGTACTCAGGAACGGAGAAATGCTCTAAAGCCTGAAACTGTTGAATCTGTTTCCGTGCTATTCGATGCGTACAAGGACATACAGTAAAGCGATGTTCATTTTGCATTATTGGTTTCTTAGGAAACCTTATATTTTCATTTTCTTAATATCAACTATCCCTTCTATTATATGTGATGTTAAGAGGCATTTTTGATAGCTGATATCTATACATTTTTCATTCAGGGGACTTTTGAGGTATTTTTTGATCAACAATGATATGTGTGGATTTTGTTTTGATTTACTGCCTCGCATTCCGTCATATAGCTCTGTTATTTACTTGTTACGCACCGTTCCAGGAACACTTCATCGATCCTGGGGTCTGGGTGATTTATTTGATCATTGTTTTTTGTTATTATTACTGTAGCATCGAATTATAAAGAATACAGGAACATGTAATATGATTTGGAATCTGCCGTGCTAATTGAACATTACTACAAATTGCGCTAATCTTATGAACACGCCAGTTCATGGTTTCGGCCTCCGTGGTCTAATGTAGCGGAACAAATTCTAATTAGTAGGTCAAGGACTTGACTTTCTCATATGTTCTTTAGGCAATTACGGCTCAAGACGTATGAATGATGATGGATGAATTGGTGGAATGAAGACAGTGGACGAAAACGGTCTAATCCAAAAACTCCCACGCTCACGATTTTTGTCCACAACAAAGCTCACATAACACGAGGAGGGATCGATCCGACGACCTCTAGCACCAGATGTGAATGCATTCTACTGGCCAGACTACGCAGACTGGCCATAATAACTAGTATTTCTTCGATTTTTTCTGTACTTAGATTGTAAAGTATGTATCACCAGACATGTCAACTCTGACGCTCGTAGCAGTTGTAGTAGTAGTAGTAAAAATAATAATAATAATAATATTAATAATAATAATAATAATAATAATAATAATAATAGCAGTAGCAGTAGTAGTAGTAATAAGAGTAGTAGAAGTACAATACTTTACAGTCTTGAATAAAGAGTTAATTTCCCAAACACCAGTGGCGGCGGTTGGACGTTAAAAGTGAGGGGGCAAGACATGATCTGAATATTTTTATATAAATGTTAGTTTTCCTGGTTGTTTCTAACATTTTGTTTGACGAAAGGTTGTATAACTAATAGGATACTATATTTTCAGTTAAAATACCGTATATCGTATATAATAGTTTATTAAGTAAATTGAGAAGAACAACGCAAGTAGATACTAGCCCTTTGTACTCTTAAACAACGAAAGTGTAAGAAGAGATTTGATTCCTTGCTCATGAACATCTTAAAATTCTGTCTGGAAAATTGTGTGATCAGATTATTTAATAAATTTGCAAAACAAATAAATAGAAAGGATAATATTAATCATAGTAATGAATAATGATGCTTGTTTTGCAAAAGTTATATTGAAACTGAGGATTAATGAAAAACTTAATATTTAATTCCACACATGATATTAAATGTATGTTATTACTCTTAGAAAATGAAAGACAGTAAATACTACAAGCATATGCTACGACATTTAAAGAAATATTTGCTTTTGGAACTTCTTGAAATATGTTCGTTGCCATTAGGTGCAGATTTCACTTTCTTGGAACACATCAAAACACAACAATACTTACAATCCACACTTCAGTTATACAAAATAAACTTAAAACCTAGAATTATGTTCAATTTACTAAATTTTATTGTATATACACTCGTACATCCTTAAACACAACACTTCACTCGTATATTACACTACAAAACAATGGAAAAGGTATAAGTTGTTTCTTATCACGCTCTTTTTAATCGATATTCCTTACTTTAGAAAGAAGAAAAGACAATTTAGGAACTGTCAATTTTTGTGCAATTAAAGAATAACTTGTGCAATAGGCCCTACTTTTTTGCATAATGTTCTTTCGATTAGCTTCAAAGCGGCTCACTAACATATCGAGCCCTTGTAAGAAGAAATGAAAGTATGCTGAAATTGTGCTCCAATAGGTTATTTTTTGGGGTTATTTTCTGTGGCGATTAAAACGCAATTACTGTAGCTTTCTTTACTCCACGGGAAGACAACCACTCGTATTCAGGCAACAGCAAATATTATATGGCAGCATTTTTTCCTATTAATCAGTAACACATACAAAATCGTTACATTTCCAAATGAAACTATATACATTAATTGGTTACTTAAAAAAAGTGCGGGGGCAACTGCCCCCCTTTGCCCCCCCCTAATCGCCGCTCATGCCAAACACATTACGATTAATACAGGCTGCCAACATTAGTTTCCGATCCGTCTTTCACAGTGTTCGGGCCGGCCCGGCTCGGCCCGTTTCGTGCCCGGCCCGGGCCGGGTCGAGCCGGGCACAGAATTCAGATCCATTCGGGTCGGGCCGGGCCGTCTTCGGGCCTGGGTTTGGAGGGCTTTGCCCTGCACGGGCTGGGCGTGTCCTGTTCGGCCCGGACACAAATGCTATAGGGCCGAACCGGGCGCACGTATTTCCGGGTTGGAACCGGGCACTCAAGGAAGGATTGAAAACTAATGTTGTCATTTTTTTCCTTAAATGTCCTCCACTACCCCTGCCTTTGTCGTGTTCGTACGGTCTTACTGTCAGTCTATGTTAATCGTAGTGTGTTTGGGAAACTGACTCTTTATTCAAGACTGCAAAGTACTGTAATACTACTAATATTACTACTACTTCTATTATTACTACTACGACCACAGTTAATACTACTATAACTGCTAAGATTTCGCGTCAGAGTTGACATGTCTGGTGGTACAGAATTTACCTTCTAAGTACAGTATTTTATAACAAGACTTGTCAAACAGGGTGAAATATCCCTATTTTCATTTTCCAACCATTTTTGACCATAAATCGACTTTTGCGAGGTGAGAAAGGAAGATACGACAGAAGGAAAACAAAGTTATTGTAGAAGCATTATCATTAATATTTTGCATTCCAAAATACGGAATGTTACTTAAAACATAACTTTAAAAGAAATATCTACTAAAATGAAAGAACAATCATGGCATTTTAGGCGTGTGCGTAACAGTAATATACAAAATAAATATTACAATACTTTTGAGGGTCTAGATCATTTAGATTAGATATTGGTATTCCAAAGGTAAACAAATGAAATATTTTTTTTCTTTTGACTGAAAACGTGATTTTGAATTATATATATATATATATACAGACTGTTATACAATTCGTGTAATTTTCTACAGCACTGGGAGAAGATGAAGTTTTCACACCATTAATATAAAATTTGGCACTCTTATTGAGAAATATCTGAATTTTTCGAATTTCTAAAGGAAATAAAAGAAAATTAATGTTTAGCCCCCCTTTTGGAAGTGTAAACACTGAAGTTCATTTTCCTTATGGGAGGTTCAATGTTAAATTTTGGAAGCAGTTTTCTCCAATAATTATTCGTAAAGATTTTGGGGCAAATGAGTTGTATTTGTTACGAAATGCAAAAACACTCATTCACAAAGCTAGTAAAGCCATCTCAAACATTATTTTGGGAAGGCCCCCCTTCGGGGGGCAAGGGCCGTAAAAAGCTGGTGGGTGATGTGTTACCAAATCCCAAAATTTATTTTCGGAGTGCCAGTAAACGTCAGATTAATCACGAATGTCACATAATTAATGCTCCTTACATGTAAGAGTGACTGATAATGGGGCTACAGCCCCCTTTCAAAAGTAAGAAAATCACCAGAAATATCCTTAGTAGGGACATACGAGAAGAAGGTGTTTTTGTTAATTAGTGTGAAATTTGGCGTCATTGTAGCAAAAGAGTATGCATTTTTGAAATATGGAATGCTATTTTGGTAACGCACCGCCTTAGGGGGGCACAGGGGACGAAGCGTTAGATGATGTACCTTTATAAAAATTCAAAATTTTGTTCCGGAAATGCCAGTGAGCGTCAGATTTTTCACAAATGTCACAGAATTAATATTCTAATGCTCCTTGCATGTGCCAGTAACTTGTGTGGGGCTATAACCCCCTTTCATAAAATATCCTCATAATTCTTCAATTTATTTGAGCTGACCTTTGTGCTGCCTCTGTACCATATCGGGTTGTGCATTAATGGAAGCCATAGCTAAAAATAATATACATTTCCTTTCCCTCGACTTCGATCCGACATTTTGTTCTCGAGTTACGGCTTTTTTGGGCATTTTTCCGACTGGTTTTTGGCTGGTCATAGCGCCAAAAGGAAGCATTGTGCACCCAGGTTGTCTTATCACGGTGTCAGGAATGAGCTCTCAAACGTTGTAAGTGTTGTTTTGAAACACCCTCTATATTTCTATCCTGTTTCTGATTAGCTTCTCTTTGCCAATCAATTTCCAGTATTCCCAAAATAAACCAAAAGTGAACTAAATTCACTAAATCGCCTTCCCCCTATGCTTTCTTCTTGTATAGTACTTATTATATATTTATATTGTAATTGACAGAGATTGCCAATATTGATTGAAATATCTGGTTAAAATTCTATTAGAGGAATTCCCTCTTCAGTACAGAAATTCCCTCCTTGCATCCTACCGCCATTTTAGGCGACATGGGATTAAGTAAGATGGAAATTCCCATCTCGCCTAAAATGGTAGACATTCTTATTTTGGAGATATAAGTGGATGATAAATCGTTAGGCGAGGTGGGATTAGGCTAGATGGGATTGAATCATCTGAAAAGGTAGGGGTACGGTAGGTAGCGGCATGACGTCACGCCGTCCCCCATGCCTATCTTTGCCCATTGTAATTGCTTAGGAAGTGGGAGGACGCCGTACACAGTTTTTTGGAGGTGGGGATAGGGTCCCCCGCGTTCCCACGCACCTTAACCCCTGCTGCTAAGTATTAATTGCTGTGAGGACTAACGAAAAATATTATGTGATAATAATAATAATAATAATAATAATAATAATAATAATAATAATAATAATAATAATAATAATAATAATAATAATAATAATAATAATAATAAAGTATCTGAATGATACAGATATTTTTTCAACTTTTATTACAATTGCTGTGGGTTCCCATGAATCTGGTTATATTGTTTTTGAAAGGAATAAAGAGCTTCAAACAACAATATGATTTGTATAAAAGAAAAAAAGCCTTATCAGTTGCAAGAACTGACAAGTGGCCTTCTGTCTGTTTTTTTAAACACAATGTTACGAGGCACAGAAGCCACCACGCCTGCGGTGTGCTTGCTTTTTTGCCTCAGGCAGCTTCTGTACTAAAATTAAGACTTTGCTTCAGGCAGACAGTACTAAAATTCTGTGAATTTATGTGTAGCAATCAGCAACTACACAGGTTCTTTGAAACGCTGAATTTTACAAGAAAGGTTTTGTCCATCGGATAGGAAGCGAACGAAGCCCATCGTACGTTGTAATCCCTCCCCTCTTTTGCACACTGTGTGAAATTTAACTTGTATACTGTAGTAAGTTACAGAAAAGAGAATGCTATTTTTTAAAAAATGACATTATCGAATAAGATTGACCATTATTACAATATATTCAAGATGAAAAATATTCTTTTAGCAGTCGTCGTACTTAGTTGTCTGCACTGAAATTCCCATAATGTGCTTTCTTCTTTTCTAATATGAGCTCCGAGCTTCTTCGTGTCTAAGTGGTTAGCGTACGTGCCTTTGGCGTGAGAGACCCGGGTTCGATTCCGCTGAGAGCTCATGTAGTTCGGGTTTGTCAATTAATAAGTAGGTCCCGTCTTATATAGCCTCGCTGCTGAAAGGGACGACAAAATCAACTCAATTCATATTGAGCACCATAGGAGATATAACTCCGAGGTGAATTTTGTCCCTGGAAAACCTCCCAAAATCACCAACGGTACGAAATATGTCTGCAATGCAACATGTCCATCATTTCCAACTCTATGGTCTGTGATCTAGTTTGCTTTTCATGTTTTCAGTAAACTAGACAGACAAAAGGAAGAATAGAGGCTTTCATCCAGAAAATTGTGTTCGAGGGTGGGGGGTCACACAGGCTCGTATCTACGGGGAGTCTAGGGGGCCGGGCTCACCAAAAAGTTTTACATTAGAATGATTTATGAGCATTAAAGTAGTCAGCCATTAGGATTTTTTTGTTTTAGGATGATACCAGATTCGACTCCTGGTGTAAGCTCAACTTTCAGTATTGTGTCATTTGCAGGTCTCGTCTCATACAGATTCGTTGAAAAACCTCTAAACATGTGCTATGACTAGTATGCGAACTAAAGTTTTTTTTAGCAAAAGAGAGAGAAATTTCTTGCTTTAGACTCTGCCCTGTAATCCAGTTTTTCTGGAGGCGAGATAGTATGGTTGGGAACGACCTATCAGATTCAAGTTCCGAACCCACATATAAAAGACCTTCCTTTATAACCTTGGTGTTGTATAAAGACGAAAAACAAAAATATACTGATAGCTCCAGTAATAGATATTATAGCAAAGAGATTTAAAAAATAGGTGGTTTTGAAATAGAGAAAGGACAGTACCTGAGCTTTATTAGTATTACTAGCATATATTACCCGCTTTGCTAAGTTAAAATGAAAATTTTAAAGCACAACTCCGTATTTCATGTGTTTAGTACCCGTGAAATATGCTGTTTTCGTTTTTAATGGCATTGATTTAAACAGCATCGGAAAGATCATTGATCAACTAGGCGACCCAAAAAATGATGGATTCGACACCAATAATGGTCATTTTCGGTCATATATATATATATTTCCTCCTCCCCTATGTTGCGGGCCATGGCAACGAAAGTGTCACTGTTCATCTCAGCGACCCCCCACAAATGTGGATTCAGCACTAATTAACGGTCATTTTCCATTATCTTTAAATATCTCTTCCTCCCTTTCCCCCAAGTTGTGGGGTTGAATTTGAATTTAAACATGATCGAAAGTACCACTGCTCATCTAAGCGACCCAGAAAACTATAAATTTGACCCTGATAGTGGCCATTATCGATCATTTTATATATCACTTTCTCCCCTTCCCGCAAGTGGCGGAGCTGATTTTGCATTTAAACCGGATCGAAGATGCCACAGTTCATCAGAATGATCCCGAAAAATATGGATTCAACATTAATATCGGTCATTTTTGATCATTTTTAAATTTCTCTCCCTCTCGCCCTCCCCTACGTTGTTTCGTCAAAGTAAATAGCCTAAAGTAATCCCTGCCCCTATACTCATGTATATTGAAAATTTGATTTAGATCGGTCGGGTGGTTCAAGAGTGATGAAGTCACAAAGACAGGCATTTTTATTTTTATTTTTTTACATATATCTGCCCCCTCTCCCTCCCCTACGTTGGCTCGTCAAAGTGAAATGATAAAAAAACACGCAAGGCCCGACCCTCATTTTTGTTGAAAATTAGATCGAGATTGTTTGGGTGGTTCAAAAGTTATTAGGTTTTATTAGTTTCTATTTATACGTTTCCCCTCTCCCCTAGGATGTACCGTTAAAGTAAAATTACAAAAATGTTTCCAGATCCAAACCTCATACATCTTGAAAATTTGATTGCGATCGGTCGGATATTCAAGATATAGTTCAAGAGTTATTAAGTTACAAAAATAGTGGCTTTCAGTCTTATATAAATTGATTTTTATATATATATCTCCTCCTTCTCCAACCCCACGTTACTTCGTCAAATTTAAATAACACGATCCCAGGCCTGAGCCTCATCTATGTTGAAAATTTGATCAAGATTGGCCGAGTGGTTCAGGAATTATTAAATTTTATTTATTTTACACCCCCCCCCTAAGTTGTACCATCAAAGTGAATAGCCTAAAACCAGCCCAGCCGTAAAACTCATCCATATTTCAAATTTGATTAAGATCAGTGGGGCGGTTCGGGAGAGTTATAGTCACAAACATAGTGTTTCTCAATTATATATATATATATATATATATATATATATATATATATATATATATATATATATATATATATATATATATATATATATATATTAGTAGTGTCGAATCTAGATTTTTTCCTATGGGGGCAACGTAAAATTTTACGGCACATTCCACCAGCCCCCCTTCCAACAGAACGGCGAATATGCATCGTTTTTACTACTACCACTCTACATTGAGACTTTTCCCAAATAGGCAGTACTGGCTTCGATAGAAGGAAAAAAAAAGTTTGAAGGGCCGGATCGGGACAGTGAAGAGAAGAGTGGCAGTGTTGGGCAAATTTCAATTGAATTGACAATTAACAATTAATCTGTAAATTTAATTGTTAATTGCAATTGACAACGGAAGTAAGTAATGGTTAATTGTTAATTGCAGTTGCCCATTAATAAAGAAGAATCAATTTCAATTAATCAATCGATTGAAAGTAATTGCAATTGAAATTATTTAGCAATTAATTCAATTGCAATTTTTGATTTCCACAGCAATTACTTTCAATTGATTGATCAATTGCAATTGATTTTCACTGATTAATTTTCAATACTGTAGTTCAGAGAGAGTGTGGGGCAATGAAAACTTTAGCCACGACCAACTGACCCACCACCCATCGTGACCCATGACCCACCATGAACCACTGTCACACACTGTGACCCAAGACCCACCGAAACCCATTGTCATCAACTCTGACCCACGAATCATGCCCTCTTCTCTACTGACTAAAGAGTTTAAACTTGTAATAAAACAAGGCTATGAAATTATCACTCATTGGATTTTAAATTTCTACGATCAATCACTCAAGCACCGCTCTATTACAATAACGGTGGATCTGACCTTTCAAAAATAAATAAAATAGAGTTTGCCTGAGTGTCTGTCTCTCTATCTGTGTGCGGCCCGTGGACCAGACGAGTGGACGAAAGTTTTTAAAATTTGGTCGCGGGTAGCTTGGTCTAGGCCACAGATCAAGACGAAGAGTTTTTTTTCAACCGGGACCGGCCTGGGAACCAGACAAGTTGGCCGAGAGTTACCAAATTTTGGACACGGATACTTTGGTTCAGGTCCCAGACCAAGGTGAAGCGTTTTTGACTAAATTAGAACCAGGGGGTCTCAGGAGGGCGTTAACCCAGACATGTAAAAGTAGTAGAAAATGACCGATATTATTGTCGATTTCATAGTTTTCGCGGTCGCTGAGATCAATGGTGATACTTTCATTAGCGATGATTTTCTAATTCAGCCACCATTGTATGTGGGCCGGGAGTCACCGGGGTGGAGAATTGCGAGATATGTAAAAATAATGGAAAATGACCGATATTAGTCTCAAATCAATAGTTTTCACTGTCGCTGAGATGAATGGTGATACTCACACATGCGTTGACTTCCAAATACTGCCCCCATCGGCTGCTGGTCAGAGGCATGTTTTTTTTTCAAAATTGGAACCAGAGGATCATAGGGGCTTTTATCGGAATATGTAAAAGTAGTAGAAAATGGCAGATTTTAGTGTCACATTCATAGTTTTCGCGGTATCGACTGGAGGCCAGAGGCGATTTTTTCACAATTCGAACCAAGGGGGTCTCAGGGGGCGTTTACCGGGACATGTAAAAGTAGTAGAAAATGACCAATATTTGTGTCGAATCCATATTTATCGGGATTGCTCAGATGTATAGTGACAACCCCGATAGTGTTTACGTTCAAATTCAGCCCTCATCGGCCTTCCCAATGAAAACACATGTATATATATTATTTTGTTTTCCATGTAGTTAACATTAATGTCATAGTAGATTAAATGATAAAATTCGAATTAGTAATTCTGTTTTACATTGCTCCATACATACACAGGAGCAAATCCCGGGGGGGATGAAGGGGTCATGTCCCCTCCAATCTTGGAACTGGGGAGATTGTCCTCCCCAATAATCCGATTTGAAATGTGTTTTTTGGGAGAGAAATTTGATTATTTGTGACCGATCGCTAGAAAGGAAAGTGAGATGAAATTAATGTCCACTCAGAATAAGCCTCAAATCTGCCCGCCTCCCAATGTTGAAGACAATTCTGCTCCCCTGATCCTCTACAGCATTGTTTCTCGGCTACAGAAATATTTTGAACATCGCTATATATGTATATATATAATATGGGAACGATATTACCCGTCCCCCCCTCCCCTAATGTTGAAGACAGATTTGCGCTGTTGCATACATACCTGTCGTTTCTAGTTTCTTTTTGTCCATGAACTCAAAATCCTGGACAAGGCTTGCATAAATTTCTCGCCGTGCTTTTTGCTTTTCAATCCTGTCCTTGAAAGAGTCTGTTATCTTATCCCATATGCAAAGTCTACATTCCACAAGTTCAATAACGGTTAAAATATCGAATGGAAAAATTCCTGCCATCTCTAAAAATCTAAGCAAAACTAGAAAGGTAAGAATGCAATAATACACAACCTTTTGATCCAGTCACTGTAGCTAAAATGCAGAACTCTATCAGGTGGTCGATCCCGGTACAAAGGGGAGAGGGAAAACTTGGATACATAGCTTTGGTCTTTGTTTTCAATTGCCGTTCTACACATTATTTTTTAAAATGGGAGATTTGGGATAGTTTTGGAAGTGAGAGAAAAAATCTGTAACAAGTGAAGCATGAAGTCACATCCCTATTGTTGATATCACAATCAAGAAAATGCCAAGTGAGTAACTTGTCCTTCGAGCTTGGGAAAGAGTGTTTGATTGTGTTGGTTTCGTTTCAAAATAATAATTCTACTTTGACTTGTCAAAAAATATTGTATTCAATCACTGCTTATTGAGTGGAACCGGGAAAAGTGATCTGCACACAATTCTAATGAAAAGAAAAGGAAGTAATAATAATCAGGATTTTTTCCATATGCTTATGTTCACAGTGTATCAAACTTTGAAAATTACGCTTAAATTAATTTCCAGAATGTATTGAAATTTAAATGCATTAATAGATTAAAAAATATACCATCAAAGAATGTGTGTGTGTTAGAGAGAGAGAGACAGAGAGAGAAAGAACAAAAATTAAAAATTAGTGGAAAATAATCAAGAACTTGGTTATCTAAATTTTCTATATTCTATTTGGTAATAGCTATTTAGAGGGAAACCAGTACTCTTCAAACTTCCCACATTTTATACTTATTTAATAAAGGGAATTAGCTACTCCAAAACAGAGACTGTAAAAAAATAATAAGCTGTTTCGAAGTTGTTTATAGGACAAGATAATAATAATATTATTATACAATTATAATAGAAAAAAATGGAAACAACAAAATTCCAAAGACAAGAAACGAAACAAAAATATACAGCGCCTTGTCACTCACTCTCTTCATCTAACCCACTGGCCGGCCGACATTATCGGCCACATGTGCATCCAATCATAAGAAAACATTGCCACCGACAAAATCGGTGTCGGCGATACCGCCGACATTATCTGGGGCTTGGCCGACAGCATCTGCGTGTCGGAGGATTGGCCGATAATATCGGTGGCGTGTGTAAGCTACGATTTGAGTACATTGAAGTCGATTTCACCGCCGACATTATCGATGCTTCCACCGATATTATCGTTGCCGTGTGCAAACGCACTAAGACTTCTCTTTGATCTGTATGTAAACTTTTGTCAGTTGATGCAAAAAATAAGTGAGTTTGTTCTACGCTCTACATTTCGAAACTGATTTTATAAGATGAACAGACTCCCCACATTTGAAAACAACATAAACAGATTTTCTGAAACTTTCGTACGTTGTTAGCTGCATTATTCCTGTACAGGTAATTATTCGCGGAGATGTTTACATAGAATCAAGGAAATCTTTACGATCTATGAAGAGAAAGAAAACAGACTTTGTTCTTATTTGCTGTCAATCTGCATTCCATCGGTTTCTTTTTCTCCGCGGACAATCCTAAGTTCACGCACGTGACCTAGCGAGGGAAGAGAGAGAAAGAAATCTACCTGGTTAGATTCCTATCTGCTGTTCTGCACTGTTGCAAAATGCAGCCAATATCTTAAACAGCTTTTAAATGGAAGAAAATTAATTTTTAATTAGCGCGCTATAATATTACCTTAGCAAGAAAAAGTAAAACTGAACATGCAATATTAATACTAATAAACATTTGGCCGAATTTTGAACTCTATAAAATAAATAGTTTTTATAAAATTTTGGAAAGAAATATGCTATGTTATTATATATATTAGGGATGGCCAAAAATTTTCGGATCCGGACCTAGATCCTGATCTCGGATCCGAATCGCAGATCCGGATCTCGGATCTTGGTCCGGATCTCGGATCTGGATCCGAAATTCGAATCTCAGATCTTGATTCGTATCCAAACCTACATCTGAAATTGTGATCTTATAAAATTGAATATCTAAAATTCGTTAAAACTTTTTTCGGATTCACTGATATAGTAGGTTGCTGTGCTTTTAAATGTTTCCGTAACAGTTTGTTCTACCTTTGTTCTTTATTTTATTTTAACCTTGCAATATTTACATGTTGCACTTTCTGTCGAAGTCGCTTTAGTAAAATGTTTCCAAGTTTGATTTCTTCCCATTTCAGAGTATAGTGAACTGTCTGAAAACTGATGTAAATGGTAACAAATTCTTCTGTTTAGCTCCTCTTCGAAACTTAATGTTAACTTCACATTGATAATATTTATTTTATTCTTAGAAAATAAACTTTCTCCTTTTCTCAGATACAAATGAAATATCTTTTAGATAAGGCCCTTTTAATCGCAGGAATACTAGACAAAACAAACTCTATTAATAGTAGTTTCTGACTCACTAGATTCCAACCATCAACAAATGTAATAATGAATATCTTTCACTTCGAAGGTATATACAACAAATATATAGACTGGTTGGCGTGAGAATTTCAGGAGAGCGATATGGTTGTGTTCGTTGTATGACTTCATTACCTAACTTATGGCTTGCCCTTCTGAGGTCGGTCGTTTGTTGAAAGAGTAAATATAAAAGAGATTTCTATTATTTTTTCTTTAAACATACATTGCAGGAGGTAACCAAAACATATCCATGCGTCGTATCATTGAAGCGTTTTGTGTTTTGTATATTAAAGTGTTCAAAAATATTTAACATATTCGCATTTGTTCATGTGATCTCAGGTTCAATTCTCGGTGGAAACATACTTGAGAAAATTGAAAGCTGAAACAATATGAAAATAGTATTTAAAAGTCAGGAAATTGATATTAAAACTTTAGCTATATATTGGGACTGTAAGGCTGTAGTTAAATTAACCCACACGTTTCGTGAAGATATATTACATCGTTATTGTTTTTTCACTATAAGCTACCAGATACATCCTCAGAGGCTACTTTACACTGTAGTAATCAACAGATGAAAACATTGGAAAAGGAATGGAAGGAAGGTCTCCAGAGCCTTAGATCAAGGTACTAACCTAGCATTTGCCCAGTATAACTGAGAAACAACCCTGGAAAATCCTCAGTCAGGATGGCTGGTCTCCGAATTCGAATCCGGTATTATCCAATTGCGAAGCAAGAATCATAAGAAGTAGCCTGAGCTCGCTCCGTATTATTATTATTATTATTATTTAATTAATGTAATTTTTTAAAATTAGTGCAAATTAAACCGTACTTTATTTATTGCTGATGTTATAGTTAATAAGTCTACATGAGACATCAGTCCGCTATCAAGAAAGAATACTAGAACTGGAATTCAGGAAGCGGGGGTAAAGAGATTAATGAGGATGAGGAAACTATGTACGATGCAAAAACTGAGTAATTATGACTTCGTCACAGATATATTCACTTACATACGTCAATTAATATTTCTCTGATACAGTGCACTCTTACTTTCTATAGTAGCAGGAAAATGGCCCGCTTTTGTAAACGAACACACTAAGCACGTGGGTATAGGTGCAATGTCCGTGCAAAGAAATATAGGTAAAACTAGAAAAAAAATAGGGAAAGCGAGGGGAAATGATAAACCGCCCTTCAACTTAAAAAAAACTAAAAATAACTAAACTTAGAGCTACGAAAGACGCGAGACGAATTTTATTGAAAAGATTGTTTTTCCTTAGTGATTAGTTCTTCTAACTATGAACATGAATTAAAAAGAAAACAAGTAGCTAGCTTCGAGTTTCGCAAACTAGTTGAAAAGAAAATATTGGATAAAATTTAATAATAAAGAAGGCATTTATGATAATTAAAGCAAACTAAATTCTTGGCACGACAGTCCTTTGGTTCCTACCAGCGGCCTTACGTTCAAAGTGGGGATGTGTAGTCAACGCATCGACACCCGAAGTCCTTATGCCGGCTTTCTAGACTGGAGTCCGCTACCTCTTACTTAAGATAACTCCCCCACGATGCTGGGTCAACATCGAAATTGTTGAGTGCCTCTCCGGAAATTGAACCCATGACCACGGGCACCGAAGGCAGGCTTTCAGTCTTCTATAGACGAAAAGCTATAGTTACCCACATTATCTAATACAGAAATAAGTTCTGATTCTCTAATAGCTGCTGATGGTGATAGTCAAGGTTCACCGAAGCATGAACCCAAACCCAAACTGAGATATTGATGTCACTGGAACGCCTGAAAAGTCATTGTGGGTAAGTGAATTGCCCGGATGTCCGGAATTGTCAGGATGAAGGGCGATGGTGATGTGAAATGCGGGGCTGTCAGAGGTACTACTTATGATAATTGATTTATAATCTATGTTGCCATAAACCCTCTTCAAGAACATAACTGTTAATCTTAGCTTTGAAAATGTTACATAAGGAGTTTTATTGCTATTATTAGGTTGCATTAGGAATTATCGGATTTATTTTAACGCTTAATTTTTACATCTCTTCTAATTTACGAATATTTAAATCGCAATTATACCCTTAAGGTCAATTAGTGATATTTTAAATCATGAAATGAAATGAAATCTTTAAGTTTAACGTCCCGCGGTTATGCCGGTTAGGCTAAAGGAGACGGTGATAATGAGAAATGAGTGAAGTGGTGGAATGAAGGAAGTGGGAGGAAACGGGAGAACCCCGAGAATACCCACGAGCACGATGTTTGTCCACCACAAAGTCCACACGGCGCGTGCTGTGATCGAACCAGGAACCCCAATCACCGGAGGTGAACGCTCTACCACGGAGCCACCGCACCCTTCATTTTAAATCATTTCGAACCAACTTTATATATGGTTAGTCTTACTATATTTGAATAATTGAGACCAGAAGCAGTCTACACGCTAAGTCCAAAAGAATCTTGGCCGACCTCCTGATAAACCACGTCTTTCAGAAAGGTGAATTGTGGCAATCCGATATCCACATGAGGAAATCTTCGGTTCAGTGTGAAAGCTTCCATAAGAACCAGCACTCTCATCAGTGAAATGTGCTTTGGTAATTTTTATCAATGTGAAAGTACCTAACTTTATTGCTAAAAATGGCATTTATTTCAAACAAGTCGCCATTACAGTTTTCGTATTTAAACACAACACTCATGAAAAGTCATGTTAAAGCGCGACTTGCCCCTGAAAAAGAATATATATCTGTTTTTAGTTTCTCGTGTTCCCCAAAGTACACCCGGACTTAGTGCAAGTGCCTTCCGCTCGCACTACCTAGGTACAAACGGCTACGATCTTGGTACTAGCACTTGTTTCGGTTTCCAGATCTCAAATAATTATCTTTCAGCCTGATTCTATGTATGAATCCGAAATTTCAAATCTAGATAAGGGGCACCAAAATTCATAGTTTATTCTCGGTGCTCATATTGTGATTTATTAAATAATTATTAAATCTAATTGTAAGTTATACTTTTGATATTTTGAGCAGACTGAGCAAGATAAATATACGTAAAAACTAGTCAATACTTATCTTAACTGTTTATGTTTTCTTAACTGTCAATGAAATAGGTGTATTGAGGAATTTTAAATATTCGTGTTTTGTATTCCGGTTTCAAATATAAATATGTATGTATTTCATCTCGGTCCTGCAACCGGGTGGACTTAGATTCGACATTCGAACTCTCATCCGGATCAAATCAGATTATTTTTTAGTTAGGCAAGCATTTAATCGTTAGTGTAGATTGAAGGAGACAAATAGACTTGCCAGTATTCTTCTTAATTTTCTGTTTTCTTCTTCACTGTCAGGACTTCGTGAAATTTCTTTCGGCGAATTTTTGATATTCAAGTTTATCACAATTTGGGTGGGATGTGGGTTTGGATAAGAATCAAGATCTGAGATCCGAATTTCGAACCCAGATCCGAATTTCGAATCCAGATCCGGATCCAGATCCGAGATTCGAGATCCGGACCTAGATCCGAGATCCGGACCCAGATCCGAGATCCGGACCCAGATCCGAGATCCGGATCCAGATCCGGATCTTCGAATCCGACCAGATCCGGATCCGGCCATCCCTAATGTATATAACGTTACCCTCGCGTTCCCCCTCAGTTTTACCCCTACTATATATGAGAATTAACATTTCCCTTTATACTTATTATGGACATAACAAAATGGATACTCAGAACAGTTTTGGTTTTCAAACACTAATGCCAAGAAGCAAGCATATCTCCATCAAACAAGGATATCGTTTTGTTTATTTATTTCTTTCTTGACTCTTCGATCTAGTCGATCGACTGAAGGCAAAACATCGCACAGCAAACAAGCTGCTTCGACACGTGCCAACGACAGAACGAAAGTACTGAAACTACACTCAGGCAAAAAAAAAAAAAAAGCAAAATGCCCGCACGCTTCTGTGCCTTGTAACATTGTGTTAAAAAAAACACAAGGTCAGCTGTCAGAGACCTGATAAGACTTTTATACAAATCGTCGTTGTTTGAAGCCTCTTTATTCCTCATAAAAACAATATATCCAGATTCGCGAAAGCCGACAGAGATTGTATTAGAAAGTTAAAAAAACATCTTTATCATTCAGATCATTTATTATTATTATTATTATTATTATTATTAGTAGTAGTAGTAGTAGTAGTAGTAGTAGTAGAATTACCACATAAAATTTTTCGTTAGTCCTTACAGCAATTAATACTTAGCAGCAGAGGTAAAAGTGCTTGGGAATGCAGGGGACGCCGTCCCCCACCTCCTAAAAATGTGTACGGCGTCCCCCCAGTTCCTAAGAAATTACAATGGGCAAAGATACGCATGGGGGACGGCGTGATGTCATGCCGCTACCTACCGTTCCCCTACCTTTTCAGATTCACTTTATCTTTGCTTAGCAGGAAATCGATACATGAGTTAGTAGGACAGCCACTCTTTATTGATAAAAATCGTAATTTGGCGTTATTAAAAACAAAATTTCTGTGTCTAGAGGTAGAAGAGAGGGGACCATGAAAGTTACTATTGCCACGTACAAAAATGAAACCTGTATTCAACACTGATTACGTATAATTCAAGGATTTTTTTTAAAGCAAAATGCTTACACCTTTTCAAAAGTAAAATTAAAATAATTACTAAGAAATACATTCATTGAAAAACTCAGGGGTGGCAAGTCCACCGTTTTAAATCTGCTGCAGAGCGTTCGAGTCCAAATTCAAGTAAAGTTAACGCATGGAAGACCCAGGTTCGATTCCCGGTGGGAGTTCATGTGATTCGGATTCGACGTTAATTAGTAGGTCCACGTTTTATATAGCTTCGCTGCTGAAAGGGACGTTAAGTTCAAAATCAACTCTTGAAAAGTTAAAACAATGAGAATGTTTTCTACTGTTTTGTCGTATGCAATTCTATGTTAAATAAAACTACATATACTATTTGATAATGGAAGCATCGTCAGAAATACAGTATCCAATAAATAAAACTTTTCACGGAGGGTTTATCTGAAGATACATACAAATATTGAAAATAGTTTAAAAAGGTGCATAATGCGGAAATATTATTTTATCGCGTATGAACTTAAGGCTTCTAGAACAGCAAGTTCTGACCAGATATTAACACCGCAGAACCAGAATATGATCAAGGGATGGAGTAAACCAGCGTTTCCCAACCGGTGTGCCGCGGCACAGTGGTGTGCCGCGAGGAAATCGGAACAAAATTATTAATTCTATAGCAATCAAATTGCAAGACATACAGAAAAAGGTATATTTGTATTTCAAATTACTACTATGAATCTAAAATTTAAAGTTTCATACTGTGTTACTTTTCTGTAGAACATTTTTCTGTACATTTCTAATTTTGAAAAAAAAAAGTATTTGTTATCATTGTTATGACCATTATTGCTTCTTTATTGTTGCAGACTATTTCGTAACTTGAAATTTTAAAATATTATTCAATCCTTCCGGCAAAGTAAACATGCATACGAATTACCTATATTTGTGTTTTAAAAGTAAAAGAGATTCGTTTGTTCGTTCGCTATTTAGTGATCCTCCTTCTTAATGAAAGGTTAGATACAGTTTTCGAAAAAAAAAGTGTATTTTTAACAACTTGAGCCCTATATCTGATTGTAATTGTTTTCTATTTTTAAATTAAAATGAAAAATAAGCATAATGATTTACCACGGGGAAAAAACAGTGGTCTAGCTTTCTTCTCTGTGAGAAGGATGTCAGTAATCAGAAAAAAATACTACAGTATTCTATATTTTCAAATAATAATAATAATAATAATAATAATAATAATAATAATAATAATAATAATATGTGTGCCGCGAGAATTCAAGTTACCCTGAAGTGTGCCGCAAGTTGAAAAAGGTTGGGAAACGCTGGACTAAACCATAGTTTCCAACTTTACCCAGTGTAAATAAAGTAGGATTGAAACCCACTCTATCCAGTGTACACCTGAGCGTCATGGGGGAGGCTGTATGTATCCCTATCCCCTATAAAATTCCTCTTGGATCCGCGCCTGTTGAAACCAATTCATATTTCATAACTTCATACACGGCACGATCAAGCACTGAATCTATTGAAATCTTACTACATAAAATAATTATCGAGTGTCTACACTTTTTCTATTAAAGCTCACAGTATATTCTATCATAATATAAATTGTCACTCATGTAGTGTGTGCTAATATAACTAGGGATGCGCACGAGACAAGATTTGTGGCTGTCTCGTCTCGAAAATGTGCTGTAAAAGTGATGTCTCGACTCGAAAAATGTATATTTCTCTATTGGAAGTGCCATGTCTCGACTCGAATTTTGTCAGGAAAATCCTGCCTCGATTCGTCTCGTGCGCATTGCTAAATGAAACTCATGACAAAAATGTTTTGTTTTAAAACAAAATTAAACGGTTGAAGTGGACTCTGCCGAGTAGAAGACATCCAATTTATTAAACCGCCTCGCAACTCACTTGGCAGCACACTTAGGTTACACTCTTCACCTTTTTCCCATGCTATCTAAAGTATCGGCTAATCTTAAATTCGCATTGCCGATTCGGGTTTTCTAACAAGAATTATTATGTTGCAACTTAATTTGGATGTGAAATCCTGACTTAATTAGCATTTAAGAACTTCGAAGTCTGCATTAAAATCATGACAGAAATATAGTTAAATCTCAGTTCTAAATTTTATGTCTACCTTGCATCTAAATACTTGTGCTGTCATTTCTTTCAATGTTGGTAGGAGCCGAAGTTCCAATTGATCTCAATTTTTCGCTTTAATTCCCTCTATTTGTTCATAAAATTTTAGAGAAATATTATTATTAACAAGCAACACTTCTGAAGTGTAACACTCCGATCTTGATAAAATTTGGAAGGTAGATACTATACATGAAATAAACGAATACGTGTTTCTTATTTTCTGCGGAGAAAAGGGTTTTAAGGGGCAAGATACCCCACCCACAATTTTGAAAGTTGACGCCCCAAAGGCAAAAACCAAGGAAACCGAAGTAAACGAAATTTTACACACATATTGCAGATATAAAATGAGGGAACACGTGTTTCGTATTTTCCTGGAAAAAACGGTTAGGTGGGGACCGGATCCCTCCAAAACTTTCATCACGAAATATCGAAAGTGATAATAGCAATATGACAAATGTGTGTAAAGGACACAAAGAATTGCAACGAAACTTTGTGTATGAACAACATACCAAAAAATAAAGGCACACGGTTTTTTTTTTATTTTGTGCTGAGAAACGATTTCAGGGGGCAAAAGCTATAACCCAAAATTTTGAAAGTTAAGGCCCGGAAGGCCAGAGGAAGTGAACCGAACTGAATGAAATGGTGCACAGATATTGTCGACATAAAATGAGGGCATACGTTTTTCTCATTTTCCTGAGAAAAAAAAGAAAACCGTTTAGGTGGGACACACACACCTCCAGAACTTTGATCATGAAATATCAAAACTGCTAATAACAGAAGTGTTTGACGGACATGACGAATTGGAACGACACATTGTGTAGGGACAATACGCAAAAAATAAACGAATACGGTTTTTCTTTTATTTTCTGCGGAAAAACGGTTTTAGGGGGCAAAAGCCCCCATCCCAAATTTTGAAATTTGAGGCACAAAATGCAAGAAGTGCACCGAATTAAATGAAATTGTGCGCAGATATTGTAGACGAAAAACGAGATAATTGGGTTTCGTATTTTCCTGGGAAAAGCGGTTGAGTGAGGCACGGACCTTCTAAACCGTTGATTACGGAATATCAAAAGTGCAAATAAGCATACGCAAAAGTTCCTAAAGAATATGGAGAATTGGAACGAAACTTCGTAAAGGGACTATTTGCAAAACAGTATATGAAACGTGTTTTAATTTTTGCGGAAAAATAGTGTTGGGGCCTAGGTCCCATCCCCCCCAAAAAGGAAATATTACCGTAATAGCTCAGAAAGGAGTGGACCCAAGCAAATCAAATTGTGTGTAGACATTATATGTAAAATAAGGGCTCTCGTGTTTCTCAAGTGTTCCTACCCGTTTTGCTTCAAATTTGGCATACCAATAGCAAACTGGAAATAAATCGACACGTGTTTTTCTTTATGCTGAAAAAACATTGCAAGGGTTAAAGGTGCCTCCTGAAATACTATAAAATACGCTATACTGTTTGTGTTTGCTGTTACTTGATCTGCCAAATTTGAAGAAATCGGATGGAGACACGACACTTGTCAAACACGAGAGGCCATATTTTACATATCCAATATCTACATACAATTGCTTTCGCTTCGGTCCACTTCTCCCGCGACTCAACGCCTCGGTTCACTCACAGTTTTTTATCTTTCAGGAAAATACGAAACACGTATTCCCTCACCTTACCTCTACAATATTAGTGGACATTTCATTCACTTCGGTCCACTTCTTCTTGTCTTTTGGGGTCAATTCCAAAATTGTAGACGGGGGCTTTTGCAAACCAAAACCGATTTTAACCAAAATTAAAAAATGTATTCGTTTATTTTTTGCGTATTGCCCATACTCACAGAGCTCCTCCGTGGCTAAGCGGTTAGCGTACGCGCCTTTGGCGTGGGAGACCCGGGTTCGATTCCCGGTGGGAGCTCATGTTCGGATTCCACGTTAATCAGTAGGTCCACGTCTCATATAGCCTCGCTGCTGAAAGGGACGCTAAACTAAAATCAACTCAACTCAACCCATACACGCAGTTTGATGCAATTCTTCATGTCCGTTACACGCATCTGATATACTGTTACTAGATATTTTGATATTTCGTGATGAAGGGTTTGGAGGGATCCATACTCCACCTGGCCGTTTTTTCCAGGAAAATAAGGAAACTTATTCCCTAATTTTGTGTCTACAACATCTGTCCATATTTCATTCACTTCAGTTCACTTCTTCTTACCTTTCGCGCGTCAACTTTCAAAATTTTGGTTTTGGGTTCTTTTGCCCCTAAAACCGTCTTTCCGCAAAAAAGAAAAATATATTCTTTCTTTTTTGTCCACAGAAAGTTTTGTTGCAATTCTTCATGTCTTTTACACACATCTAACATAGTGTTACTAGCATTTTTCATTTTTTGTGATCAAAGCTTTGGAGGGGTCGGTGCCCCACCCAACCGATTTCTAAAGGAAAATACGAAACCCGTATTCACTCACTTTATTTCTACAATATCTGTGCACAAATTCACTCCCTTCGGTTCACTTCTTTTTGCCTTTCGGAAGTCAACATTCAAAACTTTGTTTGGGAGGTTTTGCCCCCCAAAAACCGTTTTCCCGCAGAACATAACAAAACCCGTATTCATTTACTTTCTGCGTATTGTCCATACACAAAGTTATGTTGCAATTCTTTATTTCCTTTAGACACATCTGACATACTGTTATTATTACTTTTGATTTTTCGGGATCAAAGGTTTGGAGGGGTCTGTGCACCACCCTACTGTTTTTCCCAGGAAAGTACGAAACTCGTACCCTTATTTCACGTCTGCAATATCTGTGCACAATTTCATTCAGTTCGGCTCACTTCTTCTTGCCTTTCGGACGTCAACTTTCAAAATTTCGGGTGGTGGCTTTTGCCCCTGAAACCGTTTTTCCGCAGAACAAAAAAAGGTATTCATTTTTCTGCGTATTGTTAATACACAAATTTATGTTGGAATTCTTCAAGTTGTTTGCACACATCTGACATACTGTTGGTAGCACTTTTAATATTTCGTGATCACAGGTTTGGAGGGGTCCATGCAGCACCCAACCCCGTTTTCCAGAAAAATAGAAAACCGTATCCCCTCATTTTACGTCTACAATATCTGTGTAGAAATTCATTCACTTCGGTTCACTTCTTTTTGCTTTTCGGGCGTCAATTTTCAAAATTTTGTGTAGGAGCTTTTGCCCGCTAATACCATTTTTCAACAGAACATAAAAGAACCCGTATTGCTTTATTTCTGGCGTATTATCCATACAAAAAGTTTCATTGCAATTCTTCATGTCCCTTATACACTTTCTACATACTGTTATTAGCATTTTAATTTTTTGTGATCAAAGGTTTGGAGGGGTCCGTGCCCCACACGACTATTTTCTCCACGAAAATATGAAACCCGTATCCTTATTTTATGTCTACAATATATGTTCACATTTGCACTCACTTCGATTCACTTCTTGGGGCCGCGGTGGCTCAGTGGTAGAGCGTTCACCTCTGGTGCTTGGGGTCCCGGGTTCGATCCCAGCCCCCGCCAAGTGAACTTTGTGGTGGACAAACACCGTGTGCGTGGGTTTTCTCGGGGTTCTCCCGTTTCCTCCCACTTTCTTCATTCCACCATTTCATTCATTACTCATCAACACCGTCTCCTTTAGCCTAACCGGCATAACCGTGGGACGTAAAACTTAAAGATTTCATTTCATTTTTTTTCGATTTACTTCTGTTTGCCTTTCGAGTTCAACTTTCAAAATTTAGGGTGGGAGCTTTTGCCCCCTAAAACCGTTTTCCCGCAGAACTTAGAAAAACCCGTATTCGTTTACTTTTTGCGTATTGTCCATACACAAAGTTATGTTGCAATTTTTCATGTCCTTGACACACATCTGATATACTAGCACTTTTGATATTTTGTGATCAAACGTTAGGGATGGTCCGTGCCGCACCCACTCCTTTTTTCCAGGAAAATAGCAAACCCATATTCCCTCATTTTATGTCTACAATGTCCGTGCACAATTTGATTCACTTTGGTTCACTTCTTTTTGCCTTCCCGGCATCAACTTTCATAATTTTGTGTCAGAGCTTTTGCCCCTAAAACCGTTTTTCCGCAGAAAAACCCTTCTCCTTTTTTTTTTTTTTTTTGCGTATTGCTCGTACATAAAGTTTCATTGGAATTCTTCATGTCCTTTACACAAATCTGATATATTGTTACTAGCACTTTTGATATTTCCTGAGCAAATGTTGGGAGTGGACCGTGCCCCACGTAACAGTTTTTTCAGGAAATACGGAACTAGAATTCCCACATTTTATTTTCACAATATGTGTGAAAAATTTCATTCACTTCGGTTCACTTCTTCTTGCTTTTTCGGCGTCAAATTTCAAACTTTTGGGGTGGGTTCATTTGCCCCCCTAAAACCGTTTTCCTGCAGAACATTAAGAAAACGTATTCTTTCATTTTTTGCCTATTGTTCATACACAAGGTTTCGTTGCAATTCTGCATGTCCTATACACACATTTGACATATTGTTACAAGAACTTTTATTTTTCGTGGTCAAATGTTTGGAGGGGTCCGTGCCCGACGCGGCCGTTTTTTCCAGGGAAATACGACATTCGTATCCTCATTTTACGTATTCAATATCTGTGAAAATTTTTATTCACTTCGGTTTACTTCTGCTTTTCAGGGGCCGCCGTGTCTCAGTGGTAGAGCATTCACCTCTGGTGCTTGGGGTCCTGGGTTCGATCCCAGCCCCCGCCAAGTGAACTTTGTGGTGGACAAACACCGTGTGCGTGGGTTTTCTAGCGGATCTCCGTTTCCTCCCACTTTCTTCATTCCACCATTTCATTCATTACTCATCATCAACTTCTGTCTCCTTTAGCCTAACCGGCATAACCGTGAGACGTAAAACTGAAAGATTTCATTTTTTCTTCTGTCTTTCGGGCGTCAACTTCCAAAATTTTGTGTGGGAATTTTTCCCTCTAAAACCGTTTTTCCGCGGAAAATAAGAAAAAAACAATATTCATTTATTTTTTTGTCCACACATAAAGTTTCGTTGCAATTCTTCATGTCCTTTACACACATCTCAGATACGGTTACTAGCACTTTTGATATTTCGTGATCAAAGGATTGGAGGGGTTGGTGCCCCACCGAACCGTTACTTCCAGAAAAATACTAAAACCGTATTCCCCCATTTTATATCTACAATATCTGTGCACAATTTCATTCACTTCGGTTCACTTCCTTTTGCCTTTCGGGCATCAACTTTCAAAATTTTGGGTTTGAGCTTTTTTCCCTTAAAACTGTTTTTTTCACAGAAAATTTAAATAAATGTTTTCCTTTATTTTTTGCGTATTGTCCATAGACGCAGTTTGATTAAATTCTTCATGTCCTTTACACACATCTGACATGCTGTTACCAGCACATTTGATTTTCCGTGCCACGTTCCGTGCCCCACCTAACCGTTTTTTCGAGGAAAATACGAAACTCGTATCCTCATGTTACGTTTGCAATATCTGCGCTTAATTTCGTTCACTTCGGTTCACTTCTTGCCTTTCGGACATCAAGTTTAAAAATTTTGGGTGGGAGCTTTTGCCCCTAAATCCGTTTTTCCGCAGAAAATTTAAAAAGGCCGTATTCCTGTAGTTTTTGCGTATTTTCAATACAAAATGTTCCGTTGCAATTATTCATGTCTTTTACACACTTCTGACATACTGTTACTAGCAGTTTTGATATTTCGTGATAAAAGGTTTGGAGGGGTCCGTGCCCCACCCAACCGTTTTTTCCAGGAAAATACGAAACTCGTATTCCCTCCTTTTACGTCTACAATATCTGTGCACAATTTTATTGACTTTGGTTCAGTTGTTCTTGCCTTTCGGGTGTCAACTTTCACAATATAGAGTGGGGCTTTTATATTAAAACTTACGTAACTTTATGTAACTTTTTCTTTTTTATGAGATTCTTTTTTTGGGAGGTGAGGAGAGAAATGTTTTCCTCTGATATGTGTCTTTTGCCATTCATCTTTTTTGAACTGCTTAAGTAAGATCATTTTGTAACTTTTGATGTCATCCATCTCCGTCATGATAATATTATTGTCATTTTTAACAATTTGTTTTATTCCCTCATTTGCAGTCTGCCACACTGATATATTTATTACAAAATTGAGGTTTGGTCCAGCGCCTTTCGAATTCGGAACCAACCCAACCGCCGAGCTTTTTGGGTTGCCTGCTATTGCAGGAAAACGAGAATTGCAGGTGGTAATGCACTTTTGGAGTCGTGTATACAATCCTATGTTCAAACTCAAACTTACGTACAGTCATTTATTAAGCCGTTATCATCCATTGCTTGTACAGTCACGAAATTAAATATTCTTCAGTTGACAAAAATTTGTTTTCCTAAAAACTCAACAATAAATTAACCTATTAGAGTACCGACTTTGGCAGGTTGTCAAGTTATAACTATTCGAAGAATAACAACAAAAAGATCCAAATAAATTCATTTGTTGCCGAGCTATTGGCAAAAGAAAATTTGTCAACTGTCAAATACTTTCTTTTCCGTGTGTACTATATAAAGACGACTTTACCTCATTCTTTTCCTTAATAATATCCTCTTCCAAAATGCAGAAGTTGTTACCACAAGAGGCGTGAATAGGATTTTCCAGAAATAACTTATCTGTTAAAATGTGCAGAGAAGTTATTTTTTAAATGACGCTATAATTAAAAACATGGTGTCAGCTGAAAACGTGTTCCCTCACAAGATGATTCCTACACAGTACTCGCTATTAAAAATGCAACTTCAGGGAGACAGGGTAGCTACGCCAAAGTTCCCAAGCCGATATCTAATAGTAAATGTCGAATATAATTAACCCTTAACATACCAAGCGGGGTACTCTAGGGACCCCAGAGAGTGATATTTAGTGATACTGCCGCAATCATAAGAATCAATTTATTCTCAATTTTTATATGTATCCTGCAACCCTTTGAGATATTGATTACATGATTAGATCAACGACTCGTTTCTTTAAAAAATACAAAAAATAAAAACACACTTGAAAATGTAAAAACTCCATTGTTAAACCTGTGTTTCAGATTTACGAACACAAAAATATAAAATTGTATGAAGAACTGAATAGTGCTCAAATCTACATAATATTTGATATCAGCAATGTTCATTTAACTTAAGTATGCTTCTAGACATCCAAAAAATAATAGTTGGAGTAACCCTCTGCAATACTATGTTGAGAAATTAAAATAATACTTGGGGTCTCCAGAAGACTCCAGCTTGGTAAACAACTTTGACGACTTAGGCTTGGTACGTTAAGGGTTAAACTTACCGCTGTTTTCGCTGTGTGACAACGTGGTGACAAAGGAGCAGAACTGACCCAACATTGACAACCAGAACGACTGTAACACAGCGAGACATCGAGAGGATGTTCTCTTCTGGTATGGTAAGCCATGCGTCTTACGATCCAATGCCACAGCTCATCAACTGTAGCTGGCGGAGTTCACAGGTATGAGAAGCTGTGCAGCCATCGACCAAACATATTTATCCTTCCCTGCTCTATACATTCTGCAAATTTGGACTTTCCTGGATGTATCCTTCTTAGTTCAACATTTTAAGTAACGAGCAGTGTAATAGTCTCATACATTATTTAAAGAAAGAGCGATGATTCTCAGAACTACTCGGAAGTTTCTAGTTTACAATTATATATATATATATATATATATATATATATATATATATATATATATATATATATATATATATATATATAGATAGATAGATAGATAGATATACAATAATTTAAAATGGTTATATCAAAGTTTGCAATTCAGAGTACAAAAAGAAGTATAGCTCTCGGAACACTGATTATAGCCAGATAATACCACTAGTAAACTCAACCACACTCAGTACCGTTAGTTGCTTGGTATTGTCTATGAGGCAAAGATCATCGTATCTCATTGCGTGTAGATTTTTGTATTTGTTTAACCCTAAAAATTGTTTGTCGCTAATCGAACCCAGTAATATATATATACCGACAGGACGTACGTTAGTCACAAGGTTACATGAGTGAAACACTAAATTATTCGATTGGCACTTGCGGCCTTGTCAACACCAGAGAAAGGTACAAAGTGATTAAATAAATACGAAACATAGTTCATACAAAATATAGCTATGTATGAAGTCTCCTTTTCATACGATTTGGATAAAGGATACATCTGTAGAGAGCAACATAAATGATTTCTCTGGATAATTTGGATTAGTCCAGAATTCGAACAAAGATAATTTTGAAATTCGTTGTTAAGTCCAACATTTTTTCTTTCTTTCTTCGGATTCTCAATAAAGTTGACTACTGAAAAGCTGAGTTACAGATTTTATGTTAAAACATGTTCACTATACCATTGCCTTATTCACAGAACAATACATTAGTTATTAATGTATGTCTGAAATAATAGTGCTTCGTGCAGATACTTTATCCAATCGGAATTGCACAATGATAAAAAAAAATGTTGCAAGGTATAATGTTCTTATTTACAGAGAAAAATAGTTGAAAGGACTTAACGCTAACAAACATTTTCTTTAAACAGACATACATTTATTCTAATTTATGGAAGAAAGAAATAATTTGTGGAGCAGTATATTTATTAAGGTTACATATTCGTACAAAAGAATGTAAATATAATCGGGTCTGTCTTCAGAAAGGACGTGCTTTTAGCCACAAATTACACTGCTTCTTTTTGCTGTCTTTCATGCAGAATCCTGGTTTTGTTTTGATGCATGAAATACCTGAAACAAAAATCCAAAAAATATTTAAAATGTTACATTTTAAAATATTTAACATTTTTTTAAAATTAAATGGACAAAATCTGTTCAGTCAGGTATGGACTTTTGGGTTTCTGGTAGAAAAACGATTAATTAAAAAAAAGTGTTTATTGATGCTGAACAACTCGAAATGTATTACTATGCAAAAGTAAGTGGGTACCCAATGGCGTTCGAGGTACTATGGGCTACCTAATGTCTGCATTTTTAGATATGTGGAAATATATGTCTCTAAAATGTAAAGAACTGATATCTGTTTAGTACAGAAAACCGCAACTCGGTAAGCCTTATGGATACCGAGGTATGGGAAAATAAAGAACAACACCATAGAAGTGTGAGGTTTGCGTACCAGATTGTGCAGTTTCGAAAACGTAATTACTGAGAGCTAACAACCACCTCAAAAGTAGTTTCAATTCAATACACTACACACACGTCCTTATGGGGGTTTTCGGGTACAATGGCATTCACAGACCTCCCATTTCTAAACATTCTAAAATATATCTTAATAAACTTATAAAGAACGTTACAGGTGTGTGTTTACCTAAACCGCAAGTCGGTAAGTTTAACAGTTACCGAAATATGGTGAAATAAATAGGAACACCATAGGTATGTGGGGCTTCCATACTTGACAGTACAGTTTAGAAAATTAATGAAAATATGACTAATGGCTATCAAGATATTGTCAAATAAAGGGAGGATCCACACAGTTATGGGGTTTGGTGTTAGGTGGTAAAACTTCCGAAACCGGTCATGAAATCTGAATAAGCACCAGTAGCAATTTCATCCTAAAGTAACTGGGTATTTCCATGGGGTTTTAGAACATCATGGGTCTAAAAAGATTAAGTTTTAAAAGCTTTGGAAAATATAATTTGACATTTGTAAAGAGTATTAGAAAAGAGAATAGAGTTACCCAAAACTTCCAGCCAGTACATGTTACAGCTAGAGAGACACCATGAAATAAAAGAGTATTAGATCTTGAATTTTCATAAAACAACTTTTGATCTTAATAAAAGTTAAATAAGATGGTACTTATATGGGTGAAGTGAGTACCTCACACTCGTCAGGGCAATTCCGATCGAAAGATTAATTCAGCTCGAAGTTTTCTTCGGGTAAATCCAAGCGTGATAATTCCTAACGACAAAAAGAATGAAAATTCTTTGTCAATATCTAATACAGCAACCGAGATATAAGTAATTATGTATTTTATGACGTCGTAAAAATGGAGACCCACATGGATTTGTACTGTTGAGTCTTTGCTGTAAGAAGAAGAAATTTCAGAAAATTACCGTATATACCTTAATAGACAATTAAATGGGTGCAGGCACGGTGGCTTAGTGGTAGAATGCGTACCTTTGGTGTATTGGGTCCCTGGTTCGATCCGCGGCCAAGTCAGTTTGTAGTCGACATCGTATTCGTGGGTATTCTCGGGGTACTCCCGTTTCCTCCCACCTTTGCACTCCATCAATTCTATCATCAACATTCATTTGCCTTAATTTCATTTTAAAATTAAATGGGCAGTTAAGTGTGATCGTATCTCTGTGGATTAAGAGAATACTCCAGTGTAGTTTCTGCAAAACATACTAGGTAAACACCCCACCACGAAGTTACTGTGTCCTCACTGATTTAATTGCATATTAAGGTATATACAGTAGGTTTTTGAATTTCTTTGTTATAGCAAAGACCCAGAAGTACAAATCCTTAAAGATCTCTATTTTTACGTCATAAAATAAATGACTCGTTATATTTTGGTTACTATATTAGATATTCACAGGGAATTTTCACTCTTTTACACAGCTCGATGAACCTTTGGAACTGCCTGAAGAAAACCTAGAACTAATCTTTCCATCGAAATTGTAATGAGGTACTCACTTAACCCATAGAAGTACCATCTTATTTAATTTTGTTGGGACCAATAATTTTTCCGAAATTTCAACATCTCATACTCTTTTATTTTACGGTGTTTCTCTATATGTTAGATGTACTGGCTGGAAGTTTTAGGTAAACATATTTATACTTACATATTTCTAATACTCTTTACAAATGTCAAGTTATATTTTCAAAAGCTTTTAAAATTTAATCTTAGTAGACTGTAAGATGTTCTAACACCCCATGGAAATATCTAATTACTTGAAGATGGAATTGCTACTGGTGCTTATTAACTTTCCATGACCGGTTTCGGAAATTTTATCATCTAACACGAAAATCCTATACTTGTATTGGTCCTCCCTTTATTTGACAATATCTTGAAAGCCTTAGTCATATTTTAATTCATTTTCCAAATTGTACCTTCAAGTATGCAAGCCCCAAGCCCCACATACATATCGTGTCGCTCTTTATTTTCCCATATCTCGGTATCCGTAAGGCTTACCGAGTTGCAGTTTTCAGTAAACAAATATCAGTTCTTTACATTTTAGACACATGCATTTCCATATATCTAAAATGCAGAAATTAGGTACCGCATTGGAACCCCATTGGAGTATCCAGTTACTTTTGCATAGCAGGGTAAAAACGCCAGTGGTTCTCACTTTAAGGTTGAAAACATACTATTTTGTCTCTTCTCTGAGCATCGTGAATCTGTCGGAGCTGTACCATAGTTGGAAAGACTCACTGATCCTTCCTATAATGACCATGTAGTCAGAATTCAAAAAGGAGTAGCCGTTGAAGGAAAAACATTATTTTAAAATCCTTGCACCAGTAGTCGTCAGCTTAAAATCAAAATGTTCCAGTAGTAGTCAGAATTTTCTACCAGTGTTCGTCACTCAAATAACTTGACATAATTTATTCAGAAACGCACTGTTTATCAGTTTAAAATTAAGAATAGAGTATAAAGTACTAATGTTAATAACTGTGCATCACTTTTGGCACTCAAGAAAGAAAATAAAAACGTTTTTACATACTTTTTTAAAGCAATTTCAGTAAGAAAAATGTTAACTGAATTCAAAAGTTAACTGTATATTATTTTAACGTTAAGAGTACAATATTAAATACTATGTTTAATAACTATAGTGACTTTAAGCACTCAAGAATGAAAATAAACATGTTTGTACATACATTTTTAAAACAATTTGAGAAACAAAATAAGTTAACCGAATTCAAAACTTAATTATACATTACCTTAAGATTAAGAATGGACTATAAAATACTGAGGTTAATAATAATGCATTACAGAAGAATGAAAACAAAAATGTTTTTAACTTCCTATATTGTATTTACATGTTGTTATTTCTCATTAACATGCTTTTTGATAACGCACGATATGGGCTAGGGGTGCGCACGAGAAATGATTTGAGACTGTCACCTCTCGCAAAGATGTCGCGAAAGTTGTCTCCTCTCGAAATCTGTATCTGTTTCTATTGGAAGAGCTATGTCTCGTCTCGAATTTCGTAACAAAAATTCTGTCTAGTCTCGTGCCGTGCGCAACCCTAATCAGGCCATAGACAAAAACTTCATTTCGGAGGGGTTTCGATAGGGCTTTGTGATATCCAAATTTTGAAATAGATAATCGATATTGAAATACTATTGAAACTTGTTCGAAATATCAAAAAATACTGCAATATCAAAATATAAGCAATATCAAAAATCGAAAATATAGAAATTGATAAAGATCAAAAACATCGATATATCGGTCAAAAATTTCGATATCGATAGTTTGATATTTGAAAATATTAATCGTTCGATCGAAATATCGCACATCCCTTGGCTCCAACTGTTACCACCTTAAAAAAGAATGTGAAAATTGCTAACTACCTATAACACGCAGGGTTCGATTCTCGTTTGTCCCTGTTCGGGAGGCCATTCTTATAACACGATTGGATCGCGTTGGGTTCGGTTCCAGTTCGGGGCAGCCGCTCTTATGCCCTGTAGGGTCTACTTCTTGTTCGAGCTAACCACTTTTGTGACTGGCTGAGTTTGATGCTTACCTGATCCCATTTGGGATAACCAATTTTTATAACTCCGCTGGAAACAACTCCTGTTCAATACGGCTTACCTGTAGTGGATATTAGTAATTGGCATGAAGAAGGCATTCGCAATACAAATGATAATACTACAATAGAGAGTGCGCAAACCTCCAAGTTGGATCTCGAACCAAAATACTATTTCATTGAGGTTGCGACTGCGAGTGCCCACCATCCTTGCCACGCCTGCTGGTATCAGCGGAATAAGTCCAAGTCATTAGACATATCATCCAGTCACTCTGTAGTGATTGTGCAGAAATACAGTAAAGGTAATTGCACATAAAGAAATAGATAGTGTGTAAATTTTATTCGCTTAACACAGGTTTATAATACTTACGTTTACAACATTACAACATTTTGTTAGTGATTTATTTAACATGTACCAACACACCATAAGCCCAAAACTTTATTAATGTGTAATTTATGCGAAGAAATCATTATATATTTTTATTTTATTCTTTCTTTCTTTAAGGAAGATGACGCACTACGAATGCCGGCTAAATTTTATATTACGCGATGCACTAGTATTAAACACACGCTATTTTTGTATCACTCTTAACTACACTATAAGTTGATGAATTTGGGGGGGGGGGATCATGTAGCTATTCTTCAAAAAAAAGGATTCCACAGTGCTTCTTGTTGCTCGTCGAACAATTATTATTTAGATTCCGTCTTAGTTATTACTCTTCAGTTGTGAGTGCGATTTGCCCTTTTTACCTGAGTTAGTTCCTTGTTCATGCTTCGTTGATTTCATACATTCACATATTATACGCTATTTTTAGCACACAAACGTTGATTTTGTGTCAATTTTATGTTTACCATACGTGTAGGTTTAACTTGTTTTTCCCATAGTTGAATTTACAAAAATCGTGATCGATTGCGAAGAAAAACTTAGATATTATTCACAGCCGCCACAACAATAGAACAATCTAGGCCACCATAGCTGCTTAGCACCTTTCGCGGCTTTTTTGCCTCAGCGTCAATATCTTTACGCTGAGCACACCAGAAAAGATTTTATAAATATTCATAATAAATATCCTTCATCAGAAATACAAATATCAAAGGCCGTCAAATAAGTTTGCAATTAATACAAAACAATTAAAGTGTTAAAAACAGTGAAGGTATTTTACGATGGCATGTGAATTCAAGGAACTATACTTTCGATTGTCATAACCACTTTACACCTCCTTTATTCGGTGGACAGGAAGCACGAGTCATCACTCACAGGATTGCCAACTCACACAAAGATAAAACCAAAACACAGTTTGTGTCGACGAACAGTACATGAAGCCTCATTCCAATTCAGCTAACAGCAACTGGGAAATTTAAAATGGAATGGGAGTGAGGGGGGCTACACACTCACAAATGGCGTGCGATATGGACGATGATCTTCTTTGAAGATTATCAGAACCCTGGGATCTTGGGTTTCCTCTTCTTAAATTTATTTTTCCGGTTATTATTCCTCTTGTTTCTTCCATTATTAACATTTGATTCATTATGATTCAATAACACTTTCCACAAACGTAGATGGGCTTTTATTTTATGGGCTATTTATTTTAAATGGGCTTTCTTTCCTTTTTTTTTGTGTGTGTATATATGCGAAAATATAAAATTACATTTATTTTTATAAGACAAGATTTCAATATAAGTTGAATAATATTGATTATCTATTATATTTCATTTTATATTATATATTATTCATATTCTATTTACTAACATCAAACTAATATATTTCTTACACCATTACTTAAATTATAAGATTTCAATCTTTTTTTTTTTTTTTTTTTTTTGTAAGTATCTGACTCGTATTACTACATCTCACACTAAATATTCTTATCATACTAAACACATAAAATTTTCAATATTTTGAGACAAATAACACATGAAATGCAAAAATAACCTTTTCATCAATATATGCTTCCTTATAACTAATTCTCAAAATAACTCCTAATAATGTAATATTTCCATTCTTCAAACCTTTAAAATACAACATTTAAACAGCACTATTAATTAGTTAGTTAACTTCAAACACAATGCAATAATACAGTAACACGGATATATGAAATGAAATCTTTCATTCATAAACAAATTTTTAAAACATATTACATATTAAAAACTTTATTTCACACAATATTAAGTAATATACGTTTTAGTCGAGATTTAATAAAATTTATCGGCGCCTTAAAGATTCACAGCTAAATTTTTACAACATAATAATTCAGTTATGACTCTCTCTGATCACTCGACAGGATCTGCCTGGCTAAATTTCGAAGAAACCTACCCACAATGAATTATTTATTTTACCACCCCGAGATGAGGCCGAATTAAAGAATACAAGGTTAAAAACTTAAAATAATAAAGAATGAGATTTACCAAAATAGCTTACTCCGAGCGTTAAAAACATGTTACATTACCCAATACACATAAAAGGGGGGGGGGACCTCATCTCCATGACTTGGCATATTTCTTTACTGGTTTTTCCATTACTTTGGAAAAGAAATATCAACGGCCATCTGGAAGTCGCATAGCGGGTCACAGATGCCTGCATAAATCATATGAAACAAAATTTTTTTTTTTTTTTTTTTTTTTTTTTTACATTCCTTGTACTTGCTCATTTAGTGCCACATAAGGATTTTGTAGATTAACTAACGCAAATTCTAATACATCAGATGAGCATAAATTTTTACAGTACAGAAAATTCAAATACTTATCAATATCTAGCAATTTCTCTAAAATTTTATGTATTCGTTGGTTATTACTTCTCGATTGAACACTTTGAGACAAACATACTGGTGTTGTAGTTAATGCATTGCAAAGAACGGTTTCAACACTACTCTCTAGATCTGAATTTTTTTAAAATTCGCTTGAAATTACATCATGATATTTCTCAGAACTATGTTTTACTGCTAAATCTAACCAGATTTTACGAGTTTGTTTCGTAGGTTTCCACACCTTAAGTCTATCCACTGAATGTGAACCAATAGATTTACCAGTTAAAGGATCTAACAATTTACCAATTTTTTCAATTTCTAATTTCTTTACATTTTAAAAACAAAATATTTAATTTTGCATTCATCTTTTTTTTTTTTTTGTAATATTCAAGAATCTTAAACATTGCTACGGTCAAATTTTCAAAATGTACACCATCCAGTTTTCTCACAAACATATTTTTATCCAATTCCTACTCTTGGTTTTAGAAGTACAACAAGAATTTTGAATTTTATTCCAAAACGTTTAATAAACGCGTTTTCGTAATCGCCTGTGTGGTTTCTACGACAAATATTTACTTTAATAATCACTGATTTTCCAGACGCGTGTAATTTTTCACTGTCGGTAGCAACAACAAATCGTATATTGACAGAAATTTTGACTTTCGACTTACCACATTGCTTCCCTAACATGCAATTTCCACATATTTCGTAATTATGTTTACTGCACTTATTTTCTTTCAAAATTTTGTTACGGGAAATTCTCTGCCCAATTTTGTATGACACATCGAATTTGCTTTTATGATCAACCTGGTTTTTCATTTTCCCTGTGTGCTTACGCCTCTGTGCCATTACTGAATGCTCGTGCCACCTAGCACAAGTTCGTCTAACTAACCTAACTTTTGTCCTTTTCTCACATTTGTTTTGAATTTTTGACGCTTGGCTACAACACGGTTTTTTCACCTGATTTCTACATTTTTCACGGACACCATCATGATTTTTAACAACTAACTTCTGCATATATTTTCCTTTCGCATTGACTTTTAGCTTTTTGAACAACTTACAAGATTTACTAGATTTCAACTTTTCATTTCGCTTTTCACTTACATTTTCTGATTGTGCTTTCTCTGAAGTGACTACATTGCTTTTTTCATTAATATTAGCTACCATGGAGTTACCTTTGCGCTGACATTGGGTTTTCTTAAAATTCCTACGGACAAATTTTGACATTCTTTCAAAAGATCGCAATATTTTGTGCATGACTTTTATTTTTCGTTTTAATTTACACAACTTTCGTTTCTTATCGGACGTGTGCTTACTACGCTGTGACCAATATTTATACTTTCTGACGGATTTACTCAAAATGTACTGCAACTTACTAAAATTATTTCGACAACTTTCAACTTGTTTGTGCCATGATATTCCACTAACATTATTCTCATTGATGTTACTAGTGCCTGAACTGATTTCATCATTCATTACACATATTTGGGTGCATAGAAAACAATAAAACCTTATGCGCTTGAAATTTACAACATACGTATTTATCACCACCAAGTGAGAACTGTTACCACTGTTTTCCTTTTTGTCAATCTGAACCCTAACTATGTTCACGAAGTACGAACATATGACATTACTTGGAATACATGCTAACTTATATGTTTGTAACGTGCTTTGGACGCATCCTAGCTCCATTAAATTCAACATATGACTAATGAGTAAAGAGCGCATTCTCTTGCCTCCATTCATTAATATTACTACATTAGTACAATTACACGTACAAAACCTATCAGTGCACTTTCCTCCGTAACATGACAAATATTTTATGTTCAACACATCTACCTGTTGTTTAAACTTCGAACGAACATTAGGCCTATTGGACGTAACAGTTTGGCTAACTAAACCTTTACATTTGTATGATACTGGCTGACTACTTTTTTCTTTAACGTTGCAAGCGCTAACAGCAGCTGACTTATTTACAACCTTTGGGCACTCTTGTTCTACATCTGCACAACTAGCCTTTTCTATTTTAGCTTCAATTGATTCAATTTTTTCAAGTGCTTGGACCCCCTTTTCTTTACTTTTACCCCAAATTTCTTTCGTTACAACTTCTATTTGTGCCTGGAGTTTATCGTTAATCTGCTGTTTTGTTACCTCTGAGATTTCTAACATCTTGTTTTCTAAGGAATCATTGATCTCAACAATTTTACTTTCTAAAGACTCACGTACACTATTAGTTTGCTCGCTAACCCTTTCAATTTTGTGTTCTCTAAAGATTCGTTGATTTTTTCAATTTTGCTTTCTAAAGACTCATTAACTTTCTCAATTTTGTTTTCTAAAGATTCACGTAAATTTTGCATTTCAGTTTTGTTTGCTTTAAGTGCGTCCAGCACTAACTGAACATTACTTTCATCCATTTTTCACGATTGCAGAAAATTTCTAAGTACGAGTCAGATACTTTATACCTTTACGTTTCTACACATAAATCACTACTTTTTACATGTACGGTGAAGGAGTTCTGTCCCTGTTCGGGCGCCATTCTTATAACACGCAGGGTTCGATTCTCGTTTGTCCCTGTTCGGGAGGCCATTCTTATAACACGATTGGATCGCGTTGGGTTCGGTTCCAGTTCGGGGCAGCCGCTCTTATGCCCTGTAGGGTCTACTTCTTGTTCGAGCTAACCACTTTTGTGACTGGCTGAGTTTGATGCTTACCTGATCCCATTTGGGATAACCAATTTTTATAACTCCGCTGGAAACAACTCCTGTTCAATACGGCTTACCTGTAGTGGATATTAGTAATTGGCATGAAGAAGGCATTCGCAATACAAATGATAATACTACAATAGAGAGTGCGCAAACCTCCAAGTTGGATCTCGAACCAAAATACTATTTCATTGAGGTTGCGACTGCGAGTGCCCACCATCCTTGCCACGCCTGCTGGTATCAGCGGAATAAGTCCAAGTCATTAGACATATCATCCAGTCACTCTGTAGTGATTGTGCAGAAATACAGTAAAGGTAATTGCACATAAAGAAATAGATAGTGTGTAAATTTTATTCGCTTAACACAGGTTTATAATACTTACGTTTACAACATTACAACATTTTGTTAGTGATTTATTTAACATGTACCAACACACCATAAGCCCAAAACTTTATTAATGTGTAATTTATGCGAAGAAATCATTATATATTTTTATTTTATTCTTTCTTTCTTTAAGGAAGATGACGCACTACGAATGCCGGCTAAATTTTATATTACGCGATGCACTAGTATTAAACACACGCTATTTTTGTATCACTCTTAACTACACTATAAGTTGATGAATTTGGGGGGGGGGGATCATGTAGCTATTCTTCAAAAAAAAGGATTCCACAGTGCTTCTTGTTGCTCGTCGAACAATTATTATTTAGATTCCGTCTTAGTTATTACTCTTCAGTTGTGAGTGCGATTTGCCCTTTTTACCTGAGTTAGTTCCTTGTTCATGCTTCGTTGATTTCATACATTCACATATTATACGCTATTTTTAGCACACAAACGTTGATTTTGTGTCAATTTTATGTTTACCATACGTGTAGGTTTAACTTGTTTTTCCCATAGTTGAATTTACAAAAATCGTGATCGATTGCGAAGAAAAACTTAGATATTATTCACAGCCGCCACAACAATAGAACAATCTAGGCCACCATAGCTGCTTAGCACCTTTCGCGGCTTTTTTGCCTCAGCGTCAATATCTTTACGCTGAGCACACCAGAAAAGATTTTATAAATATTCATAATAAATATCCTTCATCAGAAATACAAATATCAAAGGCCGTCAAATAAGTTTGCAATTAATACAAAACAATTAAAGTGTTAAAAACAGTGAAGGTATTTTACGATGGCATGTGAATTCAAGGAACTATACTTTCGATTGTCATAACCACTTTACACCTCCTTTATTCGGTGGACAGGAAGCACGAGTCATCACTCACAGGATTGCCAACTCACACAAAGATAAAACCAAAACACAGTTTGTGTCGACGAACAGTACATGAAGCCTCATTCCAATTCAGCTAACAGCAACTGGGAAATTTAAAATGGAATGGGAGTGAGGGGGGCTACACACTCACATACCTAGGTAATCTGTAAGTACCTTAAGACGGGGTTACTTTGCACTTCAGGGTTAATTTCGCACAAAATACGAAAAAAGTTACACAGTCTTCCGTCGGTAAACCCATGAACTGTAAAGAGAAAGTTTTAACTACCACCGTAAGATAGAACATCTAACTGGATTTTGGCTATAATGTTGGCGGTTAACATCAGTTCTAATCACCTGAAGGGTTTGTTGTTGTAGAGGTATGGAAAGCACTCACTGTAAATGCAGACAAAATTTGGAAGATATCACCTACAAGAATTTCCGTCAAAGTTAAGTCGGTTTCGTAGAATTCTACTGTGTATGATGGGACTTCCAAGCAATAGTTGAAACTGAAGGGTGAAACATTGTAAAGTCATAGAAAAAATAACACTGGGAGAAGGCTGTTTTGAGCCTCAAATCGTGGTTACTTTGCAACCGGGTCAACGTAACCCCTTAAATGGGAAATTCTTACTACTGGCACCTCCTCCCGTCTAACTTTAGGAAAATTTCCTCTTTAGGTAGATGTCGAAATGGATTTCTTGTTGGAAAATAAATTACGAACAGCGGCGGATTCAGAAGAATAGTTTGAGAGGGACTTCACACAGAAATACTTCGTTTATTTAGAAATCACTAGACTTTTTGAAGGGCTTGACGGGCATACGCATAGGAATGACTAAATTAGATTTTTTAAAAAAGAAATCCTGCAATTTGGGTGGGCTTCAGCCTGAAAGCCCCAAATCCCGTAAATCTTCCACTGATTACGGTTGAGATGATATTCTTGGATATAAAGAGCAACCAAGGCAAATCAGTTCACGGAGATTTTTTCTGTTTTTCAGTTGCCATTTTTGTGGGTCATGCTAAACTATCAGAATGTGGCTCCTATTTCGGTACCAGAAAATACATAATTTTCTTTACAAATATCGATAATTCATACTAAGTACTGATACCGGTACCATAATTCCAACATCAATATTTGTAGACTGCATGCAGTTTTGTGTAAAAAGTGAAATGTATAAATACAGGAAAGAAAACATTGCAGACAAACATTATGTTAGTATGTTGAACATACCTTTTTGTATGTGGTGCAAAATATCTTCATCTATGGGGTTACTTTGCACCAAAGTTTATAAGAAATGAAATCTTTGAGTTTTACGTTCCACGATTTTGCCGGGTATGCTAAAGGAGACGGTGATGATGAGTAATGAATGAAATGGTGGAATGAAGAAAGTGGGAGGAAACGGGACAACCCCGAGAACACACGGTGTTTGTCCACCACAAAGTTCACTTGACGGGGACTGGGATCGAACCCGGGACCCCAAGCACCAGAGGTGAACGCTCTACCACTGAGCCACCGCGGCCCCTCATATAGAGTACAAGTAACAATATGTTGTAAAAAAAATGGCCCGTCTGGAGGTCATGTAAGCTAAACACCAATACAATTGTTACAGATTTATTTACTAGCACTGTTTAATTATCTACGGTGCTGAACATCGCAACACCAATATCATTATGTCACATCCTTTCAAAACTATGCTAACTGCAAAGTAGACCTGCTTTGCTTCGTAATGTCCAAATAGTTTATTACTGTGCTCGAATGCAGGCAAGTATTTGGTCTAGGAATTAATTCGTGCGGTTGGTACGCACACATTGAAGCTGTAGTACAAACACAAAATACATAAATACCTTAAGAAAAATATTGTCCATCGCTAGCCACCACTTTCGCCCATCTGTCAGGCAATGTACGGATTCCGTGGCGAAAGAAGTCCTCATCCTTGGAAGCGATCCAGTCAGAGACCCATGTTTCGATATCTTCTGAAGAAGTAAACCGCTGTCCAATCAAATCGTTGTTCATGCAATCGAACAAGTAGTAGTCCGAAGGAGCAACGTCTGGTGAATACGGCGGGTGGGGTAAAACTTCCCATCCGACATTTTCTAAATAGGTTTTGACCGGTTTTGCGACATGTGGGCGAGCGTTATCATGTTGAACAATAAGTTTATCATGTCTGTTCTCCCATTCTGGTCGTGTTCTGGCCAGAGCTTGCTTCAAACGCATTAATTGTCGTCGATAACGTTCTCCATTCATAGTTTCACCCGGTTGCAGCAGCTCATAGTACACCACACCTTTCATATCCCACCATATGCACAGCATAACCTTTGCACAGTGAATATCTCGTTTTGGTTGTGATGGACCTGGTTCACCTGGTTTCACCCAGGCCTTTTTTCGTTTAGGGTTCTCGTAATGGATCCACTTCTCATCACCCGTAATAATTCGATGCAGAAACCCCTTTCTGCTCTGTCGTTGAAGCAGCAATTCGCAAATGGTTTTTCGTCTTTCAACGTCTCTGTCTTTCAATTCATGTGGAACCCAATGTGACATCTTTTGAATCATTCCCATGGCTTTCAAGCGTTTAGAGACTGTTGTTTGATCAACGCCTAATGCTGCTGCAAGTTGTTCCTGCGTTTGACACGAATCCTGCTCGAGCAATGCTGTCAATTCTTCGTCTTGAAATTTTTTTGGCTGTCCAGCTCGCTCTTGGTCTGCCAAGACGAAATCACCACTTCTAAACCGTGCAAACCACTTCTGACATGTTCGCTCAGCTAGGACATGGTCACCATACACTTCCATCAAAATACGATGACTTTCAGTCGCACTTTTCTGCATGTTAAAGTAATGCAGCAGGACACCCCGCAAAAACACTTTATCAGGCACAAATTGCGCCTTAACTACAAACTGGTGTTGTTGACGCTTTAATCCACTGCCCTATACTACGAACGATACGCGATGACAGGGGTTTGCAACACATGTGTGGATACACGGAACTGTGGGACGCTCCGTTCGTTGCGCCATCTCTTGTCCACCCGCACGAATTAATTCCTAGACCAAATAGCATACAAATTTATGATGTTGAAGGCGTTATTTTTCACAGCTATGAAGAAAAGACATGAAAACGAAAAATAAAAATAAATCTTTGTTTTACGTCCTACGGTTATGCTGTGTATGCTGACAGTCACAAATGAGTATTGAAAATTGATGATCTTGGAATACGATTTGGTGGAATAATGAGGGGGAGAAATAGACATTGATTAAATATAAAATTGAAAAGAAATAAGGGCCTGACGCTCAAATATTTATCTATCTGGCAGCCATCTTGATCCCTCTAAAATATCATGAAGTACTTGATTGATTCTAAACCCAATAATAGTAATAGTAATTATAACAATAAACACAGAATATACCTAGATATAATTTACGCACCTTGAAGTCTAGAAATTAATAATTGCAATCCTCAGCATTCCAATAGAACTTTGGTTTCTCCAAATGAAGATTCGGACATCGGTTTTCTTCTCAAGCAATAATGGGGTACAATAATCAGTTGCAGTCCAAAGCCAAGTCACTAAGCATGAATATAAAAGATTTTGTGTTAAATATTTCAATGTAAATTTCATGAAATACAATTCATTAGTTAGTTACATACAAACTCTTACGCATGTAAGTCAGAATCTACTTGTAATAACTTGTAAATTTAAACAAAATTATACTACAGTTATAGGGACATCAAACATATATTCCATAAGATATATAGGGTGTCTCAAAAGTTCCCTGACATAAAGTAACTCGGTTATTATCAGAGTTACAACAAAATGTAATTGGGAAACCGTCTCCAAATATGATGTTTCCAATGTAAGTTGAAGGAATTTTCGAAATCGGATGAGTCGTTTGGCTGTACACTCTTTATGCGTCCAATGTTAAATGAAAATGCAACGTTGCCATTTACCTGGACCCACAATATAAGTGAATGAAGTTACTGTCTTTTACGTTAACATGTCGATGGCCCATTTCAAACAGTAACTTCATTCACATATGTTGTGGGTCCAGGTAAATGGTAACATTGCATTTTCATTCCACATTGGGCGCATAAAGAGTACAGCCCAAACGGCTCCTCCGATTTAAAAAGTGTTCACTTTAGATTGAAAACAACATATTTAGAAATGGTTTTTCCTCTTACATTTTGTTGTAACTCTGATAACAGAGTTACTCTGTGTCAGGGGACTTTCGAAACACCCTGTATACATCATACGAAGTTCCTTTCTAAATTCTACACGGGTGTAGTTTAATTGAATGTGAGATGGATGATACATTAGGCCGTTTGGGAATACTCACACAGATGGCCGCCATTTTGGATTAAATTTGTTTGTTATAAATTGGTGGGTAATGTGATATATATATATATATATATATATATATATATATATATATATATATATATATATATATATATATATATATATGGCCACGGGCTAGAATTTTCTCAGTATGTCAAATATGCAATCAGATTCCATGGAGCTTAATTTGGTGAAATGTTATTGCCAATTGAACGTTGTATTTACCTCTTTCTTCTAGATGTAGAACCATACTGTTAGAACGTGAGGAATGTATCGAAATATTCAAACTGTGGGGCGGGAGGAGTGCCTGTGCAGTGGTTACCGATTGCAAACAGAATCATCCACAATGTGACTGTGTTACATGTTGCAGTGTCACAGTAATTAACTAAATTTGAGAAGACGGGCACATTCGTGGACATACGTCGTAGCGGACGATCGTAGACAGCTACAGATGAAGCAACGCCTACGGCAGTGCTGACTTCCTTCTCGATGTGGCCCCAAAGGAGCACACGTCATTTATTAATGCAATGTGGGTTGAGTTATAGGGTCTGCGCGTGTATAAGTGCATCCGTACAAGGTGCAAATGAAGCAACATCTCCACGAGAACGATCTTGGTCGCCAAGTGCAGTTTTGTGACCGAGTTATCGAGTAATTATGGTTAAACTCTAACATTTTTATGCAAATATTCTTTTCAGATGAAGCTGACCTCTACGTAAATGGGAAGGTTAATAGGCAGAACATGCACAATTGGTCACCTGATAACCCCGCGTGCAAGACCCCTCCAACATGACCAGCGCAAAGAAAATTAATTATGGTGTTGGCAGATGAAATGAAATGAAATGCAATTTTTGAGTTTTACGTCCCACGGTTATGCCGGTTAGGCTAAAGGAGACGGTGAAGATGAGAGATGAATGAAATGGTGGAATGAAGAAAGTGGGAGGAAACGGGAGAACCCCGAGAAAACCCACGCACACAGTGTTTGTCCACCACAAAGTTCACTTGGCGGGAGCAGGGTTTGAACGGTGTTGGCAGATAAATGAGGAATACGTCTAATCAGTCACTTTTTCATTCCATAAAATTAACTGCGGAATAATACCTCACGCTCGTACAGGGATAGATATTGCGAGCTGCGATGCCCGAGGATGGTACATTCTCGCAGTTTTTTCAACACCATGGCGCTTTCTTCATTATGGATTCGTGGTGCGTCACTACTTGAACAATTCCCTAAAACATGGGTTGATCGACGAGAGGCAGTTGAATGGCTGCCCGATCACCGGACCTAACGCTGTTCAATTTCGAGCTTTGTGGACATGTTAAGCCTATGGTTTGTGCAGTAAATATTCATAATTTTTATCATCTAGAACAAAGTATCGCCATCGTCTGTGCACGAATTTGACCCTATATCCTACTTTGTGTCCACATTAATTGGAAGAAGCTTCTGCAAATGTTTATTGCTCAGTAGGAGCATGTGGAACATATACTATAACCAGGGGTAAAAGTGGACCTGAAAAAGTGGGGGGACGGTAGGTAGCGGCATCACTCCACGCCGTTCCTCCTGCCTATCTTTGCCCATTGTACCATTTTAGGGTCTGGGAGACGCCGTACATGTTTTTCGAGGTGAGGAACTGTGTCCCCCGCGTTCCCCCTCGCTTTTACCCCTGACTATAACAGGGAAATGTGTTCGAAGTGGGAACAATCAGAGGCGGTGCGTTTTATTACGATTTTGACTCGACATATCGGCTATCTAAATGTTCAAATGCAGTGAAGTGTGAAGCCTACAAGATTGCATTTCTATTTACATAATGTCTGAAAACCACTGGAAAGCCTCTTTAGTTACGGAGAAAAAATGGAGAGACTGATCCATCCATCGTGAACAACTTTCTGAAAAAAAATAAAATAAATAAATAAAAATAGCCCCTTTTATTATACACGAAAGTGCTCAAAAACCGACTTTTAATATTAACAATTTCCAGCGGGAAAACTCCTGGACCACACACTCGAATGAGGGGTATTTCAAACTCCCGTAAGATTCGCCCCCACTGCAATCCCCTAAATCCGCCCACGCTCAAACCACGACGCTTATAAGACTTCAGACAAGACGACACATACCAACATACGAAAGAAACAATTCAATATGGCACATCAAAATATAAACTAATGAACTACTTTGAAAACACCTCATTTTACAAACAAAAGGTAGAAAAAGGTAAAAAAATGTCAGTATTGTCAACTTAGAAGTTACTTCTACATGAGAAATAAAATCTTTGTCAATATATAAAAATGGATTTATTAAAGGTATTTAGCATTTATTCTTCCCTGAAGGTATATCTTGATCACTAAAAAACCAGAAACGGTATGTCTCTATCACTAAAAAAAAAAAAAAAAAAAAAAAAGAAGGGTATGACATACCACTACATATAGTCTCACTTGGTTCACTGCCAATAACATTTCACCAGAATAAGTTAAATGATATCTGATTGCACATTTGACATCCTCAGAACATTTTAGTGCATGGCCATGTATCACACTATCCACTTATCATCCGTATTACAATTTCGAATCTAAGATGGCGACCGTCCGCGTGATGTAATCCGAAAGTATCTCTCTGGGCCTAATGTATATCTCTTATCTCGCATTCAATGAAACTACATCCCTGTAGTTTTCAGAAAGGATGACAAGGGACTTCAGATGCATCCTGTATATAATAGTTGTATCAATAATGAAGTTGGAAGTATGTGATCTAGATCGTTGTTTCCAATTTAACCTAATGTCTTGCTGAAAAGGGAATATTTGTTGAAATTTGAGTTTTACGTGCGACGGGTATACCGGCTAGGCTAAAGAAGACGCTGATGATGATATAATGAATGAAATGGTGGAATGAAGAAAGTGGGAGGAAACGGGAGAACCCCGAGAAAACCCACTCACACGGTGTTTGTCCACCACAAAGTTTACTTGGCGCGAGCTGGGATCAAATCAAAGACCCCAAACACCAGAGGTGAACGCTCTACCACTGAGCCATCGAGGCCCGACAGGAATATTTGTTGAAGTCTACTGTCTTCTTCACTACCAAGGTTACACAAAAATGAGCCTATGGTTTGATGGAATTCGAACCAACATTATATGTATACTCTCTCAGCGAGAATCAAAGCTGGCACCAAGTTTACATATGCGCGCGCATTGTATGTTACTTATATAGCTCACAGAGCTATGGGCGAGCAAGCAAGGCACGTGCCCCGGGCGCGTGGTTGGAGGGGCTACTAAAAGAGAGGTTATATATTAGTACTTTTCCGTTTTGGTGTTTAATACTCTTCATCAGAGTGCGAAATCATGAAATCAAAGTGGGGGAGACTGAAGGACTGAAGAGAGCGAGAGAGAGGAAAAAACAAAAAAAAAAAGCTGTGCCGTTTTACACTTCAAAGAATTGTAGTGAAATGAGAAGGTCAGAATTCAAGATGACATTCGGATGCTTGGCACGAAGAAAAACATTGCAAGCAATTAAAAAAAAAAAAAAAAAAAAAAACTTAAATAATGTGATATATTTTGTAGGCTTTGGATATGTATGTTTTAGTTGGCATCAACAATTATTGGTGTGTTTTGTCACAATTGACAGTTTAGCGAGAGACTAGGCTAACTGACAATTTTAACTTTCTGAAAGAAAAGGAAACAAATGAAAACAGCACGTTACAAAGGATACGTCTGATATTCATAGTTTGGCTTAGTATACAACAGGGGTGGATCCAGGATGAACTACTGGGGGGCGGTGGGTTGTAATGCCACTACTTACAAGCTATCGCTACTTTTAAGAGATTCAACTCTGGGTGGATTTTATTTTATATTAAAATACACAAAGTTTCCTCTTCTTGGGGGCGATAGACCCTCCCTGGATCCGCCCCTAACTCAGGACAAGCTACACCGACAAGTGGTTGAGGCAAAGGTCAATTAATGACATTGGTATGCTGTTCCGTCAAAATCTCAATCTTGACCTGGATGTAGGTTAGCCTGGTCCTCACTGAATCCCTCAATTGAATGTTTAATATGTAAATTAGTCACTCCTACATCACAAACATTTAATATAACTACCTTATTCTACGTTTTTAAATGCATTTCTACAACTGATTGTAACTTTAAAGGTTCTCGTGAAGATTAGCTGGCGGAGGTTACCTAACATAGCCATGAGTTATCAAATTAACAGTTGTGCATCGTGGGTGATGATACATGATCCTGAGGTTAGATGTTAAATTGGACTCGAGAGCGGAACAAGGGCTGATGTTATTCGTGTCTCAGACAGGGCATGGAATGGAACGAATATGAAAATAAGGTTCCTGTAATAGTTTTCCAAGTGTTAAGATTTTCGAAACACTTGGCAATATATTTTTTTTATCAAGACTTGACATTTTTCAAAAAAAGAAACCAAGACTTGGCAATTTCAAGTTTCATCCCCCTCCCAATCTTGTAATGCTCGCTACGCCGCTGTAAGCAATACATATTTTCGACAATATTCGTTGTTCATCCGTTTCCGCTGGGTTACAACGTGGTAAGCTGCATATGGGACTTTTAATAGTGTCATTATAATGAGAAAGAATTGCAAATTATGTTGATGTTCCTAAAAGAGGGAAATTGAAAGAGAAATTAAATTAAAAATAAATAAGGGAGAGAAAAGTAATTACTTGAAAATAAAAATAAAGTCTTTGAGTTTAATGTCCCACGATTATGCTGTTAGGCTAAGGGAGACGGTGATAAAAGTAAGTTAATGGTTATGGAATATTTGGTGGAATGAGAAAGTGGGAGGAAACCAAGTCCCCGAGGAAACCAAGTCCCCGAGAAAACCTACAAGCACGTATATGAAAATGAAGTAAAACATACACTGGACTGTGCTTTCTTTGTCTAGCAGAGTCATAGTTTGGAATCGAAAATGTGTTTTGAATCCTTGTATTTAGAGATTGAGAGTGTAAGTAACGAAATCAGTTAATACATCCATTAAGATTTCGGAAAGCGAAATCTAAATTTAGGTAAGCTAGCTCCATGTGCTAACTGCTTGCATCCGCTTCGTACATTGTTCGAAGGGTCACGAAACAAATCACCTCATTTAGTCTACACATACCTAGCTAGTACTAGTGTTAATTACCTGCTTCGTTTGGGTTCGATCATTCTAAACTATTTTACTGGTAGCATATATTCGTTCGTTTAGCCAGGATTTCGTAATGGAAGGGGGTGCGTGACTTGAAATACTGTGGTTACAACACCAGGGGATCGATCAATCTAAACTATTTTACTGACAACATATCCATATTGATTTGTTAGGACAATAAAATGAGGATATGTTAGTAAGTATTTTAATTAAAGAATTATGAAGAAATCTTGCGTAAAAGAATAGAAAAGAGTATTAACAAAGACATAGTCTTCCGAGGTCATTCGAACTCGGTTCTTCTCGTCTTCTTTCTTTCTATTTCTCTTATCTTAGTTTAATGCCGTCAAGGATAGCAACGAGATCTCTTTCGGGAGTAAAGACATCCTATAAAATGGATTAGTGTTGCCGCGAAAAACAAAATGGTTCATATTATTGGTAATTCTGGGCATTGCTTCAGTTCTAACTGACAGGCTATCTGAAAGAACCGGTTTATCGATCGTCATTTTAGTCCATAGGGTTACCGGCGCAAATCCCGGGGGGATGAGGACATGTCCCCTCCAATCTTAGAACTGGGGGGTGACTTTCCCCTCAATAATCCGATTTGAAATGCGTTTTTGGGGGAGAAATGTGATGATTTGTGTCCGATTGCCACAAAGGAAAGTAAGATGAAATGATGTCCCCACCCCAGAATAAGTCTTCAATCTGCCCGCCTCACAATTTTGAAGACAACTCTGCTCCCCTGATCCTCCGCAGCATTGTTTTTCTACTTCATAAATATTTTGAACATCTTTTTAAAAATTATGAGAACTGTCTTACGCGTCCCTCTCAATGTTGAAGACAGATTTGCGCCGCTGCATAGGGTTAACATGGAGCTAGATGGAATTCGGAATGTTCCGTTACAATAATATCCAATTTCAACTTGATCCCCCCCCCCCCGTTTCCTCCACGCAAAGCTCCTCGTAAGAAAGAGTAACCAAACGCTTCTTGTAGCTTTATATTTTTGAGGCTGATTCATCTGTTTCATCTTTCCTTAATATTTTTCATTTCTGGATCCAAAGGGGGGGGGTCTGGACCCACCCCTCGGCTACGTGCCTGCTTCCCGTAAAAAGCTTCATTCGAACCCTGAATCAAACAACTCTATCTGTAAAGCAGTGCTGAGTTGATTTTAATATCCTTTTCTGCAACGAAGCTGTATGAGACGTGGATTTACTGATTAACATGGACTCCGAACCACTCCCGCCGGGAATCGAACGCGGTCTCCCACACCAAAAGCGCGTACGCTAACCACTTAGCCATGAAGGAGCTCATCTCTAAAGTAGTGTAAGCAACAACAACAACAAAAAAAACACACACACACATATATATATATACATACATACATACATACATACATACATACATACATACATACATACATATACTAGAAGTTTGCGCAATTGGGGATCAAAACATTCTCAATGAAGTATGAGAAATAGTAAACATCAATCAAAGTGGGCTTCTGCTTATTCTTTACTTCGTTAATTCTAGAAATAGTGAAACAATACTATGAAGTCACAGTACTTAAACATAATCGAAAGAATAAGACAAGGAAACAGAGTAATTTCCGACTGATTAAACTAGTCATATATACTATACCTAACTGTTACATTGTATTTCTTACCATATTACGAAAGCGATATAACTTTTTTACCAGCGATAGAAGCTGGACGCAATCCAATACTGCAATTTAGACGCTGTAACGAAAGCTGCAACTCAAACGCCTGACACTCCTAACTCTTCAAGCTGTGTAGTAGCTGTTTCAAGCGGTCTGCAACTTATGACCTTGAAACTAAGTGCTAGTAACCAAATTAATGCCAAGGTACGATACAAACACCCCAACTTGCCACAATGACGTCAACACAAGGAAAAAAAAGAAAAACATCTAATTTTTGGTTCCAAAATTATGAAACAATAATAATAATGTTTTAATTCTCAGTAACTCAAACATTAGTTAACTAGAGAACATAACAAGCAAAACAAAACAAAACAAAAAGAACTGACTGCTGTTTTTAAATTTCAGTGAGGTTGTAAAATATGTTTTGTTTTATTGTTAAAAAATAAAAAGAAAAAGAAAAAGAAACAAAGAAATGAAATAAATTTTGTTGCAAATATCCTAGTAAAAATAAATTTTCTAGACACAAGTGGCTCCGCGTAGCGTAGTTGCTAACGCTCTCGCCTTCGGTACGAGCGGACCCAGATTCGATTCCGGTAGGGGCACTCGGTCGAAAAAGTATCAAAAGCTTTTAAGTCCAGCCATCCTGAATGAGGCTTTCTTGGGTTTTCCTCATTTCGTACCAGGCAAATGCCGGGTGGTACCCAACATATAGGTCCCAGGCCGTTTGCTTCCTTCCCTTTCCCCGGATAGTGTGCTCACCGAGGGACGTCATAACTCACATGTGACGGTCTAACAAGGTCATTGATGCCGAAAGCCCAGAAATCTAAATCCTAAATCTTCATTCACTACACAAGAAAATGTTCGCGCCGAAAACGGTTTCTTAGCAATTATGTTAAGCAGTCCTGTAGTAAATCTCCATCAAGTAATAAACCGTCACATATAAAAAGGAATGAATAAACACATAACATTCATTTTGAGTACATTGAAATGTAAAAAGTTACAAAACATTAATATTCAAAGATTTCTCAAAATTCAGATTAACCCATTCCTTTCTCCTCAACCATTAACGAGTTACAATAGTAAGAATTGTAGTCATAAATCACATTACTTGTTTAGTACTATACTAAAGCAAGTTATACTAAAGGCATATATAATTAATGGAATATTTAACTAAAGTGATAGTTTACTATTGCACTTACCCAGGCTTTTGTTTCCTTCCACTCTTCTTTTCCGTTTGTAAACAACCTGGTTTATAAACCAACTCGCAAGCAAACGACCGTTGTTTCATGACGTCATGTATGGTGCAAGAAAGAGGTGTCTATAGGAGGTCAGGACCTCACACACAGATGGACGTATATAACATATAGCTGAAGTATTTAACATACGTATACGTATGTAAAATACAGAAGATTGTTAGATGTCAGACATCCTGCAGCGACATGATGTAATATCTAAGCGGGTAAAAGGCAATACCTGTGTAGCATATAGATAAAGTACGCTCCGTACAGATTTCCTTAGTAAACATAACGAATCCTTGTATTTGTACAATATACCGCTGTCCGGATAATGAATTTTTCTCAGTGTACAAGAAGCATAACGATCAGAGAACAAATATGGATGAACCATTGAATATATTGTTCAATGATTATTCAATTGATTTTTCTTTTTAATAAAAAGCACTAGGGAGGTTTATATATTGTATGTAATCTATATAACTTGTCGGATCTTGACCAAACGCCGTAAGAAGGTAGATCGTATCTTGCTTAGGAAGCCAGTTTAATGTTTTCCTGTGAAAATCTTTGGTTCTCGATCTACTGCCGATCAAAATTAAGATTGGGCTTGACTCCCGTCTTTGTTAGGGGAAATTTCCTTTCATCCACAAAACCACAGTATTTTTCACTAAAAAAAGTATTATTATTATGCATCACTTACACTTTAAATCAAGCAAGAATATTTTCCGGTGTTATATTATTGGTTTTTAGTGTGTTCGGAAAATGCAATCGAAAAAAACAAAAGAACAATCAAAGGAAGTGAAAACAAGTTCTGTACTGGGTGAAGTTTAACTTGTGAAAATCATTGCAGCAATAGAAAACATGTCATATGTTTCAAATAGTAAAAATGTATATCTTTGAGCATTTCGTGAGCACATGACATGAGTTTGTGTAATTTAATCTTCAATTAATAATGCAAGCATGTATCGAAGCCCAAAACTTATTTTATTTTACTAGATATTGTGGATACATGTAGAAGAATAGAGAATTATTATAAATAATTTAATTATATTTTGCATAAATTGCATTAAAATAAAATCAAGTTTTGGCTTTGAAGAATAATATGCAAGAATGTAAACAGTAACATGTGGTAAGTGGTTGCACATGGATCTGTTATTGTTTTGTTGTAACACTGTCCAGACGTAAGTCTGCAGTATGTGGTAAATAGAGAATTAAGAAAAGGCAATGTAATCCTAAAATTAAGAAAGATGTTTTGTAGAATCAGTTTGTCAACAAAAACACAATTTAGGATATGACATAATATTCAGATTTGCAGAAAACAACTGTCTGGGAATTTCAATCATGGTGTGACAATGGAGAAACGAGAATTTTGCCAACAGCTGAGGTACCTGACGTTGGTCCAGACATGAGATGACAAATTCCATCGTCTGGAGAACCAGGATAAAAACCAAATCTTCGTTGGATTCAGATGAGAAGTCGACGACAGGTTGATCAGACTTGGATGAGAAATTTCCAGCTAGTAAACCTGTCAAGTTGAAACCTGGTTTGTGGCCTCAGTTAAGGTCCGTGTGAGACAGGCTAAATTCTAACGAATTCCTTACAAGGGCCTTGGCCGCATTCCTCAAGTTCTGTTGCACCTCGTTCTCCATCTCTGTCATCTCAAAAGTTTTATGAGCACCAACCATCCTTCAGGTCAGTAGATTGTTCTCCCTGCACCTAATGGATTTTCAGCTGAAGAGGCCACCGCTAGTCTACTCCCTCCCTCGTCCCTTTGCAACCGAAGCAAGAGACAAAAAAGGTCTTGTCAAGAAAAACACGTGTATCGCCAAAAAAAAAATGCCGTTTTAAGAACATATAAACGAGAGAGGGAATGAGAGGCAGAGATTTTGGGTGTGTGTGGGGGGAGGGGTGTAAGGCAGATCTTGACATATGAACGGAAAAGACTTAAAATACTAGTTTCTTGCTTCGTAAACTGCTCAATTTTGCTACCGTCACCGCGTGTTCACATCATCATCAACCATGACTTGGAAGAAATTCCTGTGTTTGTATCGTTATTGTAGTGACTGTGAAATGAAGTGCGGATAAGATGAGCTTAAATAAATCTAAATATTTGAGAAGTTTTCAAAAACGTTAAAAGGAAGAATTTGTTAAAAAGTTGCCTAAAATTGACTCTTTCTTTAAAAGTGTCAGTGGAAATTCTTTGCCACGTCCCAGTGATAGTGATACGTGTCGTGACAATACTGCATCGGTTGCTAATTTAAGTATGAATGTAGCACACAACTCACAGGAATGCAATATTTGTGTTATTGACAGTCAGCAACGTAACTGAGGGGCCCGCAGGGCCTACAGTGCGGGGGGCCCGCGGCTCAACAATTGCCAAGGACTATAGCCTACAAAAAGTGAGCTGAATACTGAATACTCAGTTCCCTGAACAATATTATTTACTTTAGAAAAGAAAAATATGCTCTGGGTGCAAATCCATCCATTCTAGCAACTTCAGTTTAAAAAATCTTAGCACTCGAAGGTTAAGGGAAAATAATTTTGCTGCAGAGTGTACAATGAGCTGCAATGTCTTCCTTATGGTGCAAACATTTAAGCAGAAAGAATACATTCAGTTCAACTTACATTGCTTCGTTTGTTTATGTAAACATGTCAATCAGCTCGCCAACAAACACTGTTCTATTCTTTGTTGATTATGAACTTAAACTGTGTCTTTATCAATATGTTAATTATGATTTATTAACCATTGTCTTTTATAGGGACATAATATAGTAGGAAGTCAATGGACATGGGAAGGGGGGCCCAAAATAACCCTGCGGGAGTCCGACATTTTTGTGTTACGCTACTGGTGACAGTGACAGTGATATCTCGGCACAGAGTGATTTTGAATCTGATAATGCAGAAAATATAATTGACACTGATCGTGGCCGGTATAGTGATGAGCTAGATATAGATCAGAAAATATAACTTGTTCGTTCAGAACTTCACCAGCCGAAAGATCCTTTCCTGAGGGACCCTGTAACTAATAGATAATTCAATTCTGAATATTACAACATTAATACAAGGACAGGGCAAATCGTACATAGATTTTGGTTGTGTTACTCAACAATACTAAACGCAGTGTACTGTCTTGTTTGCTGGTTTTTCGCAGACAGTAGCAACAAAAGCTTTATTAATGCGTGGTGCAATGGTATCCTCGTCGCCAAAAGTGCCTTTACATCGTCGTGACGGGTATGTGACACCGCAGTACTCTAAGGAAGGGATGGTTGCATAAGAAATTTTGATTAATTTTGAAGAGTTTTTATTTTGACTAGGGAAATAACGTAGGTATAGGGAGTAAGGGCATAGATTTAAAGCATCAGTGCACTGTCATCTCTGAAAAGATTTGTATTCTCAGTTTTTCAAATTATTGTCTTATATGTTAAGTTAAAAACTGCTAACAACTGCTACTAGCGCTTTTCACTCTTCAGGAATTTACTACACGTTCGGGCTTGAATTATTTCATTCGCCTCACTGTAATTATTTGTGAATGGAAACTGATTACGCTGAACATGAATATGTTTCGTTGTCGTAAAGCAAGGGCCGTAATAAATGTAGATCAGGTTCTTATTATTATATAAAACACATAAGTATTTATTCCGTGTATAGAATAATATAATACAGTAACTAAGCAACATCATAATCACTAACGCCCGCAGGATTTTTTCTAACGGGGGGGGGAGACCGATATAGAGTTTTTCGTTTTATTCCCTATATATATTACGTTAACAGTCATAACACTGATAACGTATATCGTCTTTCGCCGCTGTAGGCTATTAGTCAGAACACTGATCTCCAGATATGTCGAAAGAAAAAATAAATTGATATGAACAGTGATGTGATTAATTTTACTGCGCCCTGGATCGATCTACCTTCGATTTACTCATACTCCCCCAGGCCCCCTGCCCCAGGTATTTCAGCTGCTGCGTTATATATACGGTTCCATGTCAAAAGGGCCTGACAAAAGGGAAAAGACCGAAAGGCCAGAGTCAATATGGCCCGCAACAAAAGGACCCGAGTCAAAACGACCCTGCTTCAAACGGACCCGGATTGAAAGAGGCCCCGCTACAAAGGGGCCCGAGTCAAAATGGCCCATGTGAAAAGGACCCAGGTCGAAACGTCTCCGCAACAAAAGGGCCCGAGTCAAAATGGACCATGTTACAAAAGAGCCAGACCACAATGACCCCGCAACAAAAGTGCTCGAGTCAAAAGGTTTCCGCAACAAAAGAGCAGGAGTCAAAATTGCCCGAATCAAAACGACCCTCATCAAAAGGGTCCATGACAAAAGGGCCCGAGTAAAAAGGGACTTGCTTCAAACGAGCCCGGCTGAAAAAGAGCCCTGCTACAAAAGAACCCGAGTCAAACGGCCCGGGCTAAAAGGCCTCCGCAACAAAAGGGCCCGAGTCAAAAGGGGCCGAATCAAAACGGCCCTCATAAAAAGAGCCCGGGTCAAAAGAGACCCACGACAAAATAACCCGAGTCAAAAGGCCCCGGGTCAAAAAGGGGCATCGCTGCAAAATGGCCCGAGTCAAACGGCTCGGCGTCAAAAGGGCCCGGTTCAAAAGGTCTCCGCAAAAATGGGCACGAGTCAAAACGCCTTTCATTAAAAGGACCCGAGTCAAAAGGGTCCTACGACAAAAGGGCTTGAGTCCCAAGCGACTTGCGTCAAACGGGCGCGGTTCAAAAGGTCTCCGCAACAAAAGGGCCCGAGTAAAAAAGGGCCGAAACGAAACGCCCCTCATGAAAATGGACAGGATCAAAAGAGTCCCGCTACAAAAGAGCCCGAGTCAAAACTTTCCCACGTCAAATGGGCCCGGGTCAAAAGATCTCCACAAGAAAAGAGCAGAAGTCAATAGTGGCCTCTCTACAAAGGGCACGAGTCAAAAGGGACCCGCGAAAAAAGGGCTTGGGTCAAACTTCTCCGCAAGAAAAGGGTAGGAGTCAAAAGGGCAAGAATCGGAAGCTCCGCGTCAAAAGGGTCCCACGACAAAAGAGCCCGAGTCAAAAGAGACCTGCCTGAAATAAACCCGTGTCAAAAGGTGCCGCGCTACAAAAGGGCCCGAGTCAGAATGGCCCTAGTCAAAATTGCCTGGGTCAAAACCTCTCCGCAATAAAAGGGTTTGAGTCAAAAAGACCCGAATCAAAACGCCCTTCATTTAAAGAGCCCGTGTCAAAAGGGTCCCACGACAAAATGACCCGAGTCAGAATGCCCCGCGTCAAACGGACCTGAATCAAAACACCCCTCATCAATAGGACCCGAGTCAAAGTTTCCCAGTACAAAGGGGCTCGAGTCGCAAGGGCTCTGCGTCGAACGGGCCCGAGTGAAAAAAAGCCCCGCTACAAAAGGACCCGAGTCAAATGGCCCCCTATCAAAAGGGCCTGGGTCAAAAGGTCTACGCAACAAAAGGACCCGAACCAAAACGCTCCTCATGAAAAGGGCCTGGGTCAAAAGAGTACCACGACAAAAGGATCCGAGGCAAAAGGGCCCTGCGTCAAACGGATCCGAGTCAAAAGGGGGCCCGCTACAAAACGCCCGAGTCAAAACAGCCCCGCATCGAAAGGGCCTAGGTAAAAAGGTCTCCGTGACAAAATGGCTCTGCGTTAAAAGGGCCCGGGTCAAAAAGGATCTGCAACAAAAGGAGCCGAGTTATAAGGACGCTGCTTCAAAAGGGTCCGGATCCAAAGGGTTCTGCGACAAAAGGGCCAGAGTCAACAAGAAACTTCGTCAAACGGGCCCTGATCAAAAGAAGCACCATTACAATAGGGCACGGGTCAAAACGGCCAGGCGTCAACTGGGTGAGAGTCAAAATGGCCCTGCGTCAAAAAGGCACAAGTCAGAAAGACCCCGCGTCCAAAGGGCCCGGTAAATACGGTTCCACGTGTAAAAAGCTTGAGATCAAAGCAAGAGTGGAGATCAATCATGCAAAAGAGGATTGTGTCCCCTTAGTAAGTTGAAGTGTTTATGCAAATGAAGGAAATATATATGTAGTTATTAATAACAAATAGGAAATTTGAATGATAATATTAGTTTTGTTTGCTTGTTGATTGTTTTGGAACAATCGCTATCGCTTAAGTCGTTCTCCATGAAAGTTTGCTTGCACTCCCGTCATAGGCGGACTGGGTGTATTAGGGCCTAGGCCGCGGTTACTATGGAGGGAGCTCAGACTATAACACCAATTTCTAAAATAACGTACAATCAGTGGCGCAACGAGCTATGAACTCGGGGGCCCATGCCCTCTCCGAAGCAAACCTGATCTATCTTATACAGCAGCGTTGCAGACAAATTGTGGTGAAATTTCAAAATAGATCAAAGCATAAATGAATATTGAATTAAGTCAAAGCACTGTACGAAAGGAGAAATACCTAGTGAAAACCCCTACATTAATTTCTTAGAGTAATAAATGTTAGTAAAGAGTGCGTCATTTTATGCAAAAATAAAGATGTTCAAAATATTTATTATAGCACAAATTTTAAAACTTGTAACCGTTAATAATAGGGAATTTGTGAATTGGAATTTTCATTTTAAGGTTTTTTTAGCATGTTAATAATAAGGATAACTAAATTGCTTGTAATGAGGAGAATTCAAAATTTCAATTTTGTCCACATCAAATGGTGCAGCACGTCGTTTGCAGACTACTGTACTGGATATTCTTGGCCCCTCCAGAAATAAAATCCTGGTTGCGCCACTGCGTACAATGAACATCTGCGATGAGCCATCGCGTTGTGCAGTTGTAAATTCGTTGTTACTTGATAGTTTTTGCAACCTATAATTTATCATTGGTCGTTGAAAATTTGATGACACAGCAAGCACAGAATTTCCAGAAACAAACTTTCAAGAGAATATTTTATAATTATTATTGCATTGCCACACGGGGTGTCTAAAAAGTCCCCTGACATGGATAACTCTGTTGTTATCAGAGTTACAACAAAATGTAAGAGAGGAAACCGCCTACAAATATAATGTTTTTAATAGACAGTAACTTCATTCATTTATGTTGTGGGTCCGGGTAAATGGTAACGTTGCATTTTCATGTAACATTGGGCGCATATAGAGTGTACAGCCCAAACGGCTTGTCCAATTTGAAAAATTCTTTCACTTTAGATTGAAAACATCATATTTGGAAACCGTTTCCCCGCCTATATTTTGTTGTAACTCTGATAATAAGAGAGTTACCGTATGTCACGGGACTTTTGAGACACTCTGTATAGTAACTGAAACACTAAAAAAATAATAGCAAATAACTTTTACTATGGAATGAACAGGGCAGGTTACTAAAAATTGTAACACTAAACAACTAATAATAACTTTTGACTGTGGAATGAACACGACAGTTTTACTGAAAATGATAAACACTGCTGAACCACGAAACAACTAATAATTTTAAAAAGTTAAGATTCTTTGCAGTTCAGCTTATGAATCGCGGAGTTTCTGAATAACTTTGTTCACAGACACTAAATTTAACATGTCTCTTTCCATATTCATTAGCAAAAATGTGTCCAAATGTCTTCACACAAACTAGCTCTGAGATTTGTTTACTCTAACTTTAACTTTGAGAAGCACCTTCCACATGTCACTTGTGTGCATGGTAGAGACAACGCATGTTTGTATACAATGTATAAATTATTAAAGCAACTAGACTGACGGAAATTGGTGCAAAATTTTCCCTGCACATGACAAACAATTTTTATACAAGGTGTTTGCAGCATCATTATCACTCTTACCGTGAATCCCGTCCAAAGATGTTCCATCTTCCATAGCATGCTCAGATGCATAATCATCATCTTCTACGGATTCAGGGGCATCATTCTCTTCAGGATCATCAAAAACGAGAACGTTTTGTGACAGTGAAATACACGACAGAGAACTGCTGGAGCTCTTTTTTATATTTTCTCCTGTTTTATATTTAGTTTTTTTTTTCGGAAGAACTCGGAAAGCTCTTGCAGATACACCATTCTTCTTGATTTCTGAAAAGTCCTTAGGTTCCAGTATTTGGAGTTCTTTCGGCTGCTGAAATCTATCACTGACACATGTAACAGCTGTATTCAGAATTTTCGTTGAAGTTTTTTTATTCTGAATAAATCATTTTCACTTATATTTAAGTTCTTTTCCAGTTCATCTGCTCTCCTGGCATTTTCTTTTTCTTTAAGATTCTTCTGTGCAAAAAGTTTTTTTCCATTGCTATCTCTACACCAGATTGCGCAAGCTGTTGATTTATTTTCACACAAAATATTTTTGTGTTTTCGTAAAGCATTAAACAGACATCTTTTGCCTCTATTTTCTTCTGAAGCTGCTGCAGCAAATTGTCTAGAAATCTCCAGGTAGTAAGATAGTCCAATCCGTGAGACTGCAGGTATTTTGAAACAGGCTCCGTTTCCGTAAATAAGTCCTGAAACATAGAAGTCCTAATTACAGTGTTAAATTCTGTCCATTTATTCAGCAAAGTTTAGCTTAAAATTTTCATTTCGCATTAAAACCCCTGTTCTGTACATCATCACTGAGGAACAATAAAAATGAAAGAAATCTTGATGATAGACAGTCATCCTCGTCTTGGTTTCATGTTTCGTAGCGAAACTCATTAGTGTCCACTACTGCATTCAGTGCCTTGTTTCTGCTCCATCATCGTGTTGTACCAACTTGTTGAACTTTTCGTAGTCTGTCATGTCCCTCGTGGCTTGCATCAATCATTTTCTTACAAACATCCTTTCTTTTGTAGTATTTAGACAGAACATGGCACTGGTTTCAAATAAATTTGCAGCTTCAGGTATCTACTCAGTCGAATTTGTCATAACGAAATTAAGAGCATAAGCCATGCATTGGGTGCAAATGATTTCAGGATTATCCTTCTCCAGTAATGCTTTAACTCCTTAATAGCATCCACTGAAGTTAGCAGCTCCATCAAAAAAGCAACTTACAATATCATCACAAGCATCAAAACATTTTTGTCACAAAGTACTCTTTTGATTTCATTATAAGTTACTTGTCTTGTAGTGTCATTGTTTACCACTGGCGTCTCTGGCATATACAATTTGGGGAGGACATCAAAGAAAGTTATTTAAATGGTACCATCTAGCCCAACCTGTTTATTATTTTTAATTCCATTTGTTACATTTCTGCTTACCTTCACGGACCCCGTGAGGCATATCAAGAACTATGTTACACAGCCTGAATATTATATGACAAATAAATATAATTATTATCATTTATATGTTATTCTGCCGTTAGTAAATAAATTAAATTAGAACAAAATATTGAATATTTTGTACTTCAAAATATTGGAGGGACGTGTCCCCATCGTCCCCCCGCCAAAGACGCCCAAGCTGTTTACGACAACTACTAACAGCCGCTCAAATACTTGACCGTTTATAACGCAGAGAATTACTATAGCCAGCTGATTAAGCCCTGAAACATCTTGGATAGAATCAACCATTATGTTGAAATGCCCGCTTTCTTGGCGTCTTCCACTGTTTTCTCCTGTTATTTTGTAAACTTTTTGATAGAAAATAAATTTTTAAAAATGCGTTGTTTTCCCATTTTTGAATTATCAAATATAGACCTACAAGGTGTATTAACATCCATAAAGAACCAATCAGCCTGTGATCGTTTTCAATCAGCCTGTGATCAGCCAATTCGTTTTCTCTTTTTTGATGATTTTTCGTTTCTCGAAAAGTTTTCGGAATTCGTGGAATGATAATGTGGGAGGAAATGGGAGTACCCCGGGAAAATACACGGACACGATGTTGTCTGGTCTGGGATCAAATGCACAAGAGGTAAGCGTTCTAACACTGAGCTACCGTGCTCCTTGCATTTGGATCTAATGAAAGGTTGAATTGATTTTGAGTTTAACGTCCCGTTCAGCAGTGAGGCTATATGAGACGTGGACCTACTGATTAACGTGGACGTTCACCTCTGGTGCTTGGGGTCCCGGGTTTGATCCCAGCCCCCGCCAAGTGAACTTTGTGGTGGACAAACACCGTGCTCGTGGGTTTTCTCGGGGTTCTCCCGTTTTCTCCCACTTTCTTCATTCCACCATTTTCATTCATCTCTCATCATCACCGTCTCCTTTAGCCTTACCGGCATAACCGTGGGACGTAAAACTCAAAGATTTCATTTCATTGATTAACGTGGAATCCGAACCACATGAGCTCCCGCCGGGAATCGAACGCGGGTCTAACACGCCAAAGGCGCGTACGCTAACCGCTAAGCCACGGAGGTGCTCGATCTAATGAAAGGATAGTGTGTAGTGCTACTATTGACGAAACTCATCCAATCACGACCAAAATTAGTATGGTTATGGACTGCAATGTATTTAGTACACATGTTAAATATTATGGTGTTTGGGACTTTGGTTCCAGAGTTATTGCTAATCAAATTTGTGTTTTAAGTTAGTGATATCAAGAAATTTCACTAAGTCGCATTTGATTAAACTCAAATGATCTTGACTAATGTTGGTAGGATCGTAAATATTGACAAGCTTGGTGTGCATGGAAGCTCATATAAAATATTATGATGTGCAGACTTTTTGTTCCTGAGTTATTAGCTATCAATGTTAGGTTTGGAATCAGTGAAATCAAGAAATTTCATTAAAGCGCGAAAGATGGAACTCATCCAATTTTTACCAAACTTGATATGGTGGTAGATCTTGACGAGCTTAGTAACTATAAAGGTAACCAAGAAAGATCTGTCGTTTTTTCACCCAACACCTTCAAACATCAATATTTAACCTAAGACATACCTGGAAGATCAAAAATAGTCTTCTTCTGCCAACGTTTTGGAAGGCCATGGATTCCATCGCGGTAGAACTTGGTGGGCCGTGAATCGAAAAAGGTATCAAGTGCATTTTGCACCTCTACTAGGGATTTCAACTGGTGTCCTCTAAGCTGATTGTCCAAGGAATGGAACAGGTGGTAATCGGACGGTGCAATGTCCGGGGAGTATGGCGGATGCAATAGTGTTTCCCATCCAAAGTGTAGAATGGTGTCCCGGGTTATCCTAGCCACGTGGGGCTTAGCTTTGTCCTGTAAGAGGAGGACCCCTTTGCGATTCAGAAGTGCTGGCTCCAGAGTCTTGTTTTTTTTTTTTTTTTTTTTTTTTTTAACACGGCTCAACTGCTGACAGTACAGAGTTGCATTGATGCTCTGACTAGCCTGTAGCAGTATTTTTTCTCAAAATACTGTTCAGAAAATTTGGACTTGAACTTAGTTAAATGAATAAATTTCATTAAAACGCGTTAATCTCATCCGATATTGGCCAAAGTTGATATGGTCATAGACTTTAACAAGTCTAGTACGTGTGCGAGCTCAGCATGAAATATTGTGATACACAGACCCTTGGTTCTCGGTTCTTGAGGGATATAAATTAGAAATAATAATTCACAAAGGTAAACAGTGTAAAATTTATATTTTACAGAATATTAAAAAATAATTATTTACTAGTGGTTATTAATGTGTTATCGACAATATGGCATTACTGCTGAATCACCGGATCAATTTGAAAATCGAAAAACTGGAACAAAATATACTGCATTCGGTTATATTTGGTTGGATTACATTAAGTTACGTTAGATTATGTTATTAGGTGCGCAGTTTTACTATACGGATCCATAGTATAAGTAGGAGTAGCAGTAGTAGTAGGAGGAGGAGTAGGAGTAGGGGTAGTGATAATAGTAGGAACGGATTAGAAGCCCCACAGGGGTTTGTTGGTTTCTGTTCTCGACATGAAATGGGCAAATTAAAGATTTGCTCAAATTTATCTATACATTTTACAATCTATGGATTCGTATAGTAAAACAAGTGTACCTCTCCGCGAAATAGTCCATCCGTCTCCACATACAGTGCCGCTTACAACATCAAAAACAACCAGCAAATGCAATCACTATCTGAGCTTTTGCTATTCCCCTTACCTGACTTTCAATCACTCTTCCTCATAAACTTAAATAAATTCTCCAATTGACCCGGTAAATTTCCTAAAATTAGTACGGCGATACAGCAATTAGCCCGACATTATATTTTATAATGTAAAAAAAGACTAATAAATTACCAAATAGAAGGATGCTGTATAAACTGATCGTGATAGTATCAGGCAACTCTGTAATAAATTGACTTTTAACAATTGATTTTAACAAAATATGAAACATGAAGTGATTATATGTACTGATACTAAACACTTCTCACTAAGATCCCCCATTCATTTATCTTATTTTCTATAACTAATTAAGTCAGTATCAAAAACAATTTGATTGCTTTCAAAAATAGGCAATTTAATACTAACAAAATACTAGATGTTTTATATACGGTAAGACAAAGGACTAAGTATCTGACTATAATAATCTCATCAAACAAGAATTCAAATTTTAAATAGGTGGGTCTTCGTTTTCGTATTAGTTTTTACTGCTACTAACTTCAGTAGAAGAATACTACTAAGATGAAATATTTTTTATTTGGTTGTTTGTTGAAGTTCAGCGTCCCTTTTCAGAATCGAGCAAGACTATACAAGACGTGGACCTACATTATAAAGTGGAATCCGAACCACCATAACACGTTCAATGTTTTCCCACTCGGGACCCTGTGCATCAAAGGAATACGCGCTAGCCACTAGACCAGTTGCAGGGCTTGAATTCTTTTCTTGGAATTATAAAATTATATATTGAAAAGAAACGTTTGTCGCTTCCTAGTTCTTCTCTCGTTCTATGAGAAAGAAAGATTGTAACCAGAGATATAGTAAGTATTTATCACTTTCGGTTGCATTAAACTTAGAGATGGAAACTACCATTGTGGCACAGAATCCATATCAAAAACTGCTTCCGGTTATCGCCTTTTCTTTACTATGAAATCGGAAATGGTAGTTTCTCACTATTTCCGGTTTACATAGAGGGATAGCGATCGATATGACAATCTTCGAATCCTGGATTCATATATATATAAACATATCTCATTATCTCTTATTAGTTTTGCTCTATGGTGATCACTATTGAAATTAGAAGTGGTAGTAAATTTCTACCACAGGATAAAACTTGGACATAGTCTATTGCGAAGGTACTGAATTCATGCTTCTCGCTTGCTCTATGGTGATCAATACTGAAACCGGGAGTTGTGATCAGGGGCGGATCCAGGACGGACTTCTGGGGTGGGTTGTAATACTGCTACTTAGAGCTATTTTTACGAGCTCCAACTCTGGGATGGGTTTTATTTATATATAAAATAGGAGTGTTCTCTTCTGGGGGGCGATCGACCCCTGGATCCCCCCTGATTGTGATACATTTTTTCCTGTTTTTGTAGAGAAACAAATTAGTTTCGTTTCACAGTGTAAAACTGAGGCAGACTTGCAATCCATGCGAATTGAATATTCAAAACTTCAGTACAACAAGTAGCACAACTAAAACTCTTGGTTGGAATAGGTTAATAAAATCAAAGATAGAATCTGTTCCTCGGATGCTGAATCCATATCAAAAAGCCATTATTAGCTATCACTTACCGTTTTTGTTCTATGGCGATAAAGATTGAAAGCAGGAATGGCTAATTTGAACCACTTCCGGCTTGAATAGAGGGTTAAGGGAGGAGACGGAATCTATTTTTAGGACGCTGAATCGATTTCAGAAAACTTCTCGATATCTTTTATAGTTATTGTTCTATGCATATAAGTATTGGAACCAAAAGTAGTAGTAAATATCAAGCATTTCCATTTCAGAAGAGTGGTGCAGGTTATGAAGATATGTTCTCTTAAAACCCTGAATTGATTCCAGAAAATTGCTTGTCGCTATCTATTACACTTTTGTTTTATCGCGACAAGTGTTAACACCGGAAATGGTTAATTTGAACACTTTCGGTTCAAATAAAGTGTTAACGAAGAAGGTGGAATCTATTCTTGGGATGCTGGATTAATTTTAAAAAATGCATCTCGATATCTCTGACCGATTTTGCTCTATGGAAATTAGTATTACCTATAAAATCAAAAATAGTAATAACCTTCAACCATTTCTGCCTTTGTGGAATGTTGTGGATTGTAATTGTATTTCCTCTTGAGAACCTGAATCGATTGTAGATGAACCACTTGTCGCTATATATTACCAATTTTGTTCTGTGGCGATTAATGTTGAAACTTGTAATCGTTAATTTGAACCACTTCTGGTGTGAATAGAGATCAAGGGAGAAGGTAGAGCCTATTCTTAGAACGATTAGTCGATCGCAAAAAACCGCATCACTATTTCTTCAATCTTTTGCTTTATAAAAATCCGTACCGAATCCCTATTGAATATACTAGTAAATTCAGCCACTTTCAATTTCGATAGTATTGTGCGTTGAGATGATATATAGCTTATATACTCTTGAGACGCTGTATAGATTTAAAAAAAAAAAAGCACTTGTGGCTATCTATTACTATTTTTGTTCTATATCGATCAATGTTAAACCGAAAATGATTATTTTAAACAACTTTCGATCTGAATAGAGGATTAATGGAAAAGGTACAGCTATTTCTAGGTAGTTGAATCGATTGCCAAAATCTACATCTCGATATCTCGTAATTCAGTATTAAAACCGGAAATAATAGTAAATATAAACAATTTCTGGTTTTGATTAAATGTTGTGGATAGTTGTATGTTGTCTAAGACGCTAAATTGTTTGCAACAAATCGCTTCTCGCTATCTATTACGATTTTCGTTCTATAGCGATACAAATTGAAACCAAAAATGGTATTAGAACCACTTACGGTTTTAAATGGAGGATTAATTTAGGAGATCGAACCTATTTTAGGGGCTCTAAATCGACCGCAAGAAACGACTTCTCAATATTTGTTACTGTTTTGCTCTCACACCTCTCGACAGACAGACGGACAAAGCCATTCTCAAGACTTTCGACACTTATGCATAGCTTAAGCTGCAAGTGTAATAAGGGCGAACATTGAATATATTCTTGGGACACTGAATTGGTTCTGGAAAATCGCGTCTTTCTATATGTTACCGTTTGTGTTCTGTGTTGATCAACAATGTAGCAGAAAGCGATAGATCTCTACCACTTCTGGATTATTAAATAAAAGTCAAATGCATTAGATGAATCTATTCGTGTTGCAAACTTACATGTATGCTTCTCGCTATTTCTTGCCGCTCTTGCTCTGATACCAGCTGACAGACGAACGGATGGATAGGAAGACAGATGAACATAGCCCTTCTATAAGACTTCCTATACGTATGCATAGTATACTATAGTTTGGAAGTACTAACAAATGAAATAAACTCAGTTTGTTTTACAAAAATTATCCGTTTTCCGTTTCTCGGTAGTTTTCGTTTTCCGGTTTTCGGAAAATTTCGTTTTCGTTTTTTCGAAAAAAATCGTTTTTCGTTTCTCGAAAAAATTTCGTATTTTCGAAAATATTTTCGTTTTTGAAAAATTCATTTTTCGAAGAAGTATTTTTGGAAAAAATGTGGCCATCCCTAGTATTCATAGCCGAAAGCTCAACTAAAAAGAGGAAGTGAAAGTGCTAAGCAAGCTACAAGAAGGATGTTGAAACAACGCTTCCACTGGCTAATAGAAAAAGGAAAACAAAAGTAGCTACAGGTTTTTGCCTTTTGAGTACTCATATCTTTTTGGGAATATTTACTTGACACAGCATGCCTTTTAAATGTACGCCAGACGTGATCTGTACACATGAAGGTGAAAAATATTCGTGAAAAGTAAACAGATGAGACTAGTTATATGCTTCTGTTTTCTAACAGTCAACTTCGTGTTCAACTGCAGGAACTGACCTTGATACTACCTGACTCAACACCTTGTAACAAGAGGGCAACTATAGTTACCCATAGGTCTCTTGCAGCTACACAACGAGCTGTGTGTTCTGTGTGTTTCTCTCTCTCTGCCCCTGGCTGTGTTTGCTTTTCATGCTTTAGGGGAAGGGGTAAGACACCCATGCACACCTTCGAACATAAAATGATCGAAAGACGACCTATGTTAATGTAGAGTTCATAGTTTCAAACAGTGGCGTATACTGGTTTGAAGGCATGGGCTACCACTGACCTTGCATATTATTATTAATAAAAATGGTAATAATAATAAAAGTAATATAATAATAATAATAATAATAATAATAATAATAATAATAATAATAATATGCATAACAATGAACAAAAAGTGATTGATGTGTTTTGTTTAGTGATGAGCAAATGCAAGGTCTTGGTCTGAGCTCCTCCGTGGCTAAGCGGTTAGCGTACGCGCCTTTGGCGTGGGAGACCCGGGCTCGGTTCCCGGCGGGAGCTCATGTGGTTCGGATTCCACGTTAATCAGTAGGTCCACGTCTCATATAGCATCGCTGCTGAAAGGGACGCTAAACTAAAATCAACTCAACTCAACGCAAGGTCTTGGTCTTGGTCTTGCACATCGAGTCTTGGTCTTGGTCTTGCACTGGAACCCTTGGTCTTGGTCTTGGTCTTGCATGCAAGAGTCTTGCAAGTCTTGCATTTAAGAAATCTCAAGCTTTTCATAGGTAAATTTTACTATGGATATAAGGGATAATAAACTCTACAAAGCACCAGTAGTAACGGAAATACAATGTATGTTTCTAAATGTAATATAATTTAACGTCATTTAAGTATGATAGCGTACAACATAGGTTATGACCTTTATTTTTTTTAATGGGTGCCCATGCTTCACTACTTATAAGATATGCCTAAATCACAGGGTTTCGTAATCTGTTTATATATTTTTTTTAACAGATCCAACATTCCACTGGTTCCCAAACTGAGGAGGCTACCCCTGTTTCGCATGAAAGAAAATCAGACGGCACATATTATTGAAATACCATGAATTGCAAAATTATTTTTACACTCTAAAGGCGTCAGATTTTTCTTTCCAACCACGATTAGCTAATTCTTGTATTAAACAAACTTCCAATTAAATATTGAATTTTTGTTTTACTGATTCCAATATGTACTCCATGGGGCAGAGACATTCACATTACGCAAAAGCGATGAAAAAATTGCAGACTTTCGAAACATGGGCATGGAGAAAAAAGGAGAGAATTAGCCGTGTTGAACGAAAACGAATGTGTTAGAAATATTAGCAGTAGGAGAAAAAAAGAAGAATTTTAGATATTGTTAAGAGGGGGAAAGGGAACTGTTTAGGATATTGGCTGACGAGGAACTGTATTACAAGGGACGTGCTAGAGAGTATTCTGGAAGGAAAAAGAGGGAGGGAGCGAAGCAGACTAGTTGAAGGAAGGTATTGAAACAGAAAATTGCCACGTCAAGACGAAGAGACCAGCTGAGGACCACCGAACGTCAAACCTTGTCTGTTGAAGCAAATAACCTGCCAATAATAGCAGAATAGCTATTATGATGATGATATGTTTAGCAATATTGACCAAAAAAAGGGAAAGAAAATTAAAATAATAATTATTATAATCAAACCTCTTAATATTTTAGAATAATTTGAGGGAAAACTGAAAACGACTCAACTGTCTATGTCTTTTGTGTAGACTCAATTTATATAAATACTGTTGACCTGTATTAGAAATACAAAATAAGGGCATCAAACTCCAAGTTATTTGAAGTCTCACTTGTGAATATGGATTACTAGCATCAAGTATCTACTTTGTTGGGTTAAACTAAAATAATATATATATCGTTAGTCAATCACTTTTTTACTATTAGTAAAGCGCTCTCTAATATCGGTCATCTTCGATTATTTTTATGTTTCCCTCTCTTCGTCCTCCCCAAGTTGCCGGGCTGAATTTGGATTTAAACAGCACCGGAAGTATCATTGTTTACCTTAGCGGTCCCCAAAACTATAGATTCCATTTCAATGTCGGTCATTTTCCATCATTTTTAAATATCTTTCCTCTCCCTCTCCCCTAAACTTCAAGATCAAAGTGATATGATAGAAACCATCTCAGGCCCGATCCTCATCTATCTTAAAATATATATACCCTTTCGCTCTTCTCCCCCTAGGTTCTACCACCAAAGTGAACTGACATATAACATTCCAGGCTTGAACCTCATCTATGTTAAAAATTTGATCGATATTACTCGTTTGGTTGAAGTTGTTAAGTTTTATTTATTATTATATAACTCCCCCTTCTCCCCTCTCCTAAGCTTACCGTCAAAGTGAAATGATGAAAACACTCCCAGGCTCAAACTCCATCTGTGTTGAAAATTTGATCGAGATCGGTTGGGTGGTTCAAGAGATTAGGAGTCACAAAAATAGTCACTTTCAATTTTATGACATAGATTTATTGTTGTAGGATAATGTTATATCGCTCAATCCTCGATGTGTCGTATACCTAAGGATGCTAAAAGTTATATTGATAAACAATTATTCAACGTATAAGCATCCGCCCATGAAATCAAACTTGCGGTTACATGTATTAAGTTTTTTCAATGTCATGAAAATGTTATTTCGATATTAATTTTATGAGCACACATTAAAAATTCCCAACGGATGCTTGAGTCTGGGAGCCAAGGCCATACCCATGTAGTCGACACCTATGGTGTACGGCATCACCAATGTTCAATACTACATTTCAGTTTAGTTTTGGAAGAAAAACACCACTAATATGTTTTAAAACGAAACGAAATATCTAGTTTAACGTCCCACGATTATGCATCGGGGCTAATGGAGACGGTATTCATGAGAAATGAATGAAATAGTGGATTGAAGAAAGTAGGAGGGAACATCAAAACACCGAGAAATAGAGACCTGCACGGGCCGAAGTATTCGGCCCGAGCCCAATCCAGCCCGAATGTACGTAGGCGCGGCCCAGCCCGGACCCGAAACGTTTTGGAGATTTTCGGCTCGAGCCCGGCCCGGCCCTATAAGATTTTAAAATTCTTGGCCCAAGCCTGGCCCGGGCCCGATAAATTTTCCAAGTTTCATTTTATAACATTTTTCACGGGCACACTTCTTCAACGTTTGCCTTTATTCTAATTATCGTTTAACGAATGTCAATAATTATTAACCCTCGAGTAGTCGCGCCGCGGTCAAAAGCACCACAGGGAAATTATTTTCGATCGTGTGTCCATTCTGTTTGTCCCACAGACTTCTCCGTCTAGCTAATCTTGCCCCTCACCTTCCCAAACATTCCTGCTCAATCACTCAGTTATCCGTTGTTTAGTTTAAGTACTAGTGATTGTTTAGTGATTCTGCGGTGCTTTTCCACCGCGCGCGACTAACCGTGTAATGTTTTTTCTCAGTGTTTCGCTCTGCACGTGACCTTTGCTTTGGAGATGTTTTAAGCTTTATAAACATAAATATTATTTTAATGGACGGAAGAGAGGTCGACAGAGTTAACAAACTGATACCAAGTATGAGAAAAGAGAAAATTAGAACTGAACAGCTTAAAACAACGGAGGAAAATGTTAGGGATTGACTATTTGGATAAATCAGCCGACATGATCTCGTGGAAGCTTTGTCTGAGGAAGATCATAACAAATATTTATATATGAGTGAACACAAAAGGTCAAGTGAGAAGTCTGCGAGCGAATCTGAAGACCTTAAACCCAGAAATGACCAGCGACTCCCCGAATGTAGTCAGAGCAAGAGGGGACGAAATAAGCGACGACGAAGTGTAGAACAGTGTAAATTTGAAGATAACTTAAAATAATTCAATGTAGTGCTGTATAGGTGAAGTTTCAAAATAACAGGACCTTAAAATAATTCAATGTAAATTTGATTTGATTTCAATTTAGCGCCCTTTTCAGCATCAAGGCTATGTAAGACGTGGACCTACTGCTTAACGAAGGATCCGAACCACATGAGGTCCCACCGGGAATCGAGCCGGCAGTCCCACGCCAAAGGCGTGTATGCTAACCGCTTAGCTACGACTGAGCTCTAATTCAATGTAAAATACGCTTTGAAGCTTTGTTTTATTGTTATGTTTATATAGTATATTTTTAACTAATTTACTATTGCATTTCTAATTTTAGACGAACCAAAGTTGACAAAAACAAAAGATCATCATCAGGTTTAGAATTTTCAATAAAACCAGTGCGTAGCTATCTATCTAAAGAAATATGTAACGACAAAAACATTTTATTCCAAATGAGAAATAAAAAAATAACATGTCTATTTGTAGGTTTCTCTAATAGTTATTACTGTAAAACTTATTATAATAATAAAAATGTTATTCCCTCTTAATCAGAAAATATACAAAATTACGTTTCTAATACAAGAAAACTGTTTAAAACGATTTTTGCAACACATTATGTTCGTTCGGTCCATTTGACCGCGCGCGACTACTCGCGTTACTTTTTCAGCGCGACTTCTCGAGGCTTAAAGAATTGCAATTAATCGGCCCCAGCCCGGCCCGACCTGAAAAGAAATCAGTGTCGGACCGCCAAGCCCGGCCCGACTCAAAGAAATAATAGAATCGGCCCGCCCAAGCCCGGCCCGCGGGTAGGGCCGGGCTTCGGGTCTCGGGCAAGGCCCGGCCCATGCAGGTCTCTACCGAGAAAACCCACGCACACGGTGTTTGCCCACTAAAAAGTTTCCATGGCGCATGCTAGAATCCAACCAGGGACCCGTAAAACCACATGTGACTGTTCTACCACTGAAACGGTACTTGTGCAAGACTCTTGCGCAAGAGTCTTGGTCTTGGTCTTGGTCTTGCAGGTGTGGTCTTGGTCTTGGTCTTGCACCCCTTGGTCTTGGTCTTGGTCTTGCATCGGGATTCCTGGTCTTGGTCTTGCATGCAAGACTCTTGCAAAAACTGCAAGACCAAGACTCTTGCGCTCATCACTAGTTTTGTTTGATCTTTTGTTTTGAGACCGTTAATGTTTTCCACCGTAAATGAAATCCCATCATACATTTGTGCAGTTAACTTCTTGTGGATTGCGTTCGTAAAATGTTAATTTTTACCAATGTCACTTCTCTCAAGAGTCGCCTCTGTTACTGACGTTGGTTGTCATTCCGTACCAGTATACACAAGAATTCTGCAGACATCATTATAATTGTTATGTTTATTATCCCTATCTAAATCTCAAATTTTTGCGTTGTGTTAACAAACGATTCTCAGGCCCTTTTGTTGCGGAGACATTCCGACCCGGGCCCTTTTGATGAGAGGCATTTTGATTCGAGCGTTCTGTCTCGGGCCCGTTTGTTGAGGAAATATTTCGACCCGGACCCTTTCGACGCGGGCCCGTTTGACTCCGGCCTTATTTGACCCGGGTCCATTTGACGCAGGGCCTTTTGACTCGGGTCCCTTTGTCGTGGAACACTTTTGACTTGGGTTCTTTTTATGAGGGGCGTTTTGATTTGGCCCCTTTTGACTAGGGCCTTTTTAATCCGCGACCTTTTGACTTACGGCCGTTTGACTCGGGCACTTTAGTAGGGGGACCCCTTTGGACTCGGCTCCTTTTTATGAGGGGCATTATGATTCGGGCCCTTTGGTTGTGGAGACCTTTTGAACAGGTCCCTTTTGATGTGGGGCCGATTTCACTCGGGCCCTTTTGTAGCGGGGCCCATTTCGACGCAGGCGCGTTTAATGCAGGTCCTTTTGACTCGGGTCTTTTGTCGTGAGACTCTTTTGACTATGGCCCTTTTGATGAGGGGCGTTTTGATTCGGGCCTTCTGGCTCGGGCCCTTTTGTTGAGGAGACCTTTCGGCCCGGGCCCTTTAGACGCGGGGCCGTTTGACTCCGGCTTTATTTGACCCGGGTCCGTTTGACGCAGGGTCTTTTGACTCAGGTAACTTTGTCGTGGAACCCTTTTGACCCGGGCTCTTTTTATGAGGTGCATTTTGATTTGGCCCCTTTTGACTAGGGCCTTTTTAATCCGCGACCTTTTGACTTACGGCCGTTTGACTCGGGCCCTTTCGTAGCGGGGCCCCTTTTGACTCTGCTCCTTTTTATGACGGGCGTTTTGATTCGGGCCCTTTTGACTCGGGACTTATGTTGTGGAGACCTGTTGACCCGGGCCCTTTTGATGTGGGGTCGTTTTCACACGGACCCTTTTGTGGCAGAGCCCCTTTTGACCCGGGCTCATTTGACGCAGGGCCTTTGACTCGGATCCTTTTCTCGTGGGCTCCTTTTGACTATGGCTCTTTTTATGAGGGGCTTTTTGATTCGGCCACTTTTGACTCGGTCCCTTTTGACGCAGGGTCGTTTGACTCTGGCTCTTTTGTAGCGGAGTCCCTTTTGACTCGGGCTTTTTTATGAGGGTCGTTTTGATTCGGGGCCTTTTGACTCGAGCCCTTTTGTTGCGGAGACCTTTCGACCCGGGTCCTTTTTATGAGGGGCGTTTTGATTCGGGCCCTTTTTATCCGAGCCCGTTTGACGCAGGGTCTTTTGACTCGTGCCCTGTTGTTGCGGAGATCTTTTGACTCGGGCCCTTTTGTAGCGAGGGGGCCATCTCGACCCGGTCCCATTTGACGCAGGGCCCTTTTGACTCGGGTCTTTCTGTCTTTGCCCTTTTGTTTGGCCCTTCTGACATGGAACCATATATATAACGCAGCAGCTGAAATACCTGTGGCAGACGGCCTGGGGGAGTATGAGTAAATCGATGATCGATCGATCCAGGGCGCAGTAAAATTAGTTACACCACTGTTCATATCTATTTCTTTCTATTCTCTCGACATCATGTCTGGAGATGAATGTTCTGACTAATAAGCTACAGTGGCGAAAGACGATATACGCTATCAATGATAAATGTTATGACTGTTAATATATATAGGGAATAAAACGAAACATTCTATATCGGACTTCCCCTCCACCCGTTGAAAAAAATCCTGCGGGCGTTAGTGATTATGATGTTGCTTAGTTACTGTATTATATTGTTCTATACACGGAATAAATACTTATGTGTTTTATATAATAATGAGAACCTTATTTACATTTATTACGGCCCTTGCTTTACGAGAAACACTTTCACGTTCAGCGTAATCAGTTTCCATTCTAAAATAATTACAGTGAGGCGAATGAAATAATTCACGCACAGATTTAGGACTTAGAATAATGTTTTGCGAACATGTAGTAAATCCCTGAAGATTAAAAAGCGCTAGTAGCAGTAATTAGCTTAGTCGTTTCCTATAGTCCCTTAATGAATTACATAAATCTTACAGATGTTGTATCTCTTTCTTTCTCCTCTCTATACATCATGTCTGGAGATTAATGTATGGACAAATAGGCTACAGAGGCAATTTTAAAAAGTAAGATGATCTACGCTATCAGTGACAGATGTTGTGGTGTTTAACTTAACATATAAGGCAATAATACGAATCTTTTCAGAGATGACAGTGCACTGATGCTTCAAATCTGTGTCTTTACTCCCTATACCTACTTTATTTTCCTAGTCAAAATAAGAACTCATCAAAATTAATCACAAATTCTTATGCAACCATCCCTTCTTTAATGTACTGCGCTGTCACATACCCGTCACGGCGATGTAAAGGCACTTTTGGCGACGAGGATACAATTAGGGATTGGCAAGGGTTATGAAAAAAGTAACAGTACATGAAATATTGATGATCCATTTCAAATCATCTTTCACTTACGAGCAATTCAAGAAAAACAAGTCATTATCGTTAAATTTTTAAAAAAGCAACAATATAAAAGAATTACCGATATATTATCAAGGATATGGAATGTAATTTTAACATTAGCTTGTTGCAACATACCATTCCGTGGTCACGACGAAAAAAATCTTCTGGTAATAAAGCAATTTTTAAGTATTATTGACTTACTTGCTTTATATGATCCTGTACTTGAATCTCATATTGACAATGAGAAAAGCAAAATAAAATATTTAAGTTCAAAAGTGCAAAACGAACTACTTCTCTACTTTCAAAGACAGTTTTGGGATCAATTATACAGAAAATCAATATACTATTCCATTTTTCTATTATATTGGATACGACTCAGGACATAAGTACAGTTGATCAGTTAAGTGTCGTGCTTAGATATGTATTATCTGTCAGGAAAGTAAATGTACACCTATTTTTCGAATCTGGCACAGTGTTGGGTAAGTTACTTGTAAAAATGTAACGCGTTACAAGTTACTTTACTTTCCCTCAAAATGTAACGCGTTACTAACGCGTTACCTGCCCCAGAAAAGTAACTGTTGCCCTACTTCGAAAGTAACGCGTTACTAACGCGTTACTTTTAGATCCGAAACTTTGAATAAGTAAAAAAAAAAAAAGAAAGAAAGAAAAAACCTTATTATTTCAATTTCTCGTACTACTACTTCCTCTATTATTATTATTATTATTATTATTATTATTATTATTATTATTATTATTATTATTATTATTATTATTATTATTATTATTATTATTGCAATTTCTGAATCGCTTTATGTAGAAGCAAGAACAAATACTGCGTTAGAAAAAATGACTTATTATTATTATTCTGCTAAACTAATATAATAATAATAATAATAATAATAATAATAATAATAATTTTAAAAATACAGAATATAGAGACGCATTACACAACTATTAAAATAAGAACATATTAACTGAAGGTGAATAAAAACTTACCAGTAATTCTAAAATCGATACACAATTTTTAAAGCTAGTTGTTCTAAACTTTATAATCAAGGGAACTCTAGGATAAGCAAACTGATCCGAAAGAACTCCAACATCACATATCACCAACGAACTATTTTCTAGTAGTAAAGTAGGCCTGCTCATCAGCCACAGTTTATTCATATTAACCCCCTTATTGTATATTGTTAATTATGACACCTTTCAAAGATATCCCACAGATATATATATTTGTGTATGTCTGTGAAACAGGAAGAGTGCGAATTGTGTACAAAACGTGAGAAATTTGCACAACTTGCACCCTTGGAAGTGTCTGCACGTTTCTCACACATTTTGTACAAACTTTGGACTCCTCCTGTTCCACACATATATACATGTAAAAAATGTTATCAAAACTCGTTGCAGTTTACGCGTGCAGTTTACTCGTTGCAGTGTAGTATTTTTTTACGGTGTGTATTGCGCTAGCCCTATTTATAATTGTTGTAGCTTATTGACAAATGAGAAATATTTTGAAAAGTAAGAAAAAAAACATGATTCTTAATTATTGGCTTATAAAGATAATCATAACCTGTAAAACAGTTGACGATATATTTTACATCACATGGAGATTTTTATATATCACTGATTGAGCTAAAACGTACTTATTCAAGTTAAAAGAGTATATCATTGAAAATAACTATATCACTGTCATGATAATCAATCAATCACATTACATTTTCTACTTCACCGACACTCAGTATATATTTCTTTATTACACTTTGCAGTCATTGCAGTTTATGAGTTTACCATCTTTTACACAGTTTATCATACTGCACTCGTCATTGTAAATCAATAATTGTAAGATTAGTTTTCACTATTTTGACACACTATGGGCCCTAGTATTCACATGATTTTGAACATGAACGACTATCATTATATACAGCGCGTGATCATGTTGCAGTCAATAAATGTACGCTGCAAAACTTGTTATAATGATTCATGGATCACCATACTTCAAAATTAGTAGAGACTCGAATGTTTTGTCCGAAAGACGGGCACGTTTATCGCGGAAGATGTCGCCTGCAACACTGAAAGCTCGTTCCACTCCAGCACTAGAAGGTATTGGAGTGTTATACTTTGTAAACAGTTTTTCCAGTATTGGAAAGGTTTTGAGAGAATCAACTGTTGTGTGAGGGTAGCATTTTGCAGCATTCAAGTCAGTAACACTGCTCGGTTCTGGTTGTTGGAAGTCAAATATACTATCGTCATTGCAATCCTGGGAAGAAGTAGCTCGGTTTCCGTCTGTAGGCTCCTGTGGACTTACTTTCTGAACCTCCTCCATCACAATAGATCTTGCTTTCGCTTCTCTTTCAGGGTCCATGATCCATGAATACTGGAACTTAGGATGCAGACACGCAGCCAATATCAGATCTCTTCTCCGCCATACTGAATTAAATCTCTTATCGATTCCATCAACTAATGATTGTGCTAGCGGCGTGCAATACTCCATTGTTTCTTCTTTCTTCTTAACAAGCCTTCTTCGCAGACTGAACAACGTGGGAAGTAATAAACCCATATATGCATTATGTTCCCCTTGAATGGCATCAAGAGCCTGAGCAAGAGGGCCAATGACGCTGCAGTACTCAACAATAAACTTTATGTCCTGTTCTCTAAATCTTGAGAGACCTAAGCGATCGCAAATGACATTCATTGCTTCGTTCTTTTCAAGAAGAAGAGTCTTTAGGCACAGGAACGCGCTGTAGAAGGAATTCCAACGAGTTGCATTCGGAATCTGTAAATACTTTCCAACGTTATCATGAATAATGTCGGCGTTAATTGAGCTACTGTTATGCTTATTCCACAAAGCGTAACAGCGGCTCAATGTGGATCTACTTTGTAATTTATAATTACGATCACTTTCAGCGTTTTCCACATCCTTCGTTGCTATTAAGTTCATTGTATGAGCAGCACACCGCTCATGGCTTGGCAAAATAATGTCGCCCGTTCTGCCCTCTTCCAAAATCGGACGTAGTTCAATAAATTCCATGACCTCATCTTCGCTCTCACACTCCTCCTCTTCCCCACTGTTCGAGCAGGACGACCGAATGTACCAAATGCCTTTATAAAGTTTGAGCCATTGTCTGTGGTTGTTGAAATAACCTTATTGTGAATGGCATATTCTTGGTGTACCTTGTCAATTTCTTTGGCGACGACATCAAATGTTAGATGGCCTTTAATTCGTCTGCAAGCTAGAACTGACATTTTTCTTGAAAGAGTAGTTGCGTCAATCCAGTGGCATGTCATGCCGAGAAAACATCTATTATAGCATTTCCAGCAATCTGCAGTGGTAGCAACGTAAGGAACATTCACCAGTATTCGCATTAACTTTTCCTTTTGTTCATTTACTCCTTTCTCAATCCTTGCACTTAAGGTCTTTCGACACATTACACTTTTACTAGGTTGCAGTCCTTTAATCAGTGCAATAAACTCTGGCTTTTCAACTGTGCTCAGGGGATGAAGACCTTTTGTAATAAAATCAATAATAAGCTTATCAACCGTTTCTTGTGTACAAGGCCGTCTTCCTTCACATTCTGCCAGTTTCATTTGCTTCATTGGTCGCGTCGAATTAGCCGATTCCGATTGCTCTCTTTTCGACGAATTCTTTGGTGATTCAACTTGTATGGAATGGGTGTTCTGAAAGAAACCGAATAATGTTCTTATTAAGTTCAGTGAAATACAATATGAAGATCAAAATTATATATAAAGTATATAGTAAAGTAAAGCGCCGATTATTCTGACTAATCCTGGTGTTGTCTATATGTCTGTAGGTCTGCAAAATTAACAATAGCCGCATAAACAAAACAAAACAAAAAAAAAATGAAAACAAGGAAACCTCTTCTTCTGTTTATCTCCTTCCACATGTGTTGTAGTCCAGTTTGGATCATTTTGTTCATCTGCACGACATTTGAATCTTTAGCGGCACACGACAAAGAATATTGCATGCACACCCCCAGCATTAGCAATATATCAAATTGTCGGTGCTGTTGCCGATTGCAGGTAATGTGGGAAGGGTCTTGCGTCTTTCATGGTCTCACTATTCTTTCGATATTTGTTGCCATGATAAAAATAACATAGGTGCCTAATTCATGTAAAAAGTGAAGGGATAAAATCGGCCAATAAGGGCAAGTTTAATCTATAATAATAATAAGGGTTGTCTGAAGGAAGGATTATTCTGGATCTTAAAATGTTGCATTCAATTCTCCATGGTAACTTAAATTTGTTATGAATGATAACTGTATTGATTAATAAAACTATTGGTATAGTATGTTGATTTGGAGGTTGTATCCTAAGTAAAATTATTCTACAGGGAAATAGTATCCCAACCTGTCTAAAACGAACACAAGTAATAGGTTTTATTATTATTATTATTATTATTATTATTATTATTATTATTATTATTATTATTATTATTATTATTATTATTATTATTAAGTTTTACGTCCAACAATAATCCTGGTTTAGCTTGCCTCGGTTTCAATGTAATAAAATCTTAGCTTGCAGCCTTGCACAAGCACCTGTATTGTCGGCTGAACTGCTGGCGACTTCAATGCAGCCAGAGAAGCACCCGACATTGCCGGCACCAGCTTTCTTATGAGTGGATGCACACGTGGCCGGCAATGGCGACCGGCCACCTGATATATTTCTGCATTTTAGCTATAGTGAGTGAGTGACAAGGCGCTCGGTATCCTTGTTTCGTTTCTTCTGTATTGGAGTTTTGTTGTTTCATCTTTTCTATTGCAGTTCTCGTCCTACAAAACAACTTCAAAACATTTTTTTACAGTGTTTTGGAGTAGCTAATTCCCTTTATTAAATAAAATATAAAATGTGGGAATCTGAAGAATATAGGTTCATCTTGAAATAATTATCGTCGAAAATGTGGGAAATCTGGAGGGTACCGATTTTTCTCTAAATAGCTATCATCAAATACAATCCAATATCCAATTTCCGTTAGGTATTTTAGACTTTTTTAAAATTTTTGTTCTCTCTCTCTTTTGATTGTATTTTATTCTAACTAGGAATGGGCACGAGCGAGTTCGAGCGAGTTTTCATTGAAACTCGACTCGACTCGAAACAGACATCTTTGAGCTCGACTCGAGAACTCGGCTCGAAAAATTTCCTCCAACTCGACTTGAAACGAGCCAAATCGAGCCATACCCTGTGTGGAGTTTCAAATACTCTCTTCAAGTGTCCTACATAGACAATATAATTATTATCAATGATACTATTACTACTACTACTACTACTACTACTACTACTTATTATTATTATTATTATTATTATTATTATTATTATTATTATTATTATTATTATTATTATTATTATTATTGACCTCGGTAGTTGTGAAGACTATAGGAGACAAGGACATCGTTCAAAGGCGCGTACGCTAACCGCTTAGCCACGAAGGAGCTCCGAAGCAAATTCTGTGTGTAGTTTTAATTACTATGCAGAGAATAGTAGAAAGGACATATAAAAATTAATTATCACACGCAAATTCAATGTCCACCCGCCACAGAATTGACGTCATCTCCAAGAGCGAGGTGACAGGTACAAAACGGAATTGAATTAAATTTAATTACAACAAATTGGCATCTTGGCTTACGCCGTTGGAAAGAGATGAGGGAAGTTAGCTGTAGGTCAGAGCTATTTTAATAGAGGTACCATCCCGATATCGCCTCGTAGATGAAAACAGTATACCGTCATTTTCCTATGTCAAATGAATAGTTTCAGGAGAAAGCACTGCAACGCTCAGAAAAAGATAACAAGCTCATATTTTACTCGTCCGTCTTTTCTCTCGTATTTTTCAACAATTCGCTTAAAAGCAAAAATATAGGGCATGACTTCAGTGATCAGTTGTGACAACAAAATACATTAATGTTGATAGTGCAATTTTCCAATAATTTTATAATAGACTTTTATGTTATAAAGTATCGTACAATACACAAATAAACACAAATAAAAGTATCGTATAATACACCTTGCGGTTTTATCCTTTGTCGGTTCACCTAGAAAATCAAATCTAAGTGTGCGATAGCAAGTAAAACTGTTGAAAGTTATATTAAAGTAATGTATACACGACTCCAAAAGTGCATTACCACCTGCAATTCTCGTTTTCCTGCAATAGCAGGCAACCCAAAAAGCTCGGCGGTTGGGTTGGTTCCGAATTCGAAAGGCGTTGGACCAAACCTCAATTTTGTGAAAAATATACCAGTGTGGCAAACTGAAAAATAAGGAAATAAAACAAATTGTTAAGAATGACAATTTTATTATCGTGACGGAGTTGGATGACATCAAAAGTTACAAAACGATCTTACTTAAGCAGTTCAAAAAAGATGAATGGCAAAAGACACACATCAGAAAAAACATTTCTCTCCTTCTCCCCCCCCCCAAAAAAAAAGAATTTTAAAAAAGAAAAAGTTGCATAAAGTAAAGTTTTAATATAAAAGACTCACCCAAAATTTTGAAAATTGACACGCGAAAGGCAAGAATAACTGAACCCAAGTGAATAAAATTGTGCACAGATATTGCAGACGTAAAATGTGGGAATACAGGCTTCATATTTTCCTGAAAAAAAACGGTAGGGTGGGGCACGGACCCCTCCAAATCCTTGATCACGAGATATCAAAAATGCTTGTAACAGTATGTCAGATGTGTGTAAAGGACATGAAGAATTGTAACGAAACTTTTTCTATGGACAACACGTAAAAAATAAAGGAATACGAGGTTTTATTGTTCTGCGGAAAACAGTTTTAGGGGGCAAAAGCCCCCACGAAAAATTTTGAAATTTGACGTCCGAAAGGTAAGAAGAAGTGAACCGAACTGGATGAAATTCTGCACAGATATTATAAACATAAAATGAGGGAATACGGGTTTCTTATTTTCCTTTAAAAAACGGCTGGGTAGGGCGCGGACTCCTCCAAACATTTGATCATGAAATATCAAAAGTACTAGTAACAAATGTCAGATGGGTGTAAAGGACATGAAGAATTACAACGAAACTTTTTGTATGGACAATACGCAGAAAATAAAGGAATACGTTTTTTTATTATCTGCGGGAAGACAGTTTTATAGGGTAAAAGAACCCACCCCAAAATTTTAAAGTTGACGCGAGAAAGATAAGAAGAAGTGAACCGAAGTGAGTGAAATATTGCAAAGATGTCGTAGGTTTAAAATGAGTGAATACGGGTTTCGTATTTTCCCGGAAAAAACTGTTGGAAAGGGCACGAACCCTTCCAAAGTTTTGATCACGAAATATCAAAAGTACTAGTAATAGTGAGGTGTGTGTAAAGGAAATGAAGAATTGCAACGAAACATTTTGTATGGAAAATAACCATAAAATAAATCAATACGAGTTTCTTATTTCCTGCGGAAAAACTGTTTTAGGGGTCAAAGGCTCCTACCCAAAATTTTGAAAGTTGACACCCGAAAGACAAGAAGAAATGAGCCGAAGTGAATGAAATTTGCACAAGTACTGCAGACGTAAAATGAGGATAAGGGTTTTATATTTTCTTAGAGAAAACAGTTAGGTGGGGCGCCGACCCTCCCAAACGTTTGATAACAAAAAATCAAAAATAATATTAATAGTATGTGAGATGTGTGTAAAGGAAATGAAGACTTTCAACGAAACTTTTTGTGTGGGAAATGTGCTGAAAACAAAAAAATACGGGTTTTTCATTTTTGCGGAAAAATGGTTTTATGGGGCAAAAGGCCCCACCCCAAAATTTTGAAATTTGGCACCGAAAGGGAAGAAACAGTGAACCGAAGTTAATAAAATTTTGCGCAGATATTGTAGACATAAAATGAGGGTATACGGGTTTCGCATTTACCTAAAAAAACCGGTTAAGTGTGGCACGGACTCCTCCGAATCTTTGATCACGAAATTTCATAAGCGCTAGTAACAGTATGTCAGATGTCTGTAAAGGACATGAAGAACTGCAACGAAACATTGTGTATGGAGAATACGCAAAAAGAAAATGAATACTTGTTTCTTATTTTATGCGGAAAAATTATTTTGTGGGCAAAATAACCCACCCCAAAATTTTGAAAGTTGATGCCCGAAAGGTAAGAAGAATTTGAAAGAAAACGAAAAAACAATAAACGAAGAAAAAATAATAATAACGTGCAATGTACTGGAGAGAAGTCGCTAAAAATTAACTTTCTTTGAACGAGGACGATTACGAAACATCACCTACTGATTGAAATCCGGATTATTTTCCAATAAAGTAAATTCAAATAAACTTTCTTGTTATTGTTGATTATTCCATATCGGACTCCCGAAGAAAACTCATCTAAACAACTTATTGACCGTGCCAATAGCGACTACTCTCAATCATGACTCCGTTTTCTTTCATTTAGAAATAGAAAAGAAAGAGAAGAAAGTAGAAGGGTAAAAGAAGGAGGTAGGAAAAGAAGAAAGAAAAGAAATAGGGTATTTTAATAAGAAAACAGATTACTGGATAATTTCGGAAATATAGTAAAAGGTCGGGAAAGTCGTTGAAAGATGAATCATTCTAAATGTTATTAACGACTAATCAATTTTGGAATGCTTCGGAATAGACACATGTTCCCTCATACCACCCAGACCTAGCTCCAGGCACCACGATCGTGGGGTTGCCCAGACCTAGACCTGGAAATGAGAAAAGTGAAATTTAATTCTTTGTACTGTTATTCCAACCGGTAATTGATTACCATCCAGCATCTGGACTCTGTTCTCTAGGATCGACCACACATATGAATTAGCCAAGAGAAAAAAAAAATCAGACTTATAAACTCAATATAAATTTATGTATCGTATCAACGAGAATTTCAACTTCCTGGAAGAAAGATGTCGTATTTAGGCTCATCCTGCTATTTTTGTTTCACTCCTAGAGCCGATTTAAACCATTAGTAGCGGTCCTTCATGACCTAGGTTATTTACCTTAACACATATATTAAAACACGACACATATATTATAGATGTTAATACAACAAATGATATCACTAAAATTACTTATATTAAATCTATCATGCATTCACACGCTCACTCACCCAGGACAGTGTATATATGGTTAAAGGAAACCAACTAACTACAAAAATACAAATAATTTATTACATCCATAGTGAAAAGAAAAGACAAACAGATAATTATGAAGAAAATATTACAAGCACAAGTTATTGGTTATATATTAATAGAGTACATAGTGTTATATTCTAGTAAAATTTTATATATTCAATCATCTTGACAAATAAAAATAATTACATATATTGTATCTTAGGCATGCTAAATCAAAATTATGATTTGCGACATACGCAAAGGAGACACTTATTTTACTTTAAAAAAAATTGACAAAGAGGAAAGAAAAGAAAAAAAAGAACTTTTTGGTGTATCAGAAATTATATGAGTCTCTACCTCACATCGGGTAATAAAATATTAATGATTTTGAGCGTTCAAATCACAGATCACGCACTACTCGTAGTGTCCAGAACATTTCGCTCCATTTAACTTCGTTCGGGTTTATATATATCTATATATATATATATATATATATATATATATATATATATATATATATATATATATATTGGTTTACAAAAACCATTCATCGTCTATACTTGGTTTATAACTTTTAACAGTTTATATCTGCAATCGCACACTGCGACGCTTTATACCCATCCAGGGATTTCGAAAAATCACTATCGCTAGAGGACGTTTCTCCTCTTAGACGGTCCATTTCCAAACTTATTAATTGAATAATTTTAAGTTATTTATGCAACACTGGGACACGTTATGAGGCCTTTCCTTAGGATCAATTTCGTATATATTTGTATATGATTCGGATTTTAAAAACGATCTCCCGCAGGTATACGGAGTATAAAGGTTTAAATTGAGGATAAAAAAAAACTGGTCAAGTCACAGGATACATATGAAGGTGAGAAGGATTCAAGGTGCACTTTCCACGATGGTTTTAGGTTGGTAGTTCAGGGATAATATTCGTTATGATGATGTGGGTTACGTTTAGACCTGCCGTTACTTTCCAATACATGCCATTACATAATTACATAAGGTATCATTTACATTTATTCAAAAGAAAAGGAAAATTACTTAAGTGCACGGCGGTATTCTTAACAAAATCTACATTCTTACATTCGTCGGAGAACTTACTGGTAAACTATAGCAACCAATACACGTTTAGGGGGACAGACACGAGCGCTCTTACATATATTCATAATACATTTAATATCATACTTTTACTTTAAAATCATATTCACATACTAAGTACATATACATTCGACGTATTCATTTCTCTCTCTCTATATATATATATTTATATTCAATAAATGCGCACACATTTAAATTAATCACCCCAACAATAATTTTTTTAAAAGATTGCAAACATTGTCCAAGAAAACAAATGACTTCCGACATTACATATGAAAAAGAAAATCGATTTTTTTACCTGATACCGCGCATCTATAAATTTTCATTTTTATATAATCAGTTCGTGCTTAAATCATGAAAAAAAAACTTTGTGCGGCAGGCACGTAACACAGAGCATTTCTAAAGATATAACTAGATAAACCAAATAACAATTTCTGGGCCCAGGTTAACTACAAAGTAATCGAAAACCAACACAGAAAAGAAAGTGACCAATGGATTACGAAAAAAAAACTTAAGAGGAACGACGGTGAAAGAACGTAATCGAAGTGTCGTCAAATACTAAGTCTTTGTTCATTTCAGCGATAGGTCAACATGAGATGGAGGACCCAATTATTATCTACTTTATCCATGAATCGTGTCTTGCAAACGTCTCAGCTGGTAATTTCAGATCAGAGTTGTATGTTAAATAAATCGTAAGCAACAAGTTCAAAATCGGGGGGGGGGGGAAGGTTGAAAATTTAAAAAAAAATTCGAAGTAAGAAGGAAGAACGAGACAAGAGAGAGAAAGCGGCGCCAACGAAAGGAGAAAGATTAAAGTACTACTCAGTACTCAGAAGAGTGATCGAATTTAAATATATAACAACTCATAGCCAAAAATATTCACATATGCCGAAAGAGGGTGGTTTACTTAAATACGTAAACTAAGAGGGAGTCCCTGCTGCCAAGGATGCAAGTTCTGTGTCCATCAGATCCCAATTCCACAAGAGTTTGTTTGTAAGATTGAAATCCGATCCCCGTATCCGGCCCAGACCAGCAGGTTAAAAGGAGAGGGGGAAAGGGACCAGGTAACTGCGTCCCTAATTTTGAAATCTCTAAGTAAGACAAAAAAAATATTCGACCCGTCAGAAGAACTAAGAAGGTTCTAGGACAGTAATGAAACTAGAGTAAAAGTATTAGCTAAGATATCCCTAACTAGTGATTTGCCAAAATAAAAAAAAAATTAAATAAACTGAATTTCGGATCGGTGATTTCTATGGCCAAACCTCACCGATAGCTCCCCTTCGCAGAATGCGCTAAATTCTGAGGCATCGATTAATTTCCATCACTATCTAGTTTGGAAACTAAGAAAAGAAAACGAAAATATTCAAGGGGGGAGAGGTCGATGCCCGGGTACGGAATAATAAATTTCAATAATTAATTGTTTTGCTTCTGTACCCCTGTCCGAACCGTCGCCTCCATGAACATTGTAAGCTAGCCTGAGTAGGTAACGTGAAGAAAAAAAAATCTCACGGAGCAGGATATTCTATTTTAAAACCGACCAGAAGATATGATTCACTACAGCCCTGTTGTATAACTACTATTGTCTTTTCATAATTTATTATTCAATATGTCTAGTCAGCGGTTATATGATGCTACCTATTCTATCAGATGGTATTACTATGGTTGATTAATATTATAACACATAAAACTCCAAAGTATTACCATAGTCCGACTATATATCGCCCTCCGGTCCGCGTGATATTATGGTGCAGGGGTCAGAACCTGAGATGTTTGTAGCTACACGTATCTATTCAATATCTATATATCAACACGCGGCGAAGTATTCACTGGGCTACTATATATTTAACTATATGGGTGTCCTATCTTCTATATTCATTTACTACAATATTCATATACTTATTAATATTCATATAATATTCATATCATTATCTTTTCATTTACTACGTCGCTATATTTCACAAACACCCTGTTTCCTCTATCTACGCCCAACCTATATACGCATTTCATCCTAACACTTTAAAATCTATAATCACTACAAACATTTCCCATTCCGATCACCGCACGACAACCTCACTCGAACCCAAGACTCTTTCATCCCACACACAATACTATGTAATACTCGGTAGCTTTATTAAGAAGAAAGAAAAAAATCCTACGTATGTTCACTGAAAATAGAATTATCTGCGATAATGTTTAATGTTTATGAAATTCTGCAGCAACAATGAACTTCTGCAGCCACGAAGAAAAAGTGGACATTTAATATAATTTCAAAGCGAAGAACTAGCATCATATCGCCCGACTTCTGTTAAAAATTACGTATTGTTTATTTACTTAAATATCTCGATTTCTAGACTATGCAGAATGTTGAAACTTTCAGAATATATTAATTTTGGGTCACTTGACCTAACTGTACATTCATATGGGCTGTGAATTATACCTTCTAGGTTTTATTTCGGAAAGAAAGGTCAATTTCATGAAAACTAAATCACTAAGCACCTCGACTGAAGAATGGCGGTTAGTACTGACTTTTGACACTAGGGCTAGCGACGATATAATCAACCCTTGAACAACTGAATGTGACCTTGTACACGGAATTATTATACTATATTACGTTCACTTAATGACGGAGTAATAGAAATTTATCGCATAGTAAATACTACACTGTCCGTATTTAATTATCTCACACACTCTTTCATCACTTAACTACCACAATTACTACTACTAGAACATTACAAATATGCACATACTACTTAAACTACAAGACACATCATGCCAATACACACCAATCATCACTATCATTAATACATGTTATACTAATAAATATACACAGACAACATTCAGATTTTACCATTTTAAATCGGCTCGAAAGGAAAGGGAAAGAAAGGAACAGGGCCAACTGGCCCTGTATTTACTAAATCACATTCTTAAGCTGTTTAGTCAATGCCCCCGAGGGGACATATCGGAGTATTAGCTAACAATAGGACCCCTGCCCTGAAGGGGCAGGAACCCGGAACAAACTACATGTTCAACTCATCCCGCTGGAAGCCGTACTCCCAATTTGGGAGTCAGATAGGAGCCCCCTGCTTAATTTACACGTACATGCTGATGGTTACTAACACTACAAACAGACATAAAACTACCGCCATATATATATATACTAGCAGCGTTCACCCCGCTTCGCTGCGGTCACCCCGGAACGCAATAAACTTTGTTACTTAGATAATTTTTACTTTTTCGCTTTCAAGTGATATGATAAAAACCATAGAAGATTGCATTAAATGTTAACATTATATCGCCTGTCATTTATGTTAACCCGCCCCGCTTCGCTGCGGTCACCCCGGAAGTTTTCGCTTTCAAGTGATATGATAAAAACCATAGTAGATTGCAGTAAATGTTAACATTATATCGCCTGTCATTTATGTTAACCCGCCGAGTGACACGGTCATGCGGGTTGCATATAAATACGTTTATTTTTACCTATGATGAACTAACAAAGGATTTGTACGTTATGGACACTTGAATGGTCAATTATCTCAAGACACTGGTAATTAAAAATTAAAGTGATATGATAAAAACCATCTAGGGTCCAAATCCTAATAACCCCCCAAAAATAAAAGAAATTGGTTCAGCCGTATTAGCGTGATGAGGTAACAAAGGATTTGTGCGTTCTCTTTTATATATATAGATATATATGAAAAAAAAATCACGTACTAACTACACAGACAGATTACTGAACGGACAGGTCTGACCGAACCTACACTGATTCATGAGGGGCAAGAGGGAAATTTAACTATTTGATTCACTGAACTGCAAACTGGGTTTGGGAAAGGAGATTAAATGCACACACTATCCTGAATTCTGTCCATCACGAACTATATCTGCACAACATGGAGTTACCGAGTTATGCTTCCTATTTTAGTTCTTCAGTCCGGTTTTTACTATGAAAATCTAGCAAATTTATGGCTCCTTAGCTTCCTGCTTGGTAGTTATTCGACTATTATATTAGTTTTACCTTTTACTGCAGCTTTCCTAGCTCCTTTTCGACTTTTTTGAGATAGAAGATCCGAATCCGGCGTCTTCAGTGGAATTCTTGGCATGGAATGGAATAATTGCGCCCTAATATCATAGCGTGGGTTTATCAGCCAATCAAAACAAAGCATTTTTGGCGGTGGGGCTTTAAAACGAATAAAATTTGGTAAAATCTGGATCAAACTAGATTTTAGAAGGACCTAGGTATCTAAAAGAGAGGTGAAGGGTGGTCCTAAAAATTCTGTCGAATTTTAGATTGGTTATTTGATCTGGAAAGTTCCGTCCAATAGTGGATCTATATTTTCGGATAGCACTGACACCGTAAGAATTGTAATAATCCATTTACATATACATATGCAAGACTTATAACTAATTTAAAATATAAATAAAGATATTGATTCCCAAAACTATAATCCGTAATGAATTTTTTTACAGTTTTCCATGTTAATTTGAAATAGAATAACAAATAAAATTACGAATTATATGAACAGCCAGAATTTTTTTGTTAAACGTCAGATACAGTCGGTGCAAAAAATTTCGGGCACCCTCCTATTAAAAACATAATCTCATTAGACTGTAACAAATTGAGCCGAAGTGAACGAAATTGTGCACAGATATTGTAGGCATAAAATGGGGGAGTATGGGTTTCGTATTTTCCTTGAGAAAACGGAAGCGTGGGGTGCCGACCCCTCCAAACCTTTGATCACGAAATATCGAAAGTACTATTAATAGTATGTCAGATGTGTGTAAAGGACATGAAGAATTGCAAAGAAACATTTCGTATCGACAATACGCAAAAAATAAAGGAATACGGGTTTTTTATGTTCTGCGGGAAAACGGTTTTAAAGGCTATAGCCCCACCCAAACTTTTGAAAGTTGAAGCCCGAAAGGCAAGAAGAAGTGAGCTGAAGTGAATTAAATTGTGCACAGATACTGCAGACGTAAAATGAGGATACGGGTTTCGTATTGCCCTGGGGAAAACGGTTCCGTAGTGCGCCAACCCCTCCAAACCTTTGATCACCAAATATCAAAAGTACTAGTAACAGTATCTGAGATGTGTGTAAAGGACAAGAAGAATTGCAACATATCTTTTTGTATGGACAATACGCAAAAAATAAAGGAATACGGGTTTATTATTTTCTGCGTAAAGACTGTTTTATGGGGTAAAACAACCCACCCCAAAATTTTAAATTTGAAGCTGGAAAGGTCAGAACAAGTGAACCGAAGTGAGTGAAATATTGCACAGATATTGAAGGCTTAAAACGAAAGAATACGGGTTTCGTATTTTCCTGGAAAAAGAGGTTGGGTGAGGCACGGACTCCTTCAAACATTTTGATCACGAAATATCAAAAGTACTAGTAACAGTATTTGAGATATGTGTAAAGGACACGAAGAATTGCAACATAACTTTTTGTATGGACAATACGCAAAAAATAAAGGAATATGAGTTTCTAATGTTCTGCGAGAAACGGTTTTAGGGGGCAAAAGACCCCATCCAAAATTTTAAAAGTTGACGCCCGAAAGGTAAAAAGACATTAGCCGAGGTAAATGAAATTCTGCACAGATATTACAGACGTAAAATGAGGATATGAGTTTCGTATTTTGCTGAAGAAAAAGGTTGGGTGAGGCACCGACCCCTCCAAACCTTTGATCACGAAATATCAAAAGCGCTAGTAACAGTATGTCAGATGTGTGTAAAGAACATGAAGAATTGCAACGAAACATTGTGTATGCAAAATAACCAAAAAAATAAATGAATACTGGTTTCTTATTTTCTGCGGAAAACTGTTTTAGGGGTCAAAATCTCTCACCCAAAATTTTGAAGTTGACACCCGAAAGAAAAGAAGAAATGAGCCGAAGTAAATGAAATTTGCACAGATATTGCAGACAGAAAATGAGGTTACGGGTTTCGTAATTTTCTAGAGAAAACAGTCGTGTGGAGCGCCGACCCGTCCAAACGTTTGATAACGAAAAATCAAAGTGTTACTAACAGTATGTCAAATGTGTGTATAGGACATGAAGAATTGCACGGAAACTTTTGTATGGACAATGCACTGAAAACAAAGGAATACGGTTTTTTTATTTTTGCGGAAAAACGGTTTTATTGGGCAAAAGACCCCATCCCAAAATTTTGAAATTTGACGCCAAAAAGTAAGAAAATGTAAATGGAAGTGAATGAAATTTTGCACAAATATTGTAGATATAAAACGAGGGAACACGAGTTTCGTATTTACCTAAAAAAAACGGTTAGTTGGGGCCCGGACTCTTCTGAACCTTTGATCACGAAATATCAAGAGTGCTAGTAAAAGATTGTCAGGTGTGTGTGAAGCCCACCAAGAATTCCAAAGAAACTTTCTGTATGGACAATACGCAAAAAATAAAGGAATGCGTTTTTTTATTTTCTGCGGAGAAGCAGTTGTTAGGGGGCAAAAGAACCCACCCAAAGTTTTGAAAGTTGATGCCCGAAAGGCAAGAAGAAGTGAGGCGAAGTGAATTAAATTGTGCACAGATATTGTAGACAAAACATGAGGGAATACGAGTTTCGTATTTTCTTGGGGAAAACGGAAGCGTGGGGCGCCGACCCCTCCAAACATTTGATCACGAAATATGAAAAGTGCTAGTATGTCAGATGTGTGTAAAAGACATGAAGAATTGCAACACAACCTTTTGTATGGACAATACGCAAAAAATAAAGGAATACGGTTTTTTTATGATCTGCGGGAAAACGGTTTTAGGTGGCAAGAGACCCACCCAAAATTTTAAAAGTTGACGCCCGAAAGACGCGAAGAAGTGAACCAAATTGAATCAAATATTGCACAGATATTGTAGGTTTAAATTGAGGGCAAACGGGTTTCGTATTTTTCTGAGAAAAACGGTTAGTTGGCTCGGACCCCTCCAAGCCTTTGATCACGAAATATAAAAAATGCTGGTAACAGTATGTCATATGTGTGTAAAGGCCACGAAGAATTCCAACGAAACTTTTTGTATGGTCAAATACGCAAAAAAATAAAGGAATGCTTTTTTATTTTCTGCAGAAAAACAGTTTTATGGGGCAAAAGAACCCACACCAAACTTTTGAAAGTTGACTCCCGAAAGGTACATGTTGTCTCAAAGGTCGAGGGCATTCTTTATTGCTATTTTAAGGAAAAAATTTTCTAAGTCCAGCTTCGGGTATCTTCGGGAAAAAGTAAACCAGGTTCGAACCTCGAAGTCAACCTTTGCAATCGGGAGAAATTTTGCTGATGTGTTTTTCTTCTTTTAAATATAATAAGATTTGTTATTAATTGTATAAAAAAGCAACATTGATTGAAATATTTAATAATTCAATATTTCGAAACTTTGTATTAATATCAGCACATGCCTGTTTGTCATTTAGCTCTCCATACGTAATGAAACATTTAGATACGTAAACGAATCTTTCCATATGTGAAAGAATGCAGAAAATTAAGACATAGAATACAATTCTCGTCTGAGTACTAAAATAAAAGTCAAAATGGAACAAAAACAGCGTTTGCAGTGGATATGAATCAGAGCCCTGCACGGGCCGGGCGCGCCCGATTCGGCCCGGTGCCCGGCCCGGCCCAACCCGTTTCAAGTAATATCAAACTGGACCGGTCCCTAACCGGGCCGGGCACATTTCGGGCCGAATCGGGCCGGCCCGGCTCGGCCCTATAGTCTGAAAGACGGTTCGGAAACTAATGTTGTCAGCCTACTTGTTTTTTTAATGTCCTCCACTACCTATATTTTTGCCGTGTTTGTACGGTCTTACTGTCAGCCTATGTTAATCGTAATGTGTTTGGGAAACTGACTCTTTATTCAAGACTGTGATGTACTGGTAATACTATTACTATTACTACTTCTACTACTACTATTACTACTTCTACTATTACTACTACGACCACTGCTAATACTACTACAAGTGCTACGACTTCGCGTCAGAGTTGACATGTCTGATGGTACCGAATTTACCTTCTAAGTACAGAATAAAATTGAGAAATGCTAGTTATTATGGCCGGTCTGCGTAGAATGTGAACCGATGCTTGATCTACGAGGGAGAATAGTGGCTCAATAGAAAAAAACACTCACATCTGGTGCTAGAGGTCGTCGGATCAATCCCTGCTCATGCTATGTGAGCTTTGTTGTGGATAAACATCGTGTTCATGGGAGTTTCTGGGGTGGTCCCGCTTCCTCCCACTGTTTTCTTTCCACCAATTCATCCCATCATCATCCATTCAGCCTGAGCCGTAGTTACCTAAAGAACGTATGGTAAAGTCAAGTACTTGACCTAGTAAGTAGAATTTGGTACGCTACCATTGGACCACGGAGGGCAAAACCATAAACTGGCGTGCTCATAAGATCAGTGCAATTTGTAGTAATGTTCAATTAGCAAGGCAAATATCGAATGGTGTTACATGTTCATGTATTGTTTATAGTATGATGCTACAAATATAACAAAATATAATGATCAAATACATCACCAAATCGCCAGGGTCGATTAGGTGTTCCTGGAACGGTGGCTTAGCGGTTGAGCGTTCACCTCTGGTGTATGGGGTCCCTGGTTTGATCCGAGCTCTCGCCAAGTGAACTTTGTGGTGTGAAGTAGACATCTACCTCAACATGTCATCATGTGTAAGAGAACTAGATATACTGCAGTGGTGGAAGCAACAAGAACAAACATTACCAAAATTGTGTAAATTAACGCGTCAGTATCTCGTCATCCCTGCTTCTAGTGCGTCTACTGAAAGAGATTTTAGTACTCAGGAACGGAGAAATGCTCTAAAGCCTGAAACTGTTGAATCTGTTTCCATGCTATTCGATGCGTACAAGGACATACAGTAAAGCGATGTTCATTTTGCACTATTGGTTTCTTAGGAAACCTTATATTTTCATTTTCTTAATATCAACTATCCCTTCTATTATATGTGATGTTAAGAGGCATTTTTGATAGCTGATATCTACACATTTTTCATTCAGGGGACTTTTGAGGTATTTTTTGATCAACAATGATATGTGTGGATTTTGTTTTGATTTACTGCCTCGCATTCCGTCATATAGCTCTGTTATTTACTTGTTACGCACCGTTCCAGGAACACTTCATCGATCCTGGGGTCTGGGTGATTTATTTGATCATTGTTTTTTGTTATTATTATTGTAGCATCGAATTATAAAGAATACAGGAACATGTAATATGATTTGGAATCTGCCGTGCTAATTGAACATTACTACAAATTGCGCTAATCTTATGAACACGCCAGTTCATGGTTTCGGCCTCCGTGGTCTAATGTAGCGGAACAAATTCTAATTAGTAGGTCAAGGACTTGACTTTCTCATATGTTCTTTAGGCAATTACGGCTCAAGACGTATGAATGATGATGGATGAATTGGTGGAATGAAGACAGTGGACGAAAACGGTCTAATCCAAAAACTCCCACGCTCACGATTTTTGTCCACAACAAAGCTCACATAACACGAGGAGGGATCGATCCGACGACCTCTAGCACCAGATGTGAATGCATTCTACTGGCCAGACTACGCAGACTGGCCATAATAACTAGTATTTCTTCGATTTTTTCTGTACTTAGATTGTAAAGTATGTACCACCAGACATGTCAACTCTGACGCTCGTAGCAGTTGTAGTAGTAGAAGTAATAATAATAATAATAATAATAATAATAATAATAATAATAATAATAATAATAGCAGTAGCAGTAGTAGTAGTAATAAGAGTAGTAGAAGTACAATACTTTACAGTCTTGAATAAAGAGTTAATTTCCCAAACACCAGTGGCGGCGGTTGGACGTTAAAAGTGAGGGGGCAAGACATGATCTGAATATTTTTATATAAATGTTAGTTTTCCTGGTTGTTTCTAACATTTTGTTTGACGAAAGGTTGTATAACTAATAGGATACTATATTTTCAGTTAAAATACCGTATATCGTATATAATAGTTTATTAAGTAAATTGAGAAGAACAACGCAAGTAGATACTAGCTCTTTGTACTCTTAAACAACGAAGGTGTAAGAAGAGATTTGATTCCTTGCTCATGAACATCTTAAAATTCTGTCTGGAAAATTGTGTGATCAGATTATTTAATAAATTTGCAACACAAATAAATAGAAAGGATAATATTAATCATAGTAATGAATAATGATGCTTGTTTTGCAAAAGTTATATTGAAACTGAGGATTAATGAAAAACTTAATATTTAATTCCACACATGATATTAAATGTATGTTATTACTCTTAGAAAATGAAAGACAGTAAATACTACAAGCATATGCTACGAAATTTAAAGAAATATTTGCTTTTGGAACTTCTTGAAATATGTTCGTTGCCATTAGGTGCAGATTTCACTTTCTTGGAACACATCAAAACACAACAATACTTACAATCCACACTTCAGTTATACAAAATAAACTTAAAACCTAGAATTATGTTCAATTTACTAAATTTTATTGTATATACACTCGTACATCCTTAAACACAACACTTCACTCGTATATTACACTACAAAACAATGGAAAAGGTATAAGTTGTTTCTTATCACGCTCTTTTTAATCGATATTCCTTACTTTAGAAAGAAGAAAAGACATTTTAGGAACTGTCAATTTTTGTGCAATTAAAGAATAACTTGTGCAATAGGCCCTACTTTTTTGCATAATGTTCTTTCGATTAGCTTCAAAGCGGCTCACTAACATATCGAGCCCTTGTAAGAAGAAATGAAAGTATGCTGAAATTGTGCTCCAATAGGTTATTTTTTGGGGTTATTTTCTGTGGCGATTAAAACGCAATTACTGTAGCTTTCTTTACTCCACGGGAAGACAACCAATACGTATTCAGGCAACAGCAAATATTATATGGCAGCATTTTTTCCTATTAATCAGTAACACATACAAAATCGTTACATTTCCAAATGAAACTATATACATTAATTGGTTACTTAAAAAAAGTGCGGGGGCAACTGCCCCCCTTTGCCTCCCCCTAATCGCCGCTCATGCCAAACACATTACGATTAATACAGGCTGCCAACATTAGTTTCCGATCCGTCTTTCACAGTGTTCGGGCCGGCCCGGCTCGGCCCGTTTCGTGCCCGGCCCGGGCCGGGTCGAGCCGGGCACAGAATTCAGATCCATTCGGGTCGGGCCGGGCCGTCTTCGGGCCTGGGTTTGCAGGGCTTTGCCCTGCACGGGCTGGGCGTGTCCTGTTCGGCCCGGACACAAATGCTATAGGGCCGAACCGGGCGCACGTATTTCCGGGTTGGAACTGGGCACTCAAGGAAGGATTGAAAACTAATGTTGTCATTTTTTTCCTTAAATGTCCTCCACTACCCCTGCCTTTGTCGTGTTCGTACGGTCTTACTGTCAGTCTATGTTAATCGTAGTGTGTTTGGGAAACTGACTCTTTATTCAAGACTGCAAAGTACTGTAATACTACTAATATTACTACTACTTCTATTATTACTACTACGACCACAGTTAATACTACTATAACTGCTAAGATTTCGCGTCAGAGTTGACATGTCTGGTGGTACAGAATTTACCTTCTAAGTACAGTATTTTATAACAAGACTTGTCCAACAGGGTGAAATATCCCTATTTTCATTTTCCAACCATTTTTGACCATAAATCGACTTTTGCGAGGTGAGAAAGGAAGATACGACAGAAGGAAAACAAAGTTATTGTAGAAGCATTATCATTAATATTTTGCATTCCAAAATACGGAATGTTACTTAAAAAACATAACTTTAAAAGAAATATCTACTAAAATGAAAGAACAATCATGGCATTTTAGGCGTGTGCGTAACAGTAATATACAAAATAAATATTACAATACTTTTGAGGGTCTAGATCATTTAGATTAGATATTGGTATTCCAAAGGTAAACAAATGAAATATTTTTTTCTTTTGACTGAAAACGTGATTTTGAATTTTATATATATATATATATATATATATATATATATATATATATATATATATATATATACAGACTGTTATACAATTCGTGTAATTTTCTACAGCACTGGGAGAAGATGAAGTTTTCACACCATTAATATAAAATTTGGCACTCTTATTGAGAAATATCTGAATTTTTCGAATTTCTAAAGGAAATAAAAGAAAATTAATGTTTAGCCCCCCTTTTGGAAGTGTAAACACTGAAGTTCATTTTCCTTATGGGAGGTTCAATGTTAAATTTTGGAAGCAGTTTTCTCCAATAATTATTCGTAAAGATTTTGGGGCAAATGAGTTGTATTTGTTACGAAATGCAAAAACACTCATTCACAAAGCTAGTAAAGCCGTCTCAAACATTATTTTGGGAAGGCCCCCCTTCGGGGGGCAAGGGCCGTAAAAAGCTGGTGGGTGATGTGTTACCAAATCCCAAAATTTATTTTCGGAGTGCCAGTAAACGTCAGATTAATCACGAATGTCACATAATTAATGCTCCTTACATGTAAGAGTGACTGATAATGGGGCTACAGCCCCCTTTCAAAAGTAAGAAAATCACCAGAAATATCCTTAGTAGGGACATACGAGAAGAAGGTGTTTTTGTTAATTAGTGTGAAATTTGGCGTCATTGTAGCAAAAGAGTATGCATTTTTGAAATATGGAATGCTATTTTGGTAACGCACCGCCTTAGGGGGGCACAGGGGACGAAGCGTTAGATGATGTACCTTTATAAAAATTCAAAATTTTGTTCCGGAAATGCCAGTGAGCGTCAGATTTTTCACAAATGTCACAGAATTAATATTCTAATGCTCCTTGCATGTGCCGGTAACTTGTGTGGGGCTATAACCCCCTTTCATAAAATATCCTCATAATTCTTCAATTTATTTGAGCTGACCTTTGTGCTGCCTCTGTACCATATCGGGTTGTGCATTAATGGAAGCCATAGCTAAAAATAATATACATTTCCTTTCCCTCGACTTCGATCCGACATTTTGTTCTCGAGTTACGGCTTTTTTGGGCATTTTTCCGACTGGTTTTTGGCTGGTCATAGCGCCAAAAGGAAGCATTGTGCACCCAGGTTGTCTTATCACGGTGTCAGGAATGAGCTCTCAAACGTTGTAAGTGTTGTTTTGAAACACCCTCTATATTTCTATCCTGTTTCTGATTAGCTTATCTTTGCCAATCAATTTCCAGTATTCCCAAAATAAACCAAAAGTGAACTAAATTCACTAAATCGCCTTCCCCCTATGCTTTCTTCTTGTATAGTACTTATTATATATTTATATTGTAATTGACAGAGATTGCCAATATTGATTGAAATATCTGGTTAAAATTCTATTAGAGGAATTCCCTCTTCAGTACAGAAATTCCCTCCTTGCATCCTACCGCCATTTTAGGCGAGATGGGATTAAGTAAGATGGAAATTCCCATCTCGCCTAAAATGGTAGACATTCTTATTTTGGAGATATAAGTGGATGATAAATCGTTAGGCGAGGTGGGATTAGGCTAGATGGGATTGAATCATCTGAAAAGGTAGGGGTACGGTAGGTAGCGGCATGACGTCACGCCGTCCCCCATGCCTATCTTTGCCCATTGTAATTGCTTAGGAAGTGGGAGGACGCCGTACACAGTTTTTTGGAGGTGGGGATAGGGTCCCCCGCGTTCCCACGCACCTTAACCCCTGCTGCTAAGTATTAATTGCTGTGAGGACTAACGAAAAATATTATGTGATAATAATAATAATAATAATAATAATAATAACAATAATAAAGTATCTGAATGATACAGATATTTTTTCAACTTTTATTACAATTGCTGTGGGTTCCCATGAATCTGGTTATATTGTTTTTGAAAGGAATAAAGAGCTTCAAACAACAATATGATTTGTATAAAAGAAAAAAGCCTTATCAGTTGCAAGAACTGACAAGTGGCCTTGTGTCTGTTTTTTTAAACACAATGTTACGAGGCACAGAAGCCACCACGCCTGCGGTGTGCTTGCTTTTTTGCCTCAGGCAGCTTCTGTACTAAAATTAAGACTTTACTTCAGGCAGACAGTACTAAAATTCTGTGAATTTATGTGTAGCAATCAGCAACTACACAGGTTCTTTGAAACGCTGAATTTTACAAGAAAGGTTTTGTCCATCGGATAGGAAGCGAACGAAGCCCATCGTACGTTGTAATCCCTCCCCTCTTTTGCACACTGTGTGAAATTTAACTTGTATACTGTAGTAAGTTACAGAAAAGAGAATGCTATTTTTTTAAAAATGACATTATCGAATAAGATTGACCATTATTACAATATATTCAAGATGAAAAATATTCTTTTAACAGTCGTCGTACTTAGTTGTCTGCACTGAAATTCCCATAATGTGCTTTCTTCTTTTCTAATATGAGCTCCGAGCTTCTTCGTGTCTAAGTGGTTAGCGTACGTGCCTTTGGCGTGAGAGACCCGGGTTCGATTCCGCTGAGAGCTCATGTAGTTCGGGTTTGTCAATTAATAAGTAGGTCCCGTCTTATATAGCCTCGCTGCTGAAAGGGACGACAAAATCAACTCAATTCATATTGAGCACCATAGGAGATATACGAAATATGTCACCAACGGTACGAAATATGTCTGCAATGCAACATGTCCATCATTTCCAACTCTATGCTCTGTGATCTAGTTTGCTTTTCATGTTTTCAGTAAACTAGACAGACAAAAGGAAGAATAGAGGCTTTCTTCCAGAAAATTGTGTTCGAGGGTGGGGGGTCACACAGGCTCGTATCTACGGGGAGTCTAGGGGGCCGGGCTCACCAAAAATTTTTACATTAGAATGATTTATGAGCATTAAAGTAGTCAGCCATTAGGATTTTTTTGTTTTAGGATGATACCAGATTCGACTCCTGGTGTAAGCTCAACTTTCAGTATTGTGTCATTTGCAGGTCTCGTCTCATACAGATTCGTTGAAAAACCTCTAAACATGTGCTATGACTAGTATGCGAACTAAAGTTTTTTTAGCAAAAGAGAGAGAAATTTCTTGCTTTAGACTCTGCCCTGTAATCCAGTTTTTCTGGAGGCGAGATAGTATGGTTGGGAACGACCTATCAGATTCAAGTTCCGAACCCACATATAAAAGACCTTCCTTTATAACCTTGGTGTTGTATAAAGACGAAAAACAAAAATATACTGATAGCTCCAGTAATAGATATTATAGCAAAGAGATTTAAAAAATAGGTGGTTTTGAAATAGAGAAAGGACAGTACCTGAGCTTTATTAGTATTACTAGCATATATTACCCGCTTTGCTAAGTTAAAATGAAAATTTTAAAGCACAACTCCGTATTTCATGTGTTTAGTACCCGTGAAATATACTGTTTTCGTTTTTAATGGCATTGATTTAAACAGCATCGGAAAGATCATTGATCAACTAGGCGACCCAAAAAATGATGGATTCGACACCAATAATGGTCATTTTCGGTCATTTTCGGTCATATATATATATATTTCCTCCTCCCCTATGTTGCGGGCCATGGCAACGAAAGTGTCACTGTTCATCTCAGCGACCCCCCACAAATGTGGATTCAGCACTAATTAACGGTCATTTTCCATTATCTTTAAATATCTCTTCCTCCCTTTCCCCCAAGTTGTGGGGTTGAATTTGAATTTAAACATGATCGAAAGTACCACTGCTCATCTAAGCGACCCAGAAAACTATAAATTTGACCCTGATAGTGGCCATTATCGATCATTTTATATATCACTTTCTCCCCTTCCCGCAAGTGGCGGAGCTGATTTTGCATTTAAACCGGATCGAAGATGCCACAGTTCATCAGAATGATCCCGAAAACTATGGATTAGGCACTAATATTGGTTATTTTCGATTATTATTATTATATATAGCTCCCCCTCCCCCGTGCTGCGGCACACGAAATCAGAATTGTCACTGTTAATCTCAGCTACTCCTAAAACTATTGATTCGACACTAATATTACTCAGTTTCGATCATTTTTAAACGTTCATCCCCCTCTCCTCCATTGTACCCTCCACCTTCCCAACTATTAGGGCTGAACTTGGATTGAAACAGCATCAGAAGTGTTACTGTTTGTCTCATCGGGCCCGAAAACTATGGATTCAACATTAATATCGGTCATTTTTTATCATTTTTAAATTTCTCTCCCTCTCGCCCTCCCCTACGTTGTTTCGTCAAAGTAAATAGCCTAAAGTAATCCCTGCCCCTATACTCATGTATATTGAAAATTTGATTTAGATCGGTCGGGTGGTTCAAGAGTGATGGTCACAGAGACAGGCATTTTTTAATTTTTTTTACATATATCTTCCCCCTCTCCCTCCCCTACGTTGGCTCGTCAAAGTGAAATGATAAAAAAAACACCCAAGACCCGACCCTCATATTTGTTGAAAATTAGATCGAGATTGGTTGGGTGGTTCAAAAGTTATTAGGTTTTATTAGTTTCTATTTATACGTTCCCCCTCCCCCCTAGGATGTACCGTTAAAGTAAAATTACAAAAATGTTTCCAGATCCAAACCTCATACATCTTGAAAATTTGATTGCGATCGGTCGGATATTCAAGATATAGTTCAAGAGTTATTAAGTTACAAAAATAGTGGCTTTCAGTCTTATATAAATTGATTTATATATATATATATCTCCTCCTTCTCCAACCCCACGTTACTTCGTCAAATTTAAATAACACGATCCCAGGCCTGAGCCTCATCTATGTTGAAAATTTGATCAAGATTGGCCGAGTGGTTCAGGAATTATTAAATTTTATTTATTTTTACACCCCCCCCCTAAGTTGTACCATCAAAGTGAATAGCCTAAAACCAGCCCAGCCGTAAAACTCATCCATATTTCAAATTTGATTAAGATCAGTGGGGCGGTTCGGGAGAGTTATAGTCACAAACATAGTGTTTCTCAATTATATATATATATATATATATATATATATATATATATATATATATATATATATATATATATATATATATTAGTAGTGTCGAATCTGGATTTTTTCCTATGGGGGCAACGTAAAATTTTACGGCACATTCCACCAGCCCCCCTTCCAACAGAACGGCGAATATGCATCGTTTTTACCACTACCACTCTACATTGAGACTTTTCCCAAATAGGCAGTACTGGCTTCGATAGAAGGAAAAAAAAAGTTTGAAGGGCCGGATCGGGACAGTGAAGAGAAGAGTGGCAGTGTTGGGCAAATTTCAATTGAATTGACAATTAACAATTAATCTGTAAATTTAATTGTTAATTGCAATTGACAACGGAAGTAAGTAATGGTTAATTGTTAATTGCAGTTGCCCATTAATAAAGGAGAATCAATTTCAATTAATCAATCGATTGAAAGTAATTGCAATTGAAATTAATTAGCAATTAATTCAATTGCAATTTTTGATTTCCACAGCAATTACTTTCAATTGATTGATCAATTGCAATTGATTTTCACTGATTAATTTTCAATACTGTAGTTCAGAGAGAGTGTGGGGCAATGAAAACTTTAGCCACGACCAACTGACCCACCACCCATCGTGACCCATGACCTACCATGAACCACTGTCACACACTGTGAACCAAGACCCACCGAAACCCATTGTCATCAACTCTGACCCACGAATCATGCCCTCTTCTCTACTGACTAAAGAGTTTAAACTTGTAATAAAACAAGGCTATGAAATTATCACTCATTGGATTTTAAATTTCTACGATCAATCACTCAAGCACCGCTCTATTACAATAACGGTGGATCTGACCTTTCAAAAATAAATAAAATAGAGTTTGCCTGAGTGTCTGTCTCTCTATCTGTGTGCGGCCCGTGGACCAGACGAGTGGACGAAAGTTTTTAAAGTTTGGTCGCGGGTAGCTTGGTCTAGGCCACAGATCAAGACGAAGAGTTTTTTTTTTTCAACCGGGACCGGCCTGGGAACCAGACAAGTTGGCCGAGAGTTACCAAATTTTGGACACGGATACCTTGGTTCAGGTCCCAGACCAAGGTGAAGCGTTTTTGACTAAATTAGAACCAGGGGGTCTCAGGAGGGCGTTAACCCAGACATGTAAAAGTAGTAGAAAATGACCGATATTATTGTCGATTTCATAGTTTTCGCGGTCGCTGAGATCAATGGTGATACTTTCATTAGCGATGATTTTCTAATTCAGCCACCATTGTATGTGGGCCGGGAGTCACCGGGGTGGAGAATTGCGAGATATGTAAAAATAATGGAAAATGACCGATATTAGTCTCAAATCAATAGTTTTCACTGTCGCTGAGATGAATGGTGATACTCACACATGCGTTGACTTCCAAATACTGCCCCCATCGGCTGCTGGTCAGAGGCATGTTTTTTTTCAAAATTGGAACCAGAGGATCATAGGGGCTTTTATCGGAATATGTAAAAGTAGTAGAAAATGGCAGATTTTAGTGTCACATTCATAGTTTTCGCGGTATCGACTGGAGGCCAGAGGCGATTTTTTCACAATTCGAACCAAGGGGGTCTCAGGGGGCGTTTACCGGGACATGTAAAAGTAGTAGAAAATGACCAATATTTGTGTCGAATCCATATTTATCGGGATTGCTCAGATGTATAGTGACAACCCCGATAGTGTTTACGTTCAAATTCAGCCCCCATCGGCCTTCCCAATGAAAACACATGTATATATATTATTTTGTTTTCCATGTAGTTAACATTAATGTCATAGTAGATTAAATGATAAAATTCGAATTAGTAATTCTGTTTTACATTGCTCCATACATACACAGGAGCAAATCCCGGGGGGGATGAAGGGAACATGTCCCCTCCAATCTTGGAACTGGGGAGATTGTCCTCCCCAATAATCCGATTTGAAATGTGTTTTTTGGGAGAGAAATTTGATTATTTGTGACCGATCGCTAGAAAGGAAAGTGAGATGAAATTAATGTCCACTCAGAATAAGCCTCAAATCTGCCCGCCTCCCAATGTTGAAGACAATTCTGCTCCCCTGATCCCCTACAGCATTGTTTCTCGGCTACAGAAATATTTTGAACATCGCTATATATGTATATATATAATATGGGAACGATATTACCCGTCCCCCCTCCCCTAATGTTGAAGACAGATTTGCGCTGTTGCATACATACCTGTCGTTTCTAGTTTCTTTTTGTCCATGAACTCAAAATCCTGGACAAGGCTTGCATAAATTTCTCGCCGTGCTTTTTGCTTTTCAATCCTGTCCTTGAAAGAGTCTGTTATCTTATCCCATATGCAAAGTCTACATTCCACAAGTTCAATAACGGTTAAAATATCGAATGGAAAAATTCCTGCCATCTCTAAAAATCTAAGCAAAACTAGAAAGGTAAGAATGCAATAATACACAACCTTTTGATCCAATCACTGTAGCTAAAATGCAGAACTCTATCAGGGGGTCGATCCCGGTACAAAGGGGAGAGGGAAAACTTGGATACATAGCTTTGGTCTTTGTTTTCAATTGCCATTCTACACATTATTTTTTAAAATGGGAGATTTGGGATAGTTTTGGAAGTGAGAGAAAAAATCTGTAACAAGTGAAGCATGAAGTCACATCCCTATTGTTGATATCACAATCAAGAAAATGCCAAGTGAGTAACTTGTCCTTCGAGCTTGGGAAAGAGTGTTTGATTGTGTTGGTTTCGTTTCAAAATAATAATTCTACTTTGACTTGTCAAAAAATATTGTATTCAATCACTGCTTATTGAGTGGAACCGGAAAAAGTGATCTGCACACAATTCTAATGAAAAGAAAAGGAAGTAATAATAATCAGGATTTTTTCCATATGCTTATGTTCACAGTGTATCAAACTTTGAAAATTACGCTTAAATTAATTTCCAGAATGTATTGAAATTTAAATGCATTAATAGATTAAAAAATATACCATCAAAGAGTGTGTGTGTGTTAGAGAGAGAGAGACAGAGAGAGAAAGAACAAAAATTAAAAATTAGTGGAAAATAATCAAGAACTTGGTTATCTAAATTTTCTATATTCTATTTGGTAATAGCTATTTAGAGGGAAACCAGTACTCTTCAAACTTCCCACATTTTATACTTATTTAATAAAGGGAATTAGCTACTCCAAAACAGAGACTGTAAAAAAATAATAAGCTGTTTCGAAGTTGTTTATAGGACAAGATAATAATAATATTATTATACAATTATAATAGAAAAAAAATGGAAACAACAAAATTCCAAAGACAAGAAACGAAACAAAAATATACAGCGCCTTGTCACTCACTCTCTTCATCTAACCCACTGGCCGGCCGACATTATCGGCCACATGTGCATCCAATCATAAGAAAACATTGCCACCGACAAAATCGGTGTCGGCGATACCGCCGACATTATCTGGGGCTTGGCCGACAGCATCTGCGTGTCGGAGGATTGGCCGAAATATCGGTGGCGTGTGTAAGCTACGATTTGAGTACATTGAAGTCGATTTCACCGCCGACATTATCGATGCTTCCACCGATATTATCGTTGCCGTGTGCAAACGCACTAAGACTTCTCTTTGATCTGTATGTAAACTTTTGTCAGTTGATGCAAAAAAATAAGTGAGTTTGTTCTACGCTCTACATTTCGAAACTGATTTTATAAGATGAACAGACTCCCCACACTTGAAAACAACATAGACAGATTTTCTGAAACTTTCGTACGTTGTTAGCTGCAATATTCCTGTACAGGTAATTATTCGCGGAGATGTTTACATAGAATCAAGGAAATCTTTACGATCTATGAAGAGAAAGAAAACAGACTTTGTTCTTATTTGCTGTCAATCTGCATTCCATCGGTTTCTTTTTCTCCGCGGACAATCCTAAGTTCACGCACGTGACCTAGCGAGGGAAGAGAGAGAAAGAAATCTACCTGGTTAGATTCCTATCTGCTGTTCTGCACTGTTGCAAAATGCAGCCAATATCTTAAACAGCTTTTAAATGGAAGAAAATTAATTTTTAATTAGCGCGCTATAATATTACCTTAGCAAGAAAAAGTAAAAGTGAACATGCAATATTAATACTAATAAACATTTGGCCGAATTTTGAACTCTATAAAATAAATAGTTTTTATAAAATTCTGGAAAGAAATATGCTATGTTATTATATATATTAGGGATGGCCAAAAATTTTCGGATCCGGATATCCCGGATCCAGTGAGATCCGGATCCGGACCTAGATCCTGATCTCGGATCCGAATCGCAGATCCGGATCTCGGATCTTGGTCCGGATCTCGGATCTGGATCCGAAATTCGAATCTCAGATCTTGATTCGTATCCAAACCTACATCTGAAATTGTGATCTTATAAAATTGAATATCTAAAATTCGTTAAAACTTTTTTTCGGATTCACTGATATAGTAGGTTGCTGTGCTTTTAAATGTTTCCGTAACAGTTTGTTCTACCTTTGTTCTTTATTTTATTTTAACCTTGCAATATTTACATGTTGCACTTTCTGTCGAAGTCGCTTTAGTAAAATGTTTCCAAGTTTGATTTCTTCCCATTTCAGAGTATAGTGAACTGTCTGAAAACTGATGTAAATGGTAACAAATTCTTCTGTTTAGCTCCTCTTCGAAACTTAATGTTAACTTCACATTGATAATATTTATTTTATTCTTAGAAAATAAACTTTCTCCTTTTCTCAGATACAAATGAAATATCTTTTAGATAAGGCCCTTTTAATCGCAGGAATACTAGACAAAACAAACTCTATTAATAGTAGTTTCTGACTCACTAGAGTCCAACCATCAACAAATGTAATAATGAATATCTTTCACTTCGAAGGTATATACAACAAAAAATATAGACTGGTTGGCGTGAGAATTTCAGGAGAGAGATATGGTTGTGTTCGTTGTATGACTTCATTACCTAACTTATGGCTTGCCCTTCTGAGGTCGGTCGTTTGTTGAAAGAGTAAATATAAAAGAGATTTCTATTATTTTTTCTTTAAACATACATTGCAGGAGGTAACCAAAACATATCCATGCGTCGTATCATTGAAGCGTTTTGTGTTTTGTATATTAAAGTGTTCAAAAATATTTAACATATTCGCATTTGTTCATGTGATCTCAGGTTCAATTCTCGGTGGAAACATACTTGAGAAAATTGAAAGCTGAAACAATATGAAAATAGTATTTAAAAGTCAGGAAATTGATATTAAAACTTTAGCTATATATTGGGACTGTAAGGCTGTAGTTAAATTAACCCACACGTTTCGTGAAGATATATTACATTGTTATTGTTTTTTCACTATAAGCTACCAGATACATCCTCAGAGGCTACTTTACACTGTAGTAATCAACAGATGAAAACATTGGAAAAGGAATGGAAGGAAGGTCTCCAGAGCCTTAGATCAAGGTACTAACCTAGCATTTGCCCAGTATAACTGAGAAACAACCCTGGAAAATCCTCAGTCAGGATGGCTGGTCTCCGAATTCGAATCCGGTATTATCCAATTGCGAAGCAAGAATCATAACAAGTAGCCTGAGCTCGCTCCGTATTATTATTATTATTATTATTATTATTATTATTATTATTATTTAATTAATGTAATGTTTTAAAATTAGTGCAAATTAAACCGTACTTTATTTATTGCTGATGTTATAGTTAATAAGTCTACATGAGACATCAGTCCGCTATCAAGAAAGAATACTAGAACTGGAATTCAGGAAGCGGGGGTAAAGAGATTAATGAGGATGAGGAAACTATGTACGATGCAAAAACTGAGTAAATATGACTTCGTCACAGATATATTCACTTACATACGTCAATTAATATTTCTCTGATACAGTGCACTCTTACTTTCTATAGTAGCAGGAAAATGGCCCGCTTTTGTAAACGAACAAACTAAGCACGTGGGTATAGGTGCAATGTCCGTGCAAAGAAATATAGGTAAAACTAAAAAAAAATAGGGAAAGCGAGGGGAAATGATAAACCGCCCTTCAACTTAAAAAAAAAACTAAAAATAACTAAACTTAGAGCTACGAAAGACGCGAGACGAATTTTATTGAAAAGATTGTTTTTCCTTAGTGATTAGTTCTTCTAACTATGAACATGAATTAAAAAGAAAACAAGTAGCTAGCTCCGAGTTTCGCAAACTAGTTGAAAAGAAAATATTGGATAAAATTTAATAATAAAGAAGGCATTTATGATAATTAAAACAAACTAAATTCTTGGCACGACAGTCCTTTGGTTCCTACCAGCGGCCTTACGTTCAAAGTGGGGATGTGTAGTCAACGCATCGACACCCGAAGTCCTTATGCCGGCTTTCTAGACTGGAGTCCGCTACCTCTTACTTAAGATAACTCCCCCACGATGCTGGGTCAACATCGAAATTGTTGAGTGCCTCTCCGGAAATTGAACCAATGACCACGGGCACCGAAGGCAGGCTTTCAGTCTTCTATAGACGAAAAGCTATAGTTACCCACATTATCTAATACAGAAATAAGTTCTGATTCTCTAATAGCTGCTGATGGTGATAGTCAAGGTTCACCGAAGCATGAACCCAAACCCAAACTGAGATATTGATGTCACTGGAACGCCTGAAAAGTCATTGTGGGTAAGTGAATTGCCCGGATGTCCGGAATTGTCAGGATGAAGGGCGATGGTGATGTGAAATGCGGGGCTGTCAGAGGTACTACTTATGATAATTGATTTATAATCTATGTTGCCATAAACCCTCTTCAAGAACGTAACTGTTAATCTTAGCTTTGAAAATGTTACATAAGGAGTTTTATTGCTATTATTAGGTTGCATTAGGAATTATCGGATTTATTTTAACGCTTAATTTTTACATCTCTTCTAATTTACGAATATTTAAATCGCAATTATACCCTTAAGGTCAATTAGTGATATTTTAAATCATGAAATGAAATGAAATCTTTAAGTTTAACGTCCCGCGGTTATGCCGGTTAGGCTAAAGGAGACGGTGATAATGAGAAATGAGTGAAATGGTGGAATGAAGGAAGTGGGAGGAAACGGGAGAACCCCGAGAATACCCACGAGCACGATGTTTGTCCACCACAAAGTCCACACGGCGCGTGCTGCGATCGAACCAGGAACCCCAATCACCGGAGGTGAACGCTCTACCACGGAGCCACCGCACCCTTCATTTTAAATCATTTCGAACCAACTTTATATACGGTTAGTCTTACTATATTTGAATAATTGAGACCAGAAGCAGTCTACACGCTAAGTCCAAAAGAATCTTGGCCGACCTCCTGATAAACCACGTCTTTCAGAAAGGTGAATTGTGGCAATCCGATATCCACATGAGGAAATCTTCGGTTCAGTGTGAAAGCTTCCATAAGAACCAGCACTCTCATCAGTGAAATGTGCTTTGGTAATTTTTATTCAATGTGAAAATACCTAACTTTATTGCTAAAAATGGCATTTATTTCAAACAAGTCGCCATTACAGTTTTCGTATTTAAACACAACACTCATGAAAAGTCATGTTAAAGCGCGACTTGCCCCTGAAAAAGAATATATATCTGTTTTTAGTTTCTCGTGTTCCCCAAAGTACACCCGGACTTAGTGCAAGTGCCTTCCGCTCGCACTACCTAGGTACAAACGGCTACGATCTTGGTACTAGCACTTGTTTCGGTTTCCAGATCTCAAATATTTATATTTCAGCCTGATTCTATGTATGAATCCGAAATTTCAAATCTAGATAAGGGGCACCAAAATTCATAGTTTATTCCCGGTGCTCATATTGTGATTTATTAAATAATTATTACATCTAATTGTAAGTTATACTTTTGATATTTTGAGCAGACTGAGCAAGATAAATATACGTAAAAACTAGTCAATACTTATCTTAACTGTTTATGTTTTCTTAACTGTCAATGAAATAGGTGTATTGAGGAATTTTAAATATTCGTGTTTTGTATTCCGGTTTCAAATATAAATATGTATGTATTTCATCTCGGTCCTGCAACCGGGTGGACTTAGATTCGACATTCGAACTCTCATCCGGATCAAATCAGATTATTTTTTAGTTAGGCAAGCATTTAATCGTTAGTGTAGATTGAAGGAGACAAATAGACTTGCCAGTATTCTTCTTAATTTTCTGTTTTCTTCTTCACTGTCAGGACTTCGTGAAATTTCTTTCGGCGAATTTTTGATATTCAAGTTTATCACAATTTGAGTGGGATGTGGGTTTGGATAAGAATCAAGATCTGAGATCCGAATTTCGAACCCAGATCCGAATTTCGAATCCAGATCCGGATCCAGATCCGAGATTCGAGATCCGGACCCAGATCCGAGATCCGGACCCAGATCCGAGATCCGGATCCAGATCCGGATCTTCGAATCCGACCAGATCCGGATCCGGCCATCCCTAATATATATAACGTTACCCTCGCGTTCCCCCTCAGTTTTACCCCTACTATATATGAGAATTAACATTTCCCTTTATACTTATTATGGACATAACAAAATGGATACTCAGAACAGTTTTGGTTTTCAAACACTAATGCCAAGAAGCAAGCATATCTCCATGAAACAAGCATATCGTTTTGTTTATTTATTTCTTTCTTGACTCTTCGATCTAGTCGATCGCCTGAAGGCAAAACATCGCACAGCAAACAAGCTGCTTCGACACGTGCCAACGACAGAACGAAAGTACTGAAACTACACTCAGGCAAAAAAAAAAAAAAAAAGCAAAATGCCCGCACGCTTCTGTGCCTTGTAACATTGTGTTAAAAAAAACACAAGGTCAGCTGTCAGACACCTGATAAGACTTTTATACAAATCGTCGTTGTTTGAAGCCTCTTTATTCCTCATAAAAACAATATATCCAGATTCGCGAAAGCCCACAGAGATTGTATTAGAAAGTTAAAAAAACATCTTTATCATTCAGATCATTTATTATTATTATTATTATTAATATTATTATTATTATTATTATTATTATTATTATTATTATTATTATTAGTAGTAGTAGTAGTAGTAGTAGTAGTAGTAGTAGAATTACCACATAATATTTTTCGTTAGTCCTTACAGCAATTAATACTTAGCAGCAGAGGTAAAAGTGCTTGGGAATGCAGGGGACGCCGTCCCCCACCTCCTAAAAATGTGTACGGCGTCCCCCCAGTTCCTAAGAAATTACAATGGGCAAAGATACGCATGGGGGACGGCGTGATGTCATGCCGCTACCTACCGTTCCCCTACCTTTTCAGATTCACTTTATCTTTGCTTAGCAGGAAATCGATACATGAGTTAGTAGGACAGCCACTCTTTATTGATAAAAATCGTAATTTGGCGTTATTAAAAACAAAATTTCTGTGTCTAGAGGTAGAAGAGAGGGGACCATGAAAGTTACTATTGCCACGTACAAAAATGAAACCTGTATTCAACACTGATTACGTATAATTCAAGGATTTTTTTTAAAGCAAAATGCTTACACCTTTTCAAAAGTAAAATTAAAATAATTACTAAGAAATACATTCATTGAAAAACTCAGGGGTGGCAAGTCCACCGTTTTAAATCTGCTGCAGAGCGTTCGAGTCCAAATTCAAGTAAAGTTAACGCATGGAAGACCCAGGTTCGATTCCCGGTGGGAGTTCATGTGATTCGGATTCGACGTTAATTAGTAGGTCCACGTTTTATATAGCTTCGCTGCTGAAAGGGACGTTAAGTTCAAAATCAACTCTTGAAAAGTTAAAACAATGAGAATGTTTTCTACTGTTTTGTCGTATGCAATTCTATGTTAAATAAAACTACATATACTATTTGATAATGGAAGCATCGTCAGAAATACAGTATCCAATAAATAAAACTTTTCACGGAGGGTTTATCTGAAGATACATACAAATATTGAAAATAGTTTAAAAAGGTGCATAATGCGGAAATATTATTTTATCGCGTATGAACTTAAGGCTTCTAGAACAGCAAGTTCTGACCAGATATTAACACCGCAGAACCAGAATATGATCAAGGGATGGAGTAAACCAGCGTTTCCCAACCGGTGTGCCGCGGCACAGTGGTGTGCCGCGAGGAAATCGGAACAAAATTATTAATTCTATAGCAATCAAATTGCAAGACATACAGAAAAAGGTATATTTGTATTTCAAATTACTACTATGAATCTAAAATTTAAAGTTTCATACTGTGTTACTTTTCTGTAGAACATTTTTCTGTACATTTCTAATTTTGAAAAAAAAAAGTATTTGTTATCATTGTTATGACCATTATTGCTTCTTTATTGTTGCAGACTATTTCGTAACTTGAAATTTTAAAATATTATTCAATCCTTCCGGCAAAGTAAACATGCATACGAATTACCTATATTTGTGTTTTAAAAGTAAAAGAGATTCGTTTGTTCGTTCGCTATTTAGTGATCCTCCTTCTTAATGAAAGGTTAGATACAGTTTTCGAAAAAAAAAGTGTATTTTTAACAACTTGAGCCCTATATCTGATTGTAATTGTTTTCTATTTTTAAATTAAAATGAAAAATAAGCATAATGATTTACCACGGGGAAAAAACAGTGGTCTAGCTTTCTTCTCTGTGAGAAGGATGTCAGTAATCAGAAAAAAATACTACAGTATTCTATATTTTCAAATAATAATAATAATAATAATAATAATAATAATAATAATAATAATAATAATATGTGTGCCGCGAGAATTCAAGTTACCCTGAAGTGTGCCGCAAGTTGAAAAAGGTTGGGAAACGCTGGACTAAACCATAGTTTCCAACTTTACCCAGTGTAAATAAAGTAGGATTGAAACCCACTCTATCCAGTGTACACCTGAGCGTCATGGGGGAGGCTGTATGTATCCCTATCCCCTATAAAATTCCTCTTGGATCCGCGCCTGTTGAAACCAATTCATATTTCATAACTTCATACACGGCACGATCAAGCACTGAATCTATTGAAATCTTACTACATAAAATAATTATCGAGTGTCTACACTTTTTCTATTAAAGCTCACAGTATATTCTATCATAATATAAATTGTCACTCATGTAGTGTGTGCTAATATAACTAGGGATGCGCACGAGACAAGATTTGTGGCTGTCTCGTCTCGAAAATGTGCTGTAAAAGTGATGTCTCGACTCGAAAAATGTATATTTCTCTATTGGAAGTGCCATGTCTCGACTCGAATTTTGTCAGGAAAATCCTGCCTCGATTCGTCTCGTGCGCATTGCTAAATGAAACTCATGACAAAAATGTTTTGTTTTAAAACAAAATTAAACGGTTGAAGTGGACTCTGCCGAGTAGAAGACATCCAATTTATTAAACCGCCTCGCAACTCACTTGGCAGCACACTTAGGTTACACTCTTCACCTTTTTCCCATGCTATCTAAAGTATCGGCTAATCTTAAATTCGCATTGCCGATTCGGGTTTTCTAACAAGAATTATTATGTTGCAACTTAATTTGGATGTGAAATCCTGACTTAATTAGCATTTAAGAACTTCGAAGTCTGCATTAAAATCATGACAGAAATATAGTTAAATCTCAGTTCTAAATTTTATGTCTACCTTGCATCTAAATACTTGTGCTGTCATTTCTTTCAATGTTGGTAGGAGCCGAAGTTCCAATTGATCTCAATTTTTCGCTTTAATTCCCTCTATTTGTTCATAAAATTTTAGAGAAATATTATTATTAACAAGCAACACTTCTGAAGTGTAACACTCCGATCTTGATAAAATTTGGAAGGTAGATACTATACATGAAATAAACGAATACGTGTTTCTTATTTTCTGCGGAGAAAAGGGTTTTAAGGGGCAAGATACCCCACCCACAATTTTGAAAGTTGACGCCCCAAAGGCAAAAACCAAGGAAACCGAAGTAAACGAAATTTTACACACATATTGCAGATATAAAATGAGGGAACACGTGTTTCGTATTTTCCTGGAAAAAACGGTTAGGTGGGGACCGGATCCCTCCAAAACTTTCATCACGAAATATCGAAAGTGATAATAGCAATATGACAAATGTGTGTAAAGGACACAAAGAATTGCAACGAAACTTTGTGTATGAACAACATACCAAAAAATAAAGGCACACGGTTTTTTTTTTATTTTGTGCTGAGAAACGATTTCAGGGGGCAAAAGCTATAACCCAAAATTTTGAAAGTTAAGGCCCGGAAGGCCAGAGGAAGTGAACCGAACTGAATGAAATGGTGCACAGATATTGTCGACATAAAATGAGGGCATACGTTTTTCTCATTTTCCTGAGAAAAAAAAGAAAACCGTTTAGGTGGGACACACACACCTCCAGAACTTTGATCATGAAATATCAAAACTGCTAATAACAGAAGTGTTTGACGGACATGACGAATTGGAACGACACATTGTGTAGGGACAATACGCAAAAAATAAACGAATACGGTTTTTCTTTTATTTTCTGCGGAAAAACGGTTTTAGGGGGCAAAAGCCCCCATCCCAAATTTTGAAATTTGAGGCACAAAATGCAAGAAGTGCACCGAATTAAATGAAATTGTGCGCAGATATTGTAGACGAAAAACGAGATAATTGGGTTTCGTATTTTCCTGGGAAAAGCGGTTGAGTGAGGCACGGACCTTCTAAACCGTTGATTACGGAATATCAAAAGTGCAAATAAGCATACGCAAAAGTTCCTAAAGAATATGGAGAATTGGAACGAAACTTCGTAAAGGGACTATTTGCAAAACAGTATATGAAACGTGTTTTAATTTTTGCGGAAAAATAGTGTTGGGGCCTAGGTCCCATCCCCCCCAAAAAGGAAATATTACCGTAATAGCTCAGAAAGGAGTGGACCCAAGCAAATCAAATTGTGTGTAGACATTATATGTAAAATAAGGGCTCTCGTGTTTCTCAAGTGTTCCTACCCGTTTTGCTTCAAATTTGGCATACCAATAGCAAACTGGAAATAAATCGACACGTGTTTTTCTTTATGCTGAAAAAACATTGCAAGGGTTAAAGGTGCCTCCTGAAATACTATAAAATACGCTATACTGTTTGTGTTTGCTGTTACTTGATCTGCCAAATTTGAAGAAATCGGATGGAGACACGACACTTGTCAAACACGAGAGGCCATATTTTACATATCCAATATCTACATACAATTGCTTTCGCTTCGGTCCACTTCTCCCGCGACTCAACGCCTCGGTTCACTCACAGTTTTTTATCTTTCAGGAAAATACGAAACACGTATTCCCTCACCTTACCTCTACAATATTAGTGGACATTTCATTCACTTCGGTCCACTTCTTCTTGTCTTTTGGGGTCAATTCCAAAATTGTAGACGGGGGCTTTTGCAAACCAAAACCGATTTTAACCAAAATTAAAAAATGTATTCGTTTATTTTTTGCGTATTGCCCATACTCACAGAGCTCCTCCGTGGCTAAGCGGTTAGCGTACGCGCCTTTGGCGTGGGAGACCCGGGTTCGATTCCCGGTGGGAGCTCATGTTCGGATTCCACGTTAATCAGTAGGTCCACGTCTCATATAGCCTCGCTGCTGAAAGGGACGCTAAACTAAAATCAACTCAACTCAACCCATACACGCAGTTTGATGCAATTCTTCATGTCCGTTACACGCATCTGATATACTGTTACTAGATATTTTGATATTTCGTGATGAAGGGTTTGGAGGGATCCATACTCCACCTGGCCGTTTTTTCCAGGAAAATAAGGAAACTTATTCCCTAATTTTGTGTCTACAACATCTGTCCATATTTCATTCACTTCAGTTCACTTCTTCTTACCTTTCGCGCGTCAACTTTCAAAATTTTGGTTTTGGGTTCTTTTGCCCCTAAAACCGTCTTTCCGCAAAAAAGAAAAATATATTCTTTCTTTTTTGTCCACAGAAAGTTTTGTTGCAATTCTTCATGTCTTTTACACACATCTAACATAGTGTTACTAGCATTTTTCATTTTTTGTGATCAAAGCTTTGGAGGGGTCGGTGCCCCACCCAACCGATTTCTAAAGGAAAATACGAAACCCGTATTCACTCACTTTATTTCTACAATATCTGTGCACAAATTCACTCCCTTCGGTTCACTTCTTTTTGCCTTTCGGAAGTCAACATTCAAAACTTTGTTTGGGAGGTTTTGCCCCCCAAAAACCGTTTTCCCGCAGAACATAACAAAACCCGTATTCATTTACTTTCTGCGTATTGTCCATACACAAAGTTATGTTGCAATTCTTTATTTCCTTTAGACACATCTGACATACTGTTATTATTACTTTTGATTTTTCGGGATCAAAGGTTTGGAGGGGTCTGTGCACCACCCTACTGTTTTTCCCAGGAAAGTACGAAACTCGTACCCTTATTTCACGTCTGCAATATCTGTGCACAATTTCATTCAGTTCGGCTCACTTCTTCTTGCCTTTCGGACGTCAACTTTCAAAATTTCGGGTGGTGGCTTTTGCCCCTGAAACCGTTTTTCCGCAGAACAAAAAAAGGTATTCATTTTTCTGCGTATTGTTAATACACAAATTTATGTTGGAATTCTTCAAGTTGTTTGCACACATCTGACATACTGTTGGTAGCACTTTTAATATTTCGTGATCACAGGTTTGGAGGGGTCCATGCAGCACCCAACCCCGTTTTCCAGAAAAATAGAAAACCGTATCCCCTCATTTTACGTCTACAATATCTGTGTAGAAATTCATTCACTTCGGTTCACTTCTTTTTGCTTTTCGGGCGTCAATTTTCAAAATTTTGTGTAGGAGCTTTTGCCCGCTAATACCATTTTTCAACAGAACATAAAAGAACCCGTATTGCTTTATTTCTGGCGTATTATCCATACAAAAAGTTTCATTGCAATTCTTCATGTCCCTTATACACTTTCTACATACTGTTATTAGCATTTTAATTTTTTGTGATCAAAGGTTTGGAGGGGTCCGTGCCCCACACGACTATTTTCTCCACGAAAATATGAAACCCGTATCCTTATTTTATGTCTACAATATATGTTCACATTTGCACTCACTTCGATTCACTTCTTGGGGCCGCGGTGGCTCAGTGGTAGAGCGTTCACCTCTGGTGCTTGGGGTCCCGGGTTCGATCCCAGCCCCCGCCAAGTGAACTTTGTGGTGGACAAACACCGTGTGCGTGGGTTTTCTCGGGGTTCTCCCGTTTCCTCCCACTTTCTTCATTCCACCATTTCATTCATTACTCATCAACACCGTCTCCTTTAGCCTAACCGGCATAACCGTGGGACGTAAAACTTAAAGATTTCATTTCATTTTTTTTCGATTTACTTCTGTTTGCCTTTCGAGTTCAACTTTCAAAATTTAGGGTGGGAGCTTTTGCCCCCTAAAACCGTTTTCCCGCAGAACTTAGAAAAACCCGTATTCGTTTACTTTTTGCGTATTGTCCATACACAAAGTTATGTTGCAATTTTTCATGTCCTTGACACACATCTGATATACTAGCACTTTTGATATTTTGTGATCAAACGTTAGGGATGGTCCGTGCCGCACCCACTCCTTTTTTCCAGGAAAATAGCAAACCCATATTCCCTCATTTTATGTCTACAATGTCCGTGCACAATTTGATTCACTTTGGTTCACTTCTTTTTGCCTTCCCGGCATCAACTTTCATAATTTTGTGTCAGAGCTTTTGCCCCTAAAACCGTTTTTCCGCAGAAAAACCCTTCTCCTTTTTTTTTTTTTTTTTGCGTATTGCTCGTACATAAAGTTTCATTGGAATTCTTCATGTCCTTTACACAAATCTGATATATTGTTACTAGCACTTTTGATATTTCCTGAGCAAATGTTGGGAGTGGACCGTGCCCCACGTAACAGTTTTTTCAGGAAATACGGAACTAGAATTCCCACATTTTATTTTCACAATATGTGTGAAAAATTTCATTCACTTCGGTTCACTTCTTCTTGCTTTTTCGGCGTCAAATTTCAAACTTTTGGGGTGGGTTCATTTGCCCCCCTAAAACCGTTTTCCTGCAGAACATTAAGAAAACGTATTCTTTCATTTTTTGCCTATTGTTCATACACAAGGTTTCGTTGCAATTCTGCATGTCCTATACACACATTTGACATATTGTTACAAGAACTTTTATTTTTCGTGGTCAAATGTTTGGAGGGGTCCGTGCCCGACGCGGCCGTTTTTTCCAGGGAAATACGACATTCGTATCCTCATTTTACGTATTCAATATCTGTGAAAATTTTTATTCACTTCGGTTTACTTCTGCTTTTCAGGGGCCGCCGTGTCTCAGTGGTAGAGCATTCACCTCTGGTGCTTGGGGTCCTGGGTTCGATCCCAGCCCCCGCCAAGTGAACTTTGTGGTGGACAAACACCGTGTGCGTGGGTTTTCTAGCGGATCTCCGTTTCCTCCCACTTTCTTCATTCCACCATTTCATTCATTACTCATCATCAACTTCTGTCTCCTTTAGCCTAACCGGCATAACCGTGAGACGTAAAACTGAAAGATTTCATTTTTTCTTCTGTCTTTCGGGCGTCAACTTCCAAAATTTTGTGTGGGAATTTTTCCCTCTAAAACCGTTTTTCCGCGGAAAATAAGAAAAAAACAATATTCATTTATTTTTTTGTCCACACATAAAGTTTCGTTGCAATTCTTCATGTCCTTTACACACATCTCAGATACGGTTACTAGCACTTTTGATATTTCGTGATCAAAGGATTGGAGGGGTTGGTGCCCCACCGAACCGTTACTTCCAGAAAAATACTAAAACCGTATTCCCCCATTTTATATCTACAATATCTGTGCACAATTTCATTCACTTCGGTTCACTTCCTTTTGCCTTTCGGGCATCAACTTTCAAAATTTTGGGTTTGAGCTTTTTTCCCTTAAAACTGTTTTTTTCACAGAAAATTTAAATAAATGTTTTCCTTTATTTTTTGCGTATTGTCCATAGACGCAGTTTGATTAAATTCTTCATGTCCTTTACACACATCTGACATGCTGTTACCAGCACATTTGATTTTCCGTGCCACGTTCCGTGCCCCACCTAACCGTTTTTTCGAGGAAAATACGAAACTCGTATCCTCATGTTACGTTTGCAATATCTGCGCTTAATTTCGTTCACTTCGGTTCACTTCTTGCCTTTCGGACATCAAGTTTAAAAATTTTGGGTGGGAGCTTTTGCCCCTAAATCCGTTTTTCCGCAGAAAATTTAAAAAGGCCGTATTCCTGTAGTTTTTGCGTATTTTCAATACAAAATGTTCCGTTGCAATTATTCATGTCTTTTACACACTTCTGACATACTGTTACTAGCAGTTTTGATATTTCGTGATAAAAGGTTTGGAGGGGTCCGTGCCCCACCCAACCGTTTTTTCCAGGAAAATACGAAACTCGTATTCCCTCCTTTTACGTCTACAATATCTGTGCACAATTTTATTGACTTTGGTTCAGTTGTTCTTGCCTTTCGGGTGTCAACTTTCACAATATAGAGTGGGGCTTTTATATTAAAACTTACGTAACTTTATGTAACTTTTTCTTTTTTATGAGATTCTTTTTTTGGGAGGTGAGGAGAGAAATGTTTTCCTCTGATATGTGTCTTTTGCCATTCATCTTTTTTGAACTGCTTAAGTAAGATCATTTTGTAACTTTTGATGTCATCCATCTCCGTCATGATAATATTATTGTCATTTTTAACAATTTGTTTTATTCCCTCATTTGCAGTCTGCCACACTGATATATTTATTACAAAATTGAGGTTTGGTCCAGCGCCTTTCGAATTCGGAACCAACCCAACCGCCGAGCTTTTTGGGTTGCCTGCTATTGCAGGAAAACGAGAATTGCAGGTGGTAATGCACTTTTGGAGTCGTGTATACAATAGGAATATTGGTGAAGGCTACAAGCATATTATTTGAAGTGCGGGGACCCAGCCCACCCACGGACCCCCACGCCCAGTGAAGGGGTTTTCGAAGTCTGTACTTGTTTAATATTTACTTATCACATAATGTAACGTTTGTCATGCCGTCAAGTCTAGGAGGTTGGTGGCTAAAATTGCGCTCAAGTTGTTTTTCCTCAGGTGCAAGTAGATGTGGGATGGTACCTTTACAGCAGGCCAAACGGTTGTTTCTAATTCATTCTATTCTATTGAGTGTAAGGAATGTAATCTCTTTCTAGACTTCAGATAGTATATTTAAGGTGCAGAGCCTATCACGCAAATAGAAATAGGGAAATAATTGACAAAAGTGAAAGTGGCTTATGCTGCAAATTATTTTAGAAATTATTGTAAATAAAGCATAAATTCAATCATATATGTACTACGTATTAAAACAAAGATGAAAACATAACTATTTTAAATTAGCCGTATTGCAAAATGAATTTCTCTTCCCTTCTCCCATATTAAATCAATGTCATATACATATACAAAATATTAGGTTAATAAAATACTAGAACTCGATACACTCCACGTACGTATAATAAGCTTACAAGTCTGTTTTAAAAAATGACAAATTTCCAAGTTAAAAAAATGTTGACAAAATTATTGATACACAAGCATATATCTTATAGCATAGTGGAATATATCAAGGATACGAACATAAGAAAAGTGTTGTTACTATCAACGTTTTCTATTGTCTGACGAAGTCATGAACTCAGAGTTCTTAAGGCAGAAAATAAGTAAATAAAATTTTTCTAGCTTTACATACCCCTTTAGATTAAAAGTAACGACTGAATGAAGAAAATGAATTATTATGAAGAGTGCTGGGATGAGAGGTACGAGCGCCCTAAGTAAACCCATTGCCACCGTGTTCCCCGCCACAAATTCGTATGGCCTGGGATCGAACCAGACTCCTTTCGTACCAGAGGTGAATACTTTACCACAGAGCCACCTTATCCCATCCCTCAGAAATCAATATGAATCATTATATGATATGTATATAATATGATAAGTACAGAGGAGGTGTTTACACCACTTACTCAAAACTAATCGTGGATACGCTATTGATAAAGCATGCAAGCAAATGAAAATATTTTTAAGAGTAACAAGAAAATAAATCGTTCTGAAGGAAAATTTCAGGCCACTTGTCCCGCCAAACAGCAGAATACTACGTATTTCTGTTTTCGTTTGCCTTGACCTTATGTACAGTCATTTATTTATATTTCTGTTTGAATCATTCTACGGAAGTGGTGGAAGGTAATTTTCTCTCAATGAAGGGCGGGAACGATCGAGTCGAAGGCAAGGTCAATAGCACTGCCTTCTACATCCCTCTATGTGAATCGAGGAGGCGGTGGTCAATAGTCTTTGAGGATGTTGGTTTATTACACATGTTCACCGCCCACTCCTAAACGAACTCGTACAATTGAAGATGTCCACAATACCGACTATTCAAATAGAAAGAAAAATGAAGAAAGTGGCTACCTGACTTGTCATAAACATGTCGGAATATTTTTAGGATATCTCTGGCTGTGCAGAAAAAGCGCCCAGATGAATTCGATATATCATCTCTGTGGGTAAACAATCTTTGTCCTGTTGGTTAAGAAAGGGAATATTTGTTTCTCTTTTTCACCTACAGACTATGAATTTTTTTTTTTTAGTTTTTCTCTACATAATGTCATTACTATCGATGATACAAATAATAATAATAATAATAATAATAATAATAATAATAATAATAATAATAATAATAATAATAATAATAATAATAATAATAATAATAATACGTATTAGAATAACATGAAAAACTATATCTAAATACTAAAAAAAAAACATATTTGTTTACTGGTTAACTGCCGGTTTCGGTCGTAGAGAAGCCTAGGAGGCAAGGAAGGACATCGTTCACGAGGTTCTGGGTTTTAGTTCCGGAGGAAACAATTATTCGGGCTCGAGCCAAAAATTGTTAAAAGTTATAAGGTGCTACCCAAACATGTTCAAAACTGATCGTCCCGGGTTTAGAGTTGTCAATGACTCGAGTGGCTCGGCTCACAGCGCATTCACTATCTAGCCGGACCGAGAAGTGAGTCGAACCAACAGCTCACCCAACCGAATCGGATCGAGCCCTCAGAAGCTGATCTCAAAAGTTCGCTTTCAAAAGCTTTTAATGTTCTTTCTTGTATTAACGTAAGAGTCTACGTGTCGAACAATTGGAGATGACATTTTTTTAAATGACACTACAGGCATTTTTTAAAATGATTTTAGTCTTTAAATTCTTAGATGGTGCCTTGATTTGTTAACATTTTCATTGAAGAAAATACATACCAATGACAATTAACCCACATTTTCTTTACTCTTATTGAACTCTGCTGGTCTGTTGGATGTATCAGTAAAAGCATTTAATCAGTATCAATTTGGGAAACAACGACACACTGAGGTTCTCTTAGGCTTCACAGCGTAAGCGTGAACATTCATAAATGATCATAAATGTAATTGACTAGAAATTGGAAATTTTTTAATAATATGGGCACATTAAAAGTAAAATGATAAAATATTTCATTGATATCAAAACATAATTTGACAGAAACATGAAATATTTTGTCTACAGTTCAATCAGTTGGTTAAGGTACTTTCAAAATGCAATAAGTTACTTTGTCATCAACTTTTCCTTATATACAGTATATGACTCAAATTATACAAGTTGATAGTTGTTACTAATATCATTCACACTCAAGTAATGCTGCCTCTTCGCTGCCAAATGGCGAATATACTTGCCTTCTATATATGCGGCCCCGGGCCTATTCTCGGCGAGTTTGCTTGCCTCAGTTTTAACAAGCAGTAAGAGTAAATTTATTATTCTTTTAGTTGATTTTCTGTATGCATAGAAAGCTTTTAAAGTTAAGGAGACGATTTAGAGTACCAGGGTCGTACCCCAAGGAGGGACAAGAGACCCATCACCCCACCCACATGAACCAATGAAAACCACTAAACACTGGTTCAATCCATTTATTTTTCAAGATAGTTATACAAGAAATTTTTCGAGTTGGAAATCTACACCTGACTCTACAAAAACGTAGTTTCGTAATAATCTTCTTCATAGCCAAACCAAGGATTTCTTTAAACAAGAATCCAGATGCAAGAAACCCATTGCGCCGAATATACAGTAATTGCCTAAAAGCGATATCTGACCTCTAGCAAACAAAATTCGATCCATTTGATCGTGTTGTATGATCTGTGCCAACGCTAATGGCGCAATTGGTTTAAATGGGTAGGTTCACGACTTGTTCACCACAGAGCTGAGATCAGAATGACCGCTCGCATGTCACGCCAACCTAGCCTATGCTTCACCTCAAGCGAGCCGGCTCGAGCCGATGGTTCATTCCAATCTAGCCGGCTCGAGCCGATGGCTCACCTGAGTCGAACCGAATCGAGCTGGTTGCTCACCCAAACCGAGTCGGCTCGAGTTGATGACTCAACCAAACGAGCCGGTTCGAGCTGTTCACTCAGTTGAACTGCCTCGAGCCAGTTGATATCACTACTCGGGTTGGGCTCAAAAGTTCGACCGTGCAAGTCTCAGCCTTGATGGTAAGAATTACAATATATTGTTATTGTGCTCACGACATTTGAGGCTGTCTCATTATAAAAATCTCTTGTTGTCTCGTTATCGAGACGAGACGAGATGCGAGCAGTGTCCCCTCTCATGAGCAACACTAAAAACATTCCACATTACTGCTTACATTTCTCATGGCTTTCACTTTCGTCTAATCAGGCCATGATTTCAAAACGAGTTAAAACGAGCTAAACGAGCGAGCCATTTATCAAACTCGACTCGACTCGAAACTCGACCTCAAAAACAGTGACTCTACTCGAGAAAATTACCTTTGACTCGACTCTTGCCCATCCCTAATTCTAACTTACTAATGCACATAAATTGTATTACTAGATTGTGGATTTCTACAGTCTGTTGAATGAATGTTATGGAAATTGGACGTTCAGAGTAATACTGTAGGTTTTTGTATCTATATTCCATTCTTTAAGTTCTTCATCTTAAAAACAAAAAGGGTTAATAACTTTAAGATAAATGTTTGCTTAATACATCTAGTAATGTATCCACGAACTGCATTATTATCTCATTAGTATCCACTACTACAAATATATACAGTGGATATTGCTCATTTCTAGGGATTATTCTTTAAGCATAATATTCGAAGTTTGAAACATTTTAACATAAGCGTAAGAAAAAATAATTTTCCTGATTATTATTATTACTTCCTTTTATTTTCATTAAAATTGCGTGCCGATCACTTTTCCCAGTTCCAGTCGACAGGCAATGATGGAGTAGAATATTTGTTGACAAATTATTATTATTATTATTATTATTATTATTATTATTATTATTATTATTATTATTATTATTATTATTATTATTATTATTATTATTATTTTGAAACGAAACCCTAGATGTCGTCTGTCGAGAGACAACATACACTGCCGCAACTCACACGTCCATTTGATCGGCATACTGAGTGGAACAATAAAGGACTGGTTTTCAGCAGCAAGCAAGCATTAATTATTGTTTATTATTATTATTATTATTATTTCACATTAATTGATATTCAGCTCTAAATCATTCGTTGTTGACAATTTTACATGGTAAGGTCGTAATACTTAAGACTAGGCACGCACCTAGAAATTTTTCTTGGGACAGGTCCAATACTGCTAGCCACTACGTCTATGTAGTATTGAACGGGTATTATTCTGCACCCGAATAATAAGGGATAATAATAAGAGAATAAGTAATTGTAAAATACTCCCAGCAATATTTTCAGAAAGAAAATGATAGAACTAGATTGTTTTTATAAGAAAAAAGAATACAGATAAAGTGTAAGATCAAATTTTCATGTTACATCAATAATTTATCTGTTAAACAAGCACTGTTTTAGTGAGGAAATGTACAAATGTACGTGACTTAGGAAGTTTAGGGTGATCAGGACCCAGTGGACCCCGTCAGTACGCCCCTGCTAAAAATCTAACTTACTATGCCAGGCCTTTGTGAAATATCCATTTTCTTTTTTTCTCTCTCCTTTTTTTAATTCATTACTAGCTGAAATATCCATTCTTCGCATGGGTCAGATAAAATATCTATGTAAACAAACCGAACAACGAAAGGAAATAATATCGGTCATTTTCTACCATTTTACATATCCCGGTAAACGCCCCGTGAGACCTCCTGGTTCGAATTTTGACAAAAAGAAAAGAAAAAAAGAAACCTCTCGCCCCCAGCCGATGGAGGCTGTATTTAGAAGTCATCGCCTGTGGGAGTATCACAATTTATCTCAGCGACCGCGAAAACTATGGATTTGACACTAATATCGGTCATTTTGGATTATTTTTACATGTCTCGGTATCCCCCTCCCCGGTGACCCCGAATGGAATGAATTTGGAAGTTAATGAGATCAGAATCTCACAATTGATCTAAGCGACCGCGAAAACTACGAATTCGACACTAATATCGGTCATTTTTTACTACTTTTACACTAAGAAAAAATTGTATGTGGCGTACGTAAAATCGTATGTTACATTTGTAAATCCTGTAGGTTTTGGACTTAACGTACGACGTAACGTATAATACTTTGTGTATAAGTGTTCCATCTGTACGTATTTTCCGTATGAAACAATATAGGCGGTCAGGATCTCACATACAAGTGAACGTATGTAACATATAGCCGATGAAGGTATCATACATATATGTATGTACTATAAAGAAGACTACTAGATATCAGACATCCTGCAACTGCATGATGTAACATCTAAGGGCAATGCCTATGTAGCATACGGATAACGTATGCTCCGTACTGATTTCTGTAATAAGCAAAAGGATTCCTATATTTGTACAATATACCGCTGTTCGGAGAACGGATTTTTCTCAGTATACATGTCCCGGTAAACGTCCCCCTGAGGCCCCCTGGTTCGAATTTTTTTTAAAAAAAACGCTTCGTCTTGGTCTGGGGCCTGGCCCAAGGTACCCGTGACCAAAATTTGATTACTCTCGGTCCACTCGTCTGCTCCCAAGGCCGAACACAGACAGACAGACACACACACAAATAGTGTCTTTATTTTATTTATATTAGATGTTACAGTTAATCCAGGGAAAGCTATTGTAGAGAGGTGATTATAAGAGCAGCTTCTGGCAAGGTGAGGAGATGATGCTCAATTTGGAATTTAAACAGTGGTGAACTTAATAAAAGATAAGCCTTTCGAAAAACGCTATTTATTAATTAATACTTCTACTACTAACATAATAATAATAATAATAATAATAATAATAATAATAATAATAATAATAATAATAATAATAATAATAATAATAATAATAATAATAATAATAATAATAATAACTGGCGTGTGACCAGCAGGGGGCTTCTCCCCCGACCTCTGTCAAAAAAAAAAAAAAAAAAAAAAGAGCTAGAGGGTCAGGAAAGTTTCATGTGTGTATAGAACAGAATGTGATCGAATGAAAAAAATAGCATCAAAATCCTTTCCCTTGGATCCCTGGATCATTCTTCATTCTAGCCTTTTTCAATTGGAGAGTTAGTTTTGAAAATGGCCACAAACGACGATTGAGAAACAAATACACCTCTAACTTGAAAATATGAGTTTAGAGAAAAAATCGACGATGACCAAAATTACTCCCCAGGACCTTTCTAAAAATAATAAATAAATAAAATAAAATAAAATAAAATTCTAAATTCGAGGATTTTTTTTTTTTTTTTGCGGATTTTCTGCAGGTTTTAGAATTCGATATTTGAACTTCTGCTATTGAAACCGACCACGAGGAAGCGAACAAAGAAAAAAACCTCAAATGGAAGTGATTTACAATTTAGAAGTGGTCAGTTAGTCAGTAACTTTAATAATATTATTAATAATAGTAATAATAATAATAAGAGTTACGGAAATGCGTGGAAGTTCTCATAGGAAACGTATATTTTTCGCAATATCTGAAAAGTAGCAGTCTCGCGCCAATCAACTAATATATATATATATAAAGATTACTCATAAAGCTCTACTAGCGCTATGAATTTCATGAGAATTGTCCAGTCCAAGGGGGGAGGGGGGCAAGGAAAAATGTTGACGTAATAGAATACTCTTTTAATCAAAGGAGATATTGAGCAATTAAGTATTACATTTGTTTTTATTTTAATTTTAGTAATTACTGTTGTGTATGCAACACACCTTACCTTGCTGTTATGCGGTTAAACCGAGTTAAAGGATCACAAAGATTATGCATTTGGATCACATCCAATAAATCACTATGTTACAATCAAATAAAAACTACAAATTCGAAATTTGCCCTTAAACAATAATTAAATTAAATAGTATGCGTATTAAGATGCATTTTATAGATGGATAAAGTGTGCTACACAGAAACTAACATGACAAAATCTAAAGCTTATAGGAGATATCGAATACCACAGGGGAAATTCTCCTCATCCCTACCGTTAATTTCGCACACTAGATTAAAGTGATGTGTGAGTATTCATTTTGCATTTATTTCGTTTGAGGACCTCTGGATCAAAACGCGCTTTGTTTATCAGATAAAATTTTTCAGGTGAGCCAAAGAAGCTATATGTGGAATCAATCCTTTCATATACAAATGTGGTATTTCAGACGGGTTTTCGTAGGTTTTTTTTTTTTTTTTTTTTTTTTTAACCAAACTGATTTCGCAGATAGATGAACATTGTGGGGAATCCGCAAAATACTTAACTTCATTTACATGTGTACAAAGCTCATTTTGATCCAGAAGTCCTCATTTTTCTTTTGCGCTTATATGTATTATAAAACAAAGCAATCGCGTTCATTACACACATCTAAATAAAAAGCAAAGCAGCAGCACATATACACACATACACAAAGCCAGTAATCACCAATAAACAGGCCTGTAGTCAAGGTAAGGGCTAGGGACCCGTTTCCGCTAAATTTATTCTCCCCTTGTTTGAAATGAAAACATCACTTGAATACGTATTTTGAACTAAACTGTCTTGAGTTAGCCTGCATCCCCTATAGGTAGAACCGGTCACTTATACTAAAACCGTTATGTCTCCATAATTATAAAAAGAATAGTACTACACAACTTTCATATATTTCACAAATAACAAGAATACTAAGAGAGAGGATCCGATGAAAGCGTTCTTCGGATTTGGGATGTCTCGTTCCTCTCACGGAATTGCCCGTCATACTTGAAATTTCCTTGTTTCTCTCCCCATTTTACAGCTGAATGTCAGGATAATACCCCTGTACCCGTAAGGTTAGACGCAAATAGATCTTCCCTATCCCTGTCTAATTCTCCTGACAAATATATATTGAAAGAAAGCATCAATATAATATTATTAAAAGCTATTAAAATCACGCGTAAACAAATTATTAACATTTGTGCAGTAACTTGATAATAAATGTTTGTGTGTGTGCTTTTTAGGTCTACTCTAGAAATTCAACTACTAGAAAAAACTTACCTTTAAATGCTTTCTCAAATTCGCGGACGAATTCCTGGCTGTTGATAAATATTTCCCACCGGGACACTTCAAACATTTTACTTTTAAGTTCTGTCCACAATCACCCTCAGCTTCTAAGAAAAAGTATTTTTTCAATTGTACGAATGGTAAAATATTGTCTTTCTCCATCTTTATTGAAACAGTATCAACCAAACTAAACTAGATTACCACTGCATTCCCAGTTCACTCACTGAATGTATTGATTTGGAGCTGTCAAAATCTATGACAAAATCTTCCACAGGTGCGTGCAGTCAGTACATGTGATTTCCCTGAGGCTGTACTCATCTTCCGAAAACAGCAAGTGGCACTAAGATCTTATTTGTTTCTCTGTGCGTCTGTGAGCCACTGTCGGTCACTGACATAGTTCATGCTCCATTGCACCATTCCGAGAAATTCACTTACAGGAAAGAAACATTTTGTTAAAAAAAAAAAATGTATATTGAAGTTACTCATCCGAAATGTAACGCAAAAAAGTAACGCAATCTAGTTACGTTACTTAAAATTTTGTAACGCGTTACCGTTACAGTTACTTTGGAAAAAAAGTAACGCGTTACTAGGAAACGTTACTTAAAAAGTAACGCGTTGCCAGTAACGCGTTACTTGCGTTACGTTACTTCCCAACACTGATCTGGCATTCCTGCGCTCCATCCGTGGAGAGTATGAGAATTAAATCAATCAAATATTTACTGAGGGGCAAAAAGAAAAATTTAATCTGAATAAGACATTGCAGAAGGGCACAAGCTGTGAATACGAATAGTGCATAGTGTAAATAAAGAACGACACCGAAAGAGAAAGCCACAAACAGCTGTTAAACTTAGAAAAAAGACTAAAAATTGTGGAAGTGGGAAACATAAAACACAAATACAACAAATACGTCGACAACTAAACATTCACCATGCCATGATCTTGGTGTAGTGGTTAAGGTGCTGGCTTACAAATGCAAAGGTCACCAGTTCGAATCTTTCGTGAAGACATTCTTAAACTTTTTTGTTAATAATACATGCAGCTCATGAGAGATGGTAAAAGAGGTCGTATTTAGTTTTTCGTAGCAATTATTATTGGTAATGTTTAGTACCCATAATACTTTTTGTCTTTGCGTATTGCTTTTATTCTTTTCTTCATTTCAAAAGAGAAGAATATCCGAACAAATGTCACCAAAATTCCTCATATTTTGAATGTAAACGCCATTTGCAATCAGTAAAGAATAAAAATTGAACGTTCCGATGTAGCTGCAAAAAGGAAAAAAGAAAAACATGGAAGTGGACCATACTCATGGTTATTAAAAATACAATTTCTACATGCCTTACACCTCCCTACCACGTTTCTACGTTAGCAAGTAAGAGGTTTGTGTTTAGGGTAGTCTGGTCAATACGTTTTGCAAAGAGGCCCGGTTTAGCTCTGACGCACCACAGGTGCGAGCAGGGAGCAAAACACTTTTTCTCCCTCCCTCTGTGTGTCTATTTATCTATCTATCTGTATATATATATAACGCTATTTGTGAATGCCATAACCACCCTAATTTTCAGCGGATTGAGACGAAACTTGGCACAAACATTAATTGTTAAAATATCTTGATGAGTTCGTTAACCAGAATAATCAGATGAAAATATTCAAAATGGCGGCCCTTGAAACTCTTAAAAACTTCCAAGGGAACCAAATTTCTCTCATAAATAGGTATTCACAAAGTTTGAATAACTTCTCCTCTTTTACTGAGATATTTGTGTGCAGGGACTTATTGAAATATTGGACCTGATTAGTCGCATAAAGAAGGTTCACGCCCTTTTGCTACGGTCAGGCTTTTTTTTTTTTTTTTTTGCAGGAGGGGATTATTTTCGTATCGGAACAAGATGATTGTTAGTGATGATATGAAATTACACATTGAAAGTGAAGTAACTTGTGAAACGTGTTATTTGAACAATATTATAATAAATGTGCTTTCCCCTAACACAGAGAACTGTAAATCATCTATTTAGAGTTCGGGAGCGTGAATGGCGAGGAGTGTTATTTGATTTTGTTTTTAGTAACACATTGCAATAAAGGTAAACAACATTAGTGGTAAGTAAAATAATAATAATAATAATAATAATAATAATAATAATAATAATAATAATAATAATAATAATAATAATAATAATAGGTGATGTTTGTGGCAAGGCAATATCTTCCTCAATTCTTCTTCAAACGTAATAATTGTAACGCCATATCTCCCTTACAAACAAAATATTAGCAATTTATATCGAGATAACGTGAAATTGTAGTGATGGGAACAACGTTGGACAGTATGCACTCATAGTAATCAGAAAAATAAGCGATTTCAACGCAAAATGAACGAAGAGTTTTTGTCATGGGTAGTCTTGGAGCCACGGCAGAGCCCTCTTTAGGCAAAATGTCGATAACTTATATCGAGAGGTGATAGTGGGATGGGACCAACGTTGGACACCATGGACCCATAAGGCGCATCGAAAAAATTAGGAAGGCGGACGCCAGCCAGCCTTACTTATTTCCACATAATAATATAAAATCATATTGTCGAAATACACACACGAGTTAGCTACTAATATTTCATATTATTATTATTATTATTATTATTATTATTATTATTATTATTATTATTATTATTATTATTATTATCATTATTATTATTATTATTATTGTTATTATCGACAGCATCTTTTCATTACGTGTGCATGTTTGACATGAAGCCAAAGAAAAGATCCATCATTCGTAGAAAGAATAAGAATAGCCAGTCACTTTAATTGTGAACGACAGCGAAAAATACGAAAAGAGTGATTACTTGTAGCGAAAACAAACAATACTTTCTCTCAAATGGATAAAAAATCAAGCCGAGATAGATTCGCACTCGCATGGACGGCGCGAACATTTTTTTATTAACTGACTCACCGAACGTGTTTTAGTAACTTACTTATTGCTAATTTTACTTGCTTCACTCGTTTAACTTGCTTTTTCTAATAACTTATAACAACAGGGACACGAACACAGAAACATCAAGGACAGTTAAAAATCATAGATGCTCTCCCGCCGGGAATCGAACCCGGGACACCAGACACCAAAGGCGCACCTGCTAGCCACTAGACCAGAGGGGAGGGCACCGCTCACTTCCTGTGTCGTTAGGGATTACGACAACTGTATTGCCAGCTATCACTTCTGTGGGTTGTATACTATGATCACATGTTTCTTCTTTGCTGGAAGAGTTAAACCTATATTCTATGTAATACATGAGGTATTTAGACCTACATGCTCTTCATATAATGTAATAAAAGGGTCATGCTGGGAATAAGAAAAAGAACATTCCTTGGACAAAACGGAAACTATTGGCATCAGAAATATTTATCTACGAGGCATGCGCAGTAGTATATTTCACAATAGTTACTGTTTAGTTCAGTAAACGAAGAAAGGGGTATAAAAAAGCAAATATGTCGCGTCAACGAGATCGACCAGAGTTGACAGGCGGAAGCAGATGTGTAGTAATACAAGAACTTGGTTAAATTGATAATCGGTTCTTTATTCTGTAGTAGATCGTATCACAACTTTACGGGAGAGCAGAGAAAGAGTTACTAACGCTGTCATATAATAAGCTTTAGTAACACGATCATATAGACACAAATGGATGTAACTGTGAGTATTACAACTTGGATTTAACGAAAGCCGTTTAGATATTCAGTGGTTTGCAGGGTTGTATAAGCAGTGTTGGGAAGTAACGTAACGCAAGTAACGCGTTACTTGTAACGCGTTACTTTTTAAGTAACGTTTCCTAGTAACGCGTTACATTTTTTCCAAAGTAACTGTAACGGTAACGCGTTACAAATTTTTAAGTAACGTACCTAGTTTGCGTTACTTTTTTCGCGTTACATTTCGGATGAGTAACTACAATATATGTATATATTTTTTTTTTCGAAAAGAAATGTTTATTTCCTCTAAGTGAATTTCTCAGAATAAACAATCGAGCATGAACTACGTATGTCAGTGACTGACAGTCACAGACACACAGAGAAACAGATAAGTTCGTAGTGACACTTGCTGTTTTTTGAAGATGAGGACAGCCTTAGGGAAATCACGTGTACTGATTGCAAGCACCTGGAAAATTTTGTAGTAGATTTTGACAGCTGCAAATCAATACATTCAGTGAGTGAACTACGAGTGAAATGATACTGGTAGTCTATTTTACTTTGATTGGTGTTGTTTTTATAAAGTTGGATATCAAAAATATTTTACCGTTCGAACATTTAAAAGAATACTTTTTTCTTAAAAGCTGAGGATGACGGTGGACAGAATTTAAAAGCAAAGTGTCTGAAGTGTCCCGGCAGAAAATATTTATCATCAACTAGGGTGCACTAATTAACGATTTACAATAAGGGGTTAATATGAATAAACTGTGTTCTGATGAGCAGGCCTACTTTATTACTAGAGAATAGTTTGCTGATGGTTTGTAATATTGGAGTTCTTTCAGATTACTTTGCTTATCCTACAGTCCAGTTGATTATAGAGTAGTGTAATGTTTCTCGATATTCTTTATTTTTAATTTTACATAACAACATTGTCGAGTTTCGAGTCAAGTCAAGGGTAATATCCTCAAGTCGAGTTCCGAGCCGATTCAGTTTTTCGCGTCGAGTTTCGAGTCCAGTCGAGTTTGATAAATGGCTCGTTCGTTTTAAGTCGTCTTGAAATCATGGCCTGATTACACTGGAAAACGAAAGCCATGAGAAATGTAAGCTAAAAAGTAATATGGAATACTTTTAGTGTTGCTCACGAGAGGGGACACTGCTCGCATCTCGTCTCGTTCCGATAGCGAGTTGATTTGAGTTGATTTTAGTTTAACGTCCCTTTCAGCAGCGAGGCTATATGAGACGTGGACCTACTGATTAACGTGGAATCCGAACCACATGAGCTCCCGCCGGGAATCGAACCCCGGTCTCCCACGCCAAAGAGTTCCGATAGCGAGACCACAAGAGATTTTTTATAACAAGCTCAGCTCGTCTCGGCTCAACTGAGAAGATGGCTCGAGCCGGCTCACTTGGGGTGCACGATCGGCTCGAGCTGGCTGGGCAGGGATGAGCCATTTGCTCAGTTCGGCTCAACTGAGCTGAGGGCTGTAGCCGAGTCGGTTGGGTGAGCTGTTGGCTCGGCTCACTTCTCGGTTCGGGTCGATTGTGAATGAGCTGTGAGCCGAGTTGCTCGAGTCCTTGACAATTCTAAACCCGGGCCTAGCAGTTTTGAAGATATTTGGCCAGTGACCTATAACTTTCAACATTGTTTGGCTCGAGCCCGAATACTCAACCTAGACCCTCAACCCAAATTCAGAAGCTCGTGAACAATGTGCTTGACTCCTAGACTTCACGACTACCGCGTATGGCAATCAACTAGTTTTTTAGTATTCAACTACAAACCGCCTATCTTTCATTTTTATATACAGTGTTATTATTATTATTATTATTATTATTATTATTATTATTACTACTACTACTACTATTACTACTACTACTACTACTAATAATAATAATAATATAAGTTGTAGTAGTAGTAGTGTCATTGATAATAATTATACTATCTATGTAATATACTTGAAGAATGTGCTCGAAACTAGGGTTATGGCACTATATATCGAACACTTAAGGACATTCCTATGAATATTTAATCATTATTTTCTATCAATGAGGAACAGGGCACTGTTTTAGCGATAAAAGTGTAAAAGTATTATTTATTTGTTGAAACCAACCCTTTATGACAATTATAATTAACAATTTTGAAATTTGAAGAACATTTAAATAGCAAAGTTGTATTACTTCATGTATCGAACGGGTTGTGTTATATATCGATCAACGAGGTTTTAATTATCGAACAGGCTGTTTTATATATTGAAGAGCGGGGTTTAAATATAGAAACAGAATATTTTATTTTTACACAAGTTCACTTTAAGGATAATATGGATGTAGTTTCATTGTAAACACATTGCAATAACTCAAAAATATAAACTAAGATAGCAAACGCAAAGAGGAATACATGTTAAAATGTTCTAAGCTACAAAATGTTTGTTTCATATCGTCACTATTCAGCACAGAGAGGAGCGTCTTACGTTGATCTTTTTGGTTGCCTTTCTTCTTATTCGGTTCTTTAGGGCATTCCTCGCAAGATATTGCACACGCTTTCTTCAGCCTAAATTGTTGGGTTTTCTCCGTGGCTTCAGGAAGTTTGAGAAACTCTTTTAAAAATCGTCACTACTACTTGAGGAAGGCGAGCATAATAATTCCGAAGCAATCTCATCTTGATGCAATAGTTTGACTTGTGAACTTTTACTCCAGTTTTCGAAACGATGGCACCTAGAAGATTCTTCTTGGGTGAAGGTGCGTACACATTTAAGTGTTCATTATGTCATGTGAATTCATGATTATCACTTTCTTATTCTTCCTTTTCTTCTTCTGAGCTTCAATCATTTGTTGTTTAGCTTTTATCAGCCAATTTAGTTCCATGTGTCACACTGTATCGGGTTTTAACACTTTTCCAATAAGCATCCAAATCTGAATCACCATCACTCTGTTCCTCTTCGTCACGTCTTAGTTTGTCCCGGAACATATTAAGAACACGAGGAGGCATGAATGCTTCCGGATCATCAAGCACGAACTTCAGTTTTTGATGAGGAGTAGGGAACTTTTGTTGATAAGATGAAGGGGTACTCTAGTCACTCTCTTGCTGTGGTTTTCCCACTGGGATCTTCCGGATATCGTCAACACACTTGGTATAGTCCACAGCAGCAGGACTCAATGGATAAAGACCACACTTACGAAATGCGCTTTTCACAATTTCTGGTTTGACGGCATCATTACCAACTTTCTTCAATTGGGGTACAAAATTTACCATCGTTACCGAGAGTTTTGATTTTCTAGTCCTAAAGAGCATTCTTCAATGCTCGTTTCAAGGGTGAAAATACGCCTACATCTGCTGGCATTGGGGAAAAGACAATACACCAGTATTCGATGATGGTGACAATATCCACTGACTAGAAGTGATAGATGATTCCTGTGCCCATCAAGAAAGAGAATAACAGGAAGTGTGATTTTCTCAGTGTCTAGCCACAGACTAAACCGTTGGAGGTAAGTCAAAATGTTGTAGTCTTCATTCAGCCAGTTTCTGTTTTCTCATACATCCATAGCTCAGGTACATTCTTCTTCATAATTTGCTTAAGTCATATGTTGCTGTAGATAATCATGGTTTGGCCCAACACCCGTCAGCAGAGAAATTGCCAAGTACTGTTATGTTACCCTTTTTCTTTAGATGTTGCTGTAATTTGATGCTGTACTTCTCTCACACTGAGGTACTTTCCTGAAACCATGTGGAACAGAAAGTTGGTTTTGCCTGCATTGAGGATCCTTCTTGGGTCTTCCATTATTGCACTTAATCCCTCAGATTCAAGATAGCTCTAAAGTTCAGCAAACCAGCCGCGCATTCTCTCTTCCAAAACCGCAGCCCTGCCCTTGCTAGTAGTTTCAACCTTCTTCTGAGACAGACAAGCATGTCTTCCCATAAAACACCTGAATCAAATTTTTCCGGGTCTTCCATGCTTGAACAATGTGCTTCTTCCTAAAGACTGTACATTTCCCTGAACAGTGCCAGTAAATTACTTTTCTTAAACGGAAATCCTCTCTTTGCCATGTTCATTACCCATTCCTAAATTCCCTCTTCTTCTTGTGGGCTCAGGAACGGCTTCCGGCCAAGAGCAATCTCAGTCTTCTGACGCCCAGATAATTTATCGTTTAAAGTTGTGATAGGAACCTGGAAGGTTCTCGATGCCTGCCTTTGGGACATCATACCGGACCTCACCTGTTGAACTGCTTGTCAAGGCAGATAACGAATAATGGAATGGTTTCATTTTCTGACAGATTTGGTTCTGATTTTGGGGACACCTTTCTTGTTGGTTTTCTTAATTTTGCCCATTGTCAAATCCTGAGCAGTAGTTAAGGATACTCAACAAAAACGTAAACAATTATTTATGATTAACTTCAACTGGGTTACTAGTCTATACATTGAGGAGAAGAACCTGGATCAGAAGTGTGAAATAATGCGATCAGCACGACGTAAGACCTCGATTAGATAAGCTCTCTTTGACGAAACATTACTAAAAATGGTAAATCTAAATATTTTTATAACGGTTTGAACCCATGAACTATCAGATACAAGGTGGATGGCTTACAATTCATTGTAAAACTCGGTATTCAGTGAAAAAGAAATCAACAACTTAGTTAAATTAATATTTAAATCACCAATAGCCCTTCCAATTACAAAAATGTTCGATACAAAAGAACACTTTTCCTTAAAGAAACCTCATTTATCGAACGGCATTTCGATATTACGAAATGGGTCTCGAATATCGAACATTATTTTCTTTTCCCTTCAAATAAGATGATAGCTGAAAAGTAACATTATAACAAATAAATATAGATATATTGATATAAACACATCGTATTATTAAAAGGATACCTTATAATGACACCATCACACATAGGAAAAAAGATTATTACTGCGGTGCTTCACCTTACAAAAAATATAGCGATTTCTCCAATCTCCCACCAAACCAAAGACTAGGAAACTTTCCCCCGTTCGCTAGTATCGAAACGTATCGACCTATTGATTTTTATAAGGCCAGGTTTGGAAGGGTGTGTTCACAAATTTCAGATAGTACGCAACGTTTTTGGTTTTCTTATTTCTTAACGAAATGACCAACGTGTTCGATATTTAGAGGCCGTTCGATATTTACTGCCATTACCCTACACACCGGTTTTGGCTCGAGTCGACTCGAAACTCGACCCCAATTCAAGTTGAGTTGGAGGAAACTTTTCGAGTCGAGTTCTCGGGTCGAGCTCATAGATGTCTGTTTCTAGTCGAATCGAGTGTCAAAGAAAACTCGCTCTAACTCACTCGTGTTCATCCCTACAAATAACGCAGTATGGCATTTTATTAATGTTACATTATATGAAAATGTTCATATATCAAGTAGAAATTTGTCCTTGCATTTACATAAAGGGTTTCAGAAGGTGCAATAATAATAATAATAATAATAATAATAATAATAATAATAATAATAATAATAATAATAATAATAATAATAATAATAATAAGAAGAAGAAGAAGAAGAAGAAGAAGAAGAATAGGGGTAGTAATAGTAGTACGGAAAATTGAAGTCATATTTTTTTCACATTTTTAAAGTTTTGGACCTAAAAGTAACAGTTACTTTTTTGGGGCAAGTAACGCGTTACTAACGCGTTACATTTTAAGAGAAAGTAAAGTAACTTGTAACGCGTTACATTTTTACAAGTAACTTACCCAACACTGTGTATAAGTCACAAAAAGATAAGACACAATACAATTCTTCATACCTCAGCTTCCAGTAACTAGATATCTGAAATTTCTGGTTAGATACTGAAACTGCTGTCGGATTTTAATACATGACGTATTGCAGGATACAAAATGCTTTGCATTACTTGTTTGTTTGTAGACAGCTACTAGCTTAGTGTTCTGAAAGGTTGTGTATAAACTAGGGATAGCCAATTCCGGAATTATTTCTTTTCGGACTCCCGAAGGTAAAATTGGACAAATTCCGGAATTCGGAAAATTCCGCATTCCGGAATTCGGAAAAATCCTATTTTTTCGAAATCCGGAGTTTTTCTCAATTCCGGAATTTTCTAAATTCCGGATTGTTTCCGAGTTCCGGAATTCTTCTGAATTCCGGAGTTTAACTGAATTCCATAATTTTCCGAAATCCGGAAAGTGAAAGTTCCGCTTCCGAAAAATGAATTTATTTTGGTTAATATGAATCGTGGCGGAAATAAGTCTTTGAGCAGGTAATGGCGACTGCTTTGAAAGAAACGGGGTGTATGAGAATTCAATCTGTCATATTTGTAGTTTCGTGTGAAGAAAAAACAAACTTGTGAACCAGCGGTTTAAGAAAAACTCAAGTTATTAATGTAAACTTTTCCGACTTCATAAAAGAATACGAAAGACATTTTGAATCGAAGAAATATAATATACAAGTTTGCAAGCGGAGACAAAGAAACCTAACATAACCAGACTAAAAACGAATCTTTTACCGCGTAGCGATCGCGGTTCAGTGCCCAAGGTGCTTGTGCGAATGCACATTGTAATTTTTTTTCTTTACTTTACGATTTTTGAATATAATAAAACGTATGTTATCGCCGATCAATCGCCATCAGATATTTGAATAATAGGATGTTTCAATACTTGAACTATCAAATCTTCAGGAATAATAATAGTAATAATAATAAACTAATAATAATTATTATTACCTCGTAGAAGATTGAAAGCTAGGAGCTAATTATCGCTCAGGTCATACCATTACAAGCAGAAACGTGACATTTGGAAAGAATATTTCGGTTTGGTTTAATGTTGCTCACGAGAAGAGGAGTTTCTCATCTCGTTTCTAAAACAAATAAAATAACATGAGAATTAACATTTTACATTCGAGACGGGTCAAGGCTAACTCAAAATTTTCGTCTCTCTTTGGAGATGAGAATCGAGACGAGACGAAAAGTATCGTAAACATTTCCCGTTTTGTCTCGATTCTCGAAATAGTGTATGTCCATTCTTTAAGTAACAATTGCTCTGTAGACTGAATCTCACAGGCTATTTCGTTACATTATATTTCAGAGCTCATTAAATTATGCTTTGTGTAGGTATTTCGTAGCAAAGCTTTTATATTTACCTCTGCATATCCTAAAAATTAGTTTATTATATGCCTTACTGTTGCGTGATATTCAATTATATTTATTACAGTCAGAGCCGTAGCTAGAGATTTCGGCGCCCGGGGCGAAGTAGAATTCGGCGCCCCCTACACTCACCTTACCAATAATTATACAGATTCACTAGGAGAACTGTTATGGAAAGTTACTGTTATTTACAACGTTCCATACTGTTGATAAGAAATGAAATATCAATACGTTAAAAACTATGCGCTTTTAAATTGTTCGAAATGGGCGACAGTATTAATTTCCAGTAATAATTGTAAAATTTTAAATTTTATTCTGTATGTGACCACATCAATAGCATTTTAATTTCGATCTTTTTACGGTAAGAAATATTTTGTGAAATGTAATGGAAATTCAGAAGGAGCCTTCTTTGTGAATTTCTAAATATTGATCGATGGAGGTGAAGAATATGTTCAATGTTTGTACTTAAAATTCAAAATATAATTTGGCTACTACATATATCTGAAATTATAGTAATTACTTAATTTCTTAATGAATCAAAGTTCCGAATTTAAGGTACTTATTATTAATTAATACATTAAAATACACTAACACGTACATATATAGTGTGTGTACTTATGTTTTGTATGTATGTAGATAGATAGAAACATCACACAACTAGACACGTATGCACAAAATAATATGCTGGCGATACAAAAAGTTGATGAAAAATGACCCCAATAAATTCTTCCAAATTGGAAGCATTTGATATGTCAATGGAATTTAAAAATAAATCATTGGTAGTGATTAGTGTCTGAAAAAGTCGAACTTGTTGGGATAAGCCCCTATTCTACAACTGCTTGAAGTTCGAAAATGTTATTGTTCCCCTCGTTTACCTTTATTTTTAATATTCCCGCGCAAACATCAATTTGAATGTGTCTCTTCACTCTTCCCACTTTCATACCTTCATTTTCACCGTCGCACAATAGGACCAAACAAGGCAATTCTTAGCAAAAACTCGAAAAATGAAGTAAAAGATTGACTCCATTTAATTTGTTCTAATGAAACCTTTATAGTGTACACATAAGATAGTGTGCAGGAAAAGAAGTGATAGCAGCTTACAATGAACTCATGGGACGTGTAAATTTGGTTATCCGCCGAAGTCAGAGAGGCGCTGCTTAGTGACAGAAGATAGGAAATTGACTTGGAATGCGACTATTCCTACATTGCGTGTAGATATTCGGTGGCTGGTAAACATGGTGACACGACCGACATGTATGTATCGTTTTGTATATTTAGAATGTTGATGTCATGTGTAGTCAATAATCATATTTGGTTGAGTTGAGTTGATTTTGAGTTTAACGTCCCGTTCAGCAGCGAAGCTATATGAGACGTGGACCTATTGATTAACGTGGAATCCGAACCACATGAGCTCCCGCCGGAATAATCATATTTGGAATGATTCTAATATCATTATCATATCCCTACGATAATCCCCTACTTAATAAAATATTTGGAAAATGCTGTGGTACTGAAAGCACATAAACTATGGACAAACGATAGAATGTCATTTCAGTAGAAAATATGGCATAATATGTCTATGATTTTTTAATATGTCGTAGCGGAAACATTGTTCTTACTGTATGCAAAGAGAAAACCTGCACATATTTGCACTTTTGGGAAAAATATCGCATGAAAATGTTTAAGGAAAACCGCATTCTGGATGCAATGCTGCTTTTGAATTGAGCTGGGATGAGTGTGTTAACAAGTGTTAGGTTATTACAACAGATTTCAGATGAGAAGCGGCATGGCCTTGAGTTGGCTTTACGCGGCGTCCAATTGGCTTTGAGCGGTGTTGACAATTCGCGACAAGCAGTTCTGCACGCTGACTTCTCGCGCTACTGCGAATCTTGACAATAGCAGAGGCGCTTATTAGAAATATTGTATTAGCACATTAACTGCTCACTTTACGAAGTAGAGAAAAGAATTACGAACACATACGTGAAAACTACATCTTTTTATGATAACTGGTTGTCATGATACACGCTTTGAAAGGTTTCCATATAAAACAATTAGTAAAACGAGCGTTGAGTCCCGTCTAATTTCCAGTGGATTTTTCTTCGATTTGGAAATGGAACTCAACTTTTATTAAAGGATAATCAGGGGTGTAACCAACAGGTTGTTCTAGGGGAACATTACTTTCAGGGGGAGGAAAGCTTTTCACACATTAAAAACAGAACAAATGACCTCTTTCAGAATATGAAAGCATTTTAATTCACCATGTATACTATACACATATTATGTTTCCTCGATGCTACCTTAACAAAAGACGGATCTTAACAGTACTGAAGTTGAAAAGCGGATTGTAAGAGATAAATCAATAAGCTATTCATAAGAAAACAAATGCTGTTTCTAGGAGTCTGTTTATCCGACTTTGTGTTTATGTAGGTTAAAATACTAAAAGGAAAAAACTCGAAAAAATATCAACTCAGATACTATTATGCAATAATATAGTAGTGAGAGATCCTGGGGGGACTGAGGGAGCCAGGGCCCCTCATTTTATTTGTAAATGTGCAATATTAGGCATAATTTGAATGCAATTTGTCTTAAAATCATCATATATGCTTTCTGCACCTGAATGCACCCCCCCCCAATTTACAGAGAAATCAGCGTCCTTGTAATTAGGTACAGAAACTGTATTGATGATGTTTTCTTTTTTCTTTTTTTAAAAATCTTATTTTATTATAAACGTTCCTAATTTGCATTAATTATTAAATAAGTTTACTAAACATATACTAGATGAACCTCATTTCGGGGCTGGAAATAGTTTGGAAAGTCAAGGCCCGCTTTTCCCCCGTTTCTACACCCTTGAGAATAGTAAGCGATCGAATTAAATAACAAGCCTCTGCAATTTGATTCATATATATATATATATATATATATATATATATATATATATATATATATATATATATATATTCGATTCCCGGCGGGAGCTCATGTGGAAGAACAGAAGGTATGGGACATTCGTAATATTGTTTTGAAATTGCCTTCATGCAAGATTCTTCCTTATTCGACAGAAGAAACGCAGTATGATTTTTTTTTCTTCGTTTCAATACCTTACGTATGTGTGGCCAATTACGTACTCCTTCTTTACTCCTCTAGCAGGGACGCAAAAGCACCAGGCGTCTGAGTGGTGTCATAAATTATTGTAACCCAAAACAAACTCGACCATATCGTGTTGCTTACGAATCAGATGGATTGTTGTTGTGAGACCTACATCAAGTATAAGAGTATGTTATTACATGGAAGCAAAGGAGCTGATTGTGTGTGTAGGAACGCAACTTCTCTTCTTGTAGCATAAACAGAATTCATCAGTGTCTAGGTTGCTTTCTTTCGTGGTAGTTCATTTGTTCTCCAAAATTATAGTTGACAATGTCTTTAAGGTAACCGAGTACAAGTGCGGAATTTTCTTAAAAAAAAAAAAAAAAAAAGTGCTACGAAGTGAAGCTCGAAGAATTATTTTTTGTGTTTACAATTTTTGGAACTCATAATAAAAAATTTACAAGAGTCAGATTCAGACAATGGCGAAATATTAATTGACATAGACGATAGTGAAAGTAGTGTTGAAGACGAACGTTTAGCAGTTCCACTGGAATAAGTTAATAGGTAGGTTATTCAGTTGCTATATATACTTCTAGGATACACAGCCAAAATCTTTGAGTTTGCTGGAATAGTATATTTACATTGTGAATAATGTTGCCAATGTATGTGTAATAATCTCAACTAGAGGAAGAGCGAGAAGGGAAAGGGGAGTCCGAAATCCGGCAACACCGCGCGGAATATCGCACAGCATTGGCTACTGCCCGTGATGCTTTACATCTGAAAAACACAATAGACTTGTGATCCCCATGTACGCAGTGACAAAGTTGAATATAGGTCGTTTCCTGGAATTTTGCCCCCAGGCCTCGTTGGGGGCTTCGTCCCCAGGACCCATCTTGATTCCAACATCTAGTCATATTTCTCTGGCATTCACCAACAGAACTAAACTCTAGTCAAACATAGTAGTTGAGCCTGAACTTCTACACAGCAAAGGACTTGCCGCCGCTGTGTATATTTTATTAAGTGTCTTTGTGATCTTTTGCGCTGGCGCCATTACTGTCTGACCGTAGTGCGAGTTCTCTTTATACTTTTACCGCCTGCTTTATATATTTTATTACGTATGTGTGATTTTTCGCTGTAGCCATTATTGTTGGAATTAATTGCGACGTTCCTTTATACTTTTACCGCCTGTTTTGTATAGCTTATTACGTATGTGTGATTTTTCCGCTGGCGCCCTTACTGTCTGGTTATGTTGCGATTTTCTTTTTATACTTTTACCACTCGCTTTGTATATTTGCCGCTTGGTAGCCGTGGAAGCTAATGGGATTTTCATTTATAGATACCGGCACACTTTGGATATTTATTTAATATTGTGACCTAACTAAGAAGAGAAAGTTACTTACCTTTGATGACACGCCCGCTATTTTGCTGGCTATTTCCTGGTTGTTTGTTGTTGCAGTTGTATATAAATTATGTCCATATCCTAGTGTTGTTTGTAACGAGAATAATTACAGTGATTTTGCCCCTAAATAGGTAAATTTTTCTTTTTAGGGATGTTTTGTAGTGTTGCAGCGAAAAGTAATTAGATTTTCGATAATTTGTATGTAAGCTATTGAGTGTTTCCTTTTATGTACAGTGATTAGATTGTTGTTGAGTTTAGTTTAGCGTCCCTTTCAGCAACGATGCTATATGAGACGTGGACCTACTGATTAACGTGGAATCCGAACCACATGAGCTTCCGCCGGGAATAGAACCCGGGTTGATTACGCCAAAGTTGCGTACGCTAACCGATTAGCCAGGGAGGAGCTCTACAGTGATTAGACTACGTATAGTTACCTATAATATAATTTTTACGTAATGAGACCAAGCCCTAATTATGAATTATACTTTAATTTCTACTAGATTAATTATGAATTTACCTTGCACATTCTTTTATTTATATAATTGGAAATGAGCAATATTAATTAACCTATAATACTTATTATATGTATATACTTACGTATGAAGAATTGAGCTTTGCCAATTGTGGTTTTTGATGGACGGATTTGTTTTCCAATATGGCGGCGTTGCGTGATTGTTGAACAGAGGTTCCTCCATAGAAGGAGTCTGAAATGCGAATGCACGCGTTTTGCTTGCATTGGCGTATAGATTGATGGTAATTAAAATTGTGAAGAACTTGGCTAGGGGAAGTTGCATAGTTTAATATATTATTGCATTATATGATTAATTTATATTATTTTTTGTTTTAGCATGTACTTAATTATTATAAAATTGAAATAATAATAATAGATAACGAGACATTTTGATAAAGAAAGCGGAACCCCACAGTACTACGATATGTACAACTGTGCTGCCATCTATTGGCAATAATTACAACTCCATTTATCAGCCACGTTATATGGGAGACTGATACAAAATGAAAGGGAGACTTAAGGTGAATTACATGAGATTTAGATGTACAAGGAAGAGAACAGAATAAAATAAATAGAGAAAGCTATTATTGTTTATTGAATTGAAGCAACATTTAAGCGTAATATATTAGCTTGTAATGAGGTTATTAAATTAGGTTTAACTGGATACGTATGCATTCTGTAGGGTAGTTTATTATTTATTTAGGATTTTTATTTAATAATATGGTGTGTAGAAGTATATTGAATTGCTATAAAATAGAACAATGTGTATTTTATTTGTATAGATGTATTTAAGATTATATTCGGGTGCAGTTTTAGTATTGGTTTGCGTTAGCGTATTTGAATGTGCGGATTGGCACATGATGGATTTAGAATGGGCGGAGTATATACGTCGCTTGGGAATTGTTTAGTATTGGTTTGCACTGATGAATATTGCACATATTGAGGAAATGCTGAAGATTGTCTTTATACTAATTGACACTACGATTGCCATTTGAAAGAATTAGATAAATAATAGCTTGAAAATATTTTAAATTGGATTACGGTATGGAGCATAATATTTAAGTATATTGTATTTACTGCGAACTAAAGTATATATATATATGTAACTTATTATAGAATTAACAAGTACCAGAGATAATTATATTGTTTTTATTTACCATGTATTGAATTATAAGAATATATATTCCTTATAATATTTGATAACAGTTGGGAAGCTTTATATGCTGATTGATTTTTAGGTGTGGAACTGATTTAATTTGAAGCAACAGCAAATACATTTGACAGATAATTGACGTATTTGCAACTATTGAAATGGGTATAAAATTGCTTTATGTATGTAAAAATATTTAATATTTCTTGTTTGTAAAGTATGATGCAATTTTAACTGCTAATGTATAAAATTACAGATAGGGTTTAAAGCTATTTTAGAATGAGCTTAGGAGATAACAAAATTATTATGGAATGAGACCAGCATGATGCATAGGGCAGATGACATGTGGAATGTTTGGGAAAGTTTTATTATTTTAGGAAATAATATATTAATGAATACAACGGGTAATATTTTTAAGAGAAGCCCATTTTTTTAGTATTGATGTATTATTGAAAGCATGAATCAACAATTTTGAAGGTATAAGACATAGGCAAAGACTTGTATTTATTGGTGTTATTGTTTTACATTTACCGGAGAGGATGTTGCTGCCATTATGTTAAAACAGTTTTGAATAGATTTGAATTATTGGAATATAGTATTTTTTTTTATACTTAGGGACTTATTTATAAATACAACTTATGAAATTAGAATATTATCGATTGAATTATTTTACAATGTACATAATTATATATATATATTTTAATGTTATTGACTAGTTATTTAAAATTTAGACGAATTGTACTTTTAGTGCTGGATTGGTATATTTATATTTGTATAGATCATGTACTAATACGGAACACAGTAGTAGTCCCCCCGTTATGCGCGAATGACTCATCCTCACTCTCTTTTATGACCGGGGTGAAAGGTCAATGACCTGGCCCGGGGGCAATGACCTAGGGGTACCTAGGACCACCCCCTCTAAATTTTGGCAGGGGTACCTTGGCCCACCCCCTAAATTTTGGCAGGGGTACATAGGACCACCCCCCTTAAATTTTGGAAATTGCCAAATCTAAAAATTTGGTATGGTAGCCTAGGACCATAGTATGTACATCTATCAGTATTGGGTGTCTATGTCGTTCCCTTTCATGGGTAAAAAATTTCCAAAAATTCAAATTTCGGAGGTTTTTGACCTAATTTATCCCCTTGGATGAGGTGTTATTACCCGATATGGTTATATGGGCGTATACAGGGGTTCATTACCTTTCACAAGACATGGGTATATTAATGCACCCCTTGAAATTTTTGGGAGGGGTACCTTGGCCCACCCCTTAAATTTTGGAAATTGACCAATTTCAACATTGGGTATTATAGTACAGGACCCTAATATGTATTATGATAAATTTGGGTGGTCCACCTCGTTCCCTTCTGGGGGTACAAAATTGCCAAAAATATAAACGTAAGCAATACGTAGTACCACGTGTTTGGTTTTTGGTCGATTTTATTCCCTTTGATGAGGTGTTATTACCCTATATGGTTATATTGGCGTATACATGGGTTCATTACCTTTCATAACATATGGGTATATTAATGCACCCCTTGAAAAATTTGGGAGGGGTACCTTGGCCCACCCCTTAAATTTTGGAAATTGATCATTTTATATATTTGGTATTATAGTACTGGACTCTAACATGTATTATGATAAATTTGGATGGTCCACCTCGTTCCCTTCTAGGGGTACAAAATTGCCAAAATATAAACGTAAGCAATACGTAGTACCACGTGTTTGGTTTTTGGTCGATTTTATCCCCTTTGATGAGGTGTTATTATCCTATATAGTTATATGGTCATGTATAGGGGTCCAGTACCTTTCATAAGATATGGGTATATTTGTGCACTCCTTTAAAAATTTGGGAGGGGTACTTTGGCCCACCCCTTAAATTTTGGAAATTGCCCAATTTAAACATTTGGTATTATAGTATAGGACGCTAATATGGATCACTATAAATTTGGGTGGTCCACCTCGTTTCCGTTTAGGGGTACAAAATTGTCAAAATATAAACGTAAGCAATACGTTGTACCACGTGTTTGGTCTTTTGGCCCAATTTATCATCTTGGATGAGGTTCTATTACCTTATATGGTTATGTATAGGGGTCTATTCCATATCATAAGATATAGGTACATTTGTGCACCCCGGGAGGGGTACTTTGGCCCACCCCTTAAATTTTAGAAATTGCTCATTTTATATATTTGGTATTATAGTACTGGACCCTAACATGTATTATTATGATAAATTTCAGTGGTTCACCTCGTTCCCTTTTAGGGGTACGAAATTGCCAAAATATAAACGTAAGCAATACGTTGTACCACGTGTTTGGTTTTGACCTAAGTTATCCCCTTGGATGAGGTTCTATTACCTTATATGGTTATATGGTTATGTATAGGGGTCTATTCCCTATCATAAGACATAGGTACATTTGTGCACTCCTTTAAAAATTTGGGAGGGGTACTTTGGCCCACCCCTTTAATTTTGGAAATTGCCCCTTTTACATGTTTGGTATTATAGTATAGAACCCTAATATATACTACTATAAATTTGGGTGGTTCACCACGTTTCCTTTGATGGGTACGAAATTGCCAAATTTTAGTACAACCACGTGTTTGGTTTTGGCTCAATTTATCCCCTTGGATGAGGTCCTATTACCTTATATGGTTATATGATCATGTATAGGGTCCATTCCATATCCCCTTAAATTTTGGAAATTTTCCAATTTAAGCATTCGGTATCATAGTACATGACCTCAACATGTATCATGATAAATTTGGGTGGTCCATCTTGTTCCCTTTCATGGGTAAAAATTACTAAAATATAAACATAAGCAATATGTTGTACCATGCGTTTGGTTTTTGGCCCAATTTCTTCCCTTTGATGGGGTTCTATTACCTTATATGGTTATATGGTCATGTATATGGGTTCATTTCCTATCATAAGACATGGGTACATTGACGCACCCCTTGAAAAATTTGGGAGGGGTATTTTGGCTCATCCACTCGGTTTTAGAAATTGTTTTAATATAAGCATTTGGTATCATAGTACAGGACTTCAATATGTACCACTATAAATTTGGATGGCCCACATCGTTCCCTTTCATGGGTAAAGAACTACCAAAAATCGAATTTCGGAGGTTCTTGACACCTATTTAGCACGTTATATGGTTTATTACCATTATATGTTTATGTTCCCTTTTAAATTTGGGAATTATCAAATAACAAAATTCGGTAAACGTTTTCTAGGACCCATTGGTGTTCCTCTTATGGCCAAATATTCAAAATTTAAATGTTATTGACCGGCTTTATTATTGAATAAGTACAGGATTTATTACTTTTTTTCATAAGACACAGGTGTATTTGTGTACCAATCTTAAATTTTGGGAGGGGGTACATTTCTTATTGTCGTATCAATAATTGGTAATTGGATAGTATATCATTCATTGGGTAAATCATTGTCAAATATGAGTATGATCACGTGATCAGTTATTAACCTATGATGGGATTAGGAGTCCAGGACATTGGTACATTAAAACTTTGTAGTATAATTTGAGAATGCGTCATTGGTTTTGATTATTCACGCCAAATATAAACGTAAGCAAGACGTTGTACCACGTGATTGTCCTTGATGAGGTAGTGTACAGGGATTCATTTCCTTTGTTGTGGTACTTCTTAAGTTTGAGTACACACACTTCTAGAAAACAGTTGGTTCTACTCAGGTAAACAATTGACGGACATTATTGACCTTATTGAACATATAATAATATGATTAACTCTAAGACTTAGGTATATCAGGAGAAGTATTCTTTAAATTTGGGAATGGTGATAAACAGAATTTTAACATAAGGTGCGAAATTAGAAACAATACATTGAACTTTTTAGTCACAGCTCATAGTCTACGATCATTGGTGGTGATTGATTTGAAATCTGATAGCTAACCTTATTGAATCTTATGACTCATAGACGAAAGGCAATACATGCTACAACAGTTTGAAATTTAATCATAAGGTGATGTAATCTGACACTAGCAAAGTTATTGTTAATGCAATTTGATTGGTTGATCACTATCTTTCCTGCAATCTGATTGGTTGATCACTATCTTTCGTGCAATCTGATTGGCTGATGATTTTCAAATCTTTGCTGTATTCAGTTTTAAGTTTTGTTTTACATTTAAAAATCTTGGTTTCGTTCAACATTTTGCACTCAATGATAAATATGATCAAAACCGTTTATTTGTTAATCGAATAGTTAAAAACCGGATAAAGTTTGACGGTTAACCGTGAAACGTAAAATTTTTAGTTTGAAATTTTTTTTTGTTTGAAATTTTTTGTTTGAAACTTCTTGCTTTCAAATTTTTGTTTAAATTTTTTGTTTCAAAATTTTTTTGTTTAAAAATTTTTCCTTTGAAATTTTTTAAATTTTTTCGTTTCAAAATGTTGTTTAAAATTTTTGTTTGAAATTTTTTTTCGTTTGAAATTTTTTGTTTGAAAATTTTTGTTCAAAAATTTTGTTTAAAATTTTTCGTTTCCAAATTTTTTGTTTGAAATTTTTTGTTTCAAAATTTTGTTTGAAATTTTTTTCGCTTCAAAATTTTGTTTGAATTTTTTCGTTTGAAATTTTTGGTTTGAATTTTTTTCGTTTCAAAATTTTGTTTCAAAGATTTTTGTTTGAAAGTTTGGTTTGACATTTTTAAAAGTTTGTGCACCCATTAGTAAAGAACCGGAACTGTTTAGAGCAAAAACCTCTGGCAACATTGTGGTGCAATAGTACACATCAGAATATGGGGTTGTACTTGAAATGAAAAAACACAATTCATTGAAATGGATCATTTTATTACACTCCACATACATCCATACCAGATACTGGTTCTGGATATTGTCGATACAATGTATTTTGAACTTCTTGCACTAGTTTGTCTTTAGCATATAATTTTAATTCCAATTGAAGTCTTTTAAGGTCTATTGCAATATCAATTGGTGGAAACTCAATGTCCATTTGATCACAAATAAACTGTTTATCAATACAGGTATGCACCCACGAACGATGTTGACAACCATCACAATATCTAGATACATGTTGTACAATATGCATAACACATTTTTCAAAATAGTACTTTTTCAGGAATATACTTGTTTTGTTGCACACTTCCACTGCATGTTTCACACACTGAAATACGCTGATGAATTTGTTCCATTCCGTTTGTGTTAGATACACCATGTTGCGAGGGACATGAAATGTACTCTTTTTACGTAACAGCACCATCTTCTCTTCGAGGACTGTACGCAGCACCACTTCATGATTTGAGCCTAATGATTTGACTATGGTCACATTTAGCTCATCATGAAAATAATCGTTCATTTGGTCGATTCGTGCCATTCTTCACAGGTCAGTTGTACACCAAATTGTTCTGCTTTGCCCAATCGAATCACAGGTTCAAATGTTCTAGCACTGATACCAATCATCACATGTTTTGTTTGAAATATATTTATTGGATAATAGCTTGCGAAGATGAACTCTTTATCGTTAGAGGTACACATCTTTCCTCCTGAAAAGCACTTGCTCAAATGATTTCGTGGGATGACACTGTATTTGCTGGTTTATAGTTATTACTGACGTCATTGGAAAGGAATGTGCTTACGTTTGAATTCATGATTTCATCACAGTTGCAGACGTCATGCCGACCAACCAAATTCATACAACTACGGCTGACGTCATTGGAAAGAAATGTGCTGACGTTTGAATTCATGATTTCATCACAATTGCTGACGAATCTGGCTGTGTACTAAATTCAAGTTGATGACTTCGACTCAAGAATCCTTTGTAACATAAAGATACAGATCCAGTATTTAAGAAACGCAGCAAGTCTTCTTGTTTTGATGCTTCCATGGGTAAATATCTTGCTGGTAAAATTATATTCTTATCATTTTCAAGCTTCACTACGATTCTTAATCCAAACTTTGTAGGGATCATTTGGCTAGCTAAGATTCTATAAGGTACATTCTGTTGTAAATCAGTAATCTTGGTAAATGATTTCATCACATCACGCGTGTTTAGAAACTGCAGACAAGTAGCCATGATGATGTTATCATGAATACTAACTCGAACGATGATGCAAAACTGATGACGTTGCATTATCATGTTCTGACGTGTACTATTGCACCACAATGTTGCCAGAGGTTTTTGCTCTAAACAGTTCCGGTTCTTTACTAATGGGTGCACAAACTTTTAAAAATGTCAAACCAAACTTTCAAACAAAAATCTTTGAAAGAAAATTTTGAAACGAAAAAAATTCAAACAAAAAATTTCAAACGAAAAAATTCAAACAAAATTTTGAAGCGAAAAAATTTTCAAACAAAATTTTGAAACAAAAAATTTCAAACAAAAAATTTGGAAACGAAAAATTTTAAACAAAATTTTCGAACAAAAATTTTCAAACAAAAAATTTCAAACGAAAAAAAATTTCAAACAAAAATTTCAAACGAAATTTTGAAACGAAAAAATTTAAAAAATTTCAAACAAAAAATTTTTAAAACGAAAAATTTCAAACCAAAGTTTCAAACAAAAAAAAATTCAAAAACTTTTTAAATGTTAAAACAAAACTGAATGCAGAAAAAGATTTAAAACTCATCAACCTATCAGATTGCACGAAAGATAGTGATCAACCAATCAGATTGCAGGAAAGATAGTGATCATCCAATCAAATTGCATTAACAATAACTTTGCTAGTTTCAGATTACATCACCTTATGATTAAATTTCAAACTGTTGTAGCATGTATTGCCTTTCGTCTATGAGTCATAAGATTCAATAAGGTTAGCTATCAGATTTCAAATCAATCACCACCAATGATCGTAGACTATGAGCTGTGACTAAAGTTCAATGTATTGTTTCAAATTTCGCACCTTATGTTAAAATTCTGTTTATCACCATTCCCAAATTTAAAGAATACTTCTCCTGATATACCTAAGTCTTAGAGTTAATCATATTATTATATGTTCAATAAGGTCAATAATGTCCGTCAATTGTTTACCTGAGTAGAACCAACTGTTTTCTAGAAGTGTGTGTACTCAAACTTAAGAAGTACCACAACAAAGGAAATGAATCCCTGTACACTACCTCATCAAGGACAATCACGTGGTACAACGTCTTGCTTACGTTTATATTTGGCGTGAATAATCAAAACCAATGACGCATTCTCAAATTATACTACAAAGTTTTAATGTACCAATGTCCTGGACTCCTAATCCCATCATAGGTTAATAACTGATCACGTGATCATACTCATATTTGACAATGATTTACCCAATGAATGATATACTATCCAATTACCAATTATTGATACGACAATAAGAAATGTACCCCCTCCCAAAATTTAAGATTGGTACACAAATACACCTGTGTCTTATGAAAAAAAGTAATAAATCCTGTACTTATTCAATAATAAAGCCGGTCAATAACCTTTAAATTTTGAATATTTGGCCATAAGAGGAACACCAATGGGTCCTAGAAAACGTTTACCGAATTTTGTTATTTGATAATTCCCAAATTTAAAAGGGAACATAAACATATAATGGTAATAAACCATATAACGTGCTAAATAGGTGTCAATAACCTCCGAAATTCGATTTTTGGTAGTTCTTTACCCATGAAAGGGAACGATGTGGGCCATCCAAATTTATAGTGGTACATATTGAAGTCCTGTACTATGATACCAAATGCTTATATTAAAACAATTTCTAAAACCGAGTGGATGAGCCAAAATACCCCTCCCAAATTTTTCAAGGGGTGCGTCAATGTACCCATGTCTTATGATAGGAAATGAACCCATATACATGACCATATAACCATATAAGGTAATAGAACCCCATCAAAGGGAAGAAATTGGGCCAAAAACCAAACGCATGGTACAACATATTGCTTATGTTTATATTTTAGTAATTTTTACCCATGAAAGGGAACAAGATGGACCACCCAAATTTATCATGATACATGTTGAGGTCATGTACTATGATACCGAATGCTTAAATTGGAAAATTTCCAAAATTTAAGGGGATATGGAATGGACCCTATACATGATCATATAACCATATAAGGTAATAGGACCTCATCCAAGGGGATAAATTGAGCCAAAACCAAACACGTGGTTGTACTAAAATTTGGCAATTTCGTACCCATCAAAGGAAACGTGGTGAACCACCCAAATTTATAGTAGTATATATTAGGGTTCTATACTATAATACCAAACATGTAAAAGGGGCAATTTCCAAAATTAAAGGGGTGGGCCAAAGTACCCCTCCCAAATTTTTAAAGGAGTGCACAAATGTACCTATGTCTTATGATAGGGAATAGACCCCTATACATAACCATATAACCATATAAGGTAATAGAACCTCATCCAAGGGGATAACTTAGGTCAAAACCAAACACGTGGTACAACGTATTGCTTACGTTTATATTTTGGCAATTTCGTACCCCTAAAAGGGAACGAGGTGAACCACTGAAATTTATCATAATAATACATGTTAGGGTCCAGTACTATAATACCAAATATATAAAATGAGCAATTTCTAAAATTTAAGGGGTGGGCCAAAGTACCCCTCCCGGGGTGCACAAATGTACCTATATCTTATGATATGGAATAGACCCCTATACATAACCATATAAGGTAATAGAACCTCATCCAAGATGATAAATTGGGCCAAAAGACCAAACACGTGGTACAACGTATTGCTTACGTTTATATTTTGACAATTTTGTACCCCTAAACGGAAACGAGGTGGACCACCCAAATTTATAGTGATCCATATTAGCGTCCTATACTATAATACCAAATGTTTAAATTGGGCAATTTCCAAAATTTAAGGGGTGGGCCAAAGTACCCCTCCCAAATTTTTAAAGGAGTGCACAAATATACCCATATCTTATGAAAGGTACTGGACCCCTATACATGACCATATAACTATATAGGATAATAACACCTCATCAAAGGGGATAAAATCGACCAAAAACCAAACACGTGGTACTACGTATTGCTTACGTTTATATTTTGGCAATTTTGTACCCCTAGAAGGGAACGAGGTGGACCATCCAAATTTATCATAATACATGTTAGAGTCCAGTACTATAATACCAAATATATAAAATGATCAATTTCCAAAATTTAAGGGGTGGGCCAAGGTACCCCTCCCAAATTTTTCAAGGGGTGCATTAATATACCCATATGTTATGAAAGGTAATGAACCCATGTATACGCCAATATAACCATATAGGGTAATAACACCTCATCAAAGGGAATAAAATCGACCAAAAACCAAACACGTGGTACTACGTATTGCTTACGTTTATATTTTTGGCAATTTTGTACCCCCAGAAGGGAACGAGGTGGACCACCCAAATTTATCATAATACATATTAGGGTCCTGTACTATAATACCCAATGTTGAAATTGGTCAATTTCCAAAATTTAAGGGGTGGGCCAAGGTACCCCTCCCAAAAATTTCAAGGGGTGCATTAATATACCCATGTCTTGTGAAAGGTAATGAACCCCTGTATACGCCCATATAACCATATCGGGTAATAACACCTCATCCAAGGGGATAAATTAGGTCAAAAACCTCCGAAATTTGAATTTTTGGAAATTTTTTACCCATGAAAGGGAACGACATAGACACCCAATACTGATAGATGTACATACTATGGTCCTAGGCTACCATACCAAATTTTTAGATTTGGCAATTTCCAAAATTTAAGGGGGGTGGTCCTATGTACCCCTGCCAAAATTTAGGGGGTGGGCCAAGGTACCCCTGCCAAAATTTAGAGGGGGTGGTCCTAGGTACCCCTAGGTCATTGCCCCCGGGCCAGGTCATTGACCTTTCACCCCGGTCATAAAAGAGAGTGAGGATGAGTCATTCGCGCATAACGGGGGGACTACTACTAACACATTGATTAGTATACAACTTTGCAGATTATATATTTGCGTAGACGAAATTATGAAAACTGTTGATTTTCATTATTCAACGCACTTACACGAAAATAATTGTACAATTAGAAATTGTTGAAAGTTTTGAATGGGCAATTTATGTATATGTGTGGTGTAGTACAAGTATTTGGAATATATGTATTGTATTGTGTTATCAACTATTGATACAAATAGGGCTGAAGGATTTACGTAGTATCTGCGTTTGCGACAATATAAAATGTTATGAGAATGACATGATACCATGTGAATGTTAGACTTGCATCATATAGTAATTAGATTTATGTTTTATTAAGATATAGAGGTACATATTACGCATTAATACAGACACACATTGATTTATTTTATTTTAGGCATGAAAGAGAAACCCCATATATTAGCGTTGACTGTGGAAAAACAGAGACGTGTGTACATTACAATTTTCCATTAGTATCTGAAAAGTTACACAGAATATAAACCTTCATCCAGCCTATGAGGTGGGTGCTCTTTGACTTGGCTATGGATGCGATGCAATTCAGCTCAGCTCAGCTCAGCTTGAAAGTGTAGTTTTGTGTCGAGTATCGGACATAAGTCCCTGACTCGATGACAGCTGTAGAAAACAAAATGATTAGACCTTTGGGGGGTGAGCTAGAACATGAGATACGACGACGTCATGTGGCCTTCAGCTGCAACTGTCGCAGTGAGGGGGAGAGTGTGGGTAAAGAGTTATGCTACAAACGTGGCGTCCTGTAAGTTCGTCGGTGTGTATGCGCTGTGCCAATGGCTGCAATAGCGGGGTTGACGTGGCGGGGGAGGTTGGCCCAAAAACGAGTATGGTGTTGATGTAACACGTCCCGGATAGGATATATGTTTAAGTCCTCTAGAAGTTGACGATTACGCGTATATCGGTCATGGCCTGTTATGATACGAGCTGCCCTGGTTTGCACACTCTCGACCGTGCGCAAGTGACTGAGTGCCGCATGTTGCCATGCTGGACATGCATAGGTGATTGTGGACAAAATTACCATTTTAAAGACGTGGAGTCTTGTTTCATGACTTAAGGCACTGCAACGCAGAATAGTATAGAGGGCAGACAATTTTCGAAGGGCTCGGTATTTAATGTCCCTGATATGAAGACCAAAAGTAAGGCCTCGATCTAAGATAACTCCCAAGTATTTAGCATGCAGACGGTCTGGAACTTCAATGTTGTCATAATATAAACGATGGATGGTTCTGCTGCGTCTTTTGCTATAACAGACTGCAACGCTCTTATCCGCGTTGATTTTTAGGCGCCAGGTGGTAGCCCAACGTTGAAAGACATTGAGTTGCCGCTGCATGTAGTGGTAGGAAAGACGAAGATTGCTGCTGTTCGTGAAGAAAGCAGTGTCATCGGCGTATGTTGCAGGAAAACAGTGTGGCACAATGGGTAAGTCAGCGGTGTATAAGGTGTAAAGCAGAGGCGAAAGAACCGCGCCTTGAGGCACACCAGCTTGAATTGGTTTGGGAGCAGACTTGGTCTGTCCCACAGAGACATGGAAAAAGCGATGAAAGAGGTATGAAGTGAGGAGTTTGAGATAAGGTAAAGAGAAACCTTGTAAACGAAGTTTATAAATGAGGCCTGGTAACCACACTTTATCAAACGCCTTCGAGATATCAAGGTATACACCTACAACATAATGTCGTCGATTAAAAGAGGTAGTCAGATGGTCGACTACCCTCACTAATTGGCTTGTTGTGCTGTGGTTAGCACGAAAACCAAATTGATGGTGGGGGAGTATATCTAGAGTGGTGACGTGCTCGTGAAGTCGGGCGAGAAGTACTCGTTCGAAGAGTTTGCTCACATGAGATAACAGGCTAATTGGTCTATAGTTTTCTGGGAGAGTTGGATTTTTACCTGGTTTAGGGAGAAGAATGACTTTCGCTTCTTTCCAAGCCCGGGGAAAGTAGCAAACCTGAAGGATGCCTGTAAATAAAGCAGCAAGATAGAGGAGTAGCTTCCGTGTCCCATGTTTCAGTAGTTCTGGGCGGATCTGATCAACTCCAGGTGCTTTTTTGTTGGGCAAGTGACAAATTTGACGCTCAACTTCCCTTGGTGTTACGACCTCAGGCAGGGGAAGTATTGGTTGAAAATGGAGCATGCGCATAGTGGCCCGAACGTCCTGCCGAATGTGAGGAACGACAGGAGTCGCATTAGGTGTAAACTGGCGCTCTAGAGATGCAGCAAATAGGTCTGCTTGCCCTTGGTCGTCATGTATGACCCCATGCGGACCTTGCAGTATTTGAGTTTGACGAGAAGTCTCTCGGCGCTGGAAAAGGCGGGAATACTGCCAGATTTTAGTGTCATTAAGTGTGACCCCACGGAAAAGTGTCTCCCAGTACTGCTCGGTTTGTCGTCTAGTGATGGTCTTGATTTTGCGGCTTAAGGTGTTCCAAAGTGTTTTGTAGAGTGGATGTCTGGTGCGCTGCCAAGTACGTCGAGCCCAGCGTTTGAGATGGATATAAAGACGAAGTAATGGAGAGTCACATTGTGGATCGCACTGCAAGTCAGGAATTATTGATGTGCTGAGGGAGTCAGCCGTACGTAGAGCAAGTGTGAGATGGGCGACCGCCTGATCAATTTCCGCAGGAGAATTTGGACGAGCGGCTATGTCGAGCAAAGAGTTTAATTCCTGCTTATAGACATCCCAGTTCGTAGTCCGGGAGATATGAGCGGGTGCAGGACGGGAGATATGACGATGCGAAATTTTGAAAAGGACCGGATCATGATCTGAGTCCAGTGCTGAGATCACGTAAGGACGTGTAGCTAAGATGGTATCTTTGCTTAGAACTATGTCCAACACATCCGGTTCGCCGCCTGCTTTAGGATGGTGAGTTGGATCAGGTGGCCCATAGGCAATGAATGGTGATGTGTGCAGATACCGGTGTAATATTCGTCCGTTTTCGTTGGAACGTCTGGAGTGCCATTCCCCATGTTTTGCATTGAAGTCCCCTGCCAATATGATTTTGGGGCCCAAAGTCAAGATGGCGTCGAAATCATTGGGATCTAAGTCATGTGCTGGAGAACGGTAGCCCGTGACCAAGATGAGAGGAATCCCGGGGAGGAAGACTTCTATAGCAAGAGCTTCTAGTGTGTGTAACTGGGGTAAAAGGAGTTGTCTAGCCTTGAAACTTCGTTTCAGGGCAATCAGTAATCCTCCTTTCCGTCCTTGAACTCGATCGAGACGAAATAATTGGTAGTTGGGCAGTCTCCAGTGTGTAACCTGGGCAGTGAAGTGAGTTTCCTGTATGAGTATGATATCGACCTGATGTTCTGCTAGAAAACGAATTAGGAGACGCTTCCGGTCGGTAAGACCATCTGCATTCCAGGTGACAACAGTTATGGTGTGATGAATGAGTGGTTGGTTAGAAGCAGCCATCAGCAATCATGTCAGCGAATGTCTCTATGACGACAGCAGCCTTAGACGCAGGATCCGTGGCTTCCCGAAGTCTAGTAAATCCCTTCTTGAGATGAGAGATAATGCGGCCAAAGTTGAAGGTTTTGATGTAAGTGAGGAGTGAGTGGAGATTAAAGTCATTAACGGATGGTGTAGACGCACTATCTGGTGTGCTGGACGTAGAGGGAGCATCCTGATTTGGTGGTGGAGGACGGTCGCTGCGAGGTGCCTTATCATCCAGTGAAGTTGATGCAGTAGGACCGGAGCTGCGGCTAGAAGGAGTTGATTTCTTGAGAGCATCTGAGTAGGAGCGAAAGACGGGACAACCGCGATAATTGGCTGGATGGTCCCCTCCGCAGTTTGCACAGGTTGCTGGCGTGGATGCATCTGGTTTGGCACAGGCTTTTGTAAAATGACTTTGCCCACACTTGACACATTTAGGTTGAGCTTTGCAAGTGTCCTGTGAATGACCAAGGCGTTGGCACCGGTAACACTGCAGAACACTCGGCGGTCGATACGGCTCAAATGTAACTTTATAATGAAGCAAAGCTGATACGTTATAGATCTCTTGTATATTTGGAGTTTTCTCGAGGGAGATGAGAAAAAGGGGCATGAGAACCCTATCTCCACCAGTGGGGCCCCGACGAGACATTTGATGAATCGTGAGTGGCTTAAAGCCTAAGGTGAATAGTTCAGACTGAAGGTCGGCGACGTCTGTATCAATGGGCAATTTGCGAACGACAACCTTTAGGGGTCTGTCACTTTTGGCGATGCCAGTAGCGTATTCAGTTTTCGTCTGTTCGCAGTAGTTTTTTATAGTTGTGAAGTCGTCCCTAGAAGATACCTGAATCACGATGCGTTCTTTGTTATGCCGAACCTGAGGCGATTCTCTGAGGGTCTTGGAAAGGCCTTTGGTGAAGTTGTATGTGTTTTTGATGCCGTAAATGTAAATAGGTGGTGGTTTAATCTCTTTGGTGCTTTTGGGCCGTGGCTCTATCACAGGAGACTCGTCAGCTGTGAGAGTAGAGAGAGGCTCAAATCGGTTGCTCATCGGTAAAACAGGGAAGTCTGATGAATATTGTTGGCTCAATGTAGACTCCAAGGACGAGCGACGTCGCTTGGGTGTAGCAACCAGGGTAAAGTCCATGGCATTGTCGTCCTGCGGTGGAGCAAGGGATGGAACGTCAGTCGTTGACCGGTTAGTCGAGGATGATCGTGACTTGGCAGTAGCGCCGGAGGTGGTGGGCCGCCCCAGCGGGATAAGGAAGTCCTCAGGCCGGTATTGAGATCGGCTGACTATCTTCGTTGGGATTTTGGTCTTCTTTTTCGAGATGACTGGCTTGGACGTAGCCATCATAGGAGCTCGGATGATGAATGAAGCTGATGTCAAAAGTATAAGCTACCCTCCGAAGAGGAGAGTAACTTAATTAATCGTTTAGCCAAGAGGAATAGCTACGTCGTCAACAGAAATAATCAATTTGATGTGTTAACCTCCGTGGAGGTATTAAATATAATTCGACGGTTGTTTCCTCAGCCTCAAAGAGGCAAGTAATCCAACCGTATATACGAAGATCGCGACTAAAATAAACCAATGGGGATAAATACCTAAGTGACTTGGTTATTTTTCTCCGCCAGCTACGGATACCCTATTTTTTTACCTGGTTAGAGATTCCAGGTGGCCAGTTCTGCAATTCACGGTCACGGTCACGGTCACGGTCACGGTAATTTTCAAGTTTTGAGTAGAGTATCGGGCCGAAGCCCCTGACTCCATGAGTTAGATGGTATAAAAGATATATGCAACATGTGCAGGTGGTTTGTTGGGTAGTACTATTGTTTTGTTAGGCGTGGTAGACTACATCGGCAACTGTCGCAGAGTAGCAGATGATGATATCAGTGCGACCGCTGGAAAGATATTAAATGCGTGGCGTGCGATAGACATTTCGTAGAGCGAATTCGGTGCCGATGTTAGCTATTGCTGGATTAATGTGTCGGGGTAAAGTACGCCAGAACTTACTGTGAAGATGTCGCAGTAGTTCTCTAAAAAGTAGGAAGTTCCAAATCTTCTAGAATTTGTCTGTTTCGGGTATATCTGTCGTGACCAGTGATTATACGACCAGCTCTAGTTTGCACACTTTCAAGTGTTCGAAGGTGACTGTTTGAAGCGTGTTGCCAAGCAGGGCATGCATATGTGAGGGTGGACAGAACTATCATCTTAAGTATGTGTACGCGGATCTCATGAGAAATGGAACTGCAGCGCAAAGCAATTCATGCTTAGAGCAGTTAAAATATGGGATTATATATGGGAACTTATATGCGAAAATTTGGTAGACAGAACATTTTTTGTGCCACTTATTTAAAAACTATTGTATAGTTACAAGAGAATTTTGAATTGATTTTAATTTATTTAGGAACTACCATATACAATATTATAATTATTTACGGTGAATGCGGTAGCAATAACAGATTGCGTGAAAATATGTGGAGCCATCTATTGTATAAATTGGAAAACACAATTATGACTGTACTCGATAGAGGCAGGAGATGATGAATTACACATTTGTAACATTTGTGATAACTACATAAAATGTTATGAGAACGAGATGATACCACACGAATGTCAGACTTGCATTATATACTAACTAGATTTGTTTTATTAAGATATAGGTGTACATATTATGCGTTAATACAGACACACAATGAATTATTTTATTTGTGCATGAAAGAGAGATACCACATATATGCGGTGGTTGTGGAAATGCAGAAGCATGTGAACATTGCAACCTAGCATTGTCATGTGAACAAATACACAAAATATAAACTTTAATGTAGTTTATTTTTAATATTTATTAAGAGTTTTATTCCCATCCAATGGATGGGAGGACCGTAAAAGGCAATACCTTTTTTTTTTTTGTGACCAGAATTTTAGTTTATATTTATGACACTTAAAATATGAGAGTATATATGAGAACGTATATGCGAAAAAATTTTGTAGACAGAACTTTTTACTTATTTAAGACTGCTATGTAGTTACAATAGAGAATTTTGAACCCGATTTTTAATTTATTTAGGAACTACCATATACAATATTATAATTATTTACGGTGAATACGGTAGCAATAACAGATTGCGTGAAAATATGTGGAGCCATCTATTGCATAATATGGAAAACACGATTATGGGTGTATTTGATAGAACTACCCGGTGATGAATTACACACTTGTAACATGTGTGATAACTACATAAAATGTTATGAGAACGAGATGATACCACACGAATGTCAGACTTGCATTATATACTAACTAGATTTGTTTTATTAAGATATAGGTGTACATATTATGCGTTAATACAGACACACAATGAATTATTTTATTTTGGCATGAAAGAGAGATACCACATATATGCGGTGGTTGTGGAAATGCAGAAGCATGTGAACATTGCAACCTAGCATTGTCATGTGAACAAATACACAAAATATAAACTTTATTGGAACTTATACGTTTGTTGTTCGTTTGTTTGTTTATAGCTAGTCATATTGACTTGTACCATTTTAGAGGGTTACGCACTTTTTAGGGAAGAGTGATGTATAATTGGAGGATTTAAGGATTGTGTGATGTTTCATAGAAGTTTTTATTACATTATAATAATTGCTAAGGTCTTAAGGATTTTTCCAATCCTTAACATTTGCTAGGAAATTAACGAGGAAATTGCAGTTAGTGTAGTATTGTATAGAACTGGAAGAGTAGAAATATGGAAAGAATAATGAATATGTACTGATAAAGTATATTATTCTTGTATATTGTGAATGATGAGCATGAGGGATGAGGTGAGGTGTGCTAGTATATCACAGCACAGAAGTGTTAGGCAGATGAAGTTTTTTTTTTTTTTTTGCATAGGGGATGCTTAAGCTTAAATGTACACAATGGGAACCCTGGTAGTGGTAGATGGATTTACTGTACAAATAATGGAAATATGAGTGGCAGATAATCATGAACTTGATAATTTGTGAGACCCTACTGGTCAAAGGGGTCAGGAGATACATTCTAGCAATAGAGAGTATAGACCAATGATAGCATTGGAGGATAATATTAACATAGAGAAGGATGGAGAGCTAAAAGGTGCGTAGTATTTTAAAGTAAGGGTCATGGGTTATAACGAGAGCATATGTATGCGAGACGCAAAGTTTTAAGATGAAAATGGAGTGTAGGAAACTGAATTTGGTTGCACAACTTTGCTGTAGGACTAATCAGTTTGACTCGATATGCAATGCGGAAAGCCATTGTTCCAACATTAATAAGTTTTGTAAACTGTGTGGATGGTTTTAATTCATGCAGCATTTTCGTAAGTTAGCACAGGCCGTAAAAGATGTCTTGTATGTATTTAGAATTGTGTTTGCTTTCAGTACCCAGGACGTTTGCCGACACTTTTTTTTTTTTAATAAGTTAACTCTATTGTATGCTTTTTTGCGATTGTTTGAAGATGTTTTTAACTGAGATGTTTAGTGAATGTGAGCATTAACTAAGTTACACTTGAATGTGCATGGATGAGAGCTTGATTTAGTTTTAGGGAAAGGTAGTTAGGATTTTTTTATGGATTTTTTGATGTTTTACGGAGGAATGAAGATGATAATTTGTGTTTTTTTGTGGCGTTGATTGTTAATTTCCATTTGCTGTACCATTGAAGAAAACTGTTAATTATTATCTGTAGAGTAGTGTTGAGGGATTGGATACTAGATTCTAACGCAAGAAAAGACAGTGTTGGTGGCATATTGAAAGAGCTGAAGTTATCAGGAAGTGGATTCATATTGGGAACATAGAGAACATAGAGATCTGGTGACAGAGCAGATTTTTTGAGGTACTCAACAGTGAAGGAAAATAGGATGGGAGAAGCAGTTATATATTGAAATATATGACAGGCGGTTGATTTAAAAACTTGTATATCAGTTTTATATATGAGATAGGAAATTGAAGATGAATTAATGTGTATGCAAATGTGCGGTGTTTTACTCTGTTAAATATTTTTGAGTTAAATAATACAAGACATGTTGGTTTGATCTAATTATAATGTTGTGTAACCATGGTAGTTAAGACCGGTAGTTGATTGTTGATCGAATATCCTGGGCGAAATTTTGCTTGATGTATGGGAAGTATTTTGTGTTGTTATGTATGCATGCAGACGTCTTACAATAATACGTTATAGGGTCTTACTAAAAGCAAACGTTAATTGAATTGTGTGGTAGGATGATAAGATGGTATGAGTTTTTTTTTTTTTGGTTTGGAAACATTATCGTCTTAGAGGTTTTCCAGGTAACAGGAAAATATCCAGTGTGCAGAATGAAAGTAAAAATTGTGGGTAACAAAGTAAGTAATATAAGAGGTCATAGTTTTATATGACGATGGTTTATTGAATTAAAGTCAGATGCACTATTCCTTTGTTATGAACAACTGTACTGATATTTTGAACTATGATTGGTTTTGTTTGAGATTTATTTTTGCGGAAGAGTATGAAGGATATGAGGTGGTAATGAAGGAGAAGATGAAATGACTGTGTTGGATGGATATCTATATGAATATGTGGGACGGAGTGGTGTGAAGAAGTCTTGAAGGAAATCAGCAAAAAAAACCGCAGCTTTGGAAGAGTCTGTTTATATAGATATGGCATCATTTAATAATGGATATGGTGTTTTACTGCTTTTGCAAAGAACATTGAAATGTTTTTAGTAATTGTTAGGATGAGTGACGTCAGAGAGAGTATTATAGATTTTATCCCGACACCATAGCTTGTAAGTACAGATATAATTTTTGATCAACCTTTGAACTTTTTGGTGATGGCGAAATGTTTTTTTTTATTTTTATACGTTGATATTTACGATAATACTGTTGAGAGCGAGTGATAAATGTGAGATATTTGGTGGCAATGTTGCTCGATAAGTGGTTAATATAGTTACTGGTATGTAAAGTGAACTAGTTTCTTGGATTGAAGTTGTGATGATATGAATGTTATGATACAGTTTTTTTTTATGTAGGAGCTTGCAAAGGGTTTATTGTTGCTGATAGATATGTTTGTATTGATTTCAGATGAATTTATTAAAATGGTTTTTTAGTTTTCGAAATTTTGTAGACTGAGACATATGTTGAGTACTAAACTGTAATTTGATTGGAATATGATCACACCAATTCCTATTGGATTGAGAACATCAATATAGATTTGTGAAATGTGATTAGCAGAAGTAATGAGAATATTTGATATGCTTTGTGATATAAACCTATTGGGTTTTTGGAAGATTATGAATGATATCAGTTATGTAACTTGTGACAAAGGTTTGAAAGCTAGATTCACCCCCCACCCCTATCAGTTTTAGATACTATTCTTTTATCCAAATTAGCTTGAATATTTCATCTTTGCATCAGTTTTACAATCGACAAAGTCACCCAGACCGTTTACTGCGCGTGCTTGAATTTCTATATATTGACATTGAAAGCAATAATTAGAAATCACGATACCTGAACCCCAATAGCTCCTTTGTATTTATTTGTTTTTTAATTAGCCTGTTGGATCTCAACGTATCGATAAATAATGCTTTTAAATCCTTTTAAAATATACTTTTGGTTATTTTACATTTAAGACATGATGGATTACTTCCTTTTATGACACCTTTTAGCAACGAGTGGTGCTATCTTATTTACAGAATACTCCACACTTGAAAAATTTATTACAGTTGTTATCATGAGACAATAGTTATTGAACTTTCGCTAAATATGTTTACAGATAAAGTATCGCGTACAATAGGAGGAACAAATGCTATCGAAAACTCGCCAAATGTTAAGGATTCTTGTAGACAATCCATGTAGTAAGTTGTAAATATATGTTAAAACTGAAGCCTACATTATGTATTTGATCAGTGCTAGAAATTCCTGTGGATTTTCATTAGGTAGGCTATATGTTAAAAGCTTAGGAAAGAAAAAAAAACACTAACACGAACTTTGCAATGGCAAAGGAGAATAAACTGTTTCACAAACTTCTTCTTATGTCTGAAGTTTCATGAAACTAAAATTTATTTGTACAAGTAATTATTGATTTATTTCCTATTTATCTGTATTCTTTTTTTTTTCATGTCTATATGACATATATTCAAAGATCATTTACTTATTTAAACACGTTTTTATGTCGATTCGTTAGGTTATATATCTCTATTGTATTGAATTAGATTCAATCTCCCAACATGACCCTCCTCCTCTTTGCTAAGCGGATAGCGTACATGTTATCGGTGGTGACAGACCGTGGTCATGTAGAAAATCATCATCATTTTATTTACACTTTTCTTCACGAACAATAACTTTGTGAGATTATATATATATATATATATATATATATATATATATATATATATATATATATATATATATATCCCATTACTGTTCAAAGGGAGGTCAACTAAACTACCACCTTTTTCCTATCATTTCATTTAACCACTTGTTTTTTTTTTTTTAAAAAAAAGAAAGCCAGTAGAAGCAATTTTCAGTTCAAGTTCCTGAAAACAACCATCTTTTAGTATGTATTAATCTTACTTATTTGACACACAGTTGTTCGTTAATTTTACTTATGTACGGTTCAAACAGAAAAGATTTGTTCAAAGATTTGATGATAAATCTATAAGTACGTTAGCCATAGTTCACTATTGTTTTCTTATTGAGATCAAACTTTTATTCTTTCATAACAGGTCAGTCCTATGATTCACATTTAATTTTAACACTTTTGAAAATACAATTTTCCTTGAGCATCCAATAAAATAAAATAGAATAAAATTATATGGATTACTATGCTGACAAAGTTTCAATGTTTAGTTTTTCAGTGCTAGGTGGTTTCTACAGTTAGACTTTTCTGCATTAGGTATTCATTTATCATTATAGGATTATAATGGCTCAATGGTAAAGCAATCATTTTCACTGCTTAGTGTCCCTGGTTTGATTACCGTTTGCATTAATTATTTTATTTCTCATAGCGGAGCCATAAGGGGCTCAGTGGTAAAGCATTCATTTCCACTGCTTAGGGTTCCTGGTTCGATTACCGCTTGCATCAATTATTTCATCATTTTTTTTATGACATACATTAAGTTTGGATTTATTCCTTATAAAATGTGCTGAACAAACAGCATGTTCTCCCACTTTTTTATTCCACCAATTTCATAACCTTTTCTAAAGTGATCCAACATAATCGTTGGACTCACAGATTTCATTTATTATTCAAAATAATTTCATAATTAAGCGTACACAGATACCATAGTAAGTAAGTAAGTAAGTAATTTTTATTTGTAAGAGACAATTTGGTATTTAATCTTTACATTTATTCAGAGTTCGATTCCTTACTACACAAAGAAAATATTCTGATGGCAGCATTAAGTATCTAAACTGAACTGAAGTTCTTTTTCTTTGCGGATTGCGATGGGTTAGTGGTAAAGCGCTCACCATTAGTGCTTGGGGTCGATCCTAGGATGCTCCAATTATTTGAACATTTTTTCATGACAAGTATCAAATTTTGAATTATGTAATGGTTAAACACTCTGTATCTCTGTTTCTCAGGACCGCTTTTTATAAAGTGTCTAAGAGTTTTTTTTTTATACAACAAATCACAGTAGCCTAAGTGTATGGGACTCCACTTCATTTTTTTCTTTCTTTCTTTCTTTAATCCAAGTGGATAATGGCATACCAATTAGGATTAAAGAAAGAAAGAAAGAAAAAAATGAAGTGGAGTCCCATACACTTAGGCTACTGTGATTTGTTGTATAAAAAAAAACTCTTAGACACTTTATAAAAAGCGGTCCTGAGAAACAGAGATACAGAGTGTTTAACCATTACATAATTCAAAATTTGATACTTGTCATGAAAAAATGTTCAAATAATTGGAGCATCCTAGGATCGACCCCAGGCACTAATGGTGAGCGCTTTACCACTAACCCATCGCAATCCGCAAAGAAAAAGAACTTCAGTTCAGTTTAGATACTTAATGCTGCCATCAGAATATTTTCTTTGTGTAGTAAGGAATCGAACTCTGAATAAATGTAAAGATTAAATACCAAATTGTCTCTTACAAATAAAAATTACTTACTTACTTACTTACTATGGTATCTGTGTACGCTTAATTATGAAATTATTTTGAATAATAAATGAAATCTGTGAGTCCAACGATTATGTTGGATCACTTTAGAAAAGGTTATGAAATTGGTGGAATAAAAAAGTGGGAGAACATGCTGTTTGTTCAGCACATTTTATAAGGAATAAATCCAAACTTAATGTATGTCATAAAAAAAATGATGAAATAATTGATGCAAGCGGTAATCGAACCAGGAACCCTAAGCAGTGGAAATGAATGCTTTACCACTGAGCCCCTTATGGCTCCGCTATGAGAAATAAAATAATTAATGCAAACGGTAATCAAACCAGGGACACTAAGCAGTGAAAATGATTGCTTTACCATTGAGCCATTATAATCCTATAATGATAAATGAATACCTAATGCAGAAAAGTCTAACTGTAGAAACCACCTAGCACTGAAAAACTAAACATTGAAACTTTGTCAGCATAGTAATCCATATAATTTTATTCTATTTTATTTTATTGGATGCTCAAGGAAAATTGTATTTTCAAAAGTGTTAAAATTAAATGTGAATCATAGGACTGACCTGTTATGAAAGAATAAAAGTTTGATCTCAATAAGAAAACAATAGTGAACTATGGCTAACGTACTTATAGATTTATCATCAAATCTTTGAACAAATCTTTTCTGTTTGAACCGTACATAAGTAAAATTAACGAACAACTGTGTGTCAAATAAGTAAGATTAATACATACTAAAAGATGGTTGTTTTCAGGAACTTGAACTGAAAATTGCTTCTACTGGCTTTCTTTTTTTTAAAAAAAAAAAAAAAACAAGTGGTTAAATGAAATGATAGGAAAAAGGTGGTAGTTTAGTTGACCTCCCTTTGAACAGTAATGGGATATTTATATATATATATATATATATATATATATATATATATATATATAATCTCACAAAGTTATTGTTCGTGAAGAAAAGTGTAAATAAAATGATGATGATTTTCTACATGACCCCGGTCTGTCACCACCGATAACATGTACGCTATCCGCTTAGCAAAGAGGAGGAGGGTCATGTTGGGAGATTGAATCTAATTCAATACAATAGAGATATATAACCTAACGAATCGACATAAAAACGTGTTTAAATAAGTAAATGATCTTTGAATATATGTCATATAGACATGAAAAAAAAAAGAATACAGATAAATAGGAAATAAATCAATAATTACTTGTACAAATAAATTTTAGTTTCATGAAACTTCAGACATAAGAAGAAGTTTGTGAAACAGTTTATTCTCCTTTGCCATTGCAAAGTTCGTGTTAGTGTTTTTTTTTCTTTCCTAAGCTTTTAACATATAGCCTACCTAATGAAAATCCACAGGAATTTCTAGCACTGATCAAATACATAATGTAGGCTTCAGTTTTAACATATATTTACAACTTACTACATGGATTGTCTACAAGAATCCTTAACATTTGGCGAGTTTTCGATAGCATTTGTTCCTCCTATTGTACGCGATACTTTATCTGTAAACATATTTAGCGAAAGTTCAATAACTATTGTCTCATGATAACAACTGTAATAAATTTTTCAAGTGTGGAGTATTCTGTAAATAAGATAGCACCACTCGTTGCTAAAAGGTGTCATAAAAGGAAGTAATCCATCATGTCTTAAATGTAAAATAACCAAAAGTATATTTTAAAAGGATTTAAAAGCATTATTTATCGATACGTTGAGATCCAACAGGCTAATTAAAAAACAAATAAATACAAAGGAGCTATTGGGGTTCAGGTATCGTGATTTCTAATTATTGCTTTCAATGTCAATATATAGAAATTCAAGCACGCGCAGTAAACGGTCTGGGTGACTTTGTCGATTGTAAAACTGATGCAAAGATGAAATATTCAAGCTAATTTGGATAAAAGAATAGTATCTAAAACTGATAGGGGTGGGGGGTGAATCTAGCTTTCAAACCTTTGTCACAAGTTACATAACTGATATCATTCATAATCTTCCAAAAACCCAATAGGTTTATATCACAAAGCATATCAAATATTCTCATTACTTCTGCTAATCACATTTCACAAATCTATATTGATGTTCTCAATCCAATAGGAATTGGAGTGATCATATTCCAATCAAATTACAGTTTAGTACTCAACATATGTCTCAGTCTACAAAATTTCGAAAACTAAAAAACCATTTTAATAAATTCATCTGAAATCAATACAAACATATCTATCAGCAACAATAAACCCTTTGCAAGCTCCTACATAAAAAAAACTGTATCATAACATTCATATCATCACAACTTCAATCCAAGAAACTAGTTCACTTTACATACCAGTAACTATATTAACCACTTATCGAGCAACATTGCCACCAAATATCTCACATTTATCACTCGCTCTCAACAGTATTATCGTAAATATCAACGTATAAAAATCAAAAAAAAAACATTTCGCCATCACCAAAAAGTTCAAAGGTTGATCAAAAATTATATCTGTACTTACAAGCTATGGTGTCGGGATAAAATCTATAATACTCTCTCTGACGTCACTCATCCTAACAATTACTAAAAACATTTCAATGTTCTTTGCAAAAGCAGTAAAACACCATATCCATTATTAAATGATGCCATATCTATATAAACAGACTCTTCCAAAGCTGCGGTTTTTTTTGCTGATTTCCTTCAAGACTTCTTCACACCACTCCGTCCCACATATTCATATAGATATCCATCCAACACAGTCATTTCATCTTCTCCTTCATTACCACCTCATATCCTTCATACTCTTCCGCAAAAATAAATCTCAAACAAAACCAATCATAGTTCAAAATATCAGTACAGTTGTTCATAACAAAGGAATAGTGCATCTGACTTTAATTCAATAAACCATCGTCATATAAAACTATGACCTCTTATATTACTTACTTTGTTACCCACAATTTTTACTTTCATTCTGCACACTGGATATTTTCCTGTTACCTGGAAAACCTCTAAGACGATAATGTTTCCAAACCAAAAAAAAAAAAAAAAAAACTCATACCATCTTATCATCCTACCACACAATTCAATTAACGTTTGCTTTTAGTAAGAAGTAGTAGTCCCCCCGTTATGCCCGAATGACTCATCCTCACTCTCTTTCATGACCGGGGTCAAAGGTCAATGACCTTGGCCCGGGGTCAATGACCTAGGGGTACATAGGACCACCCCTCTAAATTTTGGCAGGGTACCATGGCCCACCCCCTAAATTTTGGCAGGGGTACATAGGACCACCCCCCTTAAATTTTGGAAATTGCCAAATCTAAAAATTTGGTGTGGTAGCCTAGGACCATAGTATGTACCTCCATCAGTATTGGGTGTCTATGTCGTTCCCTTTTATGGGTAAAAAATATCCAAAAATTCAAATTTCGGGGGTTTTTGACCTAATTTATCCCCTATGATGAGGTGTTATTACCTTATATAGTTATATGGGCGTATACAGGGGTCCATTCCCTTTCATAAAATATGTGTAAATTAATGCACCCCTTGAAAAATTTGGGAGGGGTACCTTGGCCCACCCCTTAAATTTTGGAAATTGACCAATTTAAACATTGGGTATTATAGTATAGGACCCTCATATGTATTATGATAAATTTGGATGGTCCACCTCGTTCCCTTTTAGGGGTACAAAATTGCCAAAAATATAAACGTAAGCAATACGTTATACCACGTGTTTGGTTTTTGGTCGATTTTATCCCCTTTGATGAGGTGTTATTATCCTATATAGTTATATGGTTATGTATAGGGGTCCATTCCCTTTCATAAGATATGGGTATATTTGTACACCCCTTTAAAAATTTGGGAGGGGTACCTTGGCCCACCCCTTAAATTTTAGAAATTGCCCAATTTAAACATTTGGTATTATAGTACTGGACCCTAACATGTATTATGATAAATTTGGGTGGTCCACCTCATTCCGTTTTAGGGGTACATAGGACCACCCCCCCTTAAATTTTGGAAATTGCCCAATTTAAACATTTGGTATTATAGTACAGGACCCTAATATGTATCATGATAAATTTGGGCGGTCCACCTCGTTTCCTTCTAGGGGTACAAAATTGCCAAAAATATAAACGTAAGCAATACGTTGTACCACGTGTTTGATCTTTTGGCCCAATTTATCCTCTTGGATGAGGTTCTATTACCTTATATGGTTATATGGTTATGTATAGGGGTCTATTCCCTATCATAAGACATGGGTACATTGGTGCACTCCTTGAAAAATTTGGGAGGGGTACTTTGGCCCACCCCTTAAATTTTAGAAATTGCTCATTTTATATATTTGGTATTATAGTACTGGACCCTAACATGTATTATGATAAATTTGGGCGGTCCACCTCGTTCCCTTTTAGGGGTACCAAATTGCCAAATTTTAGTACAACCACGTTTTTTTGGCCCAATTTATCCTCTTGGATGAGGTTCTATTACCTTGTATGGTTATATGGTTATGTATAGGGGTCCATTCCCTTTCATAAGATATGGATATATGGTGCACCCCTTTAAAATTTGGGAGGAGTACCTTGGCCCACGCCATAATTTTGGAAATTGCCCAATTTAAACATTTGGTAGGACGAAACAGGAGAAAACATGTTCCCTTTTAGAGGTACAAAATTGCCAAAATATAAACGTAAGCAATACGTTGTACTACGTGTTTGGTCTTTTGGTCCAATTTATCCTCTTGGGTGAGGCCCTATTACCTTATATAGTTATATGAACGTATACAGGGGTTCATTATCTTTTATAAGATATGGGTATATTTGTGCACCCCTTTAAAATTTGGGTGGAGTACTTTGCCCCACCCCCTTCAATTTTGGAAATTGCCCAATTTAAACATTTGGTATAATAGTATAGGACCCTAATATATATTATTATATCCCTTTTAGAGGCACAAAATTACCAAATTTTACTACAACCACGTATTTGGTATTTTGGCTCATTTTATCACCTTGGATGAGGTCCTATTACCTTATATAGTTATATGGACGTATACAGATGTCCATTTCCTATTATAAGACATAGGTACATTTGTGCATCCCTTTAAAAATTTGGGAGGAGTACCATGGCCAATCTTTTAAATTTTGGAAATTTTCCAGTTTAAGCATATACTACTGGACTCTAACATGTATCATGATAAATTTGGGTGGTCCACCTCGTTCCCTTTTAGGGTACAAAATTGCCAAAATATAAACATAAGCAATATGTTGTACCACGTGTTTGGTTTTTTGATCCAATTTATCCTCTTGGATGAGGACCTATTACCTTATATGGTTATATGGTCATGTATAGGGGTTTATTCCCTATCATAAGACATAGGTACATTTGTGCACCCCTTGAAATTTTTGGGAATGGCACCTTGGCCCACCCCTTAAGTTTTAGAAATTGCCAAATTTAAACATTTGGTATAATAGTACTGGACCCTAATATATATTACTATAAATTTGGGTGGTCCACCTCGTTCCCTTTTAGGGGTCATTTTGTTCCGCTTTAGGGGTGAACATGGATACCTTCCAATCGTCCCGAGTTCGATTCTTGGTGCTAGTTTCAGGAAATGTTGAATTTAACGTCTCCGCGAAACGATGATGATGAGAAGTGATAGGACGAAACATGAACTTACTTGATTGAGGATTGAAGCAGGGACCTCACACATTAGTGACAAACGCGGATGGGATGTTGTGATTTTGGACCTAATTAGTAACTCTCGTTTCCGTTCATGGATTAAATAAAAAGATGACTCTTTGCTTAAATCTGATTAGTTCATTGTTCGAGCGATTTTAAACGCTCAGCGTTTGTTGATCAGTAAGCGCTTCATTGATGGAAACAATGTTGCCAGATTTTGAAAATCTAAACTGCTCCGATTCTTTTTCGAAACGGTTCCGCTGAGTGCAAGAATTTTTCAAAACTAAAAATTTTAAAAACTAAAAATTTTCAAACTAAAAAAATTTAAACTTTTCAAAAAATTTTTCGAACTAAAAAATTTCAAATAAAAAAATTTAAACAAAAAATTGTCAAACAAAAATTTTCAAACTAAAAGATTTCAAATAAAATTTTGAAAAATTTTGAAAATCTAAAATTTTTAAAACTAAAAAATAAAATCAAACTTTCTGGAACGAAATTTTTTAAACTTAAAATTTTCGAACTCGAACCGAATTTGAAAACTAAAAAACTTTTCGAACCAAATTTTCAAACAATTTTTTTTCGAACTCAGAAAGTTTCAAACTTAAAACTTGCAAATCAAAATTTCAAACTAAAAAAGTTTTCGATCTAAAATTTTGAACTAAAAAAATTCGAACTCAAAGTTCTCACTAAAAATTTTCGAACTCAGAAAGTTTTAAAATCAAAATTTGAAACTCAAGTTTCGAATTTAAAACATTTTCGAACTACAATTATCAATCTCAAACTTTTAGAAAATCTTAACAGAGATTGAAAGTGATCACTCGTTTCGCGAGCCGTAACTTTTAGTAATGTAACATAGTTTACGGTTTAAGATTTATATTGTCTTGAGAACGATTGAGTTCGTTTATGTAATGAACCCATTGGCCAGCCATAGCCTGATTTCACATCGTAGCTCATGAAAGCAATCTTGTTGTAGTTGTGTAGCCGTGACCATTTTTCTGGACATAGCCTGTACGATCACCAGGAATGAAATACTACTTAGTTTAGCTACCATTAAGACGTGATTTAATAAATATTAGCCACATTAACACTTGAACTTGTATGAAACGAATAACAGCTTACTGATCAAAGCACAGAACGAAAAAATGCTAAGATGGACAGAATTTCATTCATGTGACGTCAAGCGCGGAAGTATTTCCTTACCTCTCATTCCTCTCACTTGAAGGTCAAGGTGCTAATCAGCATTTTCCAGGTTGAATGCATTACAATAAAAAAAAAATCTTTCCTTAAGCCCATTTGAGATTTCAGTGGCTAAGTCCAGGTTTGATTTTTGGCGTTATTATTACGGGTTTAAGTACACAACCCACAGAAGTACGTTCAAGTCTTATACAGCCTAAGGTCATAAACGCTTTCCATCTTATACGTAAAATAGAAACAAATATTTGGTGTTTATAGCTACATTTATGATGATTCGCATTTCACTTTGAACTGTAGGTCCACGTCCTATACAGCCTCGATATTGTTAAGTCAACATAAAACATTTATGGTGGTTCAGATTTTATCGTTTACGTCTTATGCAGTCTAGGAACACAAGATTTACGTCCTCGGTACTGTCAAGAGAACAAAAAACACTCGTGGTGGTTCAGAGAAATGAAATTAAATCTTTGAGTTTTACGTCTTACGGTTATGATAACTAGGCTAAAGAAGACGATGATGATGAGAAATAAATGTAATGATGGATTAAATATAGTGGGGAGAACCCTGAGAAAACTCATGCACACGGCTTTTTTTTGTTCACTACAAAGCAACTTGGCGTTAGCTAAGATCGAACCAGCGACCTTACACACCTCTGTCATTGAGTCATCACGACGTAAAACAGATAATGATACACTTAACATGAAACAAGCAAGGTCACTGAGTTGAGGAAGATCATTTTGCAGGCCTCAGCTTTTTCTCGAGGAGCAAATACCACAACAATAATTTAAAAACCATTCATGAAAAAGACTGTTGTTTAGACTAACATCACGCACACACACACACACACACAAACACACAATGTTGTTTATTACAGCACATACTGATTACATTTTTTAAATACAAATATATTACTTATGTTGATTTCAATGAAAATGTAATTAAGTTTTAGCAGTAGGCACAGACTGTTCGTGCAATACTTTTATCGTATAAAAATAGTGAACGTCAGCAGGATCAAACTAGAATCCTTTTCGCATTAGATGCACTTGTTCACTTTTATGAAAATGTTTTCCAGCCGGAATCGATCTTCTTGTGAATGTTATTTAATACAAATCACTCGTATTACAGCACCATGGTACAAAACAATATGAGATCAAAACGATAAATTGTTCATTTCTTTTACACAAGGAAAGCCGAACCATGGTATCGTAACAGTTTTTTTTCTTTCTTCATTTACAATCTTATGAGGGAAGCTCTTCCACCATAGTAAATTGAATTCAATGTAGCATCATTCACTACTGGCACGATCTTTCATGAAATAAGTAACATGATAATCCTATGAGAACGACGGGAAGCACTCTAAAGGAATCGAACTGAAAACCTCTTGCACCAGAAAAAATGGATTCAATGCAACATTATAGCATCACTAGGTAACACGGTAATCACTATTGCAGTAAATGACAAGTTCAATGTTACAAACACATGACTGATATCTTAGTAACTAAGCAACAGTAACACAATTTAAAGAGAGAGAATGCAATATGACAGAGCTGAATGACGTTATAAAGAAAAACTGCAAATTCTGCATTCTTCATCTATGACAAAGAAACTATGATACTGAAGTAATGAAATTAATTTCGTTACGAAACTTGTGCAAGAAGCCGCTCCTCTCTTTCGTCATCTTCGCCCTCGCATGTGATTTTTTTTAATGCAATTTCAATATGACAGAAGCTGACTTAATATTTAAAGTGTTTGGCAATGTAAATGGAAAATTGGTTCATTGCTTTTAACAACTAAGCAGACGTTGATTTTGAGGTCGACAGTAAGCGCTTCATTGATGGAAACAATGTTGCCAGATTTTGAAAATCTAAACTGCTCCGATTCTTTTTCGAAACGGTTCCGCTGAGTGCAAGAATTTTTCAAAACTAAAAATTTTAAAAACTAAAAATTTTCAAACTAAAAAAATTTAAACTTTTCAAAAAATTTTTCGAACTAAAAAATTTCAAATAAAAAAATTTAAACAAAAAATTGTCAAACAAAAATTTTCAAACTAAAAGATTTCAAATAAAATTTTGAAAAATTTTGAAAATCTAAAATTTTTAAAACTAAAAAATAAAATCAAACTTTCTGGAACGAAATTTTTTAAACTTAAAATTTTCGAACTCGAACCGAATTTGAAAACTAAAAAACTTTTCGAACCAAATTTTCAAACAATTTTTTTTCGAACTCAGAAAGTTTCAAACTTAAAACTTGCAAATCAAAATTTCAAACTAAAAAAGTTTTCGATCTAAAATTTTGAACTAAAAAAATTCGAACTCAAAGTTCTCACTAAAAATTTTCGAACTCAGAAAGTTTTAAAATCAAAATTTGAAACTCAAGTTTCGAATTTAAAACATTTTCGAACTACAATTATCAATCTCAAACTTTTAGAAAATCTTAACAGAGATTGAAAGTGATCACTCGTTTCGCGAGCCGTAACTTTTAGTAATGTAACATAGTTTACGGTTTAAGATTTATATTGTCTTGAGAACGATTGAGTTCGTTTATGTAATGAACCCATTGGCCAGCCATAGCCTGATTTCACATCGTAGCTCATGAAAGCAATCTTGTTGTAGTTGTGTAGCCGTGACCATTTTTCTGGACATAGCCTGTACGATCACCAGGAATGAAATACTACTTAGTTTAGCTACCATTAAGACGTGATTTAATAAATATTAGCCACATTAACACTTGAACTTGTATGAAACGAATAACAGCTTACTGATCAAAGCACAGAACGAAAAAATGCTAAGATGGACAGAATTTCATTCATGTGACGTCAAGCGCGGAAGTATTTCCTTACCTCTCATTCCTCTCACTTGAAGGTCAAGGTGCTAATCAGCATTTTCCAGGTTGAATGCATTACAATAAAAAAAAAATCTTTCCTTAAGCCCATTTGAGATTTCAGTGGCTAAGTCCAGGTTTGATTTTTGGCGTTATTATTACGGGTTTAAGTACACAACCCACAGAAGTACGTTCAAGTCTTATACAGCCTAAGGTCATAAACGCTTTCCATCTTATACGTAAAATAGAAACAAATATTTGGTGTTTATAGCTACATTTATGATGATTCGCATTTCACTTTGAACTGTAGGTCCACGTCCTATACAGCCTCGATATTGTTAAGTCAACATAAAACATTTATGGTGGTTCAGATTTTATCGTTCACGTCTTATGCAGTCTAGGAACACAAGATTTACGTCCTCGGTACTGTCAAGAGAACAAAAAACACTCGTGGTGGTTCAGAGAAATGAAATTAAATCTTTGAGTTTTACGTCTTACGGTTATGATAACTAGGCTAAAGAAGACGATGATGATGAGAAATAAATGTAATGATGGATTAAATATAGTGGGGAGAACCCTGAGAAAACTCATGCACACGGCTTTTTTTTGTTCACTACAAAGCAACTTGGCGTTAGCTAAGATCGAACCAGCGACCTTACACACCTCTGTCATTGAGTCATCACGACGTAAAACAGATAATGATACACTTAACATGAAACAAGCAAGGTCACTGAGTTGAGGAAGATCATTTTGCAGGCCTCAGCTTTTTCTCGAGGAGCAAATACCACAACAATAATTTAAAAACCATTCATGAAAAAGACTGTTGTTTAGACTAACATCACGCACACACACACACACACACAAACACACAATGTTGTTTATTACAGCACATACTGATTACATTTTTTAAATACAAATATATTACTTATGTTGATTTCAATGAAAATGTAATTAAGTTTTAGCAGTAGGCACAGACTGTTCGTGCAATACTTTTATCGTATAAAAATAGTGAACGTCAGCAGGATCAAACTAGAATCCTTTTCGCATTAGATGCACTTGTTCACTTTTATGAAAATGTTTTCCAGCCGGAATCGATCTTCTTGTGAATGTTATTTAATACAAATCACTCGTATTACAGCACCATGGTACAAAACAATATGAGATCAAAACGATAAATTGTTCATTTCTTTTACACAAGGAAAGCCGAACCATGGTATCGTAACAGTTTTTTTTCTTTCTTCATTTACAATCTTATGAGGGAAGCTCTTCCACCATAGTAAATTGAATTCAATGTAGCATCATTCACTACTGGCACGATCTTTCATGAAATAAGTAACATGATAATCCTATGAGAACGACGGGAAGCACTCTAAAGGAATCGAACTGAAAACCTCTTGCACCAGAAAAAATGGATTCAATGCAACATTATAGCATCACTAGGTAACACGGTAATCACTATTGCAGTAAATGACAAGTTCAATGTTACAAACACATGACTGATATCTTAGTAACTAAGCAACAGTAACACAATTTAAAGAGAGAGAATGCAATATGACAGAGCTGAATGACGTTATAAAGAAAAACTGCAAATTCTGCATTCTTCATCTATGACAAAGAAACTATGATACTGAAGTAATGAAATTAATTTCGTTACGAAACTTGTGCAAGAAGCCGCTCCTCTCTTTCGTCATCTTCGCCCTCGCATGTGATTTTTTTTAATGCAATTTCAATATGACAGAAGCTGACTTAATATTTAAAGTGTTTGGCAATGTAAATGGAAAATTGGTTCATTGCTTTTAACAACTAAGCAGACGTTGATTTTGAGGTCCGAGTTCCCAGCTCATAAGATATGAATCGCTGTGTTAAACGAAATATGTCCTTTCCTTAAAGTTCTAATCTATCCGGGGTTCGACTCCAGGTAAGGAAACACACATTTTTGTTTGTTCTATCGCAGGATGTCTTAACATTTGATGGTTCAGATTTCATCTTATTTCACGTCTTAATGGTAGCTAAACTAAGTAGTATTTCATTCCTGGTGATCGTACAGGCTATCTCCAGAAAAATGGTCACGGCTACACAACTACAACAAGATTGCTTTCATGAGCTACGATGTGAAATCAGGCTATGGCTGGCCAACGGGTTCATTACATAAACGAACTCAATCGTTCTCAAGACAATATAAATCTTAAACCGTAAACTATGTTACATTACTAAAAGTTACGGCTCGCGAAACGAGTGATCACTTTCAATCTCTGTTAAGATTTTCTAAAAGTTTGAGATTGATAATTGTAGTTCGAAAATATTTTAAATTCGAAACTTGAGTTTCAAATTTTGATTTTAGAACTTTCTGAGTTCGAAAATTTTTAGTGAGAACTTTGAGTTCGAATTTTTTTAGTTCAAAATTTTAGATCGAAAACTTTTTTAGTTTGAAATTTTGATTTGCAAGTTTTAAGTTTGAAACTTTCTGAGTTCGAAAAAAAAATTGTTTGAAAATTTGGTTCGAAAAGTTTTTTAGTTTTCAAATTCGGTTCGAGTTCGAAAATTTTAAGTTTAAAAAATTTCGTTCCAGAAAGTTTGATTTTATTTTTTAGTTTTAAAAATTTTAGATTTTCAAAATTTTTCAAAATTTTATTTGAAATCTTTTAGTTTGAAAATTTTTGTTTGACAATTTTTTGTTTAAATTTTTTTATTTGAAATTTTTTAGTTCGAAAAATTTTTTGAAAAGTTTAATTTTTTTAGTTTGAAAATTTTTAGTTTTTAAAATTTTTAGTTTTGAAAAATTCTTGCACTCAGCGGAACCGTTTCGAAAAAGAATCGGAGCAGTTTAGATTTTCAAAATCTGGCAACATTGTTTCCATCAATGAAGCGCTTACTGATCAACAAACGCTGAGCGTTTAAAAATCGCTCGAACAATGAACTAATCAGATTTAAGCAAAGAGTCATCTTTTTATTTAATCCATGAACGGAAACGAGAGTTACTAATTAGGTCCAAAATCACATCATCCCATCCGCGTTTGTCACTAATGTGTGAGGTCCCTGCTTCAATCCTCAATCAAGTAAGTTCATGTTTCGTCCTATCACTTCTCATCATCATCGTTTTGCGGAGACGTTAAATTCAACATTTCCTGAAACTAGCACCAAGAATCGAACTCGGGACGATTGGAAGGTATCCATGTTCACCCCTAAAGCGGAACAAAATGACCCCTAAAAGGGAACGAGGTGGACCACCCAAATTTATAGTAATATATATTAGGGTCCAGTACTATTATACCAAATGTTTAAATTTGGCAATTTCTAAAACTTAAGGGGTGGGCCAAGGTGCCATTCCCAAAAATTTCAAGGGGTGCACAAATGTACCTATGTCTTATGATAGGGAATAAACCCCTATACATGACCATATAACCATATAAGGTAATAGGTCCTCATCCAAGAGGATAAATTGGATCAAAAAACCAAACACGTGGTACAACATATTGCTTATGTTTATATTTTGGCAATTTTGTACCCTAAAAGGGAACGAGGTGGACCACCCAAATTTATCATGATACATGTTAGAGTCCAGTAGTATATGCTTAAACTGGAAAATTTCCAAAATTTAAAAGATTGGCCATGGTACTCCTCCCAAATTTTTAAAGGGATGCACAAATGTACCTATGTCTTATAATAGGAAATGGACATCTGTATACATCCATATAACTATATAAGGTAATAGGACCTCATCCAAGGTGATAAAATGAGCCAAAATACCAAATACGTGGTTGTAGTAAAATTTGGTAATTTTGTGCCTCTAAAAGGGATATAATAATATATATTAGGGTCCTATACTATTATACCAAATGTTTAAATTGGGCAATTTCCAAAATTGAAGGGGGTGGGGCAAAGTACTCCACCCAAATTTTAAAGGGGTGCACAAATATACCCATATCTTATAAAAGATAATGAACCCCTGTATACGTTCATATAACTATATAAGGTAATAGGGCCTCACCCAAGAGGATAAATTGGACCAAAAGACCAAACACGTAGTACAACGTATTGCTTACGTTTATATTTTGGCAATTTTGTACCTCTAAAAGGGAACATGTTTTCTCCTGTTTCGTCCTACCAAATGTTTAAATTGGGCAATTTCCAAAATTATGGCGTGGGCCAAGGTACTCCTCCCAAATTTTAAAGGGGTGCACCATATATCCATATCTTATGAAAGGGAATGGACCCCTATACATAACCATATAACCATACAAGGTAATAGAACCTCATCCAAGAGGATAAATTGGGCCAAAAAAACGTGGTTGTACTAAAATTTGGCAATTTGGTACCCCTAAAAGGGAACGAGGTGGACCGCCCAAATTTATCATAATACATGTTAGGGTCCAGTACTATAATACCAAATATATAAAATGAGCAATTTCTAAAATTTAAGGGGTGGGCCAAAGTACCCCTCCCAAATTTTTCAAGGAGTGCACCAATGTACCCATGTCTTATGATAGGGAATAGACCCCTATACATAACCATATAACCATATAAGGTAATAGAACCTCATCCAAGAGGATAAATTGGGCCAAAAGATCAAACACGTGGTACAACGTATTGCTTACGTTTATATTTTTGGCAATTTTGTACCCCTAGAAGGAAACGAGGTGGACCGCCCAAATTTATCATGATACATATTAGGGTCCTGTACTATAATACCAAATGTTTAAATTGGGCAATTTCCAAAATTTAAGGGGGGGTGGTCCTATGTACCCCTAAAACGGAATGAGGTGGACCACCCAAATTTATCATAATACATGTTAGGGTCCAGTACTATAATACCAAATGTTTAAATTGGGCAATTTCTAAAATTTAAGGGGTGGGCCAAGGTACCCCTCCCAAATTTTTAAAGGGGTGTACAAATATACCCATATCTTATGAAAGGGAATGGACCCCTATACATAACCATATAACTATATAGGATAATAACACCTCATCAAAGGGGATAAAATCGACCAAAAACCAAACACGTGGTATAACGTATTGCTTACGTTTATATTTTTGGCAATTTTGTACCCCTAAAAGGGAACGAGGTGGACCATCCAAATTTATCATAATACATATGAGGGTCCTATACTATAATACCCAATGTTTAAATTGGTCAATTTCCAAAATTTAAGGGGTGGGCCAAGGTACCCCTCCCAAATTTTTCAAGGGGTGCATTAATTTACACATATGTTATGAAAGGGAATGGACCCCTGTATACGCCCATATAACTATATAAGGTAATAACACCTCATCATAGGGGATAAATTAGGTCAAAAACCCCCGAAATTTGAATTTTTGGCAATTTTTTACCCATAAAAGGGAACGACATAGACACCCAATACTGATGAAGGTACATACTATGGTCCTAGGCTACCATAACAAATTTTTAGATTTGGCAATTTCCAAAATTTAAGGGGGGTGGTCCTATGTACCCCTGCCAAATTTTAGGGGGTGGGCCATGGTACCCTGCCAAAATTTAGAGGGGGTGGTCCTATGTACCCCTAGGTCATTGACCCCGGGCCAAGGTCATTGACCTTTGACCCCGGTCATGAAAGAGAGTGAGGATGAGTCATTCGGGCATAACGGGGGGACTACTACTTAAGACCCTATAACGTATTATTGTAAGACGTCTGCATGCATACATAACAACACAAAATACTTCCCATACATCAAGCAAAATTTCGCCCAGGATATTCGATCAACAATCAACTACCGGTCTTAACTACCATGGTTACACAACATTATAATTAGATCAAACCAACATGTCTTGTATTATTTAACTCAAAAATATTTAACAGAGTAAAACACCGCACATTTGCATACACATTAATTCATCTTCAATTTCCTATCTCATATATAAAACTGATATACAAGTTTTTAAATCAACCGCCTGTCATATATTTCAATATATAACTGCTTCTCCCATCCTATTTTCCTTCACTGTTGAGTACCTCAAAAAATCTGCTCTGTCACCAGATCTCTATGTTCTCTATGTTCCCAATATGAATCCACTTCCTGATAACTTCAGCTCTTTCAATATGCCACCAACACTGTCTTTTCTTGCGTTAGAATCTAGTATCCAATCCCTCAACACTACTCTACAGATAATAATTAACAGTTTTCTTCAATGGTACAGCAAATGGAAATTAACAATCAACGCCACAAAAAAACACAAATTATCATCTTCATTCCTCCGTAAAACATCAAAAAATCCATAAAAAAATCCTAACTACCTTTCCCTAAAACTAAATCAAGCTCTCATCCATGCACATTCAAGTGTAACTTAGTTAATGCTCACATTCACTAAACATCTCAGTTAAAAACATCTTCAAACAATCGCAAAAAAGCATACAATAGAGTTAACTTATTAAAAAAAAAAGTGTCGGCAAACGTCCTGGGTACTGAAAGCAAACACAATTCTAAATACATACAAGACATCTTTTACGGCCTGTGCTAACTTACGAAAATGCTGCATGAATTAAAACCATCCACACAGTTTACAAAACTTATTAATGTTGGAACAATGTGCTTTCCGCATTGCATATCGAGTCAAACTGATTAGTCCTACAGCAAAGTTGTGCAACCAAATTCAGTTTCCTACACTCCATTTTCATCTTAAAACTTTGCGTCTCGCATACATATGCTCTCGTTATAACCCATGACCCTTACTTTAAAATACTACGCACCTTTTAGCTCTCCATCCTTCTCTATGTTAATATTATCCTCCAACGCTATCATTGGTCTATACTCTCTATTGCTAGAATGTATCTCCTGACCCCTTTGACCAGTAGGGTCTCACAAATTATCAAGTTCATGATTATCTGCCACTCATATTTCCATTATTTGTACAGTAAATCCATCTACCACTACCAGGGTTCCCATTGTGTACATTTAAGCTTAAGCATCCCCTATGCAAAAAAAAAAAAAAACTTCATCTGCCTAACACTTCTGTGCTGTGATATACTAGCACACCTCACCTCATCCCTCATGCTCATCATTCACAATATACAAGAATAATATACTTTATCAGTACATATTCATTATTCTTTCCATATTTCTACTCTTCCAGTTCTATACAATACTACACTAACTGCAATTTCCTCGTTAATTTCCTAGCAAATGTTAAGGATTGGAAAAATCCTTAAGACCTTAGCAATTATTATAATGTAATAAAAACTTCTATGAAACATCACACAATCCTTAAATCCTCCAATTATACATCACTCTTCCCTAAAAAGTGCGTAACCCTCTAAAATGGTACAAGTCAATATGACTAGCTATAAACAAACAAACGAACAACAAACGTATAAGTTCCAATAAAGTTTATATTTTGTGTATTTGTTCACATGACAATGCTAGGTTGCAATGTTCACATGCTTCTGCATTTCCACAACCACCGCATATATGTGGTATCTCTCTTTCATGCCAAAATAAAATAATTCATTGTGTGTCTGTATTAACGCATAATATGTACACCTATATCTTAATAAAACAAATCTAGTTAGTATATAATGCAAGTCTGACATTCGTGTGGTATCATCTCGTTCTCATAACATTTTATGTAGTTATCACACATGTTACAAGTGTGTAATTCATCACCGGGTAGTTCTATCAAATACACCCATAATCGTGTTTTCCATATTATGCAATAGATGGCTCCACATATTTTCACGCAATCTGTTATTGCTACCGTATTCACCGTAAATAATTATAATATTGTATATGGTAGTTCCTAAATAAATTAAAAATCGGGTTCAAAATTCTCTATTGTAACTACACAGCAGTCTTAAATAAGTAAAAAGTTCTGTCTACAAAATTTTTTCGCATATACGTTCTCATATATACTCTCATATTTTAAGTGTCATAAATATAAACTAAAAAAAAAAAATACACCTTACCAAGAAACCTAACCTCTCTTGTGTCAGTTACTGTGCCAGCGAGGACCAAGTATAGCATACGTACTTGCGAGCATAGCACAATTACAGCACTTAGGGGTCTGACGAAAGTTTTCGCTTTCGGAGGGTGTCTTGTTTTTTGAACTTCATCTTACATCTTTTCATCTTATTCATTGTCATTTGGGCTTCGGCCCTTGGTTCTTCCATCACGATGACAGACTTTGGCGAAGATACCGGAACTTCGAATCTCGGTCATGATTTAGGATCACTACCTATTAACATCGGGCCTAACGGTCGCCAGAAAACGCAGCCACGTATTGTTACGGGAACATCTCGTTCAGACCGTAACACTATTTCTCCATCTACCTACGCTGACTGCATAACTAAAGGACATCGGATACGTTCTCGATCTCTCTCTGATGGCGAAGAAACCCTCGATCCCAAGAAGCAACGAATTACTCCCAACGTTAGCCAGACTACACCTCCAACTACTAGCCATACTATGGATTGGACATCCACTTCAGCCGATAATCAACAGCAACCACGTCAATCAGAACCTGTATACAACTTCTTACTAACAGACTATGATCCGAAGTATGACACTGTTCGTGCTGTTTTCCAGCAATTAACCAAGTATGTCCCTCGTCCTGAGATTCGTGAAATTGTTAAAACACGCCGTGGCATCATTTTGAAATCCAGTAACCCGAATTTCGCCACGCATGTCCGTAACAAGGCAACGTATGAAATTTTTGGGACGAAAGCAAAGATTTCTACTTTGCAACCGAGTACCCACAAAACTCCTCCTCCACCACGGCGACCTCCTATGTTGTCTGTAGTGATTCGTGGTGTAGAACCCGATCTTACTGATGACGAAATTCTTGCTGAACTTCATCAGGAAGGGCTGCCTATAAAACGCTGTATTAGGATCAAGAACAACCAGGGTCCAACCTATCTCGTTCGAGTGCTAACAGATCAACAACAGTTGATTGATCAACTTCTCTGCAAGGGCGCCTATATATATCGACGCCGATATAAGGTCGAGCCATCTCGCACGCCAGCACCTATGCCTGTTCGATGCGAGAAGTGTCAACAGTATAACTCACACCCAACAGCAGAGTGCACAAACACCATCAAATGTGGTTATTGTTCCCGCGAACATCCTACTAAAAGCTGCCCAAACCTTCAAGAACCACCACGTTGTGATCGCTGTTCTGAGCGTCACCCAACATACAGCTATAAATGTAAAGCTAAGCCTCAGCCTGATCCAGCTAAGCCTGAACTTGTTGTTCCTATACGTTCAGTCGATACACCAACTCCACCAGCAAATTCATTACGTCATCCAGTTACTGTAGAAGATCTACTCCGTTTTCTCACCATTTCATTACAGAACATTCATCCATTTCTTCGCAACCATATTCTAACTCAAATAATGCACGCAGCCAAACTATTGTTTAACTTACAACTACATGCAACTTATTCGGGACCAACAGTGCACTTTCAAATCCAACCACTTGAGGTTTATGTTTAATATGGATAATTCAACCTATTCACTTATATTCTTCATTATGAGTTACAACTTACTTTTTCTTAATATACGATCTCTGTTGACACATCAAGTACTCTTCACCCAGCTCCTTCAGGAAGAACAAATTGCCGCATTTGCACTAAATGAGACTTACCTTGCACCATATCTAACGTGTTATATACCAAAGTATCATCTGCTTCGCCACGACGCTCCAACAGGCCCACGTCTCTACGGAGGCACAGCTATTGGTATTCGGCACAATCTTCCTTTTCGTGCAGTTACGGTTCCACCTGCACTTCACCTTCCCGAACATAACATCACGACAGTCTATTTTCGAAGCCGCACAGTTACCCTTGTTACCATTTACTATCGCCCAGGACGAGCTATTAATTATGATTTCTTCCGCCACATTGATTCCAATTTCCGGCATTACATTATCATGGCCGATCTAAATTTTCATAGTCGCTCACAACGTGACAAGGACAACTTTTTAGATTTTGTTCGGAATGAAACAGGAGCTGAATTCCATAATTTACCGAAACCTACGCGTCCAATCAGTAACACTACTCCTGATGTAGTCATAACCTCATCTTCTCTCTCTCAGTTCATCCATATAACTGTGCTTGACTCCATAGGTAGCGACCATGTTCCCATCAAAGTCGAACTTCACTGTTCTCCTAGCACTCAGCCTAAGCCCTCTCCTCAGAAGGTCTACTGCTACCGTAGGGCAAATTGGGAGCAATATCGTTCCGACTTAGACGCTGCAGTAACTTCATTCACTATGCCTAGCACACAATACGAACTCGATAGGACAATAACTGATCTAACTACAGCCCTTCAGGACGCAGCACAACGTTCAATTCCAACAATTGAAGTTCAGTTACATAAACCTAAGCTACCTCCGCAATACTTACCATTTATTACAGCCTCACGCAGAGCTTTCCGTGAATATCTAACTACGGGCAACCTAGAAGCACTTCGTCTGCATCGCCAATACTTAAGGATAACTCATAACTATATCGTTGCGTTTAAGAAACGTCACTGGATCGAAACTTGCAACACACTTGCTAATGAAGCACATCCTACAAAATATTGGCGCAAATTTCATCAACTAACTGGTAGAGTTTCTCGTACGCCATACTCCATTGTTCATAACCATCAAGCAGTTCTTACGGATACGGACAAGGCCAATATATTTGCTTCCTATTTTCAAGGCATTTTTACACCACTACCTGGTTGGTATACACCCGACCGCCTACAGTCAGCTATCAACCGACGTACTGATGCAACATCTGCTTCCTTTCACCCATCTGCTGATCATACTTTAGAACCAAATAATCCTCTAACCATGGAAATTCACCCCGAAACTATTAGTAATGCACTTACAGGCAAACGGAATACTGCACCAGGCTTTGACTCTGTTACATATGTTCTCGTCAGACAGGCGTCTCATTCTTTCCTCCTCTTTCTTAGCAGCATTTATAACTTTATTCTACGAACAGGATTTTTTCCGCTCGACTGGAAGTACTCCAAAGTTCTTCTTTTCCCTAAACCAAAGAAACCTCCATCAGAAGTCACATCGTACCGTCCTATTCACCTCACAAGTTGTCTCTGCAAAATCTTGGAACGAATCCTTGTTCGTCGCATGCACGACCATCTCAATTCACATAACCTTATTCCAATTCATCAAGCTGGATTTAGGCCACATTTTAGCACTCTAGATCAATTATTCCGTCTCACCACAGCAATTTATAATCAGTTTAATACAGGATATCCTTCTTGCCTTGTAACTTTTGATCTAGAAAAAGCTTTCGACAAGGTTTGGCACCCTGGTTTACTATACAAACTTCGTAACTACCTTCTACCAACCTCTTACATCCGATTCGTACATTCCTTCTTAATAGGGCGAATAGCTTATATCTCGATCAACGGAACGTTATCTCATCCCATCTTCTTACAATCTGGGGTACCGCAAGGCTCATCTTTGTCTCCTTTATTATACTTATTGTACGTCGCGGACCTAGTCGTTCCTAATACTACCACAATATTTCAATTTGCGGACGACACTGCATTTTTCACAACTGCCCGTACTGTACGCTCTCTTAATAAAACCATGCAAGTAGCTATTGACGCATTCGTGCGTTGGTGTCATATATGGAGGTTGAACATTAACTCTTCAAAAACACAAGCCATAGTTTTCTTGCCACGTAGACGCCGCTCTCGACTACATCGAAATCCGAATCTACTTCGTCTTCAGGTTGATCTTACGCCTGTACCCGTGTCAACCACTATTACGTATCTCGGTGTCATTTTTGACGCTAATCTTACATGGATTCCACATCTTACCAAACTCGTAGGCCAAGCACAAAACCGACTTAATCTCCTGAAACGACTAGTTGGCACAACCTGGGGGCTTCGAGCACGTACCGTAATCAATACATATAAAACATTCATGCGGAGTACGTTAACATATGGACATACAGCTTGGATATCTGCACCGTTAAAATTCTACCAAAAACTTGCTATCCTCGAGCGTCATGCTATACGCCTAGCATATCGTATAAGACTACCACATCCAACGAGATTACTTTATGAGATGATCGACTTTCCGCCATTACTAAATCATCTTGAACAACTTCGTATACGTTATATCTGCAAACGATTTGCTCAGCACCATCCCCTGACGCTTGAAATCCTCCGCTACGACCGTGATAACGATGCACCGCCCAATTACGTTGATACTCCTCTTCAGCACTTCATGACACTTTATCATTTACAGTTAGATAACGATATGCTGGACCCCGAAATCTTTGCAATTTATCGCCCGCATGAATTTTCATCTCATATTTATCCATCATACGCACCGTAAGAACCTATTAACAAGGGCCTCCTCTGTCAATCATCAGTTCCTGAATCGCCCCAGGAACAGAAGATAACTTCATTCGTCTAAACTAACATAACCTAGTGATGTGACGTCTAGAGCACTTCATTTCATCTATTTCATCAACTCCATTTGCACCTTTATTATTATTATTATTATTATTATCATTATTATTTTGAGTCCAATTTACCTTTTATTCCATGCTTTGTGTTAATGTAATACCTGACAATGCTAACATGTTCATTTGTAGCACTTAAAATATTCCTGTTCATGTACCTGTTTTTTCATTTTCTGAATAACTTCACTTAATGCATGCTTAATATAATGAATGAATGAATAAAGAAATAATAAATATGAAACCTCTTAGACCACCTATATTTCCTTCAAATCAATAAATCAAATTGAAGCACTTACCCGAAGAAAGGGCACAACCCTTTAACCGAAATGACGGACAAAAAAAAAAAAAAAAAAATAAACTAAAATTATGGTCACAAAAAAAAAGGTATTGCCTTCTACGGTCCTCCCATCCATTGGATGGGAATAAGACTCTTAATAAATATTAAAAATAAACTACATTAAAGTTTATATTTTGTGTATTTGTTCACATGACAATGCTAGGTTGCAATGTTCACATGCTTCTGCATTTCCACAACCACCGCATATATGTGGTATCTCTCTTTCATGCACAAATAAAATAATTCATTGTGTGTCTGTATTAACGCATAATATGTACACCTATATCTTAATAAAACAAATCTAGTTAGTATATAATGCAAGTCTGACATTCGTGTGGTATCATCTCGTTCTCATAACATTTTATGTAGTTATCACAAATGTTACAAATGTGTAATTCATCATCTCCTGCCTCTATCGAGTACAGTCATAATTGTGTTTTCCAATTTATACAATAGATGGCTCCACATATTTTCACGCAATCTGTTATTGCTACCGCATTCACCGTAAATAATTATAATATTGTATATGGTAGTTCCTAAATAAATTAAAATCAATTCAAAATTCTCTTGTAACTATACAATAGTTTTTAAATAAGTGGCACAAAAAATGTTCTGTCTACCAAATTTTCGCATATAAGTTCCCATATATAATCCCATATTTTAACTGCTCTAAGCATGAATTACTCAGCTACAACCCATTCCTCTTTACCAGTACGAGTGAGCTTGCGTTACGATAAAGCTAAATGGGATCAATATCGTTCACATATTTCGGACCTCACCAGTGATATAACAGAACCGACCACATGTGACGATTTATACCAGACTGTAGATCGCATTACATCCGCAATCCAGGAAGCCAGCAACTTGTATATTCCAACAACGAAATCTGTTCCATATCAGCCTAAACTTCCGCCACACTATCTCTCCATGATCAAACGTTCACGTCAGCTCTATCGAGAATATCTCCACACTCGCAACCCAGAAGCACTCCGACATCACAAACAACTTCAACGTACAGTGCACAATTACATCAAAGCATATAAACTCCGGTGCTGGGTAAAGACATGCAACACCCTGTCTGAAACATCGCATCCTACTAAATTCTGGTCCCGCTTCAATGCGCTTTGTGGCAAATTCTCTAATACACCCTACCCCATTTTATTGGGTGATACACCTGTTAGTACCGATAGCGATAAAGCGAATGCCTTTGCAGATCACCTACAACGTATCTTCACACCGCCATTTGAGAAAACACTTCACCCTGCAGACAGACTCAATACTTCATCACCAGAACTACAACCGAATACTACTCATGTTTTACCTCCTAATACTGCTGTTTCCGCCCCAATCACCACTCACGAAATCTCTCAAGTTCTCAATAATAAACGAAATACTGCACCTGGCTTAGATAACGTGACGTATCGCCATATCAAGGAATGCCCTATTTCACTAATACTACTACTTGCGAATATCTATACATTCATATTGCGAACTGGCTTCTTTCCTTTAGCTTGGAAAACATCTAAGACGCTAATGTTTGCCAAACCACATAAACCTCCTCAGGATGTTGCGTCTTATAGGCCTATACAACTTACATCCACATTCAGTAAGATCCTGGAACGTATCCTAGTTAAAAGATTACATATTTTCATCTCAGATCACGGCCTACTTCCAGTCACACAAGCAGGTTTTCGACCAGCTTTCTCCATAAATGATCAACTACTTCGACTCACAACGCTCATTACTTTACACTTTAATTCAGCAAATCCTTCCTGTTTAGTTTTGTTTGACTTGGAGAAAGCATTCGATAAAGTCTGGCACCAGGGGCTTATATACAAACTTCTGCAATTTCAGCTCCCCATCTCCTACATTCGCCTCATTTACCATTTCATTACAAATCGTATCACCTATATCTCAGTACGAGGCAGTTTGTCCCATCCCATCTTTCTGTTCTCTGGAGTACCACAAGGGTCAGCCTTGTCTCCTTTACTATACCTTCTGTATGTAGCTGATATGCCCCGCCTGCCAGATCAGGTCCATCTCTTCCAATATGCGGATGACACGGCCCTTCTCGCACTTGGAGCAACTATCCAGCAGCTCAACATTAAGTTACAGACTGCTATTAATCGCTTTCACACTTGGTGCACTCTTTGGCGGCTTACTATCAATGCAGCTAAAACCCAAGCCATCATATTCCTACCACCCAGAAGAACTTCCAAAGTCCGCAGAAATCCACGCAATCTCTCTCTGTATGTTGATGGAGTGCCTATTCAAATCAGCAATACTGTCACATATCTGGGAATTACCTATGATCGCCACCTTACTTGGTCCCAACACCTGAAAGTCATTACTACAAAAGCCTATAATAGACTCAATCTATTGAAACGATTGACTGGTACCACCTGGGGCCTTAAAGCACACACTATCCTAAATACCTACAAGGTATTCTTACGACCTGTCCTTACATATGGATTTACTGCTTGGATAGCTGCACCCACTAAGTTCTACAATAAACTTTTAATTCTGGAACGCCATGCTTTCCGTACAGCGTTCCGCATTAAGCTGCCTAGTCCTACACAGGAACTATATCGCAAAATTACTTTTCCGACTTTACAATACTACCTAGAAAAGCTGCGGCTAACATTTATCACCAAACGCTTCGAAACACGACATCCTTTATTACAGGACACAATGCGTTATTTAGCACTTCATCCAACACCTCACCGTTATTATCATCCTCCACTTTCGCTCCTCTTCACATTATATCATTATACTCTACCACCGTTAGACCCTGCTTTACTTATAATCACAGATTACGTCATTCATGAACATCTTCCTCTCATTCACCCATCATTTCCAGCACAGTGATTACCATTTTTACTAACATGGGCCTCATTCGTCTTCATCATTGCCTAGAGTAGCCCCTAGGCTGCAGATAATCTCATTTGTCTAATTATTATCATCCACGTGTTGTCTTGTGTATGCACCTCACCACATCTTTCACTCCCATTGCTATACTTGTACATCTCATGAATTCCATACCTCATGGTCATTCTCATTTTGTTATCCTTTATTTGTTTACAATATATTGTATGTTTATTTTCCTTGTGTATATACCTGCACCAAATGTTAAGGATTAATGTTCCTAAAGTCTCCACCACCAAAATTTCTTATTTATGTAAATGTTGTTGCTAATAAAGTTTAAAATCACTTAGCCCATCTAACATACTCATTCCATAGTTAACCATCAAGTCTCTTTCCTAAAAGAGGGCGTAACCCTCTGCAAGGCTGCTAGCCCGTAAGGCTAGCCTGTAATAAATAACATGAATTGCATCGCATCCATAGCCAAGTCAAAGAGCACCCACCTCATAGGCTGGATGAAGGTTTATATTCTGTGTAACTTTTCAGATACTAATGGAAAATTGTAATGTACACACGTCTCTGTTTTTCCACAGTCAACGCTAATATATGGGGTTTCTCTTTCATGCTTAAAATAAAATAAATCAATCTGTGTCTGTATTAATGCGTAATATGTACCTCTATATCTTAATAAAACATAAATCTAATTACTATATGATGCAAGTCTAACATTCACATGGTATCATGTCATTCTCATAACATTTTATATTGTCGCAAACGCAGATACTACGTAAATCCTTCAGCCCTATTTGTATCAATAGTTGATAACACAATACAATACATATATTCCAAATACTTGTACTACACCACACATATACATAAATTGCCCATTCAAAACTTTCAACAATTTCTAATTGTACAATTATTTTCGTGTAAGTGCGTTGAATAATGAAAATCAACAGTTTTCATAATTTCGTCTACGCAAATATATAATCTGCAAAGTTGTATACTAATCAATGTGTTCCTTATTAGTACATGATCTATACAAATATAAATATACCAATCCAGCACTAAAAGTACAATTCGTCTAAATTTTAAATAACTAGTCAATAACATTAAAATATATATATATAATTATGTACATTGTAAAATAATTCAATCGATAATATTCTAATTTCATAAGTTGTATTTATAAATAAGTCCCTAAGTATAAAAAAAAATACTATATTCCAATAATTCAAATCTATTCAAAACTGTTTTAACACAATGGCAGCAACATCCTCTCCGGTAAATGTAAAACAATAACACCAATAAATACAAGTCTTTGCCTATGTCTTATACCTTCAAAATTGTTGATTCATGCTTTCAATAATACATCAATACTAAAAAAATGGGCTTCTCTTAAAAATATTACCCGTTGTATTCATTAATATATTATTTCCTAAAATAATAAAACTTTCCCAAACATTCCACATGTCATCTGCCCTATGCATCATGCTGGTCTCATTCCATAATAATTTTGTTATCTCCTAAGCTCATTCTAAAATAGCTTTAAACCCTATCTGTAATTTTATACATTAGCAGTTAAAATTGCATCATACTTTACAAACAAGAAATATTAAATATTTTTACATACATAAAGCAATTTTATACCCATTTCAATAGTTGCAAATACGTCAATTATCTGTCAAATGTATTTGCT